>NC_141465.1:8382289-9582289 GCF_009769465.1 Tauraco erythrolophus
CCTGTTCCACTGCCTCACCACCCTCTGAGTGAAAAATTTCTTCTTTAGATCTAATCGAAATCTCCCCTCTTTCAGTTTAAAGCCATTTCCCCTTGTCAATATATCTACCAAGGAAAGTTGCCGGCGTTTTTCCTGCTAGGAGGGCAGCTAACCTGTGTCAGGTTGGCGAAGGCTCCAAACTATAGGGGGGAAAAAAATGCTGTTTCAGCGTTAATAGAAGTATTTTTCAGATAGTGCCACAAACTTGACATTACGTAATCGATTTTCCATTGCATAGTAAAAAGGAAAAAAAATAACAGAACGCTTCAAAATATACTTAGGGTTTTCTGGAGTGTTAGTCTTTGGGGGATCAGGAACCTCCGGAAAGGTGTGATCAGGAATCTCCGGAAAGGTGTGATCAAGAGCTGGCGTTTGTTACGTGGCTGTCCTGGTTTTAGCTGGGACAGTGTTAGTTCTTCTTTTTAGCAGCTAGAAGAGCTCCATGTTTTGGTTTTACTCAGAGGCTCGCTCTGAGAAGAATGTTGATAGCAAGCTGATGTTCGTGGTTGGACGTGAGACTCCAAGGACTTTTCAGTGTGCCGGAGTGCAGAAGCACGGCAGGATAAGGGGGGAGCATAGTTGGGACAAGGGGGACACGATTCCCCTTGTGATTTGTGGTGGAATTTAAGATTGAGGGCCAAACTGGCCAATTAGTATTCCATATCATGCAGTGTCATGCCCAGTATAAAAGTGAGGGTCAGCCGGACAGAAGGGCTTTTGCGCTTTGGCTCTTTTCGCCGCTTTTGCTCTTTTGCGCTTGCTGCGCTTTTGCTCTATTGCCCTTTTTTTCCTCTCTCTCCCAGTACTCCCACTCTCAGAGTACTCTCTCTCTCTCTCTCTCTTCCTCTCTCTATTTTAGGGCCTTGCGTTCGTCCGGGATTGCAGCTTCGGGACGAGACGGGCTGCGGATAAGAGGGGGTGGTGAGCATCTACACTGTGTATTACTTATCTGTATTAAATTGTTCTTATCTCAACCCACGGGTTTCCCGTTTCTCCTTTAATTCTTTCCCTCATTCCTGGGGGTGGGGGAGGGTGAGAGACCGGCTGTGTGGGTTCGGTTGCTGGAGCGGCCTAACCCACGACAGTGGCGCAAGAGCGCACACCACCACCCATCTGCCACCGTGTTTAACAGACGTTTCAGCGTGTTTGGGCAGATTTATAGACAGTTAATTACATGCGTATGTGCCATTTTTCTCCATTCATCATCATTTACGTGAGCACCAGTGATGACTCACATGCTAAAGATGGTGTCCCAGATGTCCCTCTTCTTAATCTGCTGCCTCTTCCTGCCAAGCCAGATGGTCCAGTCCGCGGTTCAGTGAAGGGCCTCTTTGGCATGCCACCCAAACAACAGCAGCCACTCACCTCTGCTTGTCTGGATCCTGCTTGTTCCCAGTCGTTGGCACTACCAGGACAAAAGGCAGGGAGGTAGATTGTGACATCAGGAAGCTACCGTGATGGCCACCATCATGGTCATCATCAGAGTGGCTTCCCGATGTTGTGCCCTATGAAAAGGAGGATCCCTGCAGCTGTCCCCCAACTCACCAAGCTTATTGGTCCTGTTCTGCCAAGGAGACTTGATGGCCACCCATCCTGACCTAGAGAGGCAGGTCTATCCAGCCTGTCTGAGATAGCGGGTTGTACTACAGCAGTTCGCAACTCATCAGCGTCCTCCCACTCACCACCATTTACCTTTACCCTTTTACTGGCCCAGCAGACAGCACACCCCACTACAAGTCTGCATGTGGTGGTGCCAGGGTTTGTCCTGGCCCTAGGACATGGCTGTCCTGGCCTCATCCATGGTTGAAATAATCTTCCAACATTTCTTTTTCAGAAAATAAGCAATGGAGTCAGCATTCTTTCAGGCTGCCTTATTCTGACCAGCAGCTTTCAAGGTCCCCTAAAGCAACTGCTGCAAGCTCACATAAAGGAGCTGGTTCGTAAAAGTGGAGGAGGCAAAACTGTTGTTAATGATCAGCACACTCCTCTTAGCTTTGAAAATCTATAGCTTCTTCCTCTGCATCTAATCTAATTATAAAATAGAGTCTGTGGCCTGCAGAGCAAACAGTTCTGCTAATTGTAACCTGTCTAAAAAGTGTGGATTTCTTTCTGATACGATTCTGTGCAGTCCACAATCCTGCAAAGTGTTGTGATATTGCAAGATAAGGACTAGAATTCTACAGTGTATTTCTGATAGATTGTGTATTAAAATTAATTATTTGTCCTCATGTAAAGAGCAATAGCAAACATTGGTCAATAGCCAGCAGTGATACTAATAACTAGCAGGCAGGATCACAATTTACAGCAGTAACTACAAAATCTCTAACAGAGTTTTCTACATTATATTACTGCAAAGGAAATGAAAAATCACTCTTGTAGTTGACAAAAACCAACCTATAAACTTACACATTTGTCTGAAAGGACAGTGTTACCGAAAATCCGGAATAAGAAACTTATCAACACCAATGGGATGTAGATAAGCAGACACTTCTTTATTGCGGCGCCGGGTGCACGGGGGATATCTCCTCCTAGCGTGCGCACCTTGCACCAAAATTAAACTTCTTATATAGAGCTTACACATGCATAAACAAATTATTTCCCGAAAATCATTAGCATATTCTTCCCCTATTTCCGATTCTGCGCAATAAAATTTAGAATCATCTGGAAATGAGTCTGGGGTATAATATGGGTAGGTGGTCTATGAGTCGGTGGTCGCGATCTCCCCCTGCCGGAATTACATTTTGCTTAAGTTCACAGTTTCTGGTAATTACCTCATGGTTTCTTGGCAAGTACCCATAACTCGTTAAGGCTGGCCGTCTTCATTCTCATTAACCCAAACCTTGATAGCTACATGCATTCTTCTAGTTCTATGTAAGTATCATAAATCAATTGGTAGGTCAACTTGTACTTGTTATCTTATTTCTACATGATTCTAACTTATCCCTTTGGTCTTGATACAGGATTATACAAAGACTTTCATAGCAGCATCTGGTTACTGTACGAGCATACTTTTCATTGAAATATTTCTTATAGCTTTATATTATTAAAATCAATTGCAACCTATATTAATTACAAACTATTGATTAAATTCTAATTACTAAAATTCTAAGTATCAGTAACAACAGGGTCCTGTAAATAATCATCATATTAAAAAAAAAAAAAACAGTTTTATATAGAATATGACGTAAAATTATACTTGCAGATAACCTTAAGACTCCTAAGTTTGCGGAGTCACAAATAAATACCTGGTAGAAGAGTTCTTGGCTAAATTAAGTACAAAATTAGTAATTATGCAAGGTACCATAATCAAGAGAAGAGTAAGGTTCATCTTACCCTTTACTTCCTCATCCCTGGCCAAGTTCTTCTTCTGACTATGTGATATTATAAAGTTAGGCTACACTAGTTTTCCTGGACAAGGAAAGAGGTCAAAGGTATTAAATTTGACTCATTAGAGAAAGCAAAAGAAGACATGTATTTTAACCATTTAGTTCTAAGTATTGTATTTAGACAAATACCTCTCATTGGAGGTTCACCATACTTTACTTGTAGGTTCCTGAAGCAACTTTTGAGAACACAGTTGCTTAACTAATTTCTTACTCCAGAACAAAGAATATATACCTCTCCCTAGGCATCCTTCTCATCTTGAAAGACAGAGGAATGTATTTTGAACTATATTGACACAATATCTGTCTATTATAGACGCAATACAAACTCTGACTTGTGGTTTTTAAAATACTGAAATAATTATTTCATAATTTTCTTGGAGAAAGGCATTTTCAAAGGACTGAGTGATCAATAAATTAGGAAGAATTTAAAAAAAAATAAAAAATAAAAGAAAGAATCAGGGATAGTAATGTGGCAATGTAAAAAGATAAGAGGTTAAGCTTTGCAGACTGTCAGCAAAGAGGAGGAGCACCTTTGGAAGATACCTAAACTCATGCTGGCTGAATACAGTGGATCCCATTAAGACAGATACAGAATCTGACTTCCTAGAATCTTCTCAGAGCAAGTCAGATGACACAAAAGGCAGACCACAAAGCTCAAAATTTTTCTGATGCCAAAGCTACATCAAATCCCGGCACATTGTCATTAAAAGCTTTCACAGACAAATGCAGTGGCAACACCAAGACGCTTGAATTCAGTAACGTTATTTATTTATAAACAGCACATAATTTCATATATTCCCTTAGCTTTATTTTAGACTTCTGTGATCTATGTGGCAATATGCAGCAAAAACTCCTGTATGTATTGCTTGGAAAACATTAACCTCTGCACGTGGTAAGGGAAAGAGTAACAAGCGTAGACTATTGGACTAAAGACAAGAGACCCTCTCGTAACTAAACACGAGGGCTAAAACCTATTTACACTCTTAAAGTACGGGCAAACTTCAAAGTGCATTTTAAAAAGGTTTTGAGATACTGCTGAAATCCCTACGCAGTTTGCAAAGGACCTGTTGTTTTGCAGAAAGACACAAATCTCATATGTCCCGGTGCTAACATGAAATTTCATGAACTGAGGTAATAAACTGTTTTTTTTAAAATAGCCTGTCAGTTCTTAAAAGGATTCTAACTTGTCTGTTCTTTGTAATTTTCCGTTCTGGAAAGTAATCTATCAAGTGTGATTGCCCAAATAATGGGCATTTCTTCTTGTGTGCCAATAAGTGAGGATGAAGGTGAGGATGAGGATGAGCACAGATGGAGCAAAAGACTGCATGGGCAGATCAAACTCAGCAAAAAGCAAAGCTTTTAGATTATGTGTCTGGTTTCAGGTATATATGGCATATAAGATTACTGGAGAGCACTGCGTTTCGTTGCATTTGCACCTTCTGGCTCCTGGCATGCAAATTCCCAGGTGCTGACTTTTTACTGAGCCATCTCCCACTCTCGAGAAGCTCTTATCCCAGCGGTTCTCAGTTAGGTTGTTAATGCTGATCCCCCTGTGGTGGGAATCACCTTGGTTGGCGTTCCAGGTAGCTCAGCATGTCTTTTGTGGTCAAGTTTTTTCCAGCGCACAGCCCTCGAGAGTTTTCCAGGCTTAGCACAAATCTAGGAGAGGCTGGAGAAAACACCACAGCTTTATGGATGAAAGTCTGGGGTTAATCCTGGTCCTTGAAAAGGTGACCAAACCTGTCTGTCTCTGTGCTAAAAGAGAGGCAAAGCTACTGTTTGTTTTGGTCTTTGATGTACTTAAATTCCTCAAAGCTTTTGGGAAAGTCAGACATTTAAGGGCATTTGTTCGGGCTTAATTTAAAATCTGCCCTTGTCAGTTATCTAAGTTATCTCTTAAGCTTGTGGGAATCATTTTGGTTTGTGTGTGGGTTTTTGTTCCTGTCATTGTTTTTGTTTTTAAGACGATGAATTATTTTATGGCTGTATTTCTTAAATGTCAGTGAGGATTCAGGGCATCTGATTAAATTTATATGCTGAAAATGTTACTGTTCTTAGTCATCTGCCCTAAAAATCCTGAGCAACGGTTTGACTGCGAGGCAGCGCTGTCCTTTCTGCAGGCAGATCAGCTTGTGAGCTATTAAAAGTTTCAGCCTAGTGTATTGTGCTGAAGAGTGTATGTTTTGCAGGGGGCAATGGAAGCAGAGCTGGAGGAGATACAGATTCTCTCCTGGATGTTTTTCAACAGTTCAGCCCCTTCTGCAGGTTTGAAAATGGAGCACATCATGAAAATGTATTGAGGGAAGACGTGGCTTGGGGATACATGAATCTGCCCTTGTCTTTCAAAGGTACAGTGGCTTCCCATTTCTTCACAGAACTTAATTGTTTAGAAGAAAAACATGTTTGATACTACCATACAGGTTTTGCTCTTTCTACCCTTCCTTCACTTCTCTGTTTCTGCAGCTGATGTTACTGAAACGGTGTGCTTTCATCCATTTTTTTCTGTTGCATTTTGCAGTCAAGAACCACCAGAATATGCGCAAAAATTCAGTGTCATGAATCCAAGTCTTCAGACTTAGTCAGCTGTCAGCACTGGGGCAAAAGGATGCAAAAGTGTAGAATTGCGCTGTTCTGTGCTTTGAATTTAATTAATTCCTTATTCTGAAATTAGGTTACAGTGAGATGAGGTCTACTCACAATATCAGAAACACAAAACAGACTTTACATCATCGTTCTTCTCTGACCAGTTTTTTGTTACGGTGTTTCTCGATCTCAAAATTCTAACCAGATCCTTTAAAAGTGTGTTTGTGAGAGAACATGAGGCAGACTGGAGTTGGAAATCTATATTCTGCTTATGTCAGGTACTCTCCATTGGCATATGGAGTAGTTGATTTTGCTGTTTCCCAGAGTCTTTCGATTGGCTGCGTGAGGACTGTGGTCTCTTTGATGGACAAAACCCTGCCGTCTGGGAGTCCCACAGTGTTCCTGACCGAGCGCTGCTGCTGAGGGGCCACAGAAAGAATATACCACCTGCTGAACGTGGGGCACATCAGCTTGGCTTTTTTTAGGTGTATGGCTTTTAGCAGATTCTTTCAGGCTTGTTGCCAACTAAATTATTATTTTATATGGGCTGCACACAATTTTTTTTTTAAGCCCTTATATCTCACTGATAACTTCTGCTTTTTAAACTTAGAAGCCTTTATTGTGAGAGGTTCTGTTTCTTTCTTCTTCATGCACGTCTGGGTCTTTCTGCTCTTTTTTGTATCAGATGTCTCCCGTCCTATTCCTTTCTAACTCCCAAATTTTCTTACACTGGATCCATGACTGTGTCCTCATACCATGCATTTGTCAGTCTTCTAGTGGCAGCTTTGCGATCTTTTTTCTGGAGAATGCAGGAATGTCTCTGCTAAATGTTGCCTGGTTGAGAAGGCATTATCACGATACATTTATATGCTTTCTCAATGCAGCTGTTACCCTTTTTTTTCTTCCTAATATGTTCTTTTTATTAATGTCTTTTATGATAGGCGGTGTTAGTGGCAAATGAGCTCAGTTTAGCACTCATATGGACAGTTTGTGAAGCAAAGGGCTCGGAATTTGATGATGTCCTCCTTTACAACCTTTCACTGACTCAGAGGTAGTTAATTCTTAAGTATTTTCTGCTTTTTTTTTCGTAATGCCTCAATTTGAAAAGTGCCGCGTTTTCCTTCAGACTGGCTGTTGCCTTTTCAGGGAGAGCTGGCCTCCCGGCAGCTGGTTTGGCGGAGGGACACCCCGGCACCTTCCCTTGTACCGGGGTGCCGGGGCCGCGCAAGTGCCGTTCATCGCGGCAGCTCGCGGCGCGGTGCAGGCAGGGCGCGTGGGGTCTGCCAGGCGGGTCTTGGCGCTCGGCGGGGGGGGTGCTACTATAGCCCGTTCCTCGTTAGTATAGTGGTGAGTATCCCCGCCTGTCACGCGGGAGACCGGGGTTCGATTCCCCGACGGGGAGGAGGCCTTGCCTTTTATTCCCCGGCTCCTCCCCATCCCGGTAGCGCAGTGCACGGCGCGGGCGTGAGGGAAGTGCTGCGGACCGTGGTCGGCGGCGTGCGAGCTCCCGCGGGGGGAGAGGAGGGGAAAGCGTGGCTGGTCGTTTCGGTGGGGCGGTGCGCGGCCCTGCCGAGCAGCTCCACGCCGCCGGCGGAGCGGAGGAGGGGGACGCAGAGAAAAACGAGAGTTTTGCAAGTCTCCGTTTTAGCAATTCTCGTCAGCCCGGTTAATGTCCGTGCTGCTCTGCCAGCGCTCCCTGGAACGACTCGCCGCAGTGTCTAAAGAGAGCGGGCGCGGTAACGCTGCGGCTGCGGAGCCCGCGGGAGCAGCTACCGGCAGCCGTTCCACGCGCGGCGTGTCGGTGGGAGTGCGTGAGCTGCGTGGACGCGGGAAACACCGTTCAGTTCGGCCGGTTAGCTCAGTTGGTTAGAGCGTGGTGCTAATAACGCCAAGGTCGCGGGTTCGATCCCCGTACGGGCCACTCGTTTTTCGCCTTGGAGGTGAGGAAATCACTAGCTGTTACTGAATGTTCTTTTTTTTTGTAATTTTTTCTTTTTCCGAGGAGGAAACGTAACTCGGAAATGAAGACGGTAGGCCCCAAGGGGTTGCGTTGCTTCGGCGATCAGAGGGCAGCGAGTGTGAGGCGGCCAGGCGGGGCTCACAGTGCGCGGGCGCCAGCACAGCCTCCACTCAGGTGCCTGAAACCTGCCAGAGGTGACGTCTCACTACGTCACAGGGCGAAGCCAAGCACTTATCACCTCACTCCTCGTTAGTATAGTGGTGAGTATCCCCGCCTGTCACGCGGGAGACCGGGGTTCGATTCCCCGACGGGGAGGAGGCAAGGCGGCTTTGCCTTTTCCTCTGCCGGCCCCCAGGGCGGGTGGGAGCAGTATCTATCTCTTGCTTTTCCCCACAAGGTTCGTGCCGTGGGAAGAGGAGACAATCAGATCAGCCTGCGGCTGGGAGCAGCGTGAGAAGTGCTAGTTGGAAGAGCCCGGGTCAACCCCCAACAGCTTCCAGGCCTGCCCCGCAAAGGAGGTGGCCCAAGGCAGGTTGCTGTCCTGTCTTGATCACAGCTAAGATGTGCATTGCTGAAAATATTTTTCTCCTCAAAATAAATAGCAAGTCTTCCACTCCCATCAGGTGAGACTTGGACCCCAGCCACGCAGAATCTCCCAGTTACTGATCAGGCAAGTTATACTACTGCAGCACATTTTAAAATGCTTTCCCCTTCTCAAGCCAGTGTAGATAGCCTCAAAATACACATAGTTAAGTACCACCTTTTTCACAACTTCCTGAAAGCAGACTTTAAGGTTTAAAATCATATCAAATATTCCCTTTATTCTTTACAAAAATATTTCTAAAACATCTCACTCAACATTTTCCATGAGTAAGCAGGGATATTTAGGCACAGATAATGCTTTCATTGCACTGGGAGAACACTTCACAGTAGTTTACCATTTTGCGGTCAAACGAAATCAGTTGAGGAAGTTCTTAAGCATGCACAGGAGTCCTGTGAGGGCATCACCAGTCCTTCACAGGGCAACATCAACACGGGGTGATAACATTAACTGATGAATCTTAAAGAATGAGTTCACATATTTGCAAGTTGTAACAAGTCTACAGCATTGTTAAGGCATCAGGTAAAAGTATAAATAGATACACTAAAATGCCATGCAACAGCAGCTTGAATGAGCTGGTTTGCAGGCATTCCTGTTCTTTCATAATGGCTCAGTGTAAGCAATCCATCTTGTTCACAGTCTGTGTCAGTGCACCCAGTCTTTGGGATTGCGCAAAACCTCCAGGATTTCTGCTTCTTTTGAGCTCTCTGGAGGGGTGTGCATGTACTCCCACCTGTGGAGAGAGGGGAAACTCACTCAGACTGCCCAGCTGGCTGCCGTCTCTCCCGCACTAGGCTGTGTCTGGACTTGAGTTGCCTTTTCTGAGGATGCAAAGCTAAATACACAGTTGATACTCTCGCATCAGGTAGACAGATATGGCTACACACCATTAAGTTCAATAAACACAAATAACACTGGAAGAGACAGTAGAAATGTTAACTCGATCTTCCTTCCAACTTACGGAAAGGCTGGAAGAACAAAGAAAAAAGAAATGCCCCCTACCCCACAATTCATGAAGGTTTATTTGCAGAGATTTTTTAACAGTCTCTTGTGACACACTAGTGTCACAAGGAAGAACGAGCCAAAAAAGAACCCAGACAAAAGAGAGCAAGGATGCGAGTCCTAAGGGAAATGCCAGCTTCAAACTTTATCATTTGATCCTGATGCAGTACTTTCAGCCACCCAGGGCAAATTTTTCCAGAAGCTGGACTGGAAGCGCTACAAGTCCTTGTTGAATCTTTGTTTTTAAAAAAGTTGATGAGAGACCACTTTTTATTGAAAAGGCAATTACAAGGCATGACAGGAACAAAAGTGTCAGCAGTCACAAAGGAATGGGTACAACCTTTTTCGACTTTTTTCTTCCAGGAAGATCCCATTCATGCTGTTAAGGGAGCTATTTATGCTGACAGAAAGAAGCAGAACCAGACCATCCCCGTAATGAAAAGGTAGGACCATGCTACACCACCAGGTGAGGGACACATCAGGTTTTGGCAGTGGGGGGAAGCTACACAGTATGACCAGGACTGCCTTTATGGTTAAGGGGTAGCAGGCAAAGATGAGTTATCCTAGTGGAGGGAAGCCACTAATGGAGTCTTACGAAATTCATGATGCGGCCTGTGCTATTCAACATATCTAAAAGCAACCTACAAAGGGGCATAAACAGTAAATTACAGTTTGCTGATATGGCAAGACTAAGCAAGATCAGTTAAAACCTAAAAAGGCAGTTGAAAAGAGTTAATATCAAGCCAAGCAACTGAGCAACAAAATGGTAGGTGAAATTCACTGTTGATTGCTACAAAGTGATGCACACAGAAAAAAGTTATGTGCATATTTAGAGACTGAGTTAACTTTTACTGCCAAGAAAAGATCTTGACATCATAACGATTCTATGAAAAAGTCAGCTCAATGCTTAGTAGTGGTCAAAACCAGCAAGCACGTATTAGGATTATGAAAGGAATAATTAACTAAAACGTCATTGTGCCACTGTGTTAGTCATCAGCACACCTGCATCTTCGATACAAATACATAGTTTATGTTGTCTGTTCCTTATCCCCAATTCGGAAAGGGCCTAGAATACTTAAGCCTAGAGAAAAATGGCAAATGGGATCAAAGCTATGGAACAGCTACTGTACAAAGACTAAAAAGCGGAGGACTTGGGCTGGAAAACAACAATTAAAAAAACAGAAGCGTGTAAAATAAAAACTGTTACAGAGAAAATGAACAGGAAGAAAATCTGGTTACTCTCTGAAAAGTTGAATTAAGTCATCAAGTGCAAGTAGAAAACAAGGAGAAACTTTTTCACACAACACACAGTTACACTCTGGAACTTCCTTACCACAGGCTTGTCAGGACTGCCATAAGCAGTCCTGGCACAGTTTCAAAGAACTGCTAAACAAAAACCCGTGGAGCAAGCAGGGGAGATTTATCAAGAGGTACTAAGCACAAAAAATACCTATTTTCTTCTTATCAGAAAGTATCTAGGCTATGTTCTAGATACTTTCGTTATTACTAGCAACTGCACGAGTGTAGCAGACCAGAGGAGCACCTGCATGTTATTTGGCCAGTTCTTGTATCAAGCATGAACTAACCACTGTTAAAGAGACTGGACATCAGGACAGAGCTTTGATTGAATCCTATAAAGTATTTTAATAAGAACAGTGCCTACCTGCAACTCCACTTATCTATGTCCTTACCTTGCAGTCAGTGGCAGAGACATAAGAATGCTTTCGATTCTTGATCCTGGTGTCAGGAGGCCAAACTTTGTACCTCTGTCATAAATCAAGTTGAACTCCACGTACCTATGGGAGGAGTGAAGAGATGCAACAGAAAAACAGAAGTTACTTGCGCCTCCTTCAGCTGGCGGACACCAAACAGAACCAGCCTGTCTTTCTGCTGTGTTGGGTGTCAGAACGAATCCCGGTTTGGGGCCAACTGTTCTCTAGCATCCTCTGCATAGGAATGCAAGTGTGACCTTGCCACTCCACAAAGCACAGGAAGTAACAGATGAGCAGACACACTATTCAAGGAGAGCATTCTGCATGGTGTTACACTAGCTTACTTCTCCTAGACCTCAAGCCTGCTGGCAAGCTCGACACCAAATTTAGCTTGGTTATGCTAGTACTCCTTTTTGTGGTGGTGTGATACGTAAGAGGAACCTTAAAGGAACTGGAAATGACCACAGGAAAAACTCTACTGTGCAGTCCTCCATGCTGAAAGACACTTAAGCAGCAAGGTCAGAACAAGATTTTCTGTTTCTTGGGGAGAGTAGAAAAGTAACAGAAGTCAGACAGCTTCAGAGTGCTGGCTGGGACTTGCGAGTGCCAGAACAGAGAGTTTTCTGCCCCCAGCATAGGAACAGAGCAGTGACAATTGAGCAGGGGTTATCTTAGTAACCAGTACTGAGGTATTAGTGCTTAGCAGAGGTACAAGAAGGGAGGAGTGCTTATCTATTTGCAGAAATGCAGCGCTTAGCCTAGCCCAGTAACCTTCAAACAGATTCAGGGAAATAAGCAGGCCTCATGAACCAGTCCTGGCTGCAACCTTAAGAAGCTATTCCCCCTTATAACCTTAGCAGGATCCTGAAAGGCCAACACACTCAGCAATAGCCTCACCAAATTAAGCATATGTGCTTATTTGAATAATAGCTGCAGGGCAGTGATCTAAAATGGAATGCTCTTGCCTCCTCTATGCCAGTCTCAGATTTCCCTGCAGGAGAGGCAGAAACTAAAGACTCCGCAGTTCTGCACAAAGCACATGTGTTCTCATTTCTCCATATGCTTACACAATATCTTGTACTTTTATTGTGTACAAGATTACACATTGTATCTACCAGTACACTTAAGCTTTTGCAGCATTAACAGTTGTTCATGCGACTAAGCATCCTCCAAAGTCTTTTAAGTTACAGTGACTTTGGACCATAGTAGAAAAACAAAACCCCTCTGTATCTTTATTCCTTTACAAAGAGTTCACTGGGTCCTCAGTTCAATGCCAAGATCAGAAAGGATAAATATGTAAGAAGCTGAAAGTACTCTTGGGTACAGTTATTCCAGGACTTTCTGGGGTTTAGCTTCATTGCTGAGCAGGACGCGTGACTCCCTCACCCTTATGCTCCTCATGTCATGGAGTAATCCTGTATCCCACATCACTGGGCTGCAGGAGAGGGCAGGATTCAGGACAACGTGCACCCCTTTGCCTGTTACAAGCAGCAGCTTCTCTTGGTTTTGAAGAAGTAGCAGAGAAACCATGGAATTTAGTATGGGTTGCTTGTGCTGAAACATGGGAGAGTGGGGGATACAGATGAGGGTGTGCTAGTACTCTCCCCGGCAATCTAGCATTGGATTTCAAAAACAGTTCTGTACACAAAAGTGTTGAAATTCTCTGGCAAGCTTTAGAGTGCTTATACAAACTCGGCCCACAGCACAACAGGACATAAACCCTGCAACCATGAAGAACTAGCTGGTTTTTTCTTGCCAGCAAATCCACCTCCCATGTATTCTTTTGCTCCTTCAGTACTCACCGTCCTCTCCGAAGCTGCTGCCACAGCTTTTCCTCTGGTGTGAAGGAGTCATGGCAGTGCCTTTTCACAATGGGAATGTAACAAGGCACAACAGCTTTGGCACAACTCTTCACAAACTGGAATACTTCCTCCTTGGAGGGAGAGTCCACGTCATCAAAGAATATGCCTCCAATCCCTCTTCGCTCACCACGGTGCTTGATATAGAAGTAGTCGTCACACCTGGAAGAGGTAGCAGGCACTTACTAATATGGTCCACAATATTCTAAGAAATGAACAGAACTCCAGACAGTTACGTGGCACAGGACAGCGCTAGTGAAATACTGAGGCAAAGCCAGTTGTGCAGTGCCGGGTACCGCACGGTTTCACTGATTGCTGTGAGCCAGGACGGTTCTGCACCATCTGGAAAGCACTCCTGTGTTCGCTTACAGTGAAAGTTCTGACGAAACGCTCTCTGCAAAGCTACGTATTGCTGCACAGTCACTGAACACGTAATACTCAAAACACCGTGCAGATGCTTTCATGTGGAATGACCCCATCCATGTCCGCCACTTACGAGGAGGAAGAACATCTGATGTCAAAACTTCACCCTAACAGTTCTTTCTAGATTTCATTTGCAGAATTATATATAGATCCCAAATTATTTGTACAGCTTTTAGATGAACTCAAAATAAACTTGGAAGATAACTTATTCTTTTTGCCATTCTAGTGAAAAAAATTATTTTCTGCATCAAAACTAAAAGAACCTACAAACCCAAGACCAGATATGAAAGCCACCATCACTTAAGGAAAAATCCAAAGTGAGCAGCCTTCCTTGGAAAAAGGCTTTTCAATAGTTAACCTTGGAAGCTGGAGCCATTCCAGCAGTGGCTTTTCATGGCTCATGGTCAAGTTTATGAAGGAGTAAGTGCAGGTTATCCTACAGCAGGGAGGCGATTAATCTCTTTTGTATTTACTGGGAGTATGTAGGCTTGCAATTACTATAAATTAGCTGATTCATTGTGTCCACACCCTGTGTTGCTTATAGCTGCTGGCTTGGGCAATCATGCTCTGTGAGTCTTGACACGGGGGAGAAACGGAAGGGAAGTAGGAGGCAGAAACCAACAGCAAGGAAACCCTGCCTTCCTTTAGGACTAGTTTTCCATGCATGTATCCATCCACAGTTGCTGTTCTCAAGCAATATAAACAGCATGGCCACAGTGAGAGAGATGTGGAGATATAACAGATAACCTATGCTATTTTTTTATTCACTGGGATGATCAGCCTTTTTTTTTTTATAGCAGCAGGAAGAGTTAGGAAGAAATGGGTGAGTCAGAAATGCAAAAGAGAACAAGCCTGACAAAAATCTTAAAGCTATATCAGAAAGATAGCATGGTAAACATAACGAGAGCTTTTACGTTTGAGAAAGGTGGGAAAAGGGGCAATGCTAATTAGTAGAAGCTCAGAGATGATTCACATTGCTCTGGCAGTGAGAACCGCATGCCCCTACACAGTTGCTGCTTACAGCACACGCTGATGCTGCAACTGAGAAAACAGCCTTTGTCCTCTCCTGAGCTACCCTCAGACTAAGAACAGACTCCTTCTCCCTGACCCCCTGCAGCTGGCATTAAGCCACTGAAACAATCTGACCATTAAGGCAGACACTCTGAACTACCATGCAAAAACTCCTCAGAGAACAAGACTGTAGTCTTAAGGTTATAGTATCTACTTCTCTACTAAGTGCTTCACACCCGAGCTACAACACCCACTTTATCTCCTGTCCTCAGACAAGACCTGGTAGTTTACAAAGGGGTAACTCCTCCTTCCTGGACACCAGAGCCTGTAGCAGATAGGATTATCGGGCACAGAGCAGCAAGCTCCCACTGAACAGTGAAGGATCCCATCACCTGTATCTCTCAGCTCAAGAAGGACTTTCAAAGTTTGCAACTTTAGAGAATACGCTGTTGAACTCTCCGTGTCACTAGAAGACAAGTACAGCTCCATCAAAGCTATAAAGCTTCTACATTAAGGATGAACCCAAAAAAAAAGCAATGAAGACCAGACTGAAGGCAGAAAAACTGGAATGGGATTCCCAGAACTGCAGGGCGGGCCAAGAGCTCACACTGGTTATGCACATTTACCATGAGTTCACTGTAAGCAGAATTAGTGCAAGTCCATGGGGAAAAAGTCTTTGCCTAGTTTAACATCAGGGGCTAAAAGGAATTTTTAAGTTGCATGGTGATCTGTGGCTTACAAAACCTTGTCGTGTCAGCTTGGTTTTTATTTGGGCTATAGACTTCTGATCCTAGTTGTCAGCCCTCTCATTTGAAAAACTCAGGCCTCTGTAAGTAAGCGATTGTTTTAGACTACATTTTGTCCTAGTGCACCTTTACTGATTTTCCTTTGGTCTGCTGGTACTCTTCAAAAGGCAGCAGAACCTGCTGTTCCTAAAGTACACTTAACTGGTTATATCCAGTGCCACCTTCTGCTCCCACAAAAGGAACATCTCTCCCCACATACCATTTCTTGTACTTGGGATACAGCTTCAGATCATGCTTGTCACAGGCTTCTTTCAGAGTCTGGTGAAAATGAACGGCATCCTCTTCATTCAGGTAAGTTGGAGTGAGGTCAGTCCCACCACCAAACCACCACTGTTTAGTTCCTACAGGAGACAGGCGAGCAGCAACATTTTACTTCTGAACTTCCAAACAGAAGTACACTGCTAGTGGTTCACCAAGAACTAACAACTACTTTTACAATACAAACCAAAATCATTATTTAGTGGTGTTCCCAGACATCAATCGTGAAAAATTTGAGTTTGAGGTAGTGCGGTGACTACCTTTCCAGTGACTTCAGGAAAACATGAAAAAAATCTCAGAGCAGTGAAAACCATTTGTTCAGTATTTTGGACTGCTGACCCTGACTACAGGATACCAATTTCAAAGATGGGCTGGCAACTCCTGTTCAAGAATCCAGAAACATTTTACTGCATGCCAAAGAAAGGAAACATCTTCCTTAAATTCAGAGAAGTAACTAACTAGAACCGATCCGTAATGATCTGGCAAAATAACTGAAAGAAAACTCTCTCTGAGCTTCTGACAGTAGGTACACTGTCACACGGGACAGGTGAGCTCTCGGTGTTAGACTGCCTAGTCTAGAGTCCTGCTTCTGACAGCAGCAAGTTGCGGAAACTCAGGGAAAAAAAGGAGAGCAATGTTTCTGACAGTACGTCCTCTCAGCTTCTGAGATAAAGGTACATCCTCACCAGAATGCTTACCAGTCCTACACAGCCCTTTCTTCTACTAAATTCCAGACTTGCTCTTCAAATATTTCACACTTATTTATAACCTCCTACACTTCAACTCAAGTCTGCAACTCCTGGTGTACGCTGCAAAAAGTAAAGTGCAAACACCCTTACTGTGCCAGATGCAAACATCACCTTGATTTTACAAACAGACAAATGAAGGCCCAGAGGTTAAGCGCTTCAGTGCTACACCACAGACTCTTGGCACAGCTGGGAACACACCTGGACTGGTTCTTAACATCTTACCCTAGCCACGCGTTCACGCGTCTTTCACGTAGAGTCAGACGTTTCATACGTACTTCACTGGATTTAAATTCTTACCGTCTGCTTCTTCGATTTCAAAGTATCTGTAGTTGAAGTGCATGGTTGGAACGTGAGGGTTCTTTGGATGGATAACAGAGCTCACGCCCATGGCGCAAAAAGGCAGTTTCCCTACATAAAAAGATGCACAGAAAAACACCTTCAGCTTTTCTAACAACTTCATTTATTATCATTTAAGGAACATCATTATTTTTCCTTAGGTTCCAAGCTATGTTCTACAACAAGAAAATTTCTGATGTTGGGTCACCATAAGTATTAATCAATGTGCAATCTACTTCTTATCCAGACACTTCTGTGCACCCAACTAAATGCCTTTTTTTTGTATTTGTCCTAAAACGTACCAATATGTCAGAGCACCCATTAGATGAAGATCGCTTAAAACGTACGGCACTACTAAGGCTTTCCACCACCTGCAGTCCTCAGAACTACTCTCTGCTACGTGAATGTGGGTTGAATCCTCTTTATCCTTCAAGTCGTGTTGGTTATTTCCCTCCATCTCTTTGGTACGTAACTCCTGCATTGTTTCCCTGTTGAGCTACAGTGTTTTTACTGAGAAACAACCTGTGCCTACAGCAGAATCATAGAATGGTCTGCATTGGAAGGGACCTCAAAGATCATCTAGTTCCAACCCCCCTGCCATGGGCAGGGAAACGCTCCACTACAGCAGGTTGCCCAAAGCCTCATCCAACCTGGCCTTGAACACTTCCGGGGATGGGGCAGCAAGACAGACGGAGGAAGCACTCTGATAGCCCTGATTTTTAGGGACATTAAAGTTCACCTGCCAGGCTTACTGGCTGAAAACCACCGTGGTACAAATGACACCTTTCTCTGAGCATCGATCAGTCCAGCCTTCCTCACGTTCGGCTCAAAGGCCAGGCTCTGCTGTCAAAGTCCCCGCACGGGAATACTGGGGTGAATGCACCCTGACTGCCCGCCTCACCTGCCCACCGGGCACCTTACCGTCTTTGGCCTTCAGAGACTTCCCCCTGCTTCTCATCTGCCGCGCCGCCTCCTCGGACAGGACCCCGAACACCACGGACACGTTCACGCCCGCCTTCTCGAAGACCTCGCCGTCCTGCAGCACGCAGCTGATGCCGCCTCCACCTGCCAACGCCACGGTCAAACCGCGCCGGAGCCGGCGCCCCTGGGGGTGCCCGTGCCCGGGGTGCCCGTGCCCGGGGTGCCCGTGCCCGGGGTGCCCCCCGCGGCCCCCCCCGTACCTTCCTTCCTCTCCCAGGTGTCGACGGCGAAGGTGGCGCCGGGGTCCAGCGCGGCCAGGGCGCGGCACACCTCCCCCTGCGTCTCCATGATGAGCAGCTCCATGCGGCTCCGCAGCTCCCGCCGTCGCCGCCGCAGCTCCCGCAGCCCGCTCACCGGCGGCGCCATGAACCGCTGCCGCAGCGCCTCCTCCTCCTTCTCATCCTCGTCCTCCTGGGACGCCGCCATCGCGGCCTGCCGCTGCCGCCGCCAGAGCCCCAGCGCCAGCCCGCCCAGCGCCCCCGCTGCCGCCAGCGCGGCCCGCCGGCCGCCCCGGCCCGCAGCCAGCCCCGGCGGCACGGAGCCCAGCGCCCGCCGCCCCACCGCGGCGGCGAGGGCGAGGGCAGGACGGGCCGCGGGCGGCCCCGCGGAGCAGCTGCGCCGCCGCCGCCGCCATCACGGGCACCAGCGCCGCACTGCCGGCGGGGCGGGCCGGGCCGGCCGGGGCGGGGCCGGGCCGCGCCGCGCCGCTCCGCGCGGTGTGGAGATGTCCGTTTACGTACGTGGGTATACGTCTCTGTCATTAGCTAATAGAAAAGAATAATACGCTTATTTATAAAATAACATCAGTAAATCAGCTGTTCGATTTGAAAGAAAACTCTCATAGCTTGGTTCAACACAGTACCACCATCGACGGCTGCACTGTCACGTTTATTCGAGGAAAGTTGCCGTTGTATTTGTTTGCTGAAGTATTTTGTTATTTGGCTAGCTGGTTTGTTGCGCGGTCCCGCTGTTGATACAGCTGATGTCGCGGCAGCTGAGAAAACAGAAAATCATTTTAATGGATCGAGTGCCAACATCAGCATCAAGAAAATCAAACGGAACTGTAAGCTGGTGCTACGCGGTACCGAGAGGACAGGACAGGAGAGTTCGTCCCGGCTGGGTGCCGCGGGGCGGTGCGAGCGCCCCGTAACGCTCCCGGCTGGGTGCCCCGCGGCCGGCCCTGGAGCCCGGTTCGCGCCGAACTGCCCGCCCCGTGCCGGTGCTGCCGCCGGAGAGGCGGCGGCGGAGGCAGCGCTCGGTGCGGCGGTGGGAGAAGGGGCTTCTGTCCTAGCGCCCATAACGCGTTCCTGAGTACTAGTATCGAATAACCCGTTTTCGTCAATGCAGCTGCTTGAGGCTGCAGAGTTGTGTGAGTAAAGAGTTGTACAGGGCTCGGCATGGCTGGAATAGGAATGAAGATGGACTTTGTTGAGCTGTCCTATGAACCGAGTGGAATTGCTCAGCTGTGCATGGCATTGCTGGTTTTATACTTGCAGTAATGAGTTTTTTTTGAATCTGAGCAGTTTGTGGGACTGCCAGTTAGAGCAATGGGAATATTTCTCATGGATTTGAGAGGGCACATGCTTATGCCTACTTTGTTCTTTCTTAAGTTGAAACACTGTTTTTTTTCCTAATAAAATAAGAATTCAGAGTAATAAGGTGAAGGATTATGTAGAGCTAGATATTGAAAGGTACTGCATAGCACCAACTTACAGTTCAGTTTGATTTTCTTGGTGTTGATGTTGGCACTAGATCCATTAAAATGATTTTCTATTTTCTCAGCTGGCTCTTTAACAAACAAATAAAACGACAACTTTCTTCAAATAAACATGTGACAGTGCAGCCGTTGATGGTGGTACTGTGTTGAACCAAGCTATGAGAGTTTTCTTTCAAATCAAACAGCTGATTTACTAATGTTATTTTTAAAACTAAGCGTATTATTATTATTTTCTAATAACTAATGACATTTATTAAAGCTGCCATTGATTGAGGAACCATATGAGGGTTAAGCTGGGAAAAATAACAGCTGCCTCAAAAGACCAGCCCTGCAAGGTTTGTGCTCTGATATGGAACTGTTCCTTGGAAACAATGAGCTTCTGGTATTTCAGGACTGTTTTGCACCTGTAGTACCCGAAGAGCAGATCCGTTTCAAGAGTGGCTCTTGTGGAAAGCAAGGAGATTTGTCCCTAATATGGATCAGGGCTTCGTTATCTATCTCTTTCCATTGTAGGGTATTTGGAGGGGCAGGTCTGTGTAAAGTGATAACGTTCACTCAAAGGCTTAGTCCAATTTCTCGTTTCTGAGCTGATTCTGCTCTTTGGCAGCAGAGGTTGCTGTGAAGCTGCTGAAGCTTTGCAAGTAACAAGGGAAGGAGACCTCTGAGCTAGACTCTTTTCTGCCATCAACTGGAGGACAGGATCCCTGATGAGCCAGGAGACCTGAGTCATTGTGACATGAATGAGGAAAGGAGTGTGTCTCTATTTGCAGGAGAGATCTGTGGCTGAGGGCACTACTGTCTTAGGGGCTGAGGTACGTCTGCTTAATTTGGCTGCACTAAGCAGCTCTCTACGCAGTTCTTTATCCAGGGCTGTCTGTGGTAGCTCAGTTTCTTCCTGAATTGCATCCACTGGATTTACCTAAAGGTTTTAGTGATAACCAGTGTGCGTTGTGCACTTCCATGCTACTTGTGGTAGTAAAGCTCTGGTCTTTGCGTGGGTTTCTTAGACACTACTGTAGTGGAAAGAATAAATAAATGCTGGAGCCAAAAGACATCTGAAATGCATTCGTGCTAATGAGCATTTCATTATTTTTTTCTGTATTACATTGAGTGCAAACTTTGATTGATAACATCCGTTAATTCATCTGGACAAGAACTCTGGAGGTCTTTATTCCAACCCCAGGGGTTCACTGTTCCCAGGCTGGATGAGGTTGTACAGGGCCTTCCTTGTGCGGCTGCATTTGGAAAAGCTCCTCACCCCCATTGTGCCTGGGCTCCTGCCCTAGCGCTCCACCGCCCCCACCAGGAAGAATTTTTTCTTGTGTCTAGTGAGAATTTCCTTTGCTGCAACCACATTGTCAGGTCGGCATCTTGCTCTTGCTGCTGAACCTTGGAAGCACAACTTCTTTACAGACTGGAATTTCTTGGGCTGGACGCTGGAGTGTGGTTAGGCTGCACTTTCTGGTGGAGGTGAGGAGGAATGACAGAGTGTAAAATTGATACTTCGGTTTCTGTGCTGCGTCCTCCACGTTAACTCCTTCTGAGGGCCTTCTCTCTAACAGGAGTTTGAGGTTGAAATGTCAGGCAAATGCCATATACTTTCCCTTTGCAGCAGTGCAGAAGGTGCAATTAGCAGACAAGGCATCAAATATGGCACTTTGCACAGGAGAGATTTTTTTGTAGCCCGTTTATACATGTACAGCCAAACCATGCTGGCAAGTAAAAATAGCATTGTAGAGAGTAGCTCAAGCTTCCTTTTAATGTGTTTGAACTAGTGTGCTTCACCACGTTATTTCGGCTTACCTCTCTCTACAATACTGAGAACAGGAGCACGTACTGATGTGTGACACTGTCTCAACAGCGATGAGAGGCAGGAAAATGACAGCTTACGTTTTGGTCTGCATTTTCAGTGCATAGTGTTGGTATGAAGGGTGGGGGCTTTCAGCTTGTCTGTGTGCTATTGAATTTCTGTGCTCTTCTGTTTCTTTAGAAATACAAAAGGAAGAGGAAAAAGGCACTTGGAGCTTAGATCAAAGCCAAAAGGAAAACCTGGAATTGGTTCTTGCATTTGCTTGAACAAGAATTGAACCTGAGGAAATGTACCTCACCCTTTTTTAGTGCACTAGGTGAAATTCCAAGGTCTTGACTTTCCTTTGAAATCTCCATGTAAATTTTTAAAGTCTGACTGGAAATTTACATAGGGACATGACTTTGAATATTATTTCACTTAATGGGTGTCGTGGTTTAGCCCAGCCAGCAACTAAACACCACACAGCC
Organism: Tauraco erythrolophus; assembly: GCF_009769465.1. Classification (NCBI taxonomy): domain Eukaryota; kingdom Metazoa; phylum Chordata; class Aves; order Musophagiformes; family Musophagidae; genus Tauraco; species Tauraco erythrolophus. The sequence continues at coordinate 8,403,990 of NC_141465.1, forward strand.
GCCCGCTAACCCTCCCTCACCCCCAGGGAATGGGGAAGAGAATTAAAGGGGAAAAGGGAAGGAGATCCATGGGTTGAAATAAGAACAATTTAATAATAATAATGTATGAATATATATGCATCATGATAATAATATATACAAACAAGTGATGCACAGTGTAATTGCTCACCACTCAGTGACCAATGCCTGTCCCATTCCAGTAAACGATTCTGAAACAGATAAGTCCCTACACCACAATCCTGGACGAGCGAGAGGCCGGAAAAGAGAGTGAGAGAGAGAGAGCTCTCCAAGAGTCTAAGCGTGACAGCCCCCAGAAGAAAAAAGTCCTTCTTTCTGGTCAACCCTCATCTATATGCTGGGCATAACGTTGCATGATATAGAATACTTAATTGGCCAATTTATCCCTCAATCCTAAATCTAAATTCAAATTATATGGGGAGTTGTGGACTCTTTATTCTGGCTCTGCTCTCCCCCAGCCTGCCATGCACTTGCACCCTGGCAAAACACGGGAAGCTGAAAAGTCCTTGAGGTCTCAGTCCCAACTGTAAACATCAGTGCCCTAGCAACATTCTTCTCATAGCGAATCCCAGACTAAAACCAAAACACAGAGCTCTTCTAGCTGCTAAAAAGAGAAACTAGCTCTGTCCCAACTGAAAGCGGGACAGTGGGTCATCCGTTTTCATACCTGTCTGTGTTGTGATAGTGAGAGTCTTGTGGTGGGTTTTGTTTTCGATGAGAGTGAAGCCGTTTAGAGTTGCTTTGTAGCCAAAACCTCTAGCAATGCAAACCAGTGTGATTCTGGAGAAGGCTGTAGGGCTACAGTGATTTCAAGAAGATTTGAAGAACTAGTCTCTTATCTACATTTTTGTGTAAGGTCATCTCCAATGAAAAAAAGCTTATTACTAATGTCCTTTTTTTGTTGTTTTTTTTTTTTAACGTGTATTTTTAAAAGAGCTCTGAAGCTTTTCTGCGGCATGTATTTAGGTGCTGTCTACCTTGTTTTTCTTTTCTATGAGAATTTATGCACAAATAGAGTATTAACAAAAGAACAAGAGACACTGCATGCTCTAAGGTAGTGAAGCATGATCAGGTCTGATTCACATGAGACAGGCTCGTGCTTTCACTGAGGCTGTTTGATACTTTTGTTCTGAGCACTGAATTAACGCAGTTGTTTATCAGAAAATTGGAAGAAAAAGATTTGTTGAGAACAGAAAAATTCCCCATGAAGTTGGCATTTCTATTACTTCTACTGTTAAAAGAGACAATCTCGTCCAGTTTATTCTATCACACAAAGCCTTGATTGTGACTTCAAAGCGATGCTGAGGGCTTGCAAAGTTGGACAAGTACTCTTGTTTAGTAGAGGCAGGCTCAAAGTTTTACATGACAGCGTAAGCTGAATTAAGTTAGTATTTCAGTACGTGTCAGAGAGAGTTTTGGGGACTGAACTGAAACAGTAGATGATGCGAAGTTTGTAAGAGAAAGATGAAAAGCTTTCCTTCTATATCTGTCATCTCAGTAATTTGTCTGGATGGCAGGTTCATAGAATCCCCCTTTTTTTCTTTTCTTTTTTAATGCAGGATTGATTCTCCTGGGTACATGAAGGAGGGAAAGGGTAACTACAGAACAAGAATCTGCTGTGCTGAAATTGCTTCAGGCTACCTCCTGGAAGGTAAGAGAAGCTACAAAATGCCTTAGGAAAGCTTTTCTTCCTCTAACGCTTGATCACCTTTACAAAGTTAATAAAAGAGAAGAGAAAAAGTGAAATGTAGTGTTGTCCAAAGAGAGAGAGTTCCCTGAAGAGACTTGGAACTAACAATCAGGGCCCAAAATGTGCTGCGTGCAACCTCCTCTGGAAATGTGCTAGTACTCCAGGTCAGGTATTAAGACTTTCCCTGCGATGAGAAGTCTCCCCACCGTTTTCCTGCTTCCCTTGACCTTCCTTTAGCTCTGCCTTCAGGTTTGCTATTACATAGCACCATCTTCATAAAAACATGACAAATTTTCCAAAACCATGGCTATTGTATATGTGGCTTCATCAAGGCTAAAAAGCCAAAGCTCGACCTCTCTCTCAGGCCTACAAGGAAAGGGAGAGAACAAGCAGCAGTGATCTGTTGAAGTGGATTCCCTATTTCTTTTTTTGTACCAAGATTCAGGTCAAACACACTACTCCTCTGCCCTAGTGTCGCATTTTTTTTTCTTGCAGACACTGTAACTGTTTATACAGACTAAATGTAATGTTTGCTTTTATGAAAGTCCATCCAGAAGCCAAAATACACACCCTTACATCTTCCCTGGAATAATCAGTATGTTGTTTATGGTTAAGCTAAAGGACCAGCTGAGTTAGCTCACAAGTCTTGAGAGACTTGTGCCTGCAGCTATTTCTGAGTAACAGACATACACTGTGATAGCATGGTTGAAGCTACTCTACTCTGGGCAGCTTTACAGAGCTCCAGAGATTTGAAATGCTCCTGTATAATTACAGAACTGAACTTCAAACTTGTAGATCTAAAATCATGAGCTTATGCTCCCTTAAGTTCAAGAGTGTCCATCAAGAAGTCTTGATTCCAAGGGTGTCAGAAAGCACTACACATTTTATCATGGTGTAAAATAAGATCTTTCCCACTCTCACAAGAGAGAGATGCTAAAATTTTTCACTGTGGCTGTGGCAACTGCAGCAACTTGGGTTTAAAGAGCTGCAGTGCTGTCTTAGTATCTTGTGTGTCCATAACCTTTCCTGGTGTAAGGCATGGTGGCAGGAGGAAAGCTATGTCTTTAGGTTCTAGTCATTAGGTTCTCTAATCAGCTGGACTAAATCATATTCACACCAGTAACTTTAAAATAATTGTTTGCATGTGTTTTGTATAGCTTGCTGCAGTTTTCAGGATTTTGAAATCAGAGAATCTCACAATCTGCACCTGCTGATCAAACTTCTGTAAGGTGCACGTAAGTGAACATCATATAGTATTCAGCAGCTTTTTAATAGTTGCAGTTATTCAAATAGAAATCTTAGGGAAGTAGCAGCTGTATCAGTGCCACCACCCAAGACAGCATTAACAGGAAGACTAGTGGCAGGAGGGTTGTGATGCATATGTGGACAATCAACAGAGAGCTTTAGAGTGGGAAAGCAGTTTCCATGCAGAAAGGTGCTATGCTCACCCTCGCTGACAAGGAAGGTGACCAGTGTAAGAATCAAGAGACAGTACACAAAGAGGGGTGTTGTGGTCATATAGAAGCTGGCAGTTCAGGACTTGTGATGGTTCCTGGCTGTGGCATTTTTAACCTGGTGCTGGGAGGCTGGTTTACTGTCTGGTGGAACCGTAGGCTTAATCTTACCCTTACACTGTACTGCAGGGGTAAGGTCAGGCAGGAGTTTTATGAAAAAGTTTTCTGGCATTGCCTCCAGAAAACTAATGATAAGGCCTGCTTATGACATTAATTACTGTCAAGTAAGAGATACTCTTTCCTCGTGCTGTTAGTTCATAGAAGTTATAACTATGGGTCTTGCAATGGCCATTATTCAGTGACCAAATTTGGTTTTCTCCATTGGTTTAAATATAATATAGTCATTTTTCTCCTGCAGGGTGGGTATGAAATGCAGAACAGGGTAGGGTAGAAGAAGGTCTGTTACCTCAGCATAGAAACCTGGTTGGATAGTAAGGTTATTCTTCAGTATTTCTTCTGTTTTGAAAACACTTACAATTCTCAGTGACCCAAAGGCACTTTTTGGTGGAATCAGGTCTCCACATGCATGACCCTGAGAGTCAATTAGGGCTGTGCCTTTAAAGTAACATATGTACAAATGATCAGACCAAACATCTGCCTGCTCCCCATCTCCAGCAATGGCCCCGAGCTCACTGTCTAATGGTTTGCTGGGAGCTCAGCATACGAAAGGGTGCTTTCTGGGAAGCAGCTGGTCCAAGCTCAGGGAAGCCCTGCCTAGCGCACATGTGCCCAGGCTGGCAGGTGAGGAAGCAAATGTGCTCCGTGGGGACAGCATCATGGCTGCAAGAAGAGATTATGGGAGAGCAGGTGGGAGAGCCTCTCAGAGCAGAATTGTGATAAACTCAGTATATGATTCTTATACAAGTGCTTCTAGTGCACAAGAATCATGGTTAGGAGTGGCCTGGTGAGACATGCCACATCCCCCAGGGCAGAAACGGTGTTGACAGAAACGGTTCAGCCCTTGTAATATGCACAAGAACAGATTGGTAGTGTTGTACCAAGTACGAACTGAGCTGGCTGACTAAGAGCAAACTAAGCCCAAAAGCAAACACCAGGAAGGCAGAAGACTGGGGAATGATACTTCTCCTGGACACTCTCCTAGCATATGTATGTTTTCACTTTAGGGATTTCCTGAAGCTGTTGTGGTTTATCTAGTTAGTGACTATCAATAGATCTCTCTTCTAAATGGTCATTCAGTCTCACTTGAGAATTTTCTGCAGCTAGAAAATCTTCCAGCAAGGAGCTCTGTGATCTATAGGGGTTGTCTAGAACCCAGCTTCTGTTAGCTTCATTGATGGCTCCTCCTTCTTAGATATCTGAAGAGACAGTGAAGAGTTGTTCCTATCCATGCCATTAGGCCTCCCAAAGGTGTCTCTTCGCCAGGGTGGAGAATCCTAGCCCATTATCTCCTTGTATGGTGACCACTGTCACCATGTGCAAAGTATGTGTCAGGAACACATTGCTTACCTGTGAAATGCATGTGTTTCTTAAGTGAAACACTGCAGATCTTCATCAACAGGTTAGTGGATTTCTAAATTAACCTACTGTGTTCAGCAAATTTTTTCTTGTCTTGAAACTCTGAGTAACAAGAACAATGTTTTTTCATAGATCTCATAGATCTATGATCTTCCATCTCACATTGGTCTAGCTCTGTGAATGGGGCCATGTTACCAAAGCAGAAATAAATCATGCAGGAGATGAGGCTGGGGACCACAGAGGCAAGAATATGAGCAGCAACTCTGGGGACTAGGCTTGAGTGGAGAAGTGGAGGAGCTGTGTACAGATGAATGTAGATGGTGTACTTTCAGGGAGAGTGGACAGCAAGGGCGGAGAACAGAAGCTTCTGGAGGCAGTTTGTGACAGTTAGTTTGAAAACTACCGATGTTTTTTAAAAGTTAGTTTTCCCAAGTGGGCTAGACTACTCCAATGGAGCCCTGTTGGATATGGTGTGGCTTGCAAGGACTGAAATGGATTTGAGGACCAGGCCAGCATACCAAAAGCCACAGAATCAATTTCTTACTGATACTAGTGTCTGCCAAGAACTTTGTACAGCTTCTTACCACAGATCTCAAAAACGCTGATGAGGTGTAGGATGTTGTAGAGCATCTGTACCACCTCAGCATCAGACTTCATTTTTGTCTGTTTATATAACTCAGCCTTCTTGCCAGAGCATGCCTTGTCATGAGTTCTGGGGGATTTCATTGTCTTTTCAGCTTTTAAATGAAACAGAGTGTCCCAAATAATACTAGATCTCAGCACTGCATTATCTTCCCCTTCTGAGTACTTCTTCAGTTTCATTCTTTTTCAGTGTAATAAAACCCAGAGCCCTGTCCTGATGCCTTACTTCCTCAATTCTTCAAAACTGCCTTGAAAGTCCCTGGCTAGACCATCACATGCTCATCACTGGTTTTCCCCAAGGGCCCTGTTTCTTGTACAAACACAAGTCTTTAGGGTAGTCATCCTGAGTCTGCTTTTTACAAGAAAGCTGTCTTCTACTCTTGTAGAAAACTGGAGATTTTTCTCTCCCACAAGTTTCTGGCCTTCCTCATTCACCATTCATGTGAGACAACGACTAGTCAAAGCAGCACGGTGCCTGCTTCCTGGAGAAACAGAATTTCTCCTGCTAAATTTCTTAATAAGAGACCTTGGAAAAGTTTTGTTTTCACCTATCAAAGGAAGATGTAAGAGGATGACTTTTATTTTTGAAACAAGGGGCCATGTGAAAACCATGGGGCATAGGGCCCTACCTGCCTTTGTTGATTCTTAAGATATGCTGCCTCTTAAGTTATAAAGTTGAGTGCACAGTATCAAAATGCATTAAAAACCTGGACTTTAATCCATCATTAGTGTTTTTACAGTCTATCTTAAACAGATAAGGGTCTATATCTGTTAGCTGGGGAAAGCAGAGGATACAGGTATGATGCACTAGCTGAATTGTTGTTCCGTTGCCTCACCCTGGTATCAGTGTGACCCTCCTCTATCATTTTGATCCATTTCTTTCTCATTTTTTATCTAGCTATAAGAAGTGAGGGAAGGGATATTGGATATTAACCTGTCCTAGAACTGTGCATCAAGTCTGATAAACGTGTGGAGCATTACATAATTCTCTACACTTATATTAGCATATTATAATTTGAAAACATGTATCAGTGTTAGTACTCTCTATTAGTCTGTGGAATTGTAGAAGATACTGCTCTAAAACCATATTGACTCATTCCTGTTACATTTTCGGGGCAGTTTTATCACAGGATTACAGCAGTATTATATACTGGATGACTCTGGGGGCTTCATGAAAACGTGAGCACTTTAGAGAACATACACCTTTTTGAAGAATAATCTTACAATATAGGAAATAGGAAAGGTTCTTAAGTTCTTATAATTTTCAAACTGACTAATTTCTTGTTGATTTAAAGTCAATGTTTTGGATGTATGATCTGTATCTCAGTTATTTCATTTGCACTTCTGTAAAAGACAAATTACTTAAACTGTTCAACAGTTCAACATGTTTTAAGTTTTGCTGTACACCTGTATAATTTTTTGACAAGTTCTCCACAAACTCAGATAGCAAGTTAGAGCTTGCCTTCAAGCAGTTTGATATATTTGATTGACTTTTTCAGTGCTGAGGTCTTTGGGTCTTGAAAAACATCTGAGCTAGTGTGTTATCCAGCCCTTCCTGGAAGTACTGGGAGGTGAACTCTAACAGCTGTCATTCATTAGGTTGAGCAGTTTCTTTTTTTAAAGTACAAAATCTTGGGCTTGTTCTGCAAGGCAGACTTACTAGATCTCTGAGGGCTTTGGTTATTGGTTAGTAAGTTCAGAAACTGTTGAGATTCAATGTATTTTTTTTTCCCTGAAAGTTTTCTTTGTAATTTGTGGGTATAATGATGGCAAAAGATAAAACTTCTATTGTTTTGTCTCTATATCTCCTTCTATACTTCTAAATCCAGCCCCTGTACCACCAGAGGGTAGTGGGACAGATAGTGGTTCTACTGCTGATGACCTGGTATTACCATATGGTCCACAGGTGGTCAGGAAGGGATTATTCTATCACAGGACGGGAAGTTAGAGTGCCTATTGAACTTATGAGGCATGAGGCTTAAATCAAGCAAAGGCAAGTTCTTTTTACATAGCGTAGTAGAAACAAACTACAAGACTGATGGGCACAGGGTGTTGCAGAGACCAGGAGAATAAATGGGCTCCAAAAAGGAACTGGAGAAAATAATACGAATGCTTTCAAATGCACAGATGCAAAACCAGCCTCTGACTCTGGCTGTCCCTGAACAGCAAATTACCAGATCTCACTAGGACATGTTAGAGGAAGAGTCAATCTTGCCTGTTTTTTCATGCTCTTTTCCAAAGTACCCATTATTGGTACTTCCACTGTCAGAGGAAGGAGCCTGGCTTTTTATAGATTGGATCTGATTCACTGTGGCTGTCCTTATGTTACTGACCCCCTACATCTGTGAAACAGGAGCAGGATTCATGGCCGAGTACACATTTTCGAGTGTGCAGAAAAAAAAGTAAAAGTCACGTCCTCAGCCACAGCACCACCTATTCTCAGCTTTGCTAATATGCAAGGTTAATGAGCGTAAACACATCTATTTGACCTAAACACATTCCCTAGACTAAGGACAGGAGTGCATTAGATCCTAGGATGGTTTGAGAAGAAAAAGTATAAACAACATCAAGTTACTCTTGATTTTGCTGTGGTCTTATTTGGTTAGCTCACAAATATTCAGGACAGCCAGAAAGATGCAGGTTTCCAGTGCAGTCTGATGCCAAGAATGTAATCCACAGTTTGTCCTTAATCTCATGAGAATCATCTCAAATGTTTCCAGTGCTTTTGTCAGGAATAGTAAATTACAAAATATAGGATACTTGCCAGAAATAGAAAAAACAAGTTTCACAGTAAAAGCAGTGCCCCTGTTCTGTGCTCCTGCAGAAGCAAAATGGCATGTCAATATGGACGATTACTTTGAAAAAACAAATTAAAGGGGCAACTTCTTATGAATGTCTTACAGCAATCCATTCCAATTAGTTCCCAGTACTAAAATAGGCGCTGTTTAGTGCCTCATGTCAATTCAAGGAAGTAAGTGAAGGTGACTATCTTGTCAGTATACTGAGCTTTTCTTTTGTGGAGCTAGAAGTACTTTTCTGTCTCATTTCCAACGCAGGCTGGGACCTGAGCTCCAGAGCCTGACTTCTGTTTTGCCTGTGTCGGAAAGAGCTTGCAGAACACAGTGGGGTTGCTTCAGATTCACTGTGATACAGGCAAGGCCATAGTTCAAAGATTGCTGGTTTTGTTGTCATAAGAAGGTACTTACACCTTTGTAAAATAAATCCTCCACTATACCAAGAGTTCCAAGGAGAGAGAGTTGGAGAATGGTAGGGTCTTGTTGTATATATGTCAAGCTTCCTTGAGAATTACATGCAACTCATTACTTCACCTTTATTTGGCAAGGTGAAAGCCTTGTTTGTCTTTAGAGCGTGACTCTTCAGCCATTTCTGATGAAATTGTTACACTAGGGTACTTTCATGGGTATAAGCTCTCCACTAGAGAAAAGGACAAATTATAAACTGTTTATTTATAATTTAGTTGATATTGGAAAATTTTCATCTTACATCAGACGTGTTGACTTTGACACATTTTCCTTCTTTCTCTGTTTTCCTGCTCTCTGTCCCACATGACTGCTTTTCCAGGGTCTGCAGAGGAGTGTCTGGCGTTCTCACCCCTTCCAGGCAATGCTCTGGTTGCTTCTGCAAGAGATAGAAACACCAATGCTTTATTTAGTAATACGTTTGAGTTTTGTCACTCTCTTTCTATTCTCTTCCTCATGCTTTATTGAAGAACTGTTCTTAAGATCAGATAGAGATTTAATTTAGAAATTCCAGCTGTGTCTTACCCAAAATACACATCCTACAGAATACCAAGGGTACATAGATGTCCCTTTCTTGACTATTGTTTTAAAACAAGAGAAGGCTGATCTTCAGTCTCTGGATTTTTCCAGTGCCTACCCCATTTGGGTCCATTGATGCTATGATGATGCAAACAAAAAATAATGTAGTTACATAGAACTAATAACTACTTTATTGCCACGTTGTTTAGCACCAATGCAAAAAGTGTTCACGGATGATGCTGTACTTTGCTGGTGTCTGCTACTCAACAAGTGTCCTAACTCAGGCACAAACATCACAGAATCCACCTTTTATTTTGTTGTCAAGAATGGAGTGGCTGAAAAAGACTTTTCTCCTTCGTGTCAGACAGTTGTGCTTTTCTTTTTTGGTGGCAGGAAAGGGTGGAGAGGAAGAAGTGTTGACCTCGGAGTTGCTTTCATGCTTATCTTTCTTGCCTTTTATCAGCCTGGGAGATGTTTATGTCTGCCAGCTGGGACTCACATGCGGCTGCATGTCTTACTTTGCAAAGCCAATTGACCTTTTAGGATGCTCAAAAGACCTATATATGCTGTTGCATTTGCCGCGGATATGTTAGAAGCCACATCCTGTATCATATATGCAATTAGAGCCACAAATAGAAAATAGGTCACATTTTCCACTTGTTACTCGAGTTTTGCTAAATCTAAATGTGAGACAGCATCTAGCTTGTTATCTTGATTCTTTTTGCAGCTCTGTTCAGGTGAAAGGGTTTGAAAGAACACTGAAACTAGAGGGAAGGTGAGAGACAGATCAAATACATGGAGGAGCAAAGCACGCTCTGCCTCTCTCTTGTGAAAAAGGTAGATATATGTTCTGGAAAGATTCAGAGGCACCAGGCTTGTTAAACCCACTGCACATTTTTCAGAGGAAGGCGGGCACGTGTTCAGGGAAATGTCCCTGGCAACATTAAAATTGCTTAGAAAAATAACAGCCCTGCTTACTAAACATAAGCTCCTCCTCTTTTTAGTTACAAATCATTAGTTACTGTCATCAAAGGAAACCGTAAGATACAATTTTCTTGTTAACCATATACCTAATGACATCTTTTTTTTTCCCTTGAAGATCGACTTGACCTTTTCTTAAAACGATACTCCAGGGTAACTAGTTAGAGTGTTAAGGAGAAGTGGCAAAGCACTAACATTGGCAGAGAGAAGAAAATCAAGGCTTCCCACTTGTTAGTGTAAAAAATGTGTGTGACTGAGTGACGACCTGCTCAGCTAATTTGGTATAGCAGTTGTTTTGCTTTGTGGCCTCCATTTTCAAAACCTTGGATGCTTAACTTAGAATATATGAAAGCAAGTTATGTGCATTTGCTAAAAAGCATACCTTTCAGAGACTCTCTGGCAAGGCATTTAGACCCTCGCTGAACTCAAATTCTTCAACTGCTGTGCTTGCTGAGCACCTGTGAAGGAGTATCGACTGCAGAGGACAGCCATTTCATATGCCTGTACTGTAAACAGCGTTATGGAAAGTTTGGTTTGACGTTGTAATGTAAGCGATTAAAATGCAGAAATAGTTGAGTATGTGGGATATATGAGGCTGAAACAGACCCGCTAAACATACTGAATAATTAACTTCACTGAAATCAGAAGCAAAATAACTGGCATTTAAATAAGAAATGCTGGCCTCTTTTCTGTGTACTATATACGAGATGAAAAAGGAAACAAAATTAAGCCCTGGAACACAATCTCAGATAGGCTTGGAGTCCCAAATGAAAGAAAGAAAAAGATAAAGGACACACATTCAATAACTGTATTCAAAGCCTCCAGCAGGTTCCAGACTTAGCATGGGAGGATCCTGGGAGAGTGGAGCCCAAACCTCTTTTTGCAGATAAGGGCTGAGCCTTACTGAAGGAAGAGAGGGATAACATAGCTGGTTTACTTGTGTTAAACTTATCTTTCAACTGAACAGAAGTTCTAGTTGACTTCAGTGTGGTTTTGCCAAAATAGAACTGTGCTAGGCACTGAATAGGATTTCAGGACTTCAAGTTCATTGATACACTTTATAGCCTCCTGGAAGTTGTGGTAATCGCCTCTCTTCCACTTAGGAAGTGACTCTGTGATGATACTCTGCTTCTTACATTGTGTTGTACAGATTTGGTAAAAAGCCTTCCTCACCAACTTTTATCATATGGTTGCATTACTTAGCGCTGGCATGAAATTAATAGCAGCAGCACTTTGAGACTGCTGCTTTTTTTTTTTTAGGATTTTTTTGTGTTGTTCATGTTTATTGTTGTTTTATTGGAACAGCCTGGTGCTTTAGTTGAGAAGAAATTGGTCATTCCTTTTTTTGTTATTAGTATTCTTGAGGCATGCTGGTGAAATCATACTAACTGTAAAACATTGAGCAATGACTAGGTAAGTCCTGCTTCACATACATTCTAATGTGCAGAAGGACAACTACCAACATTTTCAGAAGGTTTGCTAATGTTGTGAGCTTCAATATCTGGAGGATTTGCCATGTGTTGAGCCCTATTAAAACAGCTTAGTTTCCTGTTGGCAGACTATATACCTTTAAAAAAAACATTGTCAACCAGAAATGCTGGCCACAAGTCTTAGAATTTGTTTGCTTCTTGAGCCTTGTCTTGAAGGATGCTAAGGACCTGCAGCCCTGGTTCTTGCTTCTGAGAGCTACTTCCCCTTGGGACTTCAGAAAACTAGCATAACGTGTTTCATGCCGAGTATCCAAAAATGACTGTGTGAGTCATTAGGTAGTAAGCTCTCTGAGGGCTCAGCCAGTCCTCCTGTTCTGCATTTATGCAGTGTGTAATATTATAGGAGTCTGGATCTGAGAGTCTTATGAGCACAATACATTAGATATTAATAGTAGCCGTAGCTAAGGGATATAGTTTGGCTGCTTCTGATCTCATCAGAGCCACATTTCAAATATTTGCAGAGCTGAATATAGAGATCCAGAGTCCCAAGACCTCACCCTTCATTATTTGAGCAGCCGGCCATCCATTGCAGCAGTTATTCTGTTCTATACACAGCCGTTCCCCACAAAGTAAAAGAAAAACAATGAGATGGAGAAAAGGTATTTGATGCAGTGCCTGATGTGTAATTTGCTTAAATGGCATGTACAACGCTGCAGTGTGCAACTGGAAATGAGGCCTCCTACTGCCATATCCTCTGCAAACATGCTGGAAAGTACAATCTTTTCCACACAGTTATCTTAAAATGATATTGCCTGATAAGTAATGTCATTGGGCACTGAGATTGTCAGCAAAGCATAAGGAAAGATTAGGAGATGCTGAGTTGCCCAAGCTATCCATTCAAAGATGACTCAGAGTCACAAGATTTGTTTAAAATACATAATGATTTGGTGTTCTTCTCTATTTTCCGTCTTGCCCAGGGGTTCAGATTTTTCAGCTTTAGATCTTTAACCAAGCTGATGAAAAAATTACATTTATCAAGGGAGTTGAAGGTCGTGTAGTCATATGATTGCATAAGTTAGCCTTCAGAAAGAGATACCAGATACTACGTTATTTAGCAACATAGAGTAGCATTATTGTCCTTTTCAATTGCTTTTTATCGCCAGGGAAAGATGGTATTTCTAATAGTTCTTCCTAAGAATATGAATAGACCCTCTTGTTGCTGTATCCTAAAGGAATGATGATGAATCGTCTTTATAGCCATACAGAGATCACATTTTGCAGCACATTTAGAGTAAAATACTTCTTTGAGCCGCACTCTTGTGTGTAAATGAGTGCTTCCTTAATGGAACGCCCACCTTTCTTTGGGGAGCTGCATGTGTGTCAAACAGGGCTTGCAAAACACCAGCCAGGATCAGGCACTCTCATGAAGACTGGAAGAATAAAAGTGAATGTTGCTGAGGACTATAAAGAACTACAGTACGTAACCATCCTCTTTTTAATGTAATCTTGATGGCTTATCCTCTCTGAGCAGCAACATTCATGACTTTAAAAATGAGGTCTGAGTGGACTGATTCTGGAATCTCTTTGGTGGCCTCAAAGCCCTGCATTCCTAAATGGCAAAATGCAAAACTTCTATCAAAGTGCAAAACTGGGCCTTGCAAAGGGAACTGGTAGTTAGCACATGCAGACCTCACAGCAGGTCTACAGCCTGTCACCACCTTTGCCACATACTCAAAAGCACGGAAGATCTGAGTTCGAGGTTGGGTCTTGGACGCATGTGAGCCTTACATATATAGCAAAGGAGTATCATGACTGTATCTACACTTTTATTTCCATTGCCCAGTGTGCAGGTTAAACCAAATCAGATGATATTAGATTAATTAGACTAATGTAGCTTAACTTATCTGTCCTTACTGAAGTGAAATTGGTGTTCCTACATCATCCATCACTTATCATTGCCCGAAAGGTATAAGATACATTTACATACCAGAAGGTGGCCTGTGATGAACTTACATTGGCACTCACCTCAAATAACAGTGAAGTCAGATCAATTCCAAGTACAACTTGGGGTAAGCCTCTTTTGCTCAACTATGGTCTTCTCTATAAACTTTAACTACTGCAGCCAGCCCAAGTTACACTGGCCTGATGGCTGTCTTAACCTGAATTACGATCCCTCTTAGTTTTGGGGTTTGGGTGGGGGGTTTGGGGTGGGTGATGTGTTTATTATTTTTCTAGCCATTCAGGAAGCAAGCATTATTATTAGAGAAATTCTGGAATATCTTGCTGTTTTCTTCTCTTAATTCAGTCTTATTATTTCAATACATCTTCAGATCATGCACATTTTCCTCTTTATCATCTTTTTTTTCCCTTTCCTGTATCTTTTCCTGTCACTGTCTTTTTCCTCCAGCTCACCTCAGTCCACTCTGTTCTTTCTACTCTCCTACCAGATGAGTTAGTTTTCTCACTAGCTTACACCCACCCTAGTATGTTGGTATGTACTGCATATATATGATCTTAGCATAGTATATGCCAGTAGGTGAAACAATATGGTATGATGGAAGAAACTGCCTAGAACCATACATTTATTTCTGTTATATCTGTGTTTATTAGAATACTGTGAGGTCTCAAGTAGAAAACTACTTTAATCCAGACACATTGAACTCACCTAGATGTTCTCCTTCTAGCTCTGCCGTTGTTCAGTTTTTATTGACCCAGACAGACTGGAGAGTGCTTAGATCTGAAGGAAACATCATTAAATATTTTTATATTTAAACCATCAATCTAGCTGACATAGTGCAGCAAGTGCATAAGCTCAATTAATGAAATCACACAAAAACAGGCTTTGCCAAGCAGTGGTAGGCCTTAAGTATAACAGTTTTTATGCCTTCTCTCTTTGTTCATTTCACCTTGTCATGATCTTTTCCAGATGATCACCACATGCACTCTAATTAGAAAAGTCTTCTGAGCAGACAAAGAGAATTGTTTTATCTGCATTTTCCAGGAAAAATCCTATGTCAGGGTCCCTCTTACATAATGTAGGATTGAAAAACCAAGAGGAAGATGATCAAGACAGCTGCATCAGTTTGACTCAATCCATTTACTTTAATCAGTGTGGGTACCTTTTGTGGGCTCTTTCCTAAGTCATAAACAGCTGAAGCCGATCCAGTCTAATGCCTGTTGTTAATTCAATTTCAGATTGTCAGTCTACTTAGGTAGCTACTGCAGCTAAATCAGTACAACTGTCAGAGTCAAGTGAGTGGGTAGACCCAAGTCTTGGCCAGCTGTCTGCTTCCATGGAGCATGAGGATCATTGCTGAAATTCTGACGGTGAAGAAACAAGCATCTGTCATAAAGAATTCATCTTTTCCCATTCAGGCCATGACGAAAGTTACATTGATCAAAATGGAAAGAATGTCAGAAAAACCAGTAGTGGATCAGAGCAATTGTGCAAAGATGGATCTCCTTCTCAGTCACTGGCTCTGGGAACAGCTTGCTGCCTAAAGGTACGTTTTCCATTTTTGCAGGAGCAATGCTGTGTTTGGTACTTTTTATAAGACTTCAAATGTTACAGTTAGAGGAGCTGTGCTTGGGCCACTGATTCAGGAGCTGGGTATCTTCCTGACTTACTCAATGTCTACTGCAGAATGTCTAATGTTACCATGAAATATTTCATAATGGCGAAGTATCTTTGGGAATACTATGTGGATAAAATGACTTATGGGTACTTATGTTTTATTGACTAGAAATGTTCTGAGTGGTATTACAGGACACTGCAGGAATAACACCTGTAGCTGGGAGGGACCTTGTGGAAAATTGTCATGACTGCTAACCTGAGTGAAGCTTTGTAAGCAACAATGAGAAATATAAAAGCAAAATAATAGTTAAAAAAAAAAACAACTAAGAAAGATACAGCTCTAGAGGATTTTCTTATGTAATACTTAACCATATTTCTCAAACTTGCATGTGATAATTATGTTTGAACACTAAAAGCCTTATTTTCATGCTGCCTTCTATTTGCACATTAACTCGGAAAAGGGCATTTGGCCCCACAGTGTTAAAACAAAGCCTACAAAGCAGACGAAGAAGATGCTTATGAAATCAATAGGAAATTTTATCTGGCAAGAAAAACAACAGCATGGTGCAGCAATATAATTCTTTTTTCTTCTAGCAAAAAGTGTTTACAGAGGGGTGCAGCAACCCAAGTTTCCTACTCACTGCCTCACAGAAGTGCTAGTCCATAGAAGCCTTGCTGGTTGCAAATCTTCAAATGCTGTTTCAGTGAAAAACACCTTCCAGGTAAAAGGGAATTAAATGAATTGTCAGTTCCTGAAGCACTAATTAATAAAAAACTAGAAGAACACCAAACACTTTTTGGTGATGAGGCCTTGTCTTCTTCCCTAAACGGACACTGTGGAGGCAGTATTTGCATATTTGTGTGTATATGGATCTATCTTACCTCAAGGTGGCTATGGCTATGTCTACATTAGTGAGTAGCACAGTGCAATGGGAATTGATTTGTGGAACCAAACAGTGCTGAAGACCCAGTGCTTTTTTTAAGGTGATTAATTTGGACCGGCACTAGTCAGGTCCCATGAACTGACTGCCCTTTAGCAGCTGGAGCACCCAAGGTGAGCTTATCAGGCACGTCTTCCAATATCGTTTACTCCAAAAGAAATCCAGTCCATGCGCTCTGAGGCCATTCTGTGACACGAACCCAAGTGCTGAAGTGAGAGTTATTCGGAGACTATCTGAAAAGCGCAGGAGCATTGGGTGAAGTTGCTGTTTGTGATTAATGTCAAGAGCTTTGTCCTCATCTATTTTCCCATCTTTCAGCCCCGATGAACTATTCTTTAAAGATGTATTAAAGGCTTTTTACTTTGTACCTTTGTGTCTTCTTATTTTGTTCTGCTTTGTAAAGCCTAATACTTAGCCCACTTGTAACTTCAAGAGGCTTTCAGTGGTTTATATCAGGATCATAGGTTCTACACTATACAACAAAAGCATTTTCAGGATTCTTTAGGATATTTTTCTCTTTTATATCCTCTTTTATTTCTCATTTGACTTTCAGAGATTGTTACCCACATGAAAGTGTCTGCTGGCATTGTTCCCGACTGTGATGACAAGTTAGGTCATTATCAAGAGTTCTCGGAAGTCAAAGAAGATGTTGGAGCTATTTATGAAAAACTGCATACTCATTTCTAACTACTTTGAGAGTGCCAGAAGAAAACAGTTAAGTTCCACAATTTGTTGACTGAAGCTGAAGGAGCAGCTTTTAGCTGTGGTGATATTTTCAGTTTCATGTGTGTCTGTAAAACAAGTGGAAAACCTGTCCTTTAATAAATTCTGTGCAAGAAATCTTTTATGAACACTAATCATTAGTATGAACACCATTTTGGTTGCCCTGGTGCTACAGCAGTGGTAGTGCTTGATGGGAGGCATAAATACCGTCTTCCAGGACAGTATTTAGTTATATATAGCACAGTCATAATGCATAAAGTGCTGATAATTGTTGCAGGAACAAAGAGGTCATCTACATGAAGGACTGGTCTAAAATGAAAAATTTCTAAAACTCCTAGCTAGTTTTAAAAGCAGTTCAGTTAAACTGTTTTTGAAAACAACCAGACCTGGAGCCACAGTTGCTGAAAATATTATACTGTAGGTCTGCCTCTGACTGTCATTGCAACAGGTGTAGCCATCACACCAGGAATGCTCTCTCTTCTTAGCCTAAGCAGAGACAAAGCATGCGTGTGATGTGGATTCAGTACCACATAAACAGGAATAGCAAAGGTCAAGCAGAATAGATCTTTACAAAATGCAACTGATCGTAGTAGGAGAGTTTTGCTTAAAGTTTTTATTCAAAGATATTCCAAGATTGGAGCCAAAAGACTTCAGGCAAACTGATGCACCAGGCAAAGAATGGAGAGCTGTGGGTATAGCACCATACAGGACTGGCTTTTCAAGGGGCTTTTTTAGGAGGGCAGATCAGGGAAGTCTCTTTCCAATTGGCTAAAGAATTGGACAGAAATCAGGGATGTGGGTGGTGAAAGGAGGACTGAGGAGGGAGAGAAGCCTTTTGTACATGTGTTACTTTTTTTTTTTTCCTTCCTATGAAAAGAGAATACTGAAGGATAGGATGTCTGAGGAGAAAAAATAAAGTATAGGAACGGGCGTGCTTTAGAGCAGAACAGAAAGGAGGGTGCTTGGCGAGAGGATATGAAAGAGAACAGGACTACTGAAAGGGCATCTATGTGGAAAATAGTCACCCAAGATAAGAGGTAGGTTGCAGCTCATGTATAGATAAATACATGACAAATTGGAACAAATTGGTGCCGTAGCGAGTATAGCTCTTCATTTGTGGAAATACTGGCCTAGAATAGCTTTACTAGAGTTCTCTATTCGTTTTATCTTCAACTGCGAAGAAATTTGTGGCATACCAGCTATACCACAATCAAGAGATCTGATTTAAAACCCAAAATGGCTGTAATGAAGGAAGGAGAGGGAATAGTGGGTGTATACATGTGGCTCCTTAAGGGTGTGTGGTTGACTGTGTCCCGTGACTGTCTTGTAGTTTCATTACAGAGAGCTAAAGCATGATCCAGTTGATAAGACAGATCAAGGAGAGCTTAAGGCTTTTCTGGGTAGCTGTGACTGTTTTTTAAGGGTTTCTACTTACTGTGTAGAAACCACTGAGCTTCTGCTCCATAGGTAGAGGGAGAATGTTAATACCCAGGACTATTAACTTGAGTTTCAAATTTAACATCAGTTTTGCCTCAGTTAGTTCCTTTAAACTTTGGCCATTCAGTAGTGTTGATTTGGCTGCTGTGGATGTTACTGGGAGATATGAGTTCAAACAGAAATACCTGGGTTGTGAAGCTGTGCTGGCTAGCCAGTGCACCAAGGCTGTGTTGGAGAAACAAACTCTTGATTGTGTTCAAAAACTTTATGGACTCTCACCATTAGTATTAGAAGCCATCTGGGTCAAGTGGCACAGACCAGACCGCTCTTGCTTCTTGGAGGTGTTTTCATTTGTACGACTCGTTAGTGCAACTTGACACTCATTGAGTAATTCAAGCAATGGAAACTTGACTGTTTCTTTAGCTACTTACATTAACAATGTATTCCAGTGATTTTCTTCTCAGGGAGTGAACAGGACTTTGAGTATGACAAACGCTTGTTAGGTTACCCCAGGAACAGACTTCTACAATTGTTTGGCAGTTCTTGAAAAATCTGAGTCATGTCCTTTCCTGATTAGAAGTTTCACTGGTGAGTTCCCTCTTGCTATTTGTCACCTCCCCACCTCAACCCATACCCAGGCCTGCTTGCATCACAAAATGTTTCTCATGTTATCCCAAGTGAACTACCCCTGCAACTACTACAGTATTATAAAAAGTCAAGGTCTATTTTTGAGCGAAACTCTTAACTAAATACTGAGCTTGCCTCCCTTGGTTTTTTTCTGTTTTGTTATTCTGTGTTTGTTTTTTAGTGGTTACATTCATATGAGCCAACTACAACCAATTTTGAGTCAAGATGCTGCAAATCCACCTGTAATTTTTCCTGCAAAATTACAGTACTAATTACAAATGAGGAAATTTACAATATCGAGATGTTTGTAGGCAACTGAAGAACAGGACAAATAGATAAACTTATCAAACATATTTCATTAGTCTACAAATATGCTATTACTAGTAATAATAAGGTTTGGGTCTTTTGCTTTTTACAAAATATATTATTGGCAGATTTGATATTGGCAATTGACCATATTGTGTTCAAGGATAAAACACATAGCAAGATAAACCCTTACATGCAGCTGAGCCCCCAGGCATATAAACAAACAGCAGAAAATTTGTATTGTAAGTATGAATAAGTTTTGAGGTGTTTTTTTTCTTTTTCCACTGGTATATCTTAAGTATTAGTAAATGCGTCTGACCATCCTGCATAGGTGAAACCTGTAAAGAAATCTGTACCAATTTTGCCAAAAAAAGTAGCTTGTTTAGCTGAAAGTAAGAACTAATAACAATCAGAATTGCTTTATCAACTAGAGGGGGAAAAAAGGTCCACGGACTAGTTACCAGTCATCGCTTAATTCTCTTTTTACATTGGCAATTGCATTTTCTGTTCCTTTTCAGCAAGCATGACTATCAAACACACTTATCAAATGAGTGCTCACTTACTCCAAAGTGGAGCATCTTTCATCATTACTTTTTTGCTTTGATAAAAAAAAAAAAAGTTTTTTAAAGTTCATAGTATGGAATTTAAACACATGCCTGGGAGTAGAATCGGTTTTGACCGCAGACAAACATCACGATGGTCACATCTGCATCCATTTTGTTTGCCCATTATTTAAATCGTCTTGACTGTCTCTTTATTGCCTTTGAGGACTGTGGATGCATTTCATTTTAAAGATGCTGGTAGATAAAAAAATCTGATTCAGGCTCCCTGTTGAATTCTGGTTTATGGTATTTGAGTTTAAGAAATTATTTCCTAGTCAGAGGTGTTTTTTTTTTTTCTCCTGTTGTTTAGGGAAAGCTGGTTTTGCTCAGTTTAATCAGCTCAACAGCCAAACATCGCATCTTTGACGTTTTCAGTAGAACTGATCCCTGAAAAAGTGCTAAAGTAGTAAGGTGAAACTAGCTGTAACAGTGGTCATGCTAGATATACTTCTGCAAATCTACACATACGATTTTTTCACTGTAATTTTAATATTGTTTTTTCCTTTAAATCTATCCTATTCTTATGGCAAAGGTTAGAGTCATTTTTTGAAATGTGTATTTTTTAATCTGTCAGAGGCTTTTCCTCTTCAAATTAGCCAGTGTAATATCTGCAGACAATTATGAATTACCTCTTTGGGGCAAGTCATGCCTGATTAATTTAGCGGCCTTCTACAACAAAGCTACAGTGCTGGTTGACATGGGTAAAGCAACGGATGTTCTTTTCCTGGACTGGTGCAAGGCGTTTGACACTGTCCCACATGACATCCTTGTGTCTAAAATGGAGAGACATGGATTTGACCAATGGACCACTCAGTGGATAAAGAACTGGCTGGATGGTCACACTCAAAGAGTTGTGGTCAATGGTGCGATGTCTACATGGAGACCAGTGTCAAGCGGTGTCCCTCAGGGGTCTGTTCTGGGTCCAGTGCTGTTCAGCATCTTTGTCAGTGACATGGATGATGGCATTGAGTGTACCTTCAGTAACTTTGCCGACAACACCAAGCTGTGTGGTGCTGTGGACTCACTTGAGGGAAGAGATGCCATCCACAGGGACCTTGATAGGCTTGAGAAATGGGCCAGTGCAAACTGCATGAGCTTCAACAAGTCAAAATGCAAGGTCCTTCACCTGGGTCAGGCCAATCCTAGGCACAAATACAAACTGGGCACAAAGTGGGTTGAGAGTAGCCCTGAAGAGAAGGATTTGGGGGTGTTTATAGATGAGAAGCTCAACATGAGCCAGCAGTGTGCTCATGCGGCCCAGAAGGCCAACCGCATCCTGGGATGTATCAAGAGAAGCGTGGTCAGCAGGTCAAGAGAGGTGATTCTCCCCCTTTACTCTGCTCTTGGGAGACCCCCACCTCGAATACTGCGTCCAGTTCTGGTGTCCCCACCATAAGAGAGACATAGGTCTGTTGGAGCATGTTCAGAGGGCCACAAAGATGATCCAGGGGCTGGAGCACCTCTGCTATGAGGACAGGTTGCGGGAGCTGGGATTGTTCAGCCTTGAAAAGAGAAGAATTCGGGGGGACCTAATAGCTGCCTTCCAATACCTGAAGGGAACCTACAGGAAGGCTGGGGAGGGACTTTTTACAAGAGTGTCCACTGATAGGACAAGGGGAAATGGGTTTAAGTTGAAGGAGAACAGATTTATATTAGATCTTGGGAAGAAATTCTTCAGTACAAGGGTGGTAAGACTTTGCAATAAATTGCCCAGAGAAGTTGTGGATGCCCCCTCCCTGGAGGTGTTCAAGGCCAGGTTGGATGGAGCCTTGAGTAGCCTGATCTAGTTGAGAGGTGTCCCTGCCCATGACAGGGAGGTTGGATTAGATGATCTCTAAGGTCCCTTCCAGCCTATGCCATTCTATGATTCTTGTTCAGACCTTATTTACCCATTTGTTTTTCCAAAGACACAATTCTGACACTTTCCAAATCAGAGGCAGGAAGAGAGAACAGTAAATTCACATTACAGATGAATTTGAAAATCAGCAATTCTGTTTTCATTCCAAACTGCAGTGAAAGATAATTTCTAAGCTCCCCACAGAACAGCAATCTGAAAAATGTTGATTTGCTAATTTCGACAAATTAGGACTGAGAAAGATTAAGAAAGTGCAGGCTTCCAGCTTCAAAAGCCCTTGGGTTTGCCAGAGAAGCTGCGGCTTGTTTGTTCCCTTTCAGCCCATGTAGTGGGATGGCAGGAGATGGAGGGAGGCATGTGTGATTCTCTGATTTTTAGACTACTGGGGCAAGGAATCTGAAAATCTTGGACACTGCTTCCCAAGAGGGCTGCCAGGATTGGTATATAATCTGATATTCTTAACTTTGGAAAAAAATAATCTGCTTAGTAGGCTGTCTGCAGGCCAAGACAGCAGAAGCACTTCCCAAAGTCTGTCTGCTGAACTTCTGAGGAGCTCAATGAGTAAACCAGCAAAAGTTCAAGCAGACTCCAAAGGGAAAAGTGCCTCTTGTCTTTGATTGAAAATGTATCCCTTAAAAGTTCACTAACAACTGTAATTGTGGATGAGGAAACTCAAGTGGTCTGTGTAACGATGGCTGAACATCCCAGGGAACGTCATCAGGAGTGACCGACTGTAGAGTCAGATGCAGCTAATACAAATCTCACAGAATTTCTGCCTCTTGGTGTCTTATGGTGACATCAGATCTGCACTGGCTTAAAACAAAACTGATCCCTTTCCTCAGTGTAATAGCTACAGCTTGACCCTGATCATCTTATTCCTAAATTCTGAAATGCTTTCAGAGTCATCTGATAGTTGCCCACAGGATAAACACTCAAACTCTCTATTTTCAGACACTTTGGACACAGGTAGAAGTTATTGTCAAAAAACAGGTAATATTTGTTGAAAAATTTAACTAAACCTGTGCAATGTCAAAAAAACTTTTCAACAACTTTCTTTGGTTTTAATCCACCCTTTTTCTTTCCCTTCATGTAGCCTAGCCTTCTTCCTCTATGTTTGCCAGCTGGTGTGAAAGACCTGGAAAATCGATATATATGTCATCGATTATGTGGCACGAGTTTGATGTCTTGCTTCAAGACACAACTGTGCCTGTGTTTTGAAGAGGGGAAACAAATCACCTGTTTCGTTCTTAGAAAGCAAAAGGTTTCCACTCAGAGAGTGGCACCTTGCAGCATTCAGTCGCGTTTATTTTGCAGAAACTTCTTAACACTGAAAGAGACTGATAAATTTCAAGAGAGCGTTCTAAAAATATCAGGTAAGCTCTAGTGACAAGTGATAGTTAAGTTGGTATGAAGGTTTTAGTAGTCAGTTACTCTGTGGGCATTTTAGATGGAAAAAACCGTGTTCAGAAAGCAGGCCATGTTACCTGCTACACATGCTGAAACACCGTGTCTCTTCACAAGCAGACACGACAGCGAATGAATCCCTTTTGGAAGAACAGCCTCCAGTTAGAGACGAAAACCGGAAAAGCTGGAAAGAGTCAAGGCAAAGAAGCTCCATCTGGAAAAGGTAGTGTCTTATGAGTCATCTTCTTTCTGAAAACACTTTTCTCGTCCTTGATGTGACTTCTGCAAAGACCACCTCCACTTCTGTTAAGAGATGAAGGGCATGTAACTACTGCAACTGTTGGAATCCCATGGTATTTGGATCTTTCTTTCCAATAAAGTGGACTTTTGACTTGCAGTATCAGTGTTTCAGATTCGGCTCTCAAATTTCTCTATCATTGTTTCTCTGTTGTCTATTGTAAATCACTGTTTGTGATTGCTTGTCAGTAACAGTGGCATGGCAGCATTGGGGTAATTGTCATGTTTGTTCCACGTGTTCATGATGCTGTGGCATCAGAGGAGTTACAAGCACATATCCACCTGCAGGATGTGGACTCTTTTCTGTTGATTTTAGATCCATCTTTCTGTCACCTAAAGGTAGCTATTCACTTAATAAAGCATCCTCTGGTTTCTCAGTTTAGGTCTAACTATATGTTTAAGCAAAACTTACAGGCAACAGTACATCAAGATTGTTTTTGTTTGCTGTGGAGATACAAGGGATACAAGGCTACTTCCTACCAAGCACTGTACTGGGAAATCCTTAACAGAGCTGTTTATTTAAGTAGAATTCTTTTTGGAAAAACTATTACATATGTACATTAGAGTTGATTTGAGTAGAGACTTCTGACTGTCCCAGATACTGTGTTACCCAAACTGCTCTAGCTTATGAGATAGCTGGATAAACTGGCAAAGTGAGACTGTTATCATAGGTAATTTAATTCTGTAATTAGCTTTTCCCTTTTCCTATGTGCCTACAGGGCAAGAATCAGCTCTGGTTCAGTTATACTCACAAGATAGTGAAGAGGCCTTTTGGAAAACTGAGCTTCCCAGTTACTAAAACAGAAAAGAAGAAAAAAAAAAATAGAATCCTTGTGGGGGGAGGGAATAGAAAATGTTTGGGAATGAGGTGGATTTTGCTCTTAGATGTACTGATTTAAAGAAAAGTTGTTTCAGTGACATGAAATCTAGGTTTATACAAGAATAACTGAAGGGCAACATCTAGTTCACTGCTGGCGTTGCAGTGACAGCTGGGCTTCACTCGTGCTTGCTGGAGTTAACAGACACTTCCAATGGTCATACCAAGTTCAACAACCAGCTCAAAAGCACGAGTAATGATGTAAGCATCAGCTGTGTCAGGGAGAGGGCAACATAACTGAAAGTTGCTTAATTCTGGTCATACTTCTGCAAGAGAAGATGTGAGTTTCCAGCCTCTTCTCAGCTAGGTCACTATGAACACTGGCCAGTTATGGAAAAACAGGAGTTTTTTGTGTTTGAAGGTGTTCTGACTTAGCCGTTCCATGCTTGTAAGGGAAGAGGGAGAGAAGTGAAAGCCCATAGGGCTTCAGATTATGCCCATTATGTGAGGACAATCTCACACTGATGAGCTTTCACCCACTTACCTGTACATTAAAATAGTATGTTGGGGCAGAGAAATGTATCTGCTTTCTAAATCTCACTTCCAGCTAAACAAAACCAAGTAGCAAATCATGATTTCTGTAACAATGCTGTAAAACCTCAGTGGCGTCATTGGGTGGAGTTATACTAAACGTGTGCTAGCGAGGCTGTTTCCAAGCCAGTTCCTAAAATAGGCACTGAAGACATATCCTGACCCTGTGCTCCCTGCAGAGCCAGCTGCCCGGGAGGAGAGCTGCTTGCTGCACCTCTCTGTTAGTTGACATGACTGTTAATGACATAACAGCGGTCTCGATTCTGATCCCATTGTTGTATTTTCCAAACTGTTAGCTCCATGGAGCAGGGAATCCAGCTCCAAGTGTTCTGGATTCACCTCTACTGCCAGAAGAGCCCACATTTTGTTAAGGATCAGGGTTAAATATGCCTGCAGTAGCAGACAGCTGGTAGAGTGTAGTTCAAGCCTGTGCCAAGGTCAGCACAGGACGAAGGGACAGTCGGAGCTGTCTAAGAGCTGCCGTTAGTGCTTTTAGCTTTTACCCGGTAGGAGCTGACTGAACAGGCAGGCTCCTCTGCTGAGCTAAAGGCTCATTTGAATTATTTGTACAGCACAACTCTCTAAGCACTGCTGAGAGTCTGGATTGAAGAAGTCACCTTTTTATTATATACTGAACTGCTGTAAAATTTTTGTTTTCATTAATTTCAGGTGGATCACCATAATTTTCCTACTTATAACACAGATCCAGAGCATAGACAAAAATACCATGGAGGCAAAGGCAGGAGGAGAGGCATACTGAGTCCCATCTGCCAAGAGTGCAGGTACCTGCTTCAGACTTATTTATCAACAGGAAATGAGCAGAACTTCTTGCCCAACCTTTTGCTGCAAGGAGGATCACCTGAACTTCACTTGTGATTATCCTTATGATTTCCTGTATTTTCCAGTCTCACCGTTAAAGAGTGCTCACCAGGACCAAGAAGACCACTGGTGTCATCAGATTCAGTCCTCCCACACCACAGGCAACTACATGTAACAGATGTGGGCATTTTAAGTGCCTAGAAGGGCAGCTGTCCCGGTTTTTATAGGTTCAAGAAAGGAAATGAGCCCCAGGTTCTGATTCCTGGCTGACTGGCTTAAGTAGGCTTTATCCCACAAAGTGGGAAAGGACTAGAGGTATGCCTGTGCCTTTTAGGAGAGAGAGTTCCCCCAAAAAGGTAAGTAAAAGATTTCAGAGGAAGAGGAGATGTTTTCTCTAGCAAGATCAAAGGCAATGGCTGCTAGACTTGAAGATGATGTTAATGGGGTGGAGTTCTTTATGGGAGTGGATGCAAAGAGCAAGAGGAGAGATTTTGTACTAGGAGAGCTGTAGTACTCAGGGACTTGGAAAGTCTGAATTGCATGGCAAGTTTCTTGTTCAAAAATGTCTATAGAACATTTCTCTCATACTCCACCGATCTGTGTTGTGCCAAGGGTCCTTTCCAATGCTTTACAACAAACTTGAGGTGTGTAGGAAAAGGCCAGTGAGCCACAGGATAATATACTGCAGAGGGCCAAAAAGCAGAGCAAGGGCACCAACGAGTCTCCGGGTTTCTGCTATGGCAAGGAATTTGTTAAATTCGCAGCCAGTTTGTACCCCTTTGTTCTTGTGCCAGCATTGTTTAGCTGCTCTCACAAGGCAGGCTGTCTGTTCTCTGTTTAACCCTTCTCTGCATCTTCTCCAGAACTGTTTTCTTCTCAAGTGTGAAAGCCCGAATCATATGCTGTGTTCTGGGGGAAACAGTTTTGTACTCCTGCATCAGTGCCTCCCTACCTCTAGAAGAGGGATATTATTTTACCTCAGGCGTGTTCTCCTTTTCTGTGAATGGCTGAATATTTATTTGTTGTTTACTTCAATCATCTTTTGCATGTCCTAGCTCATTTGACTTTTGACAAATCTGGCCTTAATCCTATGCATCTCTATCCTGACACCACAGCTTTCTTTGCTAACCAGGATTATTTGCTATATAGTGGTGGGTTTTTTTCAGGCCTAGAGTGCTTCCCAAGAAGATTTTTCTCTTGGTTGGGGTATATACATGGGATAGTTTTCATACCTTTGATCTAGATATATTACAATCTCCCTCCACATTCAAGTCTTTCGGCTCTTCAGTCCAGGTAAATTCACTAATGTGTGTCCTTAATTTGACAGTTTGCCCTTCTGAAGTTGAAAAATTTAATTACCAAGCTGCTTCTGTTTGTTATTTTGTTCCATGTAAATGAAAACAGCTGAGTACTCAGCCCAGTGCAGTCTTCTATGACCACCTTTTTTCTGAATGTCTTCATTGGGTTTGTCTCTCTTTGTCTCAGTGACTACTGAGAAGAAATCTGGCAGCTATCCTACACCTGGCTAGCTGGGCCCAAGTTTATTAATGGGAGTATTTGGTTCCCAAATAGTACCTGGGAAGTTAAAGTTGACCATGGCACAATTCCCAGTAGTGTTTCTATAATAACTTTTCAGTGACAGACCTCTTCTTGTACCATTATATTTTAGCTGCAGACAAGAAAGGCCAGATTTCAATGAGGTGTCCAGATCAGAAATAGCCACCACCAAAAATCTAAAGGCTGTGAGCGGGTGGTCTGGGCTGCTGGAAGTGGAGCTTCCTGTTTGTGTACAACGGGGAATTCTATAATGAATTAAATGATGACGAGTTAAATGACAGTTCATTTTTTAATAAATTGCAAAGATCACTTGATGTTTTCCACTTGTCTGGATGACATGCCCAATGACTGAAATAGAAGGAGTATTGTACAAAGATTGCAAATGTCTTGGATATTGGCCTATTGATCATGTTCATATGGGTCAGGTCTGGCTCTCATGTGGAACAGGAGCAGAGCAGTAAAAAAGAAAAGTCCGCTCCAGCAGCTATAGCTCTCCTGAGTTGTGGAGACCAAGCCAGCCTTTTCTGCTGTAAGGCTGCTCTGTTCAGCCTAGAGTGCCTCGAAGGAAGGATTCCCTCTCCCATGCCGCCAGCCCTATTTCCTGTGATTACCTACTGGAGTCTTCTGACCTGTTGCAAGTGGAGACCTTTTGGCCTGTAGTAATGGTCATTACCTGGCAGAAGTTGTGAGCTGGTAAGTCAGTCAGGGGAAGAAATGCATTTAAACTTTTCCCAGCTGTTGTACCTACATCCAAGACTTTGAGTGCAGCTCAACTCTTAAACATAAGAAACATGCGAAGTGCTATTCTCAGCCCGTGTCTGTCTGCCGTTGAAATTAGCCTGCTGTTCGTGTATGAGCTTCTGTCAAACCATTCCTGACTGATACTGGCTCACCTACCATTCTCACCCTCCTCCATCTTGGAGTCTAATCATAGCTATTTGCATCACTTTTATAGCCCTATTTTGCGTCCTGTCTTGTACATCATATTTTTAAGCACAGACCCAATCTGACAAGTACCTGGAGGAAAAACTATGCATCTATTCCCAGATCTTTGGCTGCTGCAAACCAGTAAAGGAATCCAGGCCAGTGAAGTAGGCCAAAAGTTTGAAGTTGAAAGGTGGTACATCTGAGAAGTTCAGTAGCTGCCTTAGTGCTTGTAATAATGACTCGGCTGTACAGGTAAAGTCAACAGGGCACAGGACACAAATTGGGGATCTGGAAGCCAGAATGATAGGCTGTGCAATGGGGAGCTAGAGGGAAAACCAGAGAGGTCTTTTTTTTATCATAAAATGCACAGAGAAGGAAACTGGGCATTAAGGTGTGCTTCAAATGGCAAAGGTACCTCTTGCATACTGGCCTCTCCTTGGAAAGGAGTCAGGGAGCAGTGAGTCCTGGCATGATACCATAGGAATGACAGAGCTATTATAAAAGGACAGGTATTTCACCTTCCAAAAGCAGCTTGTGTCAGTCAGCTGAGCCCATGAGGCTGAGTGGGTAGGGACCCAGTGCCACAGGTTCAAGGACTTCTTGTTCTCTCTGCGCTGAGAACGAACAAGTCAGCACTGGGGCTGTGACCTAGCAGCAGACTGCAAATGAGGGTCTCCCTCTGCCCTGCCACCCCTGGGGCTGGTTACTCCCTCCTGTGCACCACCTCCCCTCTCTCCTCCCAGTCTTCCTTTTTGCCAGATGCCACAGCCAATGTCTACTGTGTGCCTCTGAGCTACAAGGAGGGGACTGCCACGTCCTTGTCAGATGGGTGAGAGAACTGCATCTTGAGAGGTTTGTCTCCTGCCAGAGGAGGAAGCATCAGCTCTTGTCCTCTTGCTGAGGGAAGGGCTGCTTTCAGTGCTGCGAAGCTTCAGTTTGGGTTACCCTTGGATGCACATAGAGGTGGAGTCATGCTGGTATACTGGCATCCATTGGAAAGATGGGGAAGACAAGTGGGAAACGTATCTTGAGTTCCACATGACGGTATAGTTTGACAGAAGCAAGGCAACAAGTGGAGAGGAGTAATCTGTGGTTTAACGTTGCTCTTGACGTGGTGAAAACCACTAGCTGCTCAGAACACATTTTCCATAATCTTGCAAACCCTTTCCTCTTCTCCTTCCTGCTGTTTTGCTCTCAATGCTCTTCAAGTGGGTGTGTTTTGACCTCTTTCTTCCTCTGTGCATGCCTAGTGAAGCACAAGGATGTTTAGTGCCTATTGGATCCTATATTTCTTTATGGGTTTGCAGATGCTCTTATGTATAGATACACGCCCTGAGGGCTTTGTTTTGGTTGGCAAATAGCGTTTGCAAATGTGCTCACCACTTCAGATTGCATTTGACTGACTGGCAGGGAGGCTGTCTCAGCCTACCTGAGTTACCTCCATGAGGTTTCTTGCCTTTGTATGTTTTGTTTGCTTGTGTCGTCTCTCCCAGATACAGTACAGGAGCGCTGCACAGCCCAGGGCAGGAGAAAGCACTGTGCACTTCCCAGAAAAAGCAGTCCCTACGGACCATGCGAGCAGTCACAGCCTAATGTAGCTCTTTGGCTGACTCGATCTTGAAAAAGTGGCCTCCATCTAGGTGAGAGTTGTGTGCTATGAACTCATGACAAATGCTGTGGGTTCTGATGAGATGTCCTACAGCAAAGTAACCAGATTTTTTTAAAAAGCTCCTGGGACAGGCTTTAGCAAGTTGTCTCCTGGCAAAAAGTCTCTGGAAGAAATATCACGCAACCACAAATCAGTGACTAAACAAGCTATGTGAGGACTGGTGCTTACTACAACTTGAGTGGTCAGTGCAGTAAAGCGCAGTCCCTTAGCATCTGAGGCAAAAGGACTGAGAGAAACTCCATGGAGTGGAGTTGTGCTGAGACAGGTTTTGGAGCTCAGTAGCATAGATTTGAGGTTGTATGAAACTTGGGGCTGCTTTCACAATGTGATGGTAAGGAAGATTATGATCAGACTGTGACGGTAGGTCGTAAAGCTAGAAAATGAGTGTGGGAGGGATCTTGTGACAGTCTGTCTTTCTATACATACATTAATTGTATAAAGTAATTAATAAAGGGAGACAGTTCTGTGTCATTTTAATTCTAGGACCAGAGGTGTATGATAGACTGCATGGTACCTTGCATACGTAGAGCCAGATTAGTAATTTTGCTTACTGGATTGCCAGGGAGGAAATCGCTTTCATGATGCTGCAATTTTCCATTCCGTTTATTCCCTGTTCTCCACAGTTTTGCTTTTCCCATGGTCCATGGTTTTTCTTCTATTTCCTGTAATTTTTCTCTTTGTTTTTCTCTGTTTTTTTCAAGCCAGGGTAGAATATGGCTGCGATGTTTTCTTGGTTTAGTAGTGACTCAGGAGGTACCTAGTTTCTTCTGGAACTTAAGTACAACTCCATTTTATTTGAATTTATTTTAGTTATTGCTTTGCATTTAAAGGTTTCTGTAGGTTTTATGTTTGGTTTGGGGAGAGGCTTATGTCTCAGGAGAGTTGATATTGAATTCAAATAGAAAATAAATCTGTTGACTTTTTGGTCACATGCATTGTTTTTGCTTGCAGGAGCATTCATTTGACTTCCTGCTAGTCATTCTTCACCGATACCATTTGTGTGCAATAACATATATCTCAGAGAAGTGATCCTTATACTTTTTGCCAGATAAATTAATCAGCGTTCCAGATTAGTTATTAACTTCTTGCTTGTGCAAATCATTTTGAAAACAGCTAGGAAGTAAACTTCTTTTGCTCTACATTAATTGTTCAAATTGCCGTTTGAATCTTTGCATTCAGTTTGACATATTTAGATGACAACAAACACGAGCTTTCATTCAGTGCTGGTCTTGGACAGTTACAGTTACCAGCAGAAACTGAAGTGAAATTACATTATTACAAATTAGAGTATTACATTATTTGATGAATGTAATTAGAATTCGTGATTCTGCAGTTTATTGCAGATAGAGGTGTATTCAGGTATCTTAGGTCCAATTATTCGTATTTATTACACACGCTGCCTTTAATGCAAGGGATAAAACTGTGAGCAACAGGTCCTTACAGCACTATATCCCCTATGGACTTTGGCTGAAAATGTGAACGCTTCGCGCTTCCTAGAGTTAGATGCCTTGTGTGAGACTCCGAGGGAATTGACAAGCACATAATTTACAGCCAGCTATGAAGTCAAATGACTTCTTCTAAATCATCACATAGTATCACCATAGGGACATTGCATGTCTAACTAGCTTCAGAGGTGTGTCAGCAACTCGAGTTGGCCTCACTGAGCCAGTGTTTCAGTCCTGCTAACAGCACGTTCATGTTCTTCACCCCGATGTTTTTCAGCCTGCTTAAAGATCCGTGCTAACTGTTACCAATACCCAGGTTAGCTAGTGTGAAATTAGCTCATGCCCATGAACTCATGCACAAAAGACGCAGCTGCAGCATATGCATCCTGTCTGGAACAGAGGCAGGAATAACATCCATTTCCTCAAGGTTTCCTACTCTCCCCTGCAGTGAATAGTCCCAGCATCTTGTTCTGCAAAAATCTGGCACATCCCGAGAGTAAGTCCATCCTGTACCCTAAACAAAGATGAGGCCTTGCAAAATAAAGCAAAGCCAGAACAAAATAATACTGGACTACATGATTTAAAGCTATCATGAAATATCTGAGCAAGGTGACTGAACTGAGGTCACATAACCCATCTTCTGGTATTTTCTGACTCCTTCATTGTGCAACCTTAATGATTCTTTAAAACCGAGCTTGTCCCTGTAATCCTTAGATGAATTGAAGGGTAAGGACAGAAGAGAAGAGAGCTAACAGGAAAAAGATGTAGTAGAGTTAAATAAACTAATTTTGGAAGGTAGACAATTTAGCTGTATACTTTGAAGCAGCTTGGTTTTGTAAAGGTCAGGATGTGAAAGGTGAAGACCTGAGGAACCTTGTGGGAGAGGGGCAAAAGTATAAAGGTATTTTCAGCTCAAGGCAAGACAAATTACAGAGGACTGACTGAACTTTGGTTCCCAGCCCAGAACACACTGAAAGTCATCTCAGCGGGCTACAAAGTGGCATAGTCTCTTAAGAACAGACAAAATTTCCCTGCTTTTAATCTGTTATTTTTATTACTTGTACATACAGTCTGTATAAAACTGCTGCTGAGAGACTCCACCTCTGGTCATTCCCAGTGATAGTAACCAAAAAAAAAACCAAAACAGGAGCTGCTCTTCCAATGCAGGAAGCATTTTGTTCTGATACAATGCTAAAAACATACTGCAACCTCCCTGAAGCATGACATAAAAAAGTTTTCGATTAGCAGTGGTCTTGATCATAACGTCTGAAACAGGAGAGGACAATTAAAAAATTATTAACAACTCATTCAGATTTCTTCTAGCTTGATACACTCCTCTGGGCAAAAATACAGCATTGATGCAGCCAGCACACGATTCCAGACAAACTGATTTTTTTTTTTTTTTGTGTCCCTTTTATCCTGGCAGAATTATTTACTAACTTTCTTTGCAAATAGTAATGCCCGGTCCCGTGCGGCTGGTTGCTGTAGTGCAGAGGGAAGATTTCCCAGGAGGCCCATGACTTCCCCTCGGGTGGGTCATACAGGTTGAGGCTTCATTTTGCTCCTCACAGTAGCTCTTCGTGGGGGGGAGAGGTGTAGTTCCTCCCCTAATGGCTTTAACTGGGCCTTGCTGGGAGGGGGCAGGGCACTCCTGCATCTGAAATAACTGCTGTGGTTTTCAGCTTGCTCGGCTCCCCCCCCACCCCCCCCGGTGACAATCAGTTTGTTAATTAGCTGTTAATTCCTGCAGGCTGAGGGAAGCACTAGTGCGGCGGGTCTCCCCCTGCGGGCTGTCGGGCGGGCGCGGAGGAGGAAGGCTCCGGCCCCCGGCGAGGGAGGAGGAGGAGGAGGAGGAGGAGCAGCAGCAGCAGTGGCTGCGGCTCCAGCTCCAGCTGGCAGTCATGCCGGGAAGAGGCTGCTCGTTGGGAGACGGAGCAGCGCTTTAGCCTTCTTCACGTGAGTCTCTCCTCCCCCTCGACAGCGTTGGTATAAATCAAGGAGGAATTTCATCAGACTTGAGCCAGATAGCATTTCTGTCTGAGCACACAACGTGCTTCCTTTTACGTTGTCTCTTGCAGACGGGGCTCAGCTGAAGCAAGCCCTCCTCTTCATCCTTATCCTCAACACCAGCGTGCGGGAATAAAGCTGAAGCTGCCAACGCAGCTTGGGCGGCCCTGATAAGAAGCGACAAGTTCTGTCCTCTCGTCTCGGATGACTTAAAGATAAGACATCTGTGCTATTGACGACTGGTAAGTGAACACCCCTCGTTTATAAAGCGTTGCTGGCTCTGTAAACTCCCGCGTAGGCTGAGGGGATCTTGTGCGTGGTGCCTGAACCCGTAGGACTGGGTACGCTGAAAGGACTTGTTGCTGAGTTTGCCGGCGTTTTTGCCGTGAGACATCTTCTTAGCACGCTCCTGCGTTCTTTCAGACGGGAAAGCTTCCAGCTAACTTCACGTAGAGTCTATGCCTAAGTCTGGCTTCCAATTTTAAAACCTCTTTCGGGTAAGCACTGATGGCAGCCGCTGCCAACAATACTGCTACTCGATGTGAATTACCGCGTGTTCGAAGGCAGAGATGGCTATGCCGATACATCGGCGTGTTCCTCGGTGAAGGCATTCAAGGAATTAACGTAACTTCCAAGAGGGATGGAGCCTGCCTCGACAAGCCTCCTTTGAAGAGGATACAAGTTTAATCGGTTTGAGACCTGGTGAGGTGAGATGTCCCAGACCTTTCCCAGAGGTTCCTGGGAACTTCCTGGTAAAAATGAACATCGGGACCCGGTTACCGGTGGGGATGAGCCTGACAGAAGCTGAAGCGCCGCCGCCCGGCTTGCGGGCGGCATTTGGATGCGCTTGATGCCGCACGCAGGCGGCCGGTACCGGGGGAGAGGCCGGGCTGAGGCGCTGCCCGGCGCCGGGTCTCGCCCCCGGCCGGAGAAGGGCCCTCCCGGCAGGCGCTCCCCGTCGGGCGGCCAGGTAGGCGGCCCGGGGGCTGCGGGGGCGGGGCGGGGGAAGGGGCCGTCCCTGTTCCCCCGGCGGCCCCTGACGGCCGCGGGGCGGGAGAGCCGCTGGCTTCTCCCCGGCCTCTCGGAGCAGCCCCGCTCCTGGGCCGGGGCGTCAGGCGGCGCCGGCCCCAGCCCCGCAGCCACTTCGGGCCCCCCGCGGGCGGTGAGTCGCGGCGGGCGGGCGCGGCTGCTGAGGGGTGAGGTGGGGGCGGCGGGGGGCTGCGGGGCCGGGCAGGGCAAGGCAGAGAGGAAGGCGGGCTGCTGTGCGCCCGACAGCCCCGAGCGAGGGGAGCTTCTGGGCAGAGCTAGCGGCGGCCGGCAGTGGCCCGTAAATAAAATTCGAGGGGAGGTTTTATGGCGTCTGCTAAGCTGCTTGGGTCCAGTAATCCCACCGTGTTGCCATGGCGGCCGGTCGGGCAGGTCCCGCTAAAAGACTGAGTTTAGTGGGGGTACCGAAAGGGAGGGACTGCCCCTGGGAAATGCCGAAGGCCTAGGAGAAGGAACAATGGCTCTGTGGGTAGGCTCTGCCGTGAGCTATGCAGATCCGTTCGTGGTAGTATAGAGGAAAAACAAATCCTGGAAGTTTTATGCTCTCTGGTTTTGGTTTTGTTGTTTTTTTTTAAGTCTTTGGATTATTATTTGTCAGTGGGGGTGGTGTTTCTATTTTAGTTACTGCAAGCTGTGAGATCAGTCCTGCTGTCCTTTCTCGAGTTAAGATTTCCAGTGAGATGAACAACTGATCTATTGGGATTTGTGGTTGTTGCACTGTTGCCTGACTGAAACTTTCTGTCCACGTTTCTTCAGTTTTTGTCTCTCTCTTCTTCACCCACGTTATGCCAAGCTATTCTTACATACAATGTGATTGCAAAACTATTTACAAAGGACGAACTTTGTGATGGGATGAGATTACTTGTTTTAACCTGGCAATTCTGTTGCAGCTAAACTGTGTAAAAATGTTAAACGTAAAATATATAACTTTTATTGTGGAGGATGCCATTGTACTAGACTGGTCACTCCTAAACTTAAAAAAAAACCTAAATTCAGGGAGGGCTTAAAGGAAAATGAAATATGTATGGAGTGAGGATTCCTACCCATCTATTTCTGAAGAGGAAATATTCCCATCTGATTAGTTCACAGAAGTGATATTTATGAAACTAAAATAACTTTCCTTCCATTGGTAGGATTGCACCAGCCATGTCCTTGTTTTTCTTCCCACCTACCTGAAAGACATCTATGGATCTTTCTTTCCAGCTTGATGCAGTACCTGCTTCTTTAGCATGTCTGTCCCTCTGCTAAACAGAAACAGTCAATTAAGTTACTCTTTAAGCTTATGGCTGTTTATTAAAGCCAGCAGTATTGAAGGTGGGTAAGTCCCATGGCCTCCCTGAGGGCCTTCCTGGCTGTAGGAAACGTCTCCTGCTTGTGGGATGTATGAATCATCCCCCCGGGACCTGTGAGACTCCCAAGTGCCCAAATACCCCTCTGTTCAAAGCCAGGAGGAAAGTTTCTCTGTGGAAGCAGTTGCCAAATGTGGAAGTATCCATGGGAGCAGCTGCAGAGTGTGTAGGCAGGACAGCGGAGCATGAAAGCTGACAGGAAGATCACAAGTACCTGAGTCCTAAGTCATAAAGAAGTGGGGAAATAGTGAGTTACGGTGTTTTGGCTAGACAAGGTGACTGGTGAGACGTTATTTTTTCATGTACTGTGTGTGCTGCTAAATAATGGCTTTAGTAATTATTCAGGGGAGTTGCCTCACTGAGGAGGGACATGCAACAGCCAGCTTGGTGTTGGGTCTTGTTCACAGTGACAAGCACTTGAAGTGACTCTTCACCACCTCGTCAGACCTTTGAAAGCTTACAGGCAGAGACGATTTTAGAGGATTTTGGACCACTGCTTTCTTCCTTGTGCGATCATTTTTGGATAGAAGAAGATAGGGAGTGGGAATAGTCTTTCTTACGATAGCTTCTTTGTGCCGTTAACACTTCTGTCCTGGGCTTGTTTTCATTGTTAGTTGCTGGGCACACCGTGGGTGATGCCTTTCAGTAAAAGTTTGATCTATCTTCCCAAGATAGGCTTTGGCTGATTTGTGGTTTTCCGCTTCTTGTGTGTTGCTTCATATGCTGCTCGGGGTTGGTTCAGGTGTTTTGGCCTGGAAGAGGACACAATCAGATGGGTCACTTGAAGATATAACTTGCAAAACCACCATGAGTCTCTACAAGGCAGTCCACACCATTGACTCAAGCTTGTAAGGAAAGGCTCTTGTGTTTTTTTTCCTCCACAGCATAGCTTGAGCTGTATCACAGGATCTTGGTTTGTTTGTCTTTGTACCTTAACATTAAAGTTATTTTACTTATAAGCATGAAGGATTGTTTTTACTGTGTGTACGATGCAAGATTCCCCACTGTGGCTCCCTAGTTAAGTGCATTTTAGAAACGGGCTTAAGGTTACTTGAAATACCTCTTTTTACAGATGTCTTTCCATACAGGTACTTGCACTGGTTTAGCTAAATTACTTGAAACGTGCACTGTGCATTTAAGAGGAGTTTAATTTAAGTTTATGACAACTCATTTGTTATTCATTTGAATAATTTGTTCATCAATTTCTTTAGCCTTATAGAGAGGCTAGTGAATAATATTGGGAAATTAATTTATGGGGTAGCTGAGTGTGCAGGGTTTTTTTCTTTTTCAGAGTTTCAAAAGACCAAAAGCTTTGTAGCAGAATAACCCTCCCCCAAACTTCCCCATTAATCCAGTTTCTTCTACTTCCATTTTTGTTACGTTATGTATACTTCTGTACCTATTCATAGTCTTAAAGGGAAATTAAAAATAAAACTTCCGTTATTTATTTTTTTAATTATTTGGCGTGTGAACTTCTTGAAGTGTTAAATCTTTCTTTTATCCTCCTACAGAAGAACCTAAAACCTCAGCTTTTCTTGATGTGTATTGAGGTCCGGAGGAAAACGTTATGTGTGAGGTGTCGTTTCCTTTACAAGTCATCTTTCAGGCGTGCGTGGAAACTAATCTGCTCTCACTTTGCGGTTCAGCGTATTAGCTGCTGATATCAGTAGCTCCGATTTGTGCAGAAAGCTGTAAAAGCTGAATGGTGATGGGCAGCATTAGCTAGCGTGTGCTATGAAGCGAAAATAGGGAACGTGCCTGGTATGTGGTGTCACTGCCTTTTGAAAAATGCATTGAACAAATGCAGGGAAGAATGTGGTAAAATACTTTGCGGTAGTGCTTCTTGCTATGTTCTCTACCTATCGTCTTAAAATATCGTGTCCTTTTAAAGTTCACTTTGTTCAGGTGGGGTGGCTCTCCAGTTCTCAAAGTCGATCGTTCTTTGGTCTTGAAGGCAAAAGTGAAGCTTCAGTAGCTCAGGAGGAAGACCCTTTACAGCACTGCAACACAGTGAGCAAATTTTAAGCATCCCCCGGATAATATCCAAAGTTTGTGTGTAACTGTTCTGTGGTGCCTTTGCTCCCAGTCCCAGCAGTAAAGCTGGAGTAGATTGTGCTAGAGCTATTCTTTACATTCCAGCATCCGTGGGGAGCCAGGAGGAGCAAGGCAAAAACTTGAATAGCCCCCATTTGCCCTGACTGGGAAGGGAAGGCTGGAAAACTTGAGGAGCCGTGAAGCTGACTCTCCTCTGTTAGAAGGGCAGGAATGGAGTAATCAAGGTACTGGTTTTAAGAGCAGACAGGAATGAAATGAAGTTCAAACTTAATCATTGAAGCTCCTCTTAACATCTGTTGATTTACAGTGCAAGTTTCCATTCCTCTAGCAGAAAGACTGCTTTCTTTTGGGCCACTAGCCAGTAGGAAACTTGATTTGTGAAGTGGGTGGCCTTGAGTCTTAGATTTCCACAGACTCTTCTACTCACTTTTAAAAGAACAGTTTTTAGCCCTTGTGAGTACAGGTCGGAAACACTAAAATAAGGATCAGCTGCTGCAGAGCTCAGTAAATTTATTCATTAGACTGGCTCTGCAGGCTGACACTTTCGCAGTGCAGCGGTAGCTGGCCATAGCTTTCTTTCAGTACTGCTTTTCAGAGTCCTGTGGCCAGCAGTGAAATGAGAACAGTGTGAGTGGCCTGTCGTTGGCTTACCGGAGTCTTAGCAGAGGTGGGCAGTGGAAATATGCATATGTAGTGGCCATTTAATAGTCAGTACAAAGTGTGTGTGTGTATAAAATACAAATTATATCGCATGTGGGATGGAGGAGGACTTGTCCCTTTCCCAGCGTAAGAAAGGAATGGAAGTTGTGTTTTTGCCATTATCTTTGTTCCAATGTAATTGTTGGTTTACGCGGCTCCCTCCTGGACAGCTAATTTTTGTGTTGCGCTGACACTGTTTTTTGGCTATGCAGGTGACCTGTTTGGGGAAATGATCTGTCCAGGGAAAGGAGCATACAAATGCCCTAGAATAACACAAGGGACGATGAGGGGAAGGAACTTGCGGGTTTTCTTCCCTGCAAGGAGGAGAGAGTAAGGTGCTTGCTGCTTAAGAGCTGTTGTTGCCGAACGCAACCATAACCTTATTCATCTTTTGGCAGTCAAAATAGATGTTTCCTGTTTCTTTGAAGTTCTTGAACCTACCTGTCTCTGTCATCCAGCAGTGTCACGTCTAAGCACCCTGGAAACATTATCACCTCAATCTTCACAGTGCTTCAGGTAGTCTGAAGTCAATGTGTGGGACTGAGACCAGGAGGAGGATTAGTGGCGTAGATGGGAGAATACCCTGTAGGGTTTGTTTGAACATAACACTTGCACAAGATTAAGTGGAGCCATAACATTAAATCCACTTGATGAAGCGCCAGAGCAAGTTAGGATTTGTCCATATTGGTGAATGCGTACAAGGCTTGCTAGCATGTGGTAGCTCGTTTTGATCGTGCGTGCCCCTTGTGTAGGCAAGTTACTGCCTTCTCATTCGGTTAGCTGGGAAAAGCCTGTTTTTGCTGGAAACAGTTAAGGGAAAACTACAGCTAGCTCTGCTTGCTGAAATGTTTTGCAATATTTAATGAGACAGGGTGACTGTTAACTTGCCTCAGCGAAGAATCTGGAAGGCTATACCAGCCTATCCTCCCTGCCCCCCAGTTTTATAACTGCCCATGGCAGTTTTAATTCCCTGTTCTCAAAAAGTCAAGGGCTTCAGGACTGTCTGTAGTGAAGCATTCTGTGGTTCAGCAGCTCTGATGTAGCAGTACCACTTGAGTCTCTCTTGGTGGGTTGCCTGTCCTTCTGCCCTGGTTCCCAAGTGTACACATTGGCAGGTCCATAAAAGGATGCTAAAAGGAGTGGGCAGGGGTGTTATCCTCCAACTCCTGTACTAAACAATTGTAGGTGCTGCAAAGGGAATGTGTGGACAAGGAGAATGAACCACAAACTGTCCACAGCGTGCTGTCCCTAAATAGCATCTCACTCGGTCACTGCTGGAGACGCACTAGTGGGCCGGATGGACATTGGTCTGATGTAGCAGTGTTTCTTGCGTCTATGTTGCTTATCTTGTGTAGTGGAGCGTAGGCCAGGTGTATAACCTGGGTTTCGAGTAGCCAGATGGTTAAAATACTGGTCAGTGTAAATACCATTTGTACAGTTTCTCAAGATTGACTGCCTTCTCTTGCAAAACATGTTAAGGAAATAGTTACTTCATTTTCACTGGAGCAACTTGAATGGAATAGCTATTTTCATTCCTTCTTTCTTCTGTGCTAGTGGCATGCCGTAATTTGTTTTGAACTTGGGACATCGGTTCTTAGATGGCTTAATACAAAACCTAAGATTTGAGGTTAGTTCAGAGATTTCTAATCTAAATTGAGAATGTTGTTCAGAGCTTTTTGGAAAGAACGGTGAAGTGAAATAGAATAATTATCTCATTCTTCATATTTCACAGAGAGTATTTCCCATAGTAAATATTGGCTGGTTTCAGAGTGACATTTTTTGAAGCTGGGTGACTAAAGTCAGCTAACACTTTATCTATTATTGAGTGACTTTAAAGAATTCAACTTCAGGCAACTGTTTTGGGAAATTAGGATGCTTCTATGTTTGTGCAAGGCTTTTCAAAATTTTAGCAATTTTTTCTTTTCTGATGTCCAGAGGATCTTATAATATCTCTGCCACACAATTGTATGACAAGGAAATATAATGACACCAAGTTTCTGATGTCTTTCTGTGTGTAGACTTTCTGATCTTTAATGAAAGATGAGCTTACATGGTTTCTTTGTTCCACCCAGCTGCCTGTTTATTTTTGCAAAACTTGCGGAGGTCTCAAATGCATTAAGTTCCTAATCTGTCTAATTTGACTGAATTTAGCCAAAGGGGTTTAAAAGTTTATAGGGAAGGAAAGAAAGGGCATGCACACATGCATACAGGGTATGATTGCATAAATCTCATGTCAGACTTCATGTGTTATCTCTGCTGCAGCATGGACTAGTTTGGTTGTGGCTGGAGCAGATCTGTGCCACAAAAGAAGTCCATTGTCCTGCTGTGAGCCCCATGTTGTCTCAGGGCTTACCTGCTACTCTCTTGCCTTCAGAGAAGATACCCGTGCATACAGTCCTGGGCAAACCTGATGCTCCGCAAAGATCAGGTACGATCAGGTACAGGAGGACAGCTAATCTGTTTAAAAATACTACAGTCCTGAAGAAACTCCGGTTCCTTTTGCAGTAGCACTTAAGGACTGCTGAAACTGAGAATCAAACCGCAAAACTAGACACTGTTTCACCTGCAGCAAACCAGACTTGGCTTAGAAAGTAACAAATGAAAACGATGGAGAAGGCTGATGGTTGGCAGCAGAAGGTACCTCGTGAAGCCATTGGTGCAGCTGGGCTCGTAGGCATTTTAGCCACAACAGGCAACCCCAGCACAAGGGCTGTGAGACCCTGAAAGAGGATCTGTGGGTGGGGTGAAATGTACCTTTGACTCCTTTCAGTTTTAGGAGTGACTGTCTTTTTTTTTTTTTTTTTTTAAAAAAAGGGGGGGGAAGAAAACCCCAAACCAGTGATACATCAGTTTTCAGTTTTGGGGAGGAAATGTGTTGTGTTTAACCTTCATCGAGGATTGAGGTCTGAAAGTCCTAAGTGGGCGTCTCTGTGTAGCACTGAGAAAAGCATATAAGCTTTCCCAGCATTCCCT
The DNA here is from genome assembly GCF_009769465.1 of Tauraco erythrolophus. Lineage (NCBI taxonomy): Eukaryota > Metazoa > Chordata > Aves > Musophagiformes > Musophagidae > Tauraco > Tauraco erythrolophus. The sequence goes on from NC_141465.1 coordinate 8,445,241, forward strand.
ACTGACTAACTTAGGCAGCTTTCCTTCCAGACAGATGGCAATTGAAGATTACCATCAGAGATAATTAGCTTTCCTCCTGTATAGGTAAAGAAACTAAGGTGCATAATTCAGGGTTATGAACTCCACTATAACCCCTAAAAGTTAGCATTGCGATACAGGCTGTTGTAATGTCGTTTTATAGCTCTGTATACGCAGAAATATGTAAATGGACTTGTGCAAACTTTTCCATAAGGAGCTGAGTTCACTTACAACAACTAACAGTTGATCTGTGAAGAAATCCAGTTCTGTTTTTATGTCTTTTGGCCTGCTCCTTTGTCCTGGGTTTTTTATTGTGAATTTGATTTCAGCTTTGTCTAAGGAGACACAGAATTAATGTTAATCTGAACGCCGAAGTTGGATACACCTATGTCTTTGTTCACCTTGGAAAGCTCAGTACCTTAGATATAATTTTTTTTTTTTTTAAACACACGTAGGCTTACTTGCAGCCTTTCCCATACAGAAAACATGTCAGTTAGGACTTTATGTGCTGCATTAAATGTACTTCAGGACTACATTTTTCAGCTATGCTATGTATCTCATAGCTCTCAAAATCCTTCGGATCAGTACTGTTCAGATATTGTATGTGGTAGTTTTTCGTTTATTCATGTTTAAGAAGTGAAACAAAGCATTAAAAAATCTTTAGGGGGTCACATACAGGCTCTGCTGCAACCTGTAGAGCAGTTTTTTGTTAGCTCAAAACCACTTTATGTCCACAAAGCATTCTTATAGTTCAGTAGTTGTTCAATAGAACTTTTCTTCTTAGGGGTTTTGTTGTTGTAAATAGTATTTTTTTTTTGAGCTTTAGTGCTAAGAAAACAAAGCTACATATAAAAAAAAAAAAGCTTTTGAAAACAGCCTTAATATGTACAGTATTTGAGCTTTTCCAGTTCGGGTTTAACTTTCTCATGGTAGTTAGCAGTTAAGGTGTGTGTTCTGATTCATTTTCAAGATCCAAGGGCAATGGGAATTTATTCGTTGCAATGCTGAATTGAGAGCACTGGAAATGTAAGGCAATAATGTTATCAGAGAAGCTGCTCAAACTGTTCATGTCCTGCAGCTTTCTTCTGAGCTGCAGAATCGCTGCCCTGGGAAACTTCCAAGACTTAGTAGTAGTGTGGGGTAAGTGCTGCCACTTATCTCCATTTTCTTCCCTTCCTGAATTAATTTGGCTTTATGCTTTTTGCTGACTTGTTTTTCTGCATTCCTGAGAATCCCAGGGCTCTGCTGTTGGCACACATGCATCACAGCAGATGGACTTGCAGAATCTGCTTGGGTAAACTTACCCAATCTTGCTTGGGTAAATTCCAACTCAAATGGTTGGGGAGTTTGGGTTTTTTTGGTGGTTTGGTGTTGTGTTGTTTTTTGGGTGTTTTTTTTGTGTGTGGGGTGTTTTGTTGGTTTTTTTTTTCCTTAGCAGTTGAGGGAGGATAGGAGCAACACCAGAAAAATCCGTGAGCGTAATATGTTTGGGGCTCTGACTACAGGTATGCTTTGCATGTTATTTAAATGAAAATTAAACTGTTCAGTTTTGTATGCTGGTAGGAGCACGTTCACACCTGTTTGCTGGGCCTCTTAATCCATACAAACCTCCATAGTGTAACTTGTTGCTTTCTAAAATATGAGGACTAAAAATTGCAGTGAAGAGAGCTGTGGCATCAGATGGTGGCAGTCCATGCGTATTTGGACTTAATAATGACTGGGGATTGCAAATGCTACTGTGAAAACTAGTCATACAAAACCCACCTGTGTCTCTGGGGCAGGTTCTAACACCAGATGATTCAGAGGATCAGGATTTACAGTGTTATCACTAAGTGAGAAACTAGTGTGATTTACCTGGGACCTGCTGTTGATGTAGATGGGGAGCTTTTCATTCTCCAAGTGCTGGTAGTGGAGCAAGTAAATTAACCCTCTCAGATTGTATTGTGTTTTTTTGTTTTGTTATTCTCTCTGCTACTCCTTGAGCCCTAATTTTGCTTGTGAGTGGATTTGGGTGGGGTTTTTTTTTGTAATTTATCTAGCCTAGGGTTGAGATTATTCTTTATTTTCCCCAAGCTGACTGGCAGATTTAGTTTGGTAATTCCCAGCTGTTTTTGTGAGAGCTGAGGTTAACTCACTAGCTGCAAATCGGGCACAGCTGGATGTTTTAGATATCCTAGGCATTATTAGAAGACAAAGCACGCCTTGTTTTAAGGTGATTGTAATGCTGTAGCAAATGTGCACGTGTAATACAGACAAAATTATCTGGTTGGACTTTTATTTATTTAGATTGATCATGGTTCTTGGGGAGAAAAATGGTGAGCTGAACTGCTTTGGAGCCTGACTAATTAAGCTATTTCCAGCCTTTTCTACTTTTTTCCATCTTTTCTCTCTGGGAAACCTAAGAAGGATCGTTCGTTTGACCTCGAGCCTCTGACTCTGCAGGCAGTCATGTACAGAGAACAGTGGGTGTGAACGAGTAACTGACGTAGCGGGATGTCTGTCTGTCTTATTAATAATTTTCTGCTTGCTCAATCATGGTGTAGGATGTATGTCGTCATGGTTGTTTAAAAGGAGGTGAAGAAGCAAAACAACTCAAAACCGTGATGCTTTGTTCCTTCAGGAAAAGCAGCTCTCGCAAGTTGACAGAAACCTTTTCAGTTATGCAAGTCAAGGTATGAGGAGAAAATGACTTGAACTCTGATCCCCAGAACATGTTGCATGGCTTGTTTATATTGCAGTCTTTCTGGAAAGAAGAGCTGAAGGGAGAGGGGAAACATAGGCCGAGAAGGAGCAGTGTTGTCACCACAGTACGCAGGAGGAGCTGCGTGGATTTATAGCACCCGTTCTCTGTATCTTATTCTGTTGTGTTATACCGACACCTGTGGTGTGTAATATATAAATAGCAGCCTAGCTTAGTGGGCTACAGCTTTAAGGGTTATTATAGGAGAGTACAGCAGGGCTGGAAGAAATCTTTCAGCTAAGGAGGTTGTGTTAGTGAATTTGTGATTTTATTTTTTTTTTAATATGTTTTTTTAAAGATGTAGTTAGAGCTCGATTTGTGGTGTTTGCTTTGATTAAAGGTTTGGGAGTTGAGGAAGCGGAGCTATCTGTGCTCAGCTCGTACCTGCTTTGGACTTTGGATTTGGTCAAAAACTAAACTATCCCAGCAAAGTAGTTGGTTTTGTACTGCACTGCAGCTCTGTGGCTGCTGGGCATGGCAATAACTGCTGGTCTGTGCTCAAGAGCTCTGGAGGAAGAAGGAACACAAACAAAACCAGAAAAAGTTAATTGTGTTGGTGGGGAGGCCTGTGGAGGGACAGGATGGGGAAAGCACAGGGAAACGTCTGTTCCCAACTTCTGTGCATTTTTGCATAAATTGACCACTCCTAGTCCTCATCTCAAGGCACAAAAGCAGACAAGAAGCTGAGGCTGTGGACTTGATTTTGCTTTTGATTTTAATTATAGGCAAGATTTCTGGAAATCTGTGATGCTTGGAAAGCACCAGTTAGATGAGAATCCAGGAGTTACTATTGTTCCTCTTCCCCTCAAAGCCACAAGCTGGATTTGGATCTATCCAGGGCTGACTTTTAAACGCAATTTAGCAGTGTGTAACTGTGCTACGAAAGTGTGTCCATTGCTGGAATGAGCCCTAAGCCATTTTGGAACTTTAGGGAATATTGCTTTCTAACTCGGAGGGGAAAAATAATTAAAAACAACATTCACCAGCTGAGAAATGGAAAACCAGCTATCTCTTTTATGCTTGCAGTTTTAATTGTGTGTCTAAACCATGCGATGGGGCATGTGGTCACCTTGAGCTGGTACCAGGGATCCACATTGCACTGTGATAATCTGAGCTGAAATATTAGCTCGGATCTTAAGGGTGGCATAGCAGTGCTGTCATAGTTGGAGGTAATGTGTTCTGCGTCTCAGCAGGGCTGATTAACTCAGCATCAGACAGTTGCATCAAGTATTGCTCCTTTTTGAGGACCGTTTCAGTGATACCTAGTGCCTGTGCTCTATTGTATTTTGCTCATCAGGGTTTGCTGGTGGGATGCACTGGCTGATGGCTTTGTACTCCAGTTTTTCATCCCTGGAGCTAGTAATTGGTGTCAGTATAAGTGACATTAAATTTTGCATTGGAAGGTCCAAAAGTACTATCTCTGAAACGACGTTCATCACTGATGGCAGTACCTCTGAGAACAGGATCACGGCAGCCTTTTGCAGCCAAAAGGGAGACTGTCTCGGGTTTAAAAAGCATGTAGTAACTTGGCCTGGCTTGTAGACATGTCTTCTTGCTATCCAAGAAACTGATGTGTGTGCAACCTCTCTTTTTCTCTGACCTTTTCATTTCTTCTGTTCCTGCCCCCACTATGGGGCACACATAAAAGCTCCTGGGTGCCCAGGCAGAGGGAGGGAAGAGGAGTGAAAAAGGAGTTACACCATTGAACAGATGGTATTGCACTAGATAAAAAGGAGGGAAGAACAAGAGAGTCTGAGCACGTCGGAGTAAGTCAGGACCTGCAGGCCTTTTGTAGCTTTTGCCAAACTCCCCCTATTGCTAGTGTGTCTTGCTGCATCTCTCCTGCACGTGAGTGGAAGGCTACAAACCCTTGTTTCACAGATCTTACCTGAAATGTTGAAGGGCTTGGGTTTGGCTACAACAAGCCACCGTACCCTATTTCTTGCATTTAAAGATGGTAACAGGAGGAATGAGGTGAGAGCTTGAGGCTGGAGGTACAGTTTGGAGGGGTGTAGGTGCTGCGTTGCCAGTTATGCCCAGAGATGATTTGTGCTCATTCCCAGGCCTGCCTGCAGCCTTCTGAAAGAGAGCTACCTCCCTCTTCCACCGGCTGTCCCATCTAGGTAAATTAGGATTGCAGGGGGTGAAAATACAGTAGATTTGACTGGACTGGGATTCTTTATCAGTACCTTTTAGCCAAAGGATACACTTGCGTGGGAAGTTTCTGAGCTTATAAGTAGGACTGAAGGGTCACACAACAGGGAAAGTGATGCAGAGATCTCCCTGAAGATTTTGCACAGAAGCAAACTGAAATGGCGATTGTCAATGAAAAATATGGATGAAATTGCTTTTTTTCCTTGCTTGACCCGGCTGGTGGGCGTGTTCTGGTGAGGAGCAAAAGACTGGTGTCTATACTTGAAAGACAGAAATGGAATGAAATAATTATGAATTGTCCATAAACCGATAAATGTATTGCTGTCTCTTGTGGTACAGACTAGGTTTCACCATTAGTGGGATGATGAAGGGGAGGGAGGCAAGCACTTGGGCCCTACACCAAATCCGTTAACTCTTGCAGCCTGTCTGGAAGTAGTGTGGAGCCGTGCAAAAGGTCAAAGGTGGACACAGCTCTAGTCTACATCTCTCCCCAGTCGATCAATGTTGGCAGAGGCTACATTTCTGGCTGTAGTAGCTGATAAAGAACAAGAATTGACTAAATCTACTAAGCATCACTACTACTGTGATACTGAATCTACTGGATGTTATTGCTTGTTGTTGAGTACTTGGAGAAAAGACTATCTTACTATTTCTTTTCACGTCTTCTGCAGTAGTTGGAGAAAGGGGAAATGTTAGGGGAAACCTTGGAGACCTTCCTTAACAAACAGAACCTGTATATGGAGGAAGACTGTGTTTTTTCACAGTTATCAGGCTGCTGTGGAAGTAAATGGCTAGTTTGGTATGCTGTTGGAGAGGAAGAAGGCTCCAGTTTTCATAGTCAGCAAACTCTTCCTCTACTGCTTATCCCCTCATCCTTGAAAGTGATTAGGGCAGAAAGCCTGAAAATGCATGGGAAGGTTGTTCTCCTCCCTTAGGGAAATTAAGGGCAGGTAGGAGTTAAATGAGGTGTGAACATAGAGTTGAAAAAGCCAGAAGAAAGCTTCTGTCACGTCAATTCTGGCACCGGACAGTAAATGCAAACTTGAAGCTGGGTGGAGAGGGCAGATGGAGAACAGAAGCTGGAGACTTAAAAATACCTGAAGGGAAGGTGTAAAGAACACCCTTATTCAAAACCTGACTGGTCATAGTCCTGGGTAACCTGCTCTAGGTGACCCTGCTTGAGCAGGGGGCTTGGACTAGATTATCTCCAGAAGCCCTTCCAACCTCAACTACTCTGTGATGCAGTGACTCCATCTCTGGCATTCTACTGAGTGTTAGTGATGAGGAGGCAAGTGCAGCGAAGGAAGGGAGGGCAGACTCTAACATGTGTGGCAGTTCTAATCCTGTGTGGATAAATGGTTTGAATGAGATGTTGTTTGTCCTCAAAAGACTGACAAGAGAATATTGTGACAGACCTTCTTCCAGTACCTCAAGGGGGCCTACAAGAAAGATGGGGAGAGGCTGTTCAGGAGGGCCTGTTGTGATAGGACAAGGGGTAATGGTTTTAAAATAGAGGGAGGTAGATTCAGATTGGATATTAGGAAAAAATTTTTTACCATGAGAGTTGTAGAACACTGGAACAGGTTGCCCAGAGAGGTGGTGGATGCTCCATCCCTGGAGATGTTCAAGGCCAGGTTGGACGAGGCCCTGAGCAACCTGATCTAGTTGGAGATATCCCTGTTCCTTGCAGGGGGGTTGGACTAGATGACCTTTGAAGGTCCCTTCCAGCCCTAACCATTCTATGATTCTATGACTTCTAGATCTATAGAGTGAGAGTATCCAGGCTGCTGTTGCCTGTAACAACGGGCTCGGAAAGGTCACTTGTCCCTTCTCTGATGATGGCCTGGCACTGAGGTTCCCATACCTGCTCTCATTGTCTTTCAGTCAAGCATATCAAGTGGTTCTTGCGTGTGTTGAGAGCCCTTAGCCAGGGCGAAGGTGTGGGCCAACAGGGCCTGGGTGTAAGTGCTGGCAGCTTTGGGAAGGGAAGGAGCGGAGCAGCCCAGAGCCTTGTGCACCACTGCACTCTACAGAGAAGAGTTACACGGGTGTTGGTCGCACACAAAGCGCTGTGTGAGATTAGGGCAGAAAGAGCCTGAAAACATCTTATCTTCCAGTGCAGGAGAAATTGTTAACTACTGGTAAAGATTGCACCTGTGGTGTGATAATGGAAGTCCCCAGTGATGTTGTGACGCAGTTAAACCTTAGGTTTTTTGGTGTCATGGTTTGTGCAGGCCTTCAGGAACAGGAATAACTGCTTTGGTTTTGTGTGGGGCCAGGCAGGTAATCAAGAATCTTTCCAAATAAGATGCTGTTAAACTTCTCGCTTCAAAACCAAGTCACTGTTGTAGGAGAGTTGCAAATATAGTTTTTACTTCAGGGCCATTTCGGTAGAATAATCCAATATATCTACCTTCCTCATTTAAACTTAGTGTTTCTGAGGACTTCTGTTCCTTAATAAACTAAAATTGAAAGGGAAATGATGAAAAAGTGTAAGGAGTGTGTGAGGGATTGCACTGGACTGGCTCAGCCACTTGGGTACCTTTAAGACTTTACAGTGCTATTGTAGTGTCTGCTACAGTGTTTCGTTCCAAGAGGAAGAAAAAGAGAATTAGTGAACTATGCACGTACTTCGAGCAAGAACTGGAAGAGTTAATGATGAATAGTGTACACATTTGGCAGAAGAAATATGTAATACATGCTGGAAGGCGCTCATATTTTGGCAGCTTGAGACGAACGGTGACGTGAGAAAGCTCCCTCCTTAGTTGTCCTTCTGCTACGTCGTTGTTCCAGCGCGCATGCATTGCATCCTGACCGAAACGGAGCAGTGCTGCAGGACTGGTGATCATAGGCAAGCCCACGGAATACTGACTGCCTCTTAAAAATCCTGCTGTTTCTTTTTAAACTTTAGTAGGCTTTTGTGAACTTTCTCCCCTGTCCCTTTAAATTTCAAGGTCTACTCAAAGCATGCTTTCAAGCTCACTTCCTCCCCCACAACTACAAGGGCTAGGAATTTGGGGTCTGAGTGAGCTGAAATTTTTATTCTGTCAGTTAACTGCAGCAGCTAGAAATTAAACTGTCACAAGACTATGTATGGAGCTAAGATTGTTTTAAAAGGAGTAGTATTTAATTTAGTAGTAACCACTCTTTAGTTACATATTAGTTAAATATGTATTAACTATTTATTGTAGTAACAGTCAAAGATGCTTTACACAGTAAGTAGGACAGATGTAAAAACCTCCTGCATTGTATTATTAACAACCTAATTTTAAGCAAGAAAACAGAAGGAAGATTTTCAAGTGTTATGAAAAAAGGTGATCGTAGTGTGGTCATGTGGTTGCCCAGTCCAGCAGCTGTAATTTCCTGTGTGAGTATCTTATTCAGTGGCATGACTACATCAACTGCATATGTAAGCGAAAAGATAAGCAGAGGCTATTAGACAACGGCTCATATCACATACTACATGTACTGACGTAGCAGAGTAAAGACTGATTGTAAGGAAAGATTTCATAGATCTCATAGATTTTTTTCTAGGTTGGAAAAGACCTTAGAGATCATCCAGTCCAACCATCCCTAATCTCCCATTAAACCATATCCCTAAGTAGTTCATCCACCCTTTTCTTAAACACATCCAGGGATGGAGACTCAACCACCTCCCTGGGCAGCCTGTTCCAGTGGCTGACAACACTTTCAGAGAAGAAATACTTTCTAACATCCAACCTGAACTTCCCCTGACTAAGCTTATACCCATTTCCTCTTGTCCTATCACCCATCACTAATGTAAAGAGCCCTTCCCCCACCTCCCCACCATCCCTTCTCAAGTATTTGTAGGCCATAATCAGGTCTCCCCTCAGCCTCCTCTTCTCCAGGCTAAACAGCCCCAACTCCCTCAGCTGCTCCCCATAAGTTTTATTTTCCAGGCCCTTGACCAGTTTAGTCGCCCTTCTCTGGACCTGCTCCAGGAGCTCAATATCTCTCTTAAAGCGAGGGGCCCAAAACTGGACACAATATTCCAGGTGCGGCCTCACCAGTGCCGAGTACAGGGGCAGGATCACTTCCCTGTTCCTGCTGGTCACACTATTCTTGATACACACCGGTATCCCATTGGCCTTTTTGGCCACCTGGGCACACTGCTGGCTCACATCAAGCCGATAGTCAACCAACACCCCCAGGTCCTTCTCCACCAGGCAGCTCTCCAGCCACTCTTCCCCGAGCCTATAGCGATGCTTGGGGTTTTTACACCCCAAGTGAAGGACTCTGCACTTGGCCTTATTAAAGCTCATGCCATTGGCCTCAGCCCAACGATCCAGTCTGTTCAAATCCCTCTGAAGGGCCTCCCTACCCTCGAGCAGAATGACACAGCCTCCCAGCTTGGTGTTGTCCGCAAACTTACTGAGGGTACATTCAATCCCCTCATCCAGGTCATTGATAAAGATGTTAAACAGAACTGGACCCAGCACTGATTCCTGGGGAACCCCACTGGTGACCGGCCTCCAGCCGGATTTAGCCCCATTTACCACCACTCTTTGGGCCCGGCCATCCAGCCAGTTTTAACCCAAAGGAGGGTGTGCCTATCCAGGCCAGCAGTTACCAGTTTCTCAACCAGAACGCTGTGAGAGACTGTATCGAAGATGCAGCTCTGACAAGGATGTTGGTTCCCCGCCTCCCACAAGGGAATTAAAAATTAGCCTCTGGCCTTATATGGCTAATTTGTATATCCAAATGGGTCTCTGTGGGGAGCTAGGGTGGACCCATCTGTCCATAGGAGTTGCAGGCTGATCTCAGATCACTTAATACCGTAACAGTCTCTCTCGTCCAATTCTGTAGTTATAGCTCTGCCTTGGAAGGGGTGGGAAGTTGGACAGTAGAAGTTAGCTTAGATTCCTATTAAGAAATACTCGTGAGTCTTTTTACAACACTTACACATCGCATTGCTGCCTTGCATTCAGAAAATTGACCAGCTAACTCTGTGAACGTCAGGCATTGGCCTGCTGTGTTCCTCTCCCCTTTCGTGTGTGTGTCACTGTAGGCTTTTTAGAAAGAGGAAGGGAATTAAATAGTAGAGTTCCAGCTTTTGTCCTTGTTTTGCTTAGCCCTGACTGACCTTGACCTGAGGGCGCCATGACCTCTGTCAATCTGCTTGATGAGCTTAAATCAAGATGCCGGGTCTTGTGTTGTGATAAATAAGCTGGAACATGACCGTGTCTTCTCAATTGCCTATTTTCTTGCATCTCTGACTTTGGGAATTTTCTAGTGCAGAATTTGCACCGTAGGAGTCTGTTTTCCTTTGATTAACTTTCTATAACGCCCAGCTGTTTTAAAATAGGGAGAGCTGGAAAATGCTGTCGCTGTTAAAAATACACCCAGAATAATTTCTACCATAAACAAGGCAATGGTTCTGTTTACTAAACCAGGTTATGAAAGTCTTAACTAAAATCACTGTCTTTCTTGACCACAGAACTTTCTCTTCAAAGCACTGAATGAAGCCTGGGATGGAATGGTGATAAGACACTTATATAATTAAAGACCATTTTGTGTTCCTGAGAGCTAAGTACACCCTTAATGATGCTACATTCTCATGTGTGTGCCAGGCTGAATGTCCTACATAAGATACTGAAAGTTGCTACAGATTCTGTACACTTGATGTTGACTTATATTCTTATGTTTTAGTGATTTTTTTTTTCAGACTGTACTAATATCTTTATAAATACTTTACAAACAGAACACTAGTTTTCCCCTCTGTGAATAATACTGTTATGAATAATATTTTTGTTTTAAAAAGACCCTTTGTGGGCAGCTTTGCCTTGTCTTTTTCTCTGTTTTGTAGCTTAGCCTGATTCTTCAGCAGAGTTCTATTTTACACTGAAGTCAGCAGAATCAGCGTTTTAATCAGTTGTTAATTTAGAAACTTTATCTGAAGAGCTGGTTCATTATGTTCTGTTGTTTAACTGAAGTTTGCGTTGATTAAATTAGAGAGTAAAAAAAGTAAACAGTTGACTTCCACTTTAGTGGGATATTTTAGGAAACTCTTGCAAAGCAGGAAGGGGTAAAAGTACTGACAATGAAAGGGAAAAAAACATGAACAGCGCAGTATCTTTTTCAAGTAAATAAGCTAATTGCTGTTAATGACGCTTGACTAAACCCAGTAGGTGAATTTTCTTGTAATATTCTCGCCGTTTTAGGGAGAAACTCTTAAAAAATTATTACCAAAACTCAAGAGTTTGCTCTAGAAGTTGAGAATGACTGTAAAAAAAAAAAAAATAAAAAAAAAATGCAGTGACTCTTGAAGAGTCTAGGGGGTTGGAGCTGTGAGGGAGGCAGTGTTACTTCCTGATGAGGGATGAGAGGTTGAAATTGCAACAGCTGCAACCTATGAGCATTTAATCCAGAACACAGCAGGACAGCCTGAAGGATATATTTACCATTGATAGATTACAGCTTGTTCATTGCATGGCTTTGGTACTGATCAGTGCTGTTAAAAAACCCCATCTCTGACCCTACAATTAAATTCCTGTGAAGCGTATGGGGCAGGAGGAAGAAGCGGCAGTTTGTTGCGCTCAAGTTGTTGTCACATAGTTCACTGCTAGGTGTTTCTTTTGGGGATGAAGCTGTGTGAGCAGCAGTAGTTTGCTTCTTGATTTCTAATAACAAAATGCAACTCTCTCTGGTGGTTTCTTGACTGCTAATACCAGGTATGATGTTAAGATGTTACTAGTGTAAAGCATATTGCTGTAAATCAATTGAACTATATCTACCTTGGATTTTATTGCTTTAGTGCTGCTTAACGCAGGTTTAAAATAATAGCAACTTTATATATTCTAAAAAGCAACATGGAATTTTAAGAAAGAAAACAAAAAAAAAAAAAAAAATTTAAAGGAAAAAAAAAAAACACAACAAAAACAACCATAAAGCCAAAGGCTATGCTTGTGGAAATTGCAGCAGTATATTTGGATATGGCTTGGTTTTGCTAGACAGCTTTTTGTTACCTTCACTTTAAAATACAAGTATCCAAGTAGGTGTTTATGCATGTGTGCATTGAACCTGCTTACCATGATACGGGGAGAGGTGAAAATAATAGAAGGATATAGCTCTCGAGTAAATTTCCAGTGATTTGTGGCCAGAATGGCTATTTTGGACTTTCAGAAGATTAAGCAGCAGCAGCTCATTCATAGCTAGTGAAAGGGCAGCTCAGTGTTAGACATGAGCAATACAGAACTTGCTTTTCCTACAGCATGTCTTGCCACACACATGAGCTTCTGATAGTTCTCTAGTTTTCTTTTACTAGACTGCGCAATGAGGTGAAAACTCTATTTGAAAAATGAACACTTTCTCTGCTATTTCTCCTTAACTTAGTAAGTTCTACAGATTGGGTCTTAACTTCTCTTCCTCACTTTGTGATGTGTGAAAATAGCATTTTTCTGTCGCTTGAGCAATGAAGTCTGGTCTGTGTCAAGAGCTGGAGACTGTACAGGACACGAGGCCATAAGCAGCCAGCTTCAGTGCAGCTTTAAATGTCCAAAACTAGACTTCAAGAACATTTAGGCATCCTAAAAGAGCCAGTAGCAATTTGTGGCAGCTCATACCGTCGTCTGCTTCATCAACATCAGCCTATCTGCCTCCTGCAAAGTGCCAGTGCTTGTTTAACTGTGTAATTATGGAAACTGATAGTGGGTGGCACAAGAAAGAGAAGGGCAGGTGCTTGTGAAGGCCAGCTTCTGACCCAGGAGGCTAGTTTCTGTGGGCTGCCGGTGGACTGAAAGGAGCTCCTACTCTGACCTGCTTCTGGAAGAGCCCATTTTCCCTCTGTCTTCAGAGGGAACCTAGAGTGAGCCCCTCTCAGTGCTTCTGTGTCACTGCGCAGAGTATGCACGTGTGGTAGGTGCAGAGCAGCGTTCAGCTCCTGTCACTGGGACTTTGTGTGAGAAATCAGACCGGAGTGACCCTCTGTCATATTTGTGGTGGTGGAGAATGGCTGTAATAATGATGATTTCCTTTTGTAGGTTTCATGTTGCTTCATAAAAGTTTATTTTAATAGCCTAACTTGGATTTAAGTTTCTTGTTTTGTTTTTCTTACATTTCAGGTCTACCAGTCATGAGACGAATTCTTCTGTTTTTTATCCTGGCTGCTGCTGTTATGTATGGTATACTGCATGGAAATCTGTGGAGAAATAACCTCTACTGGTATGGTGATGCTTTGTTCCCTTATAATGCAGACACCCTCACGACTGTGTGAGAAATGTGGTTGTGAGTTGCTGTGTTGCTGAATAGCTGCTTACTAGTAATTAACAGAAGTGATTACTACTCTGTGTATGTGTTTGTTTTTGTGGTTGTTTCATTGGGTTTTTTTTGTATCCTGAGGGAATAAATGTGATAGTTCTGTCCTGTTGCCCCTTCTCTCCTGTCGCTTTTAAACCTAGTAGTTTTGAGCCTCATTGTATGGAGAGGTGAGGACCTCAGAGATAGGGAGCCCCTCTGAGTTTCATTAAAATAGGTGTTCAGGTGAGGAGAGATATCTTATTTGTGTGCGTCATGTCCGTATCTTCCCTAACCCCCTCCTGTGTTTAGCGTTAGCTTGTTCCTTTAGATGTCTGATAAATGACGTGGGAGAGACCTCCACAGGTGGGAATAACCGCAGGTGTAGTGGGCACCTTTTGAAAAGCTGCAATTTGTCAAGTCCCAGTGGCAGCCTTGTGGAACGTGAGCCCTCGCTGTCTCCAGGCTGCACGGGACAGGTGACTTGGGACCTGAAGTTCAGGGTGCTTATCGAAGAAGTCGAGTTTCCATTGGCCTTGGCATACTGTAACCAAGATTGACCAGTGTGTTTAGTGGTATGAAGATAATAGTGATAGCTTTTCATAGCAGTGATTGATGTGCCTCTATTGTTCTTGTTTATAGCATACAATTGATACGAATGGCTTTTTGTTGTGGTTTCTGTTTAAGCAAACCACAGTGTTGTGACATTTCCCTTTTTGCAGGATTAGCTTTTATGGACAGACTTCCTCTGTGAGGGCTCCTCCTTCCTATGAGACTAGTGGAGTTACCCAGTAAGTTCAGCAGTTGAGTCTTTTTGTTATGGGCTTTTTTTTTGGTTGGTTGGTTTTTGGGCAGGTGGGAGGGATTGAGACTAAAATCTGTATCCTTTGTCCCTAGGCTCCCTGTTCAATTGGTTTTTGTACAGCTGTGTTCGTTGGCTGTTTCTGTTATGAACACAATTGTAACAAGTCTGGCAGAAAGAAATTTGTCTGTGTCATGTTTCCAGTGTTCTGTTAATATTTATGGCCGCTTGCAGTGACTGTAACAAGCAATGACTTGTTGGAAGGACATTTGTTGACAACTTCCAAATTTCTGCAATTCTGAGTTATACTTGAATAAAATTAGCAGAGATAGGAGGGCCACTTTTGTGCTTAAAATTTAATATATCAGAGGTGTGGTTCATTTGTGATGTGCAAGTGTGTGTATAAGCAGATCTTGTGCTAGTAAATTCCTGTAATTAGGTTTGTGGGACTAATAAGTGCCTGCGCCAAAACTTCAAAGCAGATCTCTGTTCTCTCTGAAGCTGTACTGCAAAGTGCTGTCTGTGAGGCTGATGCTGGAAAGCAGTGAACTGGCCAGCTGATAGGTTTCACAGGGTGCTTTATCAGTGTCAGTATTCACATGACAACTTGAGGTTGCCAAAGCAATTAACCTTAATCATCTGTTTGGCTTGTGGTTCTAAAGTGGTGGTTTCATCCTTCTGTTCTTAATGCAGCCCAGATGCATGCATTGCTCATGCTGAACTTTACCCTCACTTCTGGGCTTCGTACTGGTTATTAATTGGGCTAAATTGACAAGGTGGGAATGGGCTTAGAAGTGTCTTAGCCTTGTTATGAGAGGAATGACTTATCCCCAAAGAATCTCATTTTCCTTAAAGTACCTTGTGTGGTGCTGTCTGTTCCCCTCTCCTCTTTGAGTAGTGCTGGTGATGCTGTCTGGTGTGGCTGCAGGGGTGATTCAGCCCGCGTGTCCTGCTTCTCTGCAGGTGGGCCTGAGATCTCACCTCTGGTTATGGCTGCTTTGATAGCTGCCGAGCAAGGGAGGTTGCAGACTCCTTGGAGCAGCACTGTGAGATTAAAGCATTAATGGTTAATCACACTGCAGTGCAAAAGATCCATCTTTGATACAGACAGAGGCAATCATGAAAACTTGGTGTGGCGTTAACTCAGTAATTAGCTTTTACTAATTTAGCTTGTCCAAGTGTCCCTACCTTGTTGCTGCTACCCATTCTTGTTATTTCTTTGAAATTCTTCTTTTGCAGGCTGCCACCTACAGCTGTGGAGAGAAGGAATGGGCTGGACACTTGTCTCCTGAAACCAGCATTTGAATCTTTACTGGGGTGAGTCTTCTGTGGGAAGTGGGGGGAAGGAAAGGCTGTGCTGATGGAGGTAGAAATGGGCTATTTACATATTCTGGACTACTTAATGTTTTGATTCACTTCTGGAAGTACAGATTTTGGGCTTGGGTTCATTGCTGCTTTTCCTGGTTAGGGCGACACAGATGGTTTAGCTTGCCACTGATCAGCATCTGAGCAATACCACACAACTAGCTCAATGTGCTGTGTATGTACTGAATAAATAAATACTTCCTCTTCAGATACGGTGGCTAGTAACAGTGAAAATATTTTAATGACTGAAATACAAGCCTTTTTTTTTCCCTGTGCATTTCCTGTAAAAGAAGCTTTCATGTCCAAGACTGAAACTCAGTCATTCTGCTATTAAGAACCTGGATTTAAAAGATTAAGATTTTTTTGGTAGCTAAATATTTCTGTAGCAGCCAGGGACCAGAGAAGTTTTGAAAATACCTTCATTTTATTTGGAAAGAGGAGTATGAAATGTGCAAAAATTCATCAAATCTGTAACAATATATGATTCTTGCCCTTCAATGGAATTTTTATTTCAATGGAGTTTAATTTCAATGAAATTTGGGATTATTTGTAGTTTTGTTCCTCTGATAGTATTGTTGAATTTTGTGTAGGTACCTCCACTTTAAGGTACTCAAGCTTCCTTTGTAAAGAAGCAGTTGAATGAAAAAAGGAAGAACTTCAACTCAAAACAAGAGAGGTGTCTGGTCACAAAAGTGCATCCAAGATGTTTGTGAGAAAATATTGGGAGTTTTTGTTGTTAGCAGCACAAGTCTTAAATGCTAGAGGTCAAGGAAGTGCTACAGGACCAGAAGCAGACAGGCTACGTCATTGGCTTTGTGTTTCACCTGAGCGAACATTGAAGATGGCCCTGAGAAAGCTCAGAAAGGTGTTTAAACCAAGTCCTGGCTGAAGCAGTCTTAAAGCTCTAAGCAGAGATACCATTGCTTTTTTTTTGGTCCTTTTTGTGTGCAAGAAAACATGGTGTTAATTCAGTGCTATTATTATTTTAAATAATGTGGCAGGATCTGAAGTTTGGCCTCCCTGGAGCACTCCTGTAGTCTCTGAGTTTTGGTTAGCTGCCTGGCCCAGAGACGTGGTCCTAGGTGCCTTGCCCACAGAGTGTGCCCAGGCTTCTCTAGACGTGGTCCTAGGTGCCTTGCCCACAGAGTGTGCCCAGGCTTCTCTAGATGTGGTCCTAGGTGCCTTGCCCACAGAGTGTGCCCAGGCTTCTCTAGATGTGGTCCTAGGTGCCTTGCCCACAGAGTGTGCCCAGGCTTCTCTGTCGGGCACAGCAGGACGGCCCTGGTGCTGAGCGAGGGGACGGGAACGGGCCCGGAGATGTGCAGTGAGAAGAACGGAGGTGCAGAGCTAGAAGCGTCTCTTGCGTGTTTCCGTAGCACCTTTACAGAGATAGCGTGTGCGAGCTGAAGATCTGGTCTGTGCACTTCAGTAATAGCCTGGGGAGGTTGAAGGGATTTCTAACCTGGCAGAATTATTTATTGGAAAGGAACCAGAGCTAGAAGAGCTAAATTAAGAATCTCTTTGCAGTAGGTAAATTATTTATTATGTCTAATCTTACCAGCTGCTTTCGAACAGCAAGGCAAGTGTTAAATTTAATATGGGTGTTTAGTGCATGACTTTTCAGGGTTAGCTGGTCTTGCCTAGTTAACCTATGGCCCAGTTCTTGATATGTGGTCTCTGGTGTTCTTGTTGTTTGGTTTGGTTTTGTTTTGGTATTTTTTTCCTTTTTACTGTTAGTATCTTCTGAATATGTAGAGCCTAGAGTGAGATACTTGATTTGTGAAACTGAGGGATGGGGTGTTTTTTAACAGCTATTAATATTCTTAATGGAGAAACGAGTCATGTGCTGACTGTGGGTATTTATGATCAACACTAGGTTCTCTCACTGTGACGGTATACTTCTGGGTTAAGGTTATAATAGAAGACCTAGTATGCAGGATCGCTACAAAGTCAACCAGTTCAGTGAGTGCATGTGGACTTAACTCCAAGGTGAAGCCAAGGGCGTGATAGCATGTGTCAGGATTGGGTCTACGGTTCATTCATTTGGCTTGGCTTGGCAGATATGGACTCTGCAAATAAGAGTCCCTTCCCTGCTATGAGAGAACTCTTGTCTGTGGTTACTGTCTTTCTTCAAAGAAGTGACTCATTCTTTCTGTCTTGAGGCTTATAAGGTGTGATGCTGTCACGCTCTAGTTTGCAGGAGGAATGCACGCTTGAGGCAAACCTCCTTGTGATCCCCACATGCTGTGCTTCTCATCGCGGGGTGGCCCTGGCACATGTGCACTGGACTCTTTTCAGACATCTGACTTCTGGCTAAGCCAGAAGATGCACTCCAGGAGCACGCCCAATATGCTGCAGCTGCTAGGGGGTGTTCACTCTGTGGGACCCTACTGGAGTTAGTCTAGAGTTCAGAAAAACCTGCGATGTGTGTAATGTGAACATGAGAACTCCATACTCATTTGCTGTATGGATATACCCCTGTTGCCCCAAAAGACTTACTGATGTCGAAACAGCCATAAAGCACCTCTTTTGGAATGGGAGCACATCTCAGCTAAGTTGACATCTTCAGGAGATGGTGTTTTCAAGTTAAAACGCCTTGTTTCAAATCCCATTCTTATTTATTAAATTGTCATACATAATAACAACTCTTAATTTTCCTCCCTGCTTCTGTTATGTACTCTGGAAACTTGAAGTTACTCTTTGTCTTCCTGGGTTACGTATTCTCTTAAATATACTGACTTATGGTGTAAGCTTTCAGCCATGTGATTTTAATGACCCTGTGTAACTTATACTAGCAGATAAATCATTTTGTCTCACTCTCTACCTATGTTTTCCATTACAAAATCCTCCTCTTTTGTCACCTGCTTTCTTTCCATGTGTTCACGAGTTTTCTTCTTTTAAAAATTGATAATACTTGAAGTAGGATAAAGTTTTTTTTTAAAAAGCAATTGCATGAATTATTGTCTTATTCAAATACATCATGTGGATTTTTGAAACTTCTTACTTTTTCCCTTCGTTAGTGTTGACAAAATATACCCATTCCTGTGCGCTAATGATTTTATCAACGTGGCGGAGTTCCATGGGAGCGATAAATTTGAACTGCCTTATGGAATAAAGAGAGCAGGTTTGTGTTCCCAATGTACCTTGTTTTTAAGCAGAAATACCTAAACGGCATGTCAAGCCACCTGAATCTCTGGCCCTGGTCTTTCCTATTCACCGATGCCAATCCTTTTGGGGGTATCTAGCAGTGACTTAATGGTTTCATTTAGTCTCTCTGACCTGGCACCTTCCTGTTTTCCACAAACAAAACACTGTGTTGGGGTTGCCTCTCTTAGCAGAGAAGCTCCAAAAAGGTGGGAGTGAGGAACAGTGGAGCTTTTTCAGCTTCCTTTTATTGGTATGTGGGCTGGGGTGCTAAAGGTAGTGCTAGTGCTTTGCTAGGTGAAGTATTAGCTGGGTCAGTGTGATGGGGTTCAGTCAACACACCGAAGCTGAATGGGATCCAGAGTCCTACTGAGGCAGAAGTCCCCAGTCTAGGGCAGTTACACCAGCAAAATTTTCCTTTTCCTGGGCTAGCTTTTCCCACCAAGGAAGGTGTCACTGGGGCTGCAGGGGATATTCCTATTGTTCCGTGGCTGCTGTACCCATGCAAAGTGTGCCCGCTCATGCCTGCTGCCTGCATTGGTCAGGGCAGAGTAGACAGGGCCAGAGACCCTAAGGGTCTTAGTCATCCTTTTGGAAAGGGTTGTAAAGTATCAAGTCTCAATTTTTAATGCCGAAAGTGCGCCTTCCTAGTACCCTGCGGATCTGGGCTCTCGGTTTGCCCTCCATCAGCATAACAAGGATGGTGCGTTTTCCCATACCTCTGGGGATGCGGTGAGGAAAAGTACGTTTGGGAATGAGTTAAGGTCCCGTCTCACAGACTTGTTCAACGTGTGTCCAGCGGGCAGCTGCCCACTGAGAGAGGGCTGGGAGGGTGCCCCTGCCCAGCTCTGCCCGTGAGCACAGGCTGGTTTGATGTCTTCTCCCAAGATACATAGTGCTGTTAACATCCCTGGCTGTGTGGCTTCTCCTCTTGGGTCAAGGCTGCTTCTGTTTTGGCTGAAGATGGGCAGAAGAAAAAACAAAGTCAATTAGGATGCAGGTCTTGGAATTTCTTTCTACGTTTACTTACTGTAACTAAGATTGTTTTGATACAAATCCCATGCTATTTTCCAACAAGGGAGTGTTGGGGCAGGAAAAGTTTCCCAGAGAGGAGCTCTGATAAACCTGAATTTCTTTGACATCATTGATTGACCTGTGGCCCTAAATTGCAAGTGTTCTTATTTTGAGGTTTTTTTATGCACAGTATGTAGAAACTACTGTGTCTGAAAACGCTGTAGTCAGGATAGCATACTGATTTTTGTATTGGAAAGCACTGAACATTTTCATTAATCTTCTTTATATTTGCTTTCTAGAGCAATTTTTTCATTTAGCCCTTTCAAGACTGCAGAACTGTGGACTTTTCAGTGAAGATGACAGGTGAGATGGTTTATTTGCTACTGTCTCTGTTCATTGTATTTTTAATATTTAGTATTTATCTGAAAAGGGAAGTCTGTGGCGTTATCCTGAAATTGCTCGTTAGCTGCGATGCAGATCTGACCGACGGTGTCCAAGCAATATGTAACTGATTCCAAGAATTAAATAGGTTTGGTTTTAAACATATGTGGCACCAGCATTCAAGAATAATATTTCTGTGAGGGAGCTTAAGGATTTGTTTTTATTAGCATGTTAGGAATTTGCTGGCTGAATGTGTCCTATCTTCCCATAGTAGCTTTTGATACTTGAGGAAGGTGAAACCACCCCTTAAATTGAATGTTATCTCCTCTTTCAAAGTCATTATTAGTGTAAGAGAGTGTTTGAGACACGCAGATGCAAACCAATGGCTGCTTCTACACAAAAGAAATCTTACGCATATCCCTGTGCCACTGCATCCGCTGGCCTGCTGCGGCTGTTCCTGGCATTTCGGGAGTAACCAGGGTGCGGCACGGAGTGCAGCATGCCTTAGATAACTCGCTTCCCGTGCATTAGATTGTCCTGTTTGAAAACCTCTTGGATATAAGCTACTTCTGCCAGGATTTTTTTGTTTATTTTTGGAGGGTCTTTCTGTGTTTGTTTCGTTGGGGTTTGTTTTGGGGGTTTTGTTTGGTTTTTTTGGAGATAGTGTGGTAGGATTGGCAAGTATACTAAACCCCTATGTTTACCAAGTGATGCAAATGACTTCTTAGATTTGCAGCCTAGCGAATGGGCTGACAACCTGCCATACGTTGTGTTAATATGCAGGCTTCTTGTTAGAGTTGAATGCAAATAATGGTGAGGTTCACTCCACTTGGTTTTGGTTTTTTAGTCAAGGAGATCAAACAGGAAATTGTTGCTTCAAGCCAAGTGCCAGGATCATGTTTTAATTAAAGTTGCGTGGAATATGAACATAATAATTGGTGTTCAATCTAAAAAATTACCTTGATTTTAATACCCGGTTTTCCTTTTCTTCACCTATTGTACTCCTTCCTTTCCCTGTGTTTAGTATCTATTTCTAGGATGTTCAGATTTACCTTTAAGTTGGGGGGGAAGGAAAAAAACATGTTTTCTATCAGGAGTGTGATAATTGGGGAATTTTATACAGAATTGGCTGACAAAGTCTAGTCTTTTATCTGGAGTTTGGCAGATAATGCCAAATGTTGCATTAGAAATTTCCTGAAGTCACAAGTTCAGCATTATAATCGTTTTGACTGTATGTAGACACACTTGAAGTACAGCATAGCACCTTTTAAATGGAAGTGTCTGTCCTGTAGATCTGAAGTAAGGTGACCAGTATTCTTTGAATGTAGCTTCTCCGAGATATAGATTATACGTTTGTTCTGCGAAGTATGCTTCATTTTAATAAAAGTAATATACTTCAGTGGTACTGAAGCAAAATGAGAACCCCTACTGTTTAATAGGCTGTAGTATGAATAAATCAAATGTACAATGACTTCATGCAATGTATTCTTTCTAGATCCATCAGATTTTGTGTATATCACTGTTATGGCATGAATCCCTGTAGTAAGGAAGAGCTTTTATAGATATATTTAACTGAGATACAGTGGCTTTTACACGTGAAACACTTTGGAAATTAATCCTAACAACATTCTCCAGTAATATGGCAACAGAATTATTAGGCAGTTCTGTATTGCTGCTGCCTAATTCAGCCTTCTTGGCAAAATGTGAACAGAATTTTCCTATAAACATTTATTGAGGCAAAGTGGAGGAACCTGTTATAAAGCATGTTAACAAATATTAGACTATCTGAGAATAAAATCTATGGTGCTCATATAGCTGTATTTGTATGTGACTTAAGTAAAACTGTACGTAGTGAGCTACAAAAGATTTTTTTCCAAACTTCAGTGGAATTCTCACTGTGTAAAGGTCTAGTTCTCCAAAACTGCTTGGAAGTGAACAGTGTCACTGACTTCAGTGGAATAGCCCATAGGAGAAGGGTTTCCCAGGCGAGGGGTATATCCACAGAGTAAGCTCTGAACACCTACTCTGCCTGTTTCCTCATGGTTACTCGCTGAGGACTCTCAGGACTCTAAGCTCAACAGCAGTAAATTCTTACAAATGCATTTACACAAACCTGAGTCAACCAACTGTGACCTCTGCATCCTCCTCTTACCAAATAACCTCAAAGGAAATAATTTGCATTCTTCAGCTGACTACAGGGATGTGTGTTAAGAGTTGAGGTTGAGATCTTATTTTTCCTTTTCCAGAGAAACAGTATTTCAGTGGAATGTGGAGGATGCAAGCCTTTTGACCTTTAAAGGCTATACTTCCATTTAATGATATTTTTCTTTTATGTTGTAGGAAAATGTGTCTCTTAGCATTTCAACATACAAACAAAATATGTGAACTAATGCCTGGCCTTGAGGTTGAGAGGCTCTTGTACACCATGTGAAGAGGGCAATGGTTTGAGGGACTAAAGGGATTGCATTTAGATGTTGGAGATCAGTTACCATGTGTGATTTGCATCAGGATCCATTTATACTCTGAGTAGATCTCTAATGCCGAAGTGCAATCCCTTAGTCACTCAAACTGTTGCTAGAGCAATTGTTATAGCTGAGGTCTAAATATTATTTCACTTTCATCAATATTATGTTGGTGGTTGTAAGCTGGACCTCCAGACACTTCAGTCTGTTATATTTCACTTGCATCACTCCTGATGTTGTTTAAGGACTTGGGAATTTACTTCTCTTCTTGTCAATTTATTGACTCGGAGAAAGAGTGAGTGTTACTTGTTTGGGTGTTTTTTTGAATGTAAAAATATTTTGAAAAAGGAAACTTTAAGAAGGTGGATTGGTGAAATATCTGAGAATAACAGTCTGCTGAATATCATTGTGCTGATTTCTGTGATCTACAGTAAGTACAGGTCAGTTTATTTAACTTAAATATCTTTGAATACAGTCCAGCCTTATTACATTTTCTTTACCTCCATTTCATATATTGGTTTCCTATGATATTACGTTCCGTTTTTTTTACTCTTACGTAAACCATTTCCCTCCCTGTTTACTGCTGTCAATGGAATCTGTGCTGCTGTGGACGTAGACCTGTGATCGTAACTGGAGATGCTGGAATACTGAGGGGTGCTAAGGGGAGGAGACAACTCAGAAATAGCATGTTCATGCCAAACTTCCTGTTTGAGTTGGCCCGCTTCGACTTCCTGAGCTTGACAGAGATTAAAAGCTGGTCTTTCTAATTTGTTTGACTGTATGACTGTACAGTTCATGTACAATTCATCTGGAGTATTTGGTTTGCTTGTTGACTTTATCCATTTCGAAAGTTCACTTATCTATGTTAGGTGCTTTATTGGTTATTTGAAGGCAACTGATAACTTTATTTCTGAGTATGCATGTTAAGGGCACTGGAGTTTGAAAGCTTAATCCAACTTCGAATTTCACTCCGTTTTCCATCTAAGTAGTATTATTCAACCCTTAGCTGTGAACCAGATCTGGTCTGCGTCCATCAGTGAGAAAGAAGAGAGTTCAGATTTGACTTGAGCAGCTACCTGGCTTCTGTAGCTGCGCAAACCTCGATTGCCCAGCTCTAAAGTCATGTTTTATATTACCCTCCCTGCCCTGAGCGTCCTGCTACATCGCAACTGCACAGTGCAGAGAGGAGAAACCAAAGAACTCTTCAGGTTCACGCTGGCACGGAAGGCATTATGTCAATAGTTGATTGACATAGTGAAAAAGCTTCTTGCATTGTAGCCTCTGCTGAAAAGTGGAAGGTGTATAGCATAAGGGATGACTTGAAGTTCAACTACATGGGACAGAGCAAGCAGTGCCTCCTCAAAATAACTTTTTCGCTGCTTACCGTGGTCAGAATAATACAAATTACTTGTAATGGAATTGACATAATTTCTGTGAATTGGCACCAAATAGTCAGAGAGTATAAAAGAAAATGTTCAGCAAGATTAGGAGCAATTTCTCTGGCTTTTTCTTGAGACCCAAAGATAAGTTCGTGCATGGTGTGTCAGTCACTGCCAAACCAGGGAGTCTGTAGACGATGGATGCTCTAGCCAGGAGGTACCATCAAGAGTTGGAGTATGAATAGCAGTTTAGGATTTGCATTGTGGTGATGAGGTTGGTACCTCAGTTACCCAGCTGCGGCCATGTAACTTTTGGTGACGCTGAGTTCAGAGGTTTGAGATGATTGAAGCTTTCGGTGATTTCAGAGTCATGCTGTAATGACAGGAAAACGTGATACAACCATATGCTAATTCTGCACTTTCCCCCTCTCCTTCATCCCACCTTCATCACTTACTGATCACATTTGTTATCCAGTTTTCCTCTTTCCTTTGTTTCTCCTCACTGTTGCTTCTCTGTAGCCCAGGATGTTGCTTTGAGCTCTATGATACAGCTGCAAGTAACAAAGTGTAATTCAGGAAAAGGGTAATTTCTGCTCCCTTCCTCCCACTGTAAACTTTGCAAGAGGCATGTGTTCGTCAGCCTGCCTTCTCAGGGTCCCTTAAAAGTAGATTGAACAACTGATGGGAAAATGAATGGACCGAAGCAGTCCTGGAGTAGAGGGAGAGGTTTTGTGAGTGTAGAGGCAATGGGCATACTGAGAACAGGATGGTGTAACAGGTTTTCACCCCTCTTATTTCTTAGGTACTGAGTCATGCAGACTTGTGGCATTAGCTGGAAATCTTTTTATGAATGCTTGGCTGCAGCTCAGCAAATACTAGAGAAAAGTGTGCCAGCTTTTTCCATGTCACCTCCACCCTGAAAGCTGCTCTTATATATACACACACTTATATATATATACACGTGTATAATATTTATTTTAATAAATATATGATATATAAAAAAATTTTAAAGTAATAGCCTCTGCAGATGTGACCCTAGAGCAGCAGGTGAGAAGGTGCCATCCCAGCACTTCTGTTGAAATACAGTGCTTTCTCCAGTTGGCATTTATTCTCATTTCACCTTTTCTGTAAGCTTCAGATTTTCAGCATTGTTTTGGGTCTCAGTTTCTTTTCCGTTGCCCACATGCAGTACGGCATAACTGTGTTAACAATTCTGTAGGAAGTGTAGGGAACCTCTTTGGGCTGTTGGTCAGTCGGGGCTGGAACAGTCTCTTTTCATTGATGTTGAATAATGCTCTCTTCAGGTGAAAAAACAGGGTGAATAATATTCGGGTGAAAAAACCAGGTTGGACTACCTGGGGAGAAAGATGTTAATTAGTCTGCATGAAGGGCCACACTGGGCATTTAATACAGATTACAACATTTTTTTGTGACTGACTTCTGAGGTCCTTTACCGTAAGAAATGTCATAGAGCCTTTTTCTTGCTTGAAGAACCGTAGGGGTGGGATGTTGGGAGGTTGCTCATCCTCAGTAAGTTGTGACCGTGTTCGAGTCCGAGGTGAATACCTACATTTGTATTTTGCCATTGTTCCTACTGCAACCAAGTTGAAGAACTGCTTTTGCTCCAGACAAAGAGGCATTTTGCGGCAAAAAATGATGTGCTTGGTCTGTAAGGAGGAGTTTGGAATCTTACACGTTGGATATAAACCTCCCCTAACAAGGCATTGTTTCTTAAGTAAAGCACACATTTTGCTAGCATTGAAATAAGACGATACAGAGTAAAAGATAAAATTGGAAAACCTGGGACGACAGCTTGGAAGATTTTATGATTACAATTTCCTTTCATAAGTTTAGCATTTGTGTAATACCTTCTCGAGTGCTTTTTATCTGCAAATATATTCTAAATTTGAATTACTCTTTTGATTGGATATATTATTATATTAAAGTGTTTATATACTTAGTAATGCTGTCTAATTTTAATCCAGTCACATGAGAATGCAGCCTTTAATCAAGCATACCACTTGTGTTATGTCATGACAACATGCACTTCTTGGCACACATTTAAACATGTTTAGGCAGCCCTTTCTAAATAGAGAGAGGAAAACCAACATAATTATATCCGTGTGAAGAGCCATCACATGTCATTGGACTAAGGTTTTTCACATTTACAATTCAGATGCCTGTAAGGTAATTGCGAACATAAATTTTGCCACTATAGTCTGCGTTGGAGATTGCTGTAGTTGCGGAGTTGTGCAATTTGCAGAAGCACCTTGGTTTGAGTTAGTGTTTCCAGACATACTTGATCCTGGTTGATGTATCCAGACTAGGACAAATTAGAAGTATTGTGGAAGATAATTTCTCTTAACAGCACACATATCACCAGCTGTGGTTAGATGATCTTAAACAGCAAACCACTAGAAAAAGGACATGTGTAAGTACAGTTTTACATGAGAGAAGCCATTTTCTGACTTTAGCAGTCCCTGAGATAATGCAGCTGCATTTTTTTCTAAAGCAGCCTTAGAACGTGATACAGGATTGAGATGGCTCTGTAGGGGACAAGAAGCCTAAAAGATACTGGACCTTAGTTAGTAAATAAATCAGCTAAATGCAAATATATCGTTAATAGCAATGTGAAGCCAGGGAAGTTGTCCATAATTAAAGTTCTGTTTGTTCCTCAGCATTGCCTGTCGACGGTGTGTTGTGGTCGGTAATGGAGGAGTACTTCGAAATAAGACATTAGGGGAGAAAATTGACTCGTATGACGTGATAATAAGGTAAATGGTATCCCCTTTTCATTTTGTGTGTGTAAAGATTAACAAACTTTTGCTGTCAGCCAGTAGCTTTGAAGTTCAGTTATCATACAATGAAAATGCATAAAACTTCCCATTTTACGTACTCTGTCATGACCTACACTTAAAAAATTTTAGGAAAAAAATAATCAATGTTTTATTACAAAGACTGATATGGGAGAGGGGGGAAGGATCACTGAGTGGCCAGTCTGCCTCATGTACAGATACACACACTTGCAAGATGCTGTCATCAGCGATGTGTCCAAGCATGTGATAGCCCAGAGCCTCTTGCTGTGAGCCAGCATCCCGGGCAGCCTTCCCTCTTGCCTTCCACACCGTGCCTGTCTTACTCCTGTGCTGGCATGGGGATTACATCTGACGTTTATACTGGGAAGTTTACCTCAAGGTACACGTCAGCTGAAGGATGATGTTGATGTCTGCCCTGTTAGCTCAAACGTGTTAGCTCATACTTGAAACTTATGAAATGTCTTGACCTACAAGAGGATGCTGGGGTCTGAGGAAGAGGCATCTGGACTAGGGACACTGGGGAAGTGCTCAGAGAAACAGACAAGGAGGAGGAAGAATAAAGTTCAAATGCCAAGCAAACTGGAAAAGGTCTATTTGGCTAATGATGAGAGAACTTTCTGCACAATAAGAAAAAGATAAATCAGTTCTTCCTTTGCAGAAACAGAGATAGTTACTGGTGAAGCAGCCCTTCTTCTTGTAGATACCATGTCAGATAGTGTGCCTGAACCCTGTTTCGCTAAAACCTCTGAGCTGCCCTTTCAGTTTGTCTGCTTCAACATTGCGTTGAACACTGAACAAACTGTCATTTTTGTTACTTTGCCATCAATCCTAATGCTCGTTTTAGCAATAGTGTTTCAGTCTTGAAGTGCTACCATCAGAAGTTTTATACAAAGCCTAGAGTTTGACATACATTTGAAAACATACTAATAATGAATACATGGAATTTTTCAGTTGTTGCTCTTCTTACAAACTTAAAACTATAGAAAGTGATTGAGATAATATCCCTGTTCTTAGGAAACTTTACTTGCCTGGCAGCTTTGTGCTTTACAAGAAAACCCCAAACAAACGTGTTGCATTTTTTTTCACTGTAGTATGATGATGGAAGGAAGCTCTATGAATTATTTTCAAGCTATGGCAAGTAAATGGAAATCTTTATGTAGACTGGTGTCACGTATTTAAAACCAGCTCTAAATTCAAAACTGTTTCAGAAATACAGTACGCATTTATTTTCTGTGAAGGGACAAAGAGGTGATGTTTTCATTCTGTATTTAATAACTTCTTCTGATAAAACTCTGAAATATTCCCTTGTCTGTGTGTCTTGTTTTGCAAATGTTTGCGCCTAAGCAGCATGCCTCCTATTCAGAGAAGTCAGTCACAGTGGCAGGAATGGAGCAGGCACAGGCTGCCTGAATTCTCAAAAAAATATGCAACATAGCCACCAAGCAAAAACTGCAAGATAGAGACTTAAACACAACCTCTCTAACACCTCAGAGCAGAAGAGGCCTGACCCACCTGTTCACTGCTCATTAATCTGTTATATCCCAAAGCAGTGGCAGCAGCACAAGCACTATTTTAAAAAAAACAAACCAACAGAAACAAAAACCAACCAAACAAAAAAAACCACCACCACCCAAAAATCCCAAACAAACAAAATAGCCCATACTTAAAGATGTATCAGCATCAGGTACACAGTCATAATCCTTGTCCCTGTGTGCTGTAGACAGTGAAGAGTATTAAAACATTCTTGAATTGCCTCCTGTGTGACTTGGATAACCTAGCAGCATGGATGGAGCAATGGGTGGTTCTCCAAGCCAGATGTTCTCTTCGGTCTTCTCCAGTTTCTGCATTTGAGCTAAATCAGAAGGCTGCCTGCGTGAGTGACACACGATAAGCCATTGTGTGACTGTATTCTAAACCACCTTGGCCAAGTTCCCGTATGTGCTTGATCCCTCTGGGTTAGAGAGTGAGTGCACCTGATAATTGCTTATCTGCCATGTAATGTGACAGGTAAATGCTGGGCTGCTAAACCCTCCTGTACCTGGAGGCACATTCTGCCCCACAAACTAACCTGTGTGCCAGTCACTGCCTAGTAAAAGGACATGGGTGGGGTCGTCATTGCCATCTCTGTGTCTCTGTCCTCTGCAGAATGAATAATGGCCCTGTTATAGGGTATGAAGAGGATGTTGGGAGGAGGACGACTTTCCGCCTCTCTTACCCAGAATCTATCTTCTCAGATCCGATCCACTACGACCCTAACACGACTGTTGTCCTCATCGTCTTCAAACCACGTGACTTGAAGTGGCTTTGGGAGATACTAAGTGGTCAGAAAATAGTAAGTGTAATTATTAATTATTCATGCACTTTGGCTTAGCTTGCTACACGCCTCTCGTGAAATACCTGGTTTGTTTTTAACTTTGGTCCTCCTAGCTGGGAGCACTGGATCTCCCAGTCAGTCTGCTCAGTTCTCCTTTCCTGTAAATGCTTCTATCTTCTTTCTCACCCACATATTTTATCGGTGCCTCACCTCAAAGCAGTTTTTCTCTTGAAAATACCTTTTTATCCTCTTCCTAGCACTGTTTTGTATTCTGATATGCGTGGTCCAGACATTCGCCAGTTTATTTTATCCCGTGCATTTGGTAGAATTGCAGAATAACGTTGGAAGGGACCTCTCTCTGGAGGTCTTTAGTCCAGAACCCTGTTGAATGAAAGAAAGACCAAGTTCAAAGCTGTACGAGGTTCTCAAGGTCTCATCCAGATAAGTTTTGAGCATTTCCAGGGGTATTTCTATAACCTCTATTTCAGTGCTGCAGCACCTTCACAGGAAATAATTTCTTTGCATCCTTTCACTGTGCACTTCTGAGAAGAGTCTGATGCTGTCTTTTTTGTAAAATCCTACCCGATAGTTGAAGATGGGCTGAACAAACCCAGCCTCCTCAGACCCTTCTTTATAACCCTGTAGTGGGTTAGCCTGTTGCAGGAGCCGGATTTGACATGTGTTTTTGTTGAGCATTGAGAGGTTCGACAGTTCTCTTCTTCCTCAATCTCCTGCCTTTGGATTTTACTCTGGTTAGAGTTGCTACAAAACCAAAATCAACTGTTTGTAGCTGTTAAAAATGTGTATTTGCTTGCCTGTTACAGAGTGCTAAAGGCTTTTGGAAGAAACCAGCTCTGAACATGATATACAAATCTAGTCAAATCAGAATTCTTGATCCCAGCATCACCAGAAAAACGGCTTATGAATGGCTTCGTTTCCCAACCAGGTTTCCTAAAAAGGAGGTGGGCTTTTTTCTTCTGTGCCTTTCAGTTTTGTGCAATCAAATGTGTACTCAGAGGTAATTATCTCTTCGTTATAGTGGACTATGTTAGAACATCTTTTAAGTTCACGTTGCATTAGTTTGCATTTTGATGGTCCTCAAAAAAGATGAGAAAATAGAATCTAGAAAGAAAGTGGGTAGCCTTGTATGCCAAAAATCTCTTTTTTATGGATACTGTAGTTAGTGTTAAACGAGACTGCTTTTGCAGACACACATAATTCATTTTACAAAATTGGGAAGAGCAGACAGGCATTGGTACATGGCACATCTGAAGAGTCTGTAGAAGTACTAAGGAGTCTTGAATTATTAAATGTAGGATGTTTTATAGTTTTTCTTAAAAACAAACAAAAAACCCCCATCCCCAAAACAACAAACCAAAAATCCCCAACAAGACCAAAACACCAAAAAACCTCCACACCAAACCAACCCCCCAACAACCCAGTAACTCTAACGCTGCTGCAGTTTCACTCTGCTGGGGGCGGGTAGGGACTAGGGAGCACACAGGCTATTCCAGCCTGCGCTAATGACGTGTCTAGCAGCATTCTTGGGCGTACCGATGCAATGCCAAGCATTGTTAGGAGTTAACCAACAATTTGGACGTAAAAATACATTTTAACTGTCAGTTCATGACTGAAGAACGTTTCTGATGAAAGATAAGGCTTCAAGCTGGAGACCTCCCTTGCGTAGTCTGGACTGACCATGTGCTGTTTGGCACAAATACGGTTCCCTGGGGTCACAGGGAACAGAGCTGCTTCATTGGGATCAGCCAGCTGACACATGTGGAAACGTTTGACAGGCTGTCACTGTGGAGTATCTACCACAACTTTTTTCTAATTTAATCTTTCTAATATTTGAGGGAGTTGAGGTTTTTTCCTCTTTTTTTTTTATTTGTTTGTTGGTGGGGTTTTTTTTGAGCCTACTAGTGGCTTTTTCTTCCCTTATTAACTCTCAAACTGGACTACCCAGTTTGGCTGCATGCTTGCTGGGGCTCTGTGACATTTCAGCTCTTCAACAGAGGGTGGGAAGAAAGCAGCGTAGTAGTTGGGCATCTAATGATCTCCTGAAGAGCCACAGAACGTCTGTGGCCTCCATGGCTCCAGAAATCCCTCCTGTCTCTTCCTGTGCTCCCCTCTCAGTGCGGGTAAAAGCAAGACCAGTGCTGCCAATGAGCCAAACAGATGAGCGCAGTGTCCTGGAGCTGGTACCACCGACCCCTTGGTCACTTGGGGTAATGTGCACGCCCGTTGCTCCGCTCCTGCTCGCTGGGCATCCCTGCCCAGAGCTGGGACAGAGTGCGCCCATGCTTGAAGCTCCTTTCCACCACCTCCACGTCCCACTTGCTCCGTCCTAGGGTTTTTGCAGCCCCTTGTCCCAGGCGGCAGCAATGGTCAACCTCAGGCATGCTTGTCCTCACTTTTCCTCCCATCTCCAAGGCGGGCTGTAGCTGGAAGAATGAACATCTGCAGCTGCTCTGGCACAGCTGCTGTGTAGTGGCTTGGTTAGGCTGCAGGTCCTGCCTCGGGGGGTCCTGTTGGCCGGGTGGCCTTTTCGTGGGGCAGCTTTGGAGCCCTCTGTCCCCGCAGGGCATCCCCGGGGAGGGCTGGTGCTGCCTTCGCTCTGCTGTGCTTCAGCCCCCTCTGCCTGCAGCAGGTGCCGAGGGCCGCGGTCGCTTTCCCGCTGTCTCTGCCTTTTCCATTAAGCCATCCTGGCATTTTCTGCGTGTCACGTGCAGCCCAGCAAGTGTTCCTGTTTCTTTGCTAGCAACTGCGATGGTGTTAGCAGGGCCGGGAAGAACAGCTGTAAAACCAGATGTGCTGCCCGAGCAGCACTGAAGTCAGAAAGCGTTGCAGAGTCGTTCCAGGACTGCGCCTGTTCCCATTAACCGTGACTGGCTGAACAAATTTCATTACAGGCCGAGGATATCCAGCTATTGGCAGGGTGCTGGTGCGACAACACATTTTAAAAGTAGCGTTGCTCTTTTTGGTATGTTCTTTTAAGGGGAACATTGTGATAGCCAAAGGTAAACAGAGCTGGCTGCACCCTGTGCTGTTCCTGATACTCCAAATAGAAATAGCGCTAATCCTGACACGTAGCATTCCTGCCATAATTTTTGGATCCTGTTTAGTATGGACATTGCGACAGAGTCACCACCAAGTTTATGCTGTTGGGCCCCCAGGGCAGGGAGTTACTTTGCCGACTGGCAGGAGCCCTGGGCAATGGGGTGCGTTTTAAGTTGATGCTATTTTTGGAATACTCCAAAAGTCGTATAAAGGTACGAAAAAATTTTACATAAAATGTGATATTTTAATTCTGTGGCTTAAATTAGGCTTACGGAGCTGATGTTAGTAATCTTTGCCTGGGTATTTGTTCTGGTATCGTACCATGCAAAGAAATATCTTTGTGTACCATGGAGTGCGCGTCCCTTCTCTCTGCGCGGAGTGTTTCAGTACTAGTTTGCCTGTTTCATTTTCAGAGGCAAATGAACGGAGCCTTGGCTGGGGCATCAGAAAAGCACACGATTTTGTGCTCAGCTGAGGTTTGATTGCAGCTACTGGAAGTGTTTAGCTCATTCAGTCTCTGATAAAATTGTTATTTTAGCTAACGGCATTAGTGCCTGAAAGTTTTGTCCACTTCTGAGGGCGCTTTCCCCCTCAGCTTCATCACTGAGACTAATGGAAGAAGAGTTCACCGCGCTGTACAAACCTTGCCTCTTTTACTGCCTGAGATCATTTTAGCTGCTGCTAAGAGTCATATGCTTGATCACGAGACAGGACAGGTAGTTGCAATGTGTTGTTCTCTGCTCCTGTAAGAAATGCTAATTTTTGATTAGGTGCTCTTAATTTTGCTTGGTTAAAACCCGTTTGTGACCAGTGTTTGGTATTTTTACGTTACGTTTACTTCTGAGCTATCTCACTCTCAGGAGAAATAAGCAATTTTACAGTTTATTTTCTTCTGATGGAAACAGTGGGGGAAGGTCTAAAGCTGTGTTCTTCTGCAATTTCCCTGTTCTGAAAAAGTTAAAATGTAGCCAAGTTAGTGCAGCAGTAGCATTCGTTCATTTGTCGCATAATGTTATCAAGATTTGAGGCATGGTATTTTTCTGCTTGTTTGGATCTCTGTTGTCTAGAAACTTCTGAACACATCTGCTAATGCAGTCGAATTTGGTGGGGTGAAATGGTCTGCAATATATTGAAGCCTGACCAATTTCGTGAAAGGGATGGGGAGACCTCCGTGGTGCCTCTGCTGAGGGAAGGACTGCAGTGTGGGCTCAGCCCTCACTAGAAACCAGCAAATCCCTGGGAAGGCCAACATGGCAGATACCCCAGTCATGGAAAACTTGGGGGCAGCACCTTACTTGTTATGGTATATGAGGGGATCAAACCACAAAAGCAGATGTGTGTCGAAGAGCCAGGCTGCCTGATTTCTGCTGCTGTTCCCATCCAGCTGCTGGTTATTTACGTACGTGTGCTCTTTGTGTTCCACTTCAGAAACCCAAGCATCCGACGACGGGGCTAATTGCTATTACTCTAGCATTTCACATATGCCATGAAGTTCACCTGGCAGGCTTCAAGTATGACTTCACTGACAGAAACAGTTCTTTGCACTACTATGGCAACGACACGATGGCTCAGATGATGCAGGTATGACAACGTGGATAACGATCTCTCTTGTGCTGCACCGTATTCTGCAACGTCTGCATGCGATATGTCCATTTGTATGTTCCGTTTTGCTTTACTGGCATTTTCCTTAGGCTATGCAGCATATTTGCTAGCACTGTCAGAACACGTGTAGTGTTGCTTCTGTTTGCATTCTCTTTTTTCCTTGGCAGCTACTGGCACAGTTTGTCATAGTTGCCAAATCTCTTAAAAAAGAGAAAGAAGAGTGCAGTGGAAAGGAAGGAGTTAAAGATCTATAAGCTTGCAATTAGGAAAAGAGCTGAGTTTCAGAACTGGAAAGCAGAAAAGCAAAGTAGTTCTTAGAGGAGGGTAGGAAGAGAAGAAACTGCTTACAGGAGGGGGAAGCCACAACTTGCCAGGGGAGTGAGCCACAGGAGGCTGCAAACATCAGGGGTGCCTCCTCCTCCCATCCTGCAGAGAAGGGCCCTCCTGCTTTGCTGCAGTCATGCCTCGGTTTTCTTTTCTGTCTGTGCTCGTGTCTTCAGCTCTGTACTCTGAGCAACTCCATCTCAGCTCTTTACCTCCATGCGAACAGTTTTCTCTCCCATGTGCATGCCCAGTGTGTGTAAGTGAGGACTGTTTTCTCTCCTCCCTTTCTTGAAGAAGGAGGATGGGGCAATGTCCAGAGGAGCCACTCATGTCTCTGAGGACGCTTAGGTGCCCACTGCTCTGAGATAGTTTTCCTCTGACACTGACCTCGCCTTCATTTTGAGGTTCCTCTCTGCAGGTGCTTTTTTGCAATGTATACAAAGCTAGCGTAAGGTTGATCACGAGTTGAACTGACATCCATAAGTTTTCTAAGATCTTGACGGTTTTTAAAAGCCAAACAACTGAACAAAACTCTTATCATTAATTCTTTAGTTGTAAATATTATACTATACATGCATAATCTTTTATGCAGTGTTTGTATTCATTTCAATTTACTGGATTCAGTGTCTAAGGCAGCCAGTAAGCTGACTTCCCTTGTGCTGTCCTCCACTAACCTGAGTGATGTCCTGTGTACCCAGGATCTGGATGCAGCACAGAAGATGGTTTTGACCTCTTGAAACTGATAGGCAGGACGCATCTGATTTGCAGATGCTCAGTGTGTGCTTTTCAAAACCTGCATTGAGCTTTGAGATTCAGTCATTTTCTGACTGCTTGTGCTGTCAATGTGATTATGCAGCTGTTCTCTCTAAGCACGGGGAGGACTTGGGAGAGTTAGTAACAGAAGGGACTTCTGTGAGATCACATCTCACCTTGCCACTGAAGGATCATCCCTTTGGGTTTATGTCCTAATGGGAAATCTCACCTAGTTTTGAGCAATTTGCAACAGCAAAACTCACCTGTTTTCTTGGGAGACTGTGCTACAGCCTTTGCTAAGAAGTCTTTTCCCCAGAGCTTTCCTACTCTTGGCATCTCCCAGCTATCACAGGTAATTAAAAGGAAAGAACAATGAAGTAATGCTTCTGGTAATAATTTGAATTTCTTTTTTTTTTTATTATTCCCTCACATCTCTTTAGAATGAATACCACAACATCGACGCTGAGCAGAAATTTTTGAAGAAGCTTATAGACAAGAACTTTGTGGTCAATTTGACGTGAAAGAGAAATGGAAAATACAATCACTATTTTCAAGATTTGGAAAAAAAATTTATTTTTTGTATGACATTTTTATTTTTTAAGTGCAGCGTAACTGTTTACTGTTTAAAAGGAGCACAGAAACCTCACCAAGGCAGAAGCTTTTGCTAAGCCTAAGGGTAATGGACTATTGCAAAGAGAGTTAACTGAATTTCTGTGAAGCTATTTAATAATGGGAAAACCATGAAACTTTCAGCTGAAAGTATCAGGGATATATAAAAATGTATGATGCACATCACTTATTTATCAGCAAGAACTTTTTCCAAATGATTACTTCTCTGGAATACTTCCGTTTCCAATGCTGTCCTCCAAAAGAGTTACACTGTCAAGAGATGGAGACAACCAGTGTTTCGTTAGTAGGTGGATGTAAAGTGTTGAATGTCTGTCTCGCAGTATGAAAATGGCTTCAAAGCAATACCTATAAATCATTGTTGTGTGGTTGGAGAAGGGGCAACACACAGAGTGTACAGGTTTTAGTCTGCCCTACTGAGGAGGGGATGTCCACCTTCAGCAGAGAAGCCACAGCTCCTGCACTGGCCGCCCACTCCGACTTGCTGCCTGCCTTTGCCAAAGGTGAAGACCCTTCGGTCCGAGTTGCGGAGATGTTGGTATTGACAGTGCTTGTGTTGTACCCGGTTTATGGAACACCTTCCCCCCGTGCTGTGCCCCAATAAATTTTACAGTTGGTGACTTAGAAAAGAGGGAGTATGAAGACTGAACAGTTGTCCTAACTACCTGCATGTCAGCCACTTCCCCTGGACCACAACAGGAATGTGAGCTGGGATGGAGATGTTCACACCCGAGTTTAAATTTAGAGCCAACGTTTGTTGGATTCCTGGATCTCCAGGGCAGGATCTCGTGTATCTTTCTGTTTGTTCCCCAAGAATCGAGGTGTGTTTTTCCAAACCAGCACAATCTACTTTCTCAGATGCTGTAATGCCTTTCCACCTTCGGAATGCATCAATATGAGCCATGAGTGTTCCTGTTTTCGGCCGAAGAGTGTGCTTGGGAATATCTAAGATGTACCTCAGCTGAATTATCATTTGGCTTCCGTTTACCTCTCCTGCCTTGACATTTAGGTTTAAAGGATGTGGCTTAACTAAATCATTTAGCGCTGGGAACTTAACTCGGGATTTTAACTGAAACATTTAATGGGACATTTATGTTTCCTGTATTGGTTTGTCTTGGACAAGCCTGCTGAATAAGTTAAATCTGCCTGTTGTCCTTGACAACTGTCAAAGAAGAGCAAGTAATATGCTGTTCTAATTCTCTCATAGAGTGTATATATATTTTTTGTAATTGTGGCGGGTTTGCTTCAAGATCTTGTGGTTATCTTGACCTAGAAAAAGCACAAAGAAGTCCACCTCAAAAAAAAAAAAAAAGTCTTTATAGTTGGTAGAAAAACCTTTGCTGCTTTTTAATAAAATGTTTTAGAGAGCTTTAGTATGTTTAGGAGCAGTGCAAACAATTAAAATACGAATACAAACCTCTCTAGCAGGTCAAGAGCACAGTACTTGTGTTTTTCAGAAGCTGAGGATCACAGGAGGACTGAACACAGCGATGTAGAGGAATAAGCATTGAAGTCACCAAAGAGTCATCTTTCCTTTTTCATATTTCGCTTGTGGAGTGCAATAGGTACTTAAAAACCCCACCTTCCTGTAGTTCTCGTCTCCTTCTTTAGCTCCTGGGCGCTGTCGTTTGGAAATCAGTGAGTGCAGCGTGATTTGGAGGGGAGCCACAGCCAGAGGGGAGGAGGCTTGTGCTCTCACGTGGCGTTTTCACCTAATGACTCCTGAGCTTTGGTCCGTTTCAACCAAACTGGACGTACCTGAAATAACTGCGGCTGTCACAAAAATGTGTGGCAGAGGGCGGGGAAGGACCCAGCCGTGTGCCCAGCAATGGACAGGCTGTGCCATGGGGCCCATCTGCTGCAGGTGATGGTGCAGGGGGTGGCCCCTTGTCCAGCTGCGTGCAAGGAGACACAAGAGATTGTGGAGAAGGGAGCATGAGAGATCCTGGGGACACTGGAGCAGGTGACTCTGGTGGAAATGGAAGAAACAAGAATTTCCTCACAAGGCTGGCAGAAGGGCTCAGATACTTGCATTTCCTTTTTTTTTTTTTCTCTTTTAAACACGCACATTTCTGCCTTTGAGGAAGTCTTCGCTCAAAAATCTGTGTACAAACAGGTGGGGTTTTGCACCAGCGAACAGTGGTGTTACTGTCTTTAGTTCTACCAGCCGTCAGTTCTTGTGATTACTTCAGTTAATCAAAAAGGTTTGAGGTTTGCGTGTGCCTCTGCAGCCCCAGACCTGCAGTGGTTTACTGACAATAGCCATTCCACATGGAAACACCGCCAACGGAAGGCTGTTCACAGAGCTCGCAGTGTTTTCTGAGCTCTCTCTCAGTGGAAGTCCTCGGCAGACCTCAGGCTCTGCTGAGAGTGGAGCCAGGCAGAAGTGGAGGGTGGCCTCTTCCCCCTTGAAACCTGCAGTTGCTCCCAGAGCCGATCTGCCCCAGCGCTTCCATGGGCTGCCACTGTGGGTCCGGCTGCATCCACATAACATCTGGCAGTACACTGGCTGTGAGGACTTTTTTCCAGGAGAGCTGTTGAATTTCCCCCTCTGCCCAGTGCCTGGTTTTGGCCATGGCGCAGGCTGCTTCCCTCTGCTTATTCACCCCTGTCCCCAGTGGCAGGAGGTGGGTAGGGAGCTGTGCTTCTGCATATGTGCTTATCTTCTCTGCTTTGTTTCCTCTTCGTCTGCCCACTAATCTAAACTGTTTCCTTCTCCTAATTTTCCTAGGAAGTTTTTGGGGTTTTTTTGAGGGGGTGATTGTTCTGCTATAGTTACAATTAAAAAAAAAAAAGGAAAAAAGGCTTCATAGCAAACAAATGGCATCCCCAAAACTTTTTATTTAAAATAGACTCCTTTATTGTTTTTTTTTTAACCACATCAGCTTTTTTGGTCTCCCTAAGATTAGTGTTTGGTGCGTTTTTTTAGTCATTTTGTTTTGGATAATGTGTTTGATATCCTCAATGCATTTAACATGCTGTCTACAAGCATTTGTCCCTATCAGCTGCTCCGTTTTACCTGTTCTTAGTAAACCTTCTCATGGGTATGACTGACTTCTTTCTGAAGGAAGCAACACTCCCAGGGATATTTTTCTCCCACTTTTCTGCTCCTGCAGGGATGTTAAGTCCGCGGGTGCTTGGTGGCTGTCACAGGGTGACAGTAACGTTTAGGGCCAGACCTGTTCACCTAGGACTGAGCCAAGAGCTGATGCTGTTGGTAAACCA
The DNA here is from genome assembly GCF_009769465.1 of Tauraco erythrolophus. NCBI lineage: Eukaryota > Metazoa > Chordata > Aves > Musophagiformes > Musophagidae > Tauraco > Tauraco erythrolophus. The sequence goes on from NC_141465.1 coordinate 8,483,674, forward strand.
CGGAGTACTGGGTTTTTTGAAAGCTCAGCTTACAGGCCAGTAGCTGTTCTCTTCAATAAGAAGCAGTGAGCCAAGTGATTAATTTTCCCCCTGGAAGATGTTTTGGTAGGATTCTGTGTCCATCAGCCCTGCTTCATCACCTGCTTCACACGGTCCTTTCTGCTCCTCTGCGCCGAGGACCGCCATCGCCTTCACACTGACAGCGTGCCGCGAGAATGCGGATACACAGCGCGTTTCTCAGAAACGCTCGCGGATCACAGCGGCTGTTCGGTCGGGGCGTGCGTTTTCGCGGGCGTTTGCCATACCAAAGACTTGCCTTGGGATTTGCTGAAACAAGCAATCACGCTAACGCCAGATACTTCCATCTTTTCTGACAGTGAGCTGCTATTCAGACTTTCTTTTTCCCTTTTTGCCATTTCTGAAAGTGAAGTCTCTGCACTGAAATTTTCCTTCAAAGCTGCCCTGGTTGTTTAATCACAGCAGCAGTAGCGAAGGTGTCAAATTTTGAATCCCAGGGTGCTGCCAGCTTTATTTCCATGTCTGGTAAAGGTGTAACTATAGGCACCCAGTGTCTCCCATGAATTTTCTTCCTGTGTCGGTTGCAAAGCGAGATGGTCTCATCCCTTGCTTCTCTGTCCTGCTCTCCAGCAGCCTGCTGAATTTCTAGACAGCAGCATCTTACAGCAAAGGTGCTCTTGCGTTTTGTCTGCTGCGCCCCTCGAAACGCTGCACCATCAGAGAGGCCCAGCTCTGAGTGCCCAAAGCTGCACGCAGTGGGCAGGATGACACGCGTCAGCTGAACGCTCTGTTTGGCTCAGACTTGTAGGAGGGTTTCTTTCTTTATTTTCTGTTGGAAAAGTATTTTTTCCTTTGCTGTAATAACTAAGAGAAGTACGGAGACACGACGTGAGAAGGAAGGTCACAAACTGTTGCACTGAACACGAATCTGAGAGTGCCCAGAAGATATCACTAAATGACCTTTCTAGTGACTATTGGTGATAACAATACAGAATCACAGCTTTGGTGTTTAATACTGAGTGTGTGGTACCTCTTGTTTCCTGTGCCAGCTTCCCGTTTTAACGATGCCCTGGGAGGCAGTATAAGTACCTGAACTTTTAAGTCTGATTTTTAAGAACAAACGAAGCTCAACATCTGTTTTTGGTATCAGTAAATACCTATTTTATGCGCCGTTTGTCTGAACTTTTATATGCCTTTAAAGTGCCAGCTGTATTTTGAAGACGTTCTTACAGCCGTTTCGAGTGAAATTTTGAATGCTATGGATGGAAAGAGAATTTTCCTGTGAATAAATCGTGTTAAAGACGGTGCCCTCAGGCTCCTTTCTGCAGGGTCCGTGCTCTCTCCATGTGTGTGCAGGGTGCGCGTGCCTGCCCAGTCCTGTTACTAATGGTGTGTAAAGTACACGCGCGGTGTCGGATCCGGTGTCGAGTTTCAGAACAAACTTTGGTGCTTAGTAGAGCAAACAGGGCTGCAAATTTTTGAACCGAGGTCAGCTGAGCTGTCCTGCGGGTGGAGATCTCACTCCAGGCTGGGTGAAAGCAAAGCAGGCACATAGTTTTTGTGGGTAAGATCAAGAGCAGCGTCCTCCTGATTTTAATTTTTCATGTTTTTTTAATCTTGCCTGTCTTATTGGGGGCTTTCAGGGAAATGCTAAAATAAAAGACGTTTAACTAAGAAGATGGTGTGTGACAGAAGACTCTGGATAGGAAGTGCGAGACACGGATTGTCGTACTTCACTCATTTTCTCTGTGCAGTGAAAACAGACACTAGGGAGCGGGGAGCTGCCTGGCCAGTGGCTTCGGGGAGTTTAAGGGGCACTTAGGACATGACTGCCTGACCAAGTAGGCGTTCCATGCGTTCGTTTTCGCATTGACAGTTTAGGCATTCGGGTTCGGCACCTTGGAGGAAACGCCTGTCTGAGGTGGGATCGGGGAGCCACGCCGCGGGCTGTGATTTACTCCCCGCGGTGGAGCCACAGCTGAAGAGCGATGTAGCTCAGTGACGAACGCATTGCCGCTTTCGCACTGGGTTTTTGCTGCAGGTGAAAAAAGGAGGGAGAGGAGTGGGAAAAGCTGTTTTCAAATGCCAGGGGGAGCCTGGGACGTGGTGCACATGGCTCCAGCTTTTTAGGTGAGCACAAACCCTCAAAGCGAAACTCTAGGACGTCCAGTTTTGTGGCTTCCCACGCGATGCCCCCGTGCCTTTTTTGTCCAGTTTTGTGGCTTCCCACTGATGCCCCCGTGCCTTTTCCAGCTGCACTCCCGCATTGGATGTCTCCGCGGGAGCCCCTGGCTCTGCGCCGTCCCCTCGCCCTGGCCGCACTCTCCCACTAAATGCGACGTGGGGACAGCGTGTTCCCATCCCCCCAGGGGCTCCGGTCAGGTCTGGCCAGTGGAGGGGAACTAAAGAAAAAGGATATTGTGGGGTTTTCATATCAGACCATCAGTGGTTTCACGGAGCCCTTGTGGTCTGATGCATTAATTCAGTGGGTTGAACGTTCCTCTTAACAGTTCTGCTGAAAGAAGACGGGATTTTTCGATTTTTTTTTTAAGATATTTAATAAGATATTTTTTTCAAATCAGTACAAAAATTTTAAATACAAAATTATTTGCTTTTTTGACATATCTCATATATTCTGGGAACATACCGAAGTCACCAATGCCTGGTAAACTGTCCGTCCGTTCCTGCCACCGTTCCATAAAATTTCTGAGATAAAGCACCACATTATATCACTGGAGTCCTTAGTCAATGTTAGACTGCATTAAACTCTGCATTTAAATAATGGTAATGCCAGTTAAATCCAATCTTAGTTCTGCATGAAAAATCTAGTTCATTTTTGAATCAAAAGCGGTAGCGTTAGCTAAAGACACGGAAGGAGTGATGCGTATGTAGCTCCTCAGCTAGCGTAACAGTGTGTGATGTGCAGCACTGTACCGGGAAACACAGCCAAGTACACTGCCCTCGGGAAGCGAATACTCTGGAGTGAGATTAGCACCACTGATGAACAGGCAGCTCTCGCAGAGGAGTTGCTTTCCTCTGGTACGGAAAAGCTCGAGGCCTGCAGGTTCTCCCTGACAATCGGTAACGTAGAAATAAGGATTGGAAATCAGCTTCTACATAAAATGAAGTTCTCGGATAAATTTGCGTGATCAGTATTGCTGGTGAAGTTGCAGTTGATCTCAAAGAACAAATTAGTTAATTAGCAAACAGAGCTACTTCTGCTTTGCCTAGTCATTGAAGAGTAAACCGATTTCGCTTTTGCTGAGCGGCAGAACAGGCGTCTCTTCTGACAAGCCACACAGACGCAGGTTCTCAGCATGAGCACACAAATCCAAGGAAATTTATGCTGCCCTGCCATACTGCCACGTGTCGGCCACAACATCTCCATCATGTGGCACAAGGCAGACGGGGGGCCCTCCATTTTTCTTTCTGATCCACCTCAGCTGCTTCAACTGTGCAAACGCAGACGGAGGCTTTTCGAGTGCTGTGGCACCTGGCGGTGAACCCAGCGCCCGGCAGAGTCAATGGCAGCGTTCTGGGTCCAATGACAGCTGGAGGAGGCTCGTGGGGAATAGTTACACCATCGATACTCCTTTTCTGTCATAAATAAATTGTTCAGGGAAAAAAACACACCTGCAGGAATATTTTATATGGAGGAAGGGAAATAAAGCTCTCCAGCTAAGAGAACCTTTGCTTGTCAGGCAGACCTGCTGTCAGAAGACCAAAAAAACACCCACCCAAACAAATAAAAAGCCACTCAAAATTTTCCATGTAATTTGAGACTGACCTACTCTGGTTTAAGCCACTGGTTTTCATCTCATAAATATGATCAATGCAAGAGGAGTGAGTTTGGAGCCTTCGTACTGAATTATTGTGAATGAAATGGAGTAAGCATGGCATCACAGAAATACATAATGTACAGCTAACATGTCCCCCTCGGGGGCAAAACAGCCGTTTGTGAACCTGATACACATCGTTAGATACGTTCACCACACCTTGTTTTTGTAACTAGCTGTGCATAACGTTAAACTTGGTACTTTTTTTGGTTTTGTACAAGATGGTCCGAAACAGTCATAGAATGCGGCTTTCATGGTGCGAAAGTTTGAAGCAGAGAAGAAAGGGTTTGATTTTGTGTGTGTGTGTGTGTGTCTGGTTTTTGTTTTACATGGGATACAATAAATATCCTGAAAAAGACGAATGAACGTACTGCCCGGCATAGAGTCCTGCCGCCTGCTCGGATGGCATCTGAACGTAAACCTTGTCTCCGTGCATCAGCTGGACAACGGCGCTGCCCGATGCCTGGTCCAGGAAGCCCTTCTTGTACTCATCGTAGGTGTACATCAGCGGCTCGTTGTTCTTGAACAACGCCACCCACACACTGGCCCCTTTGCAGTGGACATGGTAGGCGAAGTAGTAGATGCCAGGGATCTCGCAGGTGAAGATCCCTGTCTGGGGGTTGTAGTTCTGCCGGCCGTTGTAGAGGAGCTTGTCGAACTTGACAGGCACCCCGACCCGGGGGAACGGGGTGAGGAGCTCCGCCGTGAACGCGGGCATCTCGTAGGTGACACCGCCAGCCTTTCCCTTCTTGCCCATGTAGCCGTACGGGGGTTTGACGCCGTCTATGCCTGGGCCGACCTCGGGCAGGTACTGTCCTACGGCTGGCGGAGTGGGTGGGATGATGACAGGGGGCCCGGGGGGCCCGGGGGGGCCGGGCGGCCCCTGGAGGCCTGGCTGGCCAGGGGGACCCAGCGCCCCGGGCTTCCCGGGGGGTCCCTGCAGCCCCGCAGCACCGGGTTTGCCCACACCAGGAAAGCCGGGGGGTCCGGGCAGGCCGGGCTCCCCCTTCGCCCCTGGCAGCCCTGGGGGGCCGATGGGACCGCTGGGTCCCGCGATGCCTGGGATGCCCGAGGGGCCCTGGAGCCCCTGGGCGCCGGGGAGCCCCGGCTCACCCTTCGGCCCCACGAGCCCTGGGACGCCTGGCAGCCCCGGCAAGCCTTTGTGCCCAGCCTCCCCCTTGGGCCCCGTGGGGCCCGGCAGCCCCCGCAGCCCGGGCGCCCCCACTTCCCCAGGAAAGCCTGGCTTTCCCGGGAACCCCTGCAGGCCGGGCTCGCCCTTGGGGCCGACCGGTCCCGGTGGCCCCACGGCGCCACCTTCTCCTTTGGGACCCGGGAAGCCGGCAGCGCCTGGGGGGCCCATGATGCCCGGCAGGCCCGGCTGGCCTGGCTCTCCCGGCGGCCCCCCCATGCCCGGTGGCCCCGCGTGCCCCTTCTCCCCCTTTGGCCCCAGGGGGCCGGGCAGCCCGCCCACCCCGCGCTCGCCTTTGGGCCCGGGGAAGCCCGGCTTCCCCACGCCGGGGAGGCCAGGGGGCCCGGGCAGCCCCGGCAGGCCCTGCTCCCCCTTGGCGCCCGGGAAGCCCGGCTGGCCAGGGACGCCGTCCTGGCCAGGTTTGCCGACGCCAGGCACGCCAGGAGGTCCCTGGATGCCGGGCACCCCCGGGGGCCCCTGCAGCCCCAGCTCTCCCGGCGGCCCGGGCTTGCCCAGGGGTCCCTGCGGGCCGGGGAAGCCGACCATGCCCGGCTTGCCCACCCCTGGCAGCCCCACGGGGCCGGGAGGCCCGGGCAGCCCTGGTGGACCCTTCAGCCCTGGCAAACCCGGGATGCCGATGCCCTTCTCCCCTTTTGGCCCTGGGATCCCAGGGATGCCCGGGGGCCCCTTCATCCCGGGCTCGCCCTTCGGCCCCGGCTGCCCCTGCAGCCCCGGAGCACCCGCTTTCCCTATCCCAGGAAGCCCGTGGGGCCCCGGTGGTCCCTGTGGCCCAGGTATCCCCATGGGCCCGATCTCCCCCTTTGGCCCCATCTCCCCTCGTGGCCCCGGGGGCCCCATGACCCCCGGTTTCCCTGGCATCCCTGGCAAACCCGGCTTCCCAATTCCCGGATATCCTTGCGGGCCTGGTTTTCCTTTGGCTCCTGGCACACCATGACCTGGTAATCCTGGTGGCCCCGGTGGCCCTCTTGGTCCAGGCTCGCCGGGGGGACCTTGCTCACCCCTCAGGCTGCGTATGGGGATTTCTGGGTCGGGGAGAAAAGAAAAAGAAAAGGGGAGGGGGAGAGACAAAAGGTGATTGCAGTGGCATCCTGCGAGCCACATCACGGCAGCTTTGAATAGAACGAGCTTGTTACGGTGCCTCTTGGTTTGGTGGTAGGCAGGGAGGCAGAGCCGGCCAGCGAGTTCCAGGCTGGCGTTTGGAAGAAAGAGGATGTTCCTACTGGTTTTGCATAGCCCAAACTTGCGCGTGTTTCTGTTTCCGTAAAATAATTATTTTGCATCATAGTTGCTTATTTTTTGCCATGCAAAAGCCAATTGCACTTCCTGTAAGTAGAAAACACCAGTAATATTAAGCAGTGAAGTCCGCTTTTTGTCCCATAGTGTTGTAGACTCATCTACTTTTAAGAGCTTTTGCAGGACACCGAAGCCGCTTGGTACTCCTGTGCTACAGGAGGAGTTCTGGCATAAAAGTACTTTTGCTGGAGGTGCTTACACTAGGAAGATCAATTTTAAAAGATTTTATCAGTAAGAAGTTTGTTTGTAGGTGTGGCTGTGTTTTCATCAAGGCTTTGGTTCCTGTTAAGATGTTACTGGAAACCTACAGCCTTACCCAGCGTCGCTACGCTCCCACGGGTTTTTGGCAAAGCGGTGTCTAGTTAGCACTCTTCTAAACACTTCACAAAATGGTTTTATTGTCCAAACCCACATTTTTGTGCCTGTGACCACTTAGTGTGTCAGGTCAGGGTGAGGGAGTTGCTGCATGGGAGTGGTTGTGCTGGGGCTGTTTGCTTTTCAAGCTGCAGGCTTTTTGTGTCAAGTGGAAAGTCTGCTGCTCTCCGGCTCCAAAGCAGATAAAGAAGTGAGAGGTTTGGGGGAAGGGGAGAGATGAGGTTTCAGGGCAAGTGAATTAGCTGTTCCTTGGGAGGCAGAAACCCTCCCTCTCTGCACGTTGCGTTTTACGTACGTAAAAAGCCTCCTTTGCTCACCGGAGGGGTTGGTTTTACTACAGCCACTCGTGCTTGTTCAGACACTCTAAAAACGGGCCCTGAAATCCTTCGTTTCCCGCTGAAGCCAGCGGAAGCTGTGGTCACGCCGAACCCTCAGTAAGACACAGAGTTAACCAGCTGTCTGAAGCCACGCAGACGCTCACTGTCGCCACAAGGATTTTATGACGCTGGGTGTTCCTAGTTACCCTTTGTATTTTTGACACTTTTTGTTGTTTTCTTTAATATCTTAATATTGTCCAAAGTTCCTTTACTGAATACTGAAAGTGCTTGTACATGCAGACTCATGCAGTAATGCCCTGTGCCTTCAATGCTTCCGTTACTCCCATAAATAACCTACAGAAAGAGGACTGCAGAGTCAGAAGAGCAATTACATGTTTTTATCTGCAAACCTCTAAATCACAGGGTCTGGACAAATCCAGACAAAACTGTGATATTCCCATAAATTCAAATCTTGGGGCTCTGAGCTCTTATTTCATGTCCGGTTGCTGCAGTGGGAGTGGGAGCACCTCCAGGCAGGACCCCAGCCCATTTACCTGGGCCATCCTTTGAAGCCCCATCAGAAGGTTTTCTGCAGGCAGCTGAGATTACGAGGTTTCTCCTAGCCTGGAGCAAGCACCCAAACAAACCTGGGGCCAGCTCCAGGGGCTGGAGGCTCATTACAGGTAGGGCTGCTCAAAGGCTGTGCTGCAGCCTGGAGGATGACTATGGTCTTGCTCTGGTGACCTCAGCTGCCGTACAGCTCATATGAGCCCATCTCATCTACCCATGGCCAGATACCAACATAGCCAGCCCTGGGAGCACCTGGGTGCCGTGCCCAGGCTGCAGCAGGCTGCTCCCCGTCTTCAGCCCCCCGTGGGCAGATGGTGCTGTGGGGCACCAGGCAGGACCATGCAGGGGTGGTGAAGGACGCACCAAGCCTACCTTTCTCTTTCTTAGGAGCCATGTCCTTGCCGAGCAGGGGCATCTGCGGGACCTCCTTCATGTACTGAGGCAGATGGGGGTACTCTTTCCCATACTGCATGTGGGGCACCTCCTTGCCCATGTGCTGCATCGGGATGCCTTCTTTGCCCAGTGGTATGTGAGGTACTTGTTGTCCAAGGGGTTGATACTGGGGCACCTGGGGTGGCAGCTGCTTGATCCCATAGTAGACACCGCCTTGAACAGACCTCACCAGCTCTAGGTAGATGGTGACAGCCACTGCCAGCAGCTGCACAGGGAAGAGCAGCATGGCCATCACCTGCAAAAAACATAACAAAACCCACAGTTGGCAGAAAATTTTTTTTTGATGTCCTGCGTTTCCCATTGGGGCTGACCTGCTCTCATTTTCTGCGGCAAACTGGACCTAAACCTCTGCAAACCAGCTATGGTTTGTGTGTTGCGCTGGAGGACATCCTGCAGCAGGCCTGTATCTGCTTTATTAGAGGCTCTTACTCAAATAGAACTATTATAGCAAATATCTTTATATGCATTTAGTTTTATACTACCCCCCCACACCCCTTGGGCAGCACCCTCAGCAGTTTCTCCATCCGCAGACCCGCTCCCTCCCATCTCCAAGCTGCAATTTGCCCCTTTCTAGCTTGTGTTAGTGCTGCAACACAAGGTTTGGGGAGCTCAGCTGTAAGCTCTGGCGCAGGGGGAGAGCAGGCAGGGGCATGTGAGGATCTCTTAAAACACTTTCTGCCCAGGAAGCTAAATTATCAACGCCCCTTCTGCTCTGCTTTCCATAGCAATAAAAGCTCGCTTTCTGCAGATTTTTAAAATTTGTGCCTAGGATTGTGCCCTGTGGCTGCAGAGTCCAGGGGCTCTCCATTTCTATCACAGCTTCTTCACAGCTCTTCTCCTAGGTTGGGCTCAGATCTTCTCAGCCTTCATCCAGAAGAACTGAGCCATCTAGGGGCTGTCTGGCCATCACTGCCTCCGGGCAGGATCAGCCAACTCACTCTTTTTGACTATTTTCTAAAGGTCTCCCCTGCTGCAGACTGTGTCCCCTCCCCAGCAGCCCATCCCAGCACTTCACCAGCCCAGCTAACACAATAGAACAGGGTTGTTTTTTCTTTCTTTTTCTTCCTTATCAAAACAAGCTCGGGACTTCTTGTCCCATCTGCTGTTGGCTTTCCTTTCTGCAGTAAGGGCATTCCTAGCAGGTGAGCAGCAAATCAGGAGCTGGGAACTCCCTAAATGAGTGCAAAATTGAGGGCAGCCGGAGGTAACAAGGGAGACTCTCCCCGTGTATTTTGCAGTTTGTCCCACAACCACGCTGTGTAGGCAAGTCCTGCTCTTTTCAAATGCACATGGCAACTGCCAGCTGTGCCCCCTCCACCCCGGTCCCTGCTTTTCCATCATGCAAAGACTGTGCACCTGGAAAAGCCCCCACCATGCACACAGATGCCGGCAGAGCTTTGCCAAACCACTCGTCAGGACTTGCTCCCAGCAGCTGCCGGCCCCTCTGAGCCCAGGTGTGACCAGGGTGGACAGAGGAGGCAGGGAGGGCTTTGTGCCTCCTGTTGATTTTCCTGTCCTTCCCCCACAGTGTGGCTTAGCACAGAGGACAAAGCAGCCCCGTGGTCTGTGCCAAAGGGGCTCAGCACCATGCCCCCTGTGCCTTGGGAGGTATCTTTTGCGGGGAGCAGCTTTTCTCCTTTCTCGGCTGTGGCTGTTCCCTGCCTGAGTCCAGTCACCCTGCGCAGGGTGGTTCCGTAGCAGGACCCCCCTCGCCTGGGGGGCAGCGTGACCTGCCATGGGCTGGACGTGTCCTCACAGGGCCCTGCAGAGACCTGGCTGCGCGCAGGTGAGGCCGCCGCTGAGAGCAGGGGGCAAGCTGAGAGGTAGGTGGGGCTGGGGGGAGGACATGTATTATGGAGGAGGGGGCAGCTCGCAGCTCCGCTTGCCTCCTCTAAGGCTGCATGGTGTTCAGCAGGCCTCTGGAATGGGCCTCCGAATAATCTGGGAGGGTGGGACTTTGCAACACGTCCATGAGGGACTCATGCCAGGTGGATAGAGCGTGTGAGCGAGTTTTGTCGCACTCAGGGAGTGGGTCAGTGGCACCGTGAGCATCCAGACCTGGAGTTGTGACTCAGGTTTTTCCTGCTCGCCGCTGTACGGCATCAGGCGGGCTGGCATGGAACATCCCAGAGAAACCACTGCTCTCGCTGCTCCATGCTGTGCTGAAGGTTATTGACCAGGTGGTAACGCTGGGTGTCATTTAGTTTTTATGTTTTATTCCTGCTCAAAGTTCTGTGTTCATTTTGCGTTAGCAAAGCACCTGGAGAAATGCTGGCTGCTCTTTTAAAACATTGCTCCTTCATTTTGTTCTACGAGATCTAATCTCTCAATGGAAATTAGTGTGTCATCATTACTGAAGGTATAAGCTGAGGCTAAATCAAAATTGTGTCGTTAACCAGCAGAAGGTTAACATATTCAATAATGATCCTAAATAGCCAAATGAACTACAGAAAAGATGGAACTGTGTGTTAACAGCAAAACAAACCATTTAAGAAAATGAAGTATTAGTGAATAAACACTAGATGGAGCATATGTTGCACAGCTCAGTTTCTACAGTCACTTTCTTTCCCAGGAATGTAAGGTCTTGGATGTAACCAGCTGCCATGTGGCAAAGAAAACCAAAGCCAAGATGTACAGGAGTTTGTAAGTGTAGCTAAAGCCCAACCACAGTCGCTCATCCTTGTACAGCAAAGCATTTCAGCAAACACTTCCAGCGAGTTTAACGTGGCTGTTATCCCGTGGCTGGCTGCTTTGCTAACGGATTAGGGCCTGAGGACACGGTATTTCTGCGTAAAGCTCAATGGCACTGGGCTGCGAGGACAGCTTGTGTGCGATCGCTGTGCGTGTTACTGTGCTTCAGCTGGGATGTAGCAACGTACTAACCTGTTGCAGGTTGATCTGGGCCCATGGACCCCGAGTGACCTTTTTTTTGGGGGGTGGGGTATCCCTGCTTTTGTCTCTGTTGGCCTTTCTGTTTCTTCCTGTACCATAATGAGGAACTGGCTGCAGCTTTGGCTCTCTGTAGCTGAGTAGGGTAACACCTGCCTCAGTTTTCAGAGTAAAACTCAGCTACTGGAAAACCTGCAGCATTCTGTGTATCTCTCATGACTTTAAAGCGTTGCCCGTACGAAGACAGAAATGCAGTGAAACCTTTAAAAAATGTATATTAGAAGTTACTGGATGATTTAGGACTGTTGTTGAAACCTGCAAGTATGAAGGGCAGGGTGGATTTTGAAGAATGAGGTTATTAAATTAGCTTCTTGGCTACTTTGTTGTTCTGGTGGCTGTTTTGGGGGGGTTTGTTTTTTTTAAAAAGGGTAACTTCAGTGGAATAAGTGGAGAGGGAAATAGGTAAAATTCCTTTGGATGTAATTTTTCTCCTTGTTTTTATTACAAAACACGGGCTTTGTGTGCGAGTGGGAGCTATCTGAAATAATTGAAAAAACTTTCCCGGGGGGAGACAGCAGCCTGCCTGCCGCTCAGGGGGAGCGCAGCTTCCCACTGCTGGAGCCGCGCTCCCTCGGCCCTGCCAAGCACCACGCACCGCACCTGCGGTTCAACAGGCGCGACCACGAGAGAAAAACATATCAAAAACGAGATGTTTTTGAGTTAGATCAGGCAAGACTCCTAGAGATAGGAAGGCTCCAGAAAATGAGGTGATCTCACTGCATCTGTGTTTCCTTTAGCGTTTTTTGACCCATCATAACTAAAACAGTGTGGCCTGGAAATGACAGATTGCTTCTTTTCTATTGATTTTGGCCGGGGCTGGTGGCTGTGACTAGCTGAGGTGGAAGGTGGGGGTTACTTACTGAACAACCTTGGGCTGGATAGAACTTGCCCGACATCTTTGTGGAGGAGGAGGTCAGAGCCTCCCTGGTGGCCTCATGTGAGCTGTCTGGGTCTTGGGATATGCTGCAGGTACCTGGGAAGCGTCCTGTGTTTGGTGCTGGCTGTATGGCTTGTCTCTACCCCTGCTCCCAAAGAAAGCGGGGATCAGACAAAATTAGTCTTGACGAGAAATGCGGTGAAGTCATGTGTGCGACTGCTACTGCTCACTGCCTGCTGGTAATGGGTCCAGCTGGATTATCACTATCAAGATACCGTCACTATAAGGCAAGCCTGCCCCGAAGCATGAGAGATGCCTGGGATAGTCCTTCGGTGTTGTAGTTCACTGCCTGTCTCATCCTACTCAGCTTCTCTGAAAAGTTAGTTATGTACTGTGAGAGAGAAGCTGAAGGTCTCTCTTTTCTACCCTGCAGTTTGTGTCTGAATGCCTGGGAGCACAGCTATGGTTGTTTGAAGACCTTGCTAGGAAACCACCAGCATCTTTAAATGCATAAAAGCTTCTGAAAATCCTGATCTTGGTTTTTAAAAGAAGCATATAGATCCTAAACGTTGGACAGGTCCTCCAGAGCTTATGAACAGCAAAAGGAGATTTTCTCAGCAGTGACAGGACTTAAGGAAAATACCAGAGCAAGGAGGAGAAAAATCTGCGCTGGAGATGCAGCCAAAGTATAAGACTTCCCACACCCTTCACCCAAATCCCAGCAATTTAGAGATCATCTCCAAACACATTCATGTAATGCGATCTGACGTGCTTTCAAAGGTGTCCGTCAGCAGAGCAATAAGACGACTTTGGAGTGGGATTTTCCTGGGTTTCTGTCAGAAAGCAATGGGAATGTGTCTACGTATTTATGGCACATAAATCAGCGCATGCCTGCACCTTTAGAGAGGCCAAAGGCTTGGAGGAAGCAAAGTTTTGCCTTAACTGTTTGCATGCCTGAAGGAAGATGGAGGAGAAGCAACTGTGCCTTCGTAGTGTGTGACATGTCATTTTGCACCAGTCATTCAGATTAAGACACAATAAACGTTTTGCTTTACTTAGGGTAGGACAAGCCACTCGAGGGCGAAGGAACATTATCCGAAACCACAGTGTTCAGCTGCTTGTGTGTGAACGCGTGTGGTTCGCTCTGTGGGTGAGAGAGAGTCCCTGAAAAAACACATTTTTTACGGGCAGAGCTCAAGTGAGAACATTTCTCAATAATCTCTTTGGTAGAGCTGTTCTCCTGAGAAAACTAGAAAGGACCTTCCTCTGGCTATTTACATTTGTCAGTAGAAACTGAAGACAAAACAAAATCTACCAGCAGCTGTAATTCTTAAATTGGTGTGAAGAAATAATGACTGGTTTAGCCTAATTGTGTAAAGAATGTATGGAAAAAGTGATGCCCGTCCACGTGAGACTTGAAATCATAGGTGGCCTTGCAAAGGGTGGAAGCCAGACCTTGATTTATGGGTTCTTGCAGGGAAGTCATGGCTCTGCAACTGATTTTGGGGTTAAGTGAATTTACCCATGTCTCGGAACCTCCAAGATACTTGCCCAGTGACTAGCCCTATGGGCTCCATTTACCACATGGTGCTTTTGAACTTCTGTGTTTTGCAAAGAGGCATAAGGCGTGAGTAGATCTCAGTGACCTGAACTCTTCTGCCCTGGAGTCTCTTCCACCGGGGGTACCTAAAGCTGCAGGGACTCATTCCCTACTGCGCTGAGGGGATGAAACTGCTAGCGCTCATGTTTCCACATGGAAAATGTCTGCTTTAAAACTCACAAAATAAAAAGCCTAGTGACTCTGAAGATTTTGTGGCCGGAAGAGGGCTACTAAAAATATTTGATGCTAAAAAGCTAAATTCTGTAGGATGTTTTTGACTCAAGATCAAAAGCAGTTAGGAACATGACTATTTTTGGAGTAACTGATCATATTACCAAATATCTACAATGGTGTATCCAGGGATCTTGGGGACGGGGATGGGTCCAGTCCCACGGGAGTATTGTAAACTTCATGAAAGTCTGTCTTACAGAGACATGCAGGGCCAGCGTAAAGCAATGGAAATGGCAAATAGCGTGTTACCACGTGTAAGGAGTAGCACCGCTGTGTTGCAGAGAGCTGGTGGGTTCGATGCACAGTGGCCCTCTGTGGGGAGTTCCCTGCCTGTCCCCCAGCTCATGGGCAGAGCTACGTGGCAGCTTATGCGGAGTCAAAGAAGGATTTGTGAGAGAAAGCTATAAAGTCTTCACAAGGCAACAACCATTTATTTTTTTTTACATTTTCGTTTTTAGTGTTACTTTGGTAACAAATAACCTGTGCTGTTCCTGTTTTGTACAATATGGTTCCCTTAAACTGCTGGGTTATACATGTTCACGTGAGCTGTCTGGGTCTTGGGATCTGCCACAGGTACCTGGGAAGTGGCCTGTGTTTGGCACCAGCTGTACGGCTCATCTCTTCCCCTGCTCCCAAAGGAAGGGGGATCAGACAAAATTAGTCTTGATGAGAAATGCATACCCTCACTCCTATACGTATTTTTGTTAAGGTCCCCACCGTCTGGAAAGCATTAGGTTAATCACTGGGCATATAATTTTTTTTTGTCATTTGTAAACTAATTCTTTCAGCCAGCTACCTTTCTTCTAAGAAATTTTAGCACAAAATGAGAAGAGCAGCTATCGCAGCCTTAGCTCCTGTAGTCACTCAGCACCAGTGAATAGTTGGGGTGACTTCAAGTGGGGGATGTCTTTAGATGTGAAAAGTCAAGCAAATGTTGGTTGTCGTTCTCAGCAGCAGCGCTGTCATGTGTAGGTGACTTGAGCAGCGATCTTCCCAGAGTGTTGTCCACAATTTTCAAAGACGCTATTTCAAAACTTAATCTCAGCTAAAATTAATCTCTGGATCATTAAACTCCCTTGAGGACTAACTTGTCAGTCAATGAGTGACTTCTGAAGGGATCTGAGGATACCCTGTACTGCGCGGAGACTAAATTTTAGTAGGAACTTGTATTTTCAGGAGCAGGAAAAAACAACAACCTTCTGCTTGCCAAATAATTTTGTATTTGCTCAAAGCTTAGGGTGCCATTTCATACATACATTACCACTTGCATGTAAAGCACTCTTCTGCCTTTCTGTGCCAAACAAGGTTTTATGTCATTTGGACGGAAGTTTTCGAATTTGCAATCAAACAAATTAAACTCAGTTTGGGGAGTTTCTTTTTCAAAGTTCAGTTATACTCCATGTAAAAACAGGGAGTGAAGGCAACCAAATGCAACTTGGCACAAGTTTCCTCTGCAAGCTAACCAGTTTTGTAACGCAAATTAAGACTACCTACGCTGATTTAATCTTATTTCCAGCAGTAAAGAGCAGGAGGGGCAAGGCAGAGCACAGCCCCTGTGCGGGGACTCAGCCATGCTGTTGGCAGGAGACAGTTGCTCCATGCCTGACTTCAGCCCAAGCAGGTTTGGGGTCCCGCGTCATCTTACTTTTAAAGGTACCTGTGGCTTCATTGAAGGCGATACCTGTTTCTTGAGTAGGCAAAGAGTTTACCTTGCTAAAGGGTCTTTAAGGGCCTGTGTATTCAGTGGGGAGGAAAGTAGGATTTATGGAAAATGTAATCCTGCCTTCTTGTCTCTTGTGAAACTCTCCCACAGAGATCAGGTTTATTATTATTTTTTTCCCCTCCCTCCTTTTCACTGTCCCCTCCAAGGAAAGGAAGTAGTGTTGAGTGTCTGTTCAGTTTAGATTACCAAGAAACAGCTATTGTTCAGTATGTTAAAAATAAATTAAATCATATTTTGCTCAAGGTCTAACAACTGTGCCTGATTATCATGTGGTATTTACTAAATCTAAGGCAGTCATAACAAGGATTGTCATAATAAACATTTTAAAATGCACACATGAATAAACCTGCTGCTAATGGGGAATATTCAGCATGTGGTGGATGCCTATTTCTAATTTTTTAAAAATTCAAAATGCTGCCTACAGTTGCTTTCTTGGAGAAGTGTGAAAACATCGAAATACAGGACTTCTTAAAACCTGATAATCGTCTATAAGGTATCTTTCACTTCAGCGGTAATTATGTGATCTTTTCTTGCAATGCCTGGGGAGAGGCATTTTTAATGTTTATCCATTTGTAAATCCATTTTCAAAGACAAAGAAACTGCCTCTGCTCCAATCTTTTTGCACATACATTCACGTGTGTGCTCAGTCTGGATGGTCACCCAGCTCTGTGTATGAAAATGGCACCTTTGGACTTCCCTTGTTCCTTACTGCCAAACTGTATATTTATTTGCATGTGTGTCTGTATCTACATATAGATGAAAACAGTTGTCTGTGTGCAGGTATTTATGTGTGCATATGTGTGAAAACACACATCCTGGGACTGGAAGCAGCCATGATGAGAAGAAGAAATTAGGCCATGCAGACATAATTATGTTGCCTTTAGTCTTCTCCCTGTGCCCAGTCTGCTGCGAGCCTACCTACGTGGGCCTGAGTAGGCATCTCCGTCTCTTTCTGCAAATCTGGGCATGATTAGATTGATGTCTCCACAACCCAAAACTCCCAGGCACAGGGCTCTGCCGACTCAACACAAACACAAAGCTCACAATTTATCATGGTATTCAGATGCCTGGTGCTAGTAATTGATTTCCAGGGGAGCTAGTCTCTTGCGTGATTTTGAGGATCTGGCCCACAAGCTGTTTGCTGGAAAATGCCTGAAAGCTACTTGCAGTCAGACGGCAGGGAGCCGTGACAAGGATCAGCGAGCTGGGCATCGCTGGCCGGGTGACCACCATCCCCTGGGACGCAGCTCTCTTGCGTGGTGGTGTGTACTTGTTTGCACGAATCGGTGTCTGACCTCGGGGTGGCGAGGAAGGACCAACGTGGGGGAATGTTTGCAGAAAAGCATGCGACTTTAATTATGGGATTAGAATTAATTATAGGGAGGATTTAGCAAATACCTGCCTTTGAATACATTTTCCTGTTCTCTGCCGTATGGCATGCGCTTGAATCCTCTGTCTAATGCTCTCTTCTGGGCAGTTTGCCTACAGTCTTGGTGGCAGGTGGCTTTGATGGAGACACTTAAGCGACTGCCACTAGCTCCCCTTTCAGTGATCGGCTGCGTGAGGCATGTAAACCCGGACCCAATAATGTGGAACACACAAAGTGATCAAAGCACAGAGCTGACTCCCTGCTTATCGGCACATAATCGCCCTCCTGGCGCCCAGCCCAGGACTGGCAGCCAATGCGGCTGAGCACGGGCTGTTTGTTCAACGTGGGAACTGAACTGAGGGCTCCTTCTCTGAAGCCGTGGTGCTACTGAGCACTGCAGAAGAAGCTCCCCATAGGGCACAGGCACTGATACCGTGCAAGGAAGTTGCCTTATCAGATGTAATAGGTTTGCTGTGGGCAGCCCACCGGCAACGAGGCTGGTTTTCATGGAAGTGCTTTTATAGTCAACTGACTGTCTCCTGGGGCGTTCTTAGTTTGGGGATTGTTTTGGCAAAAATGCTTCACATCTACTGCCAGTCCCCTACCCCAAAATAAATGCAAAGACAGACAACTGGAGATGCGCTTCAGACTGAAGCACTTGATCCAGTAGGCTGAACCTCAAGGTGTTGATAGTGAACTATGGAGATTACTGGTTGCATAACAGTGTGGCCAGGGAACTACTGGCTTGCTTTGGAATCCTCCCTTCTCAGCTGTCATGCCTGACTCCTGGCCTTACTCTGCCCTGAGACAAGTCATGCTGGCTGCGTGCAGTAGAAGCCTCCCAAATTTTCATGGTACAATTGTTTGCATGTTATTATGGTACAATAGTTTGCGAAGTATATCACAGCATTTTACTGTTTTAATCCAAAGCAGTGCTTCTAGCAGTGCTGCTATGAATTATACTCCCTGGTAGAAGTGTAAGAAGTTTCCATTGCGCTGCCTCTTGGTACAGCCAGCCACAGCTTTGTAAGCAAGCCACACGCTAGCAACTGGCTCTAAAGGACAAGTGAATAATCTGCACAGTTTAGTGTTAAGCTTGTTAATTGGTGAAATGCTTCATCTTATCAGATGTATAGGAGTAGACAAAGACGAGGGAAGAAGACTGTCTCTTTCTGTGGCAATTAATAAAATCAAATGTATTCTGAATTTTCACTCAAATACTCACAAGTGGCAGAGTCTTATTCTGAAGGATATCTGCCAGTTTTACTGCTCAGAGAACTCTTAGTCCCTCATTTGATTAATCACACACAGTATTGTACTAAAAGTAGAAAAAATAAAATATGGTCTTTGTGAACGTGCGTTGAGTCCTAAAGAGACAAAAGATCAACAGGCTATATATTTTATTCTAATACAGCCTGGTTTAGGATTTTCTTTCATATGTCTGGGTAGACTGCTTAGAGGGGGAGCATTGTGTGAATTAGTAGATCTTGATACCTTTAGGAAAGCTTAGATGTGTATGCAAAAATCCCACTCATTAACATCCGCAGGACACAAATAGGTACTTGAATCCATATTTTTCTTAAACACTTCCCAAGAAGTGGCAATAGAAAGGAAAATCTTGATTATAAAAGTGCTCTTGGTAATGACAATGCCTGATTGTTACAGAGAAGATAATCTGTTTTTTTACTAGATTAAACATTATGCAGATGTAATATTTGTGTAGGCTGGACTTTTCAGACTAGCTAAGCTGTGCTTGGTGCTGAACCTGAGGAGATGAGGGAAAAGTGGCTGAAAACTGCTCTCGTACTTCTCTTGATCCTGAGGCCACACCAAGTGCTGTTTCAGTCACTGGTGTCCCTTGAGGTCTGACTTGCCTTGCACGGCCTGTGGGCCACCCATGGGCGCCCTGCCACTGTGTGATGTCCTGCCACGCCATGGCCACTGTCACCGTTTCTTCATTTTGGGGTTTGAAAGGCTGCACTGTGTCCTGGGTAGATAGAGCCCAGCCACAGCTTTGGGAAAGGCAGGTATCTGTCTCCATTACCACCGAGGTTTGGCTGGTACTCTGCAGCGGGGTGTTTTGGGAGGTGAGGGCTGCTGGCACCTCTCAGGTGCCTGAGGCAGGCAGAAGGGTTGGCTTTTTGGAAAGGGGTAAGTTTTAGCCTCTTCATTATCAGTGATGAAGCAGGGACTTCTCTAAGGTTTAGAACTCTGTTTCCCCTCCTGTGTTTTTTTTAGCACTGCACACTTACTGATCAAATTTGAAGTGCTTTACAATGATCTAGATGGGAGCTGCTAACCCCTAACAAGGCATCCAGATCATGAAATCTCATTAAGAAAAAGAGTCTAATTCTGGTTGCACCGGTTCTTTGGTTGAAGTCTTTTGGTTATAAAGAATCTTTATTTCATATGCCCATTTGTAGCGATCATACTCTAGGCTTTGCAACCCAGACAGTGTTTGCTTTAACAGTCCTGGGAGTTCTTGAACTATAAAGCAAGAAATCCGTGCGGGACTCCGAAGTACTTGGCCTGATCTTAATTTGAAACAATTTGTTGTTCTCTGTGACTCCTGTTGCAATCCTGTGGCCTTACGCATTGCTTTCTTGCCACAAGACTTGCTTGATTGCCTCTTTCTGAAACTGGCACGGCATAGCCTTGCTGTTCTTTTTCTCACTTTGATGGCATACAAACTGTGTTTTCTTGGCTCTCACCCTCATGCTGCTTCATGACTTTTTTTTTTTAAATAAAAGCAAAAGGCTTTGGAGGCTCTATTTTGGAGATGAATTGTGACCACTTACAATATTTCCTTTTGCTGCGCTTTGATGAGCCTATCAAGAGAAAGAGCAGCTTCTCCCTCTTTTGTTTTTATTTGCTGTGTTCTAACTTTGCAGCTCCTCAGAACCCCAAAGTCCCAGTCCAAGGGAGATACAAAAACAGTAACAAATGTCTGTAAAATATTTTTCTTGAAAAAACCTCCTGTCTCTCAGACAATTTTTATTTGAAGGCTATTTGCCATTAAAAAGATTCCTGCCTTTTGTATACTTTTCCTACCTTTGCTCAAACAGTGGAATAAATGATTTTGCGTTAGAAAGTTAATCATACTAGATACTCCACCTAGATAGAAATCAGGAGGATGTTTAAAATTATTTAGCAACAGTTATTTTCCTATTTTATTATAAAATATTGCAGATACCATCATATTGGTTAGGATGTGCTGATCTTAGTCATGACCTGATTCTGTTCCATTCACAAAAATAAAGCAGATATTATCTCACAATCATATTTCCTAAATGGGTAAATTTATTTTTTATGCTACTTTTCTTGATAAAGACTAAGTTGACAGTAACCACAACTAAAGACTCATTTGGTTAAAATGGTTTCAAAACTGGGGTTTAACTTTTATAAAAGACCCTTTGTTCTCTGTGTCATATCTATGGGTGGACATGAAGTTGGAAGTTGCTAGATGGTTGATAGTGGATCTACCAATGTACATCTCTTCATAACCTGGCATTTGGGTGCAATCGCCACCAAAAACTTGAGCGTGCTCCTCTACACTGCTACCATGGCTGAAATGCACACATCCATGCATCCCTGTGTCACGTCAGACGGATCTGCCCATAAAGACCTTCTGTCTTTTTGTCTTGTGCAGCAGGTAAAAACTGCTTCTTATTCAAGTCTACTTTGACACATAACCACCTGACTAGTCAATGGGCAGAGAGACAAAGATTGAAATCATTGTTACCTGTTAACAAGTGTAACGTGTATGGGCCTACACAGATGCCACTCTTTTCACAGTGTAGAAGTGCAGAAAGAAGGGCAGCATGACACCACCAAAAAAACTTTCAGCCTGAGATGTTAAATACTCCTCATAGGTTTGATTCAGTGAGTATTTATAGTAAATGTTGGCGATGTCTCTCAAAAGCACAGTAAAGAAAAAGAATACTACCTGAAATACACACGCACACACAAAAGGCACCTCACCACCACTCATACATACTTATCCTGGACCCATGAAAATAGATAGTTGTTTAAACTCCAAAGATACCATGAGGCAGAATTAATTTCCTATAGGTAATCTAATGTGCTATGGTTTACAGGACTTGAAATTACCCTATCTGTCACCTTGGAATAACCAAACCAAGGCCAAAGGAAAGCAAAGCCAAGTACTGAAGAGCAAATACTATCGCTCACTCACTTAAGTCTCTCCACTCTACTCCAAGAGAAACAATATGAAACATTCGGTGCAGCCATTTGGACTCATGATCACTGTAACTGTGAGATTAGAAAATATACACGCTATAAAGCTGGTCAGTGCTCAGGTCTCCTGTCTAACTGTTATAAAATGTCTGCAGCGGGAGCTGGCATTGGCATTTCTTCAGTACTGTAGCCAGGATGCAGGACCATGCCAGGGGTGATGGGCTGACGAAGCTGTTGCTACCCAGCTGCTGAACTGGATCAGAGGGAGACACCAGCCTCCCTTCAGCTGCCTGCAGCGCTACGAGGCAGAGGTGCGGGTGACAAAATAGGATTGGAGGGGGAAATTAAAACATTTCAGTCCATAATCAAAATCCAAGTCCCTGATATAGTTCCCAACTGGTTAGCTGTTGCCTGAGCTGGCAGGCCACTAAAGTCCTCCTCAAGGGCTGCTTGGTCCCAGTGCACAAACCTTCCGTAGTGCAGGGCATGGACCTGAGGCTCCCTTTGCCTGCTGATGCCTCTCAAGCTTTCAGATGAAGTCTGCCCTGGCTTTCCTCCTCCCCAGGCCTCCTCAGGTCTGCTGTGACCTGTGTCAGCTCCCACCCAGCTCCTGGGAGCTGATGCCTGGAGCCTGCTGGAGGGGGCATGCCTAGGAGGTAGGAAATGCGCACTTCAAGGCCCTTTGCTAAAGGAAGGAATCAGACCCCTCTTCTACAGCCTAAGACTGTGCTTGAGCTGCTGATGGCTGCTCTGACTTTGAAAGAAAAATTTGGCACTTGCCTTCAAAAGAGGATTGTGAGCTATGAGCTGAGGGTGGAGAGACTTGTGCCTGTGTACTTCGTTCACCAGAAGGCAGTTCAACCCAGGAGAGAGCTAGGACTTAGGATGAACTGCAGTCTTCAGCTTTTCCTATTTGGCTGGCTTAGGCATCTCCCCAAACAGTGGCTTCTGTGACTCCGAGGCACTGAACTCCCCTTATGCGCATGCGTGGAGTCCAGGCCTCTAATTCAGGCATGTGGAGTCCATTATGGGGCCAGATGCAAACATCCCCTTATGGATTAGGATCTGAAAGGGTCTATATCCTGTATTGTCAATCAACTAAGGCCTCCTTTTTTGTTTCAAAATCTGGATTTTTTTAAAGCAGAATTGTATTTTTAAAGATTCTCCTTGTACCTATGCAAAGGAGTAGTTAGGGCACGTGCTAGCTATTCCCAAGTTGCTGCAGTTAAGACAACAATAACTAACTTCACAAAATCTGGCGTTAGAAAAGTCAGTGTGCTTAAACGAGATCATATTCTTCCCCACAAACTTTGTCCACCAGATTCTTACTGCTGAACATCAGAACCAAAAGTTCATGGCTACCTACAGGCTGTGATTTAACCAAATAAACCACAAATTCACTAGGCAGATATTTCTGTAGTAAGGAAAAAGGAGTCTTCTCTCTCCAAACAGCAGAATGGCTATCAGCAATGCTTACAATGATTTTCTTTTGTTTGGTTGTTCTGTTTGACTGTGAAATGGGACACCTACATTAATTCTAAATTAGTTTTGTGTTGGGTCAAGAAACCTGCTTGGATTTTCAGATGTTAGCAGAAATCATGTATTCTGAATAGAAATGATTTTAACGTACTTTGTGGAAGGCTTGTTTAACCATGCTAAGGAAAGAGATAATGTGGAGTGCATAATTATAGCCCACAGGCTCAGAGTTTGAGAGTGAGTTTTTTTTAGATCTGAGCTCTATTCCCTGAAAATTGTTGCAAAATTCTCAATAAATTAAAAACCAAGGCTGATCAGATCCTGCAGGAACGAGCTCCTTAAAGAACTGTACTCGCAAGTTATGCTAGTAAAGCCATCCAGGGACTAATGTTTCCAAAAGATGTGTTTACAGCTCTGTAAGCTCCAAAAGCCTTGGAGGGGTCCTTTGGTGAGTGCCAGTACTGGATGCAGGGTGCAATCTGGGTTGTGTTGAGAGCAGGAGCACTTTACTGCTGAAGGAATACTAAATGACAAAGTGTTTCTAGCTGTCAAGCAGCCATACGAGCAACTCTGAGCAACATGGTGCCCGTACATGCACACATAAGCATATGCACACAAATGAACCGATCAGTAAGAATTAAAATAAACAAATCAAAACCTCCCAAGTCCACTTTGCTAGTATTACTGCATCTATATGAATAGCTTGTGGTGCATAACTGCTTCACGCTGCTGGCTGATGGGACCACAGCAGCTTCACGGCAGGCAAAGGAAGAAGTGCCTGGAGGAAAGCTGGGTTATGAATGGAAGGGAACATGTGAAGGAATTAGCTGGGATACCAGAGATTTAGCAGCTCTCTGCTTGGAATTGAGGGATAATAAAATTTCTTCCGTCTTCACTGATTTAATAATAAATATAATTTAATAATATTTTTAATTTTAATAATTACATATAATTGAATAATAAATTTAATAATAAATCAGTGATCATGCTGAACAAAAATCTCTGAGTTTATATAATCTGTGGGATTGTGTGGCATCTGTGTTTGCTCTTCGGTTAGATACTGTTTTCCTGACAGCTTTTTGAAAGTAAGGAAGTAAGGCAAGCTTATGGAGAGTTTTCATCTCTTCTTTTAAGACATAGTGAGCAAAATGTACAAACTACTGCCACATGACAGTGCCATTGCTTTTAAATGCATAGTTGAAGGGATTAATTTCAAAGAGTATCTATAGAAAAAAAAAAAGCCACCCTCCTCTTTTTCTTCTTTTCAACCTAAAAGGCAGCACCAGTAATCAAAATCACTAAGAAATTTAAAAAAAAAAAAAAAAAAAAACCAACAACAACTCAGTATCTTTCCTTTTTGGGCAGTTTTGTTTCTTTTGCCTATTTAGGCTCTAGACTGGATTATCTCCTAACGTATGTACAAATCTCATATATCACCTTTGAGAAATGCTGTTAAATTTTACCCATTCCTCTCCTCTTCCTGCATTCCTGCATATTTTATCTCTCTTCTCTTAATGACTAATAGCTATACCTTTTTTTATCCTTTCTTGTACTTATATTTATTCCCCAAATGACACAGAGTCTCTTAACAGTGGTCAGCTGAAAATGATTTACTTTTTTCGATATTGTAATAATGATTATGTGCTGTTAGGTCTTTGGTTTGGAATGAAGTCCTTGTCTTGATTAAATGTTACACCTGAAAGGAACTTGTCTTCAAAGGACTAAGCCATGACAACTCATTCAGAGGAGGGGGAGAGATTTGTGTTTTCCCCTGCTTGCAGTAGTTAGTGTATTGCAACCATACAACACTGGTGTGGCATTCACAATGTAGTGATAACTGTTACCTTCTTATTTTTCATTTGGAAATCCAACATTATTAACACAATATCGCTGAAGAATTTTCCTGGCTAGTTTTCCCTTGGCTGCCTCAGGCTGAAAAATACTGCTAAAGTTTAATATTTTATGAATCCTCCTGACTACGAAGGTCTAGTAATTCTCCTTGGGAGGATCTGTGACACAGATAAAATGCAGAAACTGAACAGACATAATGGAAAACTAGATGCAGTAGTGACTGTAGCTTTGAGAAACTTGTGTCCCATCAGTTCCTGTGCATCAATTACACTGGTAAACAGCTATTTTTTAAAGTAAAAAACCCAAGAGTATTTCCTAGACTTCAGTAATTCAGGCCTTCACAGCTGTAAAGAAAAACCCTACATGACCTGGAACAGATTTTTCTCAAATGACTCAATTAATTACTTCCATGTGACAATTAGCAACATTAGAAGCTTGTGAAATTCAACAGTTGGGGAACTGGCCACTTGTGCAGACAGGCAATTTGACATATATAGGTAACCCCATTAATTTTTAATGGAAACTATAACCCGTATAAAATTTGCTAGTTATTAAATATTTTTAAATACATCTCAACCTATATATACCCAGACAGTTATCCATGCAGTAGACAGTGCCCTGTTTTTCTTAATCAAGCAAAAGTACAATGAGAATTTTGCTCAATTAAGAACTGAAGAATTTGGCTGAGTTTTATTCAGTCTTGGCAGTAGGAAAAACTGGTCTTTCCAACAGTAAGTGCCAGTGCAAAATATTTTGGCAAGGAACAAATGTCAGTTTAGATCTATGAAATTCCCATTTCCAGGCAGTAAAATTAGAATTGCCCTGGTTTGTATTAGCTTAAGAATATCCAAACCCTGGCCTGCTATTGTGTAGCTAAGTAAACAGGTATCCACTATTGGCCCAGTTTCTCTCTCGGGTGTAGTAGCGTTTTGACTGCAGCGGAGGTAATTCCTATTTATAAACAGAATAACCAATATCACCGAGTCCTAACTTTTCCATGGGCTCAATTTATTGACATTGGTGTTCTGCTGTGGAAACGATCGCAGGAGTTAAATGTTTGTGGTTTGAAGTGGACAAATGAAGTTTGATTGCTATTGAATCCATTTTATTACTGCATCTTATCTTGCTAATGATGACATTTAATGGAATGTCACAGATATGTAACAGCTTTATTAGCCTGGCCCCTCTGAGCTAAAAGGAAAATTTTCAAAGATGGAAGAATTGGAAGGTAAGTGGGAGAGTTGGTTTCTTTTAATTTTTTTTAAGGAAATGTTTTTCTTATCATTCTTTTAATCTATCTAAAACTATCCCAAATTCTTTCTGGAAATTGGGCTGGAGATGTCATGAGAACAGACGTTATTTTATATATCTGATATCTTTTTTTTTTCTTAAACTCATGACAAAGATTCTATTTAGTTAAATGAAAGCAGACTTTGGATGTCTCTTGATGTACAGTCCTACAGGCAGTAGGAGAATAAGGGAAGAACCTGTAAAGTAAACCTATCAATTTGAAAATACATACTTATATTCAGACTTGACTGTTGGTTTTACAAGGAACTCCCAAGAAAACATGCATGTGGATCCCATTTCCTGCAGAAGTTTGCTTTAAACACTCATGAAATCAACATATCATACTTCAAAGATTTCTTAGTTTAGCTAGAAGTAGGGCTGTAAAGGTTCTGCTCGTATCCTTCACGATGGCTTAGCTGATGCTATCAGCCAACCCGCCTCATACCTGTGGAAAAGACTGCTTCTCTTTGGCCTGCAAGGGAGCTCTGTAGGCCAAGTGTCAGTGTTGCAATCAGGTCTATATATCTTCTAGATTATATGTGTGCTGGAGTTTCTCTTTCCATTGTGATGAGGAAATAATTGAGTTGCAGAACTCCACCAGCACATATGAAGCTCATTGAGTTTTATTTTCTAACAAAAGCATTATTTTGTAAATGGAAAAAAAAAGTTTAAATGTAAGCAGATACATATGTTTTTGATATTTGAACCCATTTAATTATATCATTAGTTGTGCCAAATAACATGACATGGACAAGTTAGATGTTAGCCTTTTTTGTAATTTAACCAAAGTGATCATGTATATTGTGTGCTGGCTACGCACGCTGTTGTGTTTGATCTTTGCCCAACCACAGCAAATTGGTGCAAAAAAGTGCATGGGAGGATCCAGGGCTTCCAAATGTGTTAAACTCATTACCAAGACACTTTAAACTTACTCATCGTTCAGTCTTGGTGATGACACCTCACTAAGACTAATAATCCTAAACTGGATTGTTTGTAAAGAAATGCAGTGGTGCCATCTGTTTTCCTTGTCATTATAATATAGATGGTTCTCAAGAAAAACACAATTTGAAGGTTACCACATTTTAAAATGCACATCTATGGCCTTGCTCAGCCGCGTGCTGCCAAAGCACGCGCGTTACAAATGAGCTGAGGTGGCAGTGTCCAGATCCAGAAAAGCCAACA
Source organism: Tauraco erythrolophus (assembly GCF_009769465.1). Lineage (NCBI taxonomy): Eukaryota > Metazoa > Chordata > Aves > Musophagiformes > Musophagidae > Tauraco > Tauraco erythrolophus. The sequence continues at coordinate 8,510,491 of NC_141465.1, forward strand.
TTTTTTACTGCAGATATAACACAGACTCCCACAGTGGCTATCTCTGAATGTGGGGCTGATGCTCTGAATCAGGATGGTGAAACAGGCACATGCTGAATGTTTACTGTTCTCGTAAGATATTCCTTCTTTGCTATAGTGCTAGAGGGGAGAGGTTAGAAAATTATAATTGTGAAATACTGTTCTACCTCCTGTGAGGACACATTGCCCCTAGAGAACTAAGGAAATATCTGGCTTATACTTTTTCCCAATGAATTCCTAAGGATAGACTTAGACATGCTAGTATCTCTGAAAAAGACCAAAGGCAGATTATAAACTGTCTGGTTATGCTGAGTTAAATAATGGATTGGCTCCTGGCTCTGAGAAAAACTCCTATGTTGGACTTGAATCCTGCCTGCTTACTCACGTCACGGGACTACGGTAGGGAGTGGTTGAATTCCGGTTGTGAGTCCAGATCCGGTACGTCTGGACACCATCACTCAAGCAGTAGGCTCAAGTTTTAAAAGAACTAGAGATTTTAAAGCATGTGTGTAAGGTTGTTCAAAACTACATCTATGACCTTGGGCAAGTTACAGCACTGGTTCTTTTCACTCCTATGGAAAAGGCAGGCCTGATCCACCAGCCGTTTCTCCCTCTCTGCACATGTATATATTGCCTGCTATCGCTCCCCAGCTCCTACTTTTTGGCACGTTCTAAATCCTGCTTGCAAGTTTCTTTCACCTTGAGCATTACAGTTTATATTAGAGAAGGAAAGGAGCAATGAAGAGAAGCAAACCAACAGGCAGTGCAGTTTCTCGTAGCGTCTTAAGGTCCCTCAGCTCATACATCTCATTTAGGACACATCTGGAGTTCAGGACTCCAGATGGGGTCTACAATGCAGGAATAGAAATAACTTGGCAAGCCAGCCTGTGGCGAGCAGGAAGATGGTGCAGCCTGACTGGCTAGTGGTACCCATGCTACCTGGTTGGAAGTTGGTATCTTTGAAACCTCTGCAAAACACTGCAGATGCTTCTGAGACTGCTGTATAGGTATTGCCATCTTTTGCCAGTTTCCTTCAGTTCTTCATTTGCAAAATGGGTCTGAAACTCCTTACTTAGCTCGGAGCCATGCTGTAAGAAGCACGTTGAGCATTTTAATGAGGGCTATACTCAGTCATCAGTCTTCTCTTTCTTGTGCTCATGAATGTGTAACACTAATTTAAGGAGTGAAGAAACTTTTGGAGGCAGTAAGCGATTTTATGTACTACATTGTTTCTCAGAGTTTCCAGTCCCTGCAGTCGACTGTTTACAGGTCCCTCTGAACCTCTAACTTTAAATAAAACCACAGAGACCACAAGTCAGTCTTGATGCAGACACATTTATTCAGGTTCTCTTCAGGGCTATGAGACTTGAAAGAATAGTTTCCTGAAAATATATTTGTCAAGAAGATGAGCACTCAAGATAAACATTGTAGTGGAGGCCGAAAATGAAATTAAAACAGGACATCCCCCCCACGTTGTTTGCTTAAGCAAAATCAGACGGATTTGTCTCTAGGGACCCCAGGACTGGAGCTGTTTTTTTTTTTTTCATGCTAGGTGCCATATTTTGCCTGCTCTTTTTTCCAGCCTTGCTTTTGTATATATATTAGTGTCTAAAGCAATTATTCACATCAGTTATTCTACTTCATCCATGCAAATTAGAACTCTAGTTGCAGTTACTATGAAACTGTAGGTGCTATCCGCAGTTTTTCTTAAATCCTCACTGTATTATGTAAATTCTACATGCTATTGTTTCTCTGCTTGGTCTGAGCAAATGCAATTCATGAACCCTATTTTAACCCCCACGCAAGCATCCTCACCACATCTTTAATTACACAGCTTTCAAGAACATTTGCTTTCGCAGTCTATGATGCCGTTCAGAGATGGAATAGTACTTTATGATTAAAGAGACACATTTCTTTGTCTTGACATTATCACTTATCCTGGATTAGATCACTATTTGTATCATTTAGAGCCACTTGTAATTAGCTTGCTTCTGTAAGATACCTATTCACTACAGTTTTAAAACCACCAGCGCAACCTTTTTAAAAGTCTTTTCCAGAAATGCTTCAGTCCTAGAAAAATGTGTGCTTCACTTCATACCAAACCAAACACTATAAGAAGAAACAGGTCATACTGGAAGGAAATTTTACAACAACCCTACACATTGTGAGAGAGAAATAAAGTTTTAGGCCCTGATACTCATCTCTGAGTACTGTAATTTAGAAGAATCTTCCTTTGTATTGATGGCATTGTCCTTGTGTAAAATTGGGATAACATGGCTGAGCAGAAACAACACCTGCTGCTTGTTTGTAGCTAGTCCATCTCCTGAGAAACAGAGGAGCCTTCCATACTGCAAACTTTGCAAATTCAGCGAGGCCGTAAAAGCCTGGGGGAGAAGGAGGTGAAGAGAATAAAGAAGCACTGACTGAAAATCTAACCTGATGTAGATTAGTCCGTTAAAAGAGAAAAGAGAGTAATAAGGTGTGGAGTAGTTGGTTGTTTTAACTTTGGTTTTAATCACAGAAGTCCCTGTCATGCTCTAAACTGAAGCTGAGTTTGCCGAAGGAACAAAGAAAACAAAACAGGGCATGATTTGGGTAAAATGCATGAGGAGGCCACATCTTTTGCGTGCACTGGCCTCCTGCCACAGGCAGTTTCCAGTGCTCCAGCTGGGTGGGGAAGGGATGCTGCAGTCCCTGTGTCTTCATCGATTCAGTTGTTGCTTCCTCCACCTCCACCCTCTCCCAGGGTGGCAGAGCAGGCCAGCCTAGGGCCTGCTGTCCCAAGGCCTACCCTGGTCCCTCTGGATTAGCCCTGCCGCCTTTTGCTGCCAGGGGGCTGGGGGAAGGACTCCTACCACTACCAGTGGCCTCAGCTTAAGGCTTAGCTGCTCAGCCTGTGCCCTGCTTTGGGAGCTCACCTGTTACGACTTAACAACTAGGTAGTGCTAATGAGTGAAAAAACAGCTGAAATAGGTGATTGAAATGAGCCTCTGAAAGCAGTGGAAAGGCTGGCACTTGCATGGTTATATAAAGGAAATATTGTTATTCCTAAGGAAAAGGTACTTTTTCTAAAGCTATAATCTACGACATTTTTCTCTTTAGCACCAAAGCCACACACTGATATTCATCTGGGCTTAATGCAAACACTGCGTTGGGCGGTTCAGGGATAGCCAGCTCTTAGGAGGAACATTAGCTGTGTAAGCTTTGTTTGGACTTTTATTAGATTCCCTACTGCAGTCTTTAGTAGACAAAATGGGCTTGACATTTAAAACCCATCTTGTATGATTTTTTTTTAATTCCACATATAGTCACCATTACTAATTTGTGGCAATAATCAAAAGAGAATTCGATGTTTACGTATCCTTATTTGTAATCAGGATAAAAATGGATCGTTAGCAAATACATTTATAAAATCAAGCACACGGAATGTCAAATGTTCTAGCTGTGCATCTGAAGATGAAATGTTTCTTATCGATGTGTATATATTTAAATACAAACAGATACTACAGCCAGTTCCAATGTCTGTTGGAGCAATTTTTGATCAGTATGGAAGCTGTATTGGGTTTTCAGAAGTCCTTCAGAGCAGACACGTCTTGCTTGCTGAAGGAGCCCCGTAGGTGGCGTGAGCCATCCACTCAAGCACAGACACAGGCCTAACACTCCACTGGCATTTTTTTAAAAAACGCAAATCAACAAACCCACGTTCACATAATTGTCCTTTATGTCGGTGCTACTGCCTGTGTTGGCTGGGGCACTGCTGTGTTATATTGCCTTCGAGTCAGAGCTATCATGTCATGATAAATTATAAAGATATTTCTTTCTGGTAAAGGTAAAATCTTCTCTTGAGACACAGCATTCACCTGTGTCTTTGAATGAGGGTACTATCTTCTCCCAGTCGCTTCAATCAGCTACAGACAGCTCATAACAGCATATTCCTGGTATTGGCCAAGGCCAATATGATATAAGTTGAGCATTAACAAATATATTCCCTTTTAGTCCATTCTGGCTTCCTGTCTTTTAGTTCCGTGCTTAGTTTTTCAAACACTATCTCTTGTTTGTCAAAAGGCAAGGGACTTTGTTTTCTAGCCATCCTAGAGTGTATCATGTTGGAATATGCTTTGCTCTGAGCACATCAAAACCTGCAGATTTTTCTGCTGGTGGGTTGAAAATGGTGAGCACCAGCCCTTTGATCTTAATCTTTCTGTATTTGGGGGAGAAAGGGAATGAATTTAGAGTGTATCTGCAGTTCCTATGCAGTTACACCTCCCGTTTAGGGATCGTATTAATTCCTGGCTAGGAATTGCATGTGAAATGGTGTTTGTATTCCACACCTGACCATGGCAGGAGGAGGTAGCATGTATGTTCAGGCATCTCTTCTGCTCTGTTCAGCACTACTAAACCTCACAGAAAATTGTCCATATATAAAAAGGTAAAAAGTGAGGGGGGAGAGGAAACTAAAAGGAGAAGGAATTCAAAGGAGGACTGTCTGGAGAGATCTTCTATCTTCAGCTCTTCACAACCACTGAATACTTGTGGAGGTCGCTACTGTAATTTAAAGCCAGGTAGAATGGACATCAGGTTCAGGTACAGTAAAGAAAATGTGATGAAGAGACCCAACAATAAAATATGTTTTGTATTTCAAGACACAAAATATCTATTTCAAGAAGGGTATGAAGGAATATGTTGCAGAGCAGCTAGAACGGGTATTCTAGCATCTAAGATTGGAAAGACATCCCTCATGACACTGTCAGGTATGCCAGTGAGAGCTACAGGGAAAACACTGCCAGGCACCTCTCAGCACCCACAGGCACAGCGTAGGCTTGAGTGTTTGGCACTCAGTGTGGACACCAAACTCCTAATGTATGAACACGCTGACATAGACTAGAGGTTGCAAAGCTAGGAGCACAAAGATTTGCAAAATTTTTTGCAAATTTGCACTTTGCAAAAAATTTAGCCAATACCTGGCTCACCTACTATCCTATCCCTACCTGTTTAATCCCATTCACACTCCTAAGATACCTCTGGTTATTCTAAACCCAGAAGAGATGCACACAAAGACAAGATTAATACGGAACGTTTTTTTTCTCATTTGTTGCTTCAGCAGTACGGGCCTGAATATTGGAAGAAGTGGTTTCAGAAAAAGCAGTGGTTGTACTCAGTTCTTAGGTACGTAGGTAATAAAACTCTTCTTTGGATTTCTGAGGTTGTATACCTCGAGGAAAACAGTCTCTACTTGGTTTAAAAGCAGTTGAGTCCAGGAAATAAAAATGTCATTGCCAGTGTTTCACAGGCCGGAGCTAAATCTTTCCTAAAGGAGATGTTATAATAATATCCAGAGGAGGGAATGAACTCGCTGCAGGCAAAAATTATAATAAAAATAATAATAAAAAATCAGACTCCTCCAAGCCTCCTTTGGTTCAACTACAGACTGTAGGAGATTTCTCATAAAAGCATTTGATATTTTAATGTGACTGTACATTGGCTGGGAAAAGAGGAACATAACCTGTCAAGAGTTAACATTTTAGGACTCTTCCTCATCATGCTAAATTCGATACTGCATTTTCAACAAGAAAAGTGCAGGCCACTTGGCTTCACTGAAGCTGGGTAAGCCTTTTAGCTTATCAAATGTCACATGAAAAAATACCAAGCAAGTTGAGGCTGAGTAAGTGTTAAAGCTTTGTTAGGATGGCGTGTCCTCAAATAATTGCAGAATGCCAAACAGAGCTTCCCGTGTTCCTTCGGGCTGAGCAGGGATGCCAAGTATACAGAATTGGAAGCTGTCTATCGGGGTTTTTTTATTTGCTTGATACTGTGCAGACAGCAGAGACAAAACACCAGAAATGCCTGAAATCCTTATGACCTTTCACTGCAAACTGCGAACTTTGTCTGCTAAACTCAAATTTCTGTTTACACTGTCAGCACAGGCTCCATGCTGTTGCCTTTTCTTTGTCGTTCCAGTTTGTCATGTATCGAGGGACAGCTTCACAAACACTGCACAGGAGGGGGGACCTGAGCACATTCCAGACCTTTTTTGCAGGTTCAAAATACTAAGTCTCCATGTTGTGGATTGCTTAAAAATAGCTGTAATGCAAGCAAAGTAGCATAAAATAAGCTGTTCGCACACAAAGCAAGTATTCTACAGAAAGCCTTAGCTTTGCCACAGCTGGCATGGCTCACGTTCCCACATTGTGCACTGATGCCATCCTACTGACCTCATTTACACCATCTCCCATTTACACTGGGAATACACAGGTGACTACAGAGTAAATGGTCCAAAAATACATTAGTAAACTCCTGCGTCAGCTTCTCAACTAAAATATCCCTGATTTCAGCATCATGCTCCAACATTCATTCCCCCCCTTGTGAATGAGCTAGACCCCCATGAGTTAGACTGCTGCAGTGAACAAGCACAGGGGAAATTTCAGATATCTAAAGTAGAAATTGTGAGAGTGAGTAGAGTGAATAGAAAAGTGAGGGTGACTGAGCACTGGCATGCATTGCCTAGGGAGATTGTGGAGTCTCCACCATCCTTGGAGATAATTCAAAAGCCATTTGAACATGGTCCTGGGCAACCGGCTTGAACAGGGGCGTTGGACAAGATAACCTCCAGATGTGCCTTCCAACCTCAACCATTCTGTGATTCTGTGAAATGGTTCCTGTGCAAGACTACTATGAACTGTAATATTTGACAGTATTTGTGTAACTTTTGCAAGTGAAAAAATGGCAAAATTTTTCTGTCCTGTCTCGTCTGACAGGACGAGAAGGAATGGCCTCAAGTTACACCAGGGGAAATTTAGGTTAGATATCAGGAAAAATTTCTTTACGGAGAGGGTTGTGAAGTATTGGAACAGGCTGCCCAGGGCGGTGGTGGAGTCCTCATCCCTGGAGGTGTTTAAAAACTGTGTGGATTTGGTGTTGAGCAACATGGTTTAGGGACCCTGACAGTGCAGGGTGAATGGTTGGACTCAATGATCTTGAAGGTCTCTTCCAACCAGGCAATTCTATGATTCTATGAAAAAGGATATCCTTAACCTGTTACTTAAATAAACCCAACTACTACATTGAACTCCTGTGAAACTAAATAGAAGGTTGAATTATATAACAAATAGTTTAGCTGAACTATTATTATTAGCTGGCTCATTCTTCTGACTGTATTTCAAATTAAATTTCATTCTGTGGTAGCATTCCCTGAACTTTACAAGACAAAGGTATTAGACTTCTGCATCTGAACTCTTTAGGTCTAGAAAACTGTCCTAAAAGGCTACATGTCCAGAGAGACTCCTGCATAGAAAACACATTGGTGTTTCCTAAAGAAACTCAGTGAGTTCACAAGGAATCATTACATTGATAAATTATGTCAACGAGACTTTTGAAAGAAGATTGTTCACTTAGTGCTATTTTTCCCTGAACGTGGAAGCTATGGAAAATGTGTGGAAAACATTTGCAAAGTGATGACTGCAGCTCTATGCTCTGTCTGTTGCTGTTAATGAGCTATCTGTTAACAAACCATATGCTTCAGCACATGAACAGAAGGATTTATGCTTAATGCCAAGCCCATAAAAAGACTTACTGTTTGGTACAACTGTTTCCCACATCAGAGAGGCACATTGCTCTAGCCTTCCATGAACTTCCTGTTATCTGTATAAAAATCTGCTGCCTGCTGGCTTGAAGTCTCTTTCCAGCCTGAGCAACCTGGAGTTAGCTGCTTGTCCTCACTTTGCAAAGGGGCAGTCACTGCGTACCACTAGTCAAAGTACTACCAGTGCATTTGTTGCCAAAGACTAGAGGTAAGTGTGTACACGTGTGCACATGTGAGGTTGTCTGGAGAGCAGGAGACTACAGAAGCAGAGAATTTAATGAGCGACAGGTCCTTCAGGTCTCTGCTTTGTACACCCTGGGATCGTAAACTTGTCATCATGGTTGCTAACAGCAAGCAGGAGGTATCCATGGAATATCCCCAATTCTAATGATTTGTGAAGGCAAAGTTCTCCTTGTTCTTTTTCTGTGTTCTATATAGAGCTTTACGTGTCAATTATTGCTTCTAAAGCCCTAAACAAGTCCGTCTTCTTCAAAACACAGACAAAAGCAACCATAGGGTTTATTCACAATAATGCTTGGATTAGTTAAAGAAACCACAGTCACCAACAGGAAAAGAGAAGTAAATTTCTAAGCTATTGAATAACACTGCTATGTTTGGAAAGGATTTTTCTTTTGTAATTCCCTTTTAATTTCCTCTCATCCAGAGCTGCTGAGCGGAATCTGAAGCTAGGTTTTCATGAGTGACTAAAGGAGTCCAGCAACTGACTCCTGTTTAAAATCAATGGTACTGGAAACGCAAGGTAACATTTCCATAGACACATGAGTAATATGAGGTTCAAGTTCTGCTAAAAATCAGCCAGTACTTCCAGCTCCCCAAGTCAGACAGGGAGAAGGCAGGCTAGTAAACTAATCATTATTATCAGATAAGCAGGGATTGAATGGAGGAACAAAAAGCATGAGAAAATGAGGAGGAAACTGAGGACAAAGAAGATGACTATGTTCAAGAAGTTTATATAGTGAGAGGCATAAAAGTCAGTTCAACAGGAAGGATGGACAGAAAGAACACTGGACTACATAAACCAAAACATTACTTTCGGTCGCTTAGGTTTTCTGCTGAATTTGAGATATGACCTCAGTAAACGCACATAACATTGTATAACTTTATCACCTGACTCAGTGCCCCTGAATTCAGCACAATACATTTTTTCATTCTGCTTCCTGATCAGATTAGAAAGTGTCTGAAGTTAAACTGCATTCTGGAAACCTTTCTGAATAGTTTTGCTTTCTTCATTTCAGTTGTCATTTTTCAATTTAAAAATATTATTGAAATACCACAGCTGGGTGGGTAGTCACTACCAGGACACTGTGTAGAAAACCAAAGCAATTTGAAGCAAGCTAGACATTCTGAGTACATTTTTAAAATACCTTATTGCTTAAATAAAATAAACTTAAATCTCTTAGGCTAGCAATTACTTTCAAATGTTTGATTGTTTATTTTTAAAGAACTGTCATATCAACCATTTAGAACCGACAAGTACTATTTTGATATCTTCACGAGTTTTCTGTTAACATCTGCTCCCTGCCTTATGTCGGGAACTACATACTCATCCTCATTGTCTCCTGTATTTAGCTTAATTTTGCTGTATTTTATTTTATTAGAGGAAAAACTTAGCAGAGCTGTTTGTGGGAAGATTCAGTTACAGGAAACCCAAAAGCTAAGCCCCAGTTTCAGCTGAGACAATTAGACTGTTGATTTTGGTAGCAGCTCAGGACTTCTATTGGACCCAAATGCTTTTCAAGTCTATCTGCCAGTTGATGCTCAAGTCTGAACATTTTCTGTATTCTTGCTACAGATAAAGAGCTTTGTTTCCTTTTCATTTGTGGGATATTTCTATCCAGATCTGAATGTTTTGCTGAAATTCTTCGCTATTCACTGGAATAGATTAAAAATAAAAAAGGAAATAATAATATTTTCCAGAACTTTCAACCCTTTTTTTAAGGCTTTTTTCTCCTTAATTCTCTGTTCCTTGATATCTGTGAATTGTTGAGGACATTGTTTTTCTTTTCTCGAAGCAATTTTGCCATGCATGAAAAGTAGCAGGTGCTAATTTGTAATGCTTAGCTTAACTGTTGCTTTTTTCTGTCTAGTAGTTTCTATGTTTAAATTTAATAGTTTCTATGACTGTTTCACCTGCTGCAGGTAAAGAACTCTAAAATACCAAACACGATACTTTTTTTTCAAAGTGTTCTATATTATTATATAACACCAGAAGATTTTTATCGTAAGGTTTAAAGAAATTCCTAATAAAAGAAGCAGTGTTCTCATACAGTCTTTTCATCAGCTGCTATAGAAACTTTGCAGCGGAGTTTATCAAAGTCCCCCGCCGTTCTTGGATGGATGTTTTACTGCTAGGTGGATTGGGCTCTAAAACTTTCTTATGGATGCTCTGGGACAAGGTAAATACTAGCTAGGAAGTGTTTTATTCTCTATTAATATTTTGTAGGCTGGAGCCTTGGGCTATACAATTTTTTTTAATGTTTTTTTTCCTTGTTAGACTTTTATAGCACCCGGTGTAGGGCGAACGGTTACCAGGGACAGCTCCGGCGGCGGACATTGCCAGAGATCCTCAGGCCCTGGCGTTGCGCCAGTCCACCCGGGTGCCTGGAGAAGTTCAGTGGGTTCACAGAGCAGAGTCTCTGCCAGGGCTGACGCTCTAGAGCCGCCTGCATGTAGAGTCATGTTTATGTGACTCTACTCATTTCATTTCAGACAACTTGTGTTGGATTTGACCGCAAGAGAGAAACACGATTGAACGTAGCGCTCATCCTCCTTCAAAGATATTCAGAAAGTCTGAGGAATTTACGTGATTCATTCTTAACATGTGGACTCTTTTAATTAGCTATCTAGAAACCAAAGCAGAGTGCAGAACACTGCTGCAATGCAGCTTGTTAAGCAATAATGCATTTTTTGTTCCAAAAGTCACACTTGATAACAAACAATAGTCATAGGCATAAAATGACTCTGGATACTATGAGCTAATGTCTAGTTGTCAGAAACTTTTCCATTAAGGCTCAGAATGATGTTTAACATATTATTCCCATTATTGAGCTAAACTAAACGTTGTCTTAAACACGGATTTCCCAATGAATGTTACTGCTGTTTATTTTCACATGTGCGTACATATGGAAGCAGACACATGTACATATGCATTTTGGATATCAGAAGCACATCAATAGCACAGTTCACTCTGTTCCCAGGATATAATGGCTTTGGACATTTCTTTTTTAATGAAACCTGTTCTTACTCTTTCCTGACTATAAAAGTCGATTTAAACCAAGATTTTTTAAACAAACATGAAATGCCCAAATTACATGTTCTCTCCTACTAAACAATGCAGAATGACTAAAAGGGTAGATTTCTTTAATTATCTAGGAAAAAAATGCTGCTGAGGATGATCATCAAAACCTATGTACCATATATTTTTCTAAATAATAATATTCAAAAGCTTTGGTGTATAGCAAACACTTGAATAACTGATCAAATCCTGTGTAGGTGATAGCTTTAAGACAACTTCGGTTTCAAGCCTTTGCACTTTGTTTTTGGCATTATGTATAAATCATTTAGGATTTCAAAGCTGGATATACTTACATTTAGATTTCGGGAAAGGGCAGAAGAAGGACAGGTTGTTTGCTTTTCACTTTAAGAGACCTAGATTTCCTGATTGTGTTAGGCCCGTTATTATTTTGTTGATTTTAAGTTGGTCCCTAGGGCGAAAAGAAAGCTTATAAGAAATGTATGAGCACACTATCCTTTCTTTTGCAGAAATGTTAAGGAATATTGGCCAAGATTTTCAAACATAGTGGCTTAACATAGTCTTTTAACTCCATATTCAGGATCCTTATTCAAGGTCTACTGTTCAGAAGTATGAAAACCTGGCAACTCATTCACTTTGAGTAGCTTTTTGAGTTACTCAATGCTTGTGAAAACTGATGTAGCAGTTTGGATATGGACTAAAAATCCTAATGTTTGGTATTTTTGTTGGCAAAGCAGTAATAATTACGCTGTAAATCAAAACATGTATTTGGATTTCAAGAAAAGTGCCTTGAGCCTTGTTCCCACCCTTCTGCAGAGACACTGCATAGCTTTTTCAGATTACTAAGTATAAAATGATCAGTTTGAAAGGCAGCTGAAAATTTTTTACTTAACCTTACCTTTCTTCACATATATTGCCCCCATGAACAAGTACATAGAAACCCTTTCATGCAATGTGCAACATAAAGTCATTAGTTCCCACGAGGCTTGGATTGATACAGTGTGCTTGGAACCCCCATGCAAAGTCCCAAGCGTGACTGCACTCCTAATGAGAGGATGCTAACAAGGGGAGCCACAGGCAATGCTAATATCCTATATAACTGTAAAATATCCTTATCTATTTTATAGGCTAATCACTCTCATGCAGCTGCTACCAAGTCATATGTGCTTCGCCTGACCTGAATACCACTGATATGAGTGGGAAGAGTCTCTGTGATTTGGTGGGCTCAGTTGCCATTGAGGTATTTGGGTTCAGTGTGATAAAGTCCTGGATGGTGAATTCTGGAGACCTGTGCTCCAGCTGGAGAGTGAGCACATACTTGAGTGCTTTGCTGGATCAGAACAAGGGAGGGCCCAGCATCTCTCTGCTTGGCCTGTGCCCTCACTTGCTGACAACACGCTCCCTTTGCTGCTCAGAGTCCATCCCACACGAACCCACAGGCTACTAGAAAAGCACCCCTTTGATAAGCGGGGTGATGGTCTTTACACGTTGATTTGCTTTGTGGTTGAAAATTGAGATATTTGTCCTAAGATCTTCCTTACCTGTGTATTCACTCTCCAGAGTCACTGACTTCCCATCAGTCAGAGAGCCAAACACACCCAAAGGTATCTCTCCATTTACTTTAAGCATTTTATCAGCCAGGGCAAAATGAAAACTCAAGAGTAGTGGCTCCTAACCTCTGCACAGCTGAGCTTCAGCAGTGCTGTGTACCAGTGGCTGAACCCAGTGGGCCCCAGGGAGCTGTGCCCTGGGTGGCCCAGCCACCACTGCACTATGCTAACCGTAGAGGGAGGAAGCATTTGGAGAGGGAGGAGAGCCAAAAAGGAGTACTGATTTCACAAGGGAAACCTGCGGGTAGCTTGACTGTTTTACCTCAGATTTATTCCAGCCCATTTGAAACATGCCCTCTACCTTGTTTCTGAGTGCCACACCTGGGCTATTTTAAGATCTCTCTTTCAAATCTAACAAAAGAATTAATTAAATTTTCGTCAAACCAGTACATTTTCATAAAAGGAGCTTGAATCTTGTAGAAAGAAGAGCATTTTCTGCCTGAAAGGAGATCTTAAAACATCAGCCTAAGTACCTCCAGAGACATTGTTACCAGCCAGCTCCTGAGCTTCTGGTCGCTGGCTGGTATCTGTTCCTGCATTTCAGGTGGCTCCAGCTGCCCTCCCTGCCCCAGCACCGGCCCTGGGAGCTGCTGCAGGATGGCAGCCAGGTAGGTGCCTTCCTCACAAAGCCCAGAGCCCTCACAGGGAGTAACTGGTGTCTTTCCAGGCCCTTTGGTTTAGATTAGGGATTAGATTAGTGATGATAAAGCTTTCTGGCCCCTGTTGTCAAATTTATTTTAAAAAATCTCTCTTATGATTGGCAGCTCAATTCTCTGGCAATAGCAGATCTAGCACTGGCTTCCAATCCGCCCTTGCTTCGGTAGATAATCCGTGGTGATTTTCTCTTGACTCCCTTTGTCTCTCGCAAACGGACCCCTGCTCAGCTTGTGGTGCAGTTTAGCAGATGCGCTGCCACCTGGGGAACCAATAGGAGATAACGTCCAAGTCCTGTGGATTGTTTGCAATTGGTTTCATCCAATTCATCGAAGCTGTACAAAGAAATGTGCATTTGGCACCCTTCCTGAGAGAACTCTAAAGCCTGTAGAGCAGAAATTGCCAATGCATTATGCACAATCTCATTGCCATTTGCTTCCTAGTTTTATGAAGAGTAGCTTTTTATTGTTCGTACTGCCAAACAGGCCTTCTCCTTCAAACAATGAGTCGATAATTCAGAACACATCTACACTCATTCATCACTTTTAGAGACGGCTCAGGGCTCCACAGTTCAGCTTTGGAAACAAACTTCTCTGCAGCTTGCAGGTGTTTAGGTTAGTGGCTTTGGCTCAGCTTCTTGTGTGGGTGAAGGAAAGTCACAAAGTCAGCAGTAGCTTTGAACAGTGAGCAAAATGGAGAGCTGCCAGACTAAAGGGGACAGCAAGCTACTTTGCCTGTGCCAGAGGAGAGAGGGATTAGGCATTTCAGCCAAACAGTTCATTCCTGCCTCTTGTTTGTACCATCCATGCTGCTGTTACTGCCTTTGTGGGATTACAGAGAGGGTAAAGGAGTGCCAGTGTGTACCAGAGGGCCCCAGTACAGCAGCAACCACATCTGCCCTTTCTACCTCCAGCAGCAGCAGGATTTCTCTGGCTTTCTGCCCTCGTCCTGTCCTAGTTCCTGTCCCTCCAAACCAGGTCCGAGCCCTCCTTGACAAAGTGTAGAAAAATGTGTAGGCGGTGATGGTGGAGGCAGTGGAAGTGAAGGGAAGGTCTCTGAGCATCCTGCCTTTGGGCAGGAGGGGAACGAAGGAAAAGAATTGGTCTCAAGGAGAAGAGATAACTGTGGGAGCAGGAAAAGTGCCCTGTCCCCTCACAACCTCCCCACACACAGTCCCCTTGGTCCTCAAAAAGCCCCAACAACATCACTGACAGTCCCCACCTTTCCCTCTCACATGCCTTTCCCCATCCCACACCACCTCTGCCCGTGCCTGCCTTGCCGGCTCCAAGGATGCCCTTGGCTAGTGCTGAGAGTTTGGTTTTGCTACACAGTGTAAACAACAAAAAGCCAAATTCTTGTTCCAGTAAATCACTCAACAGGCTCCCACTGATTTTTCTGAGAGGAACTCCTGGCAATTTTGAGATGTTCTCTTTAAAACTCATCTAATCTTATTATCTGGCTCTTCATGTCCTGAGACTGATTACTTCGTGTGCATTCTTCCTCTTAGCTACTTTCAGAACTGAAAACCTATTATGGTGCAATATTTTTTTTTAACCTGAAAAAATAATCTCAGGAATGATTTCCTACTGATACAATCCCTACCTCCCCTATGTTAATCACATGGAGATTCTGATATATATATTAGAACTATTTGGAGAAGTTCCAAGTCTAAAGCCATAGAGTTGGGGACCACGAAGCAACACAGGACAGTCTTTCTAGTTATGGAGAAAATAAGTCCCTGGAAGGCTTCCTGGAGAAGCAAGGGAAGGAGGGATTATGAGAGAGGTGAATGAGAGAAACCATTCCTGAGAGGAAACTTCAGTATTAGATTTCCTGATTGGTAGAGTTTCATTTCATTGCTCTGCTTTTAAGAGTTACTTAGTGCAAAGCTGTAGCTGAAAAGAGAGGGGAGGATTTATTTTCTGTGTATTAAATATTCAAATACAGTACGGTGTCATGCACTGCTTTCCTTCCTACTCTGCTGCCTGCAGGTATTAACATTTTGTGTTTGCAATTCCAGTGCAGAAAGGCAAAAGCAGAAAGGCAGAAAATCACTGTATTTGCTCTCTTAACACAGAAACAGCATGACCCCTGGGTAATTTAAGTAGTCACATAAATATAACTTCTATTTTAAGCATAGACTTAAGTCCTGCTGATTCAATATTCAGCTGAAATTCAAATGACCTTTGTGGAATGAGATTTGCATTGAACTGGATCTACTTAGTAAAATACTTCAATCTGCTGTTTGAGGGAGAAAAGAGGAATCTGGTCAATTGCTGCAAATGCCTCTGTAGCAAAATCGCTGCTGTACTCATTGTTTGTGCTATTTTCTAGTGAATTTTTAAAATTTTTGTGAGAGAAAACTACTGTGGAGTAGAAGACTGGTCTGGAGAAAAGTCACAGGAATGTGTACACATAATTAGATCTTTTGAAAGTAGCACACTACATAGATTTTCTTAAACTGTACCAGAAAACATTGACATCCTGGAACTGATATTTGCAATTTCAAATACCAACTTTCCAAGCATAATTAGCGTCCTTGTAAATGTTTCAGGATCAAATTTGGGACTCACTTTGGACAACCCAGTCCATAAACTCTACTTTTTTTTTTTTCCCCCTGTTTATTATTTCCTTTTCCAATGTTGCAGGGATGACAGCTGTGGTATTTAAAACTACGAAATAGTAAATTGAAATAGCATGTTTTAAAGTATTTATTACATTTAATTACAATATATATAACTTGTTTTCATTTATAATTCACTCTTTTCTCCTGACATTGCTCTTTTTTTGCTTAAAGTACCTATGATTCTCATCTTCCCTTACACAAAGTACACAAATACTTTTACATAGCTACAGCTTTCCTCTAGTCACACACCGAAAGAGAGGGTAGAGGATATGAAAATTACTTATGACAAATGAGTCACATTAATATTTTGTTCTAAGCCATGAGAAAAATGAGACACAAGGGGTAGGAATCAGATCAAAACCCTTACTGCTTTGTGATCCAAAACCACAACTATCTATTGAGGTGCAAAATGTTCTCTTTTGAAATAAAGTGTGAGAAAAACACAAAGAGTTTTGTACTGCAAATGCTGGCAGCACACAATGTTGCAATTATTCTCAATATTCTGAGATGCTTGAATCATAACCAAAACTTTAAGCAACACTGAGGTAAAAGCATTTTTATATTTCTTCACCAAAGGAAAAAAAAAGTTTGTCACAGTTGCTTCAGAAAAAAACAGAAGAGAAGGATGTCATGACATCCTCTTGCCTTTTTTCTCTTTTCCAGCGTAGTAAATTCAGAATCATTCAGACAGTACTCCCGTTAGCTTATCAGATTTCTGTGCTGCTAAAAAAATCTTGTATATTTTATCTTTGAAAAGAATCACTCTGATTGCCTTTTGCAGGTGCTTTACTATTAGCGCATGTGGCTAACTCAGCCTGAATATGAAGCGTTATCCCGTTTGGAGGACAGTAAATAGGATCGATCACATTGGGTACGCTCTCAGTAGGTTACCACTCACTATTAGGCTTAAGAAGAAGCATTAATCACTCCATCTGATGTGATCAGGTAACATGGTCTGTAATTTGGGTCACTGCTGGGTCAACTAGGCATTCCGTTTCTGAAGACCTAAGTATTCTCTTTTTTCATTCCCTCTTCTTGACCTAGTGTCCAGGGTCAAGTATCAGGTATCTTGCTGAAGTCAGCAAGATGGTAAGCATCCTACCTGAGCTCGCCAGCACCTTGAAGCCTTGGGAAAGGATGTGTTCCTTTTGGTACCTGATGGAGGCAGGCAGGGACTGCTGTCAAAACGCACTCTGAGAGTTCTTCCCTGGCTGTACAACGGGTGCTTCAATACGGACCTCACAGACGCTTTAGCCTGCCAGGCGCCCGTTCAGCCAAATACTTAGGTCAGGAGGCATTTAAGGATGCATGTGGGGACGTGTGCTTCTCTGCCTGTGGTAACTTCAGTGTAACTGTACGTGTGTTGTAAACTCTGTACAGTTACTCTATGGGATTGGGGTTCAGCTGTGTTTCTCGTCATGAGAGTGAATTAGGTAGGTAAGTATTAGCTCTGCTTAGCACTGCTTGTTTGTTCTTCCAGCCACTAGCAGGGGCTCTGTTCCTACCCACTCCCCAGCAAAATCTCTCTTTTCCTCATATGACAAGAGTAGCAGCTCACAGTGCATATTATGCTGGGCAGGGATGGTTTTCATGCCATGTAGGAGAGTTTAAACATGGAAAGCGAACAGACAATTTATGGAAAATCAACACAAAATATTAAGGATTAAAATTTAAGAACTGAATGGGTGGTCTTGACCAGACAATTCCTGTGGACTTTATTCAGAGAAACACATGACTGAATAATTAGGAACCAGCACAATGTTTTAAATATCTAGCTGTAAAGGTGTTCCCTTAAGCCAATAAAAGCAAGTTCTCCTTTTTCTCCGTTTTTAATTTGCCTCATCATGCCTGAGGAATTTTCCTACCTTTTTAGTTTATGCAATACTTTGGACTTGTTCTATAGGTATAAAATACATTTCGTATCATCCATCGAACGTCAATAACTCGATTCTTTATGATTCGGCTATCAGAGGCTATTGGGATGTGATTGCAACTTGCTTGCAAATAGGCATAGCTGTTGCACTTTGTTTAGTCCATGAAAATCCAGTGATTTAGTTTTTGTTTGCCAGGCAATGTGCGAGATACTTGCTTTGAGGTAAACACAGACACTGGGTAATGGCAGGCCATTTCTTCCATGATACTGGAACTATCACAAGATGTGTTTCTTGTCAATAGTGGCTTATAACTGTGATAAGCTTCTCAGGCTTTTTAGCCAAAGCAATTCCTACAAAACCACCTCCTCAGAAGAGGTTTGTAGGAGCACTCTGAACTGAAATTAAAGAGTAGGGCTCCAAGTGCCAAGAAGATTATAGGGAGGTATTATTGGTCCAGACAGAAATTTTGCCAGACCTTCCGGACAGAATTATGTATCACTGCATGTTTCTCTCTGGTTTGTTTCTACACCATGAACTTGGACAGAATTTCAAATTTATGATGAAATCTAAGCTCTGTTAAGACTACTGAATTTCTGTCTTGAAATTTTTCCTGATTCTAACTAGCACATATGAAGATTTGCTAGTGCCAGCCAAGACTAGCTATTTCTGGGAGAGGTACCTGTAAAAGGAAACAGTAGGTATAAAGGACATGTTGTAATTTTAGTCAGGTTATTTATGTGTGCCTCTTAAAAACAAAAACAAACAAAAGAACAAAGAGAAGTAAACTTTCCGGTTCCCTACTGCTGCCAAGTCAACAAACCAATTTTTTATCCATCCTGGAATTGTTATCAGCTTAGTCTCACGTTATAAGGAAAAATGAAGTGAAATGCACATTTTTTATATAATCTAATAAAAAGTTAGAACATATAACTTGCTAATACAGCATGCAATGACCAATGCGCTCTATTTACCACAGGTGTAAATAGTGTTCCTTACCCTGACTGGCACCAGCCAGTTCTTGTTGCTTTGTTTATTTATTTGGCTAAACTCCCTGAACCACACCACATCCTTTTATGTAATTTACCTTCAAAAGCTAAGTGATAGCCATAAGGACTATGCTAACTTCTGGATAATATATTTGAAATAATTGTTCTAAACACATAAATATCATCATGATGAAACATCAAAGCAGAGAACAACCACGACTGTCATCTGTGAACTCTGCATGGTCAGAAGCAAACAAACAAAGAAACAGAAGTACATTCTGTCCTCTGTTGCTGATACCCAGATAACTGAATATTGGAGGTTCTACATTTTTGACCGTGGCAAATGGAAAAAGCTTAAAGAAGATGAAATTGCCGAACATTTTCCATGTTAGCATTATAGAATCTCACATTATAAAGAAAAGGCAAAACTTTTCTGTTCAAGTCTCTACAGCACTGAGTTGATAAAGTAATTAAACATGTATCTCATTTATTTTTGAGAGTAATTAAGTGTTATACACTGAGTTATATGCATTATTAGTTTCTTTGCTGAATCAGAGGCTTAAATTAAACTAGTGGAAAGGACCCCATACTTAGTAGAGAGCAAAATATCAATTTCAGAAAAGTGGGTTGGGTTTTTTTTTCATAATACTTTTTCTCTTAAGTAAAATCAAAGCAATTAAACATACTCAAACAGATGTGTGTTTTCTACTCAGGTTGGGATGAGGACATGAAAAGGAACATGGTCTACTATTATTATTAATAAAAAAGTAGAAATGTTATATTTGTATATTTCATCATGAAGTAAAATGCTTTCAGGTTTATAGAGGAAAAAGTACTGAGAATATGTGCAAAATGCCACTCTTGGAAGTAAAATGCCTCTGTGGATTGTAAAGTATGACCTCTCCTTCATCCCCCTTAGGGATTCATGCTGTTTGTTGTCCATTCCTTTTAAGGCAAGATTTTAGGAGTTTCCCATTACAGGCAAGCAGGAGAATTCCTCTCCATGCTAATATAGTACCCAATAAGCTTATGCCAGTGGCTTATTTGGTCATCATTACACTAGCACCTAAATATTCACATATTTATCTTCACAGTACCTTGTGAGGTAGGAAAGAGGTACCGCTCCCATTTTGTGGCTGGAATGAGGCTAAATCCTCGCCTCAAGGTTGGTCAGAAGGTGTGTGAGAGATGTGGGGCATAGGAAGGAGGTACTCCCTGCCTAAGGGTAGTGCCGTAGTCAGTGGGTCAGCCTTTCTTTAGGAATATGAAGCCTTATCAAGGATCAGCAGCACAAACACTGCTTGTGTGTTTGAAGAAATTATGACACACCCCACCTCTGGAACTGTGTTTCACTTGGGATATGTCCTGTGATCTCAGCCACATCTCATGTTCCCTGCCCCTTGCCTCCTTTCGCTATGCAAATTAAAGGCTTGAAGGAGATAGCAGTTATAAGGTGAGGTGTGCGACAAGTCAGAAGTGATGCTCAGATGTCACACATGAGTAATGAAATAAACATCTCAAATGCCATTGAATCTAATGAATAAAATGGGCTGGTAAAAATGAGAATATTAACCAATGACTTTAAAAGAAGCGTTTAAAAATTTTTGTCAAATTTATACACTAAAAGACAGCACAAGCACTGCAAAATACAAGAAGTACTTTGACTTAGTTGAAGTCCTACAGACAGTCTAGAAACAGAACATTTGGATGGAAATATAACTAAGCAGAGATTCTGGAAATAATTCAGCTATAAAAAGCCACAGGAATCCAGGCTTCGATGAATTCCTGAGACCGTTCTATAAAGAATAAAAAGATGTACTAATGCTAATTCTAAGGCAAGATACCTCTTCTGAGTTGGACAGAAAGATTTTGGTGATAAGAATGTTTCTAATCATAATCCTAAAACCTCTGAAATTATGAAGGTGTGTAGAAAGTACAGATCCTGAATAAAGATGGATTGTAAGAGGCTTGGCAGCATTCTGGCTAGTAGATTGGAAATAATCTCAAGGGTAAGTCAGATGTATCACTTCAGGTTAATTAAGAAGAAGTTCATTATGATGTTAGTTCATTGATTTCATTTTACATTTTCATAAATGTAGAAATAAGTCTAATGTGAGCATTTTCAGGAGGTGTCAAGAAGGATTTTGATAGAGTGGGATGGATTGGCTACACTCAAACTGTTCTCCATACTGTAGCTATCTGAATGTGGCAATAGAATTCTATTCTGGAGTTCACGCTGCAATTAATACTAAAATCAAATATACTTGCATATGCGAGAACTCCAGGAATTTCCCACCCCACCCCCCTTTTTTTATCCCTGAAATTGTATGCTACATCAGCTATAAAACCATTTTCTAGGTAAGTTCCACCTGCCTTCCAGATGACATCAGAGTGACACCACAGTCAAAGTGATCTCTACAGTTGTAACTTCCAAGATGGATATACTATTACCTGTAGATAATGTCAATGTTATGTGTGGTATAAAATAAATCTGTCCTCTGTTTCCATGGCTTAAACTGTTGAGAATTTAACAAACTTAAATGCCTTCACTGGTGTCCAAGTCATAGGGAGATGAGGAATTCCTAGAGACTTATATATTATTATAGATTTCATATGGGATGATCTCAGATACCATGTTCACAAGTGGTAGTCTAAACTTCTACGGGAGCATGGAGTTAAACAGAATCTTTGGCTTTTGGAAACTGGAAAAATACCAGCCCTTTCTTCCCTCCAAAACTGATGAATGCAAACGAAAATATAAAATGAATTATCTTCCACCACAGCTGGTTAATGCCTTTAATTTCTTAGGCAATAATAGGATAAGGTTGACTGGGATAAGTTTTAGGTCTGGCAAACATTAAAAAGATATTTCAAATCTTAGCAGGATAGGTGGCAGGTTTAATAGATAACATATTTGGTTATGATAACAGTAAAAACAAAAGATATGATTATTTTAATTTAAAATTGGACTTGAATAGATGAGGTCTGATGAAGGAAGATGGGTCAAATTGCACATCTGACTGATAGATATAACTATGTTAGAGATCAAAACTAGCAACAGAATTCCACAGCTATTAACATCCTATTTTTATATCACTATTTCCAGGTGAATTTTCATTGGGGAAAGAAGCATAAAATTTCTGAGTATAATGGGAGGACTCTGACAAAGGATGGGGAAAATTAGATATGCTTTGACTCTCAAAAATGATGACAGAAAATGAATCTTTCATTCTTCTAAAATGAGCACTTATTTGAAGAAAGATAGAAAGATATCCCTGTGGGTTGCTTTTTCCCAAAGGCAAAATCTTCATTAATTAGATGTATGAATTCTTGCAGAGGTCACCAGTTCAGTGAACATAAATGTTTCTAGCAGAGGATGTGAAGCGTGACGGTTTTAAGAATCCATGTATCACCTACAAGCTATATCCTATTTTGGGAATGAAAAAAAAGATAGGGGGAAATTGGGCAGAACATGTAAAGACATGTAGTCAGCTTATCTTTGGTGGCTTAAGAGCACATGAAAAACAGTCTTGGAGATAAAGGATCCACCTTCCACAGAAGTCATATCAGCCATTAGGCAAGTCTTTGAACAGATCTGTGCTAACGTCTCTCCATCTGCAAAACGATTATATTAACATCTGCCTACCTCATAGCGGAAGCTGGATGAGCTTAATTAACATGTCTGGTTATTTAAAGCTCTTGGGTTGAAAGCTGTGCTAGAGGTCCAAAATATTTGTTAATATTATTATTTCTAGACCCAGATGGTTTGCTCACATCTTTGCAACATGTAGAAACCTACTGGATGCAATGCAGTATTGGCCAGTTCACCAAACAAGAAGCTCAACGGCATAAGCAATAGTTCTCACTGGCAGGGTGCTTTGGAAGATCCACCCATCTTAAGGCTTTATTGCAACTCTCTGGCCACACAGAATACAAATCAGCTTCGATTTATGATTCTATTAGCTCCAAAGCCACAAAGGAACAGAGAGCTAGAGTCTGGAACGGAGCCGGGAATTCATTCCAGCAGCATGCAATCTCGTTTGGGCAGATGTCACAACCTTCACCTTGGACTGAAAGCGCAGTGCGAGCCAGCAGTAAATCCATTTTTAATATACTGGATAATAAGGCAAACGCTGTGATTTGGAACTACTAGCAATGACACCTGCTGACAGTTGGCATTAAAGGCAGAGGCACCTGCTAGACACATTGCGGGGGAGAGGCGAAATCTGATCCTTGTTGGAGGCAAGGCAAGTCTTGCCATTGACTTCCAACATGCCAGAGTTTCTCTTACAATGATGAATGATTTATATGTGTATCTGCAAGTTTATGGGTAGTTTATGAAAATTTTGTACACAGGCAGATGTCCATAATGTCAAATAATGGAGATGCTGAGATACCAAAGGAATATAATTGCCAGAATATTTACCTAGTAGAAAAAAATAGATAGATCACACCTTGAGTTAAAAATTGATTGATTCCAGAGTTTGATATCATCCCACACAAAAGTCATAAACCAGACCATTCAGTGGCATTGGTGGTTGGTGAAAAGCACTTTCAATGCTTAGATGGTTTGTAACTTCTAGTGGCAGGACACTGTCCAAGAATCTATGGGGTAGAAAGAATTCCTGTGCATTCACTTTATGCAGTAAATACATTGACTGACTCCTCTTTAAATTTATGCAAATCCTTGGACTTTTATGGAGATCAGAAATAATTTATCCAAAGCAAGCTCTGAGGAGAAACAGCTCTGGTTTTTGCTTGTGTATTTTGCCCAGTGTCTCTTTCTTCCTCTGTATTTTAGTATTATCAGTCTCCTCTAAGTGTCTACATTTTTTTTCTTGAAATTATATCCAAAAGCTTGAAGCTTTTAATAACCTGCCAATAAAACCTCTGCAGCTGAGTCTGCTAAAACACCCATTTGTTCTCTTAAGGGACCAAATTTGCATACAAGTTTTTGAGTATGCTGAGATAATGTTTCTGATAAAGTAATTTTTCCAGTAAAATCCCAGAGTTAAAGAGGCTTGTCCGTCAGATGAACTTTCGCAAGCTGAAAAAATTTAGATTGGTTGCGTCCTTCCACTGCATCTATCACTAGCTCAACATACGGCCATTTGTGAGGGTTTTATGCAAAGTCCGGACAAGAGCCTGACACCTTGTTTCAAACCATACACCGTCAGCCATCAGCCTGGAGCAACAGCCAGCCAATCCCCTGTAACACACCATGGACCACAGACGAGAAAATCAATGACAAAGCACCGCTGAGCTGTTTCTACTGAAGCTCCTTGCAGTGTCTGGTTGCTTTGGTGTGGTGTAACTTACACCCTGGCTAAATACAATTGTCTGCCCTTAAGAATACGAGCCTGAAAGGTTCAGGTGGAAGAGTCCTGCAACTCCCTTCCTGCAGAAGGGCCAGCAGCAAGGATTCCCCCTCCTGGTGCTTCAGGACTAAGTTAAAACTGTCAGTACCTTCTGTTCATAACTATGGCCTTTAGGTTCTCTCTTTCTTTCTGGTTGAAGATGGAGAGATGCTGGAGAAACTACATATCTGCTCTACTTCCACTAAAATCCTTGTTTTAGAGGAACTCACAGTGACCAGGCAATACCATAGCACTCATGAGGTATTTCTGTTTTGATTACTAAAGCAGAATGAAAGCTTGTGTTCGCATGAAGAATGGAAACTCAGTTGACTCTGAAAATTTCTTCGGGAATGACTGTTGTCCACAACGAAGGCACTAGACTAGATAATCTGTATTGCTGTGATTCCTCAGGAAATGCAGCAGCTGCTGTCCTATCACAGTGAATGTATGGCAGATGAATTCACTGGTCCAGTTTCAGAGAAAAGGTTGTGAGTAATCTACTGGTGAAAATATAGTATGGTGTTTTCCAGCCTTTAAAAAGGGACAGAAGAATCCTGTGGCTTCTGTTTTCTTCCCCTAATGTAATTGGTGGTGGTGGACAGTCAGGTTTTGAAAAAGTGATCATGTTTTAAAGGAAAGCGTAACTATAATCAAGTGTCACTTTGCAACATGCACTACATTGCATGTACAGGTAGCACAGTTCTACCTGCTCTTATCTGATGCAATCACACCACATGTCATAATGTCTTTTAAGTTTCAATAAGTACACTGTTTAATTTTTTCCTGCTTTATAGTGTTTTCTTCCTAAATCTACCTCTAGATCCTGTAATACTCTTAACATATCTGCAAATCTACTACAGTAGCTACTTTATTTAAATAACAAGACTCCCCCTTTACTGAGGAATTAAGCAACCTTTGTTGGCAGGAGTCTGGTAGGGTGCTTAATTCTGAAAAGGTTGTGCAAAACCCAGGCTAAACTATTGAAAGAATGTTTCAAAAAAAATCAGAACTGAAGGTTTGCTCTGTTGCAGAGCAAATAAACTTGCACCAGCTCTTCAAAGCAGACCTCTGTTCAATGGCTGTGAGGCAGCTGTTGCTTTCTCAACAGAAATGCTTGTGATTCTGTTTGAACTAGTCCTCTGACTTTCTTCACCACATAAAATGGAATCAGCAGAAAGCTCTGTGCTCTACATGACCAAGAAGCATTCTACGATATTTTATGTAGTCTCTCTTTACAGCAGAAAGCTATCAGTATTGCTTACACTATGTTTTTATGGCAGATATTGGGGCTTACACTGAACTGCAGCCCAGTAAGTTGAAAATCTTTGGTAAACAGGACTTTTAGAAGGGACAAACCAGCCATCTCATCTCAGCCTTCTCTTAGAAAGCTATTGAAAAAAATCTGTTGATTTTCCCATGGTATGATAATTCTTGGAGTTAGAGCTCCCAGCATCTCCTGCGAATCTTCTGAGATATTTCCATGAACCGACAGATGGTGGCATTCACTCTTGGTACCAGTGACAATGCAATTTTACAAAACCACATCTTCAAGATATTTGGTCAGGAGACTAAAAGGATGTGCAGTGTATTTCACTCACAGCATGTAAGGTACCCGTCCTGTAGGGTAATTTGACATGATCTGTTCTCCCATCTATGATAGAATGGTTAGCGTTGGAAGGGACCTCAAAGATCATCTAGTTCCAACCCCCCAGCATCTTATGTTGCAACAACAAGGTGTCAGATCACCAAGGAAAAAGGCGATACGGTCTCTGTAAAGGTAGTAAAGGTAAGAACATATGTAGGATTCTGTGGCCTATACAGTGGAAGTAAAGGTAGATCCACAGGCAGTCAAAGAAGGACACTTACTCAGCCAAGAGATTTTCATAGAAGCTAAAGGATACAGTTGGCTAAAAAGCAATGTAGAGAAGAATGCTGCAAAAAACATCTGCACCAGCCTAAGAGAAAAAGAGAAGAAAGGAATAGACTGATGGGGCAAGAAGACAAAATTTGGTCACTATCAAGGAAAATACTGGAAGTCTCAAGCCTGAAGGTACAAAGAGCCATTTCTGCAAAAAGTATTAGAAAGTGACATGGGGAGATTATTCCTGTTTGCCCTAAGTGATCTGCTTAGTGTTTTGCATTTCTGTATCCTACACATGGATGCTGTCGCTTCTCTCAGCCTGAGCAATTCTTTAATTAGTAAATGAAAGAACTTGGGGAGTGTTCAGTAAGACCCAGTGTGAGCAAGAGGCATAAGATCAGTCTTTAGGTCTCACGAGTTGTTATTGCTGAGCTCTGTGTGGAGACAAGTATCTGTTTGCTCAGAGACAGCAGCAGCCCAATCTCATTCCCACTTGGTGGAAAAGACTGTGAAATGATAGTGTAACAACCAATGTATGTAAAGGTGGGAATAGCCCACTGAAAGGAGCATTAGCAGGTGAGTGCTGTTTTCCAGTCAGGGTCTAAAAACAATTGGAGGTGGATATTGCTTCATTTGAGAACATGCTGAGGTACCACAGTTGGAGAAAATGAAATTATGTCTGTTCTCAACAAAATGAAGTGCCTATTACAGCCAATTTTGTACTAATGCTGTTTAGAGCTGAAGAACCATCAGCTTACAGCCACAAGACTTACTAGGGTAAGTATGAATAAATTGTGTTACTATCATTTTAGAGTTAGGAAAAAAAAAAAGAAAACTGAAAGAATCATTTGCCTGAGGGTTCCCAGCAAGCCACCACCAAGCTTTAGGTCTCATGATGTGTTGCTCAGCTCAATGTAGAGGCAAGTATTTCTTTGTGCAGGGATGTTAGCGGCCCAATCTCATTCCTACTCAGTGGAAAAATTCCAATTCATGTCAATTAATATTTAATTTTGTAACCTGGCTTAGGTCACAACTAGACACTAAGTAGTAAATTATCTTTTCTTTGGCATCGTTCAATTCTGTGCTAAAAAGCTGACTCAGACTTTGTGTTTAATATAAAGCGTGGGTAAACAAGAGTGTATATGTATCAGATTAGCATGCATGCGAAAAGGTCTCAACTTTTCAATTTTCCAAGAATTTGAGTAAATTCCTTATTTGTTGATATGCTGATCAGTCTTTCATTACCAACGTTTATATAAAAAGAATACATATAGAGAACCTGTATGATTGAGTAATGATATGTATGCTTCCAAAACATGTAATTTTGAAGGTGCAGTATTTTTGAATATTTATATTATGCCTAGTTTCCTATGAATTTAAATTAAAAGAAAATCCTTAAACCTTAGTTCTCTTTCCCAATCTTTTCCAAAGGATTTGGAGAGCTGGTGGTGTCAGATATTAGGGAGTTAAGCCAGGTGTCCTTGGTTTAAAGCTGTTAATGTCTATCTTATCTGCTCTCTCCTATCATCTTCAGTTTGTCAAAGTGTGTAGTAATATGTTTGATTCATTAGAAGTGAAAAAAGGATGCTGAAAGCAAGTAAATATTTCAGTTAAACCTCACAAGTATTAAGTCACCTCGATTTGTTTGTCTGCTAAAAACTGGCCTCTTGTTGGGTGAACTGAGGCCAGCTTGATTCACCACCAAAATGTGAATTTGGAACTGACATTGAATTTGCAGATGTGCAGAAGAGAAATCCCTTGAGTTTTGAAATAATCAACTTTAAGGAGACGCAGGAAGAATATAAACAGCATTGTTAAGCAGACTGAAGTTAATCAGTTACTGTCATTACTACTGAAATCAGTCTCAGTTTGACATCATGTTGATTTACTAATTATTTTATGTAAATAAAGATTAAATTATTTTCTAAATTTCATTTAGATTACACAAATCCAGGACAGTTCTGAACAATCTTCTTGCTCATAAACAACAAAAGGAAGTGATATCATACATGAGATTAGTAGCTGAGGAGTGAAGTTTTTGTGTGGGCAAAAATTTAATTTTAGAGCTTTCAGGGGAGAATGAGATATAAATGGTGAAAGAAGAACAGCATGAGTTAGAGTGAAGAGTGCTGACAATATCGAGCATATACTGAAAACACCAAGCATGTAATTTATATGCTGTGCTTGTAGAAAGGGCTCTTTAATTGTAAATTTGGGCTTTTGGAAGTGATCATAAAAACAATGCTGTAGTGAAAAAAAGAGACGTCTCTTTTTTTTTTGCCTCTCTGTTTATGTAGGCTGTCATCTAAACCTGTCAAAGAAAAAAGCCCTCTTACCAGAGCTTTTCCAGGTGTTTTCTGTCTGGGAGTTTACATACAGGCTGATTCAGAGGTGCAATGACTGCAATTGAATTACCAGAGTTCAAATTCATGTATGCTTCCTTCTCTGGTGTTCAGTTGAGCCACCGAGCCTCTTTTGGGTTGTTGAGATCCTCATCAGCCCTTCTAATGGGAATGATGTGCTTGACATGTCAACACAGACTAACTTATCTGGCTCATATTTTCTCTCTTGGAATGCAAGACTTAAAATAGATGCCATTTTAATACTTGGCTTTCATTTAAAGACCCATCTGCTGATGCCTGATGGAAACATTTTTAAACACTCAATTTAGAGATATTTTTGCTCATATGTTACAGATTTCTTTTATTCCTTTTTCTCCAGCTTAAATCAGCAGGAAAAAAATATTTTGTCTGATTAAGATTTCAGTCTTTTATTTTATTAGTGGCTCTAGAGTGCTGTAACTTCCAGAGCAATCAATGATGCTGTCCCAAACAGAAAATTGCAACCTGGTTTTTAAAAGCAGTGAACATTTATGTCTCACCTTCTTTAGTGTTTTTTTAACACTAACTCTAGTATTATAGCTGATATAAATGATGACGACATACCTAAGTTCTGAAAAGTGTCTAATCCTCAATCTGAGACACTTAACGGAATCTTGCTTTCAGAAATGTGTGACCAGCATTTGGTGAAGTTTGGCCTGGCTGTGCTGTCTCCAGTTGGGCACTTGGAAAGCCAATACCCAAAATCACTCTCCTTTGAATGTGTATTCCATTTATCTGATATGTGTGGAATTTGAAGCAGCTAAATATGTGCCCACAAACTGTGAATGACTGATTACAAGAACAAAAACAGAATTCAGATTTATAAATTATCACTGATTGTTCAAATGAAAAATAAGTTACATTTTGAGATCTGAAACCAACCTAAATAAAAGATTGTGAAGGAACTCTGTAAACATAATTCTGTGTTTAACAAATGCAATTGGTGTTATTATCTGTCACTAAGATTGGGGCAAATGGTCGTGAATCATGGAGATTAGCCAACAGAAAAATACTGTCTTTAGTGAAAGCTATGATGGGTAAAGGCATATCTCTGTTTTTGCCAGAATGATGCCTATAAAATTTTAGAAGGAAAGAACCATTTGCTGCAAAAAAGAAAGAAAAGGATCAAATCCCAACTAAATTGGGTACAGTTAGAGTGTCTGGGCCTTTTACTTTTCTAACAATTCTTTTACAAATGTTTGTTTTTCTAACAATTCTTCTAAAAATTCTTCCATTATTCTCAGTTCTGCCTATCATGTTGGGAAATGCACTATTTGAGCCCTGATGTATGTCATAAAGGACTTTGGATATTTGACCTATGGAGTGGGAAAAACAAAACTTGGGATGCTTAAAAAAGTAACACCCAGAAACAAGAAACATCAGGTATGGATGCCAGGAGTCATCAGGTGAATTCCTCTCAGCAACCTCAGACTAATGTTGAATTGGTATCACATCCTCTTTATCAAAATGCTCCTTCTGTGTGTATCTCAAACAGTGCTAGTCGTCAGCCCACACAGTGCTCGTTTGCTTCATGTTTACAAAATCTTTTAACAAGATACGTAGAGCTTAACCAAGGAGCTTTGGCCAGTATTTCCCAAATGTCATTGCCTAAAGCCTTGCATCTTTTCAGAGGTGCTGAGCATCAAAAACTTCTAGACACTTGGAGAAAGAATTGTTGCTCAGCGTTTTGTGGCTAAGTATGGATTTAAGTGCCTTAGTTTAGGCGCTCAGTATTTATGTGTTAGGATTAGGGACTAGATATTACAATACTGAGCTACAGAGTTTCTATCATATGCATACAAGTAAGGTGAATGTTCAGAATATATTCATGATCTGTTATGATGACAAGAACGGTAATACTTTAAAGACATATTGTATGTGGATAAGGCTAGTTTGTCTTGCAGGTATTTCTCTTTCTGGCTGTCTTCAGAGGAACTTGTAGGTGCTAATTGCCTGTCAGGAATCAGTTCATGCATAAGGACATAAGCCCTCCATGCATGAGTTCATTTGTGGTGGCAGAAGGAGTGACTGGCAGTGCCCCTGCCCCAGGCCTGCTTACTTTTCGAAAGAGTTCTTGTTTTAGGACCACAGCTGTTGTGTGAATGAAGTTGGTGCAGGGAACAGCATGAGAGTTATTTGATTTTTTCACCTTACTCTCCCTTGACTGACTAATGACAAAAATAAATAAATCCCTGTCTGCAGTGATTCCATGGAAACCCAAAGCAAATCTTAATAACCATATGTGCATGGGATCAGCTCTTCATCAAACTGTGCCAAAAGTAGGATGTACAGAGGTCAGTTTTTATAAGGTCAGGTCTGGATTAACTGTTTTATGGAACAGCATTAAGCAACAAACTTTGCTGTTGAGTCATTATGGAAGAAGTGATACTAAGAGGACTTGGCTTCAGATTTCATGTCTGAAGCCATCAGAGGTCAGGATTTTTCAATGCAAGAAATGTAAAGTAGAGTTCATGTAAGTGTGACTAACTTCCAGGATTCAAGCACATTCTTAGCACAGGAGTGTAAGGATGGGAAAATGTTGATTACAAAATGTTATTTCATTCAGATTTCAAAGTTTGCCTCTCTTCTTGGACAGGTTTCGATTTCTTTTTTGATATTTTCCCACAAAATTGTCTTACTTGTGTTACTTAAAAGAAACATCCTCTCAAACTCACAAAGTAGGAATAATCACCTTGGAACAGCCTTTCTTGAGACGTAGGTTCTTATTTTCATAGGTTCTTACTTTCATTCAACTTCAAGCATCACTTGCCTTCTAATAAATTTGTTTGTCTTTCATGTTCTACCAGTCAAGTAGTCCCATCCCAGCAAAAAGTTCTAGAAATAAGACATCTATGAAGTTTAGGTCCTCCCATGCTTAGGTAGCAGCTCAGTGGTGGTTTTCAGGATTGCAGTTTCAGTCAAAAGTGGGCATGATACAGCCAAGCCTCGTTTTATTCTCTGACAGGCAAATGAAAAACTTTTTGTAAGATAACCTGAGACTTTTATTCACAATGCCCATGCAAATAGATTTATATACTCCTATCTTTCAAAAATAAAATCAAAGGTAATTATTTCTTATTTTTGTTGAGAGAGAAAGCATCTTATGTTTACTACAGTCTTTGTGTATGGGCAGACACCACAAACTAGCCAAAGCACTGGAGGTTCATTTCCTAGCTGACCTGCCAGTCATTTCTCTTTGTGCAAGTGCCCTGATTCCTGCATGGAATTAGGCCTAACTTCATTCAGTTTTGTCTTAAGAGATAATTTTCAGCTATTTTCCAGGAGTTTATAGAAGCTTGTTTAGCTATTAACTAGCTTTAAAAGTATTTAATGCCTTGGAACTTGTACAGCATTTGAAAAATACTAAAAAATTGTTCTTGATACTGAATGTAGTAACAAAAACAGCCCATGAAAAACAAAAATGAAGGAAGAAACTTAGAGCTTTGTGGTGACAGAAAACACTTGCTAACTCCTTCAGTGCAACCCTGAGCCTTTGTAACGAGGTGCACCTGGTCTCACTTAACCCTTCCCACAGCTGATTTCCTATGGTAGGTTATTGCCATTTCCCTGTGGTTAAAGGGATTCAGAAGCTTGATGCAGCAGGATTGTTTGATATTTTGTGCTTCTGTTTCTATGTAAATATGTTTTAATTGGAAAGATTTGGGTTCTTTTTATTTGTTTTTTGTTTCTTTTCTGTTTTTAAATGCAAACATCATATAGTCTCTTGAGGACATCTAGCTCTTAATGAAAAATACCATTCCTGAAAATTGGCAAGACTGTAACAAGGACTTTTTTTTCCCCCGCTATACTTTTTTGTGGCTTTCCCTTCGTGATTGGTAGAGCCAAGCAGCTACAGCCCTAGAGGGGCCGCTTTGGAGCTGGCTGCAGTTTGCTGCGCCTCCTTCTTCCAAGTGGTAAGTGGTCTTGATTCCTGCTTTATTTTTTTATAACTTTTTTTTTCCCTGCCACTCTCAAGGAGACAGCAAGAATGGAAACATGAGTTTCTGAACCAGAAGGAATGCTAAGGCTTTTGAAGTGGGTTTTAATTTGTTGTTTAAGTGTAATTCTTCTGGGCCGAAAGTAATAATGAGTGCATATATATATATATGTATATATATATATAAAAAAATGGTTTTAAAGATTTATGCTGATAATGCTTTCTGCCATACCACAGTTTGGAAAAACAAGACTAGCTGAGGAAAGATTTTCTTTTGATATTTCAAGATATATATTGTATCTCTGTGCCTATGAAATGAACTTATTTAGTTACTAGGGATTTAGATGTGTATGACTAAAAGGGAATGAAAAATTAAATTTATTTGCTGTAGTTTTAATATGTCTTCAAAGTTATCTGGAATTACTTTCTGCTTTTAAAGTGTTGATAGTTAAACCTTCCTGCTTTTTCTGTATCTTTAGGCCCCTAAAAAGTTCTGGATGGTTTTTTTTTTCTCTTTTGTAGGAGGGAGCTGGGGTGATCAGGGAGAGCATTTAACCATTTCTGAATTCATTTGCCAACTTTTCTGTTCTCTGCACCCTGCATGCATGCGTACATACATACAGTTTTTCTCCTCCCTGTATCTGTTAGTAAATGAAGACAGAGACGTCACAAAGGTATTGCTTAGCTCCCATCTCCTGGAATCAGAGGATTACATTAGAATTTTACATCTTATTTAGTAAATCTACTTATGACTCTCATATTTCAGGAAGGCTTGAAATAACCCTGAAAAACATGAACTAAACGTAACTCAAATGCAATAGATTTTGGAGAGGTTAAAAAAATAGCTTTCAAAATCATCAACAGCTTTCTAAATTTTGATGGCACATCAACTTCACAAACATTATCAGTGCCACCTCAGCAGATGTTGTAGAAGACGGAGCGCACGGAGCTAAACCTATTGTGCCTACTTGCTATGTCTGTTTGTTCCCAGGGCTCGAAAGAAAGCTTGTGTTCCTTCTCCAGAAGGTCTCTTTTGCCAGCTTGTTAGCAAACTAGTCTATCTGGTGTTCCTCATGTTCTTCTGGGCTGTAGAGGTGGATTTACAAAACATGAATCATAGAATGGTTTGAGTTGAAAGAGACCTTAAAGATCATCTAGTTCTAATCCCTCTGCCATGGGCAGCAACACCTTCCACTATATCAGGTTGCTCAAAAGCCTCATCCAGCCTGGCCTTGAACACTTCCAGAGATGTGGCATCCACAACTTCTCTGGGCAACCAGTTCCAGTGTTTCACCACCCTTATGGTGAAGAAGTTCTTCTTTCTATGTAATCTAAATTTCCCCTCTTTCAGTTTAAAGCCATTGCCCCTTGTCTTAGCACTGCACGCCCTTGCAAAAAGTCTCCAGCTTTCCTGTAGGCCCCCTTTAAGTACTGGAAGACTGCTAGAAGGTGTCCCTGGAGCCTTCTCTTCTCCAGGCTGAGAAAGTTGGAGTTGTTCAGCCTGTCTTCATAGCAGAGGTGTTCCAGCCCTCGGATGATCTTCGTGGCCCTCCTCTGGACCCACTTCAGCAGCTCCACGTCTTATGTTGAGGACCCCAGAGCTGAATGCAGTACTGCAGGAGGGGTCTCACAAGAGTAGAGGGGCAGAATCACCTCCCTCGACCTGCTGGCCACACTTCTTTGGATGCAGCCCAGGACATGGTTGGCTTTCTGGGCTGCCAGCACACATTGCCGGCTCATGTTGAGCTTCTCATCCACCAGCACTCCCAAGTCCTTTTCCTCAGGGCTGCTCTCAACCCATTCTCTGCCCAGCCTGTATTTGTGTGTGAAGAGCCACATTGCACCAAAGACTCTTGAAATGTTGTGATTTGATGCCACCTGCCCCCTTCTTTTTCTCATTTGGGCTTAATAACAACATATTAATGTGATGAGGAATAAAACATTGATAATTATGATGTCTCTATTTTTAAAGAGTTAGTTTGAAGAGCATAGTTCCCCAATTCTGTTTTTCATCCTCTTAGTATTGCTGTATGGGCTGAGATCATGTTATTTAAAATTACCTCAAGTAGGAAAGCACTTGTGGGTACTGCAAAAGGTGTCTGTGCCTGACTCTGTTCATCTTAAGCAAAACTCCTTTTTTTTTAAATAAGTAGGAGCATTATCTGAAGGCAAAGTGGTAAACTGGGCCCAATGTGGATGGTTTTCATATATTAGTAAGAGTTTAACAACTTAATACAAATGTTTGAAAATTATGAAGCCCAAAACATGCCTGCAGTGAATGTAGTTTAGATTCTAAGCCACAACGGTAAGACAGAAGGGATGCTGACATTGTGTTAAAGGAAGAGGTATGTGTTAAAAGAAAAGGTATGTATTGCTGTAAGAGGCAATACTGCTTATGACAGTTTGAAGACGCTTCACCTTTTTCCTGCAGTCTGGCTAAACTTTCTGGTGATTATTTATTTCCAAATTTGTGGACTTTAACATTTTAAAGAATGTTTTAATATTTTATAAGGCATTCTGTTACTAACTCATTTTGCTTTATCCCTAACGAATATAAGTGGAACTGAATAATAAAAAAAAAAAATCCTAGAATCTGATATTTTAATAGTAGTAAATATAGCAGATTGCATTATAAACTTTGAGGTTTCTACTACCTGTACAGCACTATTCTGGCAAGTCTGTCTTTGCCAACAGAGCAATGATTCCTTCATCTGTCTTTTCAAGTACACAGTCTTCTTACTGGACAATGGCATGATACTGGCATCTATCTTCCTTTCAGTGGGAAATGTGTAGACCAGAATGATGGTTGTTTTGTTTTTCTGTCATCTGGTTCATTCCAAAACCAAAGTGCTTTAAATTGTTTTGCAGTTTAGAATGTGCTACTAAACTGAAGTTTGTGCAGGAGGAAAACCAAATGAGCAGTGGAAAGGACTCATTCTGCTTTTAAAAAGGCAAAATATCAGGCTGCTCTCCTTCACCAAATTGTGTGTTTAACATCAAACTTGTAGCCAGGCAACATGTGTCCCTGATTTGCTCTGGTAAGGATGGAGACAATATTCAGACGACTTTGTGTATGGAAAACTAGCTGAATCTCGTTGCTGAAGACGAGTGAGTGGTGGAAGGACCAGGTGCTAGTATGTGCACTGCAGAAGAACAAATAATTAGGAGGATCTGAGTAACTGCTATTCCCCCTAACCAATTCAGTGGGGCACGCGTGCCACTGAGGCAGGATGCTGGATGCAGACAGTGCATAGGAAGGGGAAGCTAGGCAGGAGCGTGTCTATTTCAGCACAATAGCAACAGTATGGTGTATATGTTGGATATGCCATGTTCAGTGATATTATTAACATGGCAACCTATTTTTTCATTCAGCTACCCTGGTAAGTCTGTCTCTCTAAATAGGATTGCTTGCTTTTCCTTCCTTCCATCTGACTTGGACTAGTTGACAGAATAGTCAAATACTAGGTAAAAACCCCACAACTCTTCCAGAAATGTTCATTTGAATTCTCTGTCTTCAGCCTTCTCTGATCAAGTTCTGAACAATTAATGTGTTTGGTGGATGTGTTCTTTGTAGCAACCAGTTCCAGCTGAATCAGCTGAAAGCAGTCTTTTAAACCTGTAATGGCAACTTCTGGCCCTTCAAATGAGACAGTAAGTATTCCCTTACTGAGTCAAGAAGAAAATATCTTTAAAATAAATATATACCATAAGGACAGCTCATATTTTGAATGTCAATTATCAGAAACAACTAACAGTGAACATGCTGAAGACTGAATGCTACTTAAATAAAATTCTGATTACAAACTTTAATTACAAACAATTTGTTAACAGTAGGAGATAATAATCTAGTACATATGAAGGGAAAAAACTGCTTCACCTTTTTCTAGCTAGGATTTTTTATGATCAGGATTCATGTTTTTTCATAGTGTTTACACAAGATGTAACACACCTACAGAAAAAGTTTTGGAAACGAGTATTCAGATCACTTAAGCAGCTTTGAACACTTCTCCTTTCCCCATAGGACACAAGTTGCTGTAGGTTGCTGTGTCCTTTCACTCAAGGAAAGATGAAACCTGAGTCAAAACTAGGTTAATTAGTGGACTGAAGTTAGTGAATTCTTCCATCATGCCCAAAACCAATGTAACATTCATCTGGCTAAAAATGTAACCCAGTTTGTGAGCCAATGATGTTAGCAAAAGGTAGTTTCAAAATGAAATATGAACTCCTATCCCTGCCTGCTTTTTCAAACTAGCCCATTCCTAGAGATTTTTCCCTTAAGACCATCCTATCCCTAGTTCCCTTTCCCACTTCTCCTTTGCTCAGTCTAACCAGAAAAACGTCTGCTTTGTTAATGGAAGTTACCTTTAGATGACAGCCCAACAGCTGTAGTCTGAGTTAGCCAACAAGAGAATCCTGTCGTGATTTTACATGACAAGTTAGGGCAATGAAAAGTGATGTAGTTAATTGGGTTTTTTGTTTGTGTTTGGTGTTTTTTTTTTACATGCAGATCATCCTGGAGTGGAATGCTTGCTAAATCTGAATTATGTGTTTGCCACTGCTATTCAGTATTGTTAGTTTAAACTGGGTCCTTGAGGGATAGCCTCATAAAGCATATATTCCCTAAAGAACAATCTGTTATTCTGGAACATGTAACTGTCCTGTGATACTTCAAAAACCAAACCAACCCAAAAACCCAATGAACATACATGTTTGGTAGATGTGATACGGAGAATATAAACT
This sequence comes from Tauraco erythrolophus, assembly GCF_009769465.1. Taxonomy (NCBI): domain Eukaryota; kingdom Metazoa; phylum Chordata; class Aves; order Musophagiformes; family Musophagidae; genus Tauraco; species Tauraco erythrolophus. The sequence continues at coordinate 8,547,388 of NC_141465.1, forward strand.
GTATTGTCTCACTGTATTTCCACTGAGGTTCTCTTCCTACCTCAGTCAATAATGAGGAAGCAGAATTTGATCCCAAATGGTTCCTTTACTGTATCACCTAACTGATTGTCCAAGTTGCTATGTGAACAGCAAAACCAGTGAATTTTGATTTCTTCTGGATTTGCATTCTTTATTTTCCTGAGGCCAAACTGAATAACTAACAAATGAATCTTGTCTGCCTTTCTCTCTGTGAGGATGCCAAGTTGTGTCCCTACCCACTGCTTGCCCACTGATTTTCAGGAATTTGTTCAACGATATAATTTTATTTTAGACTCTAGGCTTCTCTCAAGATGAGTTTCAAATTACCATCAAAAGTTATTGGAGGGAGGGGGAGGAATAGATGGATAGACAAGGAAACATCACACTGAGATAAACATTGCTTTCTATAAAAAACAGTAAAAAGAAATGTAAACCCTGCATGCAGTACTTCTCAAGAATAACATTGCCTACAACAGCATGAAGGACTTCTCGGATACAAAGTCCTGCAATCCATGTAGAAGACTGAAAACATCAGGAGTGGTATCAGGCACCAGTGAGCACACAGGCTCAGCCAAAGTAGTGTATGAGCTATCAGACTCCTTTAGCGTTTTTGGTAGGACAGTGAGGAATTACAGATCTTGCTGTTGGAAATGTGTGCATACTGTTTTGAATCACACCTACATGTAGAAGCATTCCAGGTCGTTAGAGGTGCCAAAACTTTTGCTATCTAGCCTGGAGGATATATATTTTCACTTTTCTCTCTAAAGAAAGCTCTTGGGTTAGCTTGCATATACAGTGATTTAGCACTTTTCAAACAATTAGTTTTTTTAACATATTGATGTAATTACAAAAGCATATGTGCCTCACTTATTCCTTTAAACCTTTCCACTGAATTGAAATACTTAGCATTTCTACAGCCAACCATATGATCACTTTAACACTGCATATAGGAGAGGGTTAGTGCAATAAATCAGATGGCTTGTTGGACGTCTTTCCCTTTGCTTCTGCTTCAAAATGAACTCCTTGTGACTTTGAAAAGGTGACAGTATATGCTTGCAAATGCAATGGATGGAGCAAACAGCTGTTCTATTAAACATTTTTTTTAAAAGGTTGCTTCAGGTAAGGGTTATTTTGGTCCTCTGTCTGATTCATCCTCTACAAGGTAGGAAATACCTGCCTGAGGAAAGGGAGATAAGTAAAGGCAGTGTTTCGTGTGACAAAAGATGAACTCCTAACTCAAAATCTTCCAACTGTGGGAATGTATTTAGGGGAACAAGAGACATTTGGAGCCAAACACTGCCAGTAAGTTACTTGTAGGACCTAGCCTACTCCTCTGCTTTACAGAGGCAAAGGACTGTGACTTCCTACACCATTCTTTTCCCTGGCCAAAAAGTAGGGATGAAGTGAAACGTGGCAAGGGAAAGATTTTGAACTCATCAAGGGCCTTAGTTGTGACAAATGAATTGCACTTCATGACTTATTGCAACTTTTTCTCCTTTTTCCTTTGTTTATACATGAATGTGGGTAAATAAAACCACTGTAGATGTATAATAATACCAGTAGAATTGTTGGTGCTTATCCTCTCCACTTCTGCTGCTGTAAGTACATAAGCATGAGCACGCAGTAGGGAATTAGACCCTTTCAGTTCCAGTTTCGTACCAGGGGAAGCTGGTATAAGGCTACCTATTTTGCAAGAATAAAGCACTGGTAGGTGTTCGTTACGTTTGCAAGGAACTCTGAGATCCAAAATAAAGTCAATGTTAAGGGTTATTGATCAGCTAAAGGCTGAAATGGCAAATTCTTGTCTTTCTGGAGTCTCAGCATCTGTAGTTTTACTCAGCAAAATACAGGACAGCAACACAAATAGTTTTTTTCCTTTGTTATGGATGTAAGGTTATCAAGATAAGTGATTGTGGTTGGGTTTTTGGTTGTTTTCTTCTTCTTTTTTTTTTTTTTATTTCAGTAGCTGAAGAAACATCCTGAACATGGATTAGAAGGATTGCGAGCAGGACTACAAACAAGTCTGCTAGCTCAGTTAGTATTTATTTCCCAATATCCTACTATTATTGCGTCTTTAGCCATTTATCTTTCTTTTCCAAGACGTGACTCACTGAAGTATGTTTCCTAGCTGCACTGCAATCTTTGCAGTATAAAACAGAAATAGAACATGTCTGGGTTTTACTTCAAACTTCATCTCATAAACATTGTGCAAAGACCCCATGTAAACACCCTAATTGAGTTAGCATTTAAACTCACCATAGACTTATCCTTTAATAAATTTAAGATCTTACACATGCCAACAAAACAGTCAGTTTCATAAGCAGAGCAAAATGAAGTCTGGGTAGAAATAAATAAATGCTAAGATTTTCAAAGGTTCATATCAACAGAAAACTGTGAATAGTGTCTCAACAAATGACAAGAAAACCATTGTCTAATCTGTACTTCTCATGTTATGAAGATGACGTTTGCCTTCCCTCAGAGAGTGCTTGTCAAGTGGGAGCTGCACTACCTATTTTAGGCTACGTTTATAATAGGAAATCACCTGAGTATCTGGTTACAGAGTATTTTGTTTTAAATGAAAAAAGACTTGTCCTCACTTTCAAAGGTGAGTTGTAAGATTGAGAGGTTTGTGAATCACATTGGCATCTGATGGAGGACTAGAGGATCTAGTTTAGAATATAAAGCCCTGTAGCTCAGAGGCTGCTTGCTTATTATACATTTAAAGTGCCATAAAGAAGTATTGATCCATGACTGAAGAATCAAGTATTATTGGTTTTGAAATATTTCCTAGAATTTCATACATTAAATTATCTCCTTCATGGAATATAGTACATGTATGTGTATGCACAAAAAGTTCATATGCTCCTTTTGTTGCCTCTTATAATTATTTCCTGCGCTGCCTTGTATTCAGCAATGGAGGTAGAAAGACAAACTTGTTCCCTCTTTGAAGATTTTTTTTTTTTTTAATTTGGTCTAGGCAAGGAAGTGACTCAAAGCAAAAATGTGTTGGCAAGTCCTGTGACCTATGAAATCAGTCAGAAATCGGATAAATCAGCTAAGCAATTAACTGCAGAAAATAACTTACAAAATAATAAAGTCTTCTTGTTGCTGCTTTAGCTGTGTTTCTGTATTGGACTCTTTCCATTAGATGCTCCTAAGAAAAGCAGAAGCTGTGTTCCCCTACCAAAACAATAAAATAAATATGGACTATCACATACGAATTTACACAGTTTAAGAAAAACACTTAGTTTGAAATGTTCAACAGATCTTACTATGGAGGGGAGAACCTGCTTTAAGAAACCATATATCCTATCTCTAAAATACATGACAACTATAAAACTTTGAAATGAAATCATAGGATAAATCCAAGATAGTTTAAAAAGGAAGGAAAGAAAGATAGGTGACAACTTAGTTGTGTGAGAACAGGTTTTCCAGTTCAGGTCTGTATGCTTTTAGTTCTTTATGTTCTTTAGAAAATTCACATCTCGCACTGCTTTCTCCTCTTTAAGAATATGTTAGCTGATAACGTTTGCCAGGAGGACATAGTTCAAGTGGAGTGTTTGTGTCAGGAAGACAACACAAAAGAGGGAGTTGGAACATCATGCAATGAAACACACTGGCACCTGGGGAAATTATTCTGTAGAGACTGATTGACATGAGTGATACTATTTAGTTTAATACAATCATTGAACAATATTACTCCGTACTGTGTAAGCTTTGGTAAATTAATGAAAGCAGATACAAAATGGAGGTCTTCCTGCTCTGTCAAAAAAAGCTACAGGGTTTCTTTTCCTCTTTCTTTTGGAGACACTTTTGTCCTGACAGCATGAACAAGGGGTGAAGCAGAAGTGGAAACAGTACTCACTGGTTGTACTGTGTATTTATTTTAGCAACTGCTATGTGGCTGGCAGAGCTTAAGTGTCAGATCTGACAGAGGAGAGAGACCAGGTGTTATTAGCAAGTAATACTATGTTTGCTTTGTGTGGGAGTTAAAAATTCACTGGAATTTTTTGTTAGAGGACTTGGCTATGACCTCCACAATCAAAACTTGCCCTCTGCTCCTTGCAGTTAGGTGCTGTCATTAATCATTTCACACCCAGAGAGTGATGGTGGCTTGTGTTGCTGTCTACAGAGCTGAGAGCGCTGTGGTCTTGGTAACATTACTGAAATACCTGAGGACGCAGCTTGGGCTGAGCTGGTGCTGCAATGGACAGCACAAACAACAGTGAGGTTTTCATCAGCTTTCACAGCCTCTCCTGCTTGCTACAAACCGCCTTTCTAGTGAGTTGGTTTCCATGACGTAGAGCAGCTAAAGGAGCTGGGATGAGGCAAGAAACAAACTGCATGGAACATCAGCTGAAGCTTAAATGGAAATGGTTTATATCAAGCCGGCTTCTGTTGGCAGACACGTAGTGACAACTGTTGAGCCACAGAGGTTTTCAGCTGCTCTGTTCAATGTAAAATCCCTAAGGCTTATTAAAGAAGGTGGTTTGCACACATGTAAATACAGAATCATCAAGTTCCTGAAGTTGCTCACAACTGAATTAGAGGGCACTTGCCTTGCAAGTGTTCTGGCTGGTGAAGAGAGATTCTTTTGCTGGCTGAAAAGGGAATTGAACCAGCTCGTTATCTGACTCTGCTGTGAGTCTTTCCAGGAACAACATAATTGCATTACAAAGAAGTTATTTTAGATGTGGGAAAAAAAACCCAAACCCACAACAAATGACAGTTTGTTATATTTACTTGATTTCATCTTCTTTACTGGACTGTTTCAAGGCAATGCTGTCAATGAGCTTGCAAGCTGTTGCAAAGTATATGTTAAGATGCCTGACATGCTTATTCATGGGAATTTGGACTCAGGAAGCTTCTTTCCCCTCTTCTTATCAAATTACTAGCTTAGGCTGTGGAATTATCTGTCCCAACTAGAGGAGGAAGCACCATCCCTCTCCAGCCTCAAGGACAATGACAGGAAAGAGGAAATGTGCCTCAAGAAAATGTTCCTCCTGTGTTTTAAGAGGTGGCGGATTGGCTTGTTAAACAGACTTCACCTATTTTGGGTGTGCTAGGGTGCAAATCAGTTAGCTTTAAGCAGTTTTATATTGCTCACCCTGTCAAAGTCTGGCCATGGTGTGTTTGGGCGTGTGTGGTGTCTGGTTGTTTGGCTTTTGTTTTCTCTTGCTTTCTGATGAATTACTAAATGAGCAGATACATGAATTCCTTGATTTCTGTGAGCAGAAGGGACTAGAACTAGGAAAAACGAATCTTTTGCTTTTTGTGGATGGGAGTGGAAGTGGTGTAAGTGCCTGAAAAACCTCTTCTTCTTTCCAATTTTATGCACCTCGCACAAGCTTAGACAAATATCTGCCTGTTTTGGTGCTTATAGAGGAGAAAAAGCCATCAGATCTGTTTTCTCTCTGACTTTTCAGCAGCATTGTGTTTCTCTGAGGAAGTTTTCTGACTGTGCATTTGACTGAATAGATAGAAATGTTACAGAAGTTAACTTTCATGCATTGCTCTAAGGAAGAGGGTACTCCTTTTCTTTATTCTTCCCAGTTGCTGCTTTTGACAAAGCATAGCTGATAGCAGATATTGAAGAGATCTTAAAGACCTTGCAGTATTATTGTGCTGTCTTCACCCTGCAGCTACCTCAAATTCTAACAGGAGGATTGCCGAAACTGCAACCCTATCCATGGACATAACCTTCAATGGAAGTGTGTCGTCGTTCTTTACTTGACTGCCTGTCAAGGCATAGATTAAACCTTAGTTTAGGGTACCTCACCAATTACTGTCAGAAACTCTCGTTTGGCATGGATGAAGCTTGCCCCACTCAAACAGGACAAGTCTTCCAGTGACTTCCCAGGACATGCCATTCCACAGATTACTGGGAAAGAATTCATGGAAAGCCTAAATTTACTGCCAAGTGAAGCAGCACAGAGGTGCCCAATGGGCCTTTACTGCTCCTTCCCAGGGAGTGCCTTGCTGAAAGCAGGAAACATTGCGTACTGGTGTGACCAGTGATTACTGGGGGGTTGATTTGTGAATGCTTCTATGTTCGGCACTGCTAAATATTCTGAATGATTTTTCGCTCTCTTAAAAGAAACAAGTGTATGTTTTTCTACTCATGTCACAATTAAAAAAGCCCTTTTTTTAAGGCTCACATATCTTCAAAACCATAAATTGGCTGTATCCAGTTTTCTGTAGTTCAGGACAAACATCTTGCATTTCACAGGACTTTTGTTCTGCTTTTCTCCTTTTCAAATGTTCTTGAAGTTCTTTTTAATTAAAGTATATAAAGATGTAATCTTTACTATGATTTTTCACTCCAGGTTTTCTTGTCTTTCCTCTCACTTATTAGCTTTCACTCCTCAAATTAATACTGCTGAAGTAAACAGCACCCAAGACAGTTACAGTAAAATAGAAAGGAAAAGACACTGATTTAGCATTCTGAATTTTAATTGAAATTAGGTACTGATGCACCTCTTCTTGCTGCACTTTTTTTTTTTCCTAAAGGAAAAGCAAAAGATTTATTAAAATTACATTGCCTTGTATAAGTGATAGATACTTTCCAGACTTACACAAATTAGTTGTAGAACTATTTCCTTTTCTCTTCTGGAGGCTTTAAACACCTTCAAGAAAAATCACATTAAAAGACAAAGTTCCTTTGCTGTCAAAGGGATTCTGTCAGAAACAGTACTAGAACAAATTGGGCCCGAGGCATTTTGGAGGAAATAATACTCCAGCTTTGCCCTTCGATTTGTAATCAGTATAAATGTGTCAAAACAAAGGACGCATCCAAGAATATTTCTATCCCTTCAAAGAGACAGACAGAATTACAACCAAAGTCTTTCATCATTTTTGTTTTATATTTGGCCAGTCTTTTGAATTAGGTAATGGAAACTTAATCCTTCCCTGCTGCAAACCGTTTCGCAAGACCAACGACTAAGAAGTCCACCTGCTCAAATTTGAAGAACAAAAAGATATTTAACATTTGTTGTTCTCCTAAGAAAATATTCCTAAGTGCTCTGGCTAGGCCCTTTCAAGGCAAAGCTAAACTTCTGGTTCCAGAATGATATTTATCATGACCTATAGTACAATGTTTTTATCAAGGTAGCAGACTTGGACTGCTTATGTTAGGAGGCTATATAGCTCAATCTGATAAGATTAACACTTCCACTTAGCAAACCACGCATAAATTCCTGTCTGACCTGACTCTTTAGATAGCTGAAAACACTCAGGCCATGTTTGGCCTGTGGCTCCTTACAAACCGCAGCTTTTGTGGGAACTGCAGAGGGATCGCCTCGCAAACACACACAAGGATTTCATGATGCTGAGTTCGCACACAGCCTGCCTGGCAATAAATCTTCTCCCACGACTGCTCTGTCAATAACAGACCTGCTTGGAATGAGTCGGTGCAGGCTACTGCATCTACAGCGTGACTGTAATTGCTGTGTGTGAATATTGTACCTATAGGTGATACTCTTCTGAGTACCTTCGTGCAGCCCAGATGGTTCGTTTTGTGTTGTCATCACTGGGTCAAGAACATCTCTATATTTTACTGCTTTTTCTTCAGGCCTCTTTCTTATGTCCGCTTATTTAAAGGGATAACTCACTAGTGGCATGGTATATGGTGAGCTTACTGTTCATTGCGGGATGCTCTTCTAGCAGTCCTTCTAACCTGGTCTGAGGCAGCCGGGTTTTGGTTTTAACAGATACGCTGCCAGAAGTTTGTGCTGAAGAACTCACATAATAAAAATGTTCAAAGGTGGCCAAGCATCTTCCCATCTGGCACACAAAGGGCAGTAAACAAAGGGAGGCTACTAGAATGTTGTCCTAAAATTGTCTGCTATAGATTTCCATACTGTGGAAAATCCTGTTCTGGGAATATCTATTCCTGTTGACAGAGTGTCCCCTCTGGATTTCTGAAAGGCACTGTCACCAAGGAGATGGAAGAATTCTTGAGTGGAAGAGGAAATAAAAAGAGATAGGAAATGCTTGACTGAACAGAGGGAGGAAAAACCTCCCTGACAGAGTGTGCCAGGATGTGTCCAAAGGAAATGCTGGAATCTCCCTTCTCAAGGGACTTAAAAAGCTAAGCACTAGAAAATGTACTGCAGGGAACAATACTGCATTGGCAGGAAAATGGGCTAGATGATCTAATTATTTTCCATCTTTAACTTGTCTAAGTCTATGAATAATCCAGATCTCTCTAGCTGCCTTTTTTTTTTTTATTAATTTCCAAAATATTGTAAGTTGGGAATGATTTCTTTTAAAAGAAATAATATTAATAATTCTTACTTCGAATCCATCAGTCCTGAGACTCAAAAAATTCTGATCTTTCTTGTAACCAATTCTCCTTTCCAGAACTGTGACATGCTAGGTGTAGAGTTAAGCTCAGACAAATATGAATGGTTACAGCTGGTTTCCACAGTGTACATCTGCAGAGTTTGGGGGCAGTCACACTTAAGTGTCTTGTGGTCTGGTATTAGTAATTCTTTGCAAGTAAACCTGTAAAGTTTGGATAATAATCTTTGAAAAGCCTTGATGTTGTGAATTCCTTCATTCCCTTGCTACCACAGATTTTTCCTGATATTATGACATCGAGTGTCCCAATATCTCTACAGATGTGTTAGTGTGAGCAGAGTTTGTTACAGGGAAGCATACACCACCTGTATGTCTTTAGCAGACTTCATAGTATCTGTTCATTTAATAAGGGAACAGAAAGATAGAGGATATTTTTGCTGAATTGTAAATTTTATGGGTTTTGTGTTGTGCCATTCACCTACAAGGTTTAAGGTAACTTACTTGTGCAAAGAACCTTCATCTTTCCTATTCCTTATTCCTATAGCTCAAATACAGCATAATTTATATTGTGTCTATATGACTTTTGATTCTTCTTGAAATGTTTTATCGCACCTTTCCCCAAAAAGAAACTTTTATGTATGAGTATGTGTACATGCACATGTGTACACGTGCATAAATAAAAGATTCAGTTTGACAAATCAACGGTGAGTATCAGCAGATACTTAATTCTGTCCCCAGTGTGAAACGTATTACATACAAGATTGACTTTAACTACAGTCACTCCACTGACTGAGGTACCTGGGGCCGTTCTGAAACGTACACACTAGAATTCATGATGCTATTAAGTAATCTGAGAAAAGAATCACTCAGCTCCTGCTACAGTGAAACTAGTAAGATGCACTCAGAACAAGAGCATTCAGCAATAACGCAGTATGTTCTGAATTAAGGCAAATTTACTGGGAGTCAGGGGTCAATCGAAAAAAAGAGCAGGAAGCTTGCAGCTCTCTTTGTGAGCTTGGGTAAATGTGTCCATCAATATCTGTGTTCAGCAGTTACTGTCTTGAAAATATTTTGTGTTGTAGCAACACTTAAATTAAAAATCCATAAAATTTTAATTTAGCCTGCAAACCTCTGTCCCATATACTGTAACTTTTCCTGATTCAATTATTTTGTGTATTTTATATCTCTTAAAATAGTATTGCTTTAAATAGATGTAGCTGGGAAAAATTGTTTCTAGGACATGGCTGGCTAAACTAATGAATAGTTGATAAAAATGTGAAATAAGTGCTAATTCATCTTTTAGACTCTGTTAATAAAGTCACACCTGAAAGAGCTGAATAGAGGAAATAAAATTGCTGAGTCAATTCAGACAAATTTAGACATTTGTCTAAATCATTGAACTTTCTCTAAGAAACTTGATCGTTTTTGTACTTGGATTTTTGAATAGTTCTTTGGGTTGTGGAGGATTCTTCTTTTGAACTGGAAAGATTTTCAGTCTTTTAAAAATTCCTACTACTTTTGTGCAGCAAAAGTTTAACTATCCTGAAGCACTTCAATAAGAACACCACCTCCATTTGGTCTCTACATACACAAATTTTAAAACCTGTGCCTACCCACCATGAAAATAAAATGTTATTGGATAAAGGTTTTATTTTTTTTAAAGTGATAATTATTTTGAGTAGCACATCTCTAAATTTGGGCATCTGATGGAATGTTTCTCTTTTTAAAAAAAAAAATTATCTTTGAGGCTAGTCTCATTCTACAAAGTGGAAGTCTTCAGGCTGTTTTAAGCTTGAGTTTCCAAGCATTTTGACAGTCTTATGTATTTTCTCCCTGCCCATGCAAACCACGAATTTCCTACTGAGGATGTGATTTCATCGAGCTTCAAGGCTTTATTTGAGTACAAATTCAAGCCCTTTACAAATGTATTTACTTTAAAGACTGTGTAGAACCTTCCTTATAATGTGTCTATGATTCCCAAAGCAAGGGGCTTGCTATGTATGCATATGAAATATTTAACAGAAATGAACGGTTTCTCCAGCTCTGAAAATGTACTGCACAGAGAAACTTTGCCAGATGACACCAGGTCGTTAAGTGCTTTGTGAGAAATGTCTTGGCCTATTCTAGTTACTGATGAAACTTGCTTTCCACTTCAGTGAGGCCAAAATTTCACAGTTGGATGATGCCCTGGAGATTATCAAGAACACTAAGAAAAATTTCCCATCACCTCTGATTAATTATGCGGAGTAACAAGTGTTCCCTTGGGCAGCTTTGTGTCTCAGCTATAGATAAGCACTGCTATGTGAATTTTAATGAAGAGCAAACTCTGCAACAAGCAGGATAAATTCACCATTGCAATCACCTCACTTTATAGTCGCCACTATGCAATAAAGCAGTTTAACAAATCAGTTGAGACTCCAGTTCACAATGAAGTTAACACAGTGCTGGCTAAAAAGTAAATACTGGTTTGGGTTGTGCTGAGTAAACATACAACTTGAAGTTCACTGGTAGATTTGAGACAAGTAGTCCAGTAGTAGAATCACAGGGAAAGAACAGGCATCAAAACTGATCACTTTCCGCTATGGAAATGCATGTATATGTGTTAGCATATGCAAACCTATATAGTGTGGTCACAGCTCAGGTTCTTTCAGCTACTAATGCCCAGTCCATGCCTACAGTGATCCCATAGACTCAGGAAAAAATGAACGTTTTTCAACAGTCACTGTGAAAAGAGTTCTCGGAGAATGTTAGTTCACTACCTTGTAAAGAGCTCAAACTTTTAGCACCATGTGTTCCTGCTGGCAGCCTGGTAACATAAAACTAGAATAACAGTCATTGCTCTCTAATGTAGTAATGCTAAGAACTTTTAAGTTTACTGATTCAAGTGTATTTTGGGGTAGGGGAGGATAAAAGGGGGGAAGAAACTCTCTAGAAGGGCTTTAGTAGAAATTAGATTAATCTATCAGAGTTATTTGTAGAGGAACTCAGGGAACTATATTGACAAGAGTGTGGAATGTGTCCATAAAAAAATTTCTAATATTTTCTATAGTACAAGTACTGATTTTTCTTTATTTTTTTAAACGTTCCTATTTACATTGTCCTACCAGTTAATGTATTCAAAGTATTTAAATACTATCAATTACGATATGTAGTCAATTATCCAAAACAGAGGGGTTTTTATTCAGAAAAAAAAAAGTAAAAGTACTCTTTTGTTATGATCATTCAGTTACAACATGTAATTAACTCATGAATATCATGATCACATCAGGTAAGTACATTGGAAATGATTTGTAAAAGTTAGATCTACTGATAGATTTGGGATACAAGTCCTCCTTCACTTCATTCAACAAAACTACTGTCTTTCTCAACATGCCTTGCCTCACTTATGTTCTCATAACAGAAGGAAAAAAATAAAAAGACTGGTATTTGCTTAACTATGCAAATGAAAATTCATTTGGGACATATTTTTGTTTTGCTGATTGATGTTTTTCAGTGTCTTCTTCCCTCCTTTTCAGTCCTAAGCTTTTCTTAAAATTGATGTGGAGACTGTGGATGTTTTGAACCTTTTCCTTTGTGCCATTTGTACAGAATGTGAGTTTGAGGGTGCTGTAATAATGGAGACACACTGTCTCTTAAAAATCTGCATAATTTTAAAACTTTGTGTGTGGACTTGTCTGTAATCCTCCAAGAAGTCTTTTGAGTAGGGAAGCATAATTTATCTTGTTTTATAGATAAATAAACATAGAAGTGGAAAAGCTACATAACTGTAAAAACAGACAGATGGTCCCTAATCTTTGACATGAAAAAGGAGAAAGGGGGTGGTGGTGGAATGAAAATAAAATAAAATAAAAAATTCCCAGAAAACCTACTAGGATTACTACTGAGTTTTTCTAGGGAAAGGTTTTGATGATTCACAAGTGGCTCTTGAGCTGCCAGTCTTTTTACTTTGCTTGCTGTGCATGTAGTGCTGCCCATCACCTGTTGTTAATTATCACATCCTATAAATCTAACGTTAGGAGACTAGCAGTGAGACACAGTGCCTGCACTGGCTTAATGGACACTCTGGGAAAAAAATAATTTTTCAAGAGTTTATTCCTGGATGAGCTTCTATGAACCTGGCATTGTCATGAACTGATATTTCTATTAAGAAAAACACTAGTGGATGCCTTTAAACAAATAAGGTCCTGGCTTTATACAGCCATTGTGGTTTCAAGCACTATATCAAGAAACACTATGATGGGAAGCTATCATTTAATAAATCAAAATAGCTTGCTTGGTAATAAATTTTTTTCTTAGAAACCACAATATTCTCTTTCCTACAAATCATATGATTTCCCAGTTCCTGCATTTTTTGACATTACCGGAGTAACAAAGGAACGTGGGAAGTAACTCAGTATGGTGAAATCATTCAGTTTAGCTGTGCCTACATGAAATCACACAGTTTAGCTGTGCCTACGCTGTGGTTAGAACAACTTAAAAATGTGTGATTTCAAGCATAGGTGATCAAGTTCTTGCCTTTTTCAGGCAGCCACAACTTGGCTGAACTGTGCAGTGCTACCTTTCTGAGATGAGAGAAGTGTTTACTTTTGACTAAATCAATTTCATTTCTCAACTTTATAATCTACAAATAGGTGAGCAATATTTCCATCTCACAGTGTAGGAAATAGTTCCTTGCCTATATGGACTGTAAGCATTAAAAAAACCCCAATAAACTATAAAAAATGCTATGAATCATTGCTGTTGACTCTGTGTTCTCTGTTGGCAGCTGTTCACATAACTTCCACTTATATTGATAAATCAGCCTTTGTATTTAGCAATGAAAAGAAAGCCATATTTTTTTTAAAAAAAAAGAAAAAGACATAAAAGAAATAATAGTTCAAAGAGAGGAAAGATACAAAGACTTATGTTCTGCTGTCAGTGACAGCCGTCTAAATCCATATTGGGTCTAGACCCAAATCCTGTAAAGGCACATGCACATAAATAACTTCTGTAAGAAATACACTGTTGTATTTACCCAGATGTATTCTCACATGTAGAATAACTTGCTGACATAAAATATCAGATTGACTGGGACATATCTATTGGCATCACCAAAGACTCTAAGTTAGTCCAAAACATTGAGCAACAGACTTTGCTAAAAACATATACGAACTTGCATGTATTTGTATATGAAATCATTCATAAGTTTCACTTAAAGAATATAAGCAATAAATACTTCTCCTGTAAATAATACTGCTCTGTTACATGGTCCTTCGAGTTTTCTAATATCTGCTAAGAAAGTCGTAAAAAGTTTATAAAAGTCTGAAGATTCAACTTGTTTTACTGGGATCCCTTTTACGATGCACTTCTCATACAAAGATCAGTGTATTCTTCCATTTATTTGTTCCGCAATTATTCAGTATTCCACAGCAAGAATTTTTGTGTTCTTGGGTGCGAGATTCTTTTTATAATGAAGTGCAATGTGGGTATGAATATATTTATATAGCTCCAATGACTTATTGGCTCTGCTTGCTAGTAAAAATATGGTTTTGATTATCCTTAAAACTCCTGATTCAACCTACTTTGGGAAAATAGAGCTATATTGTTTTTCACTGTTCACATGACATACTGTGCATTCTAGCTGAGATCCAAGGTACAGTACAGTGGACTTGCACCAAAAGAGAAACTTTTGCACCAAACCGTGATTGGAAGCTGAAATGTAACTTAAGGAATATTAATAACAGAGACATATTGAAAACAGAGTTCTGCTTTTAGGCAAACAATTTCTCAGTAGTTCAAAATGATAGTTTAGGAGACAGATAAGACAGTTGCTGAAAGTATACAGGAAATATTATGAATCCTTGGAGAAAAAAAAAAAAATCAGAGCAATGATTGTTTAACAGGCAGGCTTAAAATGGCCTCAAAGACTTATGTGCCACGTTGGTTACTGTCTTGTAACAGAATTCCATTACCTTGAAAGCAAACGTGGAGTCTGAGGCAGCTTTGTTAGATATACTAATAAGAATATATGTGTCCTCAAGCTCATCTTCCTGGGTGCCTATCTCTGTATGTTTCTTTTTCTTTTCCTCTTGTCTGCAACAAGTGATTATATGATAACCCACTTATAAATCTTACCTAAGCAATCTTTACACTAACTGTGTTTTTCTGATTCAGCTGTATTGGTGTGTATTTCTAGAAGCTTTTTGGTTTTTAAGTGGGGAGATAAGGAAGCTACAAAGTAAAACTGCAGATTCTTCAAGATTCACGTTAATATACTGTGAAAGGTGTGCAATTCTATTAGGGCAATGGACAAAAAACCTGACCGTATCTCCAGGAAAGGAGGAAATTCATTAAAGCCATGTGAGAGAAGAAGACTTACTGAAAATGTTTTCTGTGTCCCTCAGTTTTAAAGTTAATTGCATCTCTGCATCTTTATGGGCCAGTGGCCAACCTCAGAGCCACCTGTTTGTTGTTTTTTTTTTTTAAATATAATTCTGCAACTGACTGTCTTCCCATCTGCATCCTAAGTTACACATTCCTGCGTCTACATGGAACCCGCACTGTGTTCAGTTCTGTTCTTGAGGGAAAACATGGCACTGTTAACCAGTGACTAGCAGGCTTTCATAAATGCAGTTTTTCATGCTGAGTGAATGATATTTATGAACTGTGCGGTTGCCCATCTCACTAAGTAGAAACTTATCTCAAGGTATGTCTGAAAAGCAGTCATGTCCTTGGCAAAGCCTGCCTCTCAGAATAACACCCTGGCATCTTCTGGCTTTGTGAATGGAGAAGTTCTCGCCTCATCTCTGGCTTGGGGCTGGTATTTTCATGTAGTTTCTAGCCTTTGTCTGTTAAGATTTTTGACGAGACAGAGCCTTTTCAATGGAAATATTTTTCCCCAGGAAATGAAACTCTGAAAGACTTAATTGCATTGTTTCAGGATTACACTTTTTCATTAATTATGCCTTCTGTCCTCAATGACTTTAACTCTTAATGCCAATGCAGCAAAGAATACAGTCTCTGACATATCCTTAATGGTTGTGCAGTAGTCTTTTAAGAGACTCTGAATCCAAGATGTTGCATCTATCGTGTCACTATTTCCTCTATGAAGGGAAAGGAGATGACGCTTGCAATTGCTTTCCACACTCAATTCAGCGTGGTCATCTTAAATAATGAGTCCTTGCTAAATTTATATTAATAAATGGGGCATAAGCCTCCCTGCCTGTTAGCAAAAGCATCAGTTCTCATGTCGGCTGATGCTACATTGCACAGTATAATGTTCTGCTGAGAAATGTTTTTATTGGCAGGGAATAGAGGTGTGGGAGGGCACCTTTTGTAATGCTTTAAACAATTAAACTGTTAAGAAGAAAACTACCTTAGCTTAATAAGAGAGTACTTCACTGTACCGGTTCTGATATCCAGACTCAACATCCAGTAATGAAGAGATCATAACAGTGCTGAGTTTCAAATCTGAAGGATTCTGACAATCTGCGTTTTCTCCTCTTTCTAGAAAGAAAAGGGAAGAAAGCATGTATGTTAATACTATTCAAAATATTCAGGGCAGCAGAGAAATATTTCTACTTTACTTGAATAAGTAAGCTACATAAAGTTTATTTTATTTTCCTATTTTAATATTTTTTGACATAATCAAATGTTAATACATTAAATAAACATGAAAACACAAGAAAATTGTGTTTAAAACTGTTGCTCAGGTTACAAAGAAACCATGAAGGGCTCACATTCTGTTTCATTTTATTTTTGAGTAATGTTGTTTGCACTCCCACATTATGCTTGTACTTAGCTCTATAATTCACAGTAAACTGTGAGTTATTTTCTCTTTGGACTATATTACCAAGGATCACTATTTCTATTTGTACAAAGCTAATTATTTTTTCTCCTCAATGGCAATCACCTTCAAGCTTGTTTGGAGTTTTGAACAAACAAAAGTTGGAAAATGAGAGAGAAAATTGAAATATTTCACTGTACAGTGTAAACTACCAAACAACAACAAATTGCATCAATTGAAGCCTAAAACCTAAGTAGTTTTTTTTCTCCCCTTCATAAATGAGTAACAGTCGACAGCTCTGGAATGTGCACTCCTCTCCTATGAAAACATTTTTCCACTCTGCTTTTTCCAAAAATCAAAAGTTCAAAGCTAAACTACTACATGTTATAAAAGAACAAATCTACCATGACACTTAAACAAAGACATGAGTCAGTGTATTCAGCTTTCTTGAGGGAGGAAGGAGTTATGTTTCTTGTTAAGGCAAGGTTTGCATTAAAGAAATTATTTTTATAGTTTTATATATCTCCTTATAATTATTTATCCACATAGATGTTCTATTTTACTGTACAGTTAAAGTTGTAACTCATGCCTTTTCTGTCACTGATTATTATGGTTTACAACATTCCGCCTCAGAAAGCAATATATTAATATCTTCATTATACAAATGGGCAAATGCGATCACAGTCATTAAGACACTTAGTTCAGTATTATTTAGGATGCTCGTGGCAGTCCAAGAACCTCAGCTGCTGCTCTTTACTCTGGAGAGTGCTACTTTTGTTCTTGGGAAAGGCACAAGCAAGATAAGTAGCATGTACGTCGAGGACAGAGACAAAATGAGATGGCTTTGGACTGCTGTGGGTAAAACAACTTACATCTGAAATAAAAAGCATGTGATTTTGTGTCCTCTTAAATGTGAGTAGAACACAATATATTAAGCAGCTGAATTGCTCTATGTAGTTTTTAAAGCTGTCTAGGAAACTTGGAACACCATTTCCATTTATTTGGAACAAGTGGCTGACTCATTTGTCTGTCTTGAAAAACCTCTACTTCTGTTCCTGGCTGAAATAAGATGGATATTCTGAAAGTCATTCCTGTTGTACAATAGGAGAGAAGTGCGGAAAGTCAGAGCTCCTGCTAATATTAAGCCTGGCCATCCCTGAATGTATGGTCAATTTCAAATATGTTAAAGCATGCCAACTTTTACTAGGTCCTGTAGTAGCTGTGATGAGTCCGTCTTTTCAAGCAGATTGATACTGCAAAGTCTTGTTCTTCGTGGATATGTATTTCAGGTAGCTAGATCAAAGATCTGCTCTAGAGTTGGATCTTTGACACTGCATGTTATATTCAGCAGGATGGAACCAAAATCAGAAACTCCTTGAGCATGGAGAAAGCTTACATGTGAAACTATACCCAACAGCTTAGGCACTCCATCAGGATTCAATTTTCCCTTATTAAGATGTCAAGGTTTATTAGGTCATTCACTAAGAGCAGTGTTTGGCAACTGTAGAGACGATACGCTCAAACTGAGGGACGCTTAATTTTTTTCCTTCAATTTTTTAACAATATAGCTTAGACATGAGGTGTCATAATTTCTGCAGCTGCCTCTCTCTTTCTGTTGTTTCTGTAAGATGACATGTGAAAGGACCTAAAGTGGTCGTTACCTACAGTCATAAGTTCTCTTTAGCCTTTTAAAAATCCTGTTATATTTCACAGGGGAACACAGAGAGAGTGTAATGTAATTCGTATAAAGGGTTTTTCAAACTTTAACTTTTCAAATGGAAAAGTTTGGATTTTTCATTTGTTTTAGAGGCCCTTAACTGATTGTGCTGTTGAATTTAATGCTGATTATGAACGAGATCGTAGAAAATAAAGGGACACAGTCCATGGGAAGTACCTTTCTAGTAAGGGAGAGTGCCACAGTCAGTTTTGTCGGGTGCAGGCATATCACACTAGTGACAATGGCTGGAAGCACCAGGCAGCTAAAGAGGGCAACTTGCATTTTGTGACCTGCTGAGTAGATGAACCATGTTTTGATAACCTCTGGAATGAGGACAAAAGTGAACTCAGCTTGATAAACAATAAACTGATTTAATTTTCAGTCATCACACATGAAAGTAAAAAAGTTGCTATGAAAGCTGCACCAGGATGGGTATGGCACTGAGTAGTAGGGAGCAGTTAGGTGGCAGTGCCTTGATACAAAGAGAGCAACTGATTAACAATAGGTTAGTGGTCAGTACACTTGCTGGCTATGTGCAAATGAGGGTGAGGAGGGGCTTGGTTCTCCCTTCCTCTGGAGCCAAGCATGATCCTCATGTATGTGCTGTTTCGTTTGGCTACATAGGCGATACAGGCAGTAACACGGTATGTGTTCTGAAAGAGTCAGAGCCGCAGTTCAGCCAAATCCTGTACCAGCCACGGCAATAAGCATCACACAGGGCAAACACATTCTCCCCTGGCCTGTACTTCCACCTCCCACATTATGCAAGTGGGCAGGAAAGAGACTCTCACCAGAGGTTAGGAAAACTATGTGATTTATAACATTGGTGGTAGGTGGAACAGGGGAGACTATGGGACCACAAGAGCCAAGTATTTTAAGCATCTGTTATAGGCCTGTGCCAGATGCAGGATACCAGACAAGATGTGCCATTTGTCTGTTCTTGAATGGAATTTCCTATGTCCCTAATACCAAGCAAACTCTGTTTATTTATAATATAACTACTTCTGGTTTTGTAGAGATGATATACAGCATGTTTCGTCTTTTCACTCTTACAATGACATTTAAACACTTAAGAAATGATTTATTTAGCTGTGTAAATTCAGTTAGGCTTGGCGGGTGTTTTGCTTTGTCATGGGTGAATCTGTAAAGGCTGGAAAACTTCTCTGTTTAGGGCCGCTGAATTGTGTAGTGTCCAGAAGTACAGTTTTCTCTAATGCTTATCTGGGTTAAGAATGAGACCCAAGTTCTTATAAGATGGTAGGCAGTGATTTCAAGTGACTGTTTTCATGGGCACAAAGAGAAGAATGATTTGGAAAATGCTGACTGTCCTCTCCTGAAAGTGGAATTTTTTTTCACTTTTAGGGGATTATAATTAGTAAGCGATTCCAATTATTTCCCAAAGAACTAAGCATGAATTTTTGATCAAAACTTTTTTCAGAATATGTCAATTGAAAACTACAGCTCTTTGGTGGAAACACATGCATTGGTTGTAAAAGGAAGTATCTCTAATTTCTTGGAGTGCTTTTCTAGACAAAATCAGAGAAACATAACCTTCCCAGAGTAACAGTATCTCATAATCGGATTGATTACCTGGGAGTTGAGTATCCCACTTTTACATCTCTGTGCTACCTTGTTAATACCAAAGACAAAAGCCTCAAACTACACTTAAAAGCAGGTGTGAAAGTTAGTTCCAGGGTGTCTAGGCCCAGAAGGAAAATGCAAAAGCCCCACAGTTGAAGACCTTGGCCCCAGAGTAAGCCAGCTGTGCAGAAGGGTTGATATTCTGCACATTGGCACCCTTTCCTGCCAGCACTGGAACGCCCGTTTGCTCTGCTTCAAAGTCACATCAGGGTGGACTGTCAAGCCTGCCAGCCTTTGCCAGGGGCCTTTTCTGCCACCTCTGCTCCAGCGCCACATCTTCCAGTGCTTTACCAGCAGGCCGTGTCCTGATCACCTTGTTACCCTCAAAAATATGACCTTTTTTTAACTATTACTCGTTCAGAGGAGATGACACCTAAGGCTTCTTGACCTGGGCCCTCAATAGACTCTAGCTTTTTCACAGACATGCCTTAGCTCCTTTCAAGGACAGGACAAAAGAATCAAAACTAAATAAACAGAAATCTGAAAGATGGAAGAAGTGAAAAGTGGTGGTAACAGATTTGCTGACAAAAACATGAAGGCCTCCAAAATTAGTAATCATAATCCAAGTTTCTGCAGTGATATTCCCTATAACCTTTTAGGTAACAAGGTACAGTAAAATATGTGCAATTAACTGTCTGCATAACCAAGCTGTATGAGCTCATCTCTTTCTGCCTCAGTTTTTCTGTTTGTAAAGCTGAGGCCGTAATATTTGACTGGAGCGTTGCACTAAGTCCAGCTTCTGACTGGAGTTATTACAATAATTACTGCAGCAGATGTCAGAATCGAGTGGAAGTGCTGTCATTCAGCAATTAAAGCACAAACCACAGCCATCACTTTTCTTGTGTTATTACAAGTATAGACCCAATAGAGCAGAAAAAAAACGTTCACACTTGCTTCTAGGTGTAATCCTCTGTTAGGAGGGTATTCTCCTCCCTTCCCCCAACCAAGGGTTCTTCCAGTACACTTAGCTGTTCCTAGCTGTAGCTAGAAAAGATACAGCTGCATTTTTTGGCTTATGTATCTTAAGCTCAACCCTCAGCAACAGCTTAGTCTGAGCTGGTTTGCAAAACTATTTTTTCTGTAAATGATTTCATTCAATAGTTATCATGCAGTATCTACGCTCCCTTAAAACACGCTAGTGACTGAGTGCCTTGTCTTCCTATTACCAGACTAGTCAAATACTGACTTGGGAGGTGCTCTGAAAGCCGGGGAAAGAGGTGAGACAGAGAACACTTAATGAAAGCTGGGCTCTGAAATGGAGCCCTGCGATAAGACAGTCCAACAAGTTGATGCTGAGTGATGCAGAGAGCAGCATCTCAAGTGGCAGTTGAATGGATACAGTCAGCTTGGAGAGGAATTTCTAAGCAAGCTTTGAGCTCATGGCTTTGGAAAGGGTCATTTGCAAATGGACCTCACACAAACAGAGCGTAAAATACAGGATCCAGGCTGGGTTTTGGGGGTTTTGCATGCATTTGCGCTTTGGGGTACTCTGAATCCGGCGGCGGGTCCTTGCTTGTGGTTCAGGACAATCTCTAACGTAGCTAAATCATGCAGCCTACAGAAGCTGCTGCTTCCCACAGAGGTAAAGTCCGGCCAAGAATAGCATGTGTTTCCTCCTCTGCATCTAGCACAACTGCAGCTAAGTGGTTGCTTATGTTCAGAAATGAATGAAATATTCAATGAAAACAAGAATCTTCACTGACGCGACCACTGCTTCTTAGTCGTTACACAAAATAGCGTTGTCTGCCCAAGCGTGCCTGGCTCTCTAAGGATAATGGAGACAGTACAGTGTTTGGATAGCTGCTGTTTTTTCTGAAGAGTGGGCAGGGTGTGCCTGTGTGAGGGCATGTTCACAAGAGTTTTAGCCCAGAAAGAAATAGGTACATCTGGAAAGAGCATAATCCAGGTTGCCAGACTCTGGCACTGCTACTAGAAATAATTATTTCTCAGAAAAGTACCAAAGTGCGGCTGTCTGGTTTGCCCACAAGTATCCGGGCATTTTTCTTGGCAGTCGTGGGTACTGGCAGTTATTTGGCATTTTGATTCCTGCCTCAACTAGTGTCTGTTCTTTCTCTGCTGAAGATGGAAGGATACGCCTGTGGTTGAATCACTGGCCTAGGGATTAGGCAAAATGGGTTCTGCTCAGATTTTAGTCTGCGTCCTTGGCCAGGTCACTTAAGCAAGAATTTTGAAAAGTGCTCAGCACCCACAAACAGGATCAGATTTTTCAAAAGCTCTCTGCTTCCACTGAGGTAGTGGCCAGATGATCAAAGCAACTTTTCAGAAAATTTGGCTGAGAGTGTCATTGCAAGAGCTACTGGGTGCTGAGCACTCAGGAAAATCTGGTTCTCATTCAGATGCCCGGGTGGGAACCAAACTTTCAACTAGCGCCCATCGTCACCAGGAAGACACTTGAGAATCTGGCCAGGAGCAGTCTCTTGAAATGCTACACCAGCAACTTTCTCTGTGCCTCAATTTCCTCTAAAATGAGAGTGATGTTGCCAGGGTGCTTGTAAGGAGAAATTCATTAATCTACTGTATGTGATGTTCTTGGATGCTTCTGCAGCCAGGAGAGGGAGGTGAAGCGTTTGTAGTATATCTTTCCAGACATACCAATGATTTGTGTAAGCAAGAGTGTGTGTGAAGCGGGACTCCAGGAGTCAGCTTTGCTTTATGTACAATTTACAAGCCTTCAGGTTCAGGAGCTTCTGCTCTTTGTCTTAAATCCTTGATCATGAGCCAGGGCTCTGCCATGCTAGGGGATGTAACAAATAGATCAAAAAGACTCACCCTGAAAAACCTTTGTGCTAAACAAAGTGGGGCGGGGAAAATACATTGGAAAGCAATAATAAAGCTGTTCCATTCAGCTGTTTGCCTTATGAACTCCCTGCCTGTTGAGTACAGTAGTTTTATAATTTTCTTTCCTCACATGATATTTCTTTCCTCACATCCCACCAAAGCATTTGGGTTTTTTTTTTTTTGAGTTTTGGGGTTTTAGAATTTCAACTTTTCAAGACTGGTCACTCTCCTTGTACTAGATACCCATACACAGTAGCATTTTTTGCAAGTGAGGTTTTTTGGTTTTAAGACCAAAGAACCTTGACTCAAAAATGGGCTTTTTTATTATTATTATTATTTTTAACTTACAGTGGCCTCAATTTTGCCTCCAGATGGGGAAATCTGAAAGGTCCTGAACCTCCTGTAGTGAGTGCTGGAGCAGCCTTCCTTCTCTTTCCCAGCAGCTTTCCCTCACAGGATGCAACATTTTCTTTCCAACTGCGAGTGGAGCCCCCGCTCTGCCCCCCTCATTTCTGGCCTTCCAGCACTGTCTGCATCTGTGCGAGCTAATGCTGCCCAGATCCTTCTCACAGGGGCACCGAGGGTTGGCACGCAGCAGCAAAGCCCCCAGGCTGTATCTCAGAAACCCAAGAAACCTCAAACGCAGCGTGTTTCCATAAACGCTCCTCAGCTGACCGGGCTGTGAGGAGTTTCTGCTTTCCTCAGCTGACCGGGCTGTAAGGAGTTTCTGCTCTCCTCAGCTGACTGGGCTGTGAGGAGTTTCTGCTGTCCTCAAGCCTCGCCTCTCTTTTGGGGACGGGAGGCGCAGGCTTTAAATCAGTCTTCTGCCTGCCTGTGTGCAGAAATGGCGCTAACGTTAGAGCAGGCCGGAACCACGGAGCCACAGCATGAGGCGGGAGGCGGGTAACCACCGTGAGGGGCCCGGCCTGACCGAGGAGGGGCCCATGTGCCACGCTGCCCTGTCAGCGCCCCGGTGGGCGATGGCCCCTTCCCTCAGGGCTGTGGTAGCGGCGACGGCGCGGCCCGGCCAGGGGCGGGCTGGCGCAGGTGCGTGCCGCGACCGTTACCGGCCGGTAACGGCCGCCGAGGCGGGCAGCGCCCTGAGGGGCGGCGCCGTGGAGGTTCAAGTGGCTGCGGGCTTTCTGTGGATGAAGGTGCTTAACGGCCATTTCTGTTGCGATGTTTTAAACAAAAATGGTGGTTTTGTTGTTTCGGTTGTTTGTTTGTTTTAAATAGAGCACGTTGTTACAACTAAATCGTCACTAAATTGAATCCAGTGGCGCAAACCTCTGCTATTTCGGCAGCTTTTGGGCTTCTGGTACAACATTTTATATAAGTTTCCGTGAAGTCTCAAAGACTTAGGAGTAGTCGAGTAAGCAAAAACATTTCTCCTCGTGGTCTTTGGTGGCGCAGGAGCCGTGGAGGAAGGGGCCGCGGCGCCCTGAGCTGAGGGCTGCGGTGTTGAGCGCCCGCGGGAAGCACCTGGTGACTGCTTCAGTCCGCTTCGGGAGCAGCTCCCAATCCCATGGATGTGGTCCTTACTTTGAATGACAAGGCTGTATGCTGTGAGTGTCCATCGAGCTAAAACTGGCTCGCAAAATACATTCGATGAATGGAGCATCAAAAATTTAATAGATTTCACTTATGTCTGTAATACTTGTTTTCATGAGGTGAACAGTAGAAAGTTGAAAGCACGCGTAGCAGAGAAAATCTCTCTGAGCAGTCACAAATTGAATTTGTTTTGCTTGTGTTTCCTAGACCTTTTGTATTTAGTTTTTGAGAGCATTCAGCATGCGAGTGACAGATGTGATGTTGAAAATAGGGTGTTTCAAAAGAATACCATAAAATATTCATTGCAAGTGAATTCTGAACTCGGTGAAAGGCAGTTTTGGTGCTTGAAATTTGAATCTAAGAGCTATCTTGCCCTGACTGTGGAACAGAGATACACCATAAGGATCGCATACCAAAACTAATGGGTAGCTTGGATTTTAAATACTGAGTATTTGCAACTAGTTGTTTAAGAGCAATCTAAAACCAAAACGCAATGAAGGTAAGATTACAAAAGATGGCTGAGCAGAATGCATTTCCTTTAAACTAAAACTTAAAAGCCATTTGATAATTTTATAGCAGTACAAAAATACAAAATTTACTGCTGCAAATGAGTCTTTAATCAAGCATCGCACCTGGATGTTAAACATAAGAGTTTTCTTTACTTCCAGGATAGTATGAACAATATTTTTAGCTGAGGCTAGTAACATAAGCTTAGGGAACAATCCTAAAATGTTTTCCATGTTTCCTGACGTAATATGTTATGCCCAGATCTCCAAAAGATAATAATAGTCTGTAGGAGTTCCTGAGCACAAGAACTAAGAAAAGACCCTTGCAGTGGCAACTTGGACTGTACTAAATAGACCTCCTAAACAGCTATGCTGGTTGGAACTGGAGGAGAGTGGGAATTCCTGTAACAGGCACAGAACATCCACTTTGTTTTGTGGAAGACAGAAGCTGCTGCTGCGTCTGCACCCATGTGCACATAGAGCAAAACAGTTTGGAGATTTCACTGCCCAGACTTGCACGCGACTTCTGTGCACAGTAGGAACTCAGTTCATCATGAACCTTCATCCTTCACTGGAGCATATTTTTGGAGCAATTCATCCGGAAGGCTGGGATAGGATGGGACAGAATCCTTCCAGTTGTTGCCTTGTTAATTCATGTAGGGAATTACTAATTAATAAATAGGCAGAGTAGCTCTTGTGAACTGACATTCAGCCTGTGAATTCTGTATTACGCAAGTACCGACTCTTGTCCAGTAATCTACAGCAGCTCATCACAAATTGTACCCACAACAAGTATTCCAGTCCCAGAATACATTCGAATGGAGCCTAATAATGGTTACAGACGTTTTTGAAAGCACAGCTGGACTTTGCTAAGCTCTGCCCGCCCTCAGCAAAAATCTTTCCATTCATTGGAGGGCTTGTGCTCTGTTTGAGAGCTCTGTTTTTACCCTCTTTGATTTAACCAGAACTTGGCTTTGGCCCTTTAAATCCTCCTCCCTATCAGCTCAGCAACCACAGAGGCAGTTTATTACTGAAAAGAAATCTAAGAATCAGTTTTGGCCAGCATTGTCTTGGAAAGTTCATTTTATTAACATGGTTTTGGTTTTATTTCAAAAACACTTTGACAAGCACTGACATTTTTGGAACCAGTAAAGCACAAGAGACTCACTCCTAAAGGCCTAAGCTTTGCATTTTTCTGCAGTGAACAATGTGATGTGCTACTATAGTAAATTCAATTCAAGCCACTGGCTGAAAGGAAATAAGTATTGAGTGTTGTCTTCTTTCCTTCATTTTCTAAAATACATTTTGTGTGAAGCTAGTGCTTTTGGGATGTACTTGCTTAACTACTCTTTGCTTATTTGCTTTTTATCTATAGTGCAGGTGACAGATACATCAACGCTGGCAACATAAACCTTCCTCACAAGTCTGCTTTTATGGCTCAACTTTGACCTAAAATAACTACCTCTTGACTTTTTGCTGAGATCTGCCAACAAGGGTCCCAGTTGTGTGTTTTATATTAATGTCCATCAACTGAAAGTTGGACTAAGACCACCTAATTCATTTACAAAGAAATACTGGGAAATATGTGAATGCTTTTTTTTTTTTTTTCCTAAAGGCAAGCTGAAAGAGAAGTTCTGGTCTCTGAGCCACATAAAAGACCCTTATTCTGATACTCTGCATTCACTGGAGCTCCACACATAGTGGGAAGAACGGAAAGGCAGAACAGAGGTAAGTCGTGTGCTGGCGTAAGCAGACTTGACTGCTAGATTTCTTCAGTGAAAAGTTGTGTTTGGTTTGCGTGTCCCTGGGGCTGTGCCATCTTCCATTCTGTCCCTTTGAAAATTATGTCAAGTAAATTAGAGGCAATGTAAGCATCTTCATTTCAGAGACTGTAGTGTATTATATATATGCATGCTGTTGCTTCACACCATAACACTGGGTTTTGTTAGAAACTTTTTTTTCTTTCTGGAATTTTCAGTTGCAAAAATGGTCAAAAGCTTTGCTTGAAGTTCCCTATGCAAGTCTAGAGTGTGCTACTGTCCACTTCTTTCTTTCAGAGAGAAGAATGCAGCAGTATGTTGCTCTGGAAAGAGTGGTTGCTTTTTTAGTTAGCAGGAAACATATGCTGCAGATGTTTCAAAAATCTGGCTTTTAATATACCTTTGATATCTAGTCTGTCAAGCTGTTAGTTTTGACCCGTTCTCCCTTTAATAGGGTAGGATATGCGTATCCTGTATGTTGCTGTGATAGATTCCTAGGAGCTCAAGTGAACTGGCATCCCTGACCCGGGAATTCATGATTTTCAGTGCTATGGATATTTATTTAAAATAGAAACTCTTTCTTAAGTTTGCAGTACATTTTTTTTCATCTCAACTTTATTTCAGAGTGGCTGCATAAATTGTATGATCTGTTTCTCCAGTTGCATAACCAGATTATATAGGCCTTTCCCTACAAGAATGGAAAAGGAACTAGTTAGGTTCTTTTTCTGTTGTGTTTTGGTTTGTGGATTTTTTTTTTAGGTTGGAGTGTTCTTGTTGGTAACATTTATTTCTTTTTTGCAAAAGTGGAGTTCTCATAAGATGAGATGTTGAAGCGTTACAATTTGGGATTGCCAAGAATGTTTGTGATAACTAGCCAGATGTCTCTAAACTGAGTGTAATGAAAACACACACACACACTCTTTTGTTGAAGAGGTGCAAAAAGCAAGGTGTGCATATAATGCCTAACAGAAGGATGCTCTGGCTGCATAGTATTATGAATCTCATAGCTGCTAGCATGCTTCTCAAATCCTAAGCAGTGGAAGGTTTCTTACCTCCCAGGAGCTCCATATTATTTTTGAGTGCCCTCATGCTGAACTCAGCATAGTTGTTGATGAGACCCTTTAAAGAATGATGTCCACATACGTGCACAGACACCACAGTCATCGGTTTACCACATGCACACAGCACTGGGAATAGAACTTAAGACCTTCGCCTCCGCAAACACAGCTGCTCGTCTGGCTGTGGGCTTTGTAGCCAGCAGAGGGAACTGATAAACACTCTCATAGGGCTGCTTTACATGTTTTTTTTCTAACCAAGAGAGGGCACTGATTCTCACTCCCTTTTGAAAAGGGTCCGTTACATGTCACCCCTCAACAGTTTCACCTGCCATTCAAGAAGCAACACTTAGGTTCATCTTGCTTTTGCTATAAAATATGGACTTGCATGAAGAAGTTTTAATCATCAAAAGATGTCCCTAGACTGCATAGTGGTATTAATCTCCTGCAGTGCAATTATGAGACATTACATTCATTACACATCAAGACAATTACAGAAACACATCCAACATTTCAGGAGTACAGGGAGACCAAGCACAATTGTTTACTGATGTGTGCAGAGAATAGGCACAGTTATTGCACAAGACCCACAAAAGGCTTCAGGACCAGGACTCATCATTATCTTTTTAAACACACAGAGTTCCACAACTTTTGCTGAAGGAGAATTCCATTAGCACAAAGAGTAGATCTCACTTTGTGGAGGAAAAGACGCAAAAAGGGAACGTCACTTACACAAAACTCTAGAAAGCGTAAGTGGCAAAAGTACAAAACTTTTGTACAGTGAAATACACGTATTTGTTGGTTTTAATCACACAGAACAAACCACCTCTAATGATTTGTCTTTTTTTGTCCCTCACTACAATAACTCCATTGAACCATTGCTCTTTGAGCAACATGGCATTAGTGACAATTAGAAGTTCTCCCTGTAGAAGGAAAGAACCCACAGCTTAGAATAACTAGAAGGCCAAAAAGTAAGGGAAAACATGGGGATATATATACACACTTCAGGGATAAACTTAATCTTTCCTCCCCTGGGATATATAGCAAAACATAGAATAAGTGAGCAGAAAATTCTGCCTTGTAGATGTGCTCATGGACATATGAAACTTGTCCTACCTTCTACAGCAGGTAGAAACACAACCATTAATGGCTCTTTTCCTAGTCCTTATCACTCCTGCCAGTCCTCCAGTTACCTCTCTCACATTCATTATTTTGTCTGTGAGCAACACATGCTTAGTGGTAATTTTCAATTTAAAAGAATAAGAGATAAGGGCTCCATTGCTAGGGCAATTACTCTAGAAATTGAGCATCAGAATGTGTTAATTAGTGTTTTGGGTTTTTTTTTAATGCAGTATTTCCAAGGCCACAGGAACAATTAGGAGTCTACCTTCATAAATTAGCTCTAGGGTTAAAAACTAAAGGGATAGGGCAAAGCTGTGGTTTTTGGTTTGTGGGTGTTTTTTTTGTTTGTTTTAATGGGTATGAAATTATATCGTATATGTTTATGAAGGTGGCACATGATAGCAAATGTAGAAAAGAAAGGAAGAATATATTTTATGTGCCACACAAGATCCACGTGAATAATTTTGCTTCAGCACCATGTGCTTTTCTGATCTCCTCCTGCTACTGAGTTGCCAAGACTGAATTCTTGTAGTCAGATGTGGCCCATCGTTTCTGGTTCATGGCAGTGGATCTCTGCTTGCTCATCCTGCCAAGAGTGGGTTGGTCTCTTTTAACCACAGAGGGCAAGAGAGGTGGTCGGTTATTTATTTATTTATTTATGTATTTACCCCCTCTAAGAAGGATTTGCAAATCCTGTTAAGGGGTTTGTAAAGGGTTTCACAGGAAGTTTGAAAGTGTTAGGAGTAAATTACCTCTCTCAAGATTTGTCACTGGAATTCTCCCTGCTGTTCAGCCCTAAAAAGTCATGCAAAGACAGATCAGCTGCAAAGAAGCAGACTTTATAAAGCTGAACATAAAATGAAGCATAAAGTGCTGGACTGGAACCCAGAAGAGCTAAATCTGACTCTGTACAATGAATCTGCACTGTGACCTTAAGAAATCAGTCTATATATTTAGTATCAGCATGGCCAGAGAAAACATATGTCTGCCTCCTAGAGAGGTGAGTGAAAATAAATTCAGGAAGATCAGAATGTCTTACAAGCAGTGGTGGTGGTGACAGGCCTATGCATACATAAACAGCCAGTGATATGTCTATCCTGTGTTTCTGGGCATCTAGTCCAACACTTTTGACAGGGGTGGGAGTCACACTAGTGACTTAAATAGGCAGTAGTGCCCTAAATGAGCACCTGAGAAGCCTCGGCGCAACCGCCAGGAGAAGTGGCCGAGCATGCCTGCCTAACACTTAACTGATCTGTGGCTGAAAAAATTCATATAGTCTCTTTATTTTGTTATTTTCATATGTCATAGTCATTAACCAAAAAATCTGAACTCCTTGTTCTTCCACTGATTCACTTTTTTTAATTTGTGGTTGTAGAACTATTTTAAAAGGACAGCATTTTTATCTTAATATCGGTATGCTTTGATCTTACAAAAAGGAGTTTCAGATCAGCACAGGAGTCAATAAATGCATTCCTAGACATCCCAGTTCTCTTGGAGACCTGCTGGGTGTAGTTTCCCTTTGTCTGCTGCCGCAAAGTGATGCTAAGCTGAATTATCAACTCAGCCTAAGAGAGAAATTGCTCAGAGAAGATTCTGATCTAAATTAGACGCATTCCTTTGAATAGAGTTTTCTTAATATGTCCTGCAATCCATTCTTTCAAATGCTAAAACATTACATTTCACAGTAGGCTTTAATAAGATATTTTGCTATATACACATTTCCTGTGACAAATGCATTTTTTTTTCCTTGAAAATGGCTCTGTTAGAAATTTTGATTTATTTGATAGAGTAAAATTCTGCGAGAACAACGAGGCTTTACTGTGAGATTGTAGACCGAAATTCTGTGTGCGTTACACTTAAAGTCACCTACCTGTGTTTTACCAGAGGGGTGTTTTTGGATAGGGAAGGGAGGTTTGCTATAAAAATCAGATGTTGACTAAGGAATAAAATTTTGTAGCTCAGAGATAGAATGCCAGTTATGACCAAAACCATTGGGCTCTATCCCTGTCTTCTGTGGACAATTTATTTGGATTACCTGGATGCAAAAATAGTTTTACTGCAAGCCTGCTATAGAAAGCACTGTACTTTGTGTTTGAGTAGTTCCGTTTGTTTGGTTTTTGAGGTTTTGTTTGGTTTTTAAAAAAATATATTTATGTAATCTCTCAGGCAAATAGCTGAAGGCAGTGTTTTCTTTTCCCCATTACTTACAATAGATAATATGTAAAATACAGAAAAAAATCTTAGATAACAGTGTGCAGGAAAGGGCACTTTCAGCAGTTCTGCTGTTGTTATACAGTGCTGTAGCTTAAAATGTTGCAGCTAATGTGAGTACAGCTATACGTGGACATAATTCTTTTTTAAACAAGACTTTTTATTTGGGGAAAGAACAAAAAAGAGTCAATTTAGAAAGAGAATTATTTGGCTATCAAGAAGGAAATATCACTCTAACTGCAGAATGTATTACATAGAGTACAAACAAACAATTTACAGACAGCAGTCACAGCTTGCTTTGAGTAGTTCATGCTTTCCCTCCTCTGAGCACTGGAAAGAGGCATTCTAGGATTAGGATTTCTATGATGGAATTTCTTTAAACAGGTGACTGTGTTAGAAGTGCACTGACTCACACAAGATGAGAAACTGGTACTAGTCACTAATAGGTTCATCTCTATGAGGATGGACAGATGAATAGAGGGGGGTGCAAATATAGTTTTGAGACCATTTTTTAATGTTTCAACTGTTCAGTAGCTGTCTCTGAGGTACTTAACTATTCCTTCCTCTAGCGTTAGAAATGCCTGTGTAGCCAAACTGTAGATAAAATATAATTCAAGCTGATGTAGAAATTTCAGAGACACAAGGTCTGTTGTTCCAAGAAACAGAACTTTGCTTGTGAAATGTGTACTTTAAGCATATTTGGTACCAGATAGTGAATTCCATGAGCCTCATTACTGTGTTTCTGTGAGGGCTTAAGTTCCACCACACTTTTTTTAAAGGCAGTGAGACCTGTGAAGATGTACTTCAGTCCCAAGATTGGCTCAATCTGGCTTGTAAATAATAATAGTAATAAAACCCAATTACTTCCTTAAACTAGCACTAAGCTTTTTTTTTTTTTTTCTCAAACACAATTTAAGGAAACTTTAGAGTGTAGTTTTTTCGAAAACTTTGGACTGAGAGGGAGTCTACTAAGAGTGATAACAAATTGTTAGAATTGGTCTGGGTATACTGATCTTTTCAAAATCAATCAGAAAGGGAAAGAAGACCTTTTCCCAGCCACATAGTGTTTCCCAGCAAGATCTGTTTTTATTTCATTGCTAAAACAACAGACTGTTACTAACTTAAATGCCAGATGACACTACATCTGGGGAGAGGAAAAAAAAAAAAAGGGAAAAAAAAAAAAAAGCCAGCACCACCCAGCAAGGCAGTGCTAGAGTTCACATTAAGACTTCCTCACAATAGCTGGTTAGAACAGAAACCTGAAGTAGCAGTAATCTTACCTTGAGTATACAAGATCCAAGGAGAGAAGATCACTGGCTCAGAACAGTGGAGGACTGAGAAAGTGCTCTGATCTGCTGCTGGTAGCATGCACTTGGCTTTTATGTGCAGGTGGGAGGAGCTGCTCCTTACGGTAGGTGGGCAGTGAGGAGAGCAGGCAGACAGCCTTCAGAAGGCATTGTAGAGTAGGTTTTTGCTCTTTGGGGACAGAGGGAGGGAGAAAAAGCAAGTCGGATGGCATATACAGGAGAAATAGTGTTGGATTTATTTGTTTTTGGGGGGGTTTTATGCTTTTTTTTCCTTTAAATATTTAGTTAAGTAAAGACTTTCTACTGTATTTGTTTCTCCGAATCGTAATCTCTGAATTATTCCAGTTACAGTTGTAATGCTACCAGATCTCACTTTGTCTTTTGCAAGGATTTTTACAGCAGTGAGATAATAATGCAAAGTAGTTATCAGAAAGGCTGGTGTTTCCCTTTCTAAGAAGGAATAGCTTTGAAGAAGCAGCCCCTTGATCCTTGAAGTTGTTTTTTTACTCAGGGATTGAACTTCCTTTATGTTTCAAATGTGTGCTGGATCTCAGCTCTGGAATCCTCCTAAGTTTCTGTTGTGCTGAGCTACCCAGCTTTTCCTTGACCCAGCTGTAACATGTCCCGTCTACACATTGACTTTCTAGCAGTTTAGTTTAGAGCAGTTTTATTGTTCCCTGTGTCTGAGTTCTAAGCAATTTTCCCAACTGGTGTTCTCAAAAGGCAAATGTAGCCAAAGAGACAAACCAGTAGGAATACACATTCCTAGTGGTTTCTGTGTAAAATTATTCATTGTTCATTTTAACTCATTCCTGGCTTTCAGGGCACAGAAGACTGGATGGTGCAGTGTCCAGACACTAGCTCCTGAAGGTGAAACAGACAGTTGTACCCATCTGGAATACACTAATTCTGTATTTGCATATGTCCCTGCATGAGGCAGCTGGGCTTGTATTTTTTACTGCAATACACAAGTAAAACCTGTGTCATATTGGAACATTAGTGAGTGGAGAAAGACAGAAAGATAGAACAGGAAGGGGAGGACAGTGGTGTGAAATCAAGAGTTTACCAAGTTGAGATAAGCAAGTTTGTAGTGAAGGTGATGGAGATGACATATGATATATGCTGCTTCTTCCACCAAAGGACCAAGCTGGTCACTGGATAGGGACAAGTAAGATGCTTATAGAACCCGGGAATTTCCATCAATATCTTGAATTTGCTCTCAGTGTTAGACTCTTGTGTCTGCATTTTGAAATCTGAATATATATGCTATGATCAGTGTAAATAGGTCTCAAGTCCTAAGATATTTAAGTTGGGGAATGCATATTAGATCTTAAGTTGTACTGAGCTGGTCAGAATATATTTAGTTGTATGTATTTGGCTTTGTCTGTTTAGAAAAAGGCTTACAAATCAAGCACCCATCAACTTGGATGTCAGTGTTATGTGGCAGAAGTAGCTGCATAATCTTGGTTATGTAGCCTCTGTGAGATTTAGAACTGTCAAGCTGAAAAGGACTGGTTAAATTGCTAGTATGTCTTACAGTTATCAGGTTGCTGTTGGATAGGGCAATTTCTAC
Source organism: Tauraco erythrolophus (assembly GCF_009769465.1). Lineage (NCBI taxonomy): Eukaryota > Metazoa > Chordata > Aves > Musophagiformes > Musophagidae > Tauraco > Tauraco erythrolophus. Next base: position 8,580,714 of record NC_141465.1, read on the forward strand.
ATTACTGCAACTATTTGGGAAAAAAAGTCATGTTATTTTGTTGTTTCTGCAGCACTCAATGTAGTTTTACAGTTCTCATTAAGAAATGAGTTTCTGCTCTGAAGGGATTAACAATGTCTTTTTAGGAAAGCTACATGAAGTAATGGTAATATGACGATGGGGAAAGCAAGAGTATAAGCTACTGCAATAAGATTATGTAATTATTTCAGGTATGGCACCTTGTAATGGTTCAATTGATTAAACGATGTGCATAAACTGGAATTCTACTCAGTTAACATCTAAACGATCAGATGGTTTTGTACTTAGGGAAATCTAGGTCAAGGTTTTCAGAAATTAGAGAGCAAATAGGTGCCCATGTCCTTATCTGATGATTAAACTGTTCTTACTGTCTCAAAATTGCTCAGCTTTCTGTAGATCCCTTTTAAAATCAGTGGATACTTCTATAAACTCAGTAACTCCTAAAGATCAAGCTCTTTTTTTCTTGGAAACAAAAGTTTAAATGTAAAGGTCTAGCTGTATGTTGATTTTTCGTTTGTGGGTTTTTTTTGTGTGGTGGTTTGGTTTTTTTTTAGCTCTTGACCCTAAACTTCACGTGCTAAGCGCCACTTCAGTTCTCAGAAGTGAGTCAGTACTCAAAGCCAGCTCAGTGTAGCTCCTTTATACTCCATTGGTTGTGTGCACTGATCATGTGTTCTGCTGTACTGTAACTATTTATACTTCTAGGAGAGAAGAATTAAAGAAGTTTTTCTTTAGTTGCTTCCTTCAGGGAATCTTAAAACACTTTATAAGTGTTAAATAAACCTACTGACACATAAAATAGATCTATATTCATGATTATTAAAGCTCCACCATGATGCTATTGTATAGCAGATTACCTAATGAGACTAGAACATTAGGCACAGACCTGTGATTTTCTACTTACTGCATCACTTATCTTCCCTAATCAGATTTTTAGTAGATGAAAACTTTACCAAAATACTTATGGGAAATTTGATTTAGGTGGTCACATGATTGACTGGATTTCAGGGCACACTGCCAGGCTGGACAGTAAATTCTATGTGGACATACGGCAGCAATGGTTGTCATGTTCCTATGACTAGGAGTGATGTCCAACCTTTCAGTTTCCATCTACCTTTTTAAAATAAAGTTATTCTTTCAAGAGACACTTCAGTGCTCTAGCCCTCTTGCTCCATTCTTGCCCCAAAACATCCAGATTGATTTGCCATGAGCTTCCAAGAATTGTTTGAAGCAACCTGTGCTCTCTAAAACCCGTATCGGGTGTTTACTCGATTTGATAGTAGGGCTACACCTGTAGTACAGAACAGAACTGTTAGTGAGGGAATCAGCTTCATGAAAGTACCTTAGACTTAGATCATTTTACCACACTTCTGGGAACCATGCACGATTGCTCTTCTGTGAGTCTTCTATTAAATTAAATTTGTTCTGACATACAAAGTGTATAACAAAGAACAATTACTAACAGAGGTGGCATCGTCCTTAAAACACAGGTTAAATCTGTAGCTGTACAAATAACAGGCATTTCACTCGAGGTCTTTTAAAAGGAGGTAAGCCAAAATTCCATAAAGATATGGATTATTCCCGGTTTGCCCTCAGTGGAACTGAGCTAAACTCATGTGGCTGAATGTGTTGGTGGTAGATACAGGAAGCATCACCCTGAATAGATGGGGAAAGTGAACCTTTGCAAATAAATGGCAATTCATGTAGCATCACAGCAATGACCCAGATAGGTGGCTGCTTGCTGTCTGGTGGAGGAGGGTCCCCAAACAGTTAGATAGCATGGTTATGGCAGATTAGCTATTAAGATCAAAACATCAACTTTTTTTAAACACAAACCAGTCAGAATTAGGGAGAGACCTCCTGGTGTAAAGCAAGGTAGTACAAGTAATAGTAACCTCATAAGGTAAAAGTTAACTCTTCCAAATTTCAGTTGTAATTTTTAAAATGCCATAATTAAACAAAGAGGAAGATGTTTCAGAGTTTTGTTGTGATGTTTGTTGATAGAAAAATATTCTGAACAGCCTATAAGTAAATTTCTGATAAGCTACACAACACTTATCTAAATATATTCTTCTTTTCATCTTATTTGCTGCAGGACCAAAGACATGAACAATTTCTCCGTTTGACCAGTAGTATATTTTACTAACCTGTGGTTTCAGGCAACAATCTGCCTTCTGTCATGCTTCCTGTCATTGTAAGTTCTATCCAAAGTCTTTCCAGCAAATTTGACTTTTAAAGAATTAAATGTGACAGTGTCACGGTTTTTATAGAGCATTGTTTTGTGGTGTTTTTTTTTTTTTTTACAGTAAAGATTCACAAACCTAGAGGGGGGAGTAAGGAGAGAGTGTGAACAGTTTTCAAAATGCCAGCTCAATTAAATTTGTTTTCTCTGCATAGTATCGAGAATCTACCTGATACTGCCTTTCAGATCTGCATCAGTGGATTAGGGCCAGTCAGATGGTCTGACTACAAAACCACTGTATGCCAATCCAATGTAGGATACAAAATCAGGATACATTTTGAAAATGCAGATCTTGCATTCTAGATAAGGATACACCAAGGCCTGGAAGTGCGTGTGGAGGGAGTGCATTTAAAAGATACCTACCTACCTCAAACAATGTTTCCACCTTTATGACAGAGTTCATTTTTTAGCACATAACCTGATAGAGGCAGAATTGAAAAAAAAAAAAAAAAAGGAAAAGAATTGATACAGAACATACGATAGCCATAACTAATGCCATTTTCTGTGCATCTTGGCTGTGCTGATTCTGTTTAGTGTTGTGTCCACCAATGAGAAGGAAATGCAGTCCAAAGCTGCTAGAATTAGATCAGTCAATCCAGCCTATGATTGTATGATTTATCTCCTATATTAACTGACTTCCTATATCTATGTGTCAGCTCTGGAACTTCCACTGGGATTCACTAGCTGATGTTAATGCTCATCATATCAAACCAGAAAAAAGATACATACTCTTTTTTTAACAGAGCCACTATTGGCAGTGTTAACTTAAAGACTTACTGTTTTTCTAGAAGGTACATCATATAGTGTAAGCCAAATTGAACATGCAAAGACTGGGACCTCACTGGCTGGGGAAGCAGGTCTGCTAAAAACAATGAGAGGGTCTTGACAGACAAACTGAATGTGAGCCAGTGGTAGGCCATGGCAAAGAAGGACAACAGTATTTTGGGCTGCAATAACAGAAGCACAGCCAGTAACTCAAGGAAAGTGATTATCTTCCTCTGTGCTGCACTTACTAGGCCATATTTAGAAGACTAAGTCCAATGTTGAGCCTCCTAGTGCAAGAAAGGTGTCAATGAAACGGAGGGAGTTCAGTCGAGGGCCACCGAGATTGTCTTTGGGACTGGAGCACTTGCACTTTGAGGGGACCTGACAAACAGCAGCCCCCAGGAGCTATGGGGCAGTTATTAAGAAGGTGGAGCCAGGCTCTTCGCAGTGATGGGAGGACAACAGACAACAGGCCTCAGTCGAAAGAAGAGAGTTTGTGTCTGGATATAAGGAAAATGTTCCCTGCAAGAACAATCAGGCAGTGGAGCGTGTTGTCTGCTGAGGCTGTGTAGGCTCCATCCTTAGAGGCTTTCAAGAACCAAGTGAATAAAGCCCTGAGCATCCTCGTCTGACCTCATGGCTGATCCTCCTTCAAGCAGGAGACTGATCCAGTTGAAGATTTTCTGAGGTACCTTATTATCCTGTGGTCCTATGTTATTGTGCAAAAATATTGAGTAAGGTTTCAGGTGATACTGTGCAAGAGTTCAGATTAGATGAGTGTCAGTTCATCTGCGTTTAGGAGATTGGGGCATTGGCCCAGGGGATGATCGAAGTTGATAAAGCGTCCCTGTATTCAAATCTAGAGTATTTGTGCATTTCTGAAAAATAACCAAGGTAACACATGTAAGTCTTAACTTTGAATGTGTGATTGAGGATTGAGTAAGACTTGTCTTCAGTTCCACCAGTATGTGCTTGGTGGCAGTGTTATGCATTCTGTGTGTGCGTTCTGAGTATTTTTCTTTTAAATAAGTTTCCTGAGAGTTTATTTAATGAAGCCAAGTGGCACACGTTTTGGCTGTAATATATATGCTTTTAAATCTCTCTGCCAAAAGATTAAATTGTGGTTTTTATTTTAGTAAGATAATTTGTGCTCTGTTTTAAATGAAATATAGCATCCTTGGGAAAATATATTTCTGATCAAAGGAAATATTTGGCCCAGTGACACTGAAGTTAAAAAGGGAGTGAAAGAGAATTTCAATTAAAATGTTCTTGTTTTTTAATCCATCTCTACCACACAGGTCTCATGCCTTATTTCACAGATATTGCTCACTTTGTAACTACACAATTAATCAGTGTATCAGAATCATGCCTTATTTCACAATTTTGAAATAATACTCCTTTTTTGCTACCATGCTTAAATAATTAATAAATTATTTCCCCTTCTACACAAAAAAGCCATATAGAGACAGAATTAAATTGTTTCTCTTCATTAATGTTCAAACTGCCTAGTGTTATGAGAAAATTGTTAAACCGTACAAATTTGATTCCAAACGCCGTAAGAATTTTTTCTTAAGGACCGTGGAAAAAGTAGTTTTATTGCATATTTGGTCTTTGGCAAAATTATTTTTAAAGTCTAATGACTGAAATTTGTTTCGGGCATAAATCGTTCTGGAAATGGACATGTGGAAACTTTGCAGAGAACACCTAAAACACATCCTATAGTAACAACCCACACTTTCTTCAAATTGCATCAAATTTCAGTGTTGAGGAGACACAATATTGTTTATCCTGACTCCTCAGAATAGGGTGTAAAGGAAGCAGGCCTGCTCCCACTTTCAGTTGTACCATGGCAAAATAGGATTGTGAGCACAGATATGATTAGCAATGCTCACACAGATTTCCGTGGAGTTGCATTTCAATCCTTCCATCTTTTTCAGGCTTCTTACTGCGCTATAATAGATCAGATGGCCTAGTGTTTGGCAAAGAGAGCCTGTCAGTTCGATGCCATTTGCAAGTGTTTTATAGATTCCATTATTTTTAGTATATATTACGTTGTAGTCACTCTTACCTTTATTAATTTTGGTTCACAGTTCAATGTTTCCTTTAGTCTCTTCTAGTGTAGACATTAAACCACGCTAACTTGTTCCCAAGAACCATAGACTAAGTTCAAGTAAGTTAGGAACTACGACAGTTATTTCATAGACTTCCTTGGTTTTCTTTCTTCCTTTTTTTTTTTTTTTTTAAGCAAAGTACTTTAATGAACTTCCAAAAGAGCAGTGAACTCTGGAAACAAGTCCTCTGAGTTCGCATTAGCATGGTGATTAAGAAGACACTTGAGTGCTCTGTCCAGCTTGTGTCTCTGATCTTTCATAGAGAACTACTGAAATCATTACTACCGGGCAGCAGCTAGATCAAAAGAAGTTCCGATGGGGATGAAAAGTTTTTCTGACCGTTGCTGGTGAACAGTTATAAAACTCCAGTAAATTTCAGCAGTGTTAAGCTTTTTCAAAGTGGTGCTTTATTATTAAGAAATTTGCCTGCCACCATGTTCACCAGGAGGAGAAAAGGAATACAAAATGAGTATTTCATGACACATCAGCATTTCTGCATGCATTCCCAAATGGATACTTTGATCTTTTTTGTGTAATCATTTTTTGTGATCTTCTTGTTTCATCTGGAAAAGATCTTTTCTTTTGAACATTCAAAACACTACCTAGAAGGGATAAGTAGAAAATCATGATTTCTATGTATTGTATTCAGGACAAAGGCCTTTTCCTAACTGTAGAAATTAAGTTAAGACAACTCATTGAAGTTTATAATAATTTTAATATCTTGTCCATCTTGCATAATGGATAACATTCTCAGGGTGTCCCCCTGCTCATGTTAAAATGGAGGAGGTAGATCCATGTTGGCTTTTTTTTTTTTTAATTCTATGCAGATCTTTAGATTAATACAGTAGATTAGTGCACTGTAATGCATTCAGTAATGCTAGACAAACCAATGACGAGAGTAAGTTCACCAGTTACTTAACCAAACCTTTTGCATTCAGATGATAATGGTAAACTTGTTTTTCACTTGTGTTGGCCTCTTGGAGAGACTTAGTGGCAACCCACCAATCAACCTGCAGAAAGAGTTTTCCTGTTTTCCTCATCTCTGATCCTCCTCGGGCCTAGGTATTAAGAGGAGCTTTTGTAAAAGAGAAGAATATTATGTATGATTCATCAGAGAATTCTTCTCCTCGTGCAAACCAATCGTATCAGTGTCAGGGGATGAAGCATCCAGGTCTGTGTTACCTTTGTAATAGCAGTGCACTTCCACCACCAGAGAAGCGGCAGAGTAGTGCACCTAGCACAGACCCTACATTCTCCTGTGGGACATGCGTAGACTTATGCTATAAGTGACTAATCTAACAATGTGGCTTTCTTGCACTAGGATACTTTTAGACTGTTTATCAAACTGCTAATAGTCCCATTTCCATGTCAGAACTCAGTGTTATAAATTATTACATATTATAGAGAACTTGACATTGTTTTATTTCTGCTAGTGCTCAGTTCGGGGTTGTTTATTTTACAAAACTGCAAGAATTCGTCTAGCTAGGGTCTGTCATTCACGCAGTTGCAACAAGAAAAGGCAGACTGAACTACTGAAGCTTCAACTCTCAGCATAGCATGTCATGTGAAAGCCTTTCTGCTCCATCCAAATGCAAAGGCACTTCATATCTTAAAGTATTTATTTCTGTTTATGTTGGACTGAATGTAGTGTCCAAGTGTTACTTTTTCTCAAGCAGTTCGTTTGTATGTTACTGTTAACATTTGAATAAGCGCTAAGCCAAAATAATTTTGTCCCACAGACCTCAGATGAAGTTTATGTGAATTAAAGAAACTTTTTATTTGTTCGTTTTTGGTTGGTTTTTTTGTGCGTCGCATTTTGTTTTGTTTTCCTAAATGAATGGAATCGGCTCTCATTAGGCTTCTTGGCAACAATTCTGGAGCAATTCTTCCCAGAGGTCTTTGGAAATGAACTATTAGACGTACACAGTTGACTATGGAAGGAAGTAGACTGGCAAGTCAGCTGCTGTTTGGCCACTCCTATCTGCAGAGTCTTACCATGCAGCAAAGGTGAGGTAACTGAACAGAGAACCGTTCAGGGAAGAGGAATCTAGTGTAAAATGTTGACAAACTTGTAATCTTGTACTCGTGTGTCTGTGCCATTGTTTATCACAATTTTGCCTGATAAACCTTATCTAACCATTCTAGAGGCACTCTAGGGGGAAGTCCTTGTTCGGTTTTTGGTTTAGATAGTCAGCTGAAGGCAGAGATCCTTATTTCTACCATCTGATTCAGGAACAATGGGAATAGCTTTCTCACAAGATTCTCTGTACTTTCTGGTGATGAAGTGCCATGACTGCAGCCTTTCTCAGGCTTTTATGATGTGGTTTTGGATGAGGAGGGCATTGTCGCATGTACTTTGTTAATGATTTGGAGCCATCAGCTGGTTTTCTCCAGAATTTTTCTTTAAGAACATTTTCATATTAATTTTTTTGCTTAGTCTTACGGAAGCAAGAGTAGTCGTGCACTGAGCTGTTCTGATATTTGCATCTCAGAAGATCAGCTGCACTGCTGGGAGACTGGACAGACGTTGTCATTGTCGTACTGTTTCCATGCCGGAGAATTAGGATATATTTTGAGATTACAGACAGCTTGTCTGAAGCAAATTATGGTAAACAAAAGAAATTAAACTGGGACGAAGTTGCAGGCAACTTGAAGGCTAGGTAGTGCAGCATTATTTTTTTTGTCATACACTTTCTGTTCCAATTCTTGCACTCATTTCCTGTGCTCACAAAAACGTTTTAATTTTTCATCCCTCTACTGCAGGTGGTGAAGTAGTACAGTAACAGCGATCACCACTGTGTGGTAACAGTTAGCAAAATGTGATTTTTACTTTGTTTTTTTCATGGTGTTCAGATCAAGGCCTCATTGTCATGAGGACCAGTTTCTATAAGGCCTTTCCAACCATGTCTCTGTAGGCCAACTTTATGATTCTGGAACAGCAAATTCCAGATTGAAGTTCATGAGAACTAGAGAAGAAGTGGACTTGATCGAAGCTTCTGACTAAAGAACAATCAACAGAGAGAGGCAAGACAGAGCCAACGTCAGATGGCACTTCAGAAATCTGCCGATCCTATTATTTTTATCATAGCGTTTTAAAAAAGCTTACAGATTTCCAAAATGACAACTTGAGGATTCAAATATGGCTCTACTTCAGAGATGGCTGATTTTTTTTTTTTTTTTCTTTTTAGAGAGCACCTTGTGCGCTTTTTTTTTGCTTTTTTTTTTTTTTTTTTTGTAAATAAGGTCCCTACAACAGGTCTTAGCCCGGATGTTGAAGCTCCTAAATGTTTTTTAAACTTTGCTAACAAATTTATTGCCCTCTCACACCAAAAAAAAACCCTGAAGAAACTAGTAAAAGGACAAGTCTTGGAGAGGCAGTGTGCAGTACCAATATATTCTCTGTAAGTGAAACTGATCCAGTCAGAATTGTTGTATAATATTTAGATTCTGTGGTAATTCTGCCAAAAAAACCCTAACATTAATATATCTATATTATGTTTCTTGTCAGTTCAAACAGAAATCCTTCATGTGCAAATCTGAGCTCATGTTACTTCAGCATGTTTTTTCCCGGACTTGTGAGAAGAACAAAATAGGAGAGTCCTCAAGAGAGTTGGTTTTTTCCCTCCTTTGACTGAACTTTGGGTCTTTAGGAAAGGTAACAGTGTATCCCAAGTGTGACCGACTGGTGGGGGTACTTCCAGCATACGTGTTAATTTATTTACTTAAAAATGAGAGTTGGGAACCAGTTATGACCTGTGGATTGGTTAGTAAGTAAAATGGAAGTGCACTTATATTTAAACCTGTCATTTTAAAATACATTCACTGTACACACTGGCTGCAGAAGGGGCATCAGGGGCGTTTACTAAATATAAACATTTAACTTTCTCAGTGTTCCCAAATAATGTTTCATGGCATAATATTTTCCACATTCCTAAAGACAATTGAGAATAAATTATAGTATGTACGAGGAAGGAATCTGACTTTTTTATACAAGTGAATATGAGTTTTTGAGTATTGTTTCTATGTAATTATTTGATTTATCGTTGAGGGCTCTGCGTGTGTGTTTTTATGTATGCATACACGTAGGCAGTTGTCCTATACTGGGGTGATACAGAAAGTCTTAATATTGAGTCTTTACAGAGGTGACTCATAGCTCATAATTTACCTTCCTGCCATTCTTTGGGTGAAGCATTTGAATTTTTGCTCAACAACTTCGATTGAAGCTGGCATTGACTGATACGTGCACAGTAGTTAAATGGGTTCAGTGCATTCCTTTTGATCAATTATTCATTAATTGCCATTCAATTTGTTCTTAAAAATGTAAGGTGAATAAAAGAAAAGCATACATTATGGATATTCAGAGAACAGAAAATTCTTTTATTTAAACTTAAAAAAAAGACCAATTCTGACTTTTGCCTTCAGAATATTAGGGGTACCACCTTCTCTCTGTTCACATTTGTTTGTTGACATAACATATAGTACTTTTAGAGCATGACAATTTCTGCAAAAAGGTGTCCTCCTACATACGCAAATATTCATATGCTCCACAGTGCTGACAAGGGCCCACTCCAGGCACCCTGCTTCTAAAAAGATGGGCACTAATAGCAGACAATTCAGAATACAGCAAGAAGAATGATGCAGAGATCTGTGACTTCTTACCTGCAAGGGAAACGTAGGACGCCTTTGGTTGTTTAGTTGGAAGAGAATATTTAGGGAGAACATTAGCAGCCTTCCAAAGTATGTAAAATGGCATTGGAAAGAAGGAGAGGCAAACAAAAAGTCAAAATTTGGATGAAAAAAGAGCAGAGTTTGCTATCATATAAATTTTTTATTTGCAGAAGGATCTCAACCAGTCTGTTTGTTTACATTGGAACATTTGTACGGCCAACTTTAAAGACTTGTGTGTTGCCTTGGGAGTTATCCAGACAGTGTGAGAATCAAACACTTTAAATGACTGATTGCATGCTTTGAATAGCAAGTACTTAAGGCCATTGTGACTATGAAAAATTTGTGTGCAGTCCAGAAAGTGTAATATGCTCATGTAAAATGTTACTTAAATAATTTTCAATTCTGAAGGTCTGTTCCGTGCGCGATTCTGAACTAAAAGGGGCTGAGTTATTCCCATGAACTGTCCAGCCACGCTCAGTATTTATTTTCACTTCTGAATTCAGGATTACTATTTCCAGGTTTTCCCCTGTATTCAATCCTTATGTTTCAGATTATTTCCCCTGCTAGTACTAGCTTGTATTAATTTTGTTTAAAATTATATGCTTATTTTTTGCTGATGTTTTGTCTCCCATGTCTATATATTTCTGGCTCCTTATTGGTAGAGCTGTTAATAAAGAGTTACGTGTTGCTTGGAAAAAGAGAATATATGCTAGAGATCTTTTCCAAATTATATCGTAACGTATTCAGAAACATTGGCCCACTTAAAATTATCTTTGTGTCACAGAAATGAGCGAAATCCCAGAAAACTGGGAAACAAATAAAATACTGTTGCAATTTCTAAATGACTCTCTCAGCTACCTTTCAGTTTCCTTCCTCTTCCTGAAACAATTTCAACCCCACCTCTGCTAAAATCTGATTAATATCCCTAATAATAATTAGTAAAATAGATGTTATGGGAGAAAATGACTAGACATCTAGATAATGAGTTTGATTCTAATGATGGCACATTGCTGCTTTTAACATGAGAAGAAAGCAGGCTTGGTGTATGAGTCCTGTGTCCTCTTAACTAATGTGAAGACTTTCCGTAGATAAGTGGGATACTGCAAAACTAGTGTTTTCATGTGTGACATTAATACCCAGACTGCAAGGAATTGTCATGTGCATGTGTGTGACTGCTTGCAGAGATCTCTTAACAGGACAATGTGAGTTAACCGATTTTTTTTTGTTTAAATGAACTATCTGATGGTTCGTCTGTTGCTCGCTCAGTAGCGAGAAAATCAAACATTAGCAAGGGAAACATTTTTTGAAAAGTAAAACTTGTTGCACCTTTATTCATGTCATAAATTGAGGCATGACTCTGGAATATGCATCCTAATCCATGTTCAAACAGGGTGTTTGAAAGTATATTTGAAGCTTCAATTGTATCTGCAGTTCAATTTTCTATTGGCTTATAAATGATTCTTTGCCATGAGATTAATGTAAATACAGTTAAATAAGCAAGGAAGAATCATTGGGAAAAGAGTTTTGGGCTGCACATGTTTTCTGTTTCCTCTCCATGGTGGTGGGAGGGTGTTCTCCAATGTTGCAGGGGCTCAGAAGAATCACTGTGGGCTAAGGGAGGCATGTGGGCTGTACAGAGGGGACCGCATGTCAGGTTCTGTGGGATTAACCCTGTTCCAGACGGTGCCTCTGCAAAGGGAATAAAGGGAGACAAAGGGGAGAATGCTGCATGCTGTACCCTTTCCAGGACTGACAATGGGCAAAGTACAAATCTAGCTTATTACTGACTATGTGATGGACACCATAACTGAAAGTCACAGTTCTAGGTAGTTTAAAAGGCTAGAAGGGCAGTTAATTTCTTTAATAATTCTTCCCAGCATGATAGAATTTTTCATACAAAGTAAGGGGAGAGGAAGATGGGAAATAAACAAACGTATAGAAATGGAAGCAAAGCTAAGTCTAGAATCTGTAGTTAAGAGAACTGAATAAATTTTACGAAAAAGACTGGCAACTCCAATGGCCTGTCTACCTATTTGTTGTTTTTTTTTTTTTTCTTGTTCTTTGCTTGTCTTCCACCCATCTTCTCTCTTTTGCCCTCTCCGTTGTCGTTGCTGTCATTTTTTCTCTCGCACACATCACACAGATACCTGGTGCTACCTGAGAACACAAACAAATTTTGCCGTTACGACACAGCCTACTTCAAGTATTTTAATAATGATCCCTTGCCAGTGACTGCAGTGAACGTTCAAAAGTTTTGGTTTTTTGCATTGTGTTTGAATTATTTTTGGACAACAGTAGAGTACAATCTGAACTAACTTCCTAAAATGTCCAAAACAGTGGTTAAATGGTGTAAAAAAGGGGGAAAAAAAACCAAAAGGGGCTTTAATTTCTGTGGAGACCTCCCAAATATCTTACTGGTCTACCTGCTCAGTCTGTCAATGAGCAGAACATTTGGGATCAGGGGGCTTGCTGGCTTTCTTTGTAGACTCAATGCTTGCTCATCAGAATCTGATGATTTTTGTGCAACTATTTTCAAGATGTAAATTAGACAATAAGATGTTTTTGACATTCCTGTTTTTAGCTCATCCCAAATACGGCTATCGCAATAACGGCTATCTTCCTGCAGCTTGCTCTCATAACTTTCTCCTGCATTTTTCCATGCTGTGCACAGTCTTCCTACCTGATTAGCCATTTTTAAACTCTTTCTTGAAAGTCAAGTTCTGTTTGCACCTGTTAGAGACTTGAGGCTAGTTCTGTAATGCCACCTGTTGATTGGTTCCACTTATCACCCAAAGTCAAAACAGCTGTAAGAAGGCATTCTACTGTTAGGACTGGCAGAACTTCTATCAGTTTTCTCCGGAGAGCTTCTAGCATTATATATGTGCGTATACTTCTGAAACACATTTTGTTTTTCCCACATGCTTTTAACTTGATTACTGTCAGACCCACCCAAAGAATAAGAACTTGAACAACTCTGCCCCATAGTTCTTGTGTGGAAAAGACAGTGAAGAGCAGTCATAATTTCCATGTAACGGTCATGATTTTGTGGACTGTTACTATACTATCTCAGCTGTCTTCCTTTTTTAGACAAAATGTGAGCTTCACCCAATACCCCCTGCTGTCTGGGTGAAATATCCTGATTTGTGAACCAAAGTGCAGAGTAGCTGATCCATCCACAATTGCAGGGTTGAGAAATGGCCTGTGCCATGCATCCTGACTTCAAACTGAGGTTTGTGTTTGTACACAGTGATGTTCATAGAGACCTGACTTAAGGTAGGGCACTAGCTGATGAAACAAGCACTGAGTCAATTAATTAATCCAGATATTATTTTGTATGTTACTGAAAAGCCTTGTAGAGGAAAAAACTCCATGCAGGACAGTCGTTCCTAACCATCAGGAAGTCAGAAAGTATAGTACACTGTAAAGTTTATTATAAAAACAAACATACACAAAAATACACACATGCAAGCACATAGTGTAAGAAAAGCCCTGGCAAGAATCTTAAAAATGTGTTTATGGAATTGTTACAGTAATGAAAATGTCACTGAAAATACAGTTAAACCAATGAGTATTTATGAGAGAAAAAATTACATGGGCTTCTGTCCATTTTGGGCATTTGCAGAGCTTCTATCACGGCCGTAGTGCAGTTACACCTAGATACGGATACTCACTGCTGAGTCTGAACTACAAAACTGAGCATGGAAGGGAATGATTTTTAGGGGCAAAATAATATTGTTAGTAAAGGGGATGATGTAATATTGTGGCACAATTACAAAATAAACAGTGCTTTACACTTCTCTGAGTGTACCCTGACTCCTCACTGAGCCTTGCTCTGGACAGAACCATGTGTCCCAGTTGCTGGGGATCTGGGGATAACTGGGAAGCCTTTCCCTGCTCATTTCCCAGCAGTATTGTCTCGTTCAGTTTGGCACCTATGAGCCCCTTCACCGTGGGAGGACTTAGGCCTGTAACTAGGGGAAACACCTCAGGGAACTTGGACATGGTTTTTGTTTTAGCCTTTTGCCATGTGTACGTTTTATCCTTTGGCCATGTGTAGGAAAAAAGAACAGTAAGATGCTTATATGCCTGTATCTATCTGTACCTTCAGCTTTCCTTGCCTGCACTGTAAACCCCTTTCATGTCAGAGATTGTGAGGCTGGATGTGCTCCTCCTGTCTACTTAAATCTCTGCAAACCTGACTCCCTCATCTACGCTGAGCTGCAATTTCCTAGCCCCAGTGTAACAAAGTGCTGTAAATGGCTAGAGGGAGAAGATGACCTTTTCCTTGTGTTTGAATGCCAGAGGTGCCACCAGCCAAAGGTGTCAAGATGATCCTTCTTGCAGAAAGACTTACTGGCCATTCTGTGTCTTATAGTTAAGAAATTTAAATATTCTGCACTTTTTTCCCTTGTTGGTCTAAAATAGCCTACAAAGGAAGATTTTCCAGGCATAACATTTATAAAATCCTGGAGAGGATTGAGTGGCACTTAAATCTTTAGATGGTTCTTGAAAGCTGGTATCTTTCACAGTCAAGGTAAATTTGAATTACACTGTCATATGCCTGTAGCTGAAACCCTACGCTACATGTGCTAGGGGCAAAGGTGTGGCAGAAGGCCCGTGTGTTCAGTCTGGGGAATTACAAGTGCTTTTCAGGGACATGTGATTCCCTTTCCCCCCCTTTTTTTCAAATGGGCTGGACAGATTGTGGAACTTCCATCTCTTACGTGATAGAATTGCAATATATTGATGGGTGTGGAAGGGAAAGGGTCTTTCTCTGGGCCGTTTCTCTCATCTTAATAGCTGGATATTAATGCAGGCTGTTCCCATGCATAGTAAGTCCTCTGTGAGTAAAAACATCTGTGATGTTAATACCAGATCAAATGTACAGGAGTGATATGGTAGGTGCTAAACTCTTCATGATGGATGAACTGTAGTCTGTAGTTTGGTGATTACCTCTAAAAGTTGTGTTTCCTTATGAGAGGAAATCCTGTGCATACTTATATAATAAAAAAGAGTCATTATTAGAGTTTGCCTTCCAGCCCAGATTTTTAAGATATGCCTATGTGCAAGAAAAGGAGGAGGGAAAGCAATCTTTTCTGAAGTGACAAGTGACAACATCTCTTTTTTTCAGTCCAGTTTCCCAGGGATGTCTTGTCCAAGTGGTCTCACACTTTCCCAAAATAATTTCCTCTGGCTATAGACCAAACACAAGAATTTCAGGCAAAAAACCTTTTTTTAAAAAACGCCTGAAAGGGTATCTGTTGAGGGAGGGAAAAGATTTTCAGGCTTATCATGCTAAAAATAGAATGATATATAATAACGTTTATTTATCACTTAGGGCTAATAATTATGTGTTAAAACCGAATTCTGAATTTTGTATGGCTGCTGTAGATTTTCTTCAGTCTAGTTGTCCATATACATATAGCGCGTAGGGAACATCAGAGAGAAGGACCTCAGTGATGTGTCAGCCTTCTTCCCAGCCAAATTCTGGCAGTGCTCTGTCCCCTCACTGTTTGCAGCACTCCTTCCCAAGGTCTCTGGTGGACGGAAGCGGCACTGTTCAGGGATTGCTGCCCTCATTGCTGTTACTCACATGGGAACAGCAACTGGTCCAGTGAACAGCATAGGGTAGTGTAACCCTTTCCTTCCAGTATTTTGATCGCTAATTTGGCAGTCTGTCAAAAATGTCAAAGCCCTCAGTGGGCACAGGTCGGAGCAGTTGCTTATTCCAGAAGCTTCCACAATAGCTGCATCCTCAGAATGGGCATGTGCCAGTGGCAAAGGTGAAGTCTATGTTTTTTTTGGTTTTTATTTTACAATAATGCCTGGATTCCTTAAGCTAGATCAAGTCCTCTTCGCTCTTTGTCTTTGTAAAAAAAATGCAATACGAAACAAACCATCCCATGGGAAGTTTAAAATCTTGACAGATTTAGTAATCTAAGTATCTACGAGCGCAGCAATTGCACTCTTCTCCTTTAGAGACTCGCTACAGAATGAAATAAAACACCCTCTTCCCAGACGCTGTTTTCTTGCAGGTGGGGAAGGGTGAGGAGAAGGATCTCATTAGGCAGAAAAAGTGACTTGTTGCTAGCTACTGATTGAAATAAGAGAGCCAGCATTTAGAAATTTCTCATAACCAAATACCGGATGGTGATGAAGTTGCAGGTCACTGGACTATGTGTAGTCCCTGCGTATCAGCCATGTTACCCCTAAAGATAGGAGCAAAGCTATCCTTTGGGTCAGTTGCTGAATCTCACGTGGAAACTTTTTTTTGAAAGATGCAAGGGTGAGCAGTGGACGCAAAGTTTCTTTGCTTGGTTTCTCTTTGCCTTTTAGGGTTAGATTTCCTATGACCTGTAGCTTTGCAGGAATGGCATCTGTAGCCCTTTCCCACTTGTGGAGGGAAAGACCAACAAGCCCTGCTGTCTGTCAGAGCATGCTATTTTTAGAAACTGAACAAGTCAACGTTCAGCAGCAACATTTCAGTGTCAGACTGTTGCATGCATAACGTGTAAAACATGGAAATGGGTAATGTGGCTCTCACAAGAGTTTTGTCACACAGGTAAGCAATCAGTGGACTCAATTAATGAAAATGATACTGCAAATGGACTTAAACCTGCTGATTACAAAGGAGATTCCATTATCTAAGAAGGGGTGCACATATGTTGTGGCTTGGAGTAATTTATTCCATGTTTAAATAAGTGTTGTATTAAAATGTATATGATGTGTTTGTCTATGGCTATCACTCAGCTGGCTTGAATTGGTAATTATCTAATTAAAGTTTAGGCCCTGCCTACAAAAGGCGGGCCATTTCCTCTTGGCTGCGGAAGATGCAACATCATCCTTGGAGCTGTAGCCTAGGCTGGTGAGCAACATGTGTCTGAGCTCCTTCCAACAAAATTTATTACAAATCACTCATTTTCTGATAGACACGTGCTACTTTCCACTTAAATTTCCCACAGATGTTATCTTCAACAAAATCCTAATTTGGGCATAACTATATTTTCCTTTTTTAACAAGAAATTAAAATGTTAAACAATCCAGAGGTGGTTTTTTTTTCCTCTGCCTAGGCCAGTCATACAATGTTGGTGTCTTGCGAGAGGCTTCAAAACCTCACAAAACATGGATGGCAAGCGATGCTAGTGGGATTAATTTCTAAGTTTGTTTTGTGGGTTTGGTTTTGTTTTGTTTTGCTTTTTAAGAGGTAATGAAGTGACCCATCACCTGAAAACTGGTTACAGACTGAAGCAGGCATGATGACATATTTCACAGATCTCAGTATCTTAAGGGGAAGTCCTGCTTGACAAACCCGATAGCCTTTTATGAGGACATCACCCAGTGGGTGGATGATGGTAGAGCAGTGGACGTGGTCTATCTTGACTTCAGTAAAGCATTTGACACAGTCTCCCACGGCATCCTCACAGCTAAACTGAGGAAGTGTGGTCTGGATGATCGGGTAGTGAGGTGGATTGTGAACTGGCTGAAAGATAGAAGCCAGAGAGTAGTGGTCAATGGGACAGAGTCCAGTTGGAGGCCTGTATCCAGTGGAGTCCCTCAAGGGTCGGTACTGGGACCAGTATTGCTCAAGATATTCATCAATGACTTGGATGAGGGAATAGAGTGCATGGTCAGCAAGTTTGCTGATGACACTAAACTGGGAGGAGTGGCTGACACACCTGAAGGCTGTGTGGCCATTCAGAGAGACCTGGACAGGCCGGAGAGTTGTGGGGGGAGAAATTTAATGAAATACAACAAGGGCAAGTGTAGAGTCTTGCATTTGGGTAAGAACAACCCCATGTACCAGTACAGGTTGGGGACTGAACTGTTGGGGAACAGCACAGGGGAAAGGGACCTGGGGGTCCTGGTGGACAGCAGGATGACCATGAGCCAGCAATGTGCCCTTGTGGCCAAGAAGGCCAATGGCATCCTGGGCTGTATTAGAAGGGGTGTGGTTAGTAGGTTGAGAGAGGTTCTTCTCCCCCTCTACTCTGCCCTGGTGAGGCCGCATCTGGAATATTGTGTCCAGTTCTGGGCCCCTCAGTTCAAGAAGGACAGGGAACTGCTTGAGAGAGTCCAGCGTAGGGCCACAAAGATGATGAAGGGAGTGGAGCATCTCCCTTATGAGGAAAGGCTGAGGGAGCTGGGTCTCTTTAGCTTGGAGAAGAGGAGACTGAGGGGGGACCTCATTAATGTTTATAAATATGTAAAGGGTGACTGCCATGAGGATGGAGCCAGGCTCTTCTCAGTGGCGTCCAATGAGAGGACAAGGGGAAATGGATATAAGCTGGAACATAGGAGGTTCCACTTAAACATGAGGAAGAACTTCTTCCCAGTAAGGGTAACAGAACACTGGAACAGGCTGCCCAGAGAGGTTGTGGAGTCTCCTTCTCTGGAGATGTTCAAAACCCACCTGGACGCGTTCTTGTGTGATCTGATGTAGGTGGTCCTGCTCAGGCAGGGGGATTGAACTAGATGATCCTTTGAGGTCCCTTCCAACCCCTAACCTTCTGTGATTCTGTGATCTTCCCTGGGGAGCTTTCAGCAGTTGTGAGGCATCGCTATGGCATTATGCTACAGTACCACCTGTCTTAGCTGAAAGCAGCAATAGGGCATTGGGGGTTTTCTGCCAGCAAAGAGGCAGACACTGGAAGAAACGCTCTCTGTAGGCATTCTCCCAGTTGTGCAACAGCCTCTCCAGGAAGGAAAAATATCTGGAGCTCATGCAATTCCTGCCATCTCTGGTGAGCTAATTTTGGTGAGTGTTGTGATGCAGACATTTGTTCTCTCAGAACTGGAAGGAGACACATTTAAATGATATATTTTCAACATGTTATTCAAAAACTTTCAAATAAATAGCTAATTGTTCAGAATAGCTATTCCAAAAGCATGTTGTTTTCTTTAAATATTTCCTGAGACTTTTGTTCGTTTGTTTTTCTTGAATGCCCACATTCCCCCCCAACAAAGATTCATAATTACTCTGTAGCATAGCAGAAAACTAATTGTAGGTGGAATTCCCTCAAAATGCCTTTTTGTCTAAATCCCAGTGAAATTCAGTGGGGTTTGTGCTCCAAACCCAGTTAATTTCTTTTAAAAATCCTACCTAATGAAAACAAATTATCACCTCCATTTTACTGGGTAACATTTACAGAGCCTGCACGTAAATTGTCTCCTCAGTGCAGGGGGAGGACGAAATGTTTTTTAGAGATGTAGCTTGAAGTAGGAGTCATGTCAGCTACAGCAAAAGTAAATGGTATTTTTCACTTCAGTGTCTGTTGAATGAATGAAGTCGAAGATAAAGCAGTGGTGTGTATTCAGCTAAATGCTGGTAGCCATGGAGAGAAGCAGCAGCTAATTGAAACAAAAAAAAAAAAAGTAATGCACATGGGTCTTTTTTGTTAAGACAAAACAGTTTTGTCCAAGTAAGTAAAAGGCATGTGGTAACAATGAGTATAACTACATTTTTGCTGTGAGATGGTTACAGTTACAAAATACCATGCAATTAACTGTTCAGTTCCAGTATTAGAAATGCAGCAGGGCATGATGTGAATGAAGTAGTTTAGTTAAACACATAAATGACACATAAGAACCTAACTCTTGCTGTCTTTCAAAATTTCTCCTTCAGTATATGCCACCACATCTGCTTTCTCTGGTAGCACAGACTTTAAAATCTGCCAAAGGCATCTAAATTCTCTGACAGCTTTCCACTTCTCAGTCTGGTGCTACAGACCCAAAGTGCCTATTCAAACCCTGGGTGTGATGACAAAGAGCAAATATTTGCCCCATTAAATAGAAGCTGGGAGAGGCAAATGACTTGCCAAGTTACAGAGTGGAATCCTTTCATCTCAGCACTCTTGAATGGCTTTTGGATCTAAATGTTGATGCTTTGATACTGCGCATCTACAGAAAGGAGTAAGTGAAATTGAAACAGAACTGGACAAACATCTTGGTCAGAACTTTGCTCACAAAAACTGTGAAAGAAAACGTTTCTTAGATATATGCCAATAGAGGTAAAGTTTTCTGGTCAAAATAAATCCCTAAGGAAAAGTGACATAAAAACGGTAGCCTCCTATTTCTGAAGTTTTGTAAATGGAACACTTTGAAACAAAGCATTTCAGATAGAAAAAAAACACAACTAAATATTTGGAAGTATACTTTCTAAACCATTGTAATTCAAAAAGCCCCTTTCATTAGACCAAAATAAAAATAAAACTAAACACATGATCCCTTTTGATTTGCTAAAAATTGAAGACATACGTTGTTTTAGATTGTCGTGCTGTAACTTTTGCCAGCAATTGCAAATGTATCTGTACAGCCTTGGTCAGCAGCTCTTGTATCAGTATGAGAGCTCACTGGTACGGTGATCTCTCTTTTGGGTTAATACCTCTATGATATACTATGTTTTTATTACTGCAATGATGGTACCTACAGTTGCTGACTCTACCTGGGCTGTTCATCTGTCTCTCTGAAGTTGAAGCTAGTATGATGGTTAGATTATAAATGGGAAAGGAAATAAAATAAGATTTTGAATTTTTTTACTGTTTTTTTTTTTTTAAATGAAGTAGACACCTATTGAAAGATTCCCACAAACTTGTGTTCCCTTTGAATTTTACATAAGTCCTGTTTTAAGAGCTTAAGTGGAGTATCAGTTTTGCAGGTTGTTTTGCATGGAAGTCAGCTTTACCCTACATTAATTATTTTATTGCAAGCAGAACTCAGCTGTTTCTGGTAACTGACATTAATGAAATTATCCACCCAACAAATATTTTCAGTTTAAATATGAAAGGAAAGAGAAAGCCTGGCTTTCTCATGTGGAAACATAGTTTCTTCATTTTTTTCTCATGACAGTGTTTGATTGCATCCTTCATTATTTCTGACAGTATTTAATTTCCTTTCTACTTTACCCTGTGCCTACAAAAATAAAAGGAGCAAAGTGACTTTAAAATAAAGCAGGCAAGACAACTGATTTAAAAAAAAAAAAAAAAGGAAGTGGGTGCCAAACCAAAACCCTGAATGCACCCACACAATGAGTCTTAAGATAGTTCAGAACCAGACCTTGAGCTTTGTGGCTCTGGTTATGCTCCAGTTTGTCCATAACCCAACATAAAATATCTGGGCTCACAATTACATGTGAAGTTTTAATAGGGTAAATGGATTGATTGAAAATACTTTGTGAAGAGGTTATGAGAAAAGACTTATCTAGTAAGTGCAGCCAAGATTTAAGTCATTATTTCAGATGTGAAGCATTTGGCAACAAGAGATCATTTTCATCAAAAAGGAAGCCTTAGTTCATTATTTTTGGTCTGAGTATAATTTGGTTCTTTGTTTAATGATACTCAGTCTACCAGTAAACAAAAATTATATAAATAGAATGGAAATTATTTTTTTTTCTTTAATCAGTAGCATAGCACCCTAAAGGGAACAAATTAATAACATAATTTTACAACTATATGAAGTGTGAGATATGAACTGTTAATATGCAAAATTCGTGCACACCCGCCATACAGAATCAGCCTGTTTATTTCTGAGTAGGAACTGGCACAGGTGGCCCAAGTGATGTAAAGCGAAGTGGCTTTGTTTGGTTATCACTGCAGTGCAGCAGTTTCCACTGGGTAGCTATGTTAAACTGCTGCTACTTCAGTGCAGAAGTGTGTATAAAACCAGACAGACCCACTCAGACACTTAATTTGCCTGTACATCCTTTGTAATCCGAGTTTACTGAGCACCAGCCCTGCCCTTCTCCCTAGTGTATACCTCCCATCATCCTGTCATGCTAAGAGGTAGCTTGTTGCTCTTTCCTCTCTTCCTCCCCATAGTACAATTACTACAGACTCTGAATTCTTCTCACACGTTGTGGTACTTGTGTCTCCCTTTCTTGGCCAGTTCTTTTGGGAAGACAATTGTTTCTTTGCTGGGCTCTGGTGCTTGCTTCAGGATACCATGGAAATTCAGTATTCTTTGGCTTCCCAGAGATTCAATTCTGTTCTACTGGATTTAGAGGATTTGATTACAGAACCATGCCTGTGAAAATGCAAGCAGAACTCAAGAGGACATTTTTAAAAGCAGGGCACCTTTGGAACAGTAACACAAGCTCTGATAAGGTGGACAGGAAGAGAAGAGAAGAAGGGAGCCAGATTGATCCATGACTAATGCAGGAGTAGTCCAGACAGGTCTGTAGCTTAGGACAGATTTCAGCTATGCCAGGCCTGGCTTAACTCTGATCCCATTGAAACCAGACTTCAAGCAGGGGGAGAAAGCTTAGGCTACTACTGATGGCTTTTATACCATCCTGCCTTTCAGTCCAGTTCTGATCAAGCACTGGAGTGTATTCATTGTGCCCACAAATTACATCTAGGGATATCTTGCTACTACTGCTGACGATAAATTAATGAAACAACATACACTTCCTGTGCCTTGTGCGTGCCAAGTTTGTGCATGTCTGCCTTGAAATAGATGAAAAATTAAATTTGTTTGGCTAGAACAGTTTTCACTGACAGCATAACTCATTCTTCTTGAGTTCCTGGATAAGCTGTAGCTGAAACTGTTTGTTCTGCTTTTAGTGCCCAGTGCCTGAACGCTGGGGTTAGAGCTGGTTTGCTTTAAATCAAAGCTGCGCTGAGACACACCGACAGCCAGGACAAAGGCAATAGGCTGCCTCTTTCCCAGTTCTCCCAGTTCAGCCACACTTCAGAGAAAGTCTTTAGAGAAGAAATAGACTTAGTTGCAGATGATATTGGGAATTCTGTGTGACCTTCAGTAATTACATTAAAATGGGTTTCTCTGTAGTATTTTAATTATCTGATATTTGACAGTAGTCATATGTCTACATATTCTTCCTTTTTCATGTTGGAAAACAAAATACAAAATTGATGTCTTGCAATATTGGTAATTGCAGTGAAAGCGTATTATGAGCTCAGAAATTGGTAATTGCAGTGAAAGCATATTATAAGCTCAGAAACTGTCAACCTCTGTTGAATGTGTGTCTGTTTGATCTTGAGAGCTAATTTACCTCAGCACTTCTCCAGAATCAAGAGTCACTGCAGTTAAACGGAGACTCCTCCCAACTGATATAAATGTTAGTTAGCGCTGGCAATTGCACCAATACCAAATACCAGCTTGATTTTAGAAGAAAGTGTGAAGCTTTTCATCCTGCCCATTGATTAGATAGGGTGACTGTCCCAGAAGGAAATGTAGGAAGACTCCCAGCTTAAGAATCTGTCTTTGAAAACGGTGTTCAAAGCTTTTTGCAAGCATATCTAGTAAATGCAGAACCAGTTCTGATTCACAGTATGGTTAGCAGTATTACTCTGGAAGCATGAGCTGGCCATAAAAATGTTGCAAATAAATTAAGTCCATGTTCCAATCCTGTAGGTTCTGCTGGTTAAAAAAGAAAAATTCTCATAAATGAGAATTCATACTTACCAGTGTTCTGTAGCTGGATTATTCTTTCATTGTTCTTGACTAGGAAATTATGTTTGATTAATATATGAAGGTATTTACTTCTATATGAAGGTATTAAGCATGCTTACCAACTTTTTCAGGTGTTATTAGTGTTTCTAGATGCCTCAGTTTAGGACATACTCCAAAGAGCACAGTTTTCAGGAGAATCAGAAAGGTGCCATATCACTTTGGGGTGTATCAAGTTGGCACGAAGTATCATCTGTCACTTTTGAAAGAGTGGGCAGTGTAGCAGATGGAGGCACAATTTTTAAATTCCAGAATTCGTAGTATGAGTGTACTAAAACAGATTATTTGCAGCCTCAAATCTGGCATCTTCTATGCTTGCTTATTCCTACAAAAAATACCTTTTTATGACTTTGTGCTTCCAGTATACTGAATACAAACTTTTTCTTTAATATTGCAAGTTTTCCAAAATACCAAAGTGATGTGAGAGAAACATCATCTGTATGTTTTGCCAAACAGATTGGCTTTAGCTACCCACATAAATTTTCTGCATCTTTTGATCAAATCCTCCACCCTGTTGCAAATTTGGAATTCATGCCAAATATAGCATCCAGCAGTGAGATAAATCTGAATTCTTTCATGTGAGCTACAGTGGGGTTTTTTTATTCTTATTTGTGATAAATCTTCTGCATATATTAATGTCAAAGCTGGTCAAATAATTTATTCCTCTAATACATTGAAAATACTGTTGCTTTTTAATTCGATCAACTTAACATGCATTCTCAGAAAACTCTCTTACCAATACTGGTTACAAGTACTACTGCTTTTCATTTCATACTTATTTGTAAATACATATTGCTAGCTTTTGTTATCCAAATTTTTAATAGTTGGGATAATGATATTTTTACTGGAAAATGATGTCTGGATATTGGAAAAGAGAAAGCAGACAGGACTCACCCACTGAAGTCAGTGGGACTCTTTCCGAAATTTCCATTTAGTGTCTCTGACAGAAATGAGCTTAGATGCATCATGCCTCTTCAGTCAAGATATTTGCAAAAACATTGTTGGGGAAATATTGTTGCTGATGTTTTTCATCAGGAATACTGGGTACAGCCAGATTACATGTTACTTAAGAAAGCTTAATTGAAAAAGAACAGGCGTAAAAAAAGCGCTTAGGTTGTCCGAGGTTGGAAGGATTCTATACGGGAGAATAAGAAAGCTTAGCCAGCGTGGTCAGGCAAAATAAAAAGAGGGATATGACTGTAGTCTAGAAATGTATTAGGAAAAGAAATGCTATTCAAGCTAAGGGAAATGCTGGCACAAGGACAGATGGGTATAATCTGTGTACAGTTATGCTGGATTTAGAACGTTCCTAATTCTAAAAGAAATGAGAATCTAGGACAAATTTCCACTAGGAGTACCAGGAGCAAAACACACCAAAAAACCCCAAACCCAAAAGCTCCAATTGGTTATAAGCAGAGCCTGAGCGGCATATGAAAAAGATTATATGGCATGGTTGCCTGCAAAAACAAGGGACTGAACTCAGTGACCCAAGAGTCCCTTCCAATCTGCTGTTCTTAATTACATGTACGAGTATCAGGGGAGCTCTTCTAGCCTCCAGCCTGTTCCTGCAAGAGGATCCTCTTATTTATGTAACTTCCCACTGAAATCCCTGCAGATCCCCACTAACATGTAGGTGATATGGATTCTTGGATCAAATTCCAGGGAGGGTTCATGATCCCAGAGGAAAATTCTGTATCTGGCCTCTGTTTGCTTTCTTGGTTTTGCATGCAGCTTCTGTTTCAATTCCTGAAACTTCCTTCTCTTCGTTGTTTCATTTTCCTTATGAAGATAACTTTTCTTCTTAAAGAATGATTTAAATGCTAATAAATTATACATTTATAATTACAATCCATATTTTTACATACAGAATACCTGTTGCCAAGGCCTGAGTGCTCTAGTCACTGAAATCACTCCAAGTGGAGCATTCAGTGGTTTTTCTGTCCCATTAACCAACCTCATACCTTTCATCATCACAGGTCAGGTCTTGTGCTATGAAACTTTAAACACATACTTCTCATGGGATCAGTGGGTAAATGTTAAGGTAGCCTAAGTTTCCAATATCTGTGGGGAAAAAATTGTAGTGAGACTCTTGAAAACAAAGGTAGCATCATAGACAATCACACGGATTTTTTGTGCCCTTTATGGTGCTCCATAATGCATAAATTTTTGGGACTGGGTCCTTGCCTTACCACTTGTGATCTATTTGAAATACTCGCTAAAGTCTTGCCTTTACACAGGATAATTGGACCATTTCTGCCTCTGTTGCTTCACCTATAAATTAGTGCAGTGTGCTGAGGACTGAACAGATTTGCAAGAGATGTCTGGAGTCTCTGATAGAAAGTCCTACTTTTAAATTACTATTATAAAGATCTTTCCTAGAAATTAAAGATTGTGTTGGATGTTCTTGCTTGCTATGATGACAGATGAGAATGGAAAGATTCCCACTAATTTGAGATGGCTGGTAACAAAGCCTGACAATTTGAG
Source organism: Tauraco erythrolophus (assembly GCF_009769465.1). Taxonomy (NCBI): domain Eukaryota; kingdom Metazoa; phylum Chordata; class Aves; order Musophagiformes; family Musophagidae; genus Tauraco; species Tauraco erythrolophus. The sequence continues at coordinate 8,606,466 of NC_141465.1, forward strand.
TTACTGCTTTCAGTTGTTCCTGTTTTCCCAGGAAAGTTCACCAATGACAGTAACCCCAGCAGTTCTTACTGCTTACTGGCCTGCTTTTTGAAAGCCATGACCTCCAGAACTGCTGAAGCAATTCCAGGACCATTTGCTCATACCAGCAGCCATACTAGGTTTGGCTGCTAGGCACTCTCTGCCAAGAGGGAAGTACAGTACCAGGGCCTGAAAGGAATAAAAAACAGCATCAAATGCTGAATAAAGATGACTTAAATTTTCTCCTCTCTCCATCCTGAGAGGAAAGGATTGGGTTCTGGCTTTTTCCTGTGGCAGTGTTTTATCTTGGACTTTATACTGAAAATAGTGTATTTCTTCATATTCTGGACACTGTAATCAATAATCTTAGAATTTTATTACATTTTTAAAAATCTGTTATTGAAGCAAACCTGTGCCTTTGACATGGTTTGTGCCATTGTTAAAAGGTTGTTAAATTCAATCCTGATTATAAATCAATGAAAAATCCATAATAGCACTATTCCACTCTGCACTGCAGAAGGAAGCTGGGTATCTTGACTCGGGGGGTCTAAGGCACAACCATAATCTGTGACAAGCACAGACCAAGAACTGGCTTGCAAGAAAGAAGCTGCAGCTCTCATCAAGCACAGACCAAGAGGTTTCTTTGGCTGTAGGTTTGCAAACCTCTGCAAATGCCTCTCTATTCATAACCTTGTAGCCTGTAAATGGAAAAGAAAGTGAGAAATTGTATCCCAAGTGAGTCAGCCTAGAATTCTTGCTGCCTTTTAGCTGTAAAGTGAAAGCTGAAGTGTCTTTTGTTATCTTGCAGCACCTGACATGCTCTTCTACTTGACCCTTTTCTCAGTATTGTTTGTACCAGTGACAAGCTGCAATTTCTCAGTACGTTACAAGCAGCAGCAATTGGAAGTGACTTAAATTTAGGCGGTTAAATATTTTAGAAATGCAAACTGCCTTCATTTTCTAGTAAGTAGAAGAACTGAACTTCTAAATATCAGATCACCTCTGTTTATGCAGAGAACATGGGCAAAGGCAAGACTGTCTACCAGTGAGAAGTGTCAGGACAGCCTCCTTGCTTTATGTTCTTCATGATCTTATCTGCCATTTAAAAACATCTTATAACCTCTACTGCTGTTTCTTTATCTTCAAAGGACTGTCAGGAGATTTAAGTAGTTAATCTGTCTTAGCAGTATAGGGAAATGGAAAACACAGTATGTGCATTAAATACTGTCATTCAGTCCAGAGGATATTTCAGTGAATATTTTTAGCAATTTGATTTTCTTTCATTTTGTCTTTACAGATATTTACAAGCTCTGCCTTGGTCATTTTGCCAGTGCAAGTAATTTTGAATTTCACTGAACAATTTTCTGCTTCATTTCTTCACGTTTAAGGTAGCAAGTGTTTTGTGTCTGTGGGAGTGCTCGATTCCAAAACTTGCTGGGTTTTTCTCTTCCTTTAGACATGCAGGATATATTCATTGAAATGAAGTTTTGGAGGAATTCAAATCTGCCCATATAAGGAAATGCATGCAAAGCCATAATGGAAACACATAAAGCGTAACCATTTGTCAAAGAAATCAAATCTGTTGTCTTGGAAGGCACTTTGAGTTTACTTCTTTTGGCCTTAGAGTTTGTTTCTCTCAGAGGTCACAAATCTTTATTATTTGATGGAATTGGGTGATTCTAAGATATTTTTATTTGGATTTGGACAATCTGAAATAAGCAGTTAAAATTATTAGCTGCACTTTCACCTCTGCGGTTGGCACCCTAAGCAGTCTTAGGTTGACATCCCTAAGGGACGAAATTGCTACTCTGCTCCTTTTGGTTTCTCTGTGTCATCAAGATTTTCATTACATTGCTTGTAGGATGTTCAACCTATTTAAAACACTTTGAGGAGGTTAGTGACTTTGATTACAAAGTCCTTAGTAAGCAAGACGTCAACTTTACCTCAGCATCCTCATATTCTTACACAGGGACTCAATGTTGTAGAGGTTGGAAGAGTCTCACCATCCATGCAGAACCATTTTGAGTCTCAAGTTGAAGGTAAAGGGAGACAATCAGGAGTGTTCTCTGCCTGTATTATTTCCTTTTAGGAGAAAAACCTATTAATTTAATCTATGAGTTATTCAAGTAACTTGCAAATATATTAATAGTTCCTCAAGATCTTTGACTGCTACTATTTCTCTTGACCTGAGGCCAAATTTAGTTGCCAATTAACATAAACTTTGATTTTATGAACTACCTTATGAACAGTACAAAATAAAGGGTGGGAGATTTAACATTATTTCCTATAATTCGAACAGGTAACATAATCTTCCATGAATGTCATGAAATGTTAATTCCAATTTAAGCTGATAAGGTCATTAAGTAAATATTGTTACCCATATTTCACTGGTATGGAAAACCACACCAAAGAGGCTGTATCACTACCTGTTCAACCTGTTAAGTTCCAGACTTTTCAGACTGATACTCAGAAGCACTGAAGAGTAACCATCTCTAGTTAAAGTTAGTATTAACAGTGATGAACACCTTATGCTTATCAGTCCCAAAATTTCAAAATTATTTACATTCTGTCTATCCCTATGGGTCTCAAAGCAGGCCATTTTACATTGCCTTGTAATCCAAAGGGATGATTACCTGCCCTTTGAGGATCCACGCTCCTTCTTCTGTACTTGAAGACCAGGACCAGGTTCGAGAACATCTGAGGAACTTGAAGGTGCACAAGTCCATGGGACCTGATGAGATCCATCCGCGGGTCCTGAAGGAACTGGCGGATGAAGTTGCCAAGCCACTGGCTATTGTATTCGAGAAGTCGTGGCGGTCTGGCGAGGTCCCCGATGACTGGAAGAGAGGGAACATAACCCCCATTTTTAAAAAGGGGAACAAGGAGGACCCGGGCAACTACAGACCGGTCAGCCTCACCTCTGTGCCTGGCAAGGTCATGGAGCAGATTCTCCTGGGAACCATGCTAAGGCACATGGAGAGCAAGGAGGTGGTGGGTGACAGCCAACATGGCTTCACCAAAGGCAGATCGTGCCTGACCAACTTGGTGGCCTTTTACGATGGGGTGACAGCATCGGTGGACAAGGGTCGACCAATGGATGTCATCTACCTGGACTTGTGCAAAGCTTTTGACACTGTCCCGCACGACATTCTTCTCTCTAAATTAGAGAGTCATGGGTTTGATGGATGGACCACTCGGTGGATAAGGAATTGGCTCAATGGCCGCACTCAGAGAGTAGTGGTCAACGGCTCAATGTCCAAGTGGAGACCGGTCACGAGTGGCGTCCCTCAGGGGTCCGTGTTGGGCCCGGCCCTCTTCAACATCTTTGTCGGTGACGTGGACAGTGGCATGGAGTGCACCCTCAGCAAGTTCGCCGATGACACCAAGCTGTGTGGTGCCGTTGACACGCTGGAAGGGAGGGATGCCATCCAGAGGGACCTTGACAGGCTGGAGAGGTGGGCCCGTACCAACCTCATGAAGTTTAACCAGGCCAAATGCAAGGTCCTACATCTGGGTCATGGCAATCCCAGGCATAAATACAGACTGGGTGGTGATTGGATCGAGAGCAGCCCTGAGGAGAAGGACTTGGGAGTACTGGTGGACGAGAAGCTCGATATGAGCCGGCAATGTGCTCTTGCGGCCCAGAAGGCCAACCGCGTCCTGGGCTGCATCAAGAGGAGTGTGGCCAGCAGGTCGAGGGAGGTGATTCTCCCCCTCTACTCTGCCCTTGTGAGACCTCACTTGGAGTACTGCGTCCAGTTCTGGAGCCCCCAACATAAGAAGGACATGGACCAGTTGGAGAGGGTCCAGAGGAGGGCCACGAAGATGATAAGAGGGCTGGAGCACCTTTCCTATGAGGACAGGCTGAAAGAGTTGGGGCTCTTCAGCCTGGAGAAGAGGAGGCTCCGGGGTGACCTTATAGCGGTCTTCCAGTACCTCAAGGGGGCCTACAGGAAAGATGGGGAGAGGCTGTTCAGGAGGGCCAGTTATGATAGGACAAGGGGTAATGGTTTTAAAATAGAGGGAGGTAGGTTCAGGTTGGATATTAGGAAAAAATTTTTTACTATGAGAGTGGTAGAACACTGGAACAGGTTGCCCAGAGAGGTGGTGGATGCTCCATCCCTGGAGACGTTCAAGGCCAGGTTGGACAAGGCCCTGAGCAACCTGATCTAGTTGGAGATATCCCTGTTCCTTGCAGGGGGGTTGGACTAGATGACCTTCGAAGGTCCCTTCCAGCCCTAACCATTCTATGATTCTATGATTCTATGATTCTCTTGGTGGTACTGAACACAGGGACTGAGATATCTCAAAGCAGGACTCCCAAAATAAATGAACACATTTCAGGAAAAGGAAAGACATTAAATAACTCAGAGTTCACTGTAATTATGGTTAGAATTAAGATAAGAAATCAGGAAATTGTCACTCTTTATATTGTGATTGCCATAATTCCTTTCCCCACATGAAACCAAACAGAATGCCTGTCAGCAAAGGCCTTCATAGGTACATATTTTGTATCTGAGGCTGATAGCATGTGTTTAAAGAATGTCAGAAATGTGTTTGATGATGATGATGATCCAAATGATCCAAAACGAGACAGTAATATTCTTCAAGTTAGATATGTCAAAACAAATAATGATGCTGACCAAAACCAGCATTCTGTACTTAGAGTCAAATAAAAAGAAGCCAAAGATCACACATAAGAATAGGCTTTCAGCTGTTGATCTGTTTTGCTTTGCAGCCATTATGCTATCCCTACTGGAAAACAAGGTAGGAAATGGTCTATCAAATAGTAGTACCAGAAAAAGTCCCAGACATGCTCAGAGATGTGTGAGAATTACTGACAAAATGTTGCCTTCCTTAGTATTTCTGTGGATGCATTCACAAATAAGAAATGTGGGGTCTGGGTGATAGGCTTCTGTAGGAAATGACAGGAGAAAGAATATTTTTTTTTTAGATTACTTGCTTTATACTGTTCTGTATTTTTGGGTTTCTTTTGAGAGACAAAAAACCAAATTATGGTAGATGCAGCACCCTTTCAGAATGGTGTATGGATCTCAGACTGGGACTAGCTTCTGTTCAGAGCACAAGCAGAATGACGTTGGCTCAGTCTGCGCCCGCTGGGGTAGACATGTTCTGTATGGTGTTTTTAAGTGTGTATATGTTTGTGTTACGTAAGGATGAAAGTCTTGGCAAATTTTCTCGTACGCATAAATAATTTTGACAGCTTTGCTGAATAAATCAGGATTGACTTCATGTATACACTCTTTGAACACTTTTCAAATATTTTCATGTAAATCTTTTCTATTTCACAACCTGTTATGATGATCTCTTATGAAGAAGCCATTTGGCTCTAGTGAAAGCTTCATGCAGTGTCTGTAGACGTATCTCTTCAGTATTAGAGAAGAACAGTAGAATCATAGAATCATAGAATGGTTAGGGCTGGAAGGGACCTTCAAAGGTCATCTAGTCCAACCCCCCTGCAAGGAACAGGGATATCTCCAACTAGATCAGGTTGCTCAGGGCCTTGTCCAACCTGGCCTTGAACGTCTCCAGGGATGGAGCATCCACCACCTCTCTGGGCAACCTGTTCCAGTGTTCTACCACTCTCATAGTAAAAAATTTTTTCCTAATATCCAACCTGAACCTACCTCCCTCTATTTTAAAACCATTACCCCTTGTCCTATCATAACTGGCCCTCCTGAACAGCCTCTCCCCATCTTTCCTGTAGGCCCCCTTGAGGTACTGGAAGACCGCTATAAGGTCACCCCGGAGCCTCCTCTTCTCCAGGCCTTGCCAGCAGCACTACTGCAGGTTCTGCAAATGAACTATACTTTATACCATCACACTGTTACTGAGGAAACCAGAGAAAACCTGCAGTGATTTGATGAAATGAATCTGTACAAAGGAAATCTGCATATGATACATCACTACATCAGATGTTTTACCGTATGTGATTTTAAACTGAAGGCCATTTTGCTGCATGTGTGAGTTTGTTGCAGCTGTCATTTATAAGTTATTTTCTCGATGGAAAACTGTAGACAGCCTACGTACCTTGGCTAAAGTGCCTCTGCTGTAGAGTCATCTCACAGGGCCTCAGATTTTCCCAGACTTCTGCTGTTCGTGGCTAGGTGGAGAAGGAAAACTTTCTTTTCTCTGCTTAGCTATTAATCCATTTGATAAGATTCAGCTCAAGTAACCAAATAACTTTTGAGAATGAAAGAAAATAAATTTTCCATTATTAAAGAACAAGTTAGCAGTCTTTTTGAACAGCTGTACTGCTGAGGTGGGTGTGGGTAGAATGTTGAAGTCTGGTGGGAAAGTTGCCAGAAAGGGCTTTGTGTATTTGCATGTGCTTAGAAAAAAAAAAAGCTCTGATTATTTTTTTTTTTTTTTGGGGGGTGTGTGTGGAGGTGGGGTGTTGGAGTGCATGGCTAAGAAAGAATATTATGAATAGGTTATTTTTCTCTTAAGCTGAATGCTGTCACTTTGGCATGATTCAGGTCTGTGAACAGTGCAAAGCTGACCTGACTGTGAGGGGAAAATAAGAGGCTGTTCTCTTTCTGGAGTCATGATGCCTCCAAGAGAGCCTAACACGTGAAGAGAGCTCCACAGGAACTCTCCTTCACCCCGTTGTTGCACATGGGACTTACACACAGTCCAAGAACCTGCTCTCTGCCCTTTTTATGGCAGGGCAAGCTTCCACAAAAAGAATTAGGGAACTGTTGTTGTCCTCCCCTGAGTTTGGAGAGAAAAAGGCTTTTTACTCTTTGGCTGAGCAGAATGAGTAGGAGTATAGAAACAAGGATTAATACTTCCTTTTGAGATGATTCTTAAGATTTTGCGACAATCATGAATGAGTACAACATGTAATGGCATTAAATTTTTGCCTCTTCACCTCTATAGCACCGCATACCAGCTACTGAACTTCTAATACATCTTCATGTAGCATTTACCTCTGTTGGCCTTCCCTCCTGTCACCCATTGAGAGTGACATTAAATCTTCCAGAGGATCATATATGGTGATGCTCCTCTGAGCTTTCTAGTAACTTGGGGTAGCAAGACATTCCAAAGTGTAGGAGGTGGCTGCTTAATACCAGAGTTATTTCTATCACATTTTACGCAACTTAGAATTTGAGTTATGATGCATAAGCCAGTGGATTAATGTGTTTCTGGGTCCTTCTAGGGTCAGTTTTTTGAAGCCATACACTTATGTTTGGAAGATTTATTCTCTCAGACTCCAGAACTTTAGTCTCAAGAGGCATCTGTATTAAAGTAATTTAGTATCAGAGTCACAGGGCTTGTTTACACGGGGAAATGGACCAGCATTGCTACAGCAGAATAGCTTTACTTCAGTGTAACTCCCCCATGTGGACGTTGTGCTCTGGAATAAAACTGACTTCATTTTGAAATAATTACTCTTACTAATTGTTCCAGAATAGAGTGTCCACAGGAGGGAGTTATGCAGAAATAGCGATAACAGAATAGTTACATCTCAGCTGATTAAATTCACTGGGTAAGAATGCCTTGTGCAAGCGTGACACGAGATTTACAAGGGTAAAAATGCAGTAGTTAGTTAGTCAGCTCTGCCCTCATTGACCAACTGGGTTGCTAGTGTTAGTTGTTTCTCCTGTACAAAGACTTGTAGTGTCCACAGTGCTCTGGGGAACTGCAGCAGTTTTGTTTTGACAGTGTTCTCCAAATAACTCAATAAATTTAATATAAAATAAGCTTTGTCATCCCCCCCTTTCTTTTCACTTTCTGAATCAAATTTATTTTTGAACATACAATTCTCGGGTGAAAAATAAGCTTTTTATTTTTTCTTACTGTGTTCCCTGACCTGCTGGTATTTGTCGGTTCACTGACCTTTCATGCCTCTCATTACCTCTCAGTTAAAGAATACCTTCTTGAAAGATCTGTTCACCCTGGTCACCATATAGTCAGCCGTTACCACTAAATGGGACGCAGCATGTCTGGTTTTTTGGTTGTCTTTTTCCCCTGTAAGTGCAAAGAGCTGTTTGTTAATACCACATTCTTCTCTCTGTTTTCTAAAATATATTTCAAACATTGCTGATAGCTGCCTGAATTTCAAATGGCTGGGAACAAAAACCAACAGAGATGCTAAATAAAAGTAAAACTGTAACTTCTCCCATAAAACCTGCAGTTACAAAATATGTTTTGTGACTCTTCAGAAATCTTAAGGAATTGACGTTTTGTGCAGTTTTGTGCAAACTGTTCTGTAAAGCTGGGAGTTGTATGTTTTAGTCCTAGCTCTGCTTAAGAATCAGTATGTGGCCTTAATGGAGTCTTTTATAAGTGTCACCATTTGCTCTCTCTATGCATATAGACATGCTATAAGGCATGTCTTACAGTTGAAACCATCAGGCAACAGGTGCCACACCACTGCAAGTGCTAAACATTACTTTCTATTGCTAAACTTACAAGTTCTTAAAGCAATCATTCAGGGAATTGGCTGAAGAATGGGCACAAAGGTGCTGAAACTCTAACCACCTCTCTGTGATATGTAGTGGGCAGTAATGAGCTTACTCTTCTAGTTCTTCAAGCCAGTTCTAAGGTAGGTGGTTGCATCGCCATAGAGATGAGTCTGAGTTAATATGCCTCATTTTCCAAGTTGTAGCATCGTCGTGACATAGTCACTCATGGTGCACAGTAACCTGGCTACCTCTAGGATCGCTGGCACAGCACGCTTGCAGCCAGCCAGGATATGTAGTGTAGACATTAAATATAAAGGTTCCTGGGTGAGGATTGCAAGGGATTTGAAATAGTCACCCTCACTGAACCTTTTATTTGGGTTTCCGACTTGCAGCAGAGTACTCCTAGCCAGTGTATTAGGAAGGAAGGAGTGAGTGGAGAAGAGGTCTGAAAGTGAAGGAAAAGTTAAACTACAGTTAAAATCGAAGTTAACACAGTAAAATGAGGTCAGCTGGCTCACTGAGTATGGCAACACGGATGTTTCAAAATAGTGAAGACTGCTAGTACAGAATAAAAGAACTTGCACTAAATCTAGTGACAGAGTCTGTAGAGAGAAGAACATGCCAAGGTTGAATGAAGTTCTTGTGAAATCACAGAAAACTAGCGAAACCAGATGGTTCCTTTCCCTTCCCTCAGCAAACAGCCTGTCCCTCTACCCGTGCTATTTCCAATGAACAGAAAAATCAGTGGAATCCTCTCCACTCTGCAACAGTTCTTTACATATTGAAATAGTGCTGTTCCTTCTCCCTTTGGTTTTCTCTTTGATGGAGAAAACTGATTCAGCTTGCTCAGTTTTCCCTCATAGGTCTTACTATGTAGATCTCCACTTGTTTCTGTTGCTGTCTTCCAGACTGTTTCCAGCCAGTTCATATCTCATTCATGCACTGCACTTGAGGCTTTAGCTGCACCTCACCTATAGGCTGAACGGCTACTTCATGTATTCTAAGTGCTTTATACATTCTGGTGTGGTTTTTATTTGCACTAGTTTTAATGTGAGGAAAGGGAAGCGAGTGCTTTTGCAAATAAATCAAACCTACTCATTCAAATTCAGACTAAGACTCACAGTGAAAGGGGAGAAGTGGGCTAGACCTGGGCTGCTACTGGGCTTAACAGGAGCGGGGAATAAGGAGTGATTTCCTCCTACTGACTGTCTTGATGTGGAAAGAAGCAAAAAGTAGAGTGAGGATTAAAGAGAGAGCTGAAGAAGATCAAGGGAACCAAGTGGTCAAAAAGACTTCGTTTTCTTTTCTGTTATGGAAGGTATATTCACTTTGCCATGACTTACACATTTGCATTTTACTGAAAAGGTGCCCCTGTATTATTCATGCTGCAACTTTAGCAAAGCTCTTCAAATGTTATGCTACAAGGTCACTGTGGGTACTTTTGTCCAGCTAAACCCTGTCTTTCCCAGCGTTTACTGTGGCAGCATATTTTGCTGCTTTCCTTCAAAACAGTGTCTCAGCAAATATGAAGAAAGTATTTAAAAATGAAAGCTATAGAAGGAGCTCAGGTATAGCAGAAAAATCTCTTAATATGGCCATGAAGTGCTGATCTGTAACAACTGAGGCTTTGGGCACGGAAAACTTTTAATGCCCTTACTTCTAATCTAGTGCAATGCCTCTGTGGAAGTGAGCACTTAAAGCTGCACTTAATTCTGACAAGTTGTACTGAGGTGTTGGAGAGATTTTTGTAAAGAAGGATGTCAGACAGACCTGTTTCCTTTGCCCTGCTTATTGAGTTACTGAATTCTGAAATTACTTGTCCACGTGTCCAGTGATATGATACTTTTCAGTCACTGGATAATTACCTCTGCAGAAAGAGCAGAGCAGATCATTACCTCTGTGCTTCCATGTGTCCTAATTTCTCAGCAAATTTGTAGAAGACTAAAGGCATGACCAGGAGTACAGTGAAGCCCACTAAAATGGCTCACCTACAGCGCTGCTGACTGCCCTGTTTCCAACACGTGGCAGGGTGGCAGTGTGAAGAGTTCCCTCAGGGAATATTTCCTTGACATTGACTATTTGGTACTGTAACTGTTAAACCAATATGCATTTAACATTGCTTTTCATTAAACTGAGACACAGGGTGTTCATGAAAAAGAAGAATGTTTTTTTCTAAATCAAAAGCAATTGCAAATCAGTCCAACTGCTTGCCTGCTAGAATCCTACAGCTGCTGTTCTGGAAGTGAGGGGATTCGGTGGGAAGAGTTTTTGAACACTCAGGTGGTCCTGAAATATTGCACTGCTGTTGTTTCAGCAGCAGCAACTTATGTTAAAAGGTGTCTGGATATTAAGAGGAGGACAGTGAGCAAACCATTCATCTGTGTCTCCTCAGACATAGATCCTGGCTTCCATACAGAGGATTTCTCGTTTTTTTTCTCCCCACTCCCTGTGCAACTCCAGAAGCAGTCAGCCCTGTGCTTCCTCAGGCCTCTCACCCCTCAGCTTGCTATCTTCTATAAATATCCCAGTCCAACCTGATAACCTGCGACATCTGATTTGGTAGTTATAAACCAGTTTGCAACTGTGCCCAATTAAAAGCTCCAATGTGAAGCTGTCCTCAGGGGGCTGCAAGAGCTGATCAAGGGGGTAAAGGTTGTTTTTTCTATCCTCTTAGCTTGGCATGTGAAGCTGTTTCTTAAAGAATTTAAACTATGTAATTGAGGCTCTTTGTTTTGTTTTGTATTTTTCTTGAAACAGGACTAATATGGAAATTTAAAGATCTAAGTGGTCCCTTCTGAAAGTTCCTAACATTGCTATCAGTATCATTCCTTTTTATAAACAGAACTGTTACAGTTCTAAGAAATAAAGTATTCAAAGAATGCACTCATAAAAGATTACGCATACAATGGAATTTTTTAGCCTCAATGGGAACAGAAGGCTTTGTAAGAAGTGTTTGTGTGCAATGAACATAATGTTTAAATCAATTTTTAAGCTTTTGCTAATGAAACACCACCCTTTGAATAAGGGCTACAAGGCATGCATCTTACAGACACACAACATAGCAGTTCCTGCCCAGCATATCGAGGCCGTAAGGGTGGGGAGTGTGAAACAACTGTTCAAAAAGAACCATGCTGTAAGGGGAGGGGAGCAGGGAAGCAGCCTGAAATGCAGCTTGAAGTGATGTGAGATTTACTCCTTTAGCTCGTGTTCTCCGCAGTTTCATCATATGATTTGGCAATTCTACAGAGCTGGTGTTAAATACATCACATGGGAGTGCGACAGAGATACCTCTGAGCCTTGGATGAGTGACAGACCTTGCAGAAAAGTAGTTACATGACAGTTCCTACCTGTTCCACCTTTGTAGTCCAGCTTTTGTTGTTGTTGTGGTCTCCAGTCTGTTTCTCCGATCACGTAACTGATCAACTGATCTGTCCACAGCTTCAGTGGTTTCCTTTAGGGGGACATGACTGGTGACGCTGCCCCTACTCAGATTTTTCAATGAATGAGGAGGATGGGGGCACCCTTCAGCTGCACACTCCCTTCACATACATTATTTGCTGCTGGAAGTCCTCCAGGCAGATACCCTTCACAGCTCAACCCCAGCATTGCTCAAATTTACCAATACAGAAATACGGTTTAGGATGAACTGGTTAATCTGAAGGGTTGGGTGAATGGTTCAGGTGGGTACGTACTTTCCAGCCTACGAGTTGCTTCCAAATCATTTCCTCAGAGAGCTGTGAAAGTTTGTTTCTTGAGTCTGCTGTAAGGTTCATTGCCAGACACTATGGGTTCTTGGTCTTGACTGGATAATTCTCAAGCTTCAAATGAAGTTTCAGCAATGTTTCCATTGCAGAGAGACCTTCTCACAAACATCTACAAAACCTTGCCATCGCAAACGTTCTCTTGCACACATTTGTTCATAAACTTTCATGAATTACAATCAAAATCAGACACACAAAAAAAAGCCACTAACTAAATTTAGTAGTTCTTTTTTCAAGTGAATCTTTAGATCGACTGTTGCACAATAGCTGCCCAGAACTACATGGAGCTGAGTATCTCTGGTATGAATTTATCTCTGGAATTTCCACTGGTTAGCAGAGTTTGTTACACACTCATTTCAGCAAGGATAACCCACTAGAAAATACGCCACTGGGAAATTAACTGCATCTAGCTAGACCTTTATTTGGTCTTTTTTTTTGATGGTGTTTTTGTTTAACTGGTAGTTAAACAAAACTGCATCTGGTGAGCACATTCAGACTGGGGAGACCAAAAAAAATAAAAGCATAGAGAGCAAGTGAGAAGTTCCTGGAATGTTACAAGCTGCTGTGTCACTGGGAATGGCAAGGCAGGCAGGCAGAAAGCTCCTCTCTCCAAAGCTGACACTACAGTGGGAAAATTTGATACCTATTAGGGAGTGAATTGACTGAAGCCATAACTTGTAAGTAAATGTACAGTTGCAAGCAAATACTGAATAACTTGCTCTTCTTAATTAATTTCTCTCCCCTTTAATTCTTATACCCATAAGATATGCTTTCTGAACTGTGTTCTTTGAAATCTCATGGTCCAGATGACCTTATGTTTTGTAGGCTTAAGGGCTACTGTACATTTTAAGACTACTTGAATTGTTTTTATTTTACAGTGATGGTCCACTTAGACAGTAAAACAGATTATCGTCTAATTACAGTTTACATGTGCCACTTGGGATGAAGCAAAGATTACCTTATATGCATTAAAAAGAGAGAAATTATTTTATTCTTCCATCAGCAACAAAGCTGGAGCTGTTCTGAATCCTCAGAGAAAGCAAAGCCTGGTTCCCATGCTATCCTGTGCACCATGTTTCCCAAGGAATGCTTTCTTCTGGCACGTACAGCTTCTTTAGCCTGCGAATGCACAAGCTGTTGTCTAAAACAAGAGGATGCATTGTCCTTAGAAAGAACGGCAAAGCCTGAACTGTGAGACAGAAAGCCTCTACCCCCACCCTTCACACATGGACTTACGCCATTATCAGGATTGCATAAGTAAAGTCTATTCTGGTCTTCCTCTCCCTTAGAACTATGCTCTCTGAGAGCTTTTCAAAAGGAGGGAAGAACCAAACAAAAACCTGAGAGGTGTTGAGGGGGTCTAATTTATATTGACCATGTCTAACCTTTTCTTACCCACCCCTCAAAGGCCTGATAGATAATAAAAGATAATAAAAAAGATACCTCCCTAATAGGTATCAAAGGAGATAACAAAGCAGTAATCCATGCAAACATACCTGCATGTTTCTGTAAAATTAGAACTTGGGGACTGGTCCTCTTGTAACAAGTGCAAACTGAACAGATGCAATGAAGTCTGTAGAGTTCCTATGGTGTAAACAAGTGTAGTCCCTTGGTCAAGTGGTGTTCCTCATCCCCACTCCACCCAAGTCCTAGTAGCTGTTTCAGTGACTAAAAGAAAAATGTTCTGTTTTTTAACCCAAATGTTCATTTTTTGCCTAATGTTTTAAAACCCACGACTGAGTTACAGCCTTTTTGGGGAATATATGCATAGTGATGGTAGCTCCACCCAAACTCCAAGCCACAGGGCCGGCCACAGCTCCAACTGGTAGCCATTTTGCTGCTTGGCTGTGATCTGGTGGTGTGGGTGCCAACCCCACGGAAGCGCGTCTGAGCAGCTTGTAGCACAGCGCACACCCAGGCGTCCGGACACGCAGGCGGAGCACATTCACACTTGTCTGCACCTGAGCGTGTAAGCATCCCCTCGGAGGCTTTCATAGCCTCAAGATTTTCCGGTTTCACTGGAGCATAGTGGCTCATCATGGAACGTTCACAACTGCTTTTAGGGGAATTGGAGCACACTGACTTAATTTTCACCTAACATCAACCGCAGCAGGCTCGCCAGCTCATTAACAGCTCTTGGCCGAACGCGGCGGCCAGCACGGGCTGTACAGCGCTGCGGTGCGAACCGCTGCCGCTGCAGGGAAACCGCTCCTTTCTGCAGAGGCAGCAGCACAACATCTGTTCCGCTGCCACAAAGCAACATTCGGGAGCGGAGGAGTCGCAGAGGAAGGCCTGGCTAGTTGGCACGTCACAGCGGCTCACAGGTCTCCAGTGCCACCCAGCACAGGCTGGGTGACCCCTGGGGTTCAAGGCGACTTTCCCGCAGGCAGTTCCATGCCCGTCCATTGGAACTGCACAGACGGGGCAGGCACGGCTGTGTACATGAAGCAGATTTCGCTTGTTCCTTCTCCGATTCTTACACAAATATTTGGTCACGCGGGAAAAGCTGCCTTTCGGACACGTGGGGGGCGTTTACGTAAACAGCCCCGCCTGTGCTGGAACCGGCCGGCCGGGAGCTGCACGCAGAAAGGGCGGAAGTAGCTTCTCGTGCAACAGGCGGTGACATCGGGCCGAAGAACGCGGGGCCACATTCTGAAAGCCCCGCCGGGCGGGGGTGGGAGCGGGGGCGGCGCTGGCCGCGCGGCCCCGCGTGGTGCCGCCCGCCGCGGGCACCGCGCGCCGCGCCAGGTGCGGCCCCGCCGCCTCCCCGCGCACGTGCGGCCTCCCGCGGCGCGCCGCCAGGTGGCGCCGTGAACCGCCGGCAGGCGGCGCCGGGGGCCGCCGGGGTGCTCGGCCGGGGCCGCCGGGGGGCTCGGCCGGAGCCGCGGCGGCTCGCGGGCTCGTGTGCTGGGGCGGTGGCACCGGCCCTGCCAAGGGCGTTCGCCACGGGCCGGCGGCACGCCCCGGGGCAGAGGGGCCCGGCGGGGGGCGGGGGAGCCGCGGCCTGGCCTCCCGCGTCGCCTTCCCCCGGCCCTGGGGGAGGAAGGCTGAGGAGGCTGCCTGCCCTGGGGAAAATGGTGTCTAGACAAATTCCTAACTGGGGGGAGATGGAGAAAGTTACTAAAGTAGCTATTCGTCATCTAATCTCCGAGACAGCGGGGGCTGCAGGTCTTTTGCTCCGGCCGCGTCACGGGAGCTGGGGGCTAGAGCTGCAGAAAGAGCCTTTTCAGCTGAACAAAACGCGGCCCCGCCGTTCAGGAAGAGATGCGCTGCAGAAACGTGAATGTTTCAACAAAGCTGCTTCCGAGGAAAGCTTTGACAAGGCGGGAAGAGTGATTTTATGTATAAAGGACATGAGGATGGGGGACCGGGTTCAGATACTTGTTCTCAGTTGAGACTGCTCAGAATCAGAGCAGGAGCACAACATTGAAATGCCCAATTTTAAAAATACAATAAAATTGCAAATCCTATCAAAGTTTCAGTAAGACATTTTGATGACTTCTCTTTTAATGAAACGTTGCTTGGCTTTATATCTGAAGCTAATTTTATTTCAATAATCTAGAGGGCTGCCATGAAATGGAATCATTGTCCTGCTGTCGACTCTCATGGCAGTCGATTGCATTTTTTCCTAATTATGGTGAAAGGGCTCTGGTTTCTTAACCAGGCTGTTATATTTATGTATGTTTTATATCTGTTTTATTATTTGCTAGTTATATAAGCCAAAGTAAATAAAGTTTGATTGCTTGACAGTTGCTTACATGCAGATGAGATATGTTTTTCATAATTTTTAACAAATATCGTAATATATGTATAAAACACGTAAGTTTCACTTTGCTATTTGGATCTAAGGCGCTGAGACACAAGCATTGCCGAAAGTTGCAGGCTCTTGTTTCAGTTTATACTAATTTTACTGTGACTGATAAGCAGTCTATTGTATTTCTTAGAAAAATCTGAACTTCCCAGAAATGTCGGAGGTATTACAGTGGCAAAACAACTCAGTTTTGCAGACTTCTGATGATTTTGAAGTTGATGACAAACACAGATGCAAATGTGAAATGCAATGTCTAATATAAGCCCTCTTTAGTTGATTCCTCTGATGTGTTTTTGCAAAACGCTCGTCATTGCTGGAGTTATCTTTCCTGTAACTGTTCATAGGTAGGAATCTTGTTAGTCCTTTGCACTATTAATACATGTTCTTGTTCATTTCTTCCAAGCCTAGAGGCTTGAACAAATTCCTGGGGGGAATTCCTGTCACAATAACTCCCCATAGGACTGAGAGGAAGTTACTTCTCAGGGCCTTATATTGGTCTTGGCTGTAACATGGGAATCATATTTATCTATGAGAGAGGTTAAGACTTCTAGGTGAAAAACGTGACTGTAAATTCAAACCTTTAGGAACAGATGAATTGGCCTTATGCTGTCTAGAGAAATAGAATGAAAACCCCACCCTTTGGTGGTGAGTGATCCTGTTTCGCTGAAGCCTTTTGGAATAGAACTGAAGAATTTCACATGTACAGAAATCTACACAAAGGCTATCCAAGCTTGTAAAGTGTTAGATGGGCCAAGCTCACTAAATATGTGCAAGATTCCAAAAGCACTTTGGAAAATTTTTATTTTCCTTCCACTGGCAACACTTAAATTTTTTGTATCCCTGCACAAAAATGTTTATCATGCATTCAATTATTACTGTATGACATTTATAAAAATGGGTTCCTTCTTCTCACTACTCCAAAAAGAAAGATTAACTTTATCTATACACACTAATTTTTACGATAGAAGCATTCAGCTTACGCATTATGAACCTCTAATCAAAATACCATGTAAGAACATATGTGATCATGATCAATTATTTGGCTAACAGTAATTTCTATAATGGTAGATTAAATAGGCTCTTCTTGTTTCCACAGGACTTTTTTAATGAGAACAAGAGCGGTGATGATAGTTTTCGGTTAGAAGTATAGTTGCTTTTGTAACTTGCCAAGCTCCTTCTTTCAGATACTCACAATTTTCACAGCTTTCAGGCAGAATTACTAAGTTCTTGTTTATAGACAAGCAAAAAATTTATCAGGAAATTTTTGACACCCTTTTTAAGTCGCGCTGATACCAAGTATCAGAAAGTGCTGCCACAGTGAAGAGTGCTTCTGCTGCTCGTATCGAAACATAAATGCACATTTGTCTGTCTTAACAGTAGTTTAGCTGCATATGCTGTAACTTGCCTTTTTTTGTGACTCTCACTGAGTCACAAAACTTTGGAGAATAGGTGTTAAAGTTATGGCCGCTTGCCTAGATTTTTCAGTACCTTATTATTTGCAAGTAGTGTCAAGGACGCAGGAAATACAATGGTTTGGCAGCACCTGTTCTTATTTTACCTGGGCATGGTTGGCAAAATGCAAAAGGGAAGAAACAAATACGGCTCTTTTAAAATATATTCCCAGTCTCTCATGTGTTTTGATGTTGGTCTTCCTTCTGTAAGATTTAGCTTTGATTTTCAGAGTGCAGAGAAATGCTTTTGTGCAATTTAAAGGTTACAGGTTGTTTAAAACTCTGACACGTTTTCACAAACACTTTAGGAAAGCTGTGAGTTTTGGTGCTGCTGCTGCTGCTGTATCCAATTAGGAGGCTTAGAAGAACAAGAACAAGTGTTAGGATGAAGGCTCCCAGGTTCTGTTTCCAACTTGGTTATCATCTGGCCATACAAATATTTCCGTAACACAAATAAATAGGCATCTCTTTGGGCTGGCTATCACAGCCATTTCATAGGTGGGAGAACTGAAGTTCAGGAAGGGATATGGATTCACAGGGATATGAGTGAGGAAGGAATCGAGATCTGAAACAGGATGTGACTCCACCATAAGGAAAGTTTTAACCCCCACATGGCAGCTGTTTCTTTATCTCCGGGCAAATTACTTCGTCAGTCTCTGCTTTCTTACCTGAAAATGGAAAGAAAAAAAGAAGTGATTGAAAGATTGTAGCACTCAGTTGTTCAATGTAAAACTCTTCCTTTGCTTATTAGTCCTTTTATTTGTTGACTGTATGAAGATGCTTAAGGAAGACACTGGTAAATTGTAAGTTAAAGCATTATATAACACGAAGTTCAAGTGCAGTAAGTTTCAGTGCAGTCCATGTATTTTTCATATGCGGCTCTGTCCTCAAGTTTCAAAGAAATACACATGGAAGCCAAATTTGAAGAAATTTTTTTTGGAGCTTTCACACTGAGAAACTGATTCAACCTTTCCAGCAGCTTAGAAAGCCATGCTTTTGAAAGTTTTTATGTAGGTTCCACTTGTGTTGACATTATTAAAGTTGTTAATCATTGCTTTTCCTTCTGGTCTGAATTAGAACGCTGCCCTCCCAGACCTCGCAGATTGCTAACTGCTGAGTTAGAAGGTGACTCTCTTGAACATTTATCCTATTTTTTTGTTTTCCTTCTGCCGTCTCTCCAGTGTCTCAAAAAATCTTTTTTCGTTACCGTCTCTGCAGGTCCACCTCATTTTCCACGGCCTGCAAAAGATGAAGCGGGAACACTGTAGTGAGAAAATTGTTTCTCTTCTGTCAGTCTGCTTCTTGTGAATTTAGCTGCGTATCAAATGTGTATATGCCAGTTTAGTAGCTCCGTGAAAGATCTGGTATCATACGTATCCTAGGAGAGCTGTCATAACCTGTCCCTGCTTCATTTTGGTTGTGCTGCATGTGTAATTTCATAAATAAACATTTATTCACAGAATGTAAATTTGGCTGAATCATTCTGCATATGTGAATCATTTATTCTTGAACAGAGTAACATTCCGTATTCAGTAACTTAAATATTATATAACCACTTCAAAACTTGTCCATTTGAAGGAAAAAAGAAAACACAATTTTCTTCTGGCCTCTTTCCTTCATTTCCGTAGAAACCTTTTCAATTGTGATTCTGCTTTGAAACAAAAACATTAGCTCCGTTTTATTCAACAGAGCTTTAGCTTGTGTTTATCAAAGGCATAGTGGAAAAAAATAACCTTTTACTGCCATTCGCTTCTGTTATCGTTTAAAGCCAACACTGCTCTGAAAGAAGGACTCGAGTTACGCTGTGTCACATGCAGCATCACAGCTGTTTACTAAATTTTTAGCATTTACAAAACAGGAACAAAGCCACTGCTGGAGACTTAGTACCGAGTCACTGAGTCGCACTAGGAGTATTGGTTCGTGTGTCCAGCCTATCTACTACTGTCAGCAGCGTATGAGAAGTGAATGCTCCACATGACTTGCATGGCACGGGCGGTGTTTGCACACCCGGGGAGTGATTGTGTTCAATGGCGAGTCACCGAACGCAGCAAGCAGGGAGCTTGGTGGAGACACTTGGGTCCATTTTGCAAACCTAACTGCAGAGACTAACTGCTGTTTGCAGAGGTACGCGCTTGTAACTGTACGTTTGCACAGACGAGGTTTTATATTAGGACGATACCGATCAGACAGAAAGCTGCCATCTTAGATTGTGGAGGGCCTTGTGTGATGTAAGACAGGAATTCCTAAGTTGGTAGTTCAGTAGCACAAGCATGATTCACTCACGCAAGCAACAGTGACATCTGAAGTTGGTTTGTAGGGTAGCAGGTGGAGGAATTTAAGTATCTGCGTGTTTAAATATACGTTTCCCCATTATTTCTTCTTACTTCTTGGAAGCAGTGCTTTGACCATGTAACAAAAGACTTGCTGATGAAGGATCAGCTTTCCTGTGCTTCCTGCCCAGTTTGCCATCAGTTTGCTCTTACAGAGTATGAAAAGCTTGGTAAGTTCAAGGAGATGGGACATAGCTGTGCCCTTCTGGATCTCTGTGAGTAGCCCCCTAGGCATATACAAGGCCTCATGCCTTCATCTTTTTGGGAGTTTTCTCATGGAACAGCAACCTGTCAATCAGTTGGGCTTACCCAGCAGGCACTCACGTGTTTCTGGTAACTGCTGTTCTTCTCTTGGACTAACAAATTTGTAACTGAGTGGGAATAAAGGGGCTGGTCTGCTTAAGCTAAACTGCTGTTTAATTCTAACAACAGGAGCAAAGCATAACATTAGAGAAACAGGATATTAAAATTCCACCAGGTCTGTACATAGTTCAACTTCCCGAAGGCCTGACTTTCCTCTTCCCAGGGTTCCTAATAGGTCAACCTTTCTATAATTTCACATATAGCAGAGTCTGATTTCTCAGTCTCAAGACATAATCTCTCTCACTTACTCTCAAGTGTACTTCTTGAAAAATTCTTGAATCCCTGGATTCCTGCTCTCCCTGCCAGGACTGCTTATCTCTTGGGAAAAACCCTCTAGTATGTCTATTGCAGGTTCCGTCAAAAAACAGAAAAAAGCAAAAAGGCTCTTGCCTTATGTCGCAGGTATATGGTGAAGAGTGTTAATCCAGCCCCACCCTCCTTTTCCAGTCTGACTGTCCTGCTATTATATTAGTTCCGTATCCGTATACAGTAAACACAATAAGTCAGTACATAGGATTTGGGAATTATCATGGGCAGCTCCAAATCTATTACACAGGAGAGGCTTGTTCTTTGCTTTGATTCAAAAAAAGTAAATGAAGAGAGCAAAATGAGATGTTATTGGCGTTCACTCTAAAAAATTAATCAAAGTGGGGAAGGTGTAAATACTTACGTAGAAACAGTTTGCAATTGCTTAGTCTGGGATCTACCTCCCTGATACCTTTCAGGCTGAGCGTGGGATTTGCACTATCTAGGTGATTAAAGATCAAGCCTGTGTAAGACTTAAAGGGATTTTGTGTGGTTAAGTCCTCTCTGGACACTGCGGGCTATCCTGTCGTGCTAATTTTTTCAATCCCTAATGGTAGAAAACCGGAATGTTACAGCTTCTGTGAGCTAAACTGTATGTCTGCTATGGTACTGCTGGGCTCAGAAAAGCACAGTAGGGCAGATGCATGTCTACTGTGGCTAGGCTCAACAATCCTGAAAATAGGATGTGGTTTGGTCCACAGTGAGAGATATTAGTTTAGTTTTCCATCTGCAAAAGAGTTCCACCGTTCTGTGTATATTACTTCTCTGAGCCTTCCTCAGCCTGAACACTTGCTACAATTCTTTGGAAATGTATAATTCACCCTCTCCCTTCACAGGATATTTCTCTGCAAACTCTCAGGTCTCCAAGAGCCCCCTCTCTTCCCTCTTACTTTACCTTTGCGGACCTTGGCACTCTGCTATCTATTCTTCCTGGCCAAAAAGCTCTTGATGTGGCTCACAGCAAGGCCATTCAACACTGCCGTTGAGTCGGGCAAGGGGCTGAATGCAAAACATGTGCTGCTTCTGCTCCTCGTTACACAAGCTATGCTTCCTGCCTCCCCACTGCCCAGCAGAGCTTGCAGTGCGGCTCCTGTTTAATGAAAACATCTGACAAAAAAAATAAATTGTCTGTTAGCAACTTGGGACTTTAAAGATGCTCTTTAAGCCGTTAAGCTGTCCCAGAGTCCTGTTTATTTGATCCTGTGCCACTTCGGTAATATACCTTCACTTTTTGGAGCCTGATCCGGTTTTGTGTGCTCAACCCTAGGAGGCAGGAGTAGGGAAGGAATTGGAAAATGCTTTTTGTTCTTCCACTAAACGATTTTTTTGAAAATCACAGTATAATAGGTAATTGCTTACTTTTGAAAATGTGATCTTCTAGCCAGCAGAAACTTGATGCTTTTCGAAGGCAAACATTTGGAAAAAAATGTCATTGTAAAAAAGGTGGTTTATACGTCTTAAAATATAGGAAGAAGCTCATCAAAGGCAACAGAAATCTCCAAGGTCTTAACAGTTTGAGAGGACAGAGGTTCATGACTGGTGGTGTTCAGATGCCGAAGAACTGAAGCCCTTCTGCAAGTGAGGTTGAGCACAGTGATAAATCTTGAGCCCTCCACAGTAATCTGGAAGCAGTCTCAGGAAGGGAGCGCTCCACCTGCTCGGCCCAGTGAAGGGACAAAGCTGCCACAAGCAGCCTCTGTGTAAGGAAGGGAGAATAAAGTTGCAGTGGAGCTCAGGGAAAGGTTCAAAAGACAAAGTGAGGGTGCTGAGGCTAGAAGGGATCATGAGGGATGATGGTAGCAGAAAAAAATATACCATGAAGTTTTGAACCAAGCATATGAATGGCATCGATAGGAACACTGCAGAAAAAGACAGAGGGCTCTGTGCAAGTTGCACAGCCATGAAGTTGAGAACATCTAACTTTTAGTACTGGCTGTGTGACCATGGAAGAATATTCTCCTTGTGTCTGAATTATTCAACTATAATCTAGGAGCATGTCTCACAGGGAGTATTCATGTTATTTTGGAATTTGCTAGCTAAGATGTAAGAAAGAAATGCTTAGTGAAACCATATCTTCAGCAAAAGCCTCAGTGAACTTGAGAACTACCCTGGCACACACATAGGTACTATCCTGTCATTGGCAATATATTTTTTCATACAAAACCAATTGATTGCACTTACCCTATATGTTCTTTATCAACCTCAGTCATTTTAAAGGTACTGCATACATTCACAGCTCAGATTCTGTTAAATAATTTCTGAATTTTGCAGCATTCTTGCTCTAAAGTCATAGGTATAATGAAAATCCTTAATATTTTCATAGAATCATAGGATGGTTTGGGTTGGAAGGGGCCTTAAAGATCATCTAGTTGCAAACCCCCTGCCACAGACAGGGACACCTGCCACTAGATCAGGTTGCCCAAAGCCTCATCCAGCCTGGCCTTGAACACTTCCAGGGATGAGGCATCCACAACTTCTCTAGGCAACCTGTTCCAGTGCCTCACTACTCTCACAGTGAAGAACTTCTTCCTTAGATCTAACAGAAATCTCCCCTCTTTCAGTTTAAAGCCATTGCCCTTTGTCTTATTACTACATGACCTTGTAAAAAGTCCCTCTCCAGCTTTCCTGTAGGCCCTCTTTAGGTACTGGAAGGCTGCTATAAGATCACCCTGGAGCCTTCTCTTCTCCAGGCTGAACAGCCCCAACTCTCTCAGCCTGTCTTCATAGCAGAGGTGTTCCAGCCCTCGGATCATATTCGTGGCCCTCCTCTGGACCCGCTCCAGCAGCTCTATGTCCTTCTTGTGTTGGAGACTCCAGAGCAGAACACAGTATTCCAGGTGGGGTCTCACGAGAGCAGAGCAGAGGGGCAGAATCACCTCCCTGGACCTCCTGGCCACACTTCTTTGGATACAGCCCAGGATACGGTTGGCTTTCTGGGCTGCCAGCGCACATTGCCGGCTCATGTTGAGCTTCTCATGCACCAGCACTCCCAAGTTCTTTTCCTCAGGGCTGCTCTCAATCCATTCTCCGCCCAGCCTGTACTTGTGCTTGGGATTTCCCCGACCCACGTGCAGGACCTTGCACTTGGCCTTGTTGAACTTCATGAGGTTCTCACAGGCCCACCTCTCCAGCCTGTCAAGGTCCCTCTGGATGGCATCCCTTCCCTCCAGCGTGTCAACCACACCACACAACTTGGTGTCATCTTGCTGAGGGTGCACTTGATCCCACTGTCCATGTTGCCAACAAAGATGTTAAATAGATCCAGTCCCAATACTGAGGAACGCCACTCATCACTGGCCTCCATTTGGACATCAAGCCATTGACCGCAACTCTTTGAGTGCGACCATCCAGCCAATTCCTTATCGACCAAGTGGTTCATCCATCAAATCCATGTCTCTCTAGTTTAGAGACAAGGATGTTGTGTGGGACAGTGTCAAATGCTTTGGAGAAGTCCAGGCAGACGATGTCAGTTGCTCTTCCCTTGTCCACCAACGCTGTAACCCCATTGTAGAAGGCCACCAGATTTGTCAGGCACAGTTTGCCCTTAGTGAAGCCATGTTGGCTGTCACCAATCGCCTCCTTTTTTCCCATGTGCTTTAGCATAGTTTCCAGGAGGATCTGCCCCATGATCTTGCCGGGCACAGAGGTGAGACTGACTGGCTTGTAGTTCCCTGGGTCTTCCTTTTTTCCCTTTTTAAAAATGAAGATTATGTTTCCCCTTTTCCAGTTGGTGGGAACTCCACTGGACTGCCACGACTTGTTAAATATGATGGATAGTGGCTTAGCAACTTCTTTTGCCAGTTCCCTCAGGACCCACGGATGCACCTCATCAGGTCCCATGGACTTGTCCACCTTCAGGTTCTTTAGATGGTCTCGAACCTGATCTTCTCCTACAGTGGGCGGTTCTTCATTCTCCCAGTCCCTGCCTTTGCCTTCTGTGATTTGGGCTGTGCAGCTGGAGCTCTTGCCAGTGAAGACTGAGGCAAAGAAGTCATTGAGTACCTCAGCCTTCTTCATATTCCGGGTAGCCAGGTTTCCCGTTGCCTTCCAGAGAGGGCCCACGTTTTCCCTAGCCCTCCTTTTATCACTGACCTACCTATAGGAGCTTTTCTTGTTGCCCTTGATGTCTCTGGCCAGATTTAACTATATCAGGGCTTTAGCTTTCCTAACCTGATCCCTGCCTGCTCAGACAATTTCTTTGTACTCTTCCCAGGCTACCTGTCCTTGCTTCCACCCTCTTTAGGCTTCTTATTTGTGTTTGAGTTTGTCCAGGAGCTCCATGTTCATCCATGCAGCCCTCCTGGTGTTTCTGCCCAATTTCCTCTCTGTTGGGATGCACTGTTCCTGAGCTTGGAGGAGGTGATCCTTGAATATTAACCAGCTTTCTTGGGCTCCTCTTCCCTCCAGGGCTTTATCCCGTGGTACTTGACCAAGCAGATCCCTGAAAAGGCCAATGTCTGCTCTCCAGAAGTCCAGGATAGTGAGCTTGCTGTGTGCCCTCCTCATTGCCCTGAGGATCTCAAACTCTACCATTTCATGGTCACTGCAGCCCAGGTTGCCCTTGAATTTCACATTCCCCACCATCCCCTCCTTGTTGGTGAGAACAAGGTTCAGCATAGCACCTCTCCCCTTTGGTTCCTCTATCACTTGAAGAAGGAAGTTATCATTGATGCATTCCAGGAACCTCCTGGATTGCTTCTGCCCTGCTGTGTTGTCCCTCCAACAGATATCGGGGTGGTTGAAGTCCTCCATGAGGACCAGCGCTTGTGAACACGAGGCAGCTCCTATCTGTCTATAGACAGCCTCATTCGCTTGGTCTTCCTGGTCGGGTGACCTGTAGCAGACCCCCACTATAATGTCATCTGTCCCTGCCCTCCCTTTAATCCTGATCAGAAGCTCTCAGTCAGCTCCTCATCTGTCCCCAGGCAGAGCTCCACGCACTCCAGCTGGTCACTGACATAGAGGGTGACACCTCCTCCTCGTCTACACTGCCTGTGCTTCCTAAAGAGCCTGTGTCCATTCCAACACTCCAGTTATAGGATTCATCCCACCATGTCTCCGTGATTGCCGATAAGATCCCAGCCCTGCGGGTGTGTGCACATCTCTTAACTCTTCATGTTTATTCCTCATGCTACCTGCATTTGCATAGAGGCGTTTGAGTTGGGCCCCCAGTGAAGCTGACTGGCTGGAATTCCTTTCTGCTGCTCTTCAGATGCTCTCAGCTTGTCATGGGCAAGTGTGATATCATCCCCCTCCCCCTTCAAGCCTACTTTAAAGCCCTGTCAGTGAGCCCCACTAGCTGAAATGGAAAGACCCTTGTCCTCTGAGAAAGGTGAATCCCATCTGATGCCAGCAAGCCTGGTGCTGTGTAGGTCATCCCAAAACTGTGGTGGTGTCACCAGCCACGGAGTCATGTATTAATAGGCTGGGTGTGTCTGTTAATTTTCCATTGTGTCAGGTGGGGTAGACACTCTTTAAAAATCATAGAATCATAGAATGGTTAGGGTTGGAAGGGACCTTAAAGATTGTCTAGTTCCAACCCCTCTGCCATGGGCAGGGAAACCCTCCACTACACCAGGTTGCTCAACGCCTCATCCAGCCTGGCCTTGAACACATCCAGGGATGGGGCATCCACAACTTCTCTGGGCAACCTGTTCCAGTGCCTCACCACCCTCAATGTAAAAAATTTCTTCCTTATATCTAATCTAAATCTGCCCTCTTTCAGTTTAAATCCATTGCCCCTTGTCCTATTACTACACACCCTTGGAAAAAGTCCCTCTCCAGCTTTCCTGTAGGCCCCCTTTAGGTTTAGAGACAAGGATGTCGTGTGGGACGGTATCAAATGCTTTGGATAAGTCCAGGTAGACGATGTCAGTTGCCCTTCCCCTATCCATCAATGCTGTAACCTCATCATAGAAGGCCACTAAATTAGTCAGGCAGAATTTGCCCTCAGTGAAGCCATGTTGGCTGTCACCAATCACCTCCTTATTTTCTATGTGCCTTAGCATAGTCGCCAGGAGGATCTGCTCCATGATCTTGCTGGGCACAGAGGTGAGACTGACTGGCCACAGGAGGAAGCAGAGCACAGGGACACCTGAGGAAGAGTCTGCAAAACTACTAAAAGGAAGCCAAGGCATCTGGTGTGTGGAGAGGTTGAGAGTGTTAAACCGTGAGGAACAAGGGCTTCTTTGCCTGAGCACAAGGGGCATCTTTCAGACAGCAGTCAGGCCCAGGGATGCTCCTGCCTGTAGCAAAAAGCCACTCAGTCCAATGTCACAATCTGAATTTCTTGCATCTCTGGCTTTCCTAAAACTAGAAAAAAGTGCTCGATTCCAGTCAAATGAGGTATGGCGGACTGTGGCCCTTAAGAACTTAGGTGGTGGCAAATGCCGAGCAGAACAGGCTGTATCTGGCAGGCAGAGTTATTGCTACCTAAAAAACCAGGTCTCTCTCTAGGCAAGTTTCCTTGGAGATTTGTTTGATCTGCATTTATGCTTCAAGCCAAGGATTTTGCGTAGGTCTCAATACAAGTAAAGGCATGTGAGTACACTGGAGGAAAGAAGAAGGAAAGGAAGAACAGGTGCAGAGAGAGGAAGTGGACCGTGTATGTCTCCCCACACTACAGGCTCCAGCATTTTTATCCCACTATTTCCTGCATTGTATATTCGGTGATAAACCAAAACTGTGTATCTCCTCACTAAAAGAATAATGTCCAAGCTATACTGCAGCAAGTCCTAGTCATGCGAATATAGCCTGGTCCTCTAGATTCCTCTTCCACTGTATTTTGTACCCTCTCTCAAAATTTCTTCTAGATTGGACAAAAAGCAACTTTTTAGACAATACCTGCTAGCTAAAGGAACGGAGGGAAAACACTGACGATGCAGGCAGCATGTTTTTTTTCACTGAGAGAAATGGCATTGAGTGATCTGGAATTTTTGTCCTCGCTAGAAATGAAACGAGACGACAAGTTTAGTAATCCCAATTTCATGCTTCGAAATGGTATCAGATCATCTTTGAAATAATGTCAGAGGTGGCAAGAGATGCCAGCCCAAAGGGAGAGAAGCAGTAGATTCGGTACGACTCAGTTTTAGTTTATATAAAATGAGCACTTCCAAAGAAGGTTTGGGGCGAGATTTGAACATAAAGGAAAACCAGCAACATTGGCCTAAGAAACCAACCCACAAGTAGTTAGAAAGTAAGACAGAGAGCGGTTCAAAGGAATGGCTAAGGTCCCACAGCACTCACAGCATGCCAAGCAGAGCGAGGCACTGATTTGTTCGGGTATAGCTGATACTCTTCTCAGTGGCTGATTGGGGAGTATCTTGTGAGTCTGTCCTCCAGGTACAGTCGTCACCTCAGGGACAGCAGCCTACAGTAACTCATTTATAATCATCAGTGATTTATAGATACGGGATCCAAGAGTTTGCTAAACAGTGGAGATGAAGTTGGGGCTCAGAAGAGCAACCCAGGATGTGAGTTCATTCTCACGTGGTGGCAGAGGGGAGGGAATTGTGGATTCATACACAGTGAAAAGTTCTGAAACTGCAGAAATTCCCTCACTTTAGTCTTCAGGTTCTGGGAGGACAACCCATATGTGATCATATTGCCTCCTCCCTCCCAGTTTATCCAGACAAGTACTGCTCATTTCAGGCTATTCAAATGTCAAATTCGTGTTTTGTTGTTTAGCCATCCTTGAAGAGTTGTCCTGGAAAAACTTTCTAACAATGGGCAAAATGTTCAGTACGTTTCTTTCTCATACGCATAACTCAGAAGCGTCTCGGTAGATTGTTTTGTTTTGTTTATAGATGTTCTCCAAAAAAATTGCCCTTGGTCAAATACAAAGCATGGAAGACTGGCCAAAAAGACTAGTATTTCATAAAGCTAAGGGATTATCTTGGAAATTACTTGATAACCTATGCTAAGATAGATATTAATGGTGTCAACTATAACATATACACCAGTATTACAGGTGTGGTTGGTAGCACTCTGTCTGCCCCTACTCTTCCCTTAATAAAACCTTTTCCTTGCTTTATGAGTTTGTCAAACTTAACACAGTTTGGGCTGAAAATTTCCATGTCAGGTGTCTGCCCAAAGCTGATTATTTTGGAAAACTCAGTTCAGCCGTTTCCAAAAATAAGACTAGAGGAAAATATGTTGGTTCTGACCATGTCTAAAAAGCTGTGGCAAACTTTTCCTTGAAATGCTCTAGAACTGCAATGCCTTAAGGCACAGATGTAGCGTTTTCTGGGGTGATGAGGCTGAAAGCAGAGAGGAAGAGCTGCGTGTCAGTAACATAACTTCTGTCATTACACTCAATGTTGAGCACGTACAGTCAAGTTATAAGCCTCTAAGAAAGCACATTTTGCGTGGAGTCTGAAAAGACCTGCTTGAATATAACAGTTTAATATTCCCCAAATCTCTCTCTGTGCAGGCCACTTTGCACTTTGAGGTTTGGCAAGACTTTCCTTGCAACTATAGATGTGTGCCATGTCTGATCTAGGTAAGGGCAAGGAAAGCAGAGTTGAACCTGTATGGGGACAAGAGGAAAAGATTCAGAGCAAAGAGGGGAAGAAAAGTAGGGCAAAGGGAACAGAACTGCTTGAGCTTGTGACTCAGACAAGGGCAGAAACAGGGAAGTGGATAGAGACAATGTCTGTACAGTTACGTGAAACACGGAGAGTTTAGCACTGGTGGAGAAGGAAACTGGAACAGGGAACTGCTGGGACTGCGGAGGCAGATCTGGTAGTAAGATGTGTGTTGAGATATGAACTGGGATTGCTGGGAAAAAGACTGAATATGGCTAGTGGAGATAAAGAGGGGGAAAGAGTCGCTAAAAGTGAGGCCTGTGACAGGAGATGGGAGTAGGTAGGGAGCCGACCAAGGAGAAAACTGTGAATGATATTCAGATATAGAGCTGGGATGGAGGAATTATCCATGGCTAGTCAAGGAGACAGGAATAAGGAAAGAAGATTTAAAGGAACAAAACTGACTGCCTGAACCAGAAGATGGGTGCTAGGTTTGAAGTCCTGTGGAATGGCTTCAGGGAATGGACGAGTGAAGGAAGAGAAACTCTGCAGACATGGCCCTAGACATAGCCAAAATACTTAGGAGAGCGAAGTCCATTTACTTGCTGCTTACTTTGCCTGTGGAAAAGCCCTGAAAGGGCTTGATCTCAGACCTACCTCATCACTATGCACTTTCTTGGCAGACTGGGCTCTTGACGGAACCTGGCTACCATCACCAGACCTGTTCTGCTCCTGTTTGTATGCTGTAGGACTGCACCCTTTCTTGGTGAGGGCACTGTGCCTGCTTGCTTTTCTCTAACAGTTTTGAGAAATCTTCAGATGGCTCTGGGTGTTTTGGAGGATTTTAGAGGAAATAGGACTTACGTGAACACATTCAGGGGAGATAGGCAGAGGCTGTGCCTAGAGATAGGCTCCTTGAGAGCCAGAGGTGGTACTAATTCCTTTGGTGTTAGCAACTGCCTATGAAATGCACTAACTTTTCTGATTTTTTTTTTTTAACCATGAAATGGAAATCCTAGCAGAGAAACAAATACTTCTTTTCCCATGGAGAATTAATGTTTGTAACACTCTACAGATGTATACTAATGTAAGTTACTATTTTATAGTGACATGTTAGTTATCCACAGTAGGAAAGGTGTTATTCAGATACCTGTAGAACACCCCCTTGGAACTAGAAATATAAAAAACACACCAGCTTAAATAGGGTAGGAAAGTGAACCTGTAAGTGAAGCCTTAATATAGTTTGTACTAATCCAGCAGCTAAAGCTCACACATGAGATTGGAGCCCGGTATGTTAAGTGCTCTGTGTTCTTGCCTACAGAAATGCAACCTCAGTATATAAAACAAAAGATAGGCGAGGAAAAGATGACTGGGAAGTGCAAGGATGTGTGAAATCATCAGTATGCCAGCTGAAAAATCAAATTATAATCCAGGTTTTCTGGCTCACGTATGGATCACACTGACAACAGTCAAAGACATGAAAAATGTCATCATCTGAAATATCTGCCATTTCCAGGTGGTCTTTGACCTTTACATTGTTAGCTACTTGTTTTTTGAAAGGACAGACTGGGAGTCTGTCTTGAGAAGAATCAGAAGGGAAGGGGTTGGAGGGCATCTTTACAAATGAGATCAGGATGCAGAACCATAATATTCCATGCTTTTCATTGCTGGGTAACCCCTTTGGCTTGATTTGACACTTCATTTCTATAGTTTTACACCACTGTAGTCGTGGCAGTAACACTAGCAAAGAACTGGAATTAAGCCTTGGCAGATCAGGAAGGAGCGTTTCTGAATGTGGCTAAAATTAACTACACTTCTGAACATTTATCCTACTATTCTAATGGTAAAATAATCTGTTTTCATAAAAGTTTATCATGTTGACACTTACTTTACCATTGAAGCAGATTTTTCAAGTCCCGATCAAGAAAGTGAATGCACTACTATATGTCAGCATTCATAAACTTGATTTCGATAGTGTCTGGAGTGAATTCTAATATTGTACATTCATATCGTAGTGCTTGAAAGTCATTTGTTTCTGGCAGTACCTTAGGTGATTATTTTATGCAGTAACACAGTTCTGACGTAAAAAAATAAAATCTCATTAATAAATCCAGAGCACAGCTTGTGTCAACAAGTGCATAGCTAATTTTAAAAAACCCCACACACCTCTGCTATGTGCTACTGTCTTGATCAACCAGCTTTGACATTCAGACAGCCAGTGCTTTTCCAAGTACTGGCAAAACCACTCCTTAGGTGGGTACGATGTTTTTGACAGTGTATCGTAACTAAAAGAAATGAAACTAGTGGATTACAGCAGTTTGTAGCAGGTGGTGACTTGTAATGTAGGGAGAGGAGAATATGAAGTTGTGTGGTGTGGCATACACAGTTATAAGTATAGATGTGGAACATTTTATCTAATGGGAACACCAGGGAAGAATTGCACAGCTCGTCCCACATGAGTGCCAGTGACACCTTTTTTCAAACTTACTGCTACGTATTTAGCATACGTATTCTAGCAAAACTACTTCGGCTATGTGTTTAAAAATTGTATTTGCAATTTAAAATAAAAATATAAAGAAATAAATAGAATAGCAGTGACATTAAAATTCAGAGTTAGATTGGAGCTGGTACTTAACCAGATTCTGAAGTGTGTGGATTTGGACCACTCAACTTAGAGGCAAAAACCACCGAGCATGAAGTTCCTGCCCTCTGGGAAAATTCAAATCTGATTCCATAGTGTATGGCTGAGATCCAGGCCTATAGCACAGTATTTGCCTGCAAGCATGTACACATAGGCGAGGAGGGTGAAAGGGACATCCTGTTTTGTTACACCAGAGATATTGGGGGTAATTCAGGTGGAGTAGGAAGAACCATGTATTTACAGCTGCATAACTAAGTGAACAATATGGTCCATGGTCTCCAGAGTGTTAAAAAAAATTAGGACAGTCTCTTGAAAGTTCTTTCTGCTTTTATGCTATTGAAATTATATAACATTTAATAATCCCTTCTTTATTTTCAGACTTATTTGTTAGGTCCAGGAATTATTATTTCTTCTTGGCAACAGCAAATCCATCATTCTCTAATTTCCCCACCTTGGAAACTGCGTTTTTTATTTTATAGTTGGCATCATCCTCAAAAGAAAACAAACAAGCTGCTAGTCAGTGAAAGAAAGGAAAAGAAACATTAAAGAAAGAAAAGGAAAAAATCTTCAAATCATGTTTAGCCCCATCTGGCCCTAGAAAAACATGGAAATGGGTGATTGAGTGCAGTTTCCAGGATGGGCTGCCTTTCAAGGGAAACAAAATCTGGATATTTCTATGTCTAGACCACAGAAGAAAAAATGCTTTGGTGCTAATTAACCCATCAAAAGCTTACAAACCCTGAGTGGTGCTCGGCAACACATGTAGGGAAGTTTGCAGATTTAAGCTGCCAGAGGATGTGTGGGAGGGCGCAGCCTGGGAGTCAGGAGACCTGGGTCCTGCTGCTTACTCTGCCCCTGGCTTGCTCTTTGATTTTAGGTGTGTCAATAGCTCAGCTTATCTCTGCCTCATTTTTCCTCACTGTAAAGTGGGGTTGTGACATTACTCTTGCTCCAAGAGCTCTCTGATATTGTCGAGAGAGGAAAAATGCTATGAAGCAAACGCTAAGTCTTGCTCTCCCATGTGGTATGTGATTTATCTGGCCATTGTCTAAGTGGAAACCACAGTCTGTAGGGTTGTGTGCTGTAGTCAGATGTTAAAGAGTCACTGAGCAAGCACTCCTTTAGCGCCAGCTATATTGCTAAAGTGCTGTAGGTATCTGAAAATAGTATATTCCATGCTTCTCTCTCAGTGCACGTGCTTAGAGAGGAAAATAATGTGTTTGTTTTGAAGGGAAGTTCAGAGGGATGTACTGATATTAGCCCCTCAGAAACATAGTAATTATGCTTTAGGCCAATTTTTGGAATGACCAAAGCATGTGTACCGTGAGCATGCCCTTAAAAAGTAGTTTCAATGTGGATGGAAATGAAAAAGTAGAAAAAATATTTCACCCAGGCAGGTGCTGCCTTTGAAT
Source organism: Tauraco erythrolophus (assembly GCF_009769465.1). Lineage (NCBI taxonomy): Eukaryota > Metazoa > Chordata > Aves > Musophagiformes > Musophagidae > Tauraco > Tauraco erythrolophus. The sequence continues at coordinate 8,639,516 of NC_141465.1, forward strand.
CTTCCCATGCTTCTCAGCCCATCCCTGCAACCACCTGCCATTCTGGTCCTGCTGGTTGTGAACAGAGTGGAAATCATTCCCATACAGCTGCTTTTTGAGATAAACAAGTACCCACTAGAAGACAGAAAAAAAAGTGATGCATCACTTAGCTGCATCGAAGAGAAATAAAATAAAAATCCAGGCCTGCCTGGGTCTGGGAAATAAAGCAATTGTCTAGAATCTGAGTTTTTACCTCCTGCTATCCTGTCAGCTCCTCCTAATGCCTTGGCAACCTGTCCACTCCTCTGTTGCCACAGCTGCCAGCTCAGGCCTAGCTGTACTAATTTTGCTGTATGCATTATCCCCATTCCCATTTGGAAACACATGTTCCTCATCTGTTTACATGCCACCTTTTTCCTGGATTGGGCTGAGCTTTTACAAACTGGGGATTTCTAAAACTACTAGGGAGGGAAGAGAAGCTGGTGAAGGCTTCTCTGGTGATGGCTAACGAGAACTCTGTGTTAGAGCTTCGAAGCTTAGGTGAAATCTTCAGTAGCACAAGTTGATTAATGCATACTCAGGGAAGGAACCTGGGAGGGAAGGAACTTGGGAGGGAAGCGTCAGCATCTCTGAACCAGGCAGAGAGCAGCTGCATCAGATCAGAGCATTCCTGTCCCTCAGGATGGACTGTTGTCCCTACAGAACAGCACAGAGGTGGCAGTGTTACCCACTTGTCAGAGCTGGCAGGGAGAGGAGTAAGGGATAGGGAAATACAGGATAGAGCAGGTGGAAGCAAGAGCCAGAATATGTGCAGTCTTTTTCAGACCTCATGCAGATCTTTCTGCTTTCTGGAATTTGACATCTCTTCCATGTTGCTAAACATTTCACACTGATAAATTAATTCAGTGTGTTCTTTAGCATCTACCTAGCTGATGTTCGGGTTGTCACCCACTGATTGGTAGTTTGAGAAGTGGCCAAGCAAAACTTCACCACCAGATCAAGATGCCAGTTCAGCAAGAACACTGCCTTAGATGTTTAAATAGGTATTGGTACCTCGATGTTCTAGATTTGCCTGGTAGGATCTCCTACCATGCTTCTCTCCACTTTTTTTTTCCTCTATATTGCCTCTCTTTTTCTCTCTCCAGCTTCCTAAAGTGTGTTTTTATCCTTCATCCTGCATCATTTAAATCTGTATTTCCATTCATTCTCATTCTGGATCTCATCTCTTCCCTGCACCTGCATCCTTTCCTACCCATCTTTGTCACTGAATCACGGAGTTGCACTGAGTAGCTGAGGCTGAATCTCTCTGGAGGTCTCTAGTCCAGTCCACGTGCTCAAACCAGTCAGCTAGAAGAGGCTGCTTAGGGCTGTGTCTGGTTGGGTTTTGAATATACCCAAGGATGGAGACTCTGCAACCTCTCTGGGCACCTGTTCCAATGTCTGATCACCTTCAGAGTAAAAAAAGATTCTTCTTAAATTTAAATGGAACTTCCTATATTTCAGTTTGTGCCCGTTGCCTCTTGCTCTGTCAGGGCAAATCTCTGAGAAGAGTCTGGCTCCATCTTTTTTACTCCCTCACCTCAGGTATTATACATACCGATAATATCACCCATTTCCTTTGATAAGATCCTCTTTTTTTATTCCCTCAGTTGGTTATCATATCAAATGTTAGACAATGAGAGGGCCACCGCAGTGAAAAAGCCTTAAGAAGTACTGGCTGACTACAAGAGAAGACTGCCTGGAGTCATAAGACTGCCTGTGCTTGGGAGACAAGTGCCCCAAGGCAGAGCGGTGTTGTCAGGAGAGGACACAGGCTGAGATATGGGCAGGAGCTCTCTCCTGGACTTCTCTGACAGTGGTGACAGAGAGTTGAACTTGGTATTCAGCTCAGTATTGGCTTGAAGCTGGAGAAAGGGAAGCAGTGCCAGGAGAAAGTCTTTTCCGGAGAAAAGGAGCTCTAGACAGAAAGGCAAATAGCTTGGAGGGAAAGAGGGTCAGGCATTTTCTTGTTTCTCGATTGAGAGAAGAATGGGACATGGGTTGTTGTCTTCGCAGAGTAGGTTACTGCAGCTATCTGGATGGTGGCAGAAATTTGAAGTTCATTTGGGGAACAGGGAGAATAGTATCCAGATCCTAGAAAATGCTCCTATGCTGACAAAAAACTGAAGGGAGCTTCGATAACAGAACTTTGATAAAATGTGACATTAGAGGGTGCAGAACACATTGGTGCAACAAGGGTGTCAGACATCAAGCTGCAAAGTTCTGGCTTAGCTTTACATACATCGCTGTAGCATATTTCAGCATTTCATTTCTCTCTTCAGGCCAGTGTCCAGTCTTAAGATATGAGAGTTATTTGCCCTTTCCAAAGACTTCTTAAGTTCACAGGAGTGAAAACTTTAAATCATATCCTGCTAATACTTGTGCCAGGAGTGTGAACAAAGTGTGAACTCCAGAGGAGACAGTAACAAGGGAAGTCAAGTCAGCTGACCTTTTAAATCTGGTAAGCAGATTTTTAAAAACATGGTAAGACTTGATAATATGAAGGAAACTTGTTTGAATTTGGAGCTTTGTTATAATTTATTTTAACTCCTGAGTCAAATACAGCATGCCAGCATTTTAAGCTAAACCTACATAAGGCCAGACTGTCAAATTAATGATGATTTATAACCTGTGAGATTACAAAATTACTATTAAAGAAAATATAAACTTTGAACAGTCCAGCTGTGAGTTCAGCTTTGGTCACTCAGGAAACTAACTTTTGTTCTTATCATTCCAAAAGCATTTTCTTGTCTAAATGGGAAACATTTCTCTTAGATTAAAATTCAAGTGTATAACTTCGTAGCTGAAAATGGAAATATTTTATTATTCTTTGTAGATAGATGATCTTTCCACTCTTCTCCAAATATAGTATGTATGCATTTGTAGTACATATATATTCCCAATGTAAACCCTCACAAAGTTAGGTCTTCCATCAAATAAAAATACTAACTTCAGCCCAGATTTCCTTCACTAAGGATTGTGCTAACAACTAATTTTTGGTTCAATAGCTCAATATTTAAAAAGTCAGATTTAAATTGAATTTTCTATTCCTGCCCAATGTGACGGGTTTTCGTAGGTCAAATCAACATTTTGGCATTTAAAAAGAACACATAAGTGCAGATGAATGACTAGACTTGAGGAATGTGGACAAAACCAGCGAGGAGGCTTTGGAGCTCTGAGATAAAAAAGGAGTATTCTCCCTTCAATTTTTTGAAGGGAGAATTTTTTTCATGTAACTGTTGCAAAACACAGCATTCTGTTAACGCTCAAATGAAATGTTCTATGTGCCAGAAAATAGTTTACCCAGTTTTTCCTCTGAAGTAAAGAAAGTAAAAAAACCAAACCAACAAACAAAAAAACCCCCAAAAAATGGTTCAGTCTAATATTAAAAAAATTCCTGTCAAATGAAAAGGAATTATTATTACTGACTAACTTTGTATAATTTGAGTGGAAGTAAGATCCACCAACAAACAGCAGTCAGAAGCAATTTCCCTGCTATGTACAGAGAGCTAATACTTGGTTTGGGGTTAATTTGAAGAAGTCCATCATTTCCATAAAATGCCCCATGTCCTATTAATTTATTATTTCTTTTTTATGTGAAAAAAAAGGTTACACTATGCTATATAATTATGCAGCATCATTCCTATCAATGTTTTATGTCATTATTGTAGAATGAAGTGCTATATTTTATAAAAATATATTTCTTCGTATTCCCAAATACTTAAATATTAAGTAGTCACAGTGACATTAAGCAGGCTATGTTAAACGAAAAGTGAAATGATTACATATGATGTTGAAAAATGCCATATTTTGCTTGTGTATGGTCATTCTGCTAAGTAAGTAAAAAGATGAGCAATTTCTTTCACTCTGCTCACAAATCTGCTGTAGGAACATGTTTGTGCAGGTTTATGACTTCCTGAAAGATGAAAGCACATCACGGAAGAATTTGGAAAAGACAGATTAGAGAGTGTTTAAATAGTTTGGTAAGTGGAATTCTAATTTGGTGATTCCTAGTAATTCCATTGGAACCAAATTTCATTAGAAGTAGAAATGGGCAGATTGTGTGCAAATAATAGTTTTAATTTAATATCTGTTTAAACAAAATTTTACTCTGAAGCCATCATGCCCCCTTGTTAGTTCTTCACCACTGTTTGTAGAAACGAAGAAATTTAGCAGGGAAACTGCTGAACAACATCGTGACTTGTGAGCATACATGTGTATCAAAATTCTCACCAGAAATATTCAGATCCCACTTTCACACGTTTGTTTGCAAAGGTTATCTGTTCAAGCAGTAAGGTGAAACCATATGTCTCAGGTGACCGTCAGGGTAGAAGGAATGACATTGTAAAGCAGAAGTTATCTCAAGTATGCTATGGCCAGGTTACAGGTCAACATTCGTTTGCCTAATCGATTTCATGACATTGAAGGTCTCTACAACCTGTGAACAGACAAAAAGTGCCAACTTAGTTGAACTCGTAGTCCATCGTGAATAGTTAATACGTCTGACTGAAGACCAGTGTTTGGCCTCATCCGTGCAGGCTGATAAAATCATGCTGGAGACCATTGCTGCTTACTCGCTGTTTATAAACTTGGGTCCTTTGTGTAGTTCTGATTTTCCTTTCTCACGCACCTCTCTAATGAGGTGTTGCAGTTACTTGGTGAACTACTGAAACTGAGTAGCCAATTTCTTAGCATTCCAGGACTAGCTAGTATTTATACTTCTCCCATGTTTTCCTGAGTGCTAATGTCTCTTTTTCAGTTCTACTTGCAGACCATGGTTGTACTGTATGAGTCGTTTGAATCACATTAACATCACTAAGAGAGACCCCATTTTACACGAAATAGTCTGTCATTAACTTCTTGAGTATCAAAACGCTGCAAGGAGTGTGGTTTGTGTTTTTCACTTTTTGGGTTTATAATGTTATTAATTTCCTTTGTGGTGTCTGGCAGAGGTTTAGACGTTGATAGGACGTAGTCCTTTGAAACGACTTTGTGCTTTCAGTAGTGTGGTCCGACTGTTTTGCATCTCACCATATGATGTCCAGCTGTTTCTTTCCCTTACCCTGACATTCATATACCCCATTCATTTTCCCTTTGTGATGTAATGGAGTGACATTTGTATGAGCAAAAACCTCTTTACACAGCCGTGGCTGTATAAAATCACCATGTTGGAGTTCGTAGGTAGCAGCCCTGCTGTGAAATGCTTCAGAAACATGCAAATACTGCAGTGGGATTTCACTGCCCTAATTACTGCACTGGTCAGGATCTTTGCCTTTCTGCTTGAATAACAATCTCTGCCACTTTTTCTGGCTTTCTAGGGGTTAAGGAGTGAAAGACAGCATGCAGAGGGACTCAAAGGACTAAAGTAAAAATAACTTTTCCAGTCTTGATTCCCTTGGAGTCTGTGAGGATGCTCAGCTGATGTTACTGTCACAGTTCCTGAGGCACTCCCAGTGCAGTGTTGTGGAATCAGCTGTATTAAGATAGTTATCTAGTTCTAAAGGAAATTTTTAGCATCTGAATTTGGGTTTTGATTATAATATAAAAAAGCTTGTAGAGAAATAAACACTGCAGAGCAAATTCCTAGATGGTTATTTATCACTCGGCATGCTGAGTTATGTATCAGTGGTTTGCATGGGCATTTCTGCCTTTGAAACATTTGTTTTGGAAACTCTTGCCCATTGTGAAGCACAGTAAAGCATGTATTCCTCTTCCTCGTGATCACATATCCTTTGGCATTGCTATTGATATTGCTTGAGTGCCACAGTGTGGCTGGTGCCTTTCTGTCATGAGGGAAAATAGTTCTGGCATCATATGCTGAATCACATGTTTTCTTGGTGGTCAAACTACTCTTTCTCTCTCGCTCTTTCTTTTGTATTTGTTGTTTAGGCTTTCTTTGTAGCCTCTCAGTAACACTGGTCTTCTCTACAAAAACAAGAGTGAGGTCCTGGGCTGCTTGAAGCAACTAGAAGTTTTGCTTAGATGTCAAAGAATGCGTGAAAGAGGATTTTTCCCCACAGGGAAAAGTCCTGATAGAGTGCAGTAATTTTTGTTCCTGTTATGACTGTAGGGTAAGATTCTTTCTGAGTCTCCTGTGGGACTGGGATAGTGCAATGGAAAAAGCAAAGAAGAATTATGGTGAGATTTTTTTTTAAAAATGCCTTGCTCTGTTAATGCTGAGGAGGCCAAAATAGGTATGTGCTCAACCTAAGGAGGTTTGTGCTTGAATTATCAAGGCTTCTTTTGAAGAAAGGAAACTGAGGTCTGATACCTGCACAGCATCTTAGAGAGATCGTGGATCTGACAAAGACGTGTAACATTTTGCTACTCTTGTGATGCAGTGCTGCATCTCTGGTGGCCTGTGAACTGCCATATCTGTTATATCCCCACAGACTTTTGGTAAACTTAGTTATTAGAGATGCCACATGGGCTGTCTGTGAAGCTGACCTGAATCAGAAAGACATGGGTTTTCTTGAATTCTTTGTGGGGCATTACTGAGCTCTTGTGTGTAAAATCTCTAGAGTCATTAACTCCAGGTCTGCTAGGGCTCCCGTGGAGTATTGTACCAAAATGGACCCTAGACACAAAATATCTGTCACAGCTGGAATTTTCTTAAAATCTTGAAGACCTTTTTGATTTGTTTGCTTGCTTGTTTTAATTTGGGGCTTGTTTAGTTTTGGGCTTTATTAGACCTCCAGATAGAGTTTGTAGGTCTTATTTCCAAAATCTAAACTCTGCCCTACAGTGATTATTTTGCAAGATAAAAGCCATATGAGATAATAATTAAAACGAAATAAAATTATAATAAAAATAATAACCCCCAAGGACTTCTAATTCTCTTTGACTTATGACAGTATACAAAAAAGCACATTCATCTTTATGTAACTATACTTAAATGTGGCAGATGTGCAGGGAGTGGTAATGGTATCTTGTCTGACTCTGACTAAACAATTCACTTCATTTGGACATGGAATAAATGAAAACAGTTTTGGCCCAAGATGAAAATGGATAGAGCACAGACTGATCTGTTGCCTCTTCTGCAACAGGATGTTACTAATAAAAACCAACAGTGAGAATTACTCAACATTACAAATTCACAAATATTGGTTGGATAATCTTTCTTCCCATTAAAATGTGCCCTTGACATCATAACACATTCATTGGAATTCACTGGTAAATAAAACACTTATATGTGATTAAGCAAGCCTACAGGAATGTCAGCCTACCTTTCATCATATTTTAGATTTTCCATAATGACATTTTGGCAAGTAAACTTGATTTTTGTCTCCATAATTACTGCACTTTAGGATGATTAAAGGCACACCAAAATCTCTGATGGGAGCAGTGAAACTTCCCATTTAACTGGCCGGCTCTGTAACAGGTTGACGAGAACTCCCTGAGTCACAGATTGAGAACTCCCAGATCCAGCATCTCTGTGTTCTGGTGGAGGCTCACGGCACGCATCTTGACTATCTTGGCTTATGCTCACTGCTAGGCTTTAATGTGATGGCCATTTTGATGCCATCCAGTATTGAGCCTGTATGACTGTTTTTTTTCCTCTTTTTAGCAGAGTTTGCCTATCACAGCAAAATAAATGTCTGACTATTCAGAAAGGCCTGTAAGTCTTCCTAGAGGTTGCAGGTGTACCATGGACACATGTTCCTGGAAGGAGTGCTGCATTCGGGCTCATCAGGAATGTCTGCTGTTGCAGCAGGGCAAGGGAGAGGAATTGCAGAAATGGGCTGTTACTTGAGAGGCTAACAGCAGGAAAGTTCTGGTGGGCAGGCCAGCACCTGGCATGAACCACGCAGAACTAGGTGAACAAAAGCAACCAAGCAATGCACTAAGAGAGAAGGATGCAAAGGCACTTCATAAATCTGTAATTGACTGTAATATATAAAAACAGTTCAGCACACATTCTAGGCTGATGTTCAGGCCAGCTTATTGTATTCAAACCTTTTTCTCTCTCTTCATCTATGCCTTTGTAGGGCTGCATTCACCAACTACCGATACAAACAAATGGTTAAGGTAATAAAATATCTTGGAGTAAGCTCATCCTGTAAAAGAACTGCTCATGCTTAGTCTCTAAAGAGTGTTGAGAGAACAGAAAAATGGTGAGATGATGGGTTGGAGGAAGACACAGGATGCCTGTTGAGTATATTGCTTCCTATTCAAGTTCTCAGCTGGATGCCATATCAGGAATGTACTTTTTCATTTGGCTAGGAGAATCAGTCCTTTTTTCTTCTGCAAGTGGTTGTTGGCACGTGAACCTGAGATCGAAAGAAATAAAATGGAAGAAGCCAAGTACTTCATGTAAGATTCAAAAAATAGTGTTAGAGACACGTACAGCATTACACAGTTATGATATTTTTGCAGTATTCTTATAATACAATAGAGAAAAATAACTGGCCCACACAGTTACCAACTCTGTTGTTGAGATTTGGTGGAAGGAGTGCAGTTATCCATCAGCAACCTGATTCTGCTTCCATTGAAGTCATATGGAGTTTTGCCAGTGGCTTTAGGAGGTGAAAGTACAGGACCTGGGATGCTATAGATCAGGAAAAGCCAGCACTTGAAAAGTGTTCTCAGCGTGTTATTGGATAAGTGCCACTGTCTAAAGGGCAGTGGGTGGCCCAGAGAGGAGGAGTTTCAGAGAAAAGAGATAGAAAGCGGATTCAAGTAATTTGGGGAAAAGGTGTTGTATAAGAGGAAAGACTAGTCTTTTGAGGGACATGATATATCTGATATTTCTATTGACTAGACAGTGGAAGAGCCCACTGTGTCAGAAAAAAAAATCAAAGTTTGAGTTTTTAAGTGTGTTGTTTCACAAAGTGTTGATACCAGAAGGATGCACCAAACAAATGAAAATGGGTTTGGATGGCCAGTTGATATTCATAGCTGTCGGCCCCAAGGAGCCAGACCTGAAGTGAGTGTGTAGGAAGATAAGTGCCTTGGAGACAGAAAAAGCGCTTTTGTTCATATATCCTTGTTTTAGGAAAAATAACTTTTGATCTTTCATTGTTTCCTTGCTCTCTTATTAAATCCTTCCAAGAGGACTGCACATCAGTACTCTCTGTAGCCCTATCTGCTATCTCAGTATCGACAAATCACCAAATCAGTTTCCTTGTTGTCATTCCCAGGACCATGTGCAAGAGCTGTTGCAAGCATTTGGAAACTTGGCATCTTATCATCCTCCCTGCTCAGTGGAAAGCAATGCTGTAGTTATCATCCTGAGGAAGGGGCACAGTTAGGGAAGAGGATGTGTGAAAACAGTTCACACATAAACTAGGAACAAAATGGAATAATGAGCTTGACTATTCAACTGTCTTCACTGATTTCCATTGGGGGGCCTGCTGAAAACATCAAGAATAGTGGCATGTCAATTTAGGATATGTTTTTTGCCACTAGCAAACAAGAATTGCTGAAAAGGATATACAGCTCAGGAATTTGTCAAAGCCACATTAAATTTTTCTTGTTTGTGATCCATAAAGACATCAGGAAGATGCCTGCTGGATACACAGACAAACTATAGTTTCACTAGTCTCTACATACTAGTCAAGACACAGAAGACGAGGACAGGGAGACCTGAACAAGTCGAGTCTGCAGCACTGCTGATGCTGTCAAAAAAAATTCCACTAAATTCACTTCAAATCCTGTAGGAGAAATCATGGATAGACTGTATGCGTACAGTTTTTATATTCTAGCTGCTATTGCCTTCTTACCTTGATAAAAATGGGCAATTGACTGCAAGTACAGGCGTCAACATACTTGAATCTACCCAATACTGTCATGATGGGCATGGCTATGGGTGTGTAGGACAACATATGCTCAGAAAGAGACTGACTCCTGGAGTATAGCATTAGGCATGTGAAAAGAGATCTGAAGGTGCTGAGTGTATCAGTGTGTCATGGTTTGATGTGGAGGGGGGGTGGTTCTGGTGGCAGGAGAGGGGTTTTGCTCCCTGCGACCTCCCCGGTTTTGGAACCAGGTTAGGCTTAGTTCTGGCCACCAGATCAGACTGCCATCCCCCTCGGGGTTGAGCCAATAGGGCGCCTCTGTGAATTGCCCTATTTAAGTTGGGACAAAGGAACGGGAAAAGGTGCTTCGCCCAGGATCGAGCAGAGAAGGGAGGAGAGCACTGCCCCCGCTCCCTGGCTCCCGGCCGGGCAGCTGCCTGCGTCGGGCCGGCACCGCCCACGGAGAATGGCGGCGGCGGAGCCAGCCGGGGAACTCGGGGGCACCCCACTCCCAGGGTGCCACTGGGCTGAGTTCACCTGGAGAGGACTGAGATCTGAGAGAAACAGCCGCATCGACAGCAGGTCAGTGAGGATGGAGCGGGAGGAGGTGCCGGAGCTGAGTTTCCCCTGCGGCTGATGGTGAGATGGCAGGCGGCCACCCTGCAACCAGGACGGCCTCGGTGGAGCAGAGACCCACTCGCAGCCCGTGGGGAGAAGATGCCTGAGCCTGAGGATGGTCGTGTTGGGACGCACGACAAGGCAGAGAGGCATCTGGAGTCTGAGTGACGACCCACGCCGGAGCGAGTGGCTACAGCTCCCTAAGTACCCGAGACTGTGGTAAAGCCCACACCGGAGCAATCTGTGGGGAAGGATTGTTTCCAGTGGGCTGGACTCACGCTGGAGAAGTTTGTGGATTTTTCCTCGTGGGTAGGGGATCCATTGGAGCAGGGGAAAAGGGTGTAAGGACTCCTCCTCCTTTAAGAAAGAAGCAGCAGTAACAGCACGGAATGAACTGACCTGCACTCCCCCAGTCCCTGCCCCCTGTGCTGCTGGGGGGAGGAGGTAGAGCCGGGAGGAAAAGGAAGGTGGGGGGGGGAAGGTGTCGGTTTTAAGATCTGGTTTTGTTTCTTTCTGTCCTCTCAAGTAATCGGTTTTTGTTTCCCTTTGTCCTTCTAAGTAATCATTAATAAACTGTTTTGCTTTGAGAAGAGCTCTGTCTGTTTTGCCCAGGACCATGGTTGGTGGGTGCTCCCTCGGTTCTTGTCTCAACCCTCAGGCCCTTTGGTATTTTTTTTTTTTTCTCTCCTCTCTACTTTACTGGAGAAGGAGAGACTGTGTGAGTTTTAGTTGCTGGATCAGCCTAAAACCACGACACAGTGGCAGCCTTTGAGAAAGCAGAAAGACAGAGGGACTTGTATAGTGTAGGAGCATTATATTGGCAGCCAGGAAAACTGACCAATTTGAAATCCAGCTCTGCCATTCTCCTCTCTGAATGCTTGAACACACTATTCTACCCTTACATTTCATTTTGTAGAAAACAGAAGAGTATCTGTTGTTTCTGCAGCCTTTGTATTTCTGGTTTGGGAATCCTGAGAAAAGTGGATGCAAGTTAGTAGGCTTCAGTTTGAGGTGGGTCTGAAACTTTTGTTTTAACAGTCAATCCCCTTAAAAAAAAAAAAAAAAGGCAAAACGAAAACCAACACCTCATCCACACTGGGCTGTTGGCTTCCAACACCTTCAGACATGCAGTGAATTAGAGTGTAGAGGTCAATACAATAGCTTGAATCCTTTACTGTTTCAGCCAGGGTTCAGATGGCAAGACCAAGATCTGAAACCTAAGCGCTTTGCTTTTCTGACATTTTCCCTTATTTCTTTCCATATGTTTGATTCATCTCACATTATGTATGTCCACTGGCAAGGATTCAAGAGAAGATAATCAAAAGACAGAACAGGCACTGGTGCTACATTATCCTTCCCACATTAAACTACTTAGAAGTAATAATATATATTACCACTTGCAACAGAAGAGGTCAGAGCACAGGATACAAACTGCACTCTTTACAAAAATACTATATAGGGCCTCAAAGCTATGGGTGAACAGAAGAAACTCTTAATTCACCTTTTATATCCCTTTTCAGCACTCACAGAGAGGGATACAGTGGAGATTTATGTACCAGATGAGCTAAATTAAGTGACAATCTAATATCTCTGAGTGACCTCATGACTTTCATTAAAACAGATCATCAAACACCTCTCTGTATATCATCCTATTATATTTATCTGCCAAGAGACTTGGCTAATATATTTGCCAGTTTTATAATGGAAGATCAGTTTGTGTATGGTAAAGAACTTGCCTTTTCTTCTTACCGAGTTTTTAGTATTTACAATGAAATGGTATGTATCTCATCTACAAGTTAAGGATTAACCACTATTTTGCAGATGAGAATAAGAAAAAAATTGGAAGGAAGAGGGACTTCTGTTCCACTGCTGTCTCCTTTTGGGAACCTTCCAGCAAACACACATTTAAGCACTTCTATAAACCTACCGTCTCAGAAGAAATATCAACACCAATTGCATTTCAGCCTCTTTTACAACCTGATAATTGTGTGTGCTTTTTTAGGGACTTATGAAGCTCGATTTAAAATTGTAGTCACTGTTTTATATTGCTTAATGGCTTTTCCAATTTGCACTGGCTAAATCTGATATTAGCGCTGTGTGAGTAAAACTGCAAATGGGGATATACGGATTTCATACTGTGTCTGCAGCTCGTTCAAGAGCACCAGCTTGCAATACTTATTGCAGTGTTGGAAAAGTCTAATCTTACACCAAAGAATACGGAAGATGCTTTGGGTGTCAAGTCTCTTAACTGTCTAGGTTTAGATGCATGATGAGGCCACACAGTTAAGGCAACACTGAGCATGGGAAGTGTTCTTTGTTCTTTACAAGCATACCTCCTTCTTGAAAGCCATTTGCTCCATGGAAGATAAGAGAGCTTTTGTGATTTTGCCCACAAGTTTACCATAGTACTTAAGAGCCGAAATGGCTGCTGGAAGAGTAAACCCACTAAACTTTCTGATTTGCAGGTGTCCACACTGGTCAGGGAGGAGCCTGGTCAGAGTGAAGGCCACATCCTGCTGCTCTTGGTGATGTCCTCTACTGAGCACATACTCTGTTAAAATGACATAGAAGTGACCGCACAGATACACGGCACACATCATCAGACCAGACCAAAGTTAGCACCCTAATCCTGGTTTGCTCACATTGTATGGGTGACTTCAGACTTCTCTCAGTTTCGTTCTATTGCTCTCTGTAAAAGGGTTGGCAATATAAGCTGGAGTGAAGCAGAAATAAATCACAATCCAGAGCTTTCATTTGTTCCCACAAGCAAATGTAAGTGCTTTTGAAATCTAGTGGTGTACCAGGTGTCCTGCAAATGGTGCAGAGGGCTATGCTGGTGTGAAAATCACTGGCAATTGCTCTTTTGTTAATGTCTTCTACTGTCACCCTACATGTGAGGAACTGTGCTATAAACAGCATGGCTTTCATACAGCGTAGTTCTCTTTACACCAGCTGTGCAGAACACGCCTTTGTGCACGTATAGTTTCACATACGCAACTCAAGGTGGATTAAAAAAATGTTCAGGATATTGCTTTAAAAAAAAAAAATATTATTGCCAAAAAAGGCTAATTAAAGCCATCCAGATTAATCAGATTGTCATCTATGGTAGTATAGAGAATAATTTCAAAATTTTGACATAAAAACTGTAATATTCTTTTAACTCAAACTGACAACATATTTGGAAATATAATTTAATTATTTTTTAAAATAAAATCTTGCAAACAAAGCTGACAATGCTTCAGATCTTGTTTTATTTTTTCCAGTTCGTTTTCTGTTTCCTGCAAACCGTAAAAAATTGGGTTTTTTTTGCAGTCGTGTTTAATATTTGCAGAAGTTGCTATTCTCCCAAAACTCTTTCAAGAAAAATGGGAACTGCCAGCAACATATCAAGGAGGAGAGCAGCTTGGTATAGAAATTAAATTAGATTGCTTAGAAATTAGTTAACTTTGGTAAAATCTAATTGTCCACAAAAGTAAATGCAAATTACATTTAATCTAATCTGATTTGTACTTTTTAAAACAGTGAAACTAGGAATATCAATTTTAGGATAGAAAGGCATGGTTTTATTTTAAAAATAAAATGTTAGAATGCTTATACCTCGATAGGAATGTAAACTGTTAATTTTGCCTTGAGTGAAGAGCCTTCTTGCAAAATACCGCGGTACGGGTGGGTGTGTAGCTTTCGTCATCCGCGACCATTTATTCATCTTGAGCAATCGCTTTCAATGCTGATTTTTTGACCCTTTCGTATCGAGATTGCAGCGTAGTTTACACTGTCTGTAAGTTTCCTTTTCACCTTTTGCAGACTCCTGAGAAGCACTTCAGTGGCTCTAAGTTCACAGCCTGAAAATACACAGATACTAAGAGTAGTATTTGTTACGGTACTCAATTTAGCATGTCCAGTATTGACACATAAAACTATGTACTTTCCCTGAAGACACTCTTATGAGATAGCAATGAAGTACTACAGCTGACACAATGGTGTAACGACCTAGACTGTAGTCTCATGTACGCTGTTTTTTCATCTGAGCCCCTTTTCTGTAAGAATTTGAGAGGCATCCATCCACTACATTTCCAGTGGAGATCCACACCAACACAGTACCCGACCGCACGTATGCATTCTTTGGTTCGCATATAAAGCATTCGAAGTTGGATTCATTGTTTTTGTTGCCTGGGTAACTTCCACATGGATTTTGTTCTGTGAGGTCTGAGAGGAGGAGTTGCTGAGGGAAAACTAGAGGCAATATGGTGTAAATGTGTCTTATAACGTGCTAAGCAGCAAGTTCCTTGAAACCAGGCTTAGTTTTAAGCATGTTAATAGTTTTTCATATGAAGTGACTAATGTCTGGTCTTACATGACGGGAAGAAAAAGAGATGGACCCCCAATCAGTAGCTAAATTTTGCTTTTTAGCCTAGAATACTTACTCAGATGCCAAGCCTGCTAACTGTATCCCACCTTCAGTACTTGGCTGAAAACATTGATGAGCGCTGTGAGTAGGAAGTTTTATGCCAAGCAAGCCAGCCGCAGCTTCAGTAAAAAGGAACTTTAGAATGGGGTAAGTGAAAACAGACACTAATACTGTTTCAGTCTCAGCTTCAGAGCTCTGTGGTTCTCCAGGAATTGTAAGAAAGACACTATGTATGACCTTATTGCAAATCAAGTACTGTGATTAAACGCCTAATCACTTCAAGACTTTTTCTTTTCCTGTGAAGATGAAAAAGAATCTCATAAAAAAGAAACTTCACACACTTGATAAGGTGAGGGGAAAGCCTGTCACTTGACTAGAATTAAGACGACTTTCTATTGGACTTTACAATGGCTTTGATTTTTGCTTTTGTAATGAATTAAGTAAGAGGAAATTTGGTTTGGATTTTCCAAGTTGCCCTGCCAGAGACTTATGACAAAAACAGACTTTCAGGAACCCATTTGAAGGAAGTATATTTCACTGGATCTGTAGACTTCCATACTCTGACAGAGAGTCCGGCATTTGTTGAGTCAATGGGAGCGTTGACTCTTGCCTGGTCCAACAGGAGATCTACTTACAGATGCCGTTCTGGGAGATTCAGTGCTTACCCGTGTGAGCCAGACAAACACCTAGATGCCAGCACAAATTAACAAATGAGCACAGTTTACACAGGAAGATGAATTTACGCTTCTTGTTTTAAATTAGTTTCCTGGCCAAATGGCATATGGAAACAGCAAAATCTAATCACTACTGAAGAACAGCGGGGAACGCTGGCTAGCAGGTTTAAGGGTCTGTACTTACCTGTTTGTTGTGGGGCTTACATTGGCAGATACATTTCCTGGGATTTAGATTATAAGTTTTGTTTAGCCAGCCAGGAAGCAGACACGTACAGTATCATTAGGCACATAGAGTAAGAAGAGATTGTAATTTCATTGTCCTAAAAAGCAAGCTTTCATTTCCTTTTCTGACCTAAGGCGACAGCCCTTCAAATTTTAGGGGAGAGAGGGCGTTCGTTTGAGCGTCATTCCTTACCACAAGATTCACTCATATAATCACAAGACATCTCTCATACTGTGGTATCACTTCGCAGGTCAGCACTGTGGTTTTTCAGGGTCCTCTCTCCACACTAGATACAGCTGACTGACGTTTGAGGTTGGCCAAGTGCTGCTCACGTAACTCTTACAAGAATTGTTTCTCTGAACTACTTAAACTGGGACCAGTAGCTTCTTACTGGCTTCAGGTGAGACAGATCTGATTTTTATATATCTGCTTTAGCTGTAGTGAGAGAAATCATAGTGCCTTGGCTAAAATGGCTCTCCCACAAGCTAACCACTCTAATTTTCAGGGGCAGGATTTAGGGATTCACTGTTTTCTTGAGAGGGGTGGGTCAGTGAAATTTTGCCATTCCAGGATAGCCAGACAGTATGCAGAGATTACTTCATCTTTGTTGCTGCTGACTCCTTCTGTTAGAATGAAGTTCCTTGATAGCTTCCTGCATGCAACTACAGAAATCAAATTTCTGAGATGACCCACTCACCACACCCAATATGCAAGGGGTGTTACAGGCGTAAGAATGAAGAGCATCTTCCCAGTGGCTTAATTCCTCAGTACTAGTTACCTGATGACATGTCCCACTGCTTAGGCTATGTGCTGGGTACCAGAACAGAGGCTGTGGCAGAAGTAAAATAGATTTTTTCTGGAATATTCCTGTAACACAAGTGTGTCACCATTCTCTGTGTCTCCCAGGACACTCAGTAGACTTCTTCTATGCCGTTAAGTCCCATCTGTTTTTCCTCTTCAACTGCTGTTTGATGGAGGGATTCTTTGGGTTGATCCCTGTTGAATGATCCTTCAGCTGCGTTCAGGTTCCCATGGCCCACGTTCTGGGACCATAATTCTGTCTGCTCTAAATATTTTCATCTTCTTTTGTGCATAAACAAAAAAATAAGGAAACATTTAGCTCTCATAGATACTGGAATTTGTTGCAAATGCATTCCACTTAGTACCTAATGCATTTCTAAGCGATTTGCCTGTGAAGATTTTTAGTTGTGTGCGTATCTGATAGATTTTGAGGTTGCATCTTCATCTGTTAAGATGGAAATAACATTTGAGCTGGAGAGTCCTACCTGTAAGTTTTCAATGACAAAAAAAGTGCTTCTAAGCCAATCAACACAGCTGATGCATTGCCAATTTGTGGCATTATTTCCTTTTGACGGAAATTCTCACTCATGCAGATTACTGCCAGCAATTAAAAACTGACTCCCTCCTTGAATTCCTTTGCTTTTTAAAGTAATGGTTGTCTTGGGATTTCTAAGATTTTCATCAGGTTTGTCTTTATTTTGTCATTACTAATATGTTTTTTTCTAACTCTGGACAGTCTTTTATTTCTTACTTGCATGTAAATTGAGCTTAGAAAGGCCGTACCATCCACAAAAAATGCACAACGCATTGCTATAATGCTTGTTATGTAGAGTCATTATACTGGTTTTTATACAGTGTTTTATTACATGCAAAACTGTCAAATGCCTCCATCTTAAATTCAACGTTTCCTAAGACCTTCCTTTATAAGGCTCTATTTTCATTGGAATTACCTTTGCCAGATTTGAACTGTTGATACTGATATTTTCCATGTCTGTCTTAGCCTGAATTTTTTGTTTTAATGTTTCAGATTAAATGGTACAGATGTTTCCAAGAACAAGATTAGAGAAAACAGCATTGCTTTTCTCCATTGTTGATTTTTTTTTCATAAGTTCATCAGGAATCTCTAGGCTTTCATTCTCTGGAGCAAAGATTTGAAGCGTTAGGATACGAGGAACGCCATGAGGAGGAGGTGCAAGAAGAAATGAGATGGAAACAAACCCTAAGGGATCAAACAGTCCATCTAAACAATACTCTCCTCCTGAATGTTGTTTTGAACCCACGAGTCCCAAGTGGTTCTTTTCCTTTGCTCTCAGCAATTAGTTTTGAGACATTTTGGAAAATGATTATTACCCTGTTTCAGGGACATGCTGATGTCACTTGGGCAGTCTCCATTCTGGCATTTCCTGTTTTTTTTTAATGCTCTGGATTATGACTAACATGATTTTAACCTTTTTTCCTTTTGTATGGGTATGCATGTAATTTATATCATGAGGGTTTCCCTGCCCATGGCAGGGGGGTTGGAACTAGGTATCTTTGAGGTCCCTTCTAACTCTAACCATTCTATGATTCTATGAGGGTATTCCAAATGAAGTTAATGCAACGCAAAGTTGGAGAAAGAAATACACTTCCATAGAGAGCTTGTATTTTAGTGCAACATAGGAAGAATAGTAGTGCAGAAGGTGACAAGGGAAATACAAAGCTAAACAAAGGTGGCATAGAAAATAATTGTTAGATTTTTTAATATAAAGCTATTACATAGCTATAGACTCTGTCTAGGGAAAATGGAAGACTGAAAATAGAGCTTATATGGGGACTTGTTTTCAGATGGCTCTTACCAGCATAAGAGATTGTAATGTCATGTGTAAATAAAATTTCTAATTCCTGCATCCATCTCTGATAAAAAAAAAATGTTTTATTTTTTAGGCTTTGACTTATGCTAAGATAAACCCCGGGACATTTTCTCACATTGAGTTTTCAGTCTTTACAGAACACATGAAGAGTCATTATTCCTTTGCAGGCGGAGACTTGGTATCTTGCAACCCATCACAATTCTAGTCTATAGAATACCACTGGGTCTGCAGGGCTTGATATTTTTCCCTGGCAACTCTAAGTAACACACATGGTTTGGTCTTGCACCCTTCACTAATTAAAGTCTCGTTTCAAAATAAATGTCTAAGAATTAGCCAGAAAAGAAAAAGATGCTACATATGGGGCAAAAACCCTTTTCTGAAGTTCAGTTTTTAGGACAAATGTAACGGAAAGCTGTCAAAGAAAATTGTTTCACAGATCTAAACAGATCATATAATAAAAAGGCAACTCAGGGTTTGTGTTTTTTTTTTTTGTAAAGGCCAGGAACTTTATTGTTGTTATACACCTCTGCTAACACTTTCTGCATCCTTGACTCACATAGTCCCACATGGCTGTCAGGAAGAAAACAAGTGCTTAGAAAACATTTACCCTTTGTGTAGTCCAGCATATTTCACAGATGTGCATTGCCACAAAGCATAGTCAAAGATCAGTAAAATGTGTATTTCTTGTAAGGAAGATGTCTGAGTCTGCAAAAGGTTTAGGAACACATGGAAGCCAGAGTTCACATCCATTGAACACAATTTACTAAATTAGATACAGAGAC
This sequence comes from Tauraco erythrolophus, assembly GCF_009769465.1. Taxonomy (NCBI): domain Eukaryota; kingdom Metazoa; phylum Chordata; class Aves; order Musophagiformes; family Musophagidae; genus Tauraco; species Tauraco erythrolophus. The sequence continues at coordinate 8,658,627 of NC_141465.1, forward strand.
AGGACCTGCAGCCCCAAGAGCATCACACCGGTACTCAAACTGGTTGTGTCCCACAGTGGCAGTAGAGCAGCCATTCTTAAAGTTGCCCAGCCTAAGGTTAGACTATCTAGATACAATGAAAAGGACAAGCCTGAAAAGCCCAAAAGAAGGAAAGGGAAAAGGCTGGGAAGAAGGCTTATTGGGAAAGATGAGGGAGAAGGAAGGAAGATTGAGGAGATATGGCAAAGGCTCTCTAATGGTCCCTAGAAAAAAAGAGAGGATCACATAACTAAGTATGCTATCATCATGCATGTGCAGAACTAAACCAACTTAACCTTGCCTTTGACCTTTCCCAGTTTTTGAGTGTTTGGCTCTATTATTCATTTTAAAAGTTTTTTGTTATTTAAATTTGGAACTATACACACATGTATAGAATGAATCATACTTTTCAGTAATGTGTGTGGAAGGGTGTATGTTGCTTTGGGTTGACATGCTTGTACATGCAAGTCATATCTGTAATATGCATTTTCTAATGGAAGATTTGAATGGACATAAAATGGCAGAGGTGGGTCCAGAGGAGGGCCACGAAGATGATCCGCGGACTGGAGCACCTCTGCTATGAAGACAGGCTGAGATAGTTGGGGCTGTTCAGCCTGGAGGAGAAAAGGCTCCGGGGTGATCTTATTGCAGCTTTCCAGTACTTAAAGGGGGCCTACAGGAAAGCTGGGGAGGGGCTTTTTACAAGGGCATGTAGTGATAGGACAAAGGGCAATGGCTTTAAACTGAAAGAGGATAGATTTAGATTGGATATAAGGAAGAAATTTTTTATAATGAGGGTGGTGAGGCACTGGCACAGGTTGCCCAGAGAAGTTGTAGATGCCCCATCCCTGGAGGTGTTCAAGGCCAGGTTGGATGAGGCTTTGGGCAGCCTGGTGTAGTGGAGGGTTTCCCTGCCCATGGCAGGGGGGTTGGAACTAGATGATCTTTAAGGTCCCTTCCAACCCTAACCATTCTATGATTCTGTGATTCTATGATAATGCGATTTGTTGTGATTTCAGCAGGAACATACCTTTTTTTTTGTACATCTACATGTTCTTCCCCATGCTCTGCAAAAGGACAAAACAGGCTGAAGATACATTAAAAAAATCTTCTAGCATGGCAAGGAGGAAAGGTTTCTGAGCACAATGGTTAGACATAACCAACCATCTGAAAGAGAATGTATCTGGATAAAAAGCAAAATGGGGATATTTTGGAAGTGGAGGTCAAGACAAGCTATTAGGGTCACCCTATTTGCTACTTCTGTCTTGTCCATCTGGAATGGAGTATGGTTAGTTTCAAGTCTCAAAATACTAAGTAAGACACAGACATATCCTGTAAATCTTCCTTGTGTAACATGCTGTTGCTCTGCTCTCGCTCTGGTTGAGTAACTGAGAAAAGGCAGAGAGGTGAGGAGTGTTCCTGCTTATCTCCATAGCAATTCTCTTGCCTGTTTTTGTATTGGTCTAGCTAGCTAGCTAGATGGGCTGAGAATTTAACTCATCACAGACTTCAAAATCATAGGGCAGTTTTTTCTTTTAAATTAAATTTATCTATCCAGCACAGAAGGCTCTATGTCTCTTACAAGGATCAAGATAAAATGCAAACCCATTCTCTTGTTCCTTTTCCTTCTGTCTCTTTTTTTCACTTTGAAACTTGCTAAAATGGATACCAGACAGTAGCCTTTATCAAACAAGTACAGCTTCCTGCAGGTCGTTTGAGAAGCAGTTCTCAAGTTCTCATGGGAAAATCAAATCGCAATTGAGCAACAGTCCACATAGAGTCTAGTGTTTAAATAAATTCTTATCTTTTTGTCTTAAGATTAGCATCTATCAAATACAAGAAGTTGTTAAAACAATGTGGAGAATTTGAGACTGAAATAGTTTGTTTATAGGCAATAATTTTTGTTTGATTTGTCGTAGTGTGCAGGTACTCTTAGTGAATGAATGAAAACTGGAATTTGCAAAAGGACATAGGTGCCAAATACCCGTTTTGGTGAGATTCGAATACCTCGGACTCAAGTTGAAATTCCAAGCCACAGTTCTTCAATATGTTCTTTTAGTCTATAAATGTTAAAAGATACTCCAGAGTTTTTAAGAAAGATGTATTCATCTCAAGTGATAAAGGATCTGGGTGTAGGATAGTAACATGAGGTCCATTCCGATGTTTTTCCCCCACACATTCACACGCAGGAGAATAGGGCTGTCTAAGCCCCAGGTTCTTCCCCCCTCCAATCCAAGCAGCCCCCACTCCCTTCTTTCAGCTGAATATACAACACTTCACATCCAGGCTTTTTTGCCGTCCATCAACTCATGACAGACAGTCTAGAAAACAGTGCACCCTAAATGTCAAGTAAATGTTAGTCTTAATCAGGCAGCCAAATACAATATTGTGCTACAGCTAAAAATGAATTAAAGAACCTGTCACACACACTTTAAAAAATTTCCCTAGAAAGGAAGGTTTAGGGAAAGTTCAAATGCATAGAATAAGTAGAACATAGTCATAACAGGATATGCCTTTTGTTAACTGAAAAAATGAGGAAGAGTCAACATCCGAAAGAAATTACAGCTGTTTAAAATGTTATGGTAGAGGGGACTCCATTGATACTGGGTGAGAAGACCTACCTGTCTGTTCTCCCTGGGGAACATGGAAACAGGATAAACAAAAAAAAAAAACCAACAACCCAAAACCACGTCCTATATTAGGAGACTAAGAAGGCTCAACGTCTCAAGGCACTGTGAAAAAAAAAAAAAAAAGTAGCAGGGAGAACCATTTCCATGATTTCACTTCCTCATTATCAATAACTTTATTTCACAAAAACTGGCCACAACCACCTTTACTTTATCTTCCACCCTTTGGCACTGTGTTAGGGATCAGTGGTTGGACTCTTTTATAGTAGAGCTACCACTGTAGCAATTAAAGCATTCTCTGTTTCTTAATGGTCTATACTGAACTTTGCAGACATCTAAGAAAGCTATCCTATAAATAATGACACTATATTCTGAGCAACCCAATGGTTATCTGAAGGGGCAGGCTTGTAGCTCCATGCCTGTCTTTCTGGCAAGCTGCAACCTAAAAAGCTGGTGTTTTGCCATGCTGTTTGTCTCCTCCTTTCTGTTTTTCTCCTTGCTGTTTACAGTACACACCTAGGCCCAAATCCATCTCCAAATCCTGATGGTTTCTTTTGCTTTCTTGCTTAATAAAAGGGCACTGAACTTTCTCTGCTTTTGCCTGAGTCTAAGTGGCCTCTCCCAGTCGATCAATTATAGAGAGGTTTGTGATTTCCTTTAAATCGCAGACTTACCAAGTAGTGTCTAATCACCACTTGTATTCTGGGCAGTTGTGAAAGGTTTTGCCTATCAATTTCTTTCTGAAGCTCAGACTGAAAATTTTTAGACTGAAACTTTTTCAGACAGAAAATATTTTAGATGTTCTAAATGTTTGGGTTGACTTCCTACATAATATAAAGAATTTCACCGCTTTTAATATCTCTTCCATGTCATGTAATTCCAGGAGGAAAATCAGATTCCAAGCCAGGATCCTTTCCAAATAATTTGTTGTCTTTCAATCAAAGAGTTGTTTTGGGATTTCAGCAGTCAAAGGAGCTAATCATCCGGCTCACTTAGCCTGAGAATAAACTCACTCTCACTTTTTCCCTACCTGGTTTTAATGGTGTTGGAGATAAAATGGCAAAAGGCAAGTTTGTTTCCAGGTCCTTTTAACAAGAAGTGTTGATACAAAAGGCTGCAGGTCTGGCAACACTTTGTGCATCACGTTTGTAGTATATTGGCAAAGCTGACAACTCTCATGAAACTACTAGACCTATATTTGCTTCATTCAAGCTGTGATAAAGTTAATTCCATCACAATATACTGCTCCCAGGCAACAACTGATAGAACAAGTCTTTACTAAGTTCAAAGCACTTATTTTTTACTGAAAATTACCTATTTTTTAGTGATGTTGGCATTAAAAATACTTATTTTAACTTGATTCAAGTTCCTTGATGTAAGTAACATTGACAGTAGGTTGAGAATGTATTTATGTTTTTAGAGGAGAGGTGGGAAAGAGGTAAGAAGGCTCACCAGGTGTTAGTTTGGCAATTCATATTTGAAGTCTGGGTACAAATATTGACTGCCTCCTGTTGCTTGCTACCTATGCTTCACCTCTGAATGAGAAGTACACTTATCTGAAGTTTTTTATGTGATGCATGCGATCACATGTAATCATAACATATTTTGTGAATATTTTTACTGTTTATAATACAGACCTAAAACTCATCCTCCTTTACGCTGATACATTCGGAGGTTTGCCTTTCACCTTGGGTGTATGATGTAGGAGCAAAAGCTTGATTCATCCACCACCTTGCTGGGCACTGGGTTTTCAATCTATTTTGTCCTATAGTCCTGTCAGTAGTAACCATGGACCTTCCTTGCTCTCCTAAGAAAATTTAAAAACCCCAATACTCCAGAAGCAATTCAGAGCCACTATGGGTGTAATTCCTAGTTTGTCTATGGGGACTTTATTCCTTTATTATTTATTTGGTGGAGTGAAGGGCCACAGAGAATCGACGTAAGTTAAATTCACTTTAAAGGCTTCTTCATATTGCCTGTGCATCATCAAAATATTTGGGACTGGATCCTCACATGCCTCCTAGCTCTTAGGAATCAAAGAACTTGTCTGCTTTCTCTGCCTGAAGGAGAAAAATGGTGCAGCTGTGTAGACTAAAGATATAGCAGGATGCTTTTGGTAGCAGAATATGAGAACTTGATCTTACATGTGGGTCTGCAGCTGGCCGCAGTCAGCCACATCCCTCCCACTTCCAACCCTGGTGTCTAGTTAGCACTGTTTTGTAGTTACAAATACAGAAGATACTCAGTAAGGTGAAGCAATTAATCCTGAGTCTGGCCAGTTTCTCCCTGGTCCTCTTTTTCTTCTTTCTTACCTCTCTGCTATAAATCCTGCTCAACTAGCATGGGCCTTCCTACCTCATATGATAATCCCAGCACTGCAGTCCTCGCAAGTGAGGACAAAGCATAAGGGGTTTGCCTTATGCTAAACCCCACTTATCTCTGATTCCCTTGTTCTTGGCTTTGGACTGGTCATGGGCCACAATATTTCACTCTACCTGTAGACCCGGACTCTTCGTGCCTTACAGCATGGTGGAGCTGCCAGTGTTTGCCTGTCCTGTGGTTGTTCCATTACGTCAGCCACAAAGTTATGCAATATCTAAGAAGATGAAGAAATAGCAAAGAAAAAAATCTCCTTGGAGCTCTGCATGGGTGTCTCATCTAGACACCAAAACAATGCACAAAGAATAACACCCATTAACTGCTGTCAGTGAAGCAGGAGTGGGAGCTACACTTGTTCTTTCTGCTATAAGGCAAGAAGAACATCCCTTGCTCTTGCATGTGTAACCTGCACAGCAGGAGAACTATTAGTCCTTCATTTGCCCGCCTGTGTCTGTATTGCACTTCTTTCCTGGCATGCAGAAATGGCATGGCAATTGCATTCAGAAGTTGTTATACAACTAGATCCACAACAAGGAGGCACATCAGCTATGTTTTCTCCTGAGCATTTTTTTTTTTTTGGTAATTGTAACTTCCTTTTCTGTTCTTGACTCCTAATTCTTCTGCTGCAAAAAAAGTCTTGACAAGGCTTGAGAAGGATTTGTGTGTTCTGGTGTAGGAGCTAGCAGGACATTATCCAACTGGCAAAACAAGCTAACAGCAGAGTATCTTGTTGCAGGATCCTCATCACCTAACACCTTTACCATACACAGCAATTGTTAATACACAGTGCAAATGAGATTTGTGAACCTCTGTCTTACAGGATCCTTCTGGACGCAGCGATGTTTTACGTGAGGTTCAGTGTGAGGGACTGTGGAAACTACAGCAGTGCTTGCCTTGCACTTTGAAGAGACCCCAGTTTGCTTTTGAAGTTCGGTTCAAGGTACAGCGTTTATTACAGAGGCCTGTTTCTGATGGCACAAGCACAGGCCGTGAGTCCCATTGAGTGGGCCAAAGATCATCTGTAATAATCTCTTAGGAACTGATAGCTAGATGAAAATTACAGTTTCCAGACCAGAAAGGTCTTGCCGTTACTTAATACAGTTTTAACACAGAGGGGCGTTTGTTACATGCGAGTCTTTGGCAGTAACTTCCTAACCGCCTTTTCCTGAACCTCTCACAGTTAAGAGTCGCTTTTTCAGACTAAGACTAAATTACTTATGAACACACAAACAAAGTTATTTTGTTAATGCTTTGGATGTTAGTGTGAAGGATACCATGGCCCTAAGCAAATTTCTCTTTGGGTTTTAGACTTGTGAAGGAACAATAAGACCAATGATTTAACAAGGGGGTATTTATTGTAATTCTTATGTTGTGTCTTTGCAGAGCTTGCTATTTTTACTAGCTAAAATGCAGGGAAATTCTCAAAAGCAGTTTAAAATAATAAACTTGTTTTAAGTCAAGAACAGATCCCATCAACCTATTGGCTCCCACTTCTGTTTTGAAAAGAGGACTGCTGTACCAGCAGCCATTTTCTGGTACGAGTTTCCCATGAGTTTTCACTGTGGGCAATCTGTAAGTTTTGACCAAATCTTAGACAGTGCTATTATTGGAATTAATAGCTTCTGAAGGAGTCCTGTGGAACAACAGTCACATGCTTTACACCTTGTAGGACAGATTAGCATAAAATCTCGACCTTCTAAGACTAGCTGTTTTCCTCATTCCAGCAGAAATTACTGAGAAAGGGGAGAGAAGGTTTAAAAAAAAAATCCCCATTTCAGACTGTGTTGTTTCTTTTTCCAAGAAGTGAGATGGTCTGTAAGAAATTTGGGTAATGCATATATATGATTTCTTGACATTATATTGAGAATTATCGTAGGATGGAAATCAAAATACACAGCATCTGTGTGAAGAATGTATGCTTGTCCTGGGGAGCTTTGACACAGAAAGAACCTGCAGCGGTGTGTGATGTGGTACCTGTAGGCTCGCCCTGCAGTGTGTGCCTCCCCAGAGGGCGTTTAGCTGCTGTTGCAGTGCTCCTTGTACTGTGTCTTCTTGCACTGTAACAGCTTTACCACAAACAAGTCTGACAATAAAGTACCCTATTTGGGTGTATAGGTGCCCCATGCTTGAGGGCCACCAAGCAGCTTAACAAAAATGCTTTGTGTACTGAATAGTAAACGAATCCCGGAAACGCAAGCGTAAAGGATGGTCTCCCAACGAGGTTTGTTGCAGGTCCATGCAGGGAGGTCCGCATAAACCTGAAGCACTGCAGCCATATTCCTGGATCTAACCTGCCAGTTACTACCTTGTTGCATCCCTGTCAGCAGTAGGGAGCAACACATGATGACTACAGAAACCTCAGCAACATATTACCCAGAAAGTGGGATGTCATCTAGAAAGTGGGATGTCATCTATAGTACCAAAAAACCTGCCTCCACCTTCTCCCTGCCTGGAACAAATAGCATCCTATCACAACTAACTCACTGTTCCACTCCAGTAGAGCCCTCTAGAAGATAGTGATCAAAATGGCTTGCAGATTTTACTTCATGTCAGTGGTGCCGTATCAGACTTCATATAGAAAGATTGCAGTCCCTAACTACTAGAGATGCAGACTTAGCTCAGGCTTAGAGCCAGATGGAATCTCTTTTTCAGTCTGCAAATTTAGTAGGGCTTCAGGCTGAACTGTGGCCTCACAGACATATGTCAACTCTTTTTTCCTTCATCAGGTTGCAAACATGATCAAGGTACCTGGCTTGGGGAATTACTACCAGAGTGATATATGAAAAAGAAAGAAACCACAGAAAAATGTGCATCCGCACATGGCAAATCTGCTTAGAAATGGGAGATCATTAAAAACTTACAATCACACAGTGGAAACTTTTAAGCCATTTTTTCAGCATAGCCCTACAATACCCATTCCCCTTGTTCATTCTGGGATCAGGCCAGGTATGGGCACCAGAGCAGGCTGACTGGGGATATGGATTCCTTGATTCTTTTCTGGAGCTGTAGTCAAACCTCTGGATCCATTTTAAGACAACAGCAATAGCAATACCCATGTATTTGAACAGAATAGTTGGATTAGATCCCAACTGAGCTCAGCCAACTCAATTAGCATCTTTGCTATGTCTCATCTGTATTTGGTTCAGTAATACTTTTTATACATGGCGTTTGTACATCTGGGAGCAGTGATTAATGATCAGAATGTGTTTTTGAAATTCTTGAATGAAAGCGGCTACATCAGTACAATGTCTAAATATTTTAATGAGTTTGTCGTTTTTTCCCTCAGTGCCAGTATTTTGTACGTTGTAAACTCTTCAGCACAGCATGAAACTCCAATCCCATTAAATTTTATTGAGCAACTTAATAAAAATGAGTTAAGTTCCAAAAAGAAAATAAACTTAAGTGTGAGCAAAAAGAATAGTTTCTAAGCCCTGTTGTGGGTCCATGCAAGGATGCCTGGGTGCGTATGGAGCCCTCCTTACTCCATTGGTGCAGGTACCCCTTCTCGACACATAAGTGTTAGTCTCAAGGAAGTAACTACAGGAGATCTTCTTATTTCATGTGGGGCTTGTACTACAGCAGCGTTTCTGTTTGTGCAGGGAAACCTGCATTAGAAAGCACTCCACGTGCCCAAAGCCTGACTTGCAAAGAGAGAAGTCGAAGGCAAGGAATGTTAAGTGACTTTCTGGCTTCATTGCTGAGGTTGCCAGAGGAATTGTCAGCGTTCCCAATGCATTAATGGCTTTTGCCATGAGAATGTTTTGTGGCAGGGAATCGATCTGAGGCTGCTGAGTCCACATGAAGCCATCTGGTAGTATGTCGAGCAAATTCAGTAGATTTGGGGCCAGTAACCTACAGACAAATAGAAGTAGTGCTCCCAAGTTCAAGTGCAATATTTACTTTTAGGAAGACTCTGTATCTCCTTACATACTTCTAAAATAATAATGAAGAAGTAACAAAAAGGCATTTCATAGGTATGAGCCGTTCCTAATTGGGTTTCATCCATTTTAACAATCTTTTCCCTTTGTTGCTTCTCCTAAGGGAAAGCATAACTCACGGGCTTCTTTGCTCATAATGATATCCCATGATTCTTAGAGATAGGCAGAAACAGCTAAAAATAGTGAAACTCTCCTCTACTCAGACCCCTAGGAAAATATTTTGATAAGCCCAGGCAGCAAGCAAGAAGGCTTGAAAAGGAAAGTAAGGCATACCTCTCTGAATCTGAACAAACCTTAGGAAAGCATGGCTTAAGAAACAGACTACATTTAAGCTTTTATTGTATAAGAATCAATTTGCCTATCCAATGTAAAACACATGTCGTAATCCATTCAGGTAATAAGAACAAGGAAAAATCTCTTTCTACGATCTTGCTGCTTTCTCTGCACCCAGATGTGACCCTGGCAAATGATCAGAGACTTGCTTTACATTTTGTTGGTCAGCAGTAAGGCTGCCAGTGAGCTGCTGTTTTTTCTTCTTGAATTTCCACACTGAGACAGAATTAACTGGACTATGGGGTGTCCACAAAACAACAACAAACTATAGATTTTATATGGATTGTTTATAGGTGGCAAAAAAGAATACACTGTGGCTCAGATTAGCCAGGTACTTCTGATTTTTGGGTGCTGTACCCTTATGATGTAGTATGATAACACTAAGCAGGAGGAAGGGATTAGCAATCAGGGAGCTAATTTTCTGGGAGTGTGTACTATTTCAAGTTGTATTTCAAAAATATTAACACCATCTGACTTCAGTATGTAGTTTAAGTGCTGTGCCTATTGGAAGTGTGGTGCCTGCAACATGGTAAAAACTCGGTTTCTGATCACTTCTGCAAACCCTGTCCCACAGTTTTTGGTGTCATAGCAAAGGTGAGAAAGGACTCTTGATTTGCAGCCCATGTATGTGTGGTGACAACAGGACAACGGGAATTTTTGTACTTTGGTCATTTTGGGTAGCATTTTATTAGAAAATTCTCTTCTTGTAAATTTAGGACAACTTCCCGTGTTATAGGTGAAAGCCTGTTTTTACAAAATCAGTGACTACATGCATGTCAGTTCTCTGAATCACAGGGTTTTTTTTTTCCCATGGTTTATACAGCGTTTATGAGAAAAAACCCTAAACCCAAGCTATTTCTGAATGAGTTACCATGAGTACAGCGAACAAGAGCACATCTGCAGGCTAGTGCCCTCGTCTTTCAGGCCTTCCTTGAGAAAACTTACTGTTACATAACTCAGGGTAAACCTGGATAATGGCTTACCCATCAGGAAAACATAAAACATCATATGCTTCAGTGAGGTTTTGGAAAGCTCCCCTTTCCTATGTGCTTTGTGTTCTGTTCACTGAGGAGCTCATGTAACCAGACATCGTGCCATACCCTGGAATCTGACTGTACCAATGCAGCAAGCACATGGCTGTCAGAGTTCAGGCACTGTATCCAAAACCTTATAACAGCCAAAAAAATCTCAACCCAACAAAAGAAAAAACAGCCACCCGAACTCCTGACTTCTATCACAGTATTCTAAGGACATTTTTCAAGAGGACTGTTTTCCAACAGAGAGAACTGGAACACGTGTAAAAAACTCAAGTCACTATATTTTGGTCAAAGTTGAAGTGAACTTTGATATTTGCATTCGACCCTGACACTGAATCATGTCACTAACTTCAGTTGCATCCTGGTTTCTTCACGCAGCTTCTTGTCTGTTAAATACGAAAAATACTTTCAAGGGAGTTGACTCTAACACTTAGGGTAGGGTTTTTTAAGGATAAAATACATGTGCTAAGTATTGCATATTTAATAGGAAATTGAATATGAAGTGGTCTTAAAATACTTTTGACTGCAAAGAAATAGCTAAGAGTTCCCACTAGGAGAGTATTCCTTAGGTCATGGTTCTTCTTTTGATCGTGTTACGTATGGAAAACTCATCACCATGTATTCACAAATGCTGTAATTTACTGGAGCAGCTGTACCAGGCTGGCACGCTCTGTGTTTGGTCAGGCTGCTTATCTACATTTACGTACCTTCTCTGTAGTCTAGGTTGGTATGGAAGAAGCATGGCGACAGGCTGGTCAAAGTGAGGCACCCACACAAGACTGCTCAGAAAAACTAGTGTGTACTTCCTTGCGTGTTCAGAAAAGGCCTGGAGTAGAAAAAGCAGAGCTCTAGCCTACCTTTCCAAGAATTCTTAATGTCAAGTGAAGCCTGGAGCTAGAAAAACATTTTAATACCAGCCAGCCTGTTATACACATAAAGCTGGTATTTTACAGGGCATTAAATATTTTTGCCATATTTGTAGTAATTTTCTCTTGTTGGTGCCAATTTAAATACATGCTTCATCTTATGATCTTTATTACTTACTCCTGACTAGCTCCCTGTTCATAGCTTCCCTTCCTCCAGCTTGCAGTTCTCAGGGACATCTCATTTTTTACTTATTTTTCCTCTTGATATTTCATTGTTTTGTTTTCCGTAACATTTAGATCCTTTTCAGGTTATCGGTTTCATCTGTTCTTTCCTTCCGGTCTGTAGTCACTTTTCATCACTTCAATTCATTTGTTATGTTTTTTTCTTATCAACTTCGTTTTCTATTTTTGCCTCATGGAAACTGTATTTATTCCCCAACCTCTCTTATTTAGTGTTTTTCTCTTCTGTCTAAAGAAAATACAGTCATGAGATAAAAGGGCACTTCTGTCTTATACATTCTTTTCCCAGGAGACCAGGACTGTTGGTGTCAGCGCAGGACTGGACTTGTTGCTTGCTGAGGTCAATTATATACCAACTTTCAAGCCCAGTTTTTAATCCCTGAATCAGAAGGAACAAATCTCATCTCAAGTATGATTTTTTTGTAATGATCTAAGAATTAGTTTGAGATGGTCATCTCAGATAATTAGTTGGTTAGTGATTAATTAAGGTTGGTAAGGGAAAATGAATGGAAACTAAGAGATGATCTAAAAGACTAATAGCCAAGAAAGCTGTTGCCAAATAGCTGTTATTTCCTTGGTGTCTCATGGACACTTGCCTTCTAATTTCATAAAGGTTTGGATGGAAACTATTTTGCTACTGTGAAGATTTTGAAGCTGTGGTGCAAGCGGATTTTTATTTTAACCTACTGAAATGGACAGCTTTGTGTCCCTAATCTTGCCCTCAGAAGGGCCAAAACATTTAAATTTTTGCTAATTCAGCAAACTTCATCTTCGCATGTATACTGAAACAACTGTCCCTGAACACACTCAGTAACTTCCCTTATTTATGCAAATTTAAGCATACAAACTTGAATCATTCAGCCAAAAAGCTCACTACCAACATAATGAAACCCCTTGGCTTTTCGTCCTTTCTCTTGGCCAATGTGCTACAAATTCTTGTGTCCTATAGACAGAAGTGAAGACTAAAAGGACTCCCTCTTCAAAACTATGCAGAAGGCAGGTGCAGCAGCACACTCAGCATCTCCAGTCTCCGGCACTTGAACCGTCAGCCCTCCTACTGCAGGGTGTAGAGGAGCACAGTGCAGCCGTCACCTCTTGTTGTGTGCGACTGTAAGGGCAGGAAGCAAAGAGCTGTTCCCCTTCCCTGGCAGAGTGGGTGGGAGAGGGAACTCTTTGCAATACACAGAAATAGCAAGCCTGGCAGTACTGCCACTGTTGCACTTGTTTTTCCTTGGTGCTGGACTAACTAAACATAGGGCTGACAGCTGCATGGAGATCAGCATGAAATATAAAGTGCATGGAGCCATTATACAATGTCCTTGCCAAGACTTGCCTGATGATTTCCGAACTACATACGTATAGCGATGCCTTGTGACACAGGGAAAAAATAGATATGAAAATCCCCCGTCTCTCCCTTAAAAAAAAAAAATTGTTTTAAAAAGGAATATGGAATATTTGAGAAGAGCTCAGCCAGGAGTGCTGAGCACAACATCTCACAGGTGAGCTCCCCTTCGGTTCATACCTCCTGGCTGGGAGCCAGCACACACCTGCAGCTCCTTTGCTATAAAGGCACACAGAAACCCCCAGTGTTGATACTCCAGCTGAAGCTGCAGGCAGTCTGCCCTCTCTCCCTCCTTTCTTCCTGTTGGACCAGCAAGGGCGTTCTGCATCTATGTATGTTTGGATGAATCTTGTTACAAATGAGTCCAGAGGAGGGTCACAAAGATGATCTGAGGGCTGGAGCACCTCTGCTATGAAGACAGGCTGAGAGACGTGGGGCTGTTCAGCCCGGAGAAGAGAAGGCTCCGGGGTGATCTGATTGCAGCCTTCCAGTGCTTAAAGGGGGCCTACAGGAAAGCTGGAGGGGGACTTTTTACAAGGGCGTGTAGTGATAGGACAAGGGTCAATGGCTTTAAACTGAAAGAGGGCAGATTTAGATTAGATATAAGGAAGAAATTTTTCACTCGGAGGGTGGTGAGGCACTGGAACAGTTTGCCCACAGAAGCTGTGGATGCCCCATCCCTGGAAGTGTTCAAGGCCAGGCTGGATGAGGCTTTGAGCAACCTGGTGTAGTGGAGGGTTTCCCTGCCCATGGCAGGGGGGTTGGAACTAGATGATCTTTGAGGTCCCTTCCAACTCTAACCATTCTGTGATTCTATGAATTTGCAGTTATAACTATCTGAAATGGTAGGATGTATTTTTTGTTATTTTTCCCCTTTCCGGTAAATGTTTTCTTTGAGTTGTTACTTGAAAAAATACACCGATAGTGCTGTATGACCATGGGAACAAAGTGCCGTGATAACTCCGTGTGCTGCATTTGAGTGTCAGTTACCCAGAGCCTGGCACTGCCCCAGAACAGCCAAGTTTGCATGTGCAAGAGAATAAGAGAAAACTCTTGTAGACTTACCTAAGCGAAACTGTCTTGTAATTTCTAGCAGAGTGAGCATTGTGCTGATAACAGAAGCCTCTGTAATTAAGGAGTCCTTAGGATATTTATACAAAAATAGCAATGTTGGCAGATGTCTCACTTCAGGTTCTCTGTGTAGCAGACATTATAGTTCTGAAAATACAGAATCTGGGGTGAGGAAGCATTCAGGCTGCATGAGAAGATGAAACAAACTCTGGAATTTGAACAGTGAATAATACAATATAGGAATAACATCTAGCCCAAGTTACATTTAGGAGACAGTTTTCAGAAGGCTATTGAAATTGCAACCTTGCTGAACAGTGGTTTATATTCTGTGTATTGAAGCAATAAGAGGATTTGTTAATCACTCATATCTATATTTAGGTTGATGGTGTTTGGGGTTATTTTTAGGGGTGAGCAGCTACACTTATATTAGTGATGTACATGTAGCATGCATATTTAATGTCTGATGTCTTAGAAGTATGGCAAAAATATTTTTAAAAGGCAGTAATTAATGCTTTGTTTGAGGAAAAACTTGGAAAGGGAATAATGTTTCTCTTTCTTATAGGATAAAAGTCCTGTGATTGGCTTTTAAATTTTGTCATAGCAAAAGCAAAATATAACAGCTGAGATTTTGTAAGAACAGAACACAGCTGCCAAAATCCAGTTCTGATAACTCTAGAATCAGCTACCTAACTTGAGATCAAACTCCCCTCATGTGTATGAAATTTAGAATTATTTAAAAAGGCCTCTGAGAATTCAGGTTCTGAAATTTATTCAGTTGCCCAATGCTAGTAATAATGACAGTAACTGACAATATTCATGTCTGCATATTATTCAGTTGCCACAAATCATCTGACTGTATTTCTTTAATTCTGGTTATCTGAAAACCTGAAAAAGTGTTGAAAGAATTCAGAATGACAGTGATTTCCCCCTCCATTCCACATGGCCTAGGAAACTGATTTACCATCACCAATGTTACATGGAGGGGGAAGGAAATTGCACTAAAAGTATGCAAGATCGAAAGTACATGAAAAGGGAAAATGTTGCCTATGTTTAGAAAGAAAGAAAAATTGAACGTACATCTCTGTGCAGTCATTGCTGCAGTCTCAGTAATACATGAAACATTTTCAGAACTTGCAAGGATTGGAGTTTTATTGGCACCACTGCAAATGCACATACAAGGACTCACTTGTAAATGTCAGTGTCTTTTCTGGGAAATAGCTTACACGTGCAGATATTTTAAACAGCGCTGACAGAAGGAGGTTGTTGCTGAAAACTTCATCTATAATATGGAAGTGCCAGATCATGATATAAATGCAACAGTAGACAGAATGCTCTAATTCATGCTGATTCTCCTCACTTGTTGAATTCAAGGAGAGGTGAACGTACTCACAACTTTAAGATGAACCCTGGAATAGCGTTTATGGGGAGGAAAAAATGCATTTCTCTGATTTGTGTCAGATTCTGTGGCAAGACTAGGGAGATGCTTAAGTATTAGGATGTTAATGGACATAAAGGATCAAAATTCTTAGGTAACTAAAAAGAATCCCGTTGCATCTGGTTCTGACTTCAGATACACATAGAAGTTTTCTGATCAAACATCTCCCAGAATATATGTTTTCTAAAGTATAACGTAAGACCGTGTTTATGTTGACAGATGAACTGCCCTTGAGAGGTGCAGAAAGCCCTTTGGACTTTCCTGAAGAATATCCTGAATTTCCACTGTCTTCAGTAAGAGAAGAAGATATTCAGCACCAGGTAGGAAGTAACAGAGACCTGATTTACTGTACAAAAAAAAAAAAGAGAAATCTTGAGATATATTGAAGGAGTTTGCATTCCGAAGTGTTGCAAGTCGTTACGAATTCAAAACGAGATTTCATTGTTCCTTAGGTGAAAACTCATATGAATATGCCTGTCATCAAGCCCTGAATTAAATACATCTTATGATAATCTGATTGTATCTGTATTAGATTACTCTCTTGGCCTTACATGTGTTCATGATGATGCCAATTATTCCTTTTAACTCTCCTACGTATTTTGATTTAATAGCCTATGTTAGGAAAAGTGCAATGGTTGGGCTATAGAGACCTAAAATCACTGAATTTTAACCTTTCTACTCTTTTTACCCTGTGTATGTGATAAGCTAGTATCACTGCTGATATGTTATGGTGTATTGCTCCAGATATTGGAACATCCAGCAGGGAAGCTTGCTGCATATCTGATCCTGTTCCTAGTAAAGGATGTGGAATTGTACCAACATAAATAGCGATACAAGTTCTCTCAAATAAGGGCATCTGACAGACAGCAAATAATTCTTTTGTTTGTGGACAGAAGTAAAGCTCAAGAGGTTGTTAGGTTTTTGGAATCTAGGTTTGGCTGTGTGTCTTCAAGAATCGTCTCTCACAAAGTATGCATTATGCACCAGGTATAAACTGTTGCCCCAGGGTTTAAGAGCCTGGAAGGGAGTAGCACAAAACATATTTAAAGCACTGGCAGTTAGTCAGCTAATGTCAAAACGTGTTTTGGTGTTAATGAAAACCCTTTGGTTGTGGCCTAGCTAGGAGGCAGTTAATCCACCAGTAGTTCTATACTTTACTGTGGAAGCAAGTCACTGAGATCCCAAAGCAGAAATGGATTTTCAGAAAGACAATTACATATGGTTGGAACCACAGCGGGATAAGGAGTTAGTTGGACAAAAAGCCCAGCAATCTCATGCTGGTGAGAGAAATAAATACATAACCTAGCTACCTAACAAGTGGGAAATTATGTTGTTTAAATTATTAATCTGTATGTATCACAGAGATATCGTAGTTTGGTAGCTCTTTAGTAGACGATGGGAACTGGATACAGAGGTCTCAGATGGTCTTGACTGACCCCTTAAGTTCTGGAAGCCAAGCTGGAAGTCCATGTATCGTGTTAGCTCTTGCAGTGAGGTGGGAGGGCAGAGCAGGAGGAGAGGACGCAGCAGAACTGAATGATGGCCTATGCAGAAGTCAGACACAGAGGGAGCAGAGCAAGCAGCTGTCTGGCACTGACAGAAGTCAGTGTTGGTTTTCTTTTCTTTTCTTTTTTTTTTTTTTTTGCCTGCTAGCATGAACACCAATGTCAAAAAGACTGTGAATGTAAGGGTTGTTGTCTGTGGCCATTCCCATGTATCTGAATGTTCAAGTAAATGCTAATTAAGGATAAAAACTTAAGACCTAGAAGTGAACTACTGATGGTTTAGTTAGTGGTGCTTCTTTGGTAAGCAGCTGATACTTTGCCTCTTCACAGTAGAGACAGGGGAGGAAATGCTGCTGTCTGTGCTGCAATCTGGCCTCTCTCCATATTCCTTCCAAACAGCCTGTGAGAACAAGAGGCCTGGCCTGTAAATAGAAAAGCTGCTTTTGCGTATCATCACTACTTGATAAAAATAAACAAAGCCTGTTCTCACTTCTTTCCTACCACAAAAGTAGTAGGAAAATGGGTGTTTTCTGTATGACAGAGTTTATAGCACATGTACATAAAAACTTAGCACCTGATTTTTGAAATGCAGGGAGCCAGAAACAGGTTTTCTCATTTGTGACCATTAGTCTCTAAGACACTTCTAAAGAGTCTCCAGTAAGATAACTCACAGTAGCATGACGAAACCTTCCTTTAAGCCCCTCAGAGAATTCAAAACTGCACTGACAGCAATTAATTGTATTGCTTCCTATGGGTTGTCACTTCTTCTCTGGAGACTTTTCTCCAGGTTTTCCAGGCAAACTCTCTTCCATGCAATATGTGGTTTCTGAAAGCTGTTCTCAGATGGTCTGCAGGATTTCCAAGGCAGGCATTCCTGAGACTGAACTGGGATTACAGAATAGCTAATTTGAGAGCCCAGCTACAGTTTAAAATAAATTCAGTTCTGTCCTTGATGCTTCCTCTTTTAACTTTTACACTTAAGTGGTATAAATTACTGTACCAGAGCCTACCAGCTGAGCCTGTTGTCATGCACCTTTCTGGAAATTAAAAAAAATAAAATAAGAAGGTAGTGAAGAGTCATCACAGAACAGCAGAAGCCCACAGTGTGCAGGTGTGGGAGCGCAGCATACCCTGTCCTGCCCCACCAGCCACAGATGCTAGCTGATGAGGAGCGTGTTCCTGGCATTGGATCTAGGCGGCTGTTTTAAACGTAGTGGTAGCTGGCCAGTAGCTGTGACCAGCACTGCCTACAGCTCTGAAGTCACAGAGCAAAAGCAGTGAGTCAGGGGTTCGAATAAGGTGGGTGAAGTCACCTGTTGGGTTAAAGGAGAAGGTGGGTCAGTGCAGCTCTGGGATGGGGATTGCGCCATGAAGTGACTAACCTTTGCATTGCCTGAATGAGAAGCAAGCAACCTGTGTTTATCTATGTTTGCACCTGCTTACACCGCAGAGCAAAAGGCAGGACCGGCCCCTTTCACACCCTCTCCCCTTGCCCACGCTCCTCACAGGCCAGATGTGGCCTGACCTTTGCTCTGTGTGCGGTGTGTCTGGAGGGAAACCAAAGAGAGCTGGGGATGCGGTGTTCTGCTGTCCCGGTTCTGCTGTGGGCTGGTGGGGACGTAAACAAGGGTGGGGAAGGGCAGAAGTTCCACTGGTCGTCAGTCTACGCTCAGGAAGGCGGGAAGCCCAAGAGCCGAAAACATTACAGCATTGTCTTTTGGAACTGACTGAACATGTGCAAAATCACTGTCCTCTTGATAAACACTCTGATAAATATTGGCATGACATGAATCCAGCCTCTGCTAAGGCTTTTTTTTTTTTAAGTAATTATAAAAGCAGCTCAAATCACATTTTTCACATCTTTAAAGTTTGTTATGCTGCACTCTTCTCTAGATTGCTGTCTGGTGAAAGAAATGGCTCTTAGAACCATTTTCTGTAGAACTGTAGTAGACATGAATACCAAACAACTTCACAAAACCACTAAATATTTGGCAACCTTCTAGTCTACTGTAATTTTTAAAAAATGCCCAAGACAAATGTTTATGTTGAAGGAGGAAAAAATCCCCAGGACAGAGCTGTGGATTACCAGATAATTTCAGCTTTCCTATATAATCCTGTTCTATAAGCCATACTTCATAAAGAGTGAATACTCTTCTAATTAAACTTTTCTAAAACCTTAAAAAGCATTTGAATTGTGAGTGGATGCTGCTCTGGCTTTTCTGGCGTGTTACATACAGGACGTCTGGCCAGTTCTCCAGTCTTCTCTCAGATATGTTACCGATCCAAAATATTTTCACCAGACACCCTGAAGTGGAATCGCAAGTTTGCCAATTTCCATTTCATGTATCTTCCTTAGAAAACTGAAAATTACAGCTCATGAGCACTGACGATTTGATTGCTCAATGTCCAAACTTAACTCACTGGAACAAAATAACAACAAAGATGCAGATGATGATGCCTGGCCTCTATGAGACAAAACTGCTTACACAAAAAACCAACCAACCAACCAAACAAAAACAACAACCAAACAAACAAACAAACAAAAACCAACAAAAGAAGTTATGGTATTTCCAACTCAGAAGATAGGCCTGGGGGGATTGGTGCTTTTAAACCACTGATAAAGTACAGATCAACAATTACCAGTAGGCCTTCATCGGCAAAGTTACTGCATTATTGTACTGACATTTCCCTGAACCTGCCCAGGTCTCCAAAGCAAAAATGCAATTCATTGTATCTTTACACTGTGTAATTTCAATTTTCTCAATTCTCTGAGCTCCAAGTCAGCACTTTTTTCAGAGACATATATGTCAGAAAAGTTCTCAACAAAGGTCTCATATTCTGATTTCCTTGGACTTTACAGCAAGATTTCAAATGATGTTGAAACTGCCAAGAAAGAAAAATGTGTGTTATAGTATTACAGATGATAACATAGTCCAGTCTGGGTTTTTTCCTTCTAACCAGTGCTGTGAGAGCCTAAGCAATGTTATTTCGTTAGGCCAGGAAGTCTAGGCAGAACTTCATTAAAATACAGCTGAATGACCTGTTACATGAACCAGACTCCACAAGGGAGTATTTGAGAGTTCGGCAATATAATGGTCCTGCAAGTTGGCTCGTTGTTCACTAAAGCTGTAGCCTGTGGCTTGAACATCTTCTGTCCTCTGGAAAGGGATAATCTTACCTGGATGCCAAATAAGATGTCTGGTCCTCATATCATAAAGATCTGCTCTGGGTCAAGTGAAAAGCTTAAACTCTTTACCTAGCATCCTTCCTCTCTCAATTTATTCAAGGCAAATGCTGATCCACCACCCTAGCCTGTGCTTTCTATGGAGTTTGTTCTTGCTGGTTCTAAGCTGGGGCTATGTGTTCAGGCCACCTTTTCCCTCTCCAGAAAATGTTATGGATGGAAGGAATATGGAAAATAGAACAGAGCTGTGGCTTTAGCAGTGAATCCCACAGGATATATGATGCTATGGTAGTCTGAGTCTGGAGGATAAAGATCCAGTTGGTGTTGCTAGAAACACTCCAGGAAGCTGGCAAATATTATAGCTAGGCCATGTCCAGTACTCCAAGTATGATTGCTCAGAATTACAGGACATTTAGAGCTGAAGCCCAAGGAGGGACCATTTTAGGAACGAGTTCAGATTTGTAGAACTGGGCAGTGAAATGATAGCTGCTTAGAAGAATACCACAATGTGGCCAAAGCCCAGAAGTTCCCTAAGTTCAGACTTTGGCTGAGATATTTTGTCCAAACTCATGCTCTGACTTTGAAGGTGCTACGAATACCATGTAACTGTAGTCAGTGAGAGTTTCAGGAGCTGGATCTTCTAGGGAAATCTCTGCTAGGCAGACCAGCTGCAATCTGCAAGAAGTGATACAAGAAGATGAAATACCCACAGGGCCGAAAGGTTTATCAGGTCAGGAGTGCATTCGCTGGGTTTGTGTATGGTAGTAGCCCGCCTGCCTCTGGCATCCCTGAGCTCTTGCACCAAGCCACTTCTTGAAGCCTGAAAACTTCTCAGTCTTTGCTCAGTGTAATGTAGCTGCCCCACCAGGGAGCCCAGGCAGGAATTGATAGGTGATGGGTGATTTCCAGTGAATGATATCCAAACATGATATGAGTACTAAGCTTTACATAGTGACTATTGTACTTGAAGAGGAATAATATGATGGCTAGTGAGGGAGGGACTGCAAGCCCATGGGCAATAATCCGGAACTGTAAAGGAAGGCTGTCTTTTGTAGTACTGTATATCAGTTTATAAATATCATCAGAGGGTTAAAGTAATTGCTTACAGACAGGTCAAAAATAAGGGAACTCTGAGGGGTTCCAGGAGCAGCTTTAGTGGTGGGAACATGGTATTTTTATTCATAATTGGATACAGTCCACATTAGTACAGCAGCCTCTTCATTTTGTGCAGTATGAAATGGGAGGGGACAGTGTCACTTCTGGCTGTGTCATCCCAGCAAGTGCCCTGTGTTCAATAAAGGGCTTCATTCCTAAAGACCAGCTCAGCACGTTTCACTGAGAAAAAATAAGACATTACTTTAAAATGTTAAAAGCAGTTATTGCCAAAACATGATCTAGAGAACAGTAACATGCTCTGTGTTTGGGGCAAAAGCAAGATGGATATCTCATGTCCGGCCGTCATGAATTCCTGCAAGGTGAGTGGATGCAAAGTTACAAAAGTAAGGCAGTGGCAAATTTTTTGTCTGGTTCCAGGTGGAATAGCTCTCTTCCAGCCAGTGAACTGGTGCTCATTCAGACTGATTCTTTGGCCCTGCTGCTCTGAGCTGGCAGCCTGTACCCCTCTTTGCACGGCTGTCAGTGCCTACGCAGCAGTGCCATGGCAGCTCCTGCCATGCTCCCATTCTGGCCAGCCTCCAAGACTGACCTTCCTTCTCCTCTCACTTGTCCGGTGCATGCAGGCAGGATCAGGCCACTCAATAAAAACCCCCAAATTAAATGGGGGATCATACCGAGGTGGAGGTTTGCAGCTGCTGGTAAGCATTACTGTGTCTCAGGAGGCTCGCGTTGCCGTTACCAAGGCGTTTTAGAAGTAGAAGGGATTACTTAATCCAAATCAGATTGTTTGGAGAACGGGCAGATTGACCTTTCTCCCTCCTGGGTTGTTTCTAGGGCCACAGAGCTGCCCGCAGGGCTGTGCGATGGGTGGGTGCCAGCAGAGCGCTGCGGAGGGGCGAGTGCCGCAGACCCCGTGCCCTGCCGCCACCCTGGGCCCCCTTCCCCAACTGCCCTCTGTGCTCTGGGCGTCCCGGTACTCTGCTACTTGTTAGCCATCAAGGGGGAAATTACACGTTATGGAAAAGCCAGATGAGAGTCGGTGACCCAAAACCACCAAGCAAAGGATTTTAAATGGGTTTTTAAAGCCAGAGCTTTCAAGCGCACAGCCTGAAGTTAAACATTTAAATCTGTGTTTAGGCATCAAAATAAACGGGGGTCTGATTTTTAAGAGGTGTGGAACAACTTGGGTTTTCCACCCAATTCCCCAGAGGCTGTAAATTTGTTCATTTCCTCTAAAAATCTGGCAGCCTCTTTAGATCTTTCGGAATGGAGTTGCAGTCCCGGCAATCCAGGGAAGCCTGAGAGTGTCCCTCAAAACTTTGCTGAGTGAGGAACTGAGGCCTGAAATCCAGAAAAAACCCTTAGTCTGAAACATAGCAGGAATCTGAGTGCCTGCGTTCAGGAGCAAGACAAAAACAAGCAAGCAAAAAAATTAAAATAAACCCCAGGTCCTTTCTATTTGCTCACTTCCTGGCCTTGCCAGTCTTGTATGGCTTTCCTCAGCTTTGCAGTTTCCATATCACAGCTAGATACTTGGAGGTGAGTCTTACCTTGGGAGAGGAGAGAAGGTGCGCTCGAAACCTTTGGACCTGTGGGGCTTCTCCTTTCTGAGCCTGTGTTCCACTCCTAGTGCTGCAATAGGAAACAAAGCACTATTCTTGCCTTTGTCCGTCTTCTTTTTTTCCTAAAAGAAAACAATAGCAGTAACCCTAGCTGCCAAAAGGGACTGATCACATAGCTAAAAGCATGAGATTTCTGCTGTTCTCACATAATTGTGTAAGTGGCGGGACTGTAGCTGCTCTTCTCTTTTGATGATTTCTGTTCATCTGGCTTAGGGCTCTTGCTCAGCACACTGTTTTTTCTTACTTATATTCCCGAGTACTTAACTTTTCACCATTCCCTGAGTAAATAACTCACTTGGGGATGTGAATTCCTGTCCTGAAAACTCAGTGCCTAAAAATCATGGCAGCAACTACATTCCCCTGTAGAACAGATCTGGTGACCGGGAGTCCTAACACCTAATTGTCACCATCTGAAAGGCAGATGCATAGTCTAAAATGCATCTAAAATGCATCCCCCTAGAGCCTCTCTGAGATCAGCTGAGAGAGGCACAGGCCTCTCTGGCCAGCTACCTCGGATACCTTTCTGTTCAAAAGGATAAATTGACCCCAGTTTGTCACTCCCACCACTGACAGTAGAGGAAACCTAGACAACCAAATTAGATTAGATACCTAATAGTTGAGTGGTTTAAAGTCAAGTGCTGTAATTCCATCCTCAGGGTCTGATAGGAATTTCTGCTATAAGCAAGAAGCGCATTAGTTCAGAACGTCTAAGGAGAGCAGACCTGCCAGCCTGAAGATGACTGTCAGTTGTTGCACTGAGTCATTAAAAAAGCATTGTGTGGATGGAGCTAGGACATGCATTTCCAATCAACACAGCATGTCTCCTTGCATGCCATTGTGCAAGGCATTAGTAAAGAGTTCAAGACATCTGCACTCCAGGAAGATGAATTCTCACTGGAAGACATGTGGAGGAGAGTTGGTAAATAAAGTGGGAAGTGAAGGACTTATTTTAGGAGGGAAGATGAGAAGAGCTGGGTTAGTTTGCCGTAGTGAGATTAATTTTGAGAATGAAATATGATCCTTTTCACATATAGAACTTTATGGAAGGGGAAGAGTTGTTTAACTTAAATTATAACGTTGGTAGAAGGACAAATTGGTATGAAGAGAGCACAAATAAATGCAACACATTTCCAAAACTTGCTTTGTCCCGGAAAACTTAGCATAACTTTTCACGGCATTTACACTGCAGCAATTGGGGAAAGACAGCCCTTGCAGGCATATGTTAAAACTCTTACCCCGTCTGAGTTCCTCTTCCTCCTTCCACCTCTTTGCAACATGAAAAGGCTTATGTAATGCAAGAAGCAAAAAACCCCTCCAAATATATTGGCTACAAGTCTTCTTTTGAAGAGATGATTATTGTTACCACGTAAAGAAAAGAATAGTCTCATGATAGCCTTCAGAGTCGTGGGTATTGACCCTGGTGACTGATATATCTGGCATTAGCAGTCTTGGTCCAACTGGAAGGCATGCTTATATTCTTATTGGCTATTCAGGTCTTGAATGAGAAAAAGGTCATATTTGCTTGATAAAATTACCCCAGCTCAGAGTCAGTTTTCAGATCAGAATTCCTGGGAGGAAGCCCTTCTAGGAGGAAATACGATGTTACCTCCTTTTCTAACTAGATAGATCAAGTTGATTGCTGATATTCCCATAGAATCACTGATATTCCCTTGAATATTTTTGTGTTAGACAAAATGTGATCATTTGCCAAGGAAAGAAAGGCCACTTCTTAAATTCTCAGTGCATAGTACTGAGCTGTGGGACATTTGGGATTTTTTCTTATTGGTGCTGCTCTTAAACATGTCAGTTGATATGACTTTATTCTCAAAACTTATTTACAGCCTATAAAAGGTGATGCCTCTATTTGTTATTTGTTCATTTGGTTTTATAGATGGTGTTTCATTTTTCCTTTTAATTGTTAGTAACCTGGAAAGGCAGCCATTGCACATACTTCATCTGTCCATGCCCTGTGTCAGAGCCAAATTGAGAGATGCTAAGGAATACTGGTACAATCCCCTTACTTCTAGAAAAGGGATATGAGGAAATCAAGGTTGGTACAGTTTGCATATCAACGTGACAGGAAAGAAAAGTGAAAGAGCATTATCCATTCCTATTAGGTCCTGACATCCCTTTCCTGATATTCTTCACCTGTTGTGTTTATGTCTAATGAGTTATACTCAAAAGATGTGTGTGAGTGAGAACTGCACAAAGAATAATGTTTGCAAGACTTCAAGAAATCAAATTGGAACTAATTTTCTGCAAGGTGGGCAAATAAGACCAGGAAAAGGCATAAATCACATTGACTTTAATTCTGCTCTCTGGGGGGAAAAAAAATTTGAAAATATGCCTTTCTTTTGTTTTTCTAAACTAAACGTTGTGTAGAGCTACACTGCTGAGCAACATTCTCCTGTCTGCTGCCCCTATGTTAATCTGGAGGAACTACAGTTAAATTGGTGGAGTTATTCTGGCCTCCTCTCAAGGGGCCAGTTTGGCCCCAGTAAGCGTAATTTCAGCAGAGCAGTCAGGGAAGTACAGCATGAAGGCGCGTGGTGAAGAGTGTGCTAATTAAACCCACCACTCAGTAAGTTTTTTATTCTCGAGTGTATGACTTCAAGGTGGCAGTCAGCACTGTGGATTGCAAATGATGGGCTTTGGATCAAGGAACTGTGGGTGGGCAAGAGCCGTATGGTGCTGATGGCTGAGCCCGCAGGTGTGCCGGATCTGGTTTCCCGCAGGCGTTGAGAAAGCTGCCCACTGCTGGAGCAGAAACAGCATGAGGGCTAGGCTGGCAGCTGTCCACGGAGAAACCAAGGCAGAGAAAGACCTTCATAAATGCTGCCGGCAGCAGCACCAAACCTGCTATACCTTGTCTTATTTGTATCGCTGCAGAAGACAAAGGGGTTATATAGCATTCCTCTAATTTTGTAGCATTTTGGGCTCGGGATCCACTTGCTCTGTTGAGATTTGAGTGAAACTTCAAGCAGCGAGAGCATCACTGAGTTGGGCCTTTACTCCACAGCAGATGCACGAGCCTTGCATGATGAATGTGGAAAGATGGAGGATATTATCCACATGCAATGATAAAAATGTATCAGTCATGGAAATCTTTTGAAAAACTTGTTGGTTTAGGTAACAGGTGTCAGATAATGAAAATATATTAATATAGTATTTACACACTTCCATCTCTTAAAAAAACTGTAGTGGTACTTTAATAATCCTTTTGCAAAAATGCAGTGAATAAAGGGGATGTGACAGACTATCTTACTTTTAGGTTACATGTGCAGAATATCCTACCATAATATGTTATCTATTGTAGCATTAAGTATCCACAATTCCCCATATACCATAGTATGCCAGACATCTAAGGTGCCCACCTCATGTTCTTAACAGAGCATTTTGGTGTTAAGTTGAACTTCTGTGCAGGACAAGAGAAGGTGAAATTACATTTTTTTCTACCTTATTTTCCTAGGTGTCTTGGAGCAGTTTGCCCTTGGTAAGCCCCTGGAATTTTCTCTTCTGATCACATTTCTTCTTCTAGTCTCTGTGACTGAAACCTTTCTAGGTGTCTCCAGCCTCCTGGGATCAACTTTTTCTCTTATTAGACAACTAGTTAAAACTCTGTTGCAATTCCAGGCTACTTTTGGTCTCCATGTCTGATCTGTCTTAGAGCCACACCAAATATCAACGATGGACTTAGCTGCTAACTTTCTCTTAAGCCATTTCATAAAGGGCCCAATGGGACCCCAGTAGTTGGACTTCCCACAGTTGCTCTTCCAGCTCTCATGCCACCCCATCAACTTCAGGTCTCTTTCAGGAGATGGTAAGGGCAGGTGCTGATACAACAAGCATAGATATAAAAGTACTACATCCTCATGGACCATGTAGAAGGCCGCCTGGAAACTGTTCACAGTCAAGAAAGCGATCACTAATCCTTGCTGGGCTTAGTACTAAAGTGGCTGTAGTTTCTGGATACTGTAACTGTTAGCTTGATGTGCTTCCATTCAATGCTTCCCTTTCTGCATCATCTGTATCCAGGGATATTGGGCATTGCACTAAGTCTAGCACCATGGCTTTAACTATTCCCCAAAACGGCAATAAAAATGAAATAATACAGCCAATACTTTGATGTTTCTTTCTTGCTAAATCCATGAAAACATGGCTCTTAGCAGCACTGGAAATTTTCCCAACAGCCTTCCTCACAAAATGCAATATTTAGTTGACTAACAATGTCAGCATTTTAAAAACGTTTTTCAGAAAAATGTGAGAAAGTGGAATGTGTTTTCCCATCAGTACAATTAATTTCCAGGTGCCTAGAGATGACCTGGGTCATGAATGGACACCTAAGGAAATGGAGAATTTGTGTGTTTATTGATTAAAATATAAAAAAACAAGCACTCTTTTCTAGTAGGCCAAAAAAGGCTTGAGAGGCAGACAAAGCAAATAATTCCACTCATTCCTTCAAGACAAAATATAGATCAGTGTAGACATTGTGCTGAACAGAAAGTTCTCCAGAAATATTTCAGGTTAATGGTTTCGCAGTATTCTCTAGAGTACAGGATCCCCAGTGCTCATTGACTTAATGTTTAAGATTGATAGCATGAATTATTGATCTTTACAAAGTTTATTCACCATAAGATGCTGCACTGAAACTCTAGGATCTTCCACAGCCCAGAGTTTGGCCATGTATTTTCTTCCAGCCTTGAAAGAGAAAGGATGGCAGTCTGGGAAGCTGTACTCTAACAGCCACAACATACACTCCCAGAAAGGCTTTTCGATGTGACAGCCTGGAACACTGAACTGTACTGTATCCATCCATTTGTAGAATCTATCCCAAGACATGGAGACAGCAGAGACAGCTCAAGAAATGCGTGGTATATGACGAGGACAAGGCGTAATAGACAAGGAAGATAAGTTGATCCAACAGGTGTCTTTGGAACCTTAAATCCTCGGCCGGTAGGATTTTAATGCTAACCTTTTTAATGCTCCAGGTTTGAATCAGAAAGGCTCATTTTGTCAGAGCCCTTTGAATGTGGAGTGGCTCTGGTCACACTTACTTTGTGACGGTACACAAGTTTGTTGCTGGTGTTACTCCCAACTTAATGGCAGTCTGTGTGAAATCTTAACCCATGCCATAGGACTTCATGATCAGGCAAAATGCTTTTGAGCTCATTCAGTAGACGCTCATCCCAGAAATAGTTTCCACAGCTGTATTCTGCATGATCACAGGATCTATTAGATCTATTTTTACATCTTACAAATGCCTGACAATATGCCACAGGAAAAAAATACAACAAATCTGGATGCAGCTAGATAGTAATAAAATAATCAGTCACAATATCATACACGTTTCTTATTGGTATGACTTTTACATTGTAACTGATCAGACTACTTCAAGAAAAATATCCATGAAGAGGGTACAAATTAAATTCTGTGTTAACCATTTGTGCTGCTGAAAGTGCCACATAGGAACCTTACTTGTAATAGATCTCCCAAAAAACTATGAAACCGTGTCTGCACAATAAAAATACATGTGTCAGAGAAGGAAAAGCGGAAGATTATTTTGGAGAGATGTAAACTGTAGCCCTTCAAAGATTTTCATCTGGAGAAAATCTTGACAAAGTCATCCTGAAAGGCCATGCCAAAACTAAGAGTAAAATCCAGATCTCACAGTCCCCATGCCAACACTGTACCTCTCATATTGCACATCCTCTTTTTTAGTAAGTGGCTTTTGCATATTACCTTGCTGATAACTGGGCATTTGAAAACTCAGTAGATAGAAGGTGGTCAGGCAATCACTGCTCCAAACATATTAGGTGAGTGTCTGTACGAAGGGTAAGAGAGCTTGTTAAAAGATTTGGAGGTGATGAAGAAGTTGATGTCTTACTTGAGTCAATTCTGGAAAAAAGAATCCTCCCTTGGCAATTACTTTCTTCTTGCTCCTTTCAAGCACAGCTGTTCTCATTTGGTCTCTGAAAGCTCTCCACAAAAAGTTTTCATCTTGCAGTTTAGTTGTCACTTTAGCAAGACTACAAGAATGGGTGTCTTCTGAATATGCAAATGTGTCCTTATACAATGTTAAAATTATAGCTACCACCACTGGTACTACTGTTTCTATTGCTGCTACTAAGAAGATTGATCAAAAAATCCACATCTGCTTATAGCTGATGCTATAGAGGCCAGCTATCAAAAATCACTATCTTTGAAATCCAGCTTCACTGAAGGCGAGGCAGACAGCAATTCTGTTTCCAGAGGAGCTCCTGTCTTCTGCGTAAACCCTTTTTCTTCCCTAGGTTGTTTTAATACAGCCAGCATTTTTCATGTGACAGATGTCAAATAGCAGGATAGTGACATCTTAATAGTTTTATATCAATTAAGCAAAGGGGTTATGGGCAGAACTTGTGCCCATAACACAAGTTCCAGAAAATGGCTTAAAATTCTGCGTTTTCCTGCTCTAGCATCAGCTGCTTGTGTCAGTCATTAATGGATTCTCTGTAAAATCTTTCTGATTGTTTTCTCTGTTTGTGACCTAGCTTTATCTTAAGTTATTAGCAATACCTAGCTTGTGTAGGGTGCTTCAGTCAGCAGGCCTTGTGGTGCTTTGCTGAGAGATCAATGTCGTTTTCTCTTGAGAAGTGGAGGTGTTCTAGGAGAGAGGCAGTTGCACATCAGACAATGAAGTCAGCAATTCAGTATTTTGTTTTAGTAAAGTTGGCACCATTTCTGGTGCATTCTGTCCATTGAAAGGAGACGGTTTCTGTGTGGAAAAATTATGACTTATGATTAAAGGTTGCAGTAGAATGCATAGATGCAGGAGGGCCACGTTCATGTTGATCAAGCAGCACTTGATTCTGACATTCCCTCACATTTTAGTGCTTGATTTTATTGTCCTAATAGTGTTGTTTCTGAATGTTTTCTTTAATCAAAAGTTTTACATACATACTGCGCCATGTTTTCCTAGTTTAAATCCACTCAAGTGGATTATAGTAGCATAGAACTGGAGCAATAAAGTGGTATATTGGGCCTAGACTGTATAAACAGATCTTTGTTTTGATGTGAGTGAGTGATAAATATTAGTTAGTGCAAAGTACCACTGATAACTAACTAGGGACTTCTGAACATTTTCATAGTATGAGACATCTTTTGATAGAAACTCCAGCTCAGGAAAATGTTACAGCATGTTCTTAAGTCCCGCAGAAGACAAAGCACATCCTTTTCTGAACCAGCGCCAGAGGGACTGTCTTATTCCCTCTTGCCCTCCCATTCACAATCACATAATGTTTCTGTACCAACTCAAAACATTGTATACATGGAAAAATGTGTGTGTTCCATTACAGACAGTTATGGATAAGTGGTTCTGTCCATTCTGAAATAAATTAATCATCCTGTCTACATTTGTTCTTTGTTTCATCTGCTTTTCCCATCTGTTCTCTTCCTTTTTCTCTTCCAGCTCCCTCTGTTTTAACAGAGTTTCTCGGTTCAGCTGAGATCAGAAGTTGGCCCAGTGTGTGTTTGCAAATTCTGTTGTATGTGTCTTAACATGGTTTCGTTCAGCGATTTGTTTTTCTCTTTTTAAAATCTCTTTCTTTAAAAATGGATGCAAGTTCCAGGCCTTCTGGTCTCCCTTTTGTGGGAAGTCATAATATTTTCCCATACGGGTGGTCAAGTGAGGAAGGCAGTGTTAACAGACGCGTGACTGATGGAGCCTCTCTGAGCTCAATAATCCATTCAGCTTCCAGTTTTGTGGACGAGACCTGCTCGATAGCCAGCCACGTCTAGGGAGCAGAATGTGGGGTCTTTGTGAGGCAGGGCTTGGAGGCCTCGTGCCCCTCTCAGCTCCTACTCTAGTGCTCTGCTCCAGAGTGAACTTTGCACCGCATCAAGTGCTTTGTATATACTCTAAAGAGAATGGACAGATGTGGCAGTTTGGTTTGTTTTACTTAGGTATACATACACTATTCATGTAGCTCCGAACACAAACACTCATCAAAGTAGATTAAATAGACTAATGTCATCCGTAATGAAACAAAGCTTCTAAGTCAGTGTTTTCATGACATTTCTAACTCAAACATTTCTGTATGGCTTAGCCCATACAATAAGCAACCGGTTTGCTGCTTTTCTTCATCTGCTATAAGGGCATTTTCAATATAAAGAAAAAAGGATCAAACCAAATATGTCACGATTCTCTTGGAACATGATTTAAAGTTTCTGAAGGGTCATGCATTTCTGCCCTGCTTGGCTGTTCTTGCTAAAACACCCCTAGTTTGCTGCACATGCATGACACTTGAGAGCCATTGTAGGTTTGTAGAACAACTTGATGTGTTCCAGAATCAAGCACGTGCCTAACAGTCATATGCAAAGCCATAACTCTTACCTGTGCATTTGGAAAGCAAAAAGTTTTCTAGTGCAACTGAAGGATCCAGTTCTGCTCTTTATGCTGCCGCCAAAAAGTGAGAGTAACTCCACCTGAAATCTGAAAAACTGTTACACTGGAGTAATATAAAAGTCAGACATCAGTTTCTAGATATAACATTCTTTGCTTTTAATAGTAAGACCGTGAAGAAAACCTTGAAGGTTGCAACTATTCCTTTTTATCCCATACTGTTCAGCACATACCCCTTCTGAATTTGCTTCAGTGGGTTTCCTCTTCCATGCCATTGGCTACTGGCAGTCATGTTAAAAACAGAGAGAGAAAGAGGGGTTTACTAAGTATGTGTGAAATACGTTTTTTTAAAAAGCTTCACAAAGATAGCAAAACGGACTCCTGACAGGAGCGCCCCTTCCCCTGCCAAATTTTATATACATGCTTTAAAGCATTAAACAAATTACATACAAGAAGTGGTCTCAACCTTTTATATGTGGGCACAACTTATGTTTCTCTAACTTTCTTCTCAGAAACAACTGAACCATGACTCTTGAAATTTGAAAACACATGAGTAACAACAGCCTGGAGCAAACACTAGGCATGGAAAATTTCAACTGAACTTTAACTAAGTTATAACAGTGCCTTATAACATGAAATGTTAAATAGTCTCTTAATAACAATAGAATAATGGTGAAGCAAATTCTGTATTTCCGTGAAGGGTTGATTAGGAAATGAATGCCATCACAGAAGCAATAAATGGAAATAAATGAATGGTGGGTAGTAATAGGTAGCACACAGAAGCTATAGGAGTTGTAGAAAAGTTTAGAAAGCACTTTAGAATCTGCTTTTCTTAATATATTCTTTTCTAATCATAAGAAATGTTAGTGGCAGATTTAATAGCATTTAACCTCATCTTTCCTACAGTAACACAAATATGAAACAGACTGGAATGTTGCAAAGTGATGATAAAGTATGGAATGCTTTCAAACATCCAACTCTTCATGGGTAAGGAATAACATCTTGGGTGATCTTTTGACTCTGTCATTCCAGTCTGATATTTTTGTAAACCAGGCTGATGTATGGCAGTTAACTCTGTGGCAGCCACTCCCATTGCAGTGGTATAAGATCCCATTCCTCCCATCATGGCAAAGAAAACTCTCTGTTGAAGGAAACAAAACTACCTGTAAATCAACCTTTCCGATGCGTTGTAATGTATGGTTTGTTAGATATGGATGAAACTACTGCTGTACATCTGGGCCATGGCACAGATGAAGCTTTCTGAAACCCTTTCTTGCACTTGATTTTCCCATGTATTTCACTCACAGTGGATGCATCCTCTTTTCTGTTGCTGAAACATGAAGAACAGGTTCCCTCTCTTTTCTCTCCAAAAGGAGTTTTGCGACAGAGCAAAAAAATAACTAGTAATTCACAAAGATGAACAGGCTCCAGCTGAAGTTCTTTGTCTAGCACCTTACAGTTTGTATTTCCTTCTGAGGAGCAAAGTGTGTTAGCAACAAAGATGGGGTAACCATTTACTGTCATGGTCTATACTATACCCACACTGTGGCTTATGAAAGGTCATCATTCCCTGGGGCTGTCAGTCCAGAACCTAAGAAAAACACTGAATTTCCCTGTTGCTCGGGACCCACTCTTTTCTAGGATTTGGGAGTAACTCTTTACACAGATTCTTGGTCCCTCTTGTTATCGATCTACAGAGCAGATGATTCATATGGATGTGCATCCATACAAATGAGATACATTGGCCTTCTCGTTGGACAGCTCTTGGGTAGAGTAAAATAACCTGGGACAGTCGTACACTTTCTTTCTTTCCTCTTCTTGGAAGAGCTGTTTGTGTCTTTAGGGGAGTATCAGCTCAGACTGGTCCCTTCCAACCGTTCTGTTCCGTCAGCCAAATTTGCTCTCTTGTCTTATACTGTGGGTTTTCCCCCAGACCCTAGAGATTTATTTTAATAAACAGAAAAAGCAGTAACCCATGACTCTGTGCAAGCAGCCGTAAATCCAGCTGGACCTCAGAATAGACACTGATGCAACTTTCAGCATTTTTAGCAGCCATGAGTTAGAACATACAACAATAGAGAAAACGTTATATTTTCTTCTGTTGAAATAGAAAGGAATAAGTCCCAGTCCACGCAGACTACAATCCTTTAGACAACATTGCCTGTCTGAAAGTCTTTATGAAAGCTGGAGCTTTGTGGTATGCCAAAGGCAGAACATTCTGACAAAAGAGTAGAAAAGCATATTCCAACAAAAGGAATGTAGTTATATTTAATTCCCTGAGAATATTTCTCTAGGTTTGGGCTTCATTTGTTGTCTAATATACTTCTCCTCAAAAGGCTTAATTTAATTTCATACTGTCTCTTGAATGTAAAACAGTGGAATGCATCATAATATTTTCCCACTTGTGAAGGTTTGCTTTTCTAAATGTGCATTTATTGAACGAGGCAAAACCAGATTGTTTTCTAGCTAGGCAGCAGACATGGCATATGGCTTGTCAGAAATTCCCTCGTAAATGGCTCGGACCCTCTGAATCCTACGTGGTCTAGCATCCAAGATGCTGGGCGGAGAGACAACGACGCTCTAAGGAGTGTTTATCAACAGAGAGAACTTTCAAAAAAATGGGTTAGTTTTCCCTAGGTTGATGTGCTACTGACCTAGCCAGACATGACGCAATACATTTCAACCCATCTTCCAGCCAAGACATGTTAATTATCTGCTGATTTATTTATACTATGTTTTTTATTTTCTTACAACTGGCCATGTTCTCACAAAAAGCAGTACGTACTGCAAATCAGTCAGTGTTGGGTTTTTCCACCCTCAACTGGAAAGCTGCATTTTCTGTGAAATATTTTAGTGTCATTTTCAACCTGATCTAATTTTGATGGCGGAGGAACAGTATCCTTTTTATTGTGTTTTGTGTCGCATGACAAAAAAACAACTACAAGGAGCACCAGGTGGCCTACACAGTAATGACTGGACACAGTAGTTTTCAGTGATCACTACCATTTCAGGAGCTGATATCCCTGAGGACTACACTCTACTTTACCCAAGGAAAAAAGTCAGAGGAAAGGACTGTGGCCATTACTTAAAAAAAACATCCCCACAGTAAAAACAGTACAGGCAAAAATTATTATCTTGTTTTCTACCATTTGTTGGTCAGATTATTAATCTTTGTGCTTGCTTCTGCCTAAGGAAAAAATGGCTTCTTGCAGTAGAGTTTCTGTGCATACACTCCTCCTCTTCTACATCCTTTTAAAGCCCGAGGCCTTGCTTTTGGTTTCACTTACACTTGGGTTTTACTCTAGCAGGCTAATTTAAAGATATATATATCTGCTGTTAATGGGTCACATTCACCTCTGTGCGCTAGGAACAGCAAGCAGCCATTAATCCACGATAACTTGTTATTTAACCCAGATTTACAGCTGCGTACTGTCAGTGGACTTCCCCTCTCAGCTTGGTTGTGCTGCAGCAGTGTTTTTCAAAGTGAAGGTCATGGTCCCCTTGAGGGCTGCGGAAAGGATCAAAGAGCGGGTGGGAAATTGCAGGAGAAGTGGTGTTAATCACTAGCAGCCCCAGCTGCGGTTCCACTGGTTTTGCTTTGACTGCAGCGATGGTGCGAGCAGTCATCCTGCCCTTCCTCTCGGCTGTCGGTTCTCCTCCTGCACACCAGCCTCGGGGTGCCTCCTGGATGCGTCTGTGGAGCCACACCACCGTCAACCACATCAAGGGGTTGACGTGGCTGATGGAGTGCTCTGCCAAACAAACCTGTGCTCCGTCACAGTCAGATCTGTTTCCCAGCCCAGTTCACCACGCAGACATGAAATACGAAAGTGCCTGTTGGCTTCGTGGAGGCTGCGGAGCAGGGTAAGAACAAGCAGCTCCGCAGAGGGGAGTACACAAGCTGTGGACACCGGTTTGGGAAGCGTAGCCACTAACTGGGAGCATGTAGTGTCAAATCATGCCGAGTGAGGGAAAGAGGAGCCTGTAACTGCCTGCTGCAGTTTTTAGACTAGCCAGGAAACTACAAATTGACTTTAATTGAAGACAGTTTGTCTGCATGGAAGATGTGAGCATTTAATTAATATGACATACATGGGCAGCCATTCTGGGTCAGACCAATATTCTTATTCGTACTGTATCCTGCCTCCAACACAAGCCAAGTGTAGGAAGAAAGCAGGCATACACAGTATTTTCCCCAAATACCCTCCCTGCTGCCAGCCACTCACAGCTCAGGGGCTTTCTGAGCTTGGTATGGTTTAATTTAGCAATCTTCAGTGGATTTCTCTTCTATGAATTTCTATTTCCTCTTGAACTCATGTAAAATTTTCATATCTGTAATGTCCAAAGACAGTTTATGCCTTCATGTAGTAATTGCAGCAAGTCCTTGCTTCTCTGCCCTGGAGGAACGAGCTGCAGCTCACTCACGGAGTCACATCAAGACAGATGAGCCAAAAGGCGCAGATCAGATTGCCACAGTTCCAAAAGGTTAAAGAAAACTCTTTTTATTCAGAAGAAGTAACCTGATCGATGTGTACATTAGTAGTCTCTTCAAGAACTTAAGTTCCTTAGCTGGTGAGCATAGGTTTATCTTTACAGACTTCAACAGCAGCAAATTGTGATTGAGCTTAGCTTTGTAAGTGGCCGTGCACTGGCTTGTAACATCTGCTTTTGCTGCTGGGGGCGTTCTTGGGGAGGGAACTGAACAGCAAGGAATAATAATTCGCTCCATGTGTAATCATCACAAAATCAGAAAGTGAATAGCTTAGATTGGCATTCAATGAGTCATTTGTTAGCTAAACAGTGGCAGAGCTCTCTGGTCTGGTCTCTCATTGATCAAATATTTCAATATCCAGAATTCAGTGTTTGATTTTTGCTTATTGGATGAAAGCCCTGCCAACTTAATTTCTGCCAAGGAACCATCAAACTTTTGTGCTGACCACATGTTGCAAACAAGCTCTACAAATTCTTTCTGCTGATGCATTTGTCTCTAGCAATGACTGTTAACTGGATGTGTATACAATACAAGCATGAAACCTGTCCCATTTAGCTTCCAGTTTCTGTAGGTGTTGATTCAGTTTACCAGATATTGGTTGAGGTACGTCTTCAGCAGAATGTGTACATGTATGAGCTTTCCTTTGGCAAATCCACATCACAGCCGCCATTCCTAGCTCACAGTAGCAAAAATGTGCCCTTCAGAGGCTAACATTTATTTTCTCTCACAGTGTGTATCTAAGACTGTGAAAAACAGCAGTAACCTACATGTCACCCGTGAGGACAGAAGCTGGGAAAGCTCCGAACTACCAAGCTGATGATTTCAAAGTGCATCTGAGCTGTGACATGGTAGATGCACATGTACAATGAGTACCAGAGAGGAAACGTACTGTAACATGCACGTTAGAAGGTGCTGTGGGCTAACCCTGGCAGGCAGCTCAGCCCCACCCAGACGCTTACTGAGTCCCCCACAGCAGCACAAGGGAGAGAACTGGGAGCGCAAAAGTGAGAAAACTTGTGGGATGAGATACAGACAGTTTAATAATACAGACAGTTGTGTGTGCAAGCAAAGCAAACTAAGGGATTAATTCGCTGCTTCCCATGGCAGGCAGGTGTTCAGCCATCTCCAGGAAAGCAAGGCTCCATCATGTGTAACAGTTACTTGGGAAGACAAACACCATCACTCCAAATGTCCCCCCTTCCTCATTCTTCCCTCAGCTTTTATTGCTGAGCATGACATCACATGGTATGATCCCTTTGGTCATTTGGGATCAGCTGTCCCGGCTGTGTCCCCTCCCAACCTCTTGTCCACCCTCAGCCTCCTCACCAGTGGGGCAGGGTAAGAAATAGAAAAGGCCTTGGCGCTGCATACGCGCTGTTGAGCGATAGATGAAACATCCCCATGTTCTCAACATTTCATCACAAATCCAAAACATAGCACCATAGGAGCTGCTGTGAAGAAAATTAACTCTATCCCAGTCAAAACCAGTACAAAAAGTCTGTATTTTCACTGTATACTGGGCTGGGAATGTGTTTATTTGCACATCATCGCTTAGCAGTTGTAGCCTTTGACTCTGGGAGGTCAGTGCATATCCTAAGCATTACAGAGAAAATAAACCAAAAAAGTCAGTAGCCAGTGTTGGGTAAAAGCCATGGAAGTATTAAGATGTTGTCTTCACCACTTACCTTTTATTGTCCAAGTTAACTAGCTGCTTCCTTAGTTTCACCAATACTTTCTGTCATTATTCAGAGGAAGGCTCCTGTAGGGATTGATCCGGAGTATCATTGCTCTGAATTGCTCTTGGAAGAGCTGCTGTGTCTGCTTTCATCAGAGGGAGTACCTAGGAATGCCTTTGGCCTGCTAGTTCAGGTGCATAGAATTGGATGGCTTTCTTCCCTGCTTTTTTTAGGGGGTCTTAAGTGAGTGAAAATCAGAGAGATTCAGTCTCCATATTGATTTAAGCATTTTCAAAATTGTACGTGTGTTTCCAATATAATATATTTGAATTTAGTCTGTGTTGTACTTCTGTGTTTAATGGCTCTCCAGTCTCTTTGTGTAATTAATACACAGCACCCTTCAGCAAGATACCTGAGTCCTGTAGCAGTGCTATAGATTAATAGCGTAATGATAAGGCTGACAGTGGACTAGGGCACTGGATTAGAACTAAAAAGATGCAAGTTCTCTTTCCAGCTCTGCTGCTGACCTACTGGGGGACAGCAGGAGTGTTGCTGTCCTCCCAGTGCTCACTTTGGCTTTCTTGTCTGTAGAATAGGGATAGAAAGAGTGTAACTACAACCCTCAGTGAAACATATTGATGGAAAATTGAGATAATAAATTTTACTGTAAGGTTTCGCATTGTGGACTGTTTGTGTAGGCTCCCTCTCATCCATCAGATCTAGGATAACTTCTCAGCTCTATGCCTCAGGTACATAGTCTGGCTGCATCCTGACTCCCAGAGATACACACTGTCACTCCTGCTTGTTAGAATTGCAGGGAACTGTGAGTGTGAGCGGATCAGAGCCAGGTCACCAGGCTGAGCAGTCAAGACACCAGGACTGTGAAGAGTCCTACGGAATGTACCTGATACAGGTATTGACTGCTGCGAGCACGCATGCTGACTACATGCACGCTTACACACACATACACACTGACTGTACCCACATATTAACACCTTGCCTTTCTTAGGTAGTTGGGTCCATTGAGATTGAGACCATTTGGCATTTCCCCACTGCCTTTATTAGGGGATGAAAAGAAGGGATGCAATTAAAGTCGGGATTTTTGTGTGTCTCTGTAGTGACACTTTATTACTGTTTAAGTATACCTGTGGCACAGAGGATGTGTTCAGAAGATATCTGACCTGTTGTCTTTAGGGTGGCAATGCCTGAGGTCATCTTAAAATCTTTCAGACGTGAATGATATAGCTATGGCATGGCTGCTGTGAGCAGCCTTTTGCGTGTTGGGTTGCGCACAGCATCCCCTGCCGTAGCAAACAGCTGTCCTTTCCAGGAAAGGATCACGTAAGAGGAGGAATTTCTTACAGCCTCTGGGACCTTGTTCGTTCAGATTGTGGACTCTGATGAGCAGTGCACTTGAAAGGACACAAAGGTAATAAACCTTTTGGATGCTGAAAAATAATGTCTGTGTACTGAAGGTAAATGTAATTTTGTATATTTACTGCCCTTGGTCCTCTCATTCTCCCTCAAGCACCACATCTAACTTCTAAAGCCTGAAGAACTTTTAAAATTGTCTTTTAATGATAGACCTTTTCTTTCAGTCATACCAACACAGGATATTTGCCATGTTTTCATTTGCTCTAAACTGTATTGACCTGAGGTGTAAGACAGGCGATAAGCAGATCTGAACTAATGGCAGATTTCAGATCCAGTGTCTTACCAGAGCTAGACATGGAAGCTTCCCAGCTCTCTGAGATATTTGATGGCAAATCTCTAACAACTTAAAGAAGGAGTTTACAAAAAAAGAAGTGCTTTCTTGAATTCTTTTAGAAGTTTCTAAGCTGTATTAACTGCGGATTCTATCTCTGTTTGAGATCCATAGTAGCTATGTGTAGGAGAATAAGAAAATTTAAAATCCTTGACACATATCCACTATATTTTCCTTTAAAATGCACAATAATCTTTGTTCAAACATACAGAATACTTGCTGATTGGCCTAATAAGTCATAGATTTTAGCTGCACCTGTTTAAGATAATTTACATAACTCACGTAAGGTTTGACAACTTCTAAATACAGTTGGGAGAATAATGGGTTTTTTACTCTGTGCCTGAGTGGAAAGAGTTGAACAAATATTATTTAGATTCAGTTTGGAGGGCTCAGGAAAATAGAAACAACAGACAGGTGTTTTTGGATCACTCTAAATGTTGAATTTACTCTGAAATAAAACATCTGGATTCATTTGTCATCATCACCATTGTTTTTTAACAAGCTTTTTGTCCTTCCTTACTCACAAGGTAGGTCTTTATAATGAAAAAAGGACATTTTAAAGCCAGAAGTAAAAATGTCAAAGCAGACCACTCTGGCTCTCCCTAGGCAAATATTTCATACAAAGAGAACTGGGGAAATAACCTTTTAGTCTTCAAAATCCTTTCAGTTGATTTTGGCACGAAATTTGGACTGTTTCACTGCCTCCAGAGCTCCATTTCTTCTACCACAACTACCGCTTGCTGGAAAAAAAAAAAAGAAAAGAAAAATGCCCAACTCCATTCAAAATAAACCCATCCAAATTCATGACACGAAAACCTTTTTCCCTTAGCACTATGTTCTGAAAACCTGCTCATACAGGTCCTATATGCTGTAATGATGTAGTTTCATTACAGCAGTTGTTTAAATTGCTTCATCTTGATCTATGCTCCTGACTACCTTTGAGCAAATCTGCAGCACTTCTGCATACACAGAGGACCTGCTCCATGTGATGACTCAAAGGATCTAACCAGCTTCTCTGAAACTATGGAATTGTTTGTGCAGGAGTAGGCAGCTGCTGCCTTGGACACAGGATCCACAAAGGAGTTTAGCCAGAGCTTTGCATCATGGCTGATACCATCAGCCAGCCCGATCCAATACCTACCTATCTGCTGAAGTCAATGACTGAATTAAATGTAATCAAGGGAAGCACAGCAGGACACTAACATGCTCCAAAAGAAGCCGGCCTTGGGCTAAGGGCAATGGTGAATGTTTTGCATGAGGAACACAGCAGCACTTCTGAGAAGATCCGTTGCACAGGAAAATTCTAGAGTCATTGGCACCAGCTTCTTATGATCACAGTCTGTTTGAGAGAGACTACAGCCTGTACAACTATTACTGCTGAAACAAACCAGTTTGTTGTCATCGCTAAATACTGTATCGTGAATGTTTCTAAGTTCTGTCCTTACAGGTATATTCCTAAAATTGCGTGACGTCGTCAGCTACTTTTTGTGGGCAGTAGGAGGTGCGTGGTAG
Organism: Tauraco erythrolophus; assembly: GCF_009769465.1. Taxonomy (NCBI): domain Eukaryota; kingdom Metazoa; phylum Chordata; class Aves; order Musophagiformes; family Musophagidae; genus Tauraco; species Tauraco erythrolophus. The sequence continues at coordinate 8,699,165 of NC_141465.1, forward strand.
ACTTGCCATATTCATGCTCTCCCATTTGAAGAGGTTGCTCCATGTGTGCGGAAGGAAGGAAGTAGCTAGGAAAGATGGGGATTTTCAGAAAACTTACTTCTTTCTTGAGCCCTTATTGAGCATGTGCACATGTTGCATCTCCTTCATCTCTTGCCCTAAGATGTGGGTTTTATGCTTCATTTACAAAGCATTAAAAAAAACTCCAGAGAACGAAAAAACCAGACATTGTTTGACTGAAAGAACTGGGAAACAAGAAACAAGAAAAACTTTTTCTCAAGTCTGATTATCTTCGTTTTACTCACGTAATGAAATGAGAAAATGTGTTTTCAAGTAGAACTTTTTGGAATCAGACTAGATGCAGGATGTGTCATTCATCTGAGATGTAGAAACTTCTGGACTTATTTAGGAAAACATTGCTTTAAAGGGAGTTCCTTAGAAGAAAGCAATTAAATGTCATTTAGAAAAAAATGCATATTGCAGCATAAATGATGAAATACAATTGCAAAATGTATAGCTTTCTCTCCTGGATGTATTTCTTCTTCTCCACAGACCTGAATGTATCCTGAACAGCAGTGGCTCATCTTACTGAAATGTGGGAAAGTTTTTAGTGGTTTTGGGTGTGGGAAAATGCCTACCAAAAGGACAACTTCTTGCTGCTCACATCAGACTTACAAGGTTCTGATCGGAATCAAATTCCCAAGGGTGAAAAACAAGTGCGTTGGAAGCCCATAAAACTCAATGGCAGTCTTTCTTTTTGCTTCACTGACTGTTAAAAATGACTTTGAGGTTGAAATCCTGCCCTCACTAACTTCAGCTGTTCTTAGATGAGACCCACATAAAAATGGTCCTACTTCTGGATCATTTCTTCAAAAAATGGGGAGCTTCTCTGTATTTGCCACATGCCAACCCCATTGGCAAAGCAGAACCAGAACTCAGACCTAACTTTACATTGGATCAAATGTATTTAATGATGAAAGTACTGTGAGCAATCCTGGCGAATGCCTGCGTCCCTCCTACCAAAATTTTGCAGATGCCAAGGACTTTTTTGCTTATGCTTGATTCTGCCTAAGGAATTTCTGCCATAGAATCATAGAATGGTTAGGGCTGGAAGGGACCTTCAAAGGTCATCTAGTCCAACCCTCCTGCAAGGAAGCATCCTCCATGGAGCTCTGTGCAGGCACAGCAATCCACACGGCTCCCAGCTCCTTACAGGGCCAGGGCTCCTGGCTGCGGGTTGGAAAGGTGTATTGATTTTTTGAAAGGTACTACGCCACTCTGTGACCTGTTTTTTCTCTTTTAGGGGTGGGAGTAAAAACCTGGATACTTTTCGTAACAGCCACTTATCTTACAAAAAAAACCCAAGAGACTGAAGACTACATTTTCTCCCTTAGGTTTAAGTAAAGTACTGTCTACTCATAAATAACTACAGTGGCAAACAGAAAAAAAACAATCTATACATCTGCTTTTGTGAGGTTGATTCCGTACCACTTTTGCGGCTACTACAGACACCGACATTTTTCTGGTTTCAATATTGAAGCTGTACTTCAGAAATGTATTAAGGTACTAAATATAAAAGCAGAAATGTGTCAGCCTCAGCCTGCCGTTCACTTGATCCCCACGAGCTGGGACAGCGGTTCATACGCTTCAAGTGGTTGTGGTTAAAATGCCACTATTTCTATCTAAAGTTACCACCAATAACACAGGGCCCTCTACCAGCACTGTCGCAGGGTACAAGTTCTTGGAAGCCGTAATAACAGGATTGTTTCTCTTCCTGCTTGTGTGATCATTTTAACCTTAATTATAACTGTTCATTTATTAAAATAAATAACTCAGGAATATCATAAGTTTTAAATTCCAGCTGTTCAAACACTCTTTTTATTTTCTTTGTGTGCACACTTTGGTGAGCAATTTATTGTATCCATTTTCCTTTATTTTATTTTTCTTTACTAGAAACGTGCAATATTTTCCAGATATGCTTGGGAACTATGTATGGAACCACCACTGGTTCAACACAAGGCCATAATGAAAAACAAACTTTGCCCTTTTTTTAAGAGCATAAGTGACCTACGATGTTCATCAATTTCTGATTCAGATAATGATTTACAAAATATGCTTGAAACTGCCGCTGTACAGCTTAATATCCCACCTCTCCCTTCGCTCTTCCCTTTGTGAGTTAGCGGCTTGGCTCTTTTCCTTGAACTTGGCTTAAATTAGTGTACTCTGTGCCTTCTCCCAAAGGAATACTACTATGTGTCCTTGAGATAAATACCAAGCCACATTTAACAGCCTCCTTTGAGCTAAGAAGCTCTATTTCCTACATCAGACAGCTTACAGTGGATGGCTGGGTGTAGATTCAAGGCCAATCCCTCCCCATCCTCCACCAGTGAAGCCAGAGGAGGGCTAAAGGAAGAGGTAAGAGGGCAGAGGGGGTCTGGTCTCGAACTGTCCTCCCACACTCTGTCAGTCCTGAGGAGATGCAGGGAAGGGGAGGATCTGGCAGCAGTGGAGAGATTCAGTGGTGTTGGTTGGCATCCAGGGATGATTCAGACCACAAGTTAAAAAACGTGCTTAGGAGCTGTTTACGATTTTAAACCCTTTTTATACATTATTTACTCAAACTGGAAGGACAATAGGATCACTGAATCCAAATGGGGTCTTTAAAAAGGAATTGTCTTTCTTTTGTAGTTTTGTGCTCTTGTTGTCACATCATCCCATACATCAAATCAAACTAATGGCTTTCTTGCATTCAGTGCTGCAAAACATGTAATGAAGCACAGTCCAAGTAGTAAGAAGGTAAGAGACAAAGGGAACAATATTTTGTATCTTCTAGGGAAATGGGACACAGAAACGTGAATGTCTTGATTTTCATTAGCAGTTAAAGTTGGCAGTACATTTGTCTGGTCTTGAAGTGGATATAGATCACTCTAAAGCCCTACTTTAGTACTGGGATATTGTAAAATGTCCCTGTAAATCAAACTAAGGAAAGGGTCTTCTGACCATTTGTCTTCTGACCATAGACACTGCAGAACTCTAATGTGGTCAAGAAAGCCTGCAGCTTTCCTGCATGTTGACACATTTAGATAATCAGGAAGAGTGCATAGAAGGTCTGCCCCAGCTAGCTTATACATGCGAATTCCAGTTGCCTAATTATGACATATAAAAGCTTCCCATATCCTAAAAATGGCAAAGTCTTTATATTTCAGACCAAACCACCCTGGAATTCTGAGTCCAATTTGTGAAAGGAGCCAAGGAGTTCTGCTTCAGGATTTTAAAAATGAGGCGTGTTTCCTCTCAGAAGCAAAAAGAAAACCTTTGTGACGTTGTGGTTGCTCACAGGACTGCCCTCTCAACCTCTGACTCTCCTGGTTTTCTCTGCGTGATGTTCTCCTTCACACAGGCTACGTGTCAGCACATTCTGAGTGTGTCATCCAGCTTCCAGCATACTACTATAAGATGCTCATAGAGGAAAACATACCATTATTATGGAAGATAATGCGCTCTCCCATGGGAGATACTTGGCAGAAGGAAGAGGGAAATAAAGTCGGTCGGAAACTATAGCTGAACGTTTTCAGACTCTGTTACAGAGCCTGCAGAACAGGAGAAATCCCAGCATGTTTCAGTTACATTGGCTCTTCTGTATTATGCACCCTGTGATCTAGACAGGTCTGATCCACAGTTCATGAGAAGTCATACTGGGAGAGAATAGATTAAAGGCAAAGAACAAAAATAGGCAAAGGGAAGAGAAGAAGCTTTCCTAGCTTTTGATGAGGAATGTCTAGTATAAATTGTAAAAGCTGGCCTGTCTTCAGAGATGTTTGCTTGAAGTTCCAAATCCTGATAATGCTTCATGAAAAATCTTTTAAGCCTTATATTTAGAGGCAAGTGTGTGTGTGTGTGTGTATGTTGTGGGGTCTGCATTTTAGTTCTTCACCTTGGAACAGAAGTTCTTTTATCTGCTTATGAAGAACTACTCATATGGTAACGATACTGGTGTTATAAGAAACATACTGAAATGCTTGTAACCTAAACCAGAAGCTAAAATGTCCAGATATCAAGGCAGGCAGAGGGCTTCTCTGGAAAAATTTAGAAAGTTGCTCTGAATGTCTAACAAAAGAGCTTCTTTCCACTTAGACAGTAAATAAACTGGAATGAAAATAACAGGTATGGCAAAAATAACTGATTCCTGTGACAACCATCAACAGATGCTTGAGGAAGCTTTATTCCCAGGGTTTGCAGAGCACTGCTTTAGGGCATCAGAAAGCTTTGCAGCCCAGACTGGTTGCTGATGTTCTCCTGAATACCACACACATGCTGCCAACCACCAGGGAAGTCAGAGATAAAGTGATCTTGTCTGAATCCTTTTCCCTTACTGCTTTGCACACATCAGCACACATCCAGTCCCATGCAGGACTTTCCACATTGCAATCACACATTGTGCTTCCCCTGAAATGTGCAAGCCATCTGCCACAACTCCGTTTGGTTTTGAGCCATTTCTTAGTGAATAGGTGCTTATCAGTTTCTCTTGTTATTATTTGTACTTCGAGGTAGGCGATGGGGAGTCCAAGACCACCAACGCTGTCGTCCTCTGACCAGATGCATACAGAATGATTTTCTATAAATAATGGAAGAAGTCTCTGAAAACCGTACTCTTATTTATATTTCTGTTGGATTTTTCATTAGTTCTGGCTTGCGTATTTATTTTCTAATGTGTCAATAAATAAGAATAGCAAAGTATGGTAAGTATATTTTGACAAAAGTGCTAATAACTTCAAAGAAAAAAATCTGGTTTGTAAGAAATGGTGAAGACAGAGTTTATGACTCACTATAAATGTATGCTAATGTTTGAGAACCAATGTTTTTAGCAAGTGTTTTGAAGTATGTGAAGTACTAGTAAGCAGTACTTTTTTCCCCCTGTGGATAGCTGAGATGGCCATCATTGATAAATGAGAGGCAAAGGGACAGTTTTGTTTTGTTTTCTTTTGGTTTGGTTTGGTTTTGAAGAAAACTCTGCTGAAGAAGTGGCCTTTTTATTCTTTTGACCTGCATGAGCTTAGGACTTGGTCTGCTCTCCCATAAAGAATTCCACAGCCAGTAATTCTAATCCCCAAAACACTCTCCCCGAGCACTACCTAAAAGCCAAAATATGTCTTTCTTTTCACATATTGTCTCAGTGGAGCACAGCTGCTCTGTGGGTTGTGGACGGAAAGGTGGTCTGATGCACACTGCCTTTGTGCATGCACATGAATATATGCGTCTACACTACTTTTTCCACAGAAATTATCCTGAACATAGAAAAATAAATATGCTATTCCCTCACAAAATGGAAAAGGTCTTGATAATTTGATAACCTGAAGTGTTAGTTTGATAGAAGTGCCTCTCACTTCCCCTTGAAGGTCACAGGTTTATGTATGTGTGTGAAAATAAGATGTAAAATCAAATAATCATAAAATAATTTGGGGTTAGAGGGGACCTGTAGAGCCAGGTTGATTTTAGAGTTATTTCAGGTTGCTCATGGCTTCATCTGGTCCAGTTTTAAATACCTCCAAATACAGAGAACCCACAATATCTTTGGGCATGAAATACAATTTCTTCATATGCTTCCATATTTTAAATGAGAATCTCCATGACCAGTTTAGAATTTCCACAGTGAATCTAACCTGTCATATTCATGACTGGAAAACCACAGTTCAGCACCTTGCACAGTTAATTCCGATTTTCCTTTTCCAGAAGACTTCAGAGCAAGCCAATATGTCAGGCATACCAGTGTTTAATAAACAGTCTAACAGATAGGAAGGCAGTAGACACGACCTGTAAGCTGAAGTACCACTAGTCTGGTTCTAGAAAATGCCTTTCCAAAAGTCTTTGGAATCTTTAAAGCAAAGTGTAGTTTGCTTTTCACAAAAAAATTCAAAGTTTTCAGTCCATTTGAGACCGACTTGCCAGGAATATTTTCGCAAATATTTTCGCAAAATATTTCGCAAATATTTTCGCAAATATTTTCGCAAATGAACTTATTTTGAAAAGAAAAGAAAACTATTTGCAGGAAATTAATGTAGAATTTTTAGCCAGAAACTCGAACCTGAGTTTTAAGTTTATCATAACACTCTATCCAAAGAAATAAAATGTTGCATGCTTGCAACGGGCAGCGGTGCAACAAATGACAAACTGAGACTCAGTAAGTAATGGGTAAGTTCAGGAAGATGGCATGCTTTCTGCAAATACATTTCAATCAGAAAAAGCATCAATATGTGCCAGGCTCAATACATGTAACAGCTTTTCATACGCCTCTTACATGGGTGCAGTCTGGAGGACATGTTATTTTAGATGATTACAAAATCAGGTTGGCTGCTTGGTAAAAGGGTCATCCAGTTTCTCAGTGTTTCTTTCTTAGACTATGTTGTTTGCACCACTTCTAACAACAATCACTAGGAAAATATCTGCTATACACACAAAATCTGCAATGATCTTTCTCTGAATGGAATCAGTTCCTGTAACAGTGTCCGGAAAATAAGTGAGTTTTAACCAGTGACCAATCCCAAATGCAGGCTGCTCTGATGTACCAAACCGCTGTTGTTCACTTTCTTCCAAATGGTTTACAGGGGGAAAAACAAATGCTTGAAATGTTTGGAAGCACTTTAAAATCACTAGGGTCAATTCTTTTAAAATACACGTCTACCCGTAAAGCCAGATGCCTTAGGATTATCAATGCAGTTTACACATGTCTGAGACAAGAGGAAAGTGTAACTGATGCTTTTTCCCCCCTCATCTCATTTGAAATGTTCTTTTGCTTGTCTGCATAAATTTTAAGGAGATGATTTTAAAGTATGGTATCATTTAAGGAAGAGAAGGAAGATCCTCTCCTACTTTGGCAGGCTGGAATGCCACCTGCTCCATCAGACAGTCCTGTGAATGGGCATAAAGTATTTCATATTTAACTTACCAGGCATCTAGGAGTAAATGTATTCTTTTGGTCCTTGGACAAGTGTGTTTCTTTATCATGAAGACAAAAGAGGAGAAAGAAGAAGCAAAATTTTCTGTCAGATCGCATGTAAGTTGGTTTTGAATTGAGATCTTGTAAGATTGCAAACATTTAAAATACTGATCAAAATATAGTTACATTAATGCAAAGTTCTGGACTGTATCATGCAGTGTCACCACCTAGATGTGGCTATGCTTTCTTTCCAGACAGAGCTGATAGTACATGTGGGACTCAGCATCCAGGCATGTAGCAGTGCAGGATCACACGTAGCTTTGGGGCTAAAAGTGAAGAGTAAATTTTAGCTATGAGAAAGTGTGCATGGGCCATGATGGAATTACCACACTGGCATCCATCCAGCACATGAAGTCTATAAAATCCATGAGAGCATGATTTAGTTTGTTTTATCTAGCTGATAAAGGACTTTCTTATATGGTGTGTGAATATACAGTATGGGAGAGTCTTGGGGCTTTATGTTTTATCCATAAAGATGCATGTAAATTTGCAAAAAATAGTGATATTTAAACAATACCAAAGCCTGGGTGTTGTTTCTTCTTTTACAAGCAGACAGATGTACTAAAACCTGCAAGAGGAGCAATAAAAAATCAGAGAAATTTCCGCAGGTGTTTTGCCAGAGGCCTGTGTGTGTTACAACTCCGTCCGTGTTTCTCTGTTCCGAAACAATACAATGTCCTCCTCAATAATCCAAAATCAGAACCAGAGTGGCAGGCCGAGGGGGAGATCAGTAGGAGAAAAGTAACCTGGGCCATGTTTAGTTGCTGAGCTTAGATCTGTGAACTACTTTCTTATTGAGGACCTGAATGAATTAATAAATGCTTCATGAACAGCATTTCTATGCATTTGCATTCTTTATCTCATAAAATTCCCCACAGTAACCTCAGCTCTGCCCGTGTTATCTCTGACATTTCTGTTGGAAAGAGACAGCATCGCTGTGACCTGTCTGGGGCTATATATATTCTCAGTGAGTATGTATGTACTCTTTGGCAAGGTTGCTGCAGTTAAGTTGTGTTTATAAGGGCTGAGTTCTGCATTCATTCTCTCAGAGTTTCTCTTCTACGTGACGGAATTTGACACCAGTTGAAGGAACTTCACTACCTACCTCTCTTTGAAACTTGGTTATAATCAATCATAAAACTCAAGTGATTGTGCTGGGCAGACAGACTCATAGACAGCACATATATAAGTCCCATTTCTTTACGAAACCAGGCAGAACCCCCAAATTTTGTCAGTTTCAGGGCTTGCAAGAAGATGACCGAATTAAGTTCTAGATGTGTTCAGCTGAAGGCATCGCTTGGTATCAGCGTATGTGTAAAAAGTTGTTTTATTTACAATAGTCTCAAAAGTTATAATGCTGACCCTGTAAGTGTCCTTTCGCACTTTCATGACTCTCCTCTCTTAATGTGAAATTTTCCTGCCTGTGAAATTAGAGCAATGTAGAGGAGTAGCAGCTCAAGATTGTGACAGCCAAGAGGTGAAAGTTTTATGGATTTTCTATACTAAAATAGTGGGGCACATATGAGTGAATTAATTCTTAATGAGAAGATTACCCTTCCCGTTCAGGAAACCTTTAGTCCAAGGTCATATAGTTCAGGCAGGAAGAACTTGGAGGCTTTTTCATCTATGTAATTTTTACAGACTCTAAAAAAAATCTAGTCTGATACTCCAGACTAGAAAAATCAATATCCTCACACACCCTGAGTTTGGATGCCTGCATCCAGAACTGCTGAGCTTGGAGTGTGCTGGAAGCCTCAGGCAGCTTCCACTTTTTGCCCAGGCCAAAAAGTTTGGACAGGTTCAGAAAGGCATCAGATCTCCAAAAGTAAAGATCTTTTAAGTTGTAAGTTGACATGTGGCTTGTTTTAAACCCTACTGCTGCGTCCTGTAAAATATACTAGGACTGCTGTTACTTCTTTATTGGCCTGTAAAACTTTATCATCTCTCCCAAATCCCCAAGAAGAGCACTGTTTAATAAGCTACTAGTTCCTATTTCCCAAAAGGCACCAGACACCTATAAGAAAAATTTAGCCTAGGAACCAAAGATGTCGGCTTGTTCTGAGGTTTTGAGTTGAAGGATGATGGCAAAGAAGATGCCGTTAGCATCAAAATCACAACATTTTAACTGCAGATTAAGAAGCCAGCAGCATCTGTTGGAGCACCAGCTCTGTTCATGCTACTGCCATTTGCTGCTGCTGCCCTCTGAGATGTGCTGAAACAGTCTGTACGTTTGCAATGAGATCATCGTTATAAAGTTGATTACCTGAGGGCTGCTAGGCTTGTTTCTGATGGTTTGGATGCATAATGGAGGGCAAGATTTAAGCTAACACAGGCTTACCTAATCATCAGTAAGGATTTTAATGAGTGATAAATCCAGGCCAGCTGACTTCACGTACCTTCCGTAGGTTTAGCTAACAAAGTGCAAGATTTCAGAGTTCTAAAGTACTCGTGTGACTACTGCCAGAGTCACTAGTGCTGGCGAATGCACTGCTGGAAAACAGCAGCAGGAAATTCCCCAAAGAGGTGAGATACAGCTGTTCCTTGCCCCCAGACAGGCAATCAAGGAACAGTCGGCAGCACAGGCTGAAAAGGGATGTATCAGCTGGACAGCTGACCCAGCCCAGGGGTTGATTCTGAAAACGGCATCGCCTCTAACGCCGAATGTGATCCAAAGGAGACAGGAGTTTAAACTAGTTAGTGGGGCCTTTGTTGTTTAGGGATTACTCTTTCCACTGCTGGGAAGTCAGCTGTCCAATGTGACTAGTTTTGGATTTATCAGCCAATTTGCTAACTTGTTAGCATCTAAACTTTCTCCAGATACTTCGTTTTAAGGCTATATTGTCAACTCTTTGAAAATGGTCTTTGCTGCAGTCTGGAGGAAGCGGTAGGAAGCAGAATACAGGCTGGAAGTTTTAGCTTCAGGTAGATGTGGAAAGTGTGAGTTCTTTTGCCAAAGCATCTCGGCTTTTCTGTGCTGAATGTGGTTCATTTTTCTTATGTTTTGACCTCTTTGACAGTGTTCTTTAGGGGCTCTGTATTGCAAATACTTGAATGGCTGGTGTGGCTGAAGACTCAGTCACAGCAGAAATCTCGTGGCTTATTCATCAGAGATGTCAGGTTTTCAACATCTAACTTATTTTTTAGTAGCCAACACCTTTCTTAGCTGCAGCTATGCATCTCTTGGGCTTCATGTACAGAGATAGCAAACATTCTCATAAAATAAATGTTTCCATTCTTTTCAAATTGGACAGAAATGGTCAAGGGACTTCATTAAACTTTAAAATCTCCCAGTCTTTTTATAGTGCGATTCTCATTAAAATGTCATGAAAGTTCTATTCACCAAAAATAATGGTAATTTTTATTCCCTCTAACACCTTTCTTCCCATAATGCTTCAGAGACTGATAAACTAGATATAACAAGTAACCACAACTGAAATGCAGCCAATTCTGAGGTGAAACACAGCAGCTATAAAATGGCAAACAACATTTCAAAATGGGTTAGGAGAGGACAAAAGGAGTAATGGCATATGCAAGTGAAAATTCAGGGGGAATGTAAGAATACAAAACAGGAATTTGATCAGTGCATACCATATTTAAAGCTCATACTAAAAATAAGAATTGCAGGCGGAGGGTTAGTAGCTGAATGTTCTTTTGATCCTACATTCAGCTTATTGCCAAGTGTGTTCAGTGTGTGACAAAAGCAACTGAAATGTTTGACCAAAATGTGAGACATTAGGATTTTGTTTCACATTACACCTATTATTAGGAAATTATAATTATTTTTACCGATAAGAGCCATTCTAAGCAAAATAAATAGCTACCCAGGAAGAGAAATAGGCATGGGGAGGATCCATCAAGTTCAAGCTAAGGAGTACTCTGTGTCAGTCTCTTATTCCCCATCATGCCTCATTCACGGAGAGATGGTTGTGACGCTCGTTTATTGACACTAGGGCACACAGTGTCTTGATGGTTTTCTATATTATCCCTCAGTGTTCTTTAAGGAAGACGAGGTATCCAACCACCCACAGTTTAATTTGCAACTATCATCGTAAGAGGCCCTAGAGCTAAGGCCTCTCTCAGTAAGCTCAGCCTTGTCTGTGTTCTCTTATATCCACTCTCGTGACTTCCCTGCAGTACCTCCTGGGCAACATAAACAGCTCTCTATTCAATCTATCAAAACTCCCGTTTGCTCAGCTCCCTCCTGGAAGTGCATGGTTTTAATTATTCTCAGCAAGGCAGTATTGGGGTTTGGACAGCGTAGACCTAACTGTGTTATTGGTCTTTTCCTGGCAATTTTTCTTTATCCACTTATTGCATTTTTGAGGTAAGGGTTAGCAGCTCCTGGTGAAAAGCCCCGTGGTGCCAGACCCTGTACAAACATCCAGCTTGCAGACCCTCTTGGTCAGTAGGTCTGTTCCAATGGATGCAGTAAACTTTCCACACTGGTGAAGGAAGCTGGTAATGGCAGCTAGATGCCATGTGGAGCAAAATCTTGACTTTAGGTTGAGATAAGACACCCCAGGGATTTACATCCCTCTCAGCCTAGGGGTGGTTCAGCAAAAGAAGCAGACCTGTACTCCAAGGAGTTTTCCCTGAACAGCTGAGGGCACTAAGCCCGAGTGAAGGTGCAGCCCCAGGGAAGGAAGACCAGGGCTGGTCAGAGCTGCCTGCCTCCCACATCCACTCCCACCTGCCTCCATTGTCAGGGAGGAGCCCAATAGGCACCCTATTGGGGAGAATATAACAATTCCTATGGTTAGTTTCTCTCCTTCACCTTTCCCTGGCCTGGCATTATCTCTGGAAGCTGGAGAAACACCTCCAGAGCTGGCTGGGGAGAGAGGGTGCAGAGGGGAACAGCTCTACCACTGATGCAGGGTTGAATTTTGCCAAATCTGGTCTGAGGACAGGAAAGGAATTTTTGGCTTTGTTCCTCCTCTCCATCATTAGGACAACAAAATTTGGGTTTGCGTATGTTGCTAGGAAGTCTGGAACTAGCTTTCAGTAGGCAGTAGAGCTTTATGTCTTTTTAAGTCCTTGATGTTGTTTAGCTCTCCTGAAAAAAAAAAAAAAACAACAACTGGCTTAGCATGTAGCCTGAAATTCAGATGGATACTCTATGCCATTAAAATTATTTTGCCGTTACTCCAGCTAAAATGTGAGGAAGCAATCTAGCCATTTGACACATATTACACCGTTCTGATAGCCGTTATAACCTCCAAACCCAGATGTCTCAGACCAAATTGTTTAGCAGATGAACATGCATTTCACTAGAAAAGCATGTTGCTCAGTCTGTGTAGTAGGTGTGATGGGAAATACGCTGTATTGGTGTCCAGCTAGCACAAAGGCCAACTTCATTCTCTTTGCTGCATTGACATTCTTCAGCTTCTTTTCCACGTTTTTTTCTGTTTGTTCAGACAATCTGAATCTTAAAATGATGGAAGGATGCCTGCAGCCTCCTGGGTAAACTGGTGCTGTTGGCAGTTCAGCCAAACACTTTGCTATAGCTTGAGACTCTACCAGAAATCCAAAGAACTCAAATGTCCGTACAGTCCAGCCCAAGCAGACAGTGTGTAAATGTTTAGTCTGAGGTATTTTATTATCTTGTTTCTCTTCTATTTGAGAAGCAACATTTAACCTGTCCTGGATTTTTACTTTTTTTTTTTTTTTTCTCCTGCAGTGGTTGAAAAATATAATGAAGTCACTTCGCTGGAGCTGTGTCTTTCTAGTCTCAGTGAAAAATAAAAATTTTAAAATTCTCTAAGTTGAGGAAGTGGACAATTATTGCTATGAACTCTGCTTCTGTGAAATCCATGATTTGTGTATAAAAAAAAAGTCCCTCAGGCAGAATATTTTCAGGAAAATATTTTTTTTTTAAATTGTTGAGAATTTAATTCAATATGGACAAGTGAAAACATTCTTCCATGAAATGCTGGAGAGGTTTCAATGTAATGGACAGCTGGGAAACATTATAGATCAAATTAAAACCTTCTGAATTGTATTTTTCATGGTGGTTGGTGATTATTACTTATTAGAGTACATGTTAAATTGCCTTTGCTCACTCCTGATGATTTAGTTTAGATATTCACTCTTGAATAGCTGAAAGGTTTGAGCAGTGGAATTGATTCCATTTGGAAAGAGGCTCCCAGACTTCAGCATAAGATATATCTTTCTGGTCAAGTATTTCCTGCCTTTCCTGGCTGGAAGTTTTTCTTACAATGAGATAGTTTGAAAGGAAGATCTCATTGTTATTTATTGCAGAGTTGTGTGGGTGCTATTTTTTGTTTTACTAGGTGACATAATAATGTCTATCTTATAATAAATGCTTTTTGAGAACTTCATTTTCACAGACATTTCAGATCAAATGCAGCTGAATCACTGGGCCAGCAGCCACCTCAAATAATTGAAGCCATTAATTTCAGGAGAATTACATCAATGTTCAGTTTGCCCAGGAAGCTGAAGATTCAAGATGAGTCACCTGTGTTAGGATGTTGAGCTGCTATTTAGGTTATTCAATTCACTTGAGGTGAATTAGCTCAATGGCAGTATAATCAGAGTACCCGCCATATACCATGGATCCAGTGAAGCAAATCTCATTTGTCTGTCTTCATCTACAGTGCATCTTCGTATTTTATGGTTACGGTGACCAATAGTACCAAAGTTCATGAGCTTACAGCTTTATTTGAATGTATATATTATCGAGAGATTCAAAGGAGAGGAGCAGACTCCTCATTTAGTAGATTGCTGTGCTATAGGTGCTAGTGAAAAGAAAGGGTCTTTGGCAGCATAGATTGTTGTGATGTTCACCAAGTCATTCATTCAATAGAGAGTTTGGGACTAGAGACATGCAATTTGAATCACTCATAGCCTTTCTCCTGCTCTTCATCCATCCAAGTTCACTTTACTGTGAGGTAAGATTTGACAAATGCTTCAGCAGTATTGTTTGTTAAAACTGAAATTATTTAACAAGTTGGGCAGGACTTCAGTTTATAACAATGAAGTCTTAAAACCAGCATGAAAATATTTTAAAGCTTCAACCAAGGTGGGTGATTTCTCTGTCCACCAAAACTTCCCTATGCTATAAGAGCAGGCAGGATTAAGAACATGAGCTTTTTACTTTTACAAGTAAGATGGTTTTCCTTTTTGCTCAAAACCTTTAACACTCTAAACCTTATTCCTCTTGTCATTGTACAAAGCTATCTCCATTACTTAGCAGAAATATAGAGGCTTTGTCACACAGGGGTGTTTTCAGGCAGGGTAGAAAAATTCACAGGCAAAGTACTGCTCTGTTGAGTTGAAAGAGAAAGCTATTTAACTTGCTATGTCGCATGATGGAGGAGCATGAGCCACACATTTAAAGGGGATGCAAAAGCCTTTCTTGTTACCCTCACTAAGTATTTCCATGCTACTAGCTTCTGCTGTCAAGATGGATTACATTGCTTCAGTGTACTTATTTAGGTATTGACCCAAAGATCTATGAAAACCAGTGGGTTCTCCATGTGGCCTTCAAGAGAAAGAAAACTTAAAAAAACCACCCTATTTAAAATTTCTTTAAATTAGAAAAAAAAACCCTTATGAATTTTCTTTCCATACAAACCTGGGCAAATATTAGGAAATATGTTTTGTGAATTTTCATTCAAAATTTTAACTGGATGCTTAACACAAAAGCAATCAAGACTGTTCTGTGCCTTGTTCTACCCAAAATATGGACAAAATTTCCTATAAAGCAAGACTTTGTTAGTCCTTCCTCTATAATTGTATAGGAGCTCCAAAAATTGAATATTCCCCCCACTCCCCCTTAGTTGTAATGTTTTTCCTTATGATCTGAGAGTTAGGATATATGGCTGTGTATCTGGAAACTTTTTCTACTTATCTCCAAGATCTTAGTACGAATGATACAGGCGAACAACCAAGGAAATTATGATGCTTGGACTGTGTCTTTGAAAAGGATGTTTTGAGTGATGCATGGTTATAATTTTCCGGATTGCATTCAGATGTCAGAACTGGCAGTTGCTTCCCCAAACAGCAGGTGTTCAAGCCGACAGACAAGATGGTAATAATAACCAATAGAAAATTTTATGAGGAATTCTATATAGCACAATATCCATTTTTGACTACATGCAGAGTCATTAGGCAGTGAAAGTTTTATTAAATCCACAGACTGATAATAACAGAGACTGAATTCAGTCACTGAATTTGGAGAAAGTCAGTAAGCTATGTGTGTGAATGCTCCTTTATTCCTTACTAAAATGGCAAAGACTTTCCCAGTGCCTTCTCCATGTATTTACCCAGGGCTGTTCCATGTGAGCACCCCTGAGACAGTTACCTGTCCTAGCTCCTGGGATTGCCTCACTGCAAACTGAAGCGAGGAAAAAAGATAGCAAATAATATATGGACTGTGTCCCTGAAAAGTTCTGAGGCACAGACGTGGGTACTAGAGGAAAAATTACGATTTGATGTATTTTTAACCACAGTAAGTCTACATCAAGGTGTTCAAAACCTTTTGTATTACAAGTCACTTAGTGGCTAGTGGGCTAGTTTGGAAAGAATCAACACAGTATTTCAATACAAACTTGGCAGAACAACCACAAAAGAAGCTTAAAAAAAAAAAAAAAGGAAGAGTCTGTTTTTAGGATGTCTCTGTTTTCAGACTATAGAAAAGATAGAGGACTTGTTCTAAACTGCTGGATAATCCTTCCGACAGACCTGTGCTCCTATCCTGACACGTACATAGTAACTTGAAATATACATTGTTGAAATTTCTTCCAGGACAATATTAAGCTAAAATGTAGGTGATCCAAAGAAAATACGCTTGCTGTCCAAAATGCCTGTTGTTCCCTCACTTCAAATATTGACATTTGTCTGGGTGCTTCTCATTGTTTAGATTGTCCACAGACCAATTTAACTGAGGCCAGCTTGCCAAGAAACAGGACTTGTCTCAGTAGGAAATTTCATAATCATTACCACTCTTTAGTGCACTTTCTGTCTCATTTCATTTTTTTTATTGCAATCAATCAATGTAACTTACAAATTGATGAAGCTTGCTACCTGCATGTCCCCATGCCACAGCGTTCTGCCTTTACAGTAATGTTAAATGCACAATTTTTTCTACATTTATTTTCACTTAATGCTTAGGTATGTATTACTAGATCAATATTGTTCAAAGGTCTGTTCACTGGTATGTTACTTGGGCATTTTAATTCATTGCTATGTGATTGGTGTCAGAGAAAGCTGTTAAAAGAAAACTGTCACACATGATTACAGATCTATAGTCAGACAGAAAGCAGCTTTTGGTCTAGAAAAATGTTTCTTTCAGTCTAGTTTTCACTCTTAGAACAGCCGAAAGATCTTGGGAGAAGGCAAATTCTCATAAAGATGTACTAATCTTAAAATGTGCCTTAATCTGTCCTTATTGTGTTGTAACTTTTATTTTATAATTACTTTATAAATTACTTTGTAATTCCTATAGTTATGTTGTCATTTCAAGGCCAACTTAATGGCACACGAGAATAGAAATCACAAGGGAAAATCTGATTTGATTCCAGAAAAAGAAATTCACAGTGAAGGAGATCAAACACTGGAACAAGATGCCCAAAGAAATATTAAAATCTTCATCCTTGGAAATATTCTAGATTTAGCTGGATGTTGTCTTGTGCAACCTGCTCTAACTTCAAAGACAGATCTGCTTTTAGTGGGGACTTGGACTAGATGACCGCCAGGGTCGCTTCCAGCCTAAATCATTCTCAGATTCTGAGAATATTCTGTTCTTTTGTCAATAGTTTGTGAAGCAAGTGCTAGTGTACAAAAGCTTATAAAATCTGAACATTTTCAGGATAGCGATAAAATTATAGTAGTAAAATTTTCCCTCTGGATATGATTTACAGTGACACAAAATATTCCACCAAGTTACCACAGACTGAATTCACTGTCATTTGTGTCAGACAGGTCACTACTATCTCTCCCTGGCTAATAGGCCTAACTCCTTTTTGATAAAAATAAACCAGCAGCCTCCACCGTCCACTGATTTTGCTGGCACCTTGCCACTTAAAATAGCATAGATGAACATCCTTCAAAATAGCATAGATGAACATGGTTCATTCCACCTCCCAGCAGTGGAAGACTTTTCTCTCCTGCATGCTGATAGTGCTTTTCCTTCTCTCGTTTTAAATGTCCCAAATGACAGGGTTTCCACGACTGCATTTGCCAGTCTAATTATTGAACAACAGAGAGAGCTCAATCTAATGAAGTTTTCCCTAAACCCAACCTAAGTTTTCTCCTCTTATCTTTTCCTGTTAATCTTAATTACCTCTCACATATTATATTAATATACCTGTCTCACTCCTTGTGTTTAAATACTTCAACTGCATGTAGATTGGATGATGAACTATAGTTAATCTCATTTTCTGGCAGCTTATGTGTTATCGCCTTCATTTTCCTCTGGGTATTGCTCTTCCCAACCATTTTGTACTTCTCTGAAGTCATGTTGTCTTTTTGATCAGTAGGCATGTGGAACTAAGCAGTGCCTTCAAAGCCCATGTGTACTGGAGCCAGGAAGAATTTGGGTTATTTTTCCCCTGCTCTGTGATGAGGTACCTCTGCAAAAACAGCACAGAAGTGCATTTGACTTTCCTTTCCTGAATTTGTATTGCAGCACAGCTGTAGAAAGTTATCATCCACTGTCCCCATCAGGGCTCCTTCAGCACTGCCGCTTCCCCATGGAATAGTCCCACTGTGTAGGTGTGCTCTGGGATGTCAGAGATGATCCTTTTAAGACAGGTTGTTAAAATTACTGAGTTCATATTTCTCATTGGAAAAACAGAAACGGAGGATAAGTGTAGTGAAATGCTCTATAGGCGCTGAAACCAGCCAAGTCATGGGATCTGGCTTCAGCACAGGCTTCCTTTCAACATGTTTAAAATATTAGTAGATGCTACCTACATGCCATGCAACTGTATGAAAGCACAGACTATCCAGAGATTTTCATGCAGCTCTTAACTCATATCATGTGTTATGAAAAGGTCATCTGATGGATATGGGACGAAATGAGAAATACTCCAAGTATGTGAAGCAAACAAGCAGAGAAAGGGAGAAGAGAACCAACTCAGTGCGGGAAGTGGGAGGAGGGAGCAGGCCAAGGAAATGGTACTTCCCCAATGTAAACACACTATATAGCTCTCCCACTCAAAGTTCACATCATAAACTAACAGCTATCCAAATTCTTATTCCCTTTCCTCCTGCCAATCTCCACTCCATCTGACTCCAACCCTAAGGAGGCCTGCTGAGTGTGTGTCTCTGTGTGTGCACAAAAGGACCGCTTGTACCTGCTTATCTTTTGGGTATGTTCTTCATTCAACACTACCAGGAATATGTTTCTGTTTAGCAGGAAAAAGAATATGTTCTATTTCACACTGAACCTCCCTTGAGGGAAAAGCAAACAAACGTGTTTAAATTGCAAGAAGTAAAAGTTCACCAATTTAAAATAGTCCGATGGGTCTTTAAACTCAAAACAGAAGCGTGGGAGGTTTGCCCACCGGTACGAAGATGTGAGTCTGAATCACCAGAGAGGGAGGCCGGCATGCCAGCCGGGCTTTCCATCACGATGTCAGGAAAAATCAGGGGCCCTGTGTTAACTGACAACTGGTCAGTCTCTGACAGTAGTCCACCCACGGGCCAAAGCGCTGCGCGTCCGCGTTTCTACATCAGCTGCAGTGAGGCATGCAGGCGGTCTCGCAAGCAGGTGAGTATTCAGCCCACTCCCCAGGGCATGATACCACACGAAGTCTGACCTGAGAGACACTGAACCCCGTGACTAGCGTTTAGAGACCGATCTATATCTGCTCCTGTTTATTGTGAAACTCAACTGTAGAACCTATTAGATGAAACAACCTTTATTAAGTCTCTGAATAATAGCTGTGCTGCGGTAATAAGCCGGCCACGTCTGTCAAAAGCTTGGGAAAAGCTGTACTCAGTTCAAAACAGTACTTTTATTTCCAACTTTTTAACAGAGACCAGCTTCTAAATATGATATCTTTTTGCTGGTGTTTCTGGAAGTCAACCTTTCTGACTGTTTTTCTTTGGCATCTGCTATTCCAGGAAAGAACAATCTTAATATTTTTATATAGAGTTGGTTAGGTTTTCATCTCATGATTATTAGAAAAGTAACAATTATGAATTGGTCAGTGTTTCAAATATATTCCAGTTTGCATCTCCAAAATTTAAAGCAATAAGGATTTTTTTTTCAGTTTGGGCACGTCTTAGGAACAACACAAATTTTGACTTTAGCCTGCCTCCGGGCTCTGTCCTGCCATGTGTTTTCCCGCAAGGTTTGCACTGGCTTCTCTGCTCGTCCTTTGTGCAAAATGGCTTCCTCTCAGTAGGCAAAAGGGTTATGGCCTTTTTGCTGTGTCTGGCATCTGCTCACAAATTAAGAGCCCACGAAATTGAGGGACCGATTTCACAGAGACGTACCAGAGCTCTAAACCAGGCTACTGGACTCTGCAACAAAAAATATACAAAATAAGATTTTTAGAAGAACTTCTGCTGTTGCTGCATCTCTGTTTGGGAGGAGGGAAGGGAACCATTAGATACTTTAAATGAACCTGATTTTCAGGAGATACAGATTCTGGAAAGGGTCTCCTTTGAAAGTATATTAAAGTAGGAAATTCCCTTCAAACATTCGTTAACAACCATTGTTTTTCTGTCTCTCTTTTGTCTGTACCTGTTCAAGAATACCAGCTTGTTCTAACAGTACTTTTTTTCAGCTGTGTAATTTCCACACATAATATCTAAACATGAAGTGAAAAGATGCTGATGTCTTAGCAGGATCTTAAAAAGATGCTTCCCTCTTTACATCTCATATCTCTGCAATGCAGGAGAAGGCATCCTAGGTTTTGACACATAGACATGAAATGTTTTATTTGTGAAACTATAATCTGAAAATACTCATTAGATTTTATTAAGGAGTTATTTTTATTTCTGTGAGACAATTTTTGGCAGAAAGATAATTATCTTGAGAGAAAAATCTTATTGAAGCAGAATTTTCCCACAGGAAGTGTGCTGTTTTACTTTTTACTCATCTTTGTCCTTTTGCCAAAGGAAGGTGAAATATCTGCAGTTTATTGTCGGGGAGTGACAAGGATCAGCTGCTCCCAAAGGGTTGGGATGCTGGGAGTGGTGGGGGCTCCCCAGGGCAGCTGGTCCATCCCACCGCCCCCAGACAGGGAGCAGGACAGGCTGGGAGGCAGCCGGGGGCACCTCTGTGGCGATACAGCAGGTCCGAGGCCAAGATGGACATGTGAGCCAGTGAACCAGGGTCACAGTCAGGTCTGGTGAGAGGAGCACAGCCCAGTGATCATCAGACACATCCATGGTGGTGGGCAGGCATGAGGTCATTACCTCGAAGGCAGCCCTGGGCCCTGGCAGCCGCACCTACAGGACAAAGGATGCTGTCACAGTGCTTAAATTCTTTTTTTTTATAAATATTTGAAAATGGTATTTTTAGAAACCACAAAGATGTCTGTTTCTATTGGAGACTGTTTATTATTATTCATAGAAGATCTAAGGCTATGTAGCCACCTTGATGTTTTTTTCAAGGAGTGACAAAATTCAAACAAAAGACTTCCAATTGTCTACAGTGCTTCTCCATGCAGTTCCAAGAGGTGTAGCATGCAGGGACTGTGCTGCCCTAAGGATAGCTAATACTGTGTATTCCATAGATCTTTTTAAAGAAAAGGTATCTAAGAGGTCAGAGGGAGAGAATGAGATGATGAGGGGGCTGAGTGACGTGGTCAGGCTGAATATAGCGATTGTTCAAAATTGACCGTAAGGAAGATACTAAGATTCTACTTTACTACAGTTTAACAACCTTAGCATAACTCAGTGGATACAGCAGGCCCTTTCCCCCTCCTTTAAACTGAATTCCCAATTAGAGCTTTTCTTGGATAAAACCCATAAGATCAGTATTAGGGATTCGATTTCCTGCTATCTTTTGTAAGGAATGTAAACTGGCATTCAGCTGGACTCTGAAGATGAGAAGCTCCACATTGTTCTTCATAATTTCTTTAGTGCAACAGAAAGGATAACAATCTGTGTAACCATGAAAAGGGGATTTCACACACAGATATTGAACTTGAAAGGATATTGATAGTTTGTGACATTAGTAACTTAGTGCTTGTTGCAGCATCTGGCTCTTTTGTTGTGTTGAACACCTACCATTTCAATTGCCTCAAATACAGAGGTCAGGTCCAAAAATAAAACAGAAACCCAACTGGGCCGTCCCAGTCAGTCTCCGTTCTGTCCTTAGAAATGAGCTTGTTCTTTCTCAGGTTATGTTTTCTCACTTCTCTCTGTTGAAAACTTTTCCATTGTGAACTTGGACAATTAGTTTAAAATTGTCTCTTCTGCCCAGCAATGACCTGTTATGCACAGTCTGGCTGTAGCATAGGGAGAAAAATCTCTCCTTCTGGAACAGCAAATATAATCTTCTTTTCTCACCCAATCCCGTATATTTTTTAGCAGATTGGTGAGAGGGAAGAGAAAGAAAACTATTTATTCAGGCTTTTGCATTGTGTTATCAATATAGCAGGGGCCCTGGAAAGCTTAACTCCTGAGAGGTTTGCCAAAAGTATCCTCGAAGAAAACAGTAAAAGAACTAATTATGTTGTATCATTCTGGAAATAAAGAGGCTCTGTGTTGCAGTAATATGGCATTCCTATAGATCTGGAGATAATATTTATAATAATAAAATCCAGCTCTTATTTGGCGTTTTTCTGACTTGGTCTCTAAATGTTTCACAAACCAAGTTTCTCATCTCCGTTTTGCAGATGGAGTAACTGAGATGCTGCCTGTGGACTGCCTGCAAAGGATCACCCCAAACACTAGCCATAGAGCCAGGATCAGAATTTGAGACCGGTGAGCACTACCCTTTGCACAGAGCGGGGAGCCACACTGCCCCTGCAAGGGCACCCACACCACCATGTGAGAGCACCAAATGACAGGGGCGATTTCTTGCGGTGGATTTTGGAGGAGCACTCTGCTTTCCCTCAGTCAGCCACAGCTCTACTACTGAAGTCAGAGGGAGCTGAGTTTTAGATGGTGAGTTTTTTTGAGAACCTCCTATCTTTAGTACATCTGTTGTTTAGCAGCACCTATTGTTAGGGTACTGTTTGCCTTATTCACTGTGAGTGAGTCCCGCACGATTACATCTCTGCAGCTGAAAGCCCTTTCTAAACTCCACTTTGGGATGAAGTATACCAGCACCTTATACCTTACTTACAGAGCCATAATTTTCTTGTGTAAATAGTCAGTAAAAATTTGGTCTGTCCAGTTGTTGTCCTGCTTCCCAAAGGGCAGGTGGTTAGCTTCAGAGTGCCTTGGGTTTTTCTCCTGGCTGCAAAGCATCCTGAATCTTCACTAATATGGGAAGATTCACTTCACTGTTACTCACCAGAGCCCCGGTGGAGTACCAACTAGCAGTTTTCAAAATGCTACAGAGGAAGAGCTTTGAAGCTCTTAAACATCTTCTGTCCTACTGACAATGTCAAATGCACTCCTTCCTTTCTGATAAAAACAAGTGCCCACTGCATGTTTAAAAACAGGGATAGCTTCAATGCTAAATAACTGTTACTAATAAGAAACTGCCTCTCTTTTATTCACTGTCATTTGAACAGCTGCAGCCTTCTTTTCAGTCTTAAAGGAGATTATTTTAAATTACCTCTATCCTGACATTTTGCATTTTGGAGCTAATTATACATGGAGAGATGAATGGCTGTATCAGATTGAAATGAGTGGAGCTCTAACTAGTCCAGGATCCTGCAATCAGAAAGTGACTAACACCAGATGTCTAGAGAAAAACATCAGAAAGGGGGCAACTTCACACTAATACGTTGTCACCATAGTCATTTTTCTACCAATCTGCAATTCAGAGAGTATCGAAAGCAGAGATGATACTGCTTAAACAATAACTAAACAGTAACTGCTTAAACAAAGTTCTGTCAGGAAAAAGGGAGTTGAGGAGACATTGTGCCTAGGTCTAGAGCGGTCACATGAGTAGTACATTCATTTTTTTGTTGCCATATTGATTTCTGTATAATTCACATATTTTTTTCTGCAGTTCACATAACTTTGTGAATTATTTTTCAAAAAGCCCATGCCTGCTACTTGGCCACAGTAGAGAATTTTTATTACAGCATGAAGAGTTTGTCTGATCTGATATAACCTAACTCGGAAGCATTTTCCCTTTCACCACATGTCTACCTACTAGCACTGTTTCCAAAAGATGCCAAAATCAAATTCTGTACGTTTCATGTTTAAATCATTATCAACATAGAATCATAGAATCATAGAATCATAGAATGGTTTGGGTTGGTAGGGACCTCAAAGATCATCTAGTTCCAACCCCCCTGCCATGGGCAGGGAAACCCCCCACTACATCAGGTTGCCCAAAGCCTCATCCAACCTGGCCTTGAACACTTCCAGGAATGGGGCATGCGCATCTGGTCTAGGCAACTTGTTCCAGTGCCTCACCACCCTCAGAGCGAAGAACTTCTTCCTTATATCTAACCTAAATCTCCCCTCTTTCAATGTAAAGCCATTGCCCCTTGTCCTATCACTACATGCCCTTGTAAAAAGTCCCTCTCCACCTTTCCTGTGTAGGCCCCCTTTAGGTAGTGGAAGGCTGCTATAAGATCACCCCGGAGCCTTCTCTTCTCCAGGCTGAACAGCCCCACGTCTCTCAGCCTGTCTTCATAGCAGAGGTGCTCCAGCCCTCTGATCATCTTCGTGGCCCTCCTCTGGACTCACTCCAGCAGCTCCATGTCCTTCTTGTGTTGAGGACTCCAGAGCTGAACACAGTATTCCAGGTGGGATCTCACGAGAGCAGAGGAGCAGATGCAGCCCAGGATAAGGTTGGCTTTCTGGGCTGCCAGTGCACATTACCGGCTCATGGTGAGCTTCTCATCCACCAGCACACCCAAGTCCTTTTCCTCAGGGCTGCTCTCAATCCATTCTTCGCCCAGCCTGTACTTGTGCATGGGATTGCCCCGACCCACGTGCAGGACCTTGCACTTGGCCTTGTTGAACTTCATGAGGTTCTCACAGGCCCATCTCTCCAGCCTGTCAAGGTCCCTCTGGATGGCATGCCTTCCCTCCAGCGTGTCCACAGCTCCACACAACTTGGTGTCATCTGCAAACTTGCTGAGGGTGCACTCAATCCCACTGTCCATGTCACCAGCAAAGATGTTAAATAGCACTAGTCCCAGTACTGACCCCTGAGGAACACCACTCGTCACTGGCCTCCACTTGGACATTGAACCGTTGACCACAACTCTTTGAGTGCGACCATTCAGCCAATTCCTTATCCACTGAGTGGTCCATCCATCAAATCCATGTCTCTCCAGTTTAGAGACAAGGATGTCGTGTGGGACAGTATCAAACGCTTTAGACAAGTGCAGGTGACAATGTCAGTTGCTCTTCCCTTATCCATCAATGCTGTAACCTCATCATAGAAGGCCACCAAATTAGTCAGGCAGGATTTGCCCCTAGCGAAGCCATGTTGGCTGTTACCAATCACCTCCTTGTTTTCTATGTGCCTTAGCATAGTCGCCAGGAGGATCTGCTCCATGATCTTGCCGGGCACAGAGGTGAGACTGACTGGCCTGTAGTTCCCTGGATCTTCTTTTTCCCCTTTTTAAAGATGGGGGCTATATTTCCCCTTTTCCAGTTGGTGGGAACTTCACCAGACTGCAATGACTTCTCAGATATGATGGATAGATGGATATGATGGATGAGCAGTGAAAATGTCTGTGTTAATATGGCTTAACACCTCAAGGCAGCTATGGGAGCTGAAACATTCTCTAGTTTTAATAAGAGGCTTTGTTGTATTTCTACCTTCTGGTGCTCTGTACAACCATGCTGCTACTTAGTGAAAGTAAATATAGTGACACCACCATGTACAGACATGAAAAATCTCATGCTGCTGGTATGAGACTGAGACACTTGTCCCTGTCTCCCACTCCCCAGCCTCAGCTTCTGCAGCTTCTTCCTTTGCCACACAGCACGTCTCCTGCCTTGGCTGCATATGGGATGCTGAGCTCTGAACGCAGGGAGAAGCGCTGACGTACTGTGCTGAAGTTGGAGCTGTGCACCCCAGCCAGGCCCCTTGCCTCATGTTCCCTAAGCCCCGCTCCTGTTACATGGCTCAGCACACGCAGTGGCCCTGTAGCATGTGAGCACGCAGCTGTGGCACATAGAATAGCTTGAGAGCAACAGTGAGAGGCCAAGGCAAGTCCCACTCTGGTCCCTTTATTTTGACAATGACTTCACATTTCTCCTGTCTTCCTCTTGGATTCACCACCATCCTAGGAAGAGTAGAGGTTGGATTACATGATCTCTAAGGTCCCTTCCAGCCTATGACATTCTATGATCCTATGATTCTCAGGACAGTCAGGGTCTTCTCTGAGGTTCACTCATTTGTCTGTTTTAGAGGACATTATTTTCCTGCCATAGGGATCCTCCTAGGATGCTGCGCTGGCTGACTCTGTATGGCATTGATGGATAGGGGAAGAGCAACTGACATTGTCTACCTGGACTTATCCAAAGCATTTGATACTGTCCCACACGACATCCTCATCTCTATACTGGAAAGACATGGTTTTGATGGATAGACCACTCAGTGGATAAGGAATTGGCTGAATGGTCACACTCAAAGAGTTGTGGTCAACGGTTCAATGTCCAAGTGGAGGCCAGTGACGAGTGGTGTTCCTCAGGGGTCAGTACTGGGACCAGTGCTATTTAACATCTTTGTTGGTGACATGGACAGTGGGATTGAGTGCACCCTCAGCAAGTTTGCAGATGACACCAAGTTGTGTGGAGCTGTGGACACGCTGGAGGGAAGGCATGCCATCCAGAGGGACCTTGACAGGCTGGAGAGATGGGCCTGTGAGAACCTCATGAAGTTCAACAAGGCCAAGTGCAAGGTCCTGCACGTGGGTCGGGGCAATCCCATGCACAAGTACAGGCTGGGCGAAGAATGGATTGAGAGCAGCCCTGAGGAAAAGGACTTGGGTGTGCTGGTGGATGAGAAGCTCACCATGAGCCGGTAATGTGCACTGGCAGCCCAGAAAGCCAATCGTATCCTGGGCTGTATCAAAAGGAGCATGGCCAGCAGGTCGAGGGAAGTGATTCTGCCCCTCTACTCTGCTCTTGTGAGACTCCACCTGGAATACTGTGTTCAGCTCTGGAGTCCCCAACACAAGAAGGACATAGAGCTACTGGAACGAGTCCAGAGGAGGGCCACGAAGATGATCAGAGGGCTGGAGCACCTCTGCTATGAAGACAGGCTGAGAGAGTTGGGGCTGTTCAGCCTGGAGAAGAGAAGGCTCCACGGTGATCTTATAGCAGCCTTCCAGTACCTAAAGGGGGCCTACAGGAAAGCTGGAGAGGGACTTTTTACAAGGGTGTGTAGTAATAGGACAAGGGGCAATGGATTTAAACTGAAAGAGGGCAGATTTATGTTAGATATAAGAAAGAAATTTTTCACTCTGAGAGTGGTGAGGCAGTGGAACAGGTTGCCCAGAGAAGTTGTGGATGCCCCATCCCTGGCAGTGTTCAAGGCCAGGTTGGACGAGGCTTTGGGCAACCTGATGTAGTGGGGGGTTTCCCTGCCCATGGCAGGGGGGTTGGAACTAGATGATCTTTAAGGTTCCTTCCAACCCTAACCATTCTATGATTCTATGATTCTATGAAGGACTTAGAGACTTCCTGCTGCTATGGCTCAGGAAGATGAATGCCCTCCCGACAACTGAAAATGTTAAAAACACAAATACAATTATTCTTTCAGTCCTCATTTGGATGCTTTGTTTTCAAAAATATTATTTTCATAGCTGCCTTTTTAATATTATTCATTACGTTCCTGGCTCCTTTGCACATTGTTTTCTTTTTCACTCAAGATGTATTGCTTACACTGGGAGAAGTTGTGTGGCCAATGGTTTGAGAACAAGGCCAGATGGCAGGAGTTCCCACATCCAACATCGAGTTTGCCACTGATATCATGTGTGGCCTTGGGCAAACTGTCTAGTAGCACTGTCTGAGCACCCAGTGCCCAGTGCTTTGCAGGAGCTGAGTGCTTTCGATAGCAGCAGTAACAGAAAGTGGGACCCTGATCTCCAACAACATCACCGTCTTACTGGGGCAGTTGTGTTTGCACACTCTAGCAGACCCATCTGCCTCTGTGTTGTCAGTGCATTTAATCTGAAAATGTAGCACGGAAAAAAGAGTTTAAGAAGAAAGTAG
This sequence comes from Tauraco erythrolophus, assembly GCF_009769465.1. NCBI lineage: Eukaryota > Metazoa > Chordata > Aves > Musophagiformes > Musophagidae > Tauraco > Tauraco erythrolophus. The sequence goes on from NC_141465.1 coordinate 8,726,442, forward strand.
AGTAAGTAGGGGGTAAGGAGAATGCTGGCCTGCTTCTCACCAGTGTCATTCTCCCTAGAGGAAATCAAGGAAACACGAGTTTTGCAGACACTAGCCTCTTTTTAAGTGCCTTCTGTGGTAAGCTTGATTACAGCTGTTGTTGGATACCTGTGCTTAGGCTTCACGTAATTTTTTCCAGTGGAATAATTGCGTTAAATATAAAATTAGAAACATTTGTTATTTTTCTTGGAAGATTTTTTTCATAATAGAAGTAAAAAGTTTTCTAACTGCAACATAACCAGAAGTGAGATTGGTCTATACAGTCCTGATGATTTTTTTTTCACTGAAGCTGCCTTCAAACGTGAAGAGTGTGGTGGGGAGCTGGTCAGTGTTTGGCAAGTTCTGCCAAGCAAGTGTCTTCTGCTTGAGCATAGCAGGTTTTTAACTTGAAGCACAATGTTTTCCATTGTCTGTTATCCCAAAGCTCAAGTGATTCACAGAAATGAGCAGGTCATTTTATTGGCTCAATGGCCGTACTATTGGCTCAATGGCCGTATTATTGGCTCAATGGCCGTACTCAGAGAGTAGTGGTCAACGGCTCGATGTCCATGTGGAGACCGGTCACGAGTGGCGTCCCTCAGGGGTCCGTGTTGGGCCCGGCCCTCTTCAACATCTTTGTCGGTGACGTGGACAGTGGCATGGAGTGCACCCTCAGCAAGTTCGCCGATGACACCAAGCTGTGTGGTGCCGTTGACACGCTGGAAGGGAGGGATGCCATCCAGAGGGACCTCGACAGGCTGGAGAGGTGGGCCCGTACCAACCTCATGAAGTTTAACCAGGCCAAGTGCAAGGTCCTACATCTGGGTCATGGCAATCCCAGGCACAATTACAGACTGGGTGGAGAATGGATCGTGAGCAGCCCTGAGGAGAAGGACTTGGGAGTACTGGTGGACGAGAAGCTCAATATGAGCCGGCAATGTGCTCTTGCGGCCCAGAAGGCCAACCGCGTCCTGGGCTGCATCAAGAGGAGCGTGGCCAGCAGGTCGAGGGAGGTGATTCTCCCCCTCTACTCTGCCCTCGTGAGACCTCACCTGGAGTATTGCGTCCAGTTCTGGAGTCCCCAACATAAGAAGGACATGGACCAGTTGGAGAGGGTCCAGAGGAGGGCCACGAAGATGATAAGAGGGCTGGAGCACCTTTCCTATGAGGACAGGCTGAAAGAGTTGGGGCTGTTCAGCCTGGAGAAGAGGAGGCTCCGGGGTGACCTTATAGCGGTCTTCCAGTACCTCAAGGGGGCCTACAGGAAAGATGGGGAGAGGCTGTTCAGGAGGGCCAGTTGTGATAGGACAAGGGGTAATGGTTTTAAAATAGAGGGAGGTAGATTCAGATTGGATATTAGGAAAAAATTTTTTACCATGAGAGTTGTAGAACACTGGAACAGGTTGCCCAGAGAGGTGGTGAATGCTCCATCCCTGGAAACGTTCAAGGCCCGGTTGGATGAGGCCCTGAGCAACCTGATCTAGTTGGAGATATCCCTGTTCCTTGCAGGGGGGTTGGACTAGATGACCTTTGAAGGTCCCTTCCAGCCCTAACGATTCTATGATTCTATGATTTTACACATAGAGAACTAGTATGCAAAGATTATTGAGGAAGACGGGGTTTTTTTTAATCTTTAGTTAAAAAAGTGTATTCTTCCTTTTGGTTGTAAATTGTTCCTCAGTGCACAGATCTGTATAGCTGCTAACTAAAAGTCACTGAATAAATTTAAGTTTCTCAGGACCAGGATGGCTCAAAGATTAGGTTTACAGATAGCGGTCTTCCAGTACCTGAAGGGGGCCTACAAGAAAGATGGGGAGAGGCTGTTCAGGAGGGCCTGTTGTGATAGGACAAGGGGTAATGGTTTTAAAATAGAGGGAGGTAGATTCAGATTGGATATTAGGAAAAAATTTTTTACCATGAGAGTTGTAGAACACTGGAACAGGTTGCCCAGAGAGGTGGTGGATGCTCCATCCCTGGAGACGTTCAAGGCCAGGTTGGACGAGGCCCTGAGCAACCTGATCTAGTTGGAGATATCCCTGTTCTTTGCAGGGGGGTTGGACTAGATGACCTTTGAAGGTCCCTTCCAGCCCTAACCATTCTATGATTCTATGATTCTATGAATTATTTTCCAAAAGAACCAGTCAGCCATTCCCCAGAAGTATGTATTGCAGTCCATGAAGTTTTAGTAAAATATGTTACGTGTTTAAAAATGGTAACCTGCTATTTCTACTTGAAACTAAAGAAAAAAGTATGAATATCTATGGCTGAATTTTTTTTAAGGAGAGTTTCCTTTAAACATGATGATCAGAAAAATAATTTAAGGAAATGTTGTCTATTGTTACATGTTATTAATGCAAAGCAATGTGTTAAGATTGGTTTTATTAAACATTGATCAGAAGGATGAACCAGGGAATTCTCTGTGATAACTTTCCTATGGGCTGTTTGCTCAGGTGTAGGAAAGGCAGTGCTGATGTTTCAAAAACACAGTTCCCTAACTGTTTCAGAAAGAACCAAAAAAACAGTAGTTAAATCAGGTTCCTCTGCTCACATTATTTATTCTCCTGTAGAAGCACCTGTATTTAAAATCCACTCTGTTTGTTATCCCTGTGGTAAAGCCAGGAGAATTATTACTGGCAATATTTTCAAGTCTTAGATGCCTAGATTTAAGCATCTAAATATGTGGCTTGATTTTTGAAGTACTGACACATGCACACAGACATATACACACGTTTTATTGAAGTCAGCTGGAGAAGCTGGGTCATAAGCATTTTTTAAAATCAGGCCACTTATTTAACTGTCTAAATATGGATTTATGAGCCCAACTTCAGACACACCCAAGTCTAGTCGTAGGCTCTCACAGATACTAGTATTCCGTCCCAGCACTGCGTGTCCTACACACTTCAGACTGACTAATTTTTAAGTCCCATTCCAGAGCCACACTTCTTAAAATTAGGCTGGCTGAAAAGAAAATTGTTTGGGATTATTATTTCCAAAAATTAAACCCAAGGATTCTTATTGTTTTAATTCTAGGAGGGAAAGGATATTCTCCTTCCTTTGCAGTAACCTGAACCTAAATATTATAACTCTACTGCTAGCTCGTGAGAATCAGAAAATCAGACTAATTTATTGCCTAGTTTTCTCTTTTGCTCCTTGTAAATATTGCAGTGCTTACCGAAATCAGTGGGGCAGCTTGTGATTATTGCTTATAAAGAGCAAGGGGATCCCCAGATAGTCCTTGCTATGCCACTGCAGCGTTGTAGTTACACACTGCTTTCTACTCCGGGCTTAGGGCAAAATGCGACCTTACCCCAGGGGTGTTAAAACAGCGCTGAAACCCGTTTTCCTAGAATTTTCATGTGAAAGCCGATGTGACAAGTTGCAATTCTGCTGATTAGCACCTGAGCAGGTGTTCATCTATAGTGCAAGTTCAAGAAAACCTTGAGAGGGCAGAGTTTTCACAGTGCCACCAAGGATTGCTTTCAGACCTTCTTTTGTGTCACAAAATCCATGTCATAAACTTTGTGTCAGGACAGTGTAGAAAACTATTTCAATCGCTGCCTATCTCGCATACAGTTCAAGTGTATTCAATTAACTGTTTGTATCCCAGTTGACAGCACAAAATTGAAAGAATTCTTGGAGTCCTGGTTTGATTTTTAGTTTCGAGGCTTTTTCCTTCATCTAGCATCACACCAGCTGCTCATTCTGTTCACCAAGCATTAGTGTGAAGCATTTCCTTTACTGATAACTTGACTTTTTTCCCAAAAAACTGCCCAGTGCAGAACAAATTCAATTTCTTCTTCTCCCTCAGTGAAAGTTCTCAAAAACTAGCATAGCTCATACTCGAAGGTGGTCCAGAAAACATACGTGCACAAATAGATTTGTCTGTTTTGACTTAGCAAGGTATTTTATGGTTTAGTTTAGTCTCTCAGGTACCCTTAGACCATCTTTTCTCTTACACTTCAGTTTCTTTGTAATAGAGTATCACCAGCAAGGCTGGAGTAAAACAAAACAACTCAGTGGGAGGTAATAGCACTCAACCATGTAAAACCTAACATTATTTTGATTCCTAACATTGTTTTTTAGAAAGCAATTTGTAAAACAATTGCCTCTGAGCTGGAAAAGACACAAAAGTTATTTTAATAAAATCTGATGGCAAGGTCAGTTGAAAAATATAAAGTCATCCTGACAAGCATAGCTACTATCTTTTCTTTTTTTGTATTACAAAGGTTATAAATGTAGGATGGATTCAGCCCTTTTTAATCTTTACAGAGCACAAATCTGTTATTTGGGACTATATTAGTCTAGATTTGTACTAGTTGAACAGAATCATGTACTTAATGTTTCACTGAACAAAGCGCAAATTCAGCCATCATGACTAATTCAGCTGAAGTATGTTTGTTCTCTCCGTTTCTTTTTCTCTCTCCTCTTATCACAGAGAAGCTGTTCAGTGCAGTGGGCACTGCAGGGCTGAAGCCAGCTGGACTAGAACCTTTGGTCAGGTCTAAAATGGTTCTCCCCACACTCCCCAAGACAACTTTGTTTCCTTTGCCTTTGCAGCACATAATTTATAACGCATGGTCTAAAAGTACCTGAGTGTTGAAAAAATAAGAGCTAAAATGGAAACCAAGGAAAGATTTCCAATAGCTGAGTCCACACAGAAAAACATCTAAGTGAATGTCGACAGTGTTTCATGGGCAAGCTCCTCGAAATGTCCTAATTTGCTTTAGAAAAGAGTTCAGGTACTGTCCGTTCCATTTTTGTTTCTAAAAATTTCCAGAAGCATACATTTCATTGTATGCTCATTTGCTCCACTGCAGGATGGGTTTCTGTGCTATTTTTTCTGTTGTCTAGCTTTATCTTTCTTGTCCTCTTCTGCCGTAACTTGCTTCCTAGATGCTCCTTACTAACTCCATAAACAATGAGTGACAGACTATGAGGAGACAGATTAGTAGCCACTCTAGTCTCAGAAAAGCAATAGCAGGAGAAACTAAATTTAGCTCTGAGAATAACGGAAGCAGACAAATAAGAGAGGAAGGGTTCCAAGAGAAGAGTGAAATGTGCATGCCAAGACCACAAAGGAAAACTGGGAAATTTTTTTCTCCAGACACCCAGTAACACAAGCTTCAGTCAACAGCAGTGGGGGATTCCCAGTTCACTTAAATAGCAATAGTGTCAGGGCCCAACTTTCTGGACCAAATATCACAACCGCGTAAAAAGATGCTTTGCACAAGTAGAGGAATTGTTCCTCTCACAGATCTTAACAGTCTTGAAAACCAAGGGTGAGAGAGAGTAAGCTGTAATATCAAGTAAAGGGACTAGGGCACAGGCAGGTACAAGATTTTTGGCTGGCTGGCTGTCTAATAATGACATTTTGCTTCTAGATGTATAAATGCCCTGTCCTTTAGCTTCCTACCATGATTCACTTCCCTCTTTTTGCCTGCATCAGTTCACTCTCCATTCAGTGTCATCACCCTGCTGCTTCCTTACAGTTGTCCTGTCTTGTCCAGAAGAATATTGAGATAGTAAGTATGCCATCTGCTTAGCTCCTTGCTTAGAAACCCAGAGGTCTTCAAGAAAGCAAGGTGGCCTGTACAGGGAGTATTCTCCACAGTGAAGAGGTGAAGTGGAAGAAGTAAACTTGACAGAGTGATGCTGATGGCACTCTGCAAAGAGTACAGGAAATCAAGGGTGATATAATCAGACAGAAGCATGAGCATGTGCAGAGTATGAAAGTCAAATTACTTTGATTTTTTTCACTCATGCAAACAATTAATGTATCAGTGTAAGGTTACCTCTGATACTTTCCACCACATAAACAGGCTGCCTCACAGTCTGGGAATGATCTGGGAATCATCTGAAAAGTACATCATTTGAAATAATTGTGCCAACCCTGGACAGTGAAGCAATAAGAAAATTTACATTTCTGAGGAATGGAGAGTTTTGAGCTAGTCACACTATTAAAAGATATTAAACAATGACCAAAAAATGCATAGGAACTGGAGATTGTGTCAGAAGACAAGATGTAAGAAAGGCCATTTGAGGTGAGAAGCAAATCAACATGTTTCTAAGATCTGGAAGGGTACAATGAATAAAGTATACTGCTCTCTTAACCACAGCAGGATTTTCGGTCCCTGGCTACCTTCATCGATAAGGATCCCACTAAAATGAAAGAAAATTTCACATCAGATGTTTTTGGCAGCACGACAGAGGTTATGCAGTCATAGGGACCTGTGGGTCATGTCCAGTACAAAGCCATTTATGACATCAGCAGGACAGAGATTTTGTGGTGGTGGTTTTCTTACTGACTACTCTCAAAAAAAATTTACAAAATTGAGTGTAACTTTTATTCAGCGAGTAACACATGTACGCACACAGGCAGGACTGTGTGAAGTGGTCTCAGACTGATGTGTTGCAACTCAGGATTTGAGGGGCAAGGCTGGTTACGTGTTTCCTTGTTCACTATTAGGAGAAGTAGAATTGGTAATAGATGCCCAACTTCTGGACACACTAGGTTTGGTACAAACACAGAGGAAAAAAGAACATTCCTTCTCCAAAAAGGATTAAAGCTTTGGTTTTTATCCAGTTATAATATAGAAGTTTTTTGAACACTTTTGAAGTTAGACAAGCTAAAGCCTGTTTCTCACAGGCTTAGCAGCTTGAGTTTTCTAAAGGGACCTTGGGTGGAGTGTTAATGTAAATTTACCCTACTTCACTCCCCTCTTATGCAGTGATGTAGTAGTAAGATGCTTCTCACCATCATTAAAAACTAGGCATATAAAACTATCTGCCTGTCCATGTACACAGAACAATATGCTCTGATTTCTCTCTTCATCTAATCTCCCCTGAACCCCTGGCAGCACACTTCAGCATTGTCCGTTTTTAGTCCATTATTTTCTAACAAATATATTTACTGAAGTCTGGTCTTCAGCAGCATACTATTGATTTGGATCCTGAAAGCAAATACAGGCAAATTGAACTTGTTTTTCTCACGCATATGAAGAAAATTAGAAACCTTTAAATTAAACTATACATAACAATAGACCAAGTAAGCCTGTATTGTTTTACTGAACTACCTCATGTAGATGATGCTAAAACTTCTGGATTCGTTCTGGTATGAATTTGGTTTTCCAAAGAACAGCTATTTACCTGAACTGCTCTTATCCAGAGGCTTTAACTCATGCAGTGCTTGGTCCTCTTCAGAAGTCGTTCAGAAGCATATGAATCTGAAGTTTCCTTAGTTTCCATAATAGTAGCAACCAAAGAACTCACAAATTGCAAAGGACACCAGCTTCTCTCTGTCTACTAGATTCAGAGAGGGTCTGCCACTGTTTCCGTATTTTTTTCAGCATCACGTGAAATGATGTCATCACATGGGATGATAGCTAGGAAAGGATTTTCTCTATCCCGTAATGCAGCCTAGCATGGTAGGGTCGAGGTGAGAAGTATTTAGGTCCCTTTTAACACTGGAGCTTCATCTGCCCTTGGGAATAATTTAGTAAAGCGGTTTGCTTGATCTGTTTCCATGAAATAGAGTGCTTCAAGGATCAAATACTTTTTTGGGGAACAGTGATACCAATCTTCAGTATAGACATTGCAGCAGATTGCATGCAGAAGTCAGATATGTGGCAAAGGGATGTTGTTGTGCACACCAGCTGAAAATCCATCTACTTGTCAGACAAAAAGAGGCCTCACTCCTTCCGTGTGTGCTTTGTCAGTAAAATAATAGTTGCTATTGTTGCTGCTATATGAACATGTGAAGTTACTGCCTGTAAAATGTCAAAGTTCATGCCTGTTTGAGAGGACACCAGGAAATCCATATGTTTCAATCTCAGGCTGCATATAAATTTGTTGCCAAATTTGTAAAATACTCTGCTGATCGTGTTTTGTTAGCTGTGAATCCTGTAGATACAGGATTACATCCTGGCCCCACTACTGTTGGAGCCTGGAGTTTTGGTCACTTACTCAAAGACTGGGCCGTAGCACCAGCGAATCACAACTTACATGGGGTTTTGAGATAGCACAGAAGTAGTGCTCACAACAGAAATACAATTCTGTCCCACCCCCGCTCCTTACTCAGCCTCTCCTGCGTGGAACCTTGTATGATCACTACTCGTACATCTTCCTGCACTTCCTCTTGCAGGAATTTTTGTGTGTTTTAAGGGTGTCAGGCAAAGGGCTCTGAAACCCATTCTCCTTCGACATAGCATTGTTTTAGAAGAGTATAACTCTGTAAGCATGAATAACATTTGTCCTTATTTACAGGTGATCCAGCCTAGTAGATAAACTACACTTGAGTTAGACCACACTCCAGTAAAGCCAGTGGAGTTGCATCAGTATAACTAAAAAATGAATGTTCATTTATCATTCCAGCATGGGCTGTCTCCAGTCATTGTTTTTATCTGCTGCTGCCTCTGAGCCACCAGCTCTTTCTGCCTGAGAATGTTTGAATCCTTTGTTTTTCTCACCACCTAAACTGCATCCAATGGGCAACACATTTTCCCTCAGATATTAATATTGATTAGGTAACTGAATTTAAATTTTAGAACTATGAAAGTTTGGAAACATCTGCAGACATTGAATAAAGTCTGTTTTCTCTTCCACAGTCTGTGAACAGCTGGAATCCTCAGCCTAAAAAGCCTTCTTTGTTTCCCAGGTTTCCATTACACATTTTTGTACCACATATGCAAACTATCCAGGCCTGTGAAAGAGGGACAATTCTTTTTTTTATGAAAGTTGTTTGCCATTTTCCATTCTGCACTCTTCAGACCTCTCCTTGTCCAATAAATGTTAAATTGTTAAAAACATTCCTATTTTTCCCTCTGCAGCTATATTTTTAGTACAGATACTGGGCCAAAGTTTGGTTTTGCACCAAATTTAATCCTGTCACATACAATTAACTTCAGCAGGGTTTCTCTAGATTTGTATTGAGGCATAACACAAACTTACTTGTTGTTAATCTCTCCCATGGAAGCTGTAGAACAAATAGTGGATGTGTTAACCACGGTACCTGCTAATAACGTTGTCAGTAGCATTGATAAAGAGTTGTATGTTCCTTCTTTTTCCTCATATGTGTAAACATAAAGTATGTTAGGTGAATATTTATAGACCTTTGTCTGCAATCTTTTATTGAGCATCATTCTTGTCTTGATATGTAACTCCACTGATGTTCCTCTAATTTTCCATGATTAGGCCTATCAAAAACCGGTCTTTAATAGCATGCTGGGCATGTTGTTAGCATAGGAAAATCTTCTGTAATTAAAATGTAACATAGGTAACATTTACTTTGAGTATTCATCAGTAGTCTGACCCTAAATCCTTGGAATAATAACAGTGTCTGGTCCATGTCTGTCTTACTTTGTCCAAGGTAACAGAATTCTTTTCATGTAGCATTTGGTTAAGGAACCATTGAGTATAGGTAGAAATGTCTATGAAACTGAGTGATCCCCACTTCCTAGAGTTATATGATAGTATTTTCAAACCTGGTACTAAAATCAAAAGATCAAGTTACAATATGTAGATATTCTTTCCCCTTGCAATTCTAGACTCATAGAAAAAGAGACGGACTGTAGAAGGTTGTTTAGTCTACCCTTTACCAAGGGCAGGATGAATTACACTGTACTGTACTGTACTACACTATACTATACTTTTAGCTATTCCTGGTGGAAAAAAGTCCAGCTTGATACTAAAAATGTTCCATGAAAACTGTTGCTTTCCCATGCCATGTGTTCCAGGCTGAAACAATTTGATGCTTTGAAAACTTTCTGTGTCTCCTCTGAATCTCCATCTTTTTTCCTGTCACAGTGCACCGTGGAGAACAGCATATACATCTCCTCTTTGCAACAACTTCTTGCTTTTTGGAGATTGTGCCTTCAAAACATTTTTGAATAGACAGACAAAAAGATTGTGATAATCAAGGCATTTTGACTGAAATGCAGAGCAACCTGGATTCAAAGAACTGCCTTTGGTGACTGTGTCCAATGATACTTTGGAAGACTTGGAACAAATATAAGTAGAGCATTTATCTGTGCCATGCTTTTAGTCAGCCTTCTGCACGATCTGGAGAAGTAAGCAACTTTAGATTGACTAGAAGGAGGTTTTTTAAGGATAGACAAATCAGAATCACATGGACAGCAATATGCAAAACTGGTATTGAAAACTGCCTTAAAATCGTGTATCTGTTTAACAGAGAGGGAAATCCAAAGAATTCCTACAACTACAGATACTGATTGACTAAGATACGTGAGATTTTTGGGGATGGCACTACCAGAAGGAAAATGAGAACAGCATACACTAATGGCCAAACTAGTTAGAAGACAAGTTTTCTAGATCTTAAATCTATTTCTAGTAAGGGCCCAGGTTAAGGACAGGGTCCTGAGGTTTTTATCAGTGTGGAACTGATTTTTGCTGAAATATGTTTCCAGTAAACCCTCACTTTTCAATCTGTGTACACAATCCCTTAATGGAATTGGCTGTTCACAGAATAGGTTCAAGCACAGGTTTTAAAAGCAAAGCTGCTTCATTATTAGTAAGTGAGTGTATCGTATTAGCATCACATTTGTCCTGCCCTTTCAGGAGTACGAGATATCTCATTTCAAAGAGACCTTTTCAAAAAGACTCCTGTGTTAGCTATTTACATCTATTTAATTTCCTAAAACTGCCTCCTCTTATTTCTAGGTATTCTATCCCCTCTGCCTCTTGACATTGACAGTATTTTTCTTGGCCATAAACAGAAACGTGACATCTCTGGATTTTATTTTATTCCAGTCAAGACAAGAAGAGCACAGGAGCTCAAATAAATTATAACTCTGAATAATACTAGTTATAAAAGAACGCCAAAGCTTCTTGGCGACTGCATTTGTGAGCCAGAGCCAGAGAACCAGGAACTAATGTCTAGTAAAAGATGTCAGATTCAATTCTTGCTGCCAATGTCTGGCGAGAAAAATCTGCTCAATAGATCGTTTACCTCATATGACCCAGTTGGCACTCAGAGCAAGGATGCCTGATCATCAGAAATACGGTGCAGGTAGATTATAAGGAAAGCATGCAGTACTTCCCATACATCCTGTTTCTTGCATACTATTGTTCTCTGGATTTTAACACTAGGCATTTATCCATAACAGTACTGTCAGGGGCTTACAGGAACCTCAGTCTGCTTAAAATAGTGAAATATTTGGGATTTGAATCATTACTGGCAGTGGATGCTAGCCCAGTGGATTCAAAAGAGCTTCTGCTCTTCTTCACTGACACCGTATCTCTTTGACTTCATTTTCATAAGGGAATAAAATTGTAAAGCCCCTGTATTTCTGTGAAAAGAGTAAACTAACTTTCCCTTTGGCTTCCCCACTTCCAAGTGAGACAACTTTTTCCTGGTTTGCTGTCTCCTGAAAGCAATTTAAATTCCACAGACTCTTGAGGGGAGTTCTTTCTGTCTCCTCAAAGCCACAGGTACCTGGGCAAGAAAGTGGTTTAATTTGCTGCCCTGATTGAAGCACGTATGTGTAACAATACTGCTCTATAAGGGGAAAAGGCCAAGGAAGGACGCTAGCCCACCTTCTGTAAATACAGACAAGGTTGATCATTCTCGTGGTAGTCAGCCAACACATGAATGACACTGTTGTGTTTTAATGAATGTCTGCAAAGATGATGTACTCTCTGCCTGGTAATTGTGCCCCCTACTTCCAGAGGCGATGCTGAATATTGCCACCCAAGGACCAGAGAGCAGGACCTGCCTGGGGCTGGCTGCTTGTGACCAGTGAGAAGGTCAAGTGAAGAGGGAGCTGAAATACAATTTCCTCCTCTGACACCGTTGCCATAGAAACGGTTTGGATAGAGATAGCAGTTTAGACGTGCATAAGCCTTAAGGCACAGCATAAGCTGCATGTGTGTGTCTTTCATTGACCAACACAGACACACCAAGCAGTAGGTTCACGGCAGCATTGTCATCTCCCAACACTTTGCTGACCTAGGCCACTGCCTGGGTGGCCTGTACCACAGCCAGCTCTGAAGCTGAGCAATCAAAGCCATATATCGAATTGTACAGTGTTACTTTAAGGGGCAGAACACCTGATTTCTGTCAAGTACATGAAGAAGAGCTAGCCACATTTCAGCTCTTGTTCCAGGAAGCTGGGTGATTGTATGCTAGATTTTGGTGACCTATTGGAACTATTATTGCTCAGCCCAGAAGCAGCCTTGAGTAGGCCCTCACCTGTACTGACCGTGATAGAACGGCATGACAGTTGCATGACAGTACTTGGGAGTACTGGTGGACGAGAAGCTCGATATGAGCCGGCAATGTGCTCTTGCGGCCCAGAAGGCCAACCGCGTCCTGGGCTGCATCAAGAGGAGCGTGGCCAGCAGGTCGAGGGAGGTGATTCTCCGCCTCTACTCTGTCCTCGTGAGACCTCACCTGGAGTATTGCGTCCAGTTCTGGAGTCCCCAACATAAGAAGGACATGGACCAGTTGGAGAGGGTCCAGAGGAGGGCCACGAAGATGATAAGAGGGCTGGAGCACCTTTCCTATGAGGACAGGCTGAAAGAGTTGGGGCTGTTCAGCCTGGAGAAGAGGAGGCTCCGGGGTGACCTTATAGCGGTCTTCCAGTACCTCAAGGGGGCCTACAGGAAAGATGGGGAGAGGCTGTTCAGGAGGGCCAGTTATGATAGGACAAGGGGTAATGGTTTTAAAATAGAGGGAGGTAGGTTCAGGTTGGATATTAGGAAAAAATTTTTTACTATGAGAGTGGTAGAACACTGGAACAGGTTGCCCAGAGAGGTGGTGGATGCTCCATCCCTGGAGACGTTCAAGGCCAGGTTGGACAAGGCCCTGAGCAACCTGATCTAGTTGGAGATATCCCTGTTCCTTGCAGGGGGGTTGGACTAGATGACCTTTGAAGGTCCCTTCCAGCCCTAACCATTCTATGATTCTATGATTCTATGACAGCAAAAATGGCCAGAAAGTTTATCTGATTAGTGGCTAATTAGCAGTAACAGGAGCTCATATCCCAGAACTGTGACACCAGCACCAAAGTGACATCTCTGAGAGTGTGCCTTAGATGGCCAGATAAATTAGAGATGGTATTTTTAAAATGTCATTCCCCTCAGCCTATATAGAAGTTACTTTCTGCACAATCAGCTCAGTGTGCACAAACTGTCACAGCTTGGCAAACGTGCTCCCCAAAAAAGCCTGAAAACAAACTAAGTCACATCTTCACTACTTACTCCTGAATGGATCTCCATCAGGCACTCAGTTACCTTGACAGCTTGATCTTAGTGAGGCCAATCAGATGCAGTTGGCTATTTTAAAAAAGCAGATACCAGCACATCTGTCTTGCCCTCCTTGACAAAAGAAGGCAAATAAAGTGCAAAGAGAAATTCCTGGACCCTTGGTAAAGGAACAAGACAAGCAGCTTGAAATTTATGCCTGCTTGCCATAGAAAGCCCAAATAATGCGAATACCACCTGAATTCCCTGAATAGCATTTCATTAACATTGCAAGACAGCTCTACAAAGTGAGAGATCAAAGCAAAGCAAGAAAAGCATGCCCAAAATGAAGCAGAACTGAAGTTTGACCAGTTAACACTGACTGGAAAAATGTCGATCAAGACCAGGTTGCTCAGTGCTTGCACTGGTCAGCAGGGTACTGTTCAGGAGATCATTTCCCTATGATGCCCAAAATGTGCTCTGCCTTGGTATCAGCAGCTTCTGTGGTCATCAGGGAGGCCAGTCTGCAGCAAGGCTGCCCCGCGCGTTTAGTCCAGCTGGCTGGAGACATGCCATTAAAAAAAAAAAAGATGTTTTCAGTGCTGCTTGCAGTGTTCACGCCTGACAAGATTTCTGACTGACTATGCAACTCCCAGATACCAAAGGCAGCATTTTCAGTTTATAAAATCTGATGAATAAGCTGTCCCCTGGGGTTTGGCAGGACTTGCTAACTGCCTGAGATCTGCTGTAACTTTCTCCACTTGGCCTAAACTCTCTGATATGGGATGCCTGAAAGTTACACAACTAAGAGCCATCTTTAACCACTCAAAAGAACAGGCTTGTTTTAGAGACTCTGAAAACTACAATTCCAGCAGGAGCATATGGGAACAGTTGCCGTGAAAATCAGGCCATTGTCATGAATGAGTGCTTCAGGCACACGAGTCTGGAAAAAAAAGGCCAATAAACTGAGCAGTATCGTTGGTGAATGACCCGCCAGTGGCATTCCATCGAAAGCTTGGCGATAGCAGTTTGGATTTCATTCATTAAGATTTGCATGCAACTATTTTTCCCATCTGCTGTTTAAGGAATGTGATGGAACAACAGTGAGAACTTTTTTTTTCAGTTTGGGTTCTGTGCTTTGAGTGCATTTTTTATGAAGCATGTGTTTGGCTAATAGTTGCAGTTTCATCTTAGTGGCCTCTTTGATGACATGCATTTTTGAAACAGATGCTCATGCTGATGGAGTGACATGTTCCAGGGTTAAGTGGGTCCTCCAAGACATAGCTCTGACTGCCTGCTGCTGGGGTCACTAAACTACTTAAGTGGTTTTATTTTAGCTCCCTGAATGACACCCCTTCTGATGGTTTTAGCCTTCAGCCACATTCTTTTGCTTCCTAAGAGAGTTTTCCTGACTTTACCATGCATGCAGAGGACAGTGTTCTAACAATGCAGTCCTGACTAGTTTTCTTTTTCTTCAGAGACATTATAATTAACCATATCCATGGGTTACATGTTGATCCGCCTGCCAAAAACCAATACACAGCAGCAAGTGAGCATTGTTAGTCAAGTTTTCACAAGACAGAGTGATCTCCTAGTTTGCAGCCATTTCTCATGAAGAGATGCACATGTCTCTATTCAGCACTTAACAAAGCTTGCAAGAGAAGAGCAGTCCAGCTGCCTGCTCAAAGTCTCCAGGGACTGGTGTTCAACTCACAGTTTACCAAGGCCATATTCTTACGTTTCTTGCTCTCTCAGTGCTTCAGATCCCTTTCTGTATAATACTACAGCCTCCCTCATCGTACAGCCTGTTGGTTTAAGGTGTAACTTTTCAAGGACTGGGAGGCAATCTAATAATATCGTAGGAAGTATTATAATTTTACTCCTGTCTGCAAACTTGTCTATGTTATGTATCTGCCACTTTTAAGCAAACTTGCTCCTAAGGAGTCAAAGTGTCATTCAGAATCAGCAGTTGTCTCTCTTCAAGGCTTCAAGGAAACCTCGGTATTTGCCCTCCAAGTATTTGTCTATTCCTCTTCAAGTTCACCTTTTCGGTTGCGTTGTATGGGAATTAGTAAGAGCAGGTCCGTGTAAGTCTGAGGTCCTTGTCACTGTCCCCTTTGTCACAGTGTACAAGTACTTCAGAGTTCCTAGGATAGCTACCCTTACTTCACTGCTGTAAAGCAGGTCACAGCTAGTACCCCTTTCACAGGTAACACTCGCTACCTCTTATGACGTGCTTTTTGGCAGTAGCTCTAAAGGGGCACCAAAAAGCAGTTTCCCTGTTTTTTTTTCAGAAGAAACAAAGAAATGAGTACAGATCAAATGCATAATGCCCGTTTTTAGCTCTGAAGTGAGATCTAAATAGAGTTTAGGTGTGAAATCCAGGTGTGGAATCTGACTTTGTTAAGTGCTCACATCCTCCAGCTTTGCCAAAAAAGGGTTTTCCAAGCGCTAAACCTGTGTTTCTGCGTACAGTCAGGACAGCTTCTGATTTGGCAAGGCTCATCCACCCCTAGATCTGCCAATCAAGAGATTAATCTGATGTCTCTGGTAATTCCTACCCCAGCCTTCTGCTACAGTCTAATTCAGGTATCATTTCTAAATTGGTTGTGGTAGAATTTATGTATTGCAGGTCAAGCCAATTTGTAGCATTAATAATGCTACTGTAGGAGCATGAGCAGATCTCCAGGGTCTGCTTCTCAGTAGTTCATCTAGTTTAGCTGAAATTCTTGAAAAAATATATGTTTATTCTACTCATAGTTTATATCCAGACATCATTTTGACTAAAGCAAAACATCTGAATCTCCTGAAGATATTTCCAATATCTGCTTACCAGACAGGCATTACTTCCTGTAGGGCAAAAATACTGTTGATTAATTTGTCTTTATGCATGGCAACAAGTGTTACTGGGAACCAGAAACCACCCCATCTGCACCAGAGTACACATAGGTCAAATGCATTTGGAAGAGAATGAGCATACAGTTGTAGAAATAGCAGGTTTTGAGATCTAGGAGGCATGGGTTTTTGTGTCAGTGCTTCAGATGGAAATAGGGGTCAGAAAAGAAATGGAGGAGTTATCTTTCAGTTCCTTATAACAAGCAATAAATAAATATTTGATATTCAGGTTACCCTGTATTTGTTAGGTATGGTGATCAATAAAATACATCTATAGATTAAAGACTCTGGCAGTATGAAATTCACTCCACTTATTTAAAGAATGAGTGGAAAATATTCTTAGTCCCAGCACCTGCTGTTGAATTCCCCTGCTTTTCTGTGGTTTTACTATTACATTTTCCAATTTTAAAAGAAGTGAAGCAGACTAGGCACAAGATATTGTTGAATGCCCAAGATAAATAAACTAGAAGAATATTAAGAAAATCATATATAATTTTCTGTAATAGCAAAGGGAATATTAAGTGAACAATATTAAATTAAGAAAAGATTCTGACAAGAAAGGTAAAAGCTTGAATGGTGTCCCTTTAAAACAAACGTCCAAAATGTCTACTGATTCCTAATGGGTGGAATCTTCCTGTGTCGCTTCAACACAGAATATGGAATATGAATTAGTCTTAATTTCTACAGTAGATTAATTACACATTTTTAATACGAATCAGATCTCTCAGGTTCTGTACTTACAAAAATCACCTTTATTGGCTCCATATGAGAGCTTGGTGCCAAGACCACCCAGTGACATGGCTTTACTTTGAAGGATGGAAGAAACCATGTAGTCTTAAATTCTCATGCAGACGCTAATTCTCAAATTTCTAACTTACAGAATAGGAAGATGGAAACTCATAGCACATTACAATGAAAACACCCTCTGCACCTAGAGGAGAAAAAATTACTTGTGAGGTTCCTTTCTGGGTTTCCCTGTGCTTCTGCAGGATGTCCCCAAAAGGGAACAAAAGAACTTTTATCTTAAAGGCAATTATCACACATCCACTACTTCCAGCCCAGGACATTATGTAGGTGCTTAGGCAGCTGAATCATTGAATCCATTCTGCTGTTCTGGAAGGGAAAGACCTAAAATGGGAAAGAAGGCCAGTACCATGTTAAACTACTTAAGAGGTCAAATAAAATCTTGACTGCAGCCAGCAATGTTTGGATTTTTCCTTTGGCTCAGAGAACAAGCTGTAAATCATCCAGCAAATGTGTACTCTACAAGGGGTCAGAGGAAAAAACATCTGCCCATACTGGGCAGCCAGTTCAGTCCCCTCTTGTTGCCAAGTTCCTAAAAAGTGCTCAGAAGCACCTAGTCTGATGTACCCAGTCTCCTGCCTCTTCCTGGGCTGGTGGGTTCATGACTACGCCAGTCCCTTGTGCATTAAACGTGACATGGAATATGCAAAAAGAAGGGGAAGAGCACTCATGAACCGTTTTCTTGTCTTTCTCCTGCACCTCTTACGTGAAATTTTTAATCCCAGCTTGAAGGGGATTGTGGAAACCTTGAGAGGGAGAGAGAGCTGCTCGCTCCTTTGCTGGTTTGCGTCCAGCTCACAGGCTTAAAAGTCAAGTATGTTCCAGCCTTACCCTGATGACAGTTTGTCTGCTTGCAAGAAAGGAGATAAGATTCTCATTTCAGTGGAGGGCGTAAAACCAGCCTACTTCCACTGCATTCAGCCTCGGTAGAAAAGCCAGCAAAGCAGGAGGTGGTGAAACCTCTCTGGAGAGCATGGCAGCGTAGGAAAAGTGCGTGGCATAGGGAGGGGTGGTTGCATTAACATTTCTTTACCTGTGTTTTTCCTCTGAATATATATTAAAATGTAGACGTAGATTTGTGCCTGTGTATCTATCAGTGTCCAAAGCTGTGAACAGTACAGCTTTTGTCAGTAGCAGCAGGGATGGACTGTTAACAAAATCGGCTCTTCTGAAACACACCGAAAAGAAGAGTTGTTTCATGGATGTGAGGAAAACTTTTTTTCACTTTCATATAGCTGTAGTGTCTGGGGCTGGTTTCTGACAGAGTAAAGCAAACAGATATACGGAGAACTCCACGATGTGCTAAGCATGCCGGACTTTACAGCTACCTGCGCTCACGACATCTTTAGTGTTTCAATATGGTCTGAGATGGCAGTCATCTGCAAAAGGGACAGAAATTATTTCTCATTTTTCTCTGAATGTGCTATCTACCAACCTGACTTGACTGAAAAGAATTTAGATTGGAGCCGGCTCGAGTATTTGGCTAGTACACTGGCTTCCTGCCTTCACCTTGAGCAGTTTTTTTTTTTTCCCCAGGCATAGAAAAACTTAGGAATCTGCTTAAAAGTGAAGGAGCCGTGACACCTAGTGGTGAGTTAAACAGCGATAACTTCTATTTCCTAACGGAATTCACGCTTGTTTTCCGTAGGCACGTTGTTGTCGGTCAGATCGAAGGTGCGAGGTGTGGGCGTTACCTTCATGCCTCTAGACAGCCAGGCAGCCCCTCATTTCTTTTACAGTCCCATGCAATGTGTGTGAGTCTTGTTGCATCAGACTCTTTTGCCTGTCCACAGAAGGCTCCATTCATTAAAGCCCAGTGCGCAGCTCCTAGTCATGCTCCTTACTGAACATGACATTTTGAATTTTATACTGAGATCTCAGCCATTTATACTGAGATCAGGGTAAGTGCTTTGACTTTGGAGAGAAGGGGAGCATGGCAGAATCCTGGCATAAGACCAAATGGGAATTTCAGACTTTTTTTCTTGTCGAGTACTTATTCATCATGGCTGTTTTTAGAAGGTGACTCAAAAATGTATTGTATGGCATGCAGCAAATTCCTGGCAGGCAGTTTATACTGACTCAATTGCTGGCAAATTCTTTTGCTTTTGAAGACTACTCAGAGTCTGCCTTGGTCAGCAGCAGTCAAAAAGTACATACTGGCTGTGATACCATGACAAGACGTTGCTCTGAAAAGCAGTAAACCAGTCTAGACATGTGCAAAAAAGTTATAGGTCCCTTCCAAACAGTGGCAAGCCTTGGAGATGGTTTTGTTGAGTTTGTTTTAGGGAAGCAGAACAGCGTTGAGTTGTGCTAGCGGTAACTAGGCTGCAGTCACCAAGTGGCAAGCTTTCTTGGCTTGTTGAGCTAGCTCGTTGGGGACCTGCCATTTTTTATCACATCAGTGAGCTTCAGTATAAGAAATTTCAAGTCAAAACATCACTGTATGCTGTTTGGGAATCTGAGTGCGTGCTTCTTTGCATATGTAAGAGTTGTTAGCAGTGCAGCCTCCCAGTTTCATGTCCATATTTGTGCATGATATATCAAGCATACTTTCCATTGCCTTCAATGAGACAAACTCCTTCCTCCTCCTCTGTCGTTCAGAAGAGTTGCATGATAAAATTGCATGTTGTAACCAAGAAATGGAAACTAGATTACTTGAATATACATGACTTTCTTCATCTAAAGATTTATTTTGCCACACATCCACATGTATTAATACCTGTAACTTCCCCAGTTTGCTGTCTCGGGTGTAATTAACACTTCTACCACCAGAGTGTCTGGATATACGGTAAGTGAATATAAAAACATCAGTTCTGTCCAAAATGTTCCAGTTTCCTTCTTTTGAATCATCAGCATGTGACCTATTCTGTGCCAATATTAATAATCATTGCTCATGGCTTTCAAACAACTCAAACTATTTAAAAATTATTTCTGTTTACAGTACCTTTTAGAGGAAGTATTTTGTAAAAGTGAATAACTCACACTGACTAGTGGCTACCCACAAAATACGACTATCCAGTAACAAAATGAATCATTTAGAACTAGTTGGCAAGGAATGGACATATCGTTGGAGAAAACATCAAGTGGAGACCAGATCCAGCAACTGGAAATCTTGGGTTCTCTTTCCACTGTACCATACATTTCCCATGCTGCTGTGACATATGCAGGCCTAACTGCAGTGGTGTAGGCAGCTACTAGCCCCAGGCATCCCAGATCACACCACTGACTTTTTTACACTGGGCTGTAAGCTGTGGGGCTGAAGTTAAGTGCCCTGTTCGGCTGTCACTCCTAGAAACACTTCCAGTCATGAGTTGGAGCCCATAGGCATGCTAGTTTATGCTTTGTCTTTGTTTTTCCCTTTGTAAAATGGAGATGGCCACCAACTGATGAATGAGAAACTTGTCTCAAGTCCCTGGTATGGGCCAAGGGCTAGTATTATTTCAGTGTTCACTGGCAGTGATGCCACTGCCATTGCTGAAGAGAAACAACACAAAATGGAAAAGCAGTACTAATGCTGGCAGCCCTATAACCTGGAATGTGTAATGCAGTCCTGGACAGAACAAGTGCAACATCTGGCAGAACGGAAAGTTAGGTTCTGCTAAATCCTTGGGTGCCACTTGTTCCATTTTGTATTTGCCTGTTGCTACAGACTCTAAGCAGCCCCCAAACGGTCACAAACAGAAGTAAATCTTTCTTCTTCTAGCCTCTGTCCAGGAGAAATATCTTGACAGATTTATAAGGGAAGAGAAGGGAAGGGAAGTTGCACACTACTTAGTATGTCTGTGCTTGCCTGCGAGGCAAAGTTTTTGGAGTGCCACATAGAACATATGACTTTGGGTTGTAGGTCCAGCAACAATGATGCATTTGATCATTCTCATGTCAGGACTGTCTGCTGCAGTCTGTGTGACACGGCTACACCAGAACCTCTGCCATCTCTTGCTCTTGCATCTTCCCGATTCCCCCGCTGACAGATGGGACACAACAACAGTTGTGAGGTATAAAGTAGCTGCCAAAGATGGCACTGAGGAGTAAATATCTAGGCAATATTCTTGCACAGGACTTTGAATACTCAGCAAGGATGTGCTTTTGAAGTTTGTCTCTGTATTGAGTGCAGAGGCGGTATGGACAGTGAAGACTGGGTTTGAATATCTCCGAGGATGGAGACTCAAAACCTCTCTGGGCAACCTTTGCCAGTTCTGAATCACCCTTGCGGCAAAAAAAAAAAAAAAAAACAAAAAAAAAAAACCAAAAAAACCCCCAAAGTTTTCTGATTAATATCTTGTGTTTCAATTTGTGCCCATTGCCTCTTGTCCTTCCATGGGATACTACGGAGAAGAGTCTGGCTCTATTTTCTTTACACCCACCGCATCAGGTATTCATACCTATTACTAAGAATTCTCTCTGATCCTTCTTTTCCCAAGGGTTAACAATTCCAGCCCTCAGCCTCTCCTACTATGTCAGATGCTCCAATCCACTTGTCATTTTTGTGGTCCTTCACTGGACTGGCTGCATTATGTTCATGGCTCTCTTGTACTGAGGAGCCCAGCACTGCACATGTGGCCTAACCAGGGCTGAGTGGATGGGAAGAATCACCTCCTTTGACCTGCTGGCCACGCTCTTCTTTATTCAGCCACACACGCTGTTGGCTGCCTTTGCTGCAAAAGCACATTGCTGGCTTATGTTCCACCAGGACACCTAGGTCTGCTGTCTGATGCCTAGTTCCATGTTAATAGTTAGTTCCAGCTGTAGCTTTCTTCAGCTTCCTAGATTTAATGGATTGAATTTCTCTCTAATATATAGATGAACATGCCTGGTCTGTTGAATAGCACAGACTGTTTCTGCATCAATGTTATTTAATTATCCAGTGGCACTGAGAGGTCTAAAAAGGCCTCCAGGCTGTTTGACCAGTTTAGCAGACTGGATGCATGCTTAACTGCCTAGAGCAAACAGAAGCAGGAGCAAGGTATTCTGTTTTCTGTTGAACCAGGATAATGTCAAACCTCTTGCTATGCCATAAGCTTTAATGGCATCCTAACAACTGCGGAATAGCTTGGACTGAGGGAGGAGCTGCTTTTCCTAGTAATCTGACTGTTGTCCTTCTTGTGGACCAAACAATGACATCTTCTCTGCATACACATTTAGGCCATCTCTCAGGCCTATGTTTCTTAGCCCTACAGCAGAAAGGAAAATTCACCCTTTCCCTGGAAATGGAGTTAAATCCTTCTACAAAAATAACTGCACTCTCCAAAGAGAAACAAAAGTGGACACAGTGGGTTAACACTCCAAAAACAGGAAATACCCCTAACCAACACTCTATGTCATCACATAACCTAGACTTCAGTTGAGAATTTGGGTGTTGTTTTAGATAACAAAATACAACATGTGTTCCTCATTAATCTTCTTGAACATTTGTTTGGCCAGGAACCGTCTCTGATCAACCCACTTATGTAAACAGGCCTGTGCTTCAGACAGAAGTGGTAAGATGTTATTCCAAGTACTTGCATTATAGGGAATCTCTCTTTAACGAGATCCATTTATTGACAGCCTCGATATTGGTGGCTGTACTCCAAAGACTTTTATGCTCAGTTTAAATTTCAAAATTATGTGAAAATTTATCTTGCATCAGAGGGGAAAAATATTACCTCTGAAAAATCTACCATCGTCCCTGCTCTATTTGAGGTTTCAATATCAAACACTTTTGCATCTGACTTGCAAAGAATGGAAAAGCTTTTTCTTCTTTCGTTACCAAATGGCAGATGCTGCATTCATTGCAGCTAAACACACTGGAGAGGTTTCCATTCATCATTTAATTGTTTGCGGGTATAGCATCCTATACAAAAATGAAAGAAAAAACAAGATAAAAATAAGCTTTGTTTATTTAAGGAAATTAAAAGCTGCATTGTATTTGTCTCAGCTAGTTCTGGGCACAATTGGTGTATTTCATTTATGTTTAAAAATGTAGTCACATAAACTATATGAAATTTTACTTGCAGAATATTGATGGAGTAAATTAAAGCATGCAATTTCCTACAAGCTCTTGCTTCCTATAGTTGGTCTCTTCATGCCTTTTTGTTTCAGAACAAAACAAGAACAAGCGAACAGCTTCAGTCCTGCCAGTCCAGGGGCAGTGTGTGAGTGGGGAGCAAGGCTCTCCGGGAGTTGTGATCACTGCAGCTACTTACTGGCTGTGAACCTTACCCAGACTTCTTTGTGTCCATTTCCTCATTTGTAAAATGTAAAATATATCTAAGAACTAGCCAAGAGCCATATACTTACTCACTGCTGAGGATGTTAGTTCTTCACAGTCAAAAAGAGTTAATGCTTTGATTGCTTGAAGGCTAATCCAAGGCTTTAAACTGTCTGATAGGAATTGTGTCCAGATGCAAGGAGCCCCAACTTTGCAATAAACACAGCCATTAGATATATTTATCATTGAGTTAGAGCATTGAAGAGAATTAGTCTCAACTGCACCAATTCCAGAACACAGTATCTTAATTGCATGACATATTTTGGACATTGTCCTGAAATGCTTCCGAAGACTGTAGAGATAGAGAACTCTTGAGATACAGTTTCAGAGTTTTTTTAAATCTGGAACTCAGTTTACCCATGACAATTGTTTTAAAAATTTCTTACAAAGTCCTGCATTCAGTAGCTGGGAAAATGGTACAGAAAAGACTGTGCTGATAGACATATAGAGTGGTAAGGAAAGGACAGAAGCTAGAAGAAACAAAGTAAGGGGAAAAAAGACAACTGCACTGACTCTTAATATTTCAAATGCCTGGAGGGTTGAAAAGAAAATAGAGCTCCTTTTGTAGGTGGAAAGAAAATTTTGTAGCTTTAGAAAGGTGACAGCTGCTGTAAATGACATAGCAGGTGCTGCTGCTGCTTCTCCCTCCTCTTGGCAGAAATGTTCCCCTCAGCAAACATGCTGCCGTTCAGCTGCATTTTAATGATTTTAATGCATTTTAAAGCCAGATCTGCAGAGCTTGCAGCCAGAGAATCAGAAATGCTGACAAAACAAAATTTTCTGAAATCAGGCATCCCTTTCTAATTCCAAAAGTATTAATGGCAGCCCTTTTCCATTTGGGCTTCTGTCCTGGTATACTGAACAGTTATAAGTCTTCAATATACTGTTTTTTTTTGCCAAGTATTGCTCTGCAGCTCGTTCATTTATGCAGTTTGGCCTGCCACACTGCTGTCATGACGAAGTTTCATTTAGAGATATTATCCTGTTAGTATCTACAAGTGGTTGAGATCTATAGAAGTCTAGATTGGTTGTCTGGGGTTGTTGGAATTTACAAAAGTCCATCTTAGCCTGTTACATAAACTTGTTTTGAAAGCAAGAAGAAATTAGAAGCAGATAGGTTGGCTTGTATAAAACACACAGGTTAAGCTCATTGTGATAGTATTTACAGCTATTGAAATCATGCAATGGCTATGACAATGAGAAAAATGGGAGGAAATTTTTGTAGCTGAAGTCACCGAGATGTGTCTTAAGTAATGTTCATGGAATGTGGTTGTCAGCTTTCATGTTGCTTATCTGAGAGTCACTGAACAGAGGCAGAGGAAAACTGACCGGGAAGTGCTAATGTCATCACGGCTGTCATCCTAGTGGATCCATCATTACACTAAGATGCTTCCAATAGAAGCCTGCTGTGGTGCTAAACCTGGATTTTGGCTGAATTTACTCATTGAGAAAAACTCACCTGTGAGCCTTCATTTCCTGAGTCACAGTTCTGAAGCACATTCACTATCTGAATAGCTTTGGGGATAGGAATGTTAAAAGTGCCAGCAAGTAAGGTCTTGAGCAGCTTTTTTCTAAAATAGAGCTCAGAATCCGGACAGCTTCAAGACTCCCTCTTATGACTTGAAAACTCGGTCTTCCAGAATTCAGTATTCCTAGACTTCAAATATATCTAGAAGTTTAAGAAGGCAAACAAAGCCAAACACCTCCAAGTCTGCGGTCACGATAATTTTGTTTTGATACTGCCAAAATGTAACATTTAAATGGTGGGGGTTTTATACTTTCTTTTCCAAAACCAACTTCAGATTTCCTATTTTTCCTTCTGAGGTGGTATTATTTCCTTTCTCTTCTTCATTCCATCACTCCCCAATTTCCGTTCTAAGAAAAATCATGACTGTGAAAAGCCCCATGGGAAGAATGGAATTGTCATGAAACGTCCAGTAAACTGATGTTGTGCAAATGGACTGGAAGAATCTGGATTACCTGGAAATAGGATCTTAGCCATGAACAAACTTCTCTATAATGGAAGGAGAAATAAGCTGGGCAATAATCAGTTACTTTGAATATTCTTGGTTTTCTCTTAAGTATGATACATTTTCTTCATGTTCTGCTCTGTAATGGGTAACATTTAAACTACCATGATCTTTATGCTAAGCCTAAATCTGCAGGATTGTGTAAATCTGCCAGCTGCTCTGGATGTTACTGTTTCAATAAGTGGAGGTCTACAACATGCTTCTTAAATTTCTGTTAATTTCTGTCTAAGTTATGAGGGAACCAAAAGATTTATATCATTTTAGAAGGGGGTTGGATGGAGTATTTACCTAAAATAGTACTGACTGTCCTGCAAAAAAATGAAGTGATGTCAAATACAGACTGAACAGACAGGGCCTGAAACTGTTCACAAACTATCACAACTCAGGTGGAGGTTCGAAGAGGTCAGTGTTCAAAGTGGTCTTGGTAGGAGACACACAGGGTGGGAAAGGAATTAGTTTTCTCTTTCGTAACAGGAGTTATCTGAATTTATTTCACATTTATTCTGTAAACTGTACTGGCAGTAAAAATATAAAAACAGCTGATGCTGTATTTCTAAGGACCTAAAACACTGCCCATTTCCGAGTACCTTTTCAGTGTTCAAGTTGCCTGAAATCTGACTATGCATCCAGTTTTTGCATATGAGCCTCTCTCTCCAATGGGCCTCTCTCTTAGTGATCCAAACCAAAATCCTGACTCCAGCTGTCCCTGTTTTGAGGACATTTCCATGTTAATATCTGAATCTTGCTCACAGAAGCAGACAGCTATGTCTGTCTACTGCTTGTAGTAGACACTTTTTCAGTTTGCAGTTGTGCCTGTGCTCAGAGGGAGCAGCCAGACTGTTTTCAAACTGTGTACAGGGTCACACTGAGGAAACGCCCTCTTGGAAGTTGCCTGGCTCTTTGTTCCTTCCATCAGTCTAAAATAAATGTCATTGAAAGTATCTCATTCCTCTTTGTGTATGCAAAGACCATGGGAACACTTACGAGTCAATCTCTTTCAGATACTGCATACAAAATCGGAGGAAATAACAATGTTTGGATCTGTCAAGAAAATCCAAAGTGTCCAGATTTCTTTGGCAGACATTCTCATTTTGTTTTTCCAGGCTGAGGAGCATGGAAGTACCCTTTCCACCTCTTTCCACCTCTCTGTCACTCGCAAGTTCAAGGCTGATGATGCTTGGACTCAGGGATAAAATTTAGAAGTGAATGGAAAAACACATTCAGCTGACCCAAAGGGGAATTGCATCCTCTACCTGCTACTGTCTTCCTCTGCATGTTTTACCTTCTTTCTGCAGGTTAAGTGACTCACTACATTCTTCTGCCATTTACTTATCTTCTGTTTTCTCTGTGTGCACAGCAAATCTCTGATGCTCGTGGGACTGTTCCAAGTTCAATAAAATTTCATTTTCTGAAGGTTATAAGATTCCTCAAACTCCAGTCAAGATCTGGAGCCAGAGGGGGGTCCAGTTTGCATAAAATCAAAGCTTTGCCACAGGCAAGTGACACATATAGCTCATTAATAAAGATCTTGATCTGAAAGTGTTGTTTTCTATGTGGGAAAAGTCAGCTTAAGTGACTATAAACTGTTGCTGAAATTTTAGCTGGAATTATGCACACAGTCCTGGCTGGCGTAAGCAGAAAATATTTGCACAGACATCCATTGTCTTGACCCACAGACAGAGTTCAAACAAACACTGATGGGAAAATTAAATTAGGAGTACAGGATATTGTCCTTCATTCTCTGCATTCAGGCTACTCAGATGGCAGAATCTGAAATTTATTTGGCATTTTAATTGGTCATAAACAAACTCAAAACGATTCCAAGGTTGGATCTGAACAGATTTCATACATGAATACTTAATATTCGTAACATTTGCCAGAAGGACAAATCTGAGTGTTGAAACTTTGCATTCATCTGCAAAACAAGGAAAGCAACAGAGGTGAACAGTGGAAGCTTATGCAGAGTCCCCTATTAACATGTTTCATGTGCTCCTCCGTGTTGTGCTGTGGTGATATAGAAAATAGCTGAAGCGTTTACTTTTTCACTAATGCTATGGATGATTCTGTTTTTCTCTTTAGTTTTTGTATCTGTATCAGCCTCCATGCAAAAAGTTAAATTTGCTATGACAAAGGAATTTAGCACTATCAAAAAGTTTTTAGCCTAATTGGCTGAATGGAAAAGTTGGGGAGAAAAATTTATTTTGGAAACCTGACACAGGAAATAAATAAAAAAGAAGGGTTAATGTAAGCATTTGTCTTTTCCCAGCTACCAGTATTTCATTTAGTGTTTGGTTTAAAAACTTTTTTTGACATTTTAAAATATATCTGCATTTCAAATGAAAAAAAAAAGAAGGAATAAAAATAATTCTTTTTAAATGTTCAAATGAAACATGCATGAATTGGATGAAACAATTGCTGTTTACCAGCCTCACAAACAGCTCAAAACTGTGGTTTCTTGCTTGCTTTCTTTTCTTTACAGCAAATAATTCTATTCAGTCTCAAAAATAATCTGTAAAGAGATCACAAAATTATCGTCTTGTCCTTCATCAGACCCCTGTTAACATCTGCCATTCTCCAGAAATAACCTGAAGGCATAAATCCAATGTCCATCCCCAAGTCTAGTCCCAATCTTTCCCCATCAGAACTGACATCATCACATTTCTCCAGATCCTCCTTTCCCACCATACTGAAATTAATAGTAATTCACTTTTCTTGATGTCAGTCTTCATCTCAGTTTTGTAGAAACCCACATTGAACATGGATCAATTACTGAAGACCTAAAGCAAATCCCAATTTAAATCTTGTCCAGAGTCTTATTCATGCTCCAGTTTCTGTCACATGCTACATACCTGCTCTTCACAACAGAAAGGATCAACAGTGAAATGGGAATTATTGGTCTCACAGAACCCAGCAACAGACCAAGCTTTTCAGACTTTGTTTACCTGAAACATAGCACCAACCATTGCTCTCCTCTCAGCAAAAACCTTACTCGCCCACACAGAAAGCACACACCTTTCCTAACAGTAGCTTTCATCCTGACCTACCAAACCAAAAGACTCCAGTAATAAGTTGACCTCTACAGCCCCTGCTTTCCTGCACTGCACTTTTAACATTGAGTCTAAATTTCTTCATGAATTCCCAAAATACCTTCTCCTCTCTTCGAACCACTCCTTGTTCTAGGCCTCAATGCCCTGCAAGAAACCACACTAATATTTGAATTTTGCTGCAGAGATCCCCAGCTCCAAATACGGTCCTTTTGGTCACCGTATCAAAAACCTTCACTTGCAGGCAACTTCTTTTTGTCAATTGTTGCCTGAAAACACATTTTTAAAGGTATCTATCACCAGTTTTAACTGTTTTTTTAATTTGGAATGATGAGGTTTAGTTTTAGTGTTCGTTGTCAGTGCTTTAACAAACCCTGGGCTAACAGACACCCTTTTTTTTGTGGCTTTCTAGAGACAGGAAAAAAATGCGAAGGTTTCTTCAATATAAGGGATGCTATGCAGGGGCAAATACACAATCTTCAGTAAAGGTGCAAATGCTTTTCCAGATCTAAGCTGTATAGAGCTTTGTTGGATGGGATTTTAATCTTTATCTTGCCTTACATTTGTATATGTGGGAAGATACTTTAATTTATTCCAAAAGCACTGAATAAATTAATACAATCATATTCTCTCTTTTAATCTGTAAAATTCTGCTAAGAGCACTCACTCCTCTAATCCAGTGCTAACTAAAAACTTGTGATTCCCATTCATTTTAGTAGGCATTGGAAGAAATTGCAAACCTGTACCCTGTAAAACTAGCAGTATAACAAAATAACGTCTCAGAATTAGCATAAACACTCCTCTCCATAGATACATTTCTTCAAGAGCAATTCATTGGAGAAAATATACTCCACAGGTTTTCTTTATCATATTTCTTTTTTGGTCATGTAAGAAGTCATTCCCCAAGGGCATTGTTCCCATTCAAGTAAAAGATAAAAATTCTCTTGAGTTTCATGGGAACAAGAATATTCTAAAAATAAAATTGTTCCTCTGATAACCTCTAGTGGATTTTTTTTTTCAGAAAGCCAACACAACAAAGATGACATTTTCATCAGTTCCGTTTCTGTCCTTGGAGTGTAATTCTGTTCAGTGCAAACACAGCTTAGGGGTACATGAAGGCACTTTATGTCATCTCGTGCACCCTCTGGATTGCCCTGAGGCTAAATTGTCCCTTTCTGGTGGTAGTTTACAGCTGCTTCTGGGCAGCAGTATAGCTCAGGAGCCTCCATATAAGTAGGGGAAAAAAAGTTTGATAGTCTCATACTGCATCATGGGAGGGGCGACTCTTTCTTGGATTCTTGCAATTTCTCATCAGCTCTGGTATGCTGCTGTAGAAGCTGGCTGTAAGTCTTCTTACACTAAGTCAGTGTAAGTTCTTACCACAGAAGAGGCTGTACGACTGTTCATAGTCGCTGTAAATCCTTCCCGAGGATGGCAAGAAACAGGGCTGCCACGGAGAAAGGTAGAGCGAAATACTGAAAGAACTAAAATCATTACATAGATTCAGCACTAGGACCACCAAGGCCACTGTGCTTGAGACTCTCTAGCTGTAAATTCTTCAGCTCTGTGCAGAGTCTCACAACAGACTTTGTGACCCAAGCCTTCTAGGAGAGAGAGGGATGTTTAAACTTTCCAAATGTCACTTCAGGTGAAACAATGAGCAATCTGTTTGTGATGAATGCTCCCTGTGTGCTGTGCCCTTCTGTCTCATCTGCAGTTTACTCTTGCAGTTAAACAAGGCACTGCAGGACATTTCCTCATGTCTTTTGAAGACTCCTTTGTTGTTCTGTATGAATATATAGTACTGCTGTTACCTTGCTCCACGGAGGCACTTAGCTGGGTGACCATGCTGGGCTGAGCAAACACCATTTGAATTGGTGCTCCGCTGTTCACTGAGTTACGCGAGTGGAGTGAGGGAGAGGACCACACAAACACAACCTACACCTATCAAAAAAACATCGTCAGCCTTTCCTAGAAGACCTCTGCAAGTGTCTCTGCTTAAATAAATGCTGCCCGTCGGGTTGCCTGCTGAGACAGAAGCTGAAAGAGAAAGGAGTGTTTGCTTGTATAGGCACTATACTGCTTCCTTTTCCCCATTTTACTTAAGGTGGATTGTGGTTCATAGCTGGATTTTTAAATGAAAGTAGTGAATATGTGGGCATCCATGTTACAGCAGATACAACTGTGGGAAAAGGCTGTAGAGAAGAATGCTGAAGACACTTGGGAGAACAACCATAACAATATATCGTGTGAGTGGAGTGAGGCAAGTGAGGTGTTGCATTAAGCTTCTCCACATGCATGAGGTGAACCAGGCGATAAAACCTTGAGCAACTCCAGCCAAAACTGAATTCTCCTGCAGTAAAAGAGAGCACTGTGCTCTCTTGGCAATCAGACTCCGTTCTGAATTCTCATTATTGTCCATATGGAGAAGTACATGGGGAGACTTCGGAAAGAGAAGGGACCAGAGGATTGTGCAAGATGGGGAAATGCAGCACTTTGAGAAGAAGGAACTTGCCATGGTCTGTGGGGAGTGAGCAGGAGCCGAGGGCAGGGGTCTGACCAGTGTGAACTGGCTGGTGAACGAGATGGGTGTTGCAGCTCTATGTTGGCTGCAGACAAAGCAGTGAGGGATACAAAGCTGTCACCTGGGAGGCAGAGGCCAGAGCCTGGGGAGCTGGGACACTCAAAGCAGAGTAGCTTCACAGGTGGCAAACAGGGGCTGTGATAGACTACAGGAAGAAGTGAAAGCCTAAAGTACTTACATGTAAGAGAAGAAGGGACAGGCACCATATCCCCAGCTTTTTGCAGAAGCCTCACCCCTTCCAGCTGGGCAAGTTCTGAGAAGAACAGATCCCTCCAGAGTTCATAAGCACCAGCACTCCACTTCCTGCTCAGTGATTTGAGCTCCCAGGGCCTGGAGCATCCCTGTCTAGTAGCCCACATCCTCCTGTCCTCCCAGAAGCCCCTCTGTTGGAGACAGAACTTTGTGAGAGAGCCTCTGTGCTGACCCCACACTCTTGTACCCTTCTTATGTCTGTGGGCACAGTGGAAGGGCAGAAGAGAATCAGCATGGTGGGGACTTGGATTCTCATGGAATACGTTTTCGGCACAGATTTCTCCATGTCTTTTTACTGGAGGCACCAGAAGCAAATCAACTCTGCACAAAGAGCTTGTCACTGCAAGAGAGATGCGACCGGTGTAAACAGGCACAGGAAGGATCTCATGCCTGGATGCAGCCCTGATGGAACCACACATGCCTACGTGGGGTAACACCACAGTCTGGTAGGAGTGCTTTTCTCCTCCCGGGGCTCCAGGCAAGCAACACAAGGTTTCCCAATCCTGGTACGCCTGCACTCTCTGTCAGCGCTGTGGTCCTGGCAGAAGCACCTGAGGTGAAGACGGAAGAGGTGGGCAAGGCCAGGAAGTGCTGAGTCCTTCCACAATTTTGGACGGGGCTACCACGAAGGCTCCAGAGGCTGAAGACTCTGAGCAGTGTGCCCATGTCCCTCTTCCCAGCCCCCTCTTCCTTGTGTACCTCCTACCTGGGGGAACATGGGGCAGGGGGCAGGCTGAAACCAACACGGGCCTTTCCAGACATTTGACATGTTTTGAGATGATGACATGTTTTTTCTTTACAGAAAAAAAGACAGTAAGAAACTATTGGCCACTTTGCTACATAAATCAAAAGTGCTAATGCTCTTATCTTTGCCTGTCACCTAGTGCAGCCATAGCTCTGTGAGACACAAACTCAGTTATTATTTCACCCAAGATTAAATTCTGAACATTGTATTTCTCTTCTTATCCTCACTGTAAGTAAGACTGAATCTCTAGGATCTGAAACTTTAGAGGGTACATTCAGACTAGATACAAGGAAGAAATTTTTTACGATGAGGGTGGTGAAACACTGGCACAGGTTGCCCAGAAAGGTGGTAGATGCCCCATCCCTGGAAACATTTAAAGTCAAGTTGGATGTAGCTCTTGAGCAACCTGATCTAGTTGAAGATGTCCCTGCTCATTGCAGGGGTGTTGGACTAGATGACCTTTAAAGGTCCCTTCCAACCTAAACTATTCTACGACTCTATGATTCTCGACTATCTATCTTTAAGTAGTACTTGCATCATACAATAAATAGAGCAGCATTTTTTGTTGTTGTTTTAAAGAACAAATGAGTATTTTAGCCATTCCTGAAGTAAACCTCTGGGAGCCCATTTTCAAATGTTCTTCAATATAGCCTCTAAATTTGCAGCTACAATTCAGACCATTCAAATTCCCATTTAAGTGAAAATTCATGGAATTTTCTGTAAAAAAAGAAATAAAGTAAGGAGGAGAATTATTACCAATGGGAAACCTTTTCCGGCATCTACAGTACTGGGCAGAATGTTTACATTAAGGTGTTGGATTTACTTGAAGCAACTGAAGTCTGAAGACAAAATCAAGTTTTTAGAAACATTAAAAAGTTAAATTGTAAGTATTTAATATTAATAGTGTCAATATATTCGTTTATACAGCTATTACAGCTTTCGTTTAATTTAAAATCTATTAAAGTAGCTCGCATCCCATTCCAGCATCGCTTACACGAGTACCCACGCACTTCTAGCGCCATGTGTGTTCTTCACCAGTAGAGAGCAGCACCAGCCTAACTAGTTTCTCAGTGCAAAAGTGGCTCTTCCTCCTTTCTTCACCCAACAACTAAAGTCAATGGAAGATTCCTCCCTACCTTTTTCAAGTGGAATAGCTGGTCTCATTACTGAATATTTCGCAGTGAAGTAAAATTTAACCATAGGTTTTATCACTGGCAGAAATCTCTAATGATCACCCTACTCAGAAAGCTGCTGTTGTTTTCTTCCTTCCAGGCTCTTTTACCTGGGACACCCTCTAACGTTTCTCACAGACAGAGACAATACCAAAGTTGAATGTGGGCCTGGCAGGCAGACGAACATGCTGTGTTGCCTGCGGTCTGCTTTTTGTTTAATATTGCTTTTCCATGGACTCACCAAGATGGGAATCACAGAACTGCAGCAACCTTAGAAAGCACACCGGAAAACAGGGTCCTTGTCCTAAAATGTATGTTATCTTACCTTAAACAAATATGACCCACACAGGCAGGTAGAGAGAATCCTGGCAAGGAAATAAGCTACATGTTCTACACTGCTCTTCACAGAGGATAATCACAGGAGGTGGCTGGTGCTTTCTTTCTACCCGGGGACTGACCAGCAGAGCTTACTTAGTGCCTAATTCATAAAATGCAGTGAATTGCTCTAAATCCCTCATTATTTCAGCTTTCGCATTAATTCTGGCTTGTGCTCCTCAGACCTACAACATCCCCGTATATGATCTGGGCTCTGGGCTGTCCTTGGCTGTCATGCCCAGGCTGGCCCTGCTCACCTCACTCGAAGAGCATGAGGCTGATTAGGTGGTTGTTTTTTGCGTTGAGGGGATGTCGGCTATTCCTTAAGAGAATAAGAAAGAAGTGTAAAAAATTAAAAACTCCTACCAGTAATTTGTTTGCTTAGAAATATGTCATCTTAAGTTTTATGCTCCAGTCAACATCATTGTGTCTTCAGACATCTTTGGCTAGCTTTCCTTCTCTTCAGCCTATGTGCCTCTTTTCTTCCACAAGCAGGAAAGAGCAAAAATAATTCATGGCAGGTGGGGTTTTCAGACATGACTAGCATTAAGTTAGACCAAAGCTAAACAATTTTGGAAACCATACCAAATTGATTGTGTACATACATGCCAGTTATTTTTCTTTTAAAGAGTACCAGATGACATTTTAAGAACAATACAGAATCAAAAATTGTAATTATTTATTGTAGAACAGTTTAGAGAATTAGTTACCTGAAGTATGAATAAGGTTTCAGTTCTGGTTGGGTCAGAACACTCTTTGAGAATGAAATGATGAATGGACAATCCCAAGCACAAATTCAGGCTGGGTAGAGAATGGATTGAGAGCAGGCCTGGGGAAAAGGACTTGGGAGTGCTGGTGGATGAGAAGCTCAACATGAGCTGGCAATGTGCGCTGGCAGCCCAGAAAGCCAACCACATCCTGGGCTGCATCCAAAGAAGCGTGGCCAGCAGGTCGAGGGAGGTGATTCTGCCCCTCTACTCTGCTCTTGTGAGACCCCACCTGGAATGCTGCATTCAGCTCTGGGGCCCCCAACACAAGAAGGAAATGAACTTGTTGGAGTGAGTCCAGAGGACGGTCACGAAGATGATCCGAGGGCTGGAGCACCTCTGCTATGAAGACAGGCTGAGAGAGTTGGGGTTGTTCAGCCTGGAGAAGAGAAGGCTCCGGGAAGACCTTCTAAAGCTGCCTTCCAGTACCTAAAAGGGGGCCTACAAGAAAGCTGGAGAGGGATTTTTGCAAGGTCATGTAGTGACAGGACAAGGGGCAATGGCTTTAAACTGAAAGAGGGGAGATTTAGATTAGATCTAAGGAAGGAATTCCTCACCATAAGGGTGGTGAAGCACTGGCACAAGTTGCCCAGAGAAGTTGTGGATGCTCCATCTTTGGAAGTGTTCAAGGCCAGGCTGGCTGAGCCTTTGAGCCACCTGATCTAGTGGCAGGTGTCCCTGCCCACAGCAGGAGAGTTGAAACTAAATGATCTTTAAGGTCCCTTCCAATCCAAACCATTCTGTGATTCTATGAAACACAGAAACGAGACCAAATTCACACTTTTTAAGAGAGCCGTATGATGAGTTTTTGGTATTTAAAACATTAAATGCATGCAATAGCATAAGTCAAACCACTATATACCACAGCAGTTGAAGGCAAATATTTAACAAACACAATCATGTTCCAGCAGGACATTGTAGCAGTTTGTGACATGACTAGTAAGTATAATTTTAAAACAGAGTATGGTATTATTTGTGCATAAAGGAATATGCTTGATAAGAGTATTTTATCTATGGAGAAGAAGTGTAATAGACATCATTTTCTAGGGGATGCACATTACTGAGGTCCTCTGAGGACTTACGGGGAATTAGCACAGAGGGTTTAGTGCAACCTTTCTGAGCACTGGCAAACGTTAGTTTCTCTGGTTGGTCTTTCAGGCTGTGAACAATGATGGTCAATTCTCAGTCATGCATATCTCTAAGCACCCCGGTATATGTTGCCTCAGCATTGCTGATATGGGCAGCAGTACTCTACTTTGAAGACTTCTTCTCAAATGCCACATCTCTCCTTGTATTTTCAGCTGTGTGTCAAGTGTAGACCCACTTTGCACTTTCTGTAGCCTCTCAAAGGTAATCCTAACGTGATAGATGGTACACTGTAAGTTATGCATCTTCTCAGGCCCACTTAGTCCAGTGATCTCTCTTCAGAGAAATAATAAAGAGCTGGGAAGTTTTGAAACTGTCAGCAGCTAATACACATTCTAAGGTCTGTTTAGGTTTTGTGAAGATAAAGCAATACCTACTCAGCAATTTCCAGTGCACTGGTTAGTCTGCAATGCTAGAAATTCCTCTTGCTCTGTTAAAATAACAGTATTCTTTATTTTGAAAGTCTGTTGTCTGTGTACAAAAAGAATCTGACTCAATAGGAATATTTACTCACAGTATTTATTGCATTCAGACTCTCTAGGTTGGGTGGGATATTTCTGAAGAGATTCCTTTCTTAGCTTTATGTAAATACCGCCTTCTCAGAGAGATGGGAGATAGGTTCTTAAAATCATGAGGGATGATGTTACATTTTTATTACAACACATCTCCCTGCCCGGTGATGGAATCTAGCTGAGAGGAACGTCTGGAAATTGCATAGCAACCCCATGGCTTTGGTTGTCTCAAGCAAACTGTGGGGTAAATTGTAATCCTTATCTGATGTTCCTTAGGATATCTGAATTCTTTTGTTTGTGAGTAACAGTATTTCGTCTCCTCTTTCATGGCAGATATGCATAACACAATGGTCTTTTTTTTCCTAGAAAGGAAGAAAAGAATGCCACAAATTAAATAGTAGGCAAGTAATCCCCCATCTGTAATGAGCAAGGACAGCTGCTC
Organism: Tauraco erythrolophus; assembly: GCF_009769465.1. NCBI lineage: Eukaryota > Metazoa > Chordata > Aves > Musophagiformes > Musophagidae > Tauraco > Tauraco erythrolophus. The sequence goes on from NC_141465.1 coordinate 8,762,672, forward strand.
AGCCAGTATTTTGCCCTTTATTCTTTGAATAGGATTGCCTCCTCTCTTCTTTGAGGCCACCAGGCACAGAATAATTTAGAAGTCTGTGATATTTCTTGGAAATAGCATTATTGCACGGAAAGGCAAGAATTCTTGTATTACAGACACTCATCTAAATGCTCTGATGGCTTGATCAAATGCCCAATAAAGCTAATATTTCCAAGGACTGTTTGACAAAGCCATATACTTTCCTATATAATAAATAGGAATAAAAATCAACTCTTATTATCAGTGCAATCCCATGTGTTTACTCCAACTGCCAAGCTACAATCTGTATTACTAAGGTGGTCATATTTTCTTTTTTTCCTTTAATATTAATAGAGTGTTTATTCCTTTACCCTCTTTAAACGCTGCTCGATCACATAGTCCTTCCACTAAAGGGAATTACAGGCTGAAGGGAAATCTGGAGAAATATCTGTGTTTTAATACTAGGTGTATGTCATCCAGGATCCCACTGGAGATGACATTATTGCTTTTCAATGGCGAGAGCTGGTCACTTGGGAGGTGATGTTTTTATTATAATCAGCTGCAGAGAACTGGTGAGGGTGAGCTCATCTGCAGCTGAGTATGTTTGAACTTTTGTACCTTTCAGTACCTTTCTGTGAGCAGTGGAAACTCTCTCCAACTGCGATGTGTTAGAGAGTTAGGTTTCCTGTAAACGTCGAGACCTTAGAAAACGGCCACAGGAAATGAACTTTTCAAAAGAAACGAAAATTGAACTGGAGAATGACAATGTTGATCATTGAAGCAAAGTAGTCTCATCTGGGTTCCGTAGGAAAGGATTATTATGGTTTAAATATCTGACTTGATCTTAGTCACAGAATTCACAGAATTACAAGACTTTTTGAATCTATGTCGTATTACACAAAGCAGATTCCACTTACACTGTGGCCTACCCTTTTGCTGGGAGTCTCCTGGGAGATGCTGAGCACCCTTAACTCCTATCTGGAGCTTCAAGGATTGGTCTTTAGTCTAAGCCTCGATAAACACGTCACATCTGCTTCCCTGGGACGATTTCCAGACGACGTGCATTTTATTGACTTTCTGTGAGGAATAAATGGAAAACTAGTGGCACATCTGGTGCTGCCTTCAAATCAATTTACAGTGGTTAAATAGATTTGAATTGGCACTCACTCACATGAAGAACCTGTCGTGCAGCTCTTTGTTCACTTCAACCCACCAACTGAGCTATTAAACAATTGCATTTACCTTAATGCAGATTTTGTTGGGGAAAAAAGATGACATTTTGCACATGGCTGAACTTTAAGGCAGTTAATGCAATTAAAGCAAAGAACTCCCAGCACAGTAGGAAACCTGGATAACAGGAACAATCGTTTAGACAGCACATTTCTGTTCCCACGGGAGCCAAGGCTAATTATCAGAGCCAAGTTGCATCCAGAGGGGTGAGAAGATGACAGCACAACAGTATTTCTCTGCACAGCTGCTCTAGTCAAATTTACTTACACGTCCTAGAGAAACAATGCTTTTAAAACAGATTTCTTCGCAGTGCTGGCTGGGAAGTGTAGATATAGGAGCCATGTAGGTGCCCTATCAAGTTTTCACAACAATTTGCAGTGTTTAAAAAGCAGCTTTTGCAGTTTATCTGGTATCATCCATATGGGTTGACCCTGAGTAATTTTGGAAAAGACGTATCAAAGAAAAAAGGAGTTTACAGAGAGAGAGGAGGAAAGCAGATCCAAGTCTGGAAATCGTCTCCACAAAACAGACACTTTCTTCTTTTTTCTTTTTTTTTTTTTTTTCTGATTTAAGTAAAAGCAAAATAACATTCCGCAGTCATCAAAGCATGTTCTCTTATCACAGAGTAGGATTTGTTAACAAATAGGGTTAACAGCATACTTCTTTACCTTTCTCTATTCTCTTTACTAAACTACATCAGAAAAGGTGAGAAAGAGCAGTTTTGTCTAGAGCACTTTTGTGAGTTAAAAGCATTATTTTGTGCTTAAGGCACTGGGCCAGGTCTTGGAACATCTGGTTCAGTTCCTGCCTTTTCCATAAACTTCCTGTGTGACAAAATATATTTGCACTTCAATTCCCAATCTGCTAGGCAGGAACCATGCTGTTTTATTGTTTTACAGAGGTGGTCAGTTCATGAAGTCTATGTAAGTACCTGCACGGCCCAGTTCAACGGAAATGTGACTTTAAGCTGTGGACAAGGGTTCATGACTTGATATTCTGAGTATCCAGTCCCAGATCTATCACTGTTTTCTGTGACTTGAAAGTGTCTCTCGGCGTGTTGCCACCTGTAACATGAGAAAAACGCTACTTTCTTATTTCCAGCGGCAGTTGTGTGAATAAGTTGTTTGCAATGCTTCGTAGTGCTCAGGCAAAGAAACGTGCTGCAAATACGGAAATGATTTGATCACGCAAATCCCACCCGCTAAGGTGTCCTTTGCACAAGAGCCCTTTCACTGTCCGTTTTGCTGCTTCTCCTCACAGAGCTTCTTCCCTCTTGTTTCCAATATGAAGAAATTCATTCAGACTTCACACATTATTATCTCTCGACTTGCAGATGTACAAATCCAGCTGCACCAGCCTGAAAGACGAGGAATGAGTAAATGATGGTTCCAGTCTGATCTTGGCCAGAATGCAGTTAAGATTTTATCTTAACAGCACCTTTGGTGTTCAGGGAAAGGCATTGACCTGCGGGCCATCTTCCAGCTTGTGCCTAATGGGGATGCTGGCCCTCGGCCAACAGCCCAGCAGAAAGTCAAGTTGTGAAACAGGAGAAGTATTTGAGTCAACTCCTGAAATAGGTGGAGAGCATTGCAGGAAACTAAGTCTTCTTACCATCCACTCTGGGCTACATCTTTCCTTCCAAAGATTTTATCATTTCTGTGGCTTCCTGAGAATTTTGCAGCAAGATTATGATCTTAGCCTACAAAACAGCTGGAAGACAGGCCCTAGCTGAAAATGATCTGATGTGAACTGACAAGTTTCTAAGAAGTCTACTTTTCTGTAAGGGAGCCGATTGTTTGGGACAAATGCTGCAGCCATCTCCTTTAGGCCGATAATTTCTCTTGTGGAGGAAAATGTTTTAAATTGCTACACAGGACCATTACATTCCCAACTGTAAATATGCTAATTACCTGGTCCTGTTCTTATAGTCCTATGAATCTTTCCCTTTAATCTTTCACTGAAAAACAGGAAACTACATTCTCAAAATTACAGATCCAAATGTTGTAACAACCTGTTTGTAATGCAGTATTTCTTTAAACTGTGTTCTGGTCCTGTCTGTAACCGCCTCCTTCTAACTGAAGGGATATGGTTTTTTGTAATGAAGGATTATTTCACCGTAGTGCAGGGCTCAGCAATTCTGTGGAGCACGGAGCAAATGGTGTCCATATCCTCCTTGAGCTGAAAAACAAAAGGAAAGCAAGCAAGCAGGCTTTTGAGGAAGGATTCAGCTTTTCATTCCAGGGTTCTTACTCACAGCAATACACATTCCACAAGCCAGTCTGTTCCCGATAAACACAGAGCACACCCTGCTTTCTTGGGAAAAAACATCTTCTAGTAATGTAAAGGTGACTGTTTGGGTTGATGAAGTGATAAGCTAGGTGTCTGGAAAGAATGCACAAGACATCGGGATATAGTATGCAGATCTGGTCATACTTTCTCTAGAAGCACACCCCATGTTGTGGGGTTCCTCAGAATCTCATCCATGGGTACCCCAAAGTACTTTCTGAAACAAGAAACTCTGAAGGCTTTTTTCAGGATTCCCCTTAGCCCCGGGGAAATAACCACTAATATTTTTATTGTGGTGAGTTTCGAGAAGAGGAGGATCAGATAATACAACACTGCACCTGCTTCTGGAAAGCAGAATGTGAAGAAAAGGTAATAAAGACGGAGCACCAGGGATTGGGAATGTCGGAACAAGTGCAGCGTGTATTCGGTGGGAGAAAAGAATCCCTTCACACACGGCTAGGAATGCTTAATAAACAATTAAAGGACCAGTGTTGGCTGGTTCTAGAGTGAATCATTGCTTAGCAGTATAGTTTTTAGAAAGTCATGCCTTTCATTAGACTATCCATTATAGACAAAGTTTGTAATATGCAAACAAGTCTGGGTTTTGCTAGCTGTATCAGCGGGTCTAGAAAGAGGTTACCTCCTTGCCTCACCTACAGCCTTAGGCTGTTGTAGCTACAGCAACACTGCTACATTTTCATGCTGTTACGGACTCCCTAGGCAAAAAGGGTATGAAGGACCAGCTTGTGAAAATCTATGACTCTCCAACAGCTTCAGCAGAGTTTTTCTGTTTTACGTGAAGCAAGAATCAGGCCTGTGTTATACATTAAGTCCTTCTTTGAGGCCAATGTCAAGTCTGGTGTAAAAAAAGGAGAATTTCATGAATTCGTTTCAGAGCAATGATCCAGATAGCTAAATAGATTTGAACGAGTAAGAGTGGAAATTACAGCAATGTGAAAAGAAAATGTGTAAAATGAAGAACTAAAGTAGAATTTTGAAAGATGCTAAAAAGTAGATCAAATAATAAAGTCTAGTGAAAAATACTGTAAACAAGCAGGACTTTTACATCTGAAACTCTGTGCAGAGAACTTCATTCTCAAATATAGGTCAAATTTCCAGATGCTTCCTGATAACGTGGGAGGCACTCTGTGCCTGCATGCAATTCCTCACTTAGATAATGCATAGGAAATAAAATGATCTGAACTCCCAAGGCACTTGACCCTGTGTGCAGTTGTCTAGGAACAAAATTATGTACAAAATATGCAGATATTATCACAACCTTGTGTATATTGTGATGCCATGGCAATGGAATTTGCTGAAGAACTGTGGTCTTGACTCTTTCTTATTATTAGATACTATAAGGAAGGGAATGATAAGGTTTTTGGAAGCCCTCAGAGAAGTCTCTGTGGTGGGCATTTTGCAGGCATCTAGTAAATGACAGTCCCACCCTAAATGAACACAGACTACAGAATGGGAGGATGCATCAGAAGGTGTAAATCACAATAGCAGTTGCAATAACTGTGATTAAAAGGAAAAAAAAGAGATAAGTTTCCAATCCTTATGAGTTTTAAAATACCTTTGACAATGCCAGCCGAATATGATCAGTGTACTGAACTATGCTTTTAATGTTAGCTATGAGAAGGCTGAGCTCCTCGTCATCTCAAAGGGATGGAAGGTGAATTTGGAAAGGAAAAATGTTCACTTAGAAACAGCACAATTAACCGTGTCACTGCAGAGTAACTCTCTAACTCTGTCTTCTAGCCATATTCATCCCACAAGCCCAGGCTGCCTTCCCTACCATTACAGGTGCGAAAAATCTCCTCCGCTCTTTGTCTAGTTGCCAGAATTTCCAGCTTTTTGACATGCAAATGTGGTAACTGCCAATAGCTGAATATGAAAAAGTATGGAGAAGGCATAAAATTAATCTATAATGAGTACGAAACTGAAGAGCTTATTTGGACTGTTTGAGTTAATGTTAAAAATATTTTTTTAGAAAGTCTTGCTTTTTAAAATATAAATGAAACAGCTTTCTAATATGCTATCCCAGAACATCTCATACTTGAGTTCTTACGTACACATAATGCTTGAAAATGATCATTTTTACTTAATCATGGATACTAATATTAGTAACATAATCCTGGAAATAGGCCAGCTTATGTTCTGATGACAGTTTACCTGGGAAAAAAAAAGAGGTGCTTTGTACACTTTTTTCCAAAAGTAGTACACAAAACACAAATTATGCAGCTATTGTTTTATAGCCCTAGGTATGTCTCCATAGCCTGAAGAGTTCTCTTACACAGCCATGAAAGCACGTAAGCTGCAGTACACAGTTCCTGTAGCAAAGTATCGTGAGACCACAGCTAAGACTCAAAATTAACTTTCATTATTCCTGAGTTAGTATATTTATAATTAAAGGTACTATTATTCTTCTTGTGCACGTAATTGCCTGACCAGTCAAATAGTTACTTTTGATTTAAGAACTGGATCGAATCTTATGTTCAACTTAAATCCAACCTCTTTACATAGTTTTATTTTAAAGATCAGCCTGCAACTGCCACTTAGCAGGTCTAGGACTCATGCACACTCACTCTGGATAATATTTTGTGGGGCTAACAGAGGTCCAGACCATTCCTTTCTCATTTTATTTCAATTTTGACATCTCTTTGTTGGTTACCTTTTGCATTGCACAGCCTCAGCTCAGAAACGACTACCGAAACTGCAGCCACAGCATCCCACCAGGACAGAGGCAGTCCCCGTGCAGAACCTGTCTGCAGCCCAAGAAGGGGAAGATGAAGCCAGCAGCAGCCTGGATGTAAGTCAAGCGCGGGACAATCATGCCAAACAGAGCAGAAGTAAACCACGTTAATGGAGCAGTGTACGTATGCCTGCATTGGCACTCCAGTTCGGTGAGTTTGGCGCTGCAGTTAAAAGGGCATAGGGCATGCCTCAGGGTTCCTTTCCCAATCTCTGCTAGAGCTTTTCTAAGAGTTGGTCTGTGATATATGGAAAGTGAATCTACGGATATGTCTCTGCCTTATGCATATTCTCCAAAATGTGATTTTATGAAGCCTGAATTTGACTGATGAGGTTCCAGACTGGCACAACTCCGCTAGATGCGCAGTTGTCTGTCCTGCTGAGACTGAGCTTGTGTGTGTTTGGGGGCCACCTGACAGTTATCAAAAGTGAATAGAGGCAAGTTAAGAAAGCTAAGGCAGGGGAGCAGATTATCTTGGGAAGGCAAAAGCCAAGGGTGCATCTGATTTCATAGTCAGACCGTGATCAGACATAGGCAGAGCATGATCAGATACCCTGTTACAGGACTTCCAAACTCTTTCAAGATCGTACCTCAACACAGCCTAGTCCAAGCACTATCAGATCCTCACCAGGAAAAGCTGAACCTAGAGGAGCACTGCAACAAGGAGCAGGAATCCTACAGAACCAAGCAGAGAGGTGTTCATGAGTCAAAGAACAAGTAGTGAATCCACTAAAGCCTGAGGGGAATCTAGACACTACTTAAAGCTTTCTGAAGCCATGGGGAGTTTTTCAAACTATCTGTATTAAATAAAGTACATTCCTCAGTCCTAAATAGCAGTGGCAACTTTAAATGTCTCTCGCTTTTTTGGCTTTTTTTTCTTTCCTTTGGGAGAAAGTTGGGGAAAAAAATAACTTGAGGTTCTGTATAAAAGCCTTGAGGTCCACAAAATGCAATCTCCTGTTATGGCAAACAGTCATTTAATACAAATCTCCTCACAAATTGTTGGCAATCCTTTTAAAATATAATTGGTCTTCTTGCTCCTATTATGTCAGAAGGCTGGTTTAATAACTCCCTGCTCTGCTCTTTAGAAAACCTTTTAGCTGTCATTTTGCCAGTATCATCTTTTGCAATGAAGATCAAGTTCCTCTCATCTATGAGCTTATCCAATTGCTCATTTGAACAATATCGCTCTCTTAGGCACTTTAGCAAGATAGGCTTTTCATGAATGCAGTATCCAGTCTCCTGACCAGCCTAGCGTCCAGTCTCTGAATGTGTTCTGTGCACCCAATCCAGATCAAATATTTTTTTTTTTTTTTTTAATAATGGTGACTAAAACATGACATTCCAGGAGATGTTTTATTATTTCATATAAAATGAACTTCTTATTTCTTTATCTCTGTTAAAATGTCTTGCTTCTGAGATGAGGATCAGATTTGTCTTTTTCACGTCTTCATGTCAGTCACATCTCATAATTGGGCCATCAACCTAACACATGGGTCCTTGTCCCTGGACACCTCCAGTTGATTAACTGTCAACTTAAATGAGAAATTCTTATTAGTCTTTGCATTTTATTGTAATTCATCACATTTCTATTACTCCTGACTTAAAAATTGATCTTTCTTGTACGATAATCTGTTCCCTCTCCTTATACAATATTTTGCCACTGTACTGAATATGCCTCCAACTATGTCATCAACAGATTTCATTAATATGTCCCTTGGCTTTGTGCCAAGGCCATTCAGGAGAATATTTTATAATACTGAGCTTGATAAACAGTCCTGGAGGATGCCTTTCTGTAATCTTCCTTGAACTCTCAGTGATAAACCTTTGTTCTCTCTCTCCCTTACTCTCCTTGCCAAACCCTTTTGGTAGTATCATACTCATTTGTAGTCACTTCTCCACTTTAATTGATGAACTGTATGAGAGTGTTTTACAGAAGTCATGATAGATTTACTGCATTTTCTTTCCCTAAAAAAAGTTGATTGTTGTCAAAAACAATGCCAGATGAATCTGCTATCTTTCATAAACCCAAACTGCATTTTGTCCTATTTTTCTTTACGTTTATGCCTTCTGTACAATATTTTCCTTTACAGCATGTTCTAAAGCCTTGTATACTATTGAAGTTTACAAGTGCATCATCATGTTCTTTCTGTATTGTTAAACACAGAAGTAGTGTTTGCTTACGAGATGGAAAAACTAGCCACCATTTTCTTTTGGAGTCTTCAATAAATAATCATTAATTTCTGATTTGTTAGGATTGCACAGTGATCCATTTTTTAAATGATTAAAGACTCCTTTTTTCTTTCTCTTTCTCTATTTTTTTTTTTTGGTCTTTTTGGCAATTCATAATTTATTGCTATTTTTTCTGATCTCCAAGGCAGAGAAATTTTAGTTCATTAATTTCCTTTTCCATTTTTTCTAAGCTTTTGTTTATTTCTAATATATTTTTCAGGTAGCTGCTCATCCAGTTACAGTCAGATCCCTCTTCTAAAAGCATTTTTGTTTTCTTGGGATTCAAGTTACAGAGGGTTTTTGCATCTCCCACTTACAAATTCTCTCAAATTTTCTCAACATCAGGACTTTGAGCTCTTCAGTCCAGCCTACTTCACCAAATCGTTCTCTTTGTTTTATAAATTTTATTCTTTTTTCCAACATTGCTTTTTGTTCATTTAAAATAATTTCATTTATATTTATCTGATCTAACTCATGATCATCAGACCCAACATTATTTTATGCTGCTGTTGTTCTTTAGCCAGTTGGAGCAAAGACCACAGTGAGTAAACTCACTACCAACAGCAATGAGTAAAGAGTGAATTCTCAAGCTTTTTCCTTCCCCAAGGTAAGTGAAAAGCATTACAAAAGAGAAATAATGTATTTCTTCTATTAGAACAGCACATCTTTCAGTTCACATGATGGCAACTCTCTTTACCACGTCTCTGATTTATAGTGATGAAGAGGCTGATTCATTCAACACAGTCTTTTCTTCCCAATGAAAAACGTTTGTCTCATTTTTTTCAAGGCACATTGTACCTATTCCAGCGATGCCCACTTTATTATTTAAGGCTAGAGCCCTACCCCTTGAATAATTCTGATGATTCCCAATAGGGCAAATTTAGGGCATGATATTCTGAGAAGACACAACAGAATCTGATGGCAAAAGAAAGGCAGTGAAGGCTACTGAGGGAGGTGAATTTTTATCGTGTGATGAAGGGGTGTGCTAGTAATTGTGGGAAGAAATTCAGGTTTAAAAAAAAAAAAGATATCAGGAAATACTGACGCCAAAATACACCACAGTCCAGAGACATCTTCCAAAGGGAATCTTGGAAGCAGAAAAGCCTTGTACTTTTAAAAGCAGATGTGACAAAGCAACAGAATAGGTCCTGCATTTTTAAGCTGGCTAGCAGAGATTTTTTCCGTCTCTAGCTTCCATGTGTCTGTGTTCCCTACCTCTTTCCCTGACAGATGTTCTACTTCTTATATTAAATAAGGAAGTAACAGCACTCTTTACTGACTGTTCCTCAGTTTTCACTCATGATTTAACCTCGGATTTCAAGTACTGCTGCACTGCTTTGCACCTATTCCACTGAAATTAATTCCAGCTAATTTCTGTCTTTTAGGTGCTGTTCCTGTCTGTGGCTTAGCAAAGGAGGGGGAGGAGGAAGAAACGCTACCTGCCATTTATCAGTTCTGTGAATGAAAAAACTTACTTTTAAGGCACAGCTTGCAACCTATGGGTCGGACACAAAACAAAATAGTTTTTATTCATTCTGTTTAATATCACATACTGAAGTTTGAGGCACCAATGGTAGGTGATTGATTTTTGTAGAACTTGTTCCCATATCTCTGATTTCTTTACAATCTTTCTGCGTACATTGTTAGATTTACATGCATTCCTCCTCAAATACTAGGCTGGAGTCATTCTTCATCTTCCAGGGTGAACTAATCCATCATTAGATGGACCCATGCAGATCCATATGAAATGTTTGCTTTTAAAGCCAAGCTTTCTTACATCAGCTTTTGACATTTTATTCACTTGGACAACCTGATTAATGGTGTCAGCATTGTACATTTGCTTTGCAATGAATACTAAGCAGATGTTATACTGGCTTGTTGCCCCACACTGAGCATGAAGAGGTAAATCCTGTGAGACCTTGGTTTTGTTAGTAGGTCACTTACCAAAAGGTCAAATGTGTTCCTTAATCTGTTTTATACATAAATATTATATTGATTAATCTTAGATTTTTGATTTAGGTCTTCTGGGAGGGTCCTTTATATTAGAAGTACGGGGCCAAAACTTGATGTGTCAGACTAGGCAAAACGTCTGCTGACCGTAAGGGCAATTTTTTCTGCGAGGGCTTCCAGGTTAAACCAGTTGTGAGTTGCTCTCATTATACCTTGCATTTTCTCTCTCAGCAGGCATGCAGGCAAGTTCTGCAAGGAGAGGTAATGTCTTTTCATCAAACCCATGGGATGTAACAAAATAATATTTCAGCCACACAAGTCCCTCTTTAGGTCCGAAATGGAAACCACAAACGTCAAGTGCAATACAGAGTTTGAAGGGAATAGTTCTTCCCAAACATCTGGGTAAAGACCCCTAGGATAAAACAAAATGTTAGTAAGAGAAGAGATGATACGCCATACATAATTATTTTCCTTCAACATGGGCTAAACTTTAGAAATGAACCTACTGAAGTAGAACTACATCTGTTTGACACTGGCAGAAGAGAATCAAGTGCATTGATATGGATTTCACAAGTGGTCCTTCGCCCCAAAGTTTGACTCAGATCTGAAGTTTCCCAAAGTTCGAGAAGTCTTCAGAATCAGGGCTCTTGGGCCCTTCTCACATAATTTACAAAATGGAGGCTATAAGCCTGCATTATCTGTTGTCCTGGGACAAACATTTTGAATATGCTACTCTCCCAGCTACACATCTCCCTACTTTCTGAAAATCCAATGGAATTATTCATTTTATTTAATTTACTAATGTATTAATTTTACACTTTTATAATTTAATTTTATATGTATATATGTGTAAAATTGTTAATATATTAATTTGTTAATTCCCATGTGGGGTGTGTTGTTTTTTTTAAAAAACATTCTTTCTCCATTCTAGCCAAAAAGAAGAAAGAAAAGAGAAAACCTACATAGTAATCCCATACAGATAAAAATTAAATCTATTTCAGTGGACGCAAGATACAAGTATTCACAATGCTCTCAGGTCTTCCAGCCATCTCTAAGGCTCAGGGACTTAATCCCAACTGAATCTCTATTAATGCCCAGTATTCACCCTTCAAATATGGTTTTATAAAATAATTTTGAGCATTTATGATATTTAAATACCAGAAGTATGATATTATTATTTTTATGGTTTAAAACGTTTGAATGTAAGCTAGTCCAGCTAGAATGGCACAATTACATTGACACAATTCTGCTGGTCAGAAAAACCTCTTTGTAACTGTTCTTGTCCCACAAATTCCTGGGAGCTTGGTTATTTAGTTAAGCTGAAGAGAATGGATTCAGCTCTGGAGGTCCATGGTGCACTCTCTGCTTTTGAAGGGTATGACTAATATTTAATTCAATATTTCATACACCTCTCTAAAAAGACAAACATAAAATGACAAAGAAATATAAATATAACTAGACCATCTTCTGTATTAAGTGTATTTTCCTCATAATTACATGTAGGTTGTTTATATTTTTTTGCCTAAGCACAGATATCCTAGTTACTTGCATTTCATTAAAATAAGTCCTTCTGTGACTAAACAACCAATGCATTTTAAGCCTGTTTGTTTAAACTATTGAGAGTTTACATGCACTAAAAGTCTAGAGGTAACGAGGCTTTTGCTTATTGAATACCTTTTATGTCCCCAGTGTATCTTTACCTGTGTAAGCTGAGTCTCAATTGTGACATAAAAGTGGTTTCTAACTGAACTGGTCGCCTTCCAGTGGACTGTACCCTTCCCCTTGGATACGAATTTGCAAACAAGCAAGCTACTGAAAGGTCAAGGGATAGAGAGAAGCAGCACCCTGAATAGAATGGCACTTGTTCCGTCCGCCTCTTCAAGTTGCTGACTTCCTTGCTGTCTCCATGCATTCGTTTTCATAATAGAGGTGATCATCTGGCCTTTATGACGGCAGATTGAATGTAAATCAGTTACTGAAACATAAAACACATCCTAGGGAACTCTGTGCACACTGGCATACAAATGAAGATCCTAGTGCTGCCTAGGGATATTGGAGGTGACAAAAGAAAAATGTTAAGTGTTGCTGATTGACTCTCGTTGTTGCAATTTCTATGAGGCTACAGCAGAATTTCACAGTCTTGGTGAAAGAAGGGTTTCTTTTAATTCATCTCCCTTCTCCCATTGCTGTAAAGCTGTTTAAGAGACTGGACTTCATATTTCAGTATACAACTTGCCACCAAAACCATCCCCATTTTTGACATTTCTTGGACTGAATTGGACTCCAAACTGGGAGATTTCTGCTTACATTGAGATATAATCATGTACTTAATGGCCTTATTTAAAGCACCAAACCTAATGAAAAGATCCTGCTGATCTATCACTTAACAGAACTACTGCACATGCACATTCAGTCCAGGACTTCTCAGGAAAAAGGCGCACATCCATACTGCTGTGCCTCCTTTCCGGAAGCCCGTCAGTTACTGCTCTAACCTTCTGATGTTCAATACGGTAATCCCTTTCTCTTTAAGTTTGCCCATAAAATATGATTTGGTGAACCTTTTTCTTCCCATCTGCTGCAACTGGCTGTCCAACTTCATGATTCTCTCCAAATAAATTTTTGCTAACATTTGTATAAGTCACATCTCATTCACAGAAAGAGAGATTGACACAACTAGGTTGCAATCTCATCCAGCCACTAACATCTTTCTCATTAAGTCTTGCATGAAGCACATTGGGGCATGTGTCAACAGCGAAGCTGTGGCATTGTACTTAAGAGGAGTGTGTGTCATATTTGCCTCATGCACCTGAAAATGGAAAGAGGCTATGGAATTGAGTATCACCAGTCATAAATTTCACAAAAACACTAGGGCTGAAAACACAATGCTATTTTAAGAAGATGTGGGGCCAAGGAGTACAAGTCTTTTTTCTATCTTTTGGTCATATCAAACTTTCTAGTTGATTTGGGCTGTCTTTTAAAATTATTTCAACAATCATGATGGCTAGAAACTTACTTTTTTTTGTAATATCTTTTATCTCTCTCTTTTTTTTTTTTTTAGATTTGGATTTTGATTCTTGAAACTCTTGCACAGTCATTGCTTGCCAGCATCCAAGTGCTAGCAGCATCACAAACAACACAAATTTCCTGGGTTTTATAGTAACTGGCAATGCTGTTCTCCAGCGAGAAGCCCTGTGCATAAAACTTGGATTTCATATAAAACAGCCCTATTTCTTCTTTAAATTTGATCATATACTCTCATTTGCATATGTGTCTTTAGTACAATGTTTCTTTATATATCAGTAAAGGGCTGCTTCTTTTGGAGAACCAGATGTCTGAAATTTTTCTAGTTACCACTGGTCAATGAGATTGGAAGCAGGAATCAGTGTAAAATCAAATTATGATTCAAGCTGGTAAAGTGACTAAAGTAATTCAGAGGCAAGAATGAGTAAGGATGCAGGCAGAGAAGAGGACTAGAAGATTACAGGCAAGATACAGTGTTTGGAGGAGGAGCACAGGTCATGAAAGATCATTTCAACCTGGAGTTTGTGTAACAGAAGCAAAGCTAAAAAAGGAAACGAAGGTCCTGACAAAAATGTAAAATATTGAAAAGAATGTGGAGAGCAATTACATTAACTGTAAAATACCGATTAAATGTATGGCAATAATTGAAGCAGAAGACTCATGGTTCCTGATTCAGTCTGCTCTTCATTCCCACAGAAGCTTATTAATTAATTAATGATTAAAATCTTACCCATGCTTTTGTGCTGAATTAATGCTATAGTAATCGTAGTCTCCTCCTTCAGCTTTCCCTGAGCCATGGGATTTACTGCATCCAGGGAATGTAGACTGCTCAGTACTTCAAAATTCTGCTTTTTTTTTTTTTAAGGGTACCAAACCCATAGTTATAAGACACAATTAATCTTTAAGGTTTTTCTAACTGTTTTTACTTGAAGGATCTTAGTAGTAGTGGGCATTGATCCAATAAACATGAACTCATTCAACAGTAGGAGACAGTATGAGATCTTCCCCAATATTTTATTTCTCTATGTTACCATGTTTAAATGAGCAAAAAAAGCTTCATTTTTCCCCCAGCATCCCTGAATTGTTTCACATATACAATGCAGTAAAAACGTAAAAGAAAATTGTTCTTGGAGTTTATGTTACCATTTTTTCCTGATAATGACTTTAGGCACAGTGAAATTAACAGATGTTTCGTACCAAAATAACCCAGAACTAACTGCTAAGTGTTTATTCTCTTTTGAAAACACAGAACAATCAGCAACCGAGTAACTGCAGAGTGTCAAATAAATGTGCTTTACGTACAACCATGAGGCTCCTATCTGAAGTGAATTAAAAATTAATCTTAGATAAATATATCATGGTGGTTTTGTAAATGTGTTTCTGAGGATGAGATTAATTACATCCATTGATGTGAATAATACATAATCAATACCCCTTTTCCTTTCTAAAAGGATGAAATCAAATCATTCTGCAATTGGGACTTTGTTGTTGTTGTTCTTGAACATATCAGCATAATAGGCAGTTAAAATGGGAACAAAGAAAAAATGAAAACAAAGAGAGGAGTAGAAGGATTTTTACTAAAAGCTATAACAAAAATTAGAAATCCCAAACGAGATGACAATGAGTAGCCAAGAGCAACAAAAGCTGGATCCCGTGGCCTAGACCCTGCAGTCTTTTAGTACCACAGATTTAGCTAATGCCACAGAGCATACGGCAGGGTTCTGGAAGTGTTTGCAACATCAGGCACCCACCATTCAGCGTGGCAGTAGGTTAGTGGTAACAACAGTTAATAAAACAACAATTGAAATATCATGTGAACTCCTGAAGCTTCAGAGATGTTTCCATTTTGTAGTCACGATAACTTAAATTACTCACACTATTTCATGGGTTTTCTTTGAATATCTAGTTTAAAATACTGTGGAACCATTTATCAAACTGCATTTTCCAAAAAGCAGAATTATGGCAAAGGAGAACAATAACCTTTTCAATGACAGTTTCTGTTTTAATTCAAATACTTTAACAACTAAAAATAATAAGAAAAGGGTGGGTTTTTTTTTCCAGTGTTGTTGTGGCTGTTAAATTATAAAGCTGCATTTCAATGAATAATCCCTTTATATACTATGAAGCCTGGACTGTTTTAGAGATGGCATGTTTTTTCCATGGCATATGTCAAACTTGCCTGCTGAGCTGGGTCCAGTTATTCATGGGCAGGACACTGGATATATCCACTCTTAGGCAAAAGGGCTACTTACCTAATGAACATGGAAATTAAAGATTCCTTTTAACATTAAATGTTCTTTTCAGAGTGGCATCGAGACGTCCCTGTATTGTGGTAGAAGAGTTTGTATTTTCAATATATTTGCTGGATGGTTCATTGTGTCCAGGAGTGTTTAATCCAACACAGCTTCACAGGAATACTAGGAGGAACTAAAGTACAGCAGATGACCTTATTCAGGTCCCTCAGTCTGGAGAGAACTTTACTCTCGTTAAACTCTTGTAAATGCCATGAAACATTTTGGCTAAAGAAAATTCTGCAATTTAGTTTAGATTTGAGTATTACATGCTTAAAGTTATTTGCAAACTTAAGTTTGACGTCTCAGCAGATTGTAGGATTTAACCTATATACTAACTTTTAAGAAAACACTTCCACAAAGTTAATGTGCAGTAGTGAGGCATTTGTCTCTTGTTTTTCCGGTGTTAAGACCTCTAAATTTATCAGGCAAATTTGACTATACTGTCACTGTAGCTGTAATC
Source organism: Tauraco erythrolophus (assembly GCF_009769465.1). Taxonomy (NCBI): domain Eukaryota; kingdom Metazoa; phylum Chordata; class Aves; order Musophagiformes; family Musophagidae; genus Tauraco; species Tauraco erythrolophus. Next base: position 8,778,906 of record NC_141465.1, read on the forward strand.
TAAACAACTCTAAGAATATGCTCATTAAGCAGATATCATAATTCTTTTGGCTGGAATTCCACCGCAAGCAGTGGAATTTGTTTTCTGGAAAAAGAGGTAAAGTGATCTAATAATTCAGTGGATAGCAGAGAGGAACTGCGAACCTGAGTACAGATCTGGACTTGCTCACAAGTGATTATCTGGGAACAGTGCTAGTAATAACCTTCAGGTGTCTGCAGACATCAAAAAGGAGACATACGGTCCTTAGATGCACATACAGCACTGTATTAGCTGGGTGGGCAGGCCTTTGTATTTACTGTCACAGAAAAAACCTAGTGCATGTGACAATTAAAGATTTAAGGGATGAGAAGACGGAGGTGCTAGCAAGGATCTAATGTGTTAGTATCATGAAGGAAGTCAATAATTTGTCTGCTTTAAATGCATTATTCCTTTTCTTCAAGTGGAGGAGAATCAACCTCCTCAAAATAAATTCTTATTTCAATTAGAGAACATGGATAAGTAACTACAAAAAGTGCAAAGCTGAAAATCTCTTTTGCTTATTTAGAAAATCCTCTGTCAGTGCAGGACTCTCCTCCATAGTACATTATCTGGTGCCTTAGAATCATACAATCATAATTCAGGTTGGAAGGGACTTTCAGAGGTTCAGCTCCCTGCTCAAAAAAGGTCTAATCAGATGAGGTTGACTCCAAGTGGAGTCCTGAACATCTCCAAAAACGGAGATTCTACAACTTCTCAGGGAAATCTGTTCCAGTGTTTGACCACCCCTGTGGTAGTTTTTCCTCTTTTATCTGGAGTATGGAATTTACCACATTGCAACTTGTGTCTGTTGCCTCTTGTGCTACCAATGTGCACCTCTGAGCAGAGGCTAGTTCCATCTTCGAATCCTGTCCTGCAGTCAGGTAGCTGTAGGCAACAGCAAAGTCTCCTCTTAGCATTCTCTTCTCCAAGCTGAAGATGCCCAACTCTCTCAGCTTCTTCATGTGCATCATGTTCTCCAGCCCCTGACTGTTCTGGAGGCCTTCTGATTGACTCTTTTCCATACGTCAATATTGTTCTTGTACTGGAGGCAGCCCAAAATTGGATACAATACTCAGATGACATCTTATGCAGGATCATTCCCCTGGCCCTGCTGACCCCCGGCTCTCTTGTTAACATGGCTCAAGACGCTGTTGGCCGCCTTTGCTGCCAGGGCACGCTGCTGACTCATATTCAAATTGTCCACTGGGACACCAGCTCCTTTTCTGCAGAGTTGCTTCCAAAGAGCCTCCAGCCTCTACTTTTGCATGGGGCTATTTCTTTCCAGATGCAAGACCTTCCAATTGCTCTTGTTGGACTCCAGGAAGTTTGAATCAGCCTATTTCCCCAGACTGTGGAGGTCCCTCTGAAGAGCAGCTGAATTCAACTTTTGAAACGCAGCAGAAGAATGTAAAAGCTAGGGAGCCACGGTGGGAAAGAAGCCCAGTGCACCAGAAGCCTCTTGAGGGAAATCAGAGGACCAAATAGAGATGGCAGTTTCATTTGCCTCTAGAAGTCACTTGCAATGGGAAGGAATCATTACAGAAATGCTTAGCTGGCTAAGCGTTCTTCTACCGGCAGTAAGAAGTTGGTTTGATCTTCTGTCTTACCATCTTGAAAAAAAAAATATGTGCTGATTTCTCAAGATGTGTTGGCAGTTTGCCTTATCATATTGGCTTTGTATGATATTGTAGTTGTATTTGATTTGATGATGGGGACAGTTATAAGTCAAAAACTAAAATGAGGTCTTTATTATACAGTTGTGTTTCCCCCAGAGGAGATGCCTGGGAACTCTCATGTACCAAAGTATGCAGTATGTTGCAGCTGGTCTATTTAAACTCATTTTGTGCTGAAATCTTCTTAGAAGAAGGAAGATTCTGAAAGCCAGGGAGAGCACCTGGATTTATCTAATTCTTCAGATTTTTTTGTTGCATAAAAAGCATGTATTAAGAAAAGCCATCCAAACAGTTGCATTGCTAACAGAACCATATTCCTAATTCTTTGGCTCTGTAGATTCCGAAAAACTTTAAGGCTTTTAGGGTGTATAACCTTTCACAGTTTGTCACCACTTCCGTCAGGATGGTGTTCCCTTCGCAAAATATGTAACCTAGGGCTCCACATAAACCATTTGTGGCCAGGGAATGTGGTTTCGGGACAAACTTCCAAGATCGATTAAGCAAATTTGGACCCTGGCTGCTGTTCGGAATGCTGCCAAGTTTTCACACCCCTTTTAGAAATCAACCCTCTCACAGATCCAGTATCCTTTTTACATGAACAAATAAAAACCTTTAGACCTGTCAAACCAAGCTAACAGAACGCCCCACCCAGCCTTCACAGCAGAACATAACAAAGGAGGAAACCTCTGCCAGGTCCACCAGAGACTGGTATTGATTTACGTGTAGGATGTTCAGATGCTCCTGTTAATGCAAGGCACTACTAAGCCACAAATTATTCAAGGAGTGATTTTTCCAGTACACAACAAATACCACTAATGATTAGCGATCTTAGGAATGTGCTCTCTGTAGTGCAGAAAGGATGTTATTGTAGTCATATAACTGCTTCACGTGACCCGTGGCACGAACTTCTGCGTCTGGTGAATGCAAGACAAAGGAACCCATATAAATGGCTTTCGATTCGTCTTCCATTACGTGTTGCAGGATGTCTTGGTGGCTGTTACATCTTACAAGCTGACCTAAAACAGCCTTACCTGAGATATTCTTCCGTTGAATTTGCTTTCATTGAGGTCTCTTTGTGTGTTGATAAAAAACTTTCCAAAGGGGAAAAATATGAATTGTACGAAAATCCTCATGTTTGACATTCCCTAAATCCACGAGAAGCCACCTCCTAGCAGCTGTGGCACAACTGTGGGCTGAACAAGTAAAAAATGCGCATTGACATTTTGCACCCTTTAGTCTGAGCAACCAAATCTATTCCGGATTCTTCCATGATTTGGCACAAGTGGTACAGCTGGTATGCTCAAGGAAGGAGAGAGAACGCCCTGCATGTTTCTTTGTGAAAAAAGCCCTAATAAGCCCTGAGCATAGACTTGGACATAGTTCCGTTTTCAGCATCTTAACAAGGAACCGTAATGTTAAAACAATTAGTAAACGTCATCTGAACAGTTCTTCAAGCAGCTCTGCGGATTGGGTAGGACTGACTCCCGAGATGCTTCACCTGCCGTTTTGGTGGGGTCTGCACTGGACACCACTGGCCAGGGAAGCAGTATCTTTTTCACAGAGCTGTTTGGGAGAGGAAGCGGAGAATGATTTCTCCTATAAGACACTTTTTGCAGTGGAACCACTGGAGCTGGACACCTCCAGGACGTGGGATTGACTTGCAACAGACCTTCCACAGCAGAAAGGATGAACCATGAGGCCTGTACTGGCTGAGAGGCTAATCTTTGGAAGCTGTGGGGTCCCAAGTCTCTGCTGCTTTGTGGTGAGAGCGAGCGTGGTCGGTGGAGGGCTGAGAAGGTTTCTGTTCTGAAGCTGAAAGAAATGTGAAATGATGTCTGTGCCTTCCTCTCATCCCTCTGACCTTGCTGGGAGGAAGCAGGGCTGGGACTGCGGCTGTGGAAGCATGGACACAACGTTTCAACAGCATCTGAAAATGACGTTCATCTACCAGTGAAACACATGTAGCAAGGTGCTCCCTTCCATGATGATGATGATGATGGTATTACAAAGTTGATTCTTTGATCCTACCAGTGCTTAGGCTGCTTTTCCTCCCAAAACGTGCTTTCTTGACAACCTACGGGAACTCGTTCAGTGTAACAGCTACTGTTAAGTCACTGCAACGTGCTATTTTGTCTTCTTATTGCGATCGCAAGACTTTATTTTTTAAAATATCCATTCCCCATGGGTGAATTGGGCCTCCTGAAGCAAGCCTCTCCGATTACACACTGGAAGCGTTCAAAAGCTGGATGACGGGAACTAAAATTGCAATGGCTCGGGATGTCCGTAGCCAATCCCTTGCTTTCCTAGAGCTGAATCCGCATTTGCGTGTGGAGGCCTATGACGCCAGTTTATCCTCTTCTATTAACAACAGCAACACTCGTGTTTCCAAGGAGTTTTGTTTTTCCAGGCAATTTTGCCTCGCTTAATCTCTACTTTGGGAAAAAAAAGAAAAAAAAAAGTGAAATATTCTTAGCCAACTCGTGAAGGAGGACGGAGGCGGACTAAAGAGCAGCTTTAAGGGCTGACTGCCGCAGGCTCTCCTCTCGGGGCCGTTAACCCCGAGCAGGCCGCCCCGGCGGCGCCGCCGCCCTCCCAGCGCACCCCCGCGGCGCGGTCAGGGACGGGGAGGGGGCGCCGCGCTCTGCGGGGCCGGGGCCGCCACCGGAGCCGGGGGCTTCCCCCGCGCCGCACCGCGCCGGGACCCCGCAAGAGGCGGCGAGGGGGGGGCGGCAGGAAGCGGGGCCGCCCCGCCGCCGCCGCCGCCGCCGCCGGGGGCCGCGCCGCGCACCCGGAAGCGGTTGGGCCGGTGGCAGGGGGCGGCCGGCGGCGCGCGCTGGCTGGCGGGCTCGCAGGCGCGTCCCGCGGGCGGCGGCGGCGGCGCGCAGGGCGGAGACGCGGCCCGGGCCGGCCCGGCCGCCCCGCAGCCCGCGATGCCCACGGACTGCCGGCCGCGCCGGTCACGCCGCGGGGCATGGTGAGCCCGGCGCGGCCGCTCCCCGCGGGGACCCGGCAGGCGGGCTCGCTGCTCCGCCTCAGCCTCCTCCTGCTGCTGCTGCTGCCGCGGAGCACCGGGGCGCAGAAAGGTGGGTGCGAGAGCGGGCGGGCAGGGCGGCGGCGGGCGGGCTGCCGTGCCCGGCGGCTGGGGAGAGGGGAAGCGGGCGGACGGGCTCGGGAGGCCAGCCCCGGGGAGCTCTGCTGCGGTGAGAGCGAGCCCGCACCGCTGGTCCGCTCCTCGGCGTGCGGCCCCACGAGCCGAGCCCGCCTGCTCCCTGGCCAACAAAGGGCGAGGGAAGAGCCCCGTCCTTGGAAACCCGCTGTTCTTCCTCCCCGGTCCGCCGTTACGGGGTGCCCGCCCCGTCGGGGAGCGCGGGGGGCCGCACGCCCCCCGAGTGCGGGAGGTTTGCCGGGCCCGGGCCGCCCCCCAGCGCCGGCCCCAGCGGGAGCCGACGGCCGGAGGGCTGTACCCGGGCGGGGCGCGACCGAGGGGGCAGGGCAGGGGACGCGGGACCGCGGAGGTGGCTCGGGGGCACAGGGTGTGTGTGGGGGTCGTCGTCGTGAGCCGCGTCCCGTTTCGGGGGAGGCCGCCCGAGCCGCGGGGGACCCCGGGGTTCTCCTCCGCGGGCGCTGCGCGGAGGGGTGCGAGCCAGGAGGCGGGTGAGGGGCGATTCTGCTCTGAGAATAAACTTGTGCGTGCTCCAGAGTCGGTGGAAGCGTATATGGGGCGAGAGGCTGGATGTGTTTGGAGTTTTGTTTTGTTTATAGGAGTCGGCAAGATTTCTCCTCCTTGGGTGGAATTACTGGTTAGGCTTTAGCACTTTTTAAATCGCGAGGCAAAAGTTGGTCATTTCATGGCAGGAGATCAGAGGATGCCACAGTAACTGTCACTTTGATCATATGCGTGGGAGAAAGTTGTGGGAGCGAATGTTTTGACAGTGTCTTGAAACTGTCACTTCTGTGAATATGAGGGTAGAGGAGAAAAGTTTTTATGGTTTTCAATTTCACTTGCCTCTTGCACTGGTCTTGCTTGGTTTCAGAAACTCAGTTCTGTTTTCACGTAGCTTTCTGTACATCTCAAAGAAGTGGAAATATATTTGAATGTCACAAATGCTGTATTTAAATGCAGAAAGGGAACTGGAAATATATGCACTGTGCTGTCAAGCATACATTTTAATTAATTTTTTGAATGGAAAAAGGTCAGAGAGATGTCTGTAGAGCGAACTAGTCACGTTGACTTACCTTTTCGTCTGATTGCTAGCTAATTGCATTTAATTTTTTTTTTTGAGTGTTTTCCTATACACATCCGAAACTAATGCTAAAAAGCGTTTGGCGTACCTTATTTTATTTTATTATTTTATTTTATTTTATTATTTTATTTTATTTTATTATTTTATTTTATTTTATTATTTTATTTTATTTTATTATTTTATTTTATTTTATTATTTTATTTTATTTTATTATTTTATTTTATTTTATTTTATGTTTTTAGTTTTTAACGGAGGAGGAGAAGACTTAATTTGCTTTTGAGAGGAAATTGGGCAATTTTAACATTTAGTCTTTCGAAGGCTGCTGCTGGGTGAGTCAGGCAGCAACAAGGTGTTAGTTCATGCTGTAGGAGGGTCAAACTCCAAATACTTGTGCTGACCTGACACTTGTCTGACCTTTTGGTGAGGAAACCGAGTTTGTTATCCTAGGAGAAAACTGAAATAACAGGATGGGAGGAGAGTTACAATTTTCCTCCAGATTATTGAGTCAAATTGGCTCGGTGAGTAGGTGTGCTAGAGGGGGTGAGACCATGCAGCAAGAAGTAGGACTGATGGACAGCAGGCTTTTGGGTATGCTGTTCACTTTGTCTTTCTGTACTCTGAGAAACTGCTGAAGAGCTTCTACCCAGAATTTCAGTTTACTGTGTCCCTCTAGTTAATGCTTAAAGTTTGCACAGAAGTCTCGCTTTTGAGTGGGAGAAGAACCTCTTTATTGACAAGCTTCATTTTATTTGATAACAAAAAACAGAGCTTGTTTTAAGGTTAGAGTCTCTGATGTTGTTGAGTACAATGCTCTTCAGTATGAGAAACTGTTGGAGCTTCTAAGAAAAGTTCTACTTGTGAGAGACTGTTTCCTTGCCAAAATGTTTTCATTTATCTTATTCCAGAGAATGTTGAGGAGTCCATATCCTGTATCTTTAAATGCTGGCATAGTTCTTGTTTGGGTAGGGAGTCCCATACAGAAATGAAACTGCTGTCTTGTTCATGAAGGGTCTGCACAAAGCTGTTACTAAATTAGTGTATTAAATATATGCACAAGTTTTCTAAGAGACTATGTTGATTGCCAATTAAAGTACCCAAGTCTTAGGAAATTCCACAGTTAAAGCTGCTTTTAAACTCTTTTATAAAAATACAGTAAGTGGTACAATGTAAGAACCTAGCCTCATTCGTTACGTTAGGGAGGCTGATCCTCTGATAATAAGCAACTATTCATTTTCTTTCCCACTGTTCAGCAGCTCTAAGCCTCACGTACTACATGGTATTTAAATCTTGTTCTGAAGATAGAATGTTTTCATTTCTCACATGCTTTTCTGTAGAGTACCTCCCTAGTATGAACTAGTTTGAAAATAAAAATATTGTTTTGGTCAATGTGAAACTTGTTTTGAATATTGGGTCAAATGTTCTCCTCCTCCTCCTCTCCTTCCAGATGTCTGCAAACTGAGGAATGAAAAAGTGCTGGTACTGCTGTGGCGAACATGCTTTTCACTCAGTAGCCCACTGTATCATCTCATAGGATTCGAGTGGGATGTTTTTCAGTCTATCATCTTGAAAATCGTTCAGTGTATGTAATTAAACATTCTTTGGTCAAGGTCTTGAACTTGAGCGTCTCACTGTCTTTGAAAATACGAGCATTTTGTATGATGTCGAACAGCTTCAGAAACACTGAAAAAGACTCAACAGAACAGTACCCCGTGCTTTGTTTCATGCAGTCTCATGCATCGGGGCCTGTCCAGCCGATGGCGGTGCAAATCAGCTCTTGTGATTTTGAAACAATTCTGTAACAACTCTAGCTTCTGGTTGCAAGGAAATTGATTTTTGAAAAATACTTAGTGTTTTATTTGTTTTTCATGTAATTAAGCAGGTGTGAATGAAAGCAAGCCAGCACCATGTAAGCTTCCTGCTCTTTGTAGATTGCATTTTGAGAAACAGTGCTCTTAACAGATGTTCAACTATTGACATAAATTTGGGATGGCCCATTCGTTAGTTACGTTTAACCTTTTTTTGGATTTAGTAAAACATAGCTCTAAGAGACAAATGGTTGCATAGTGTTCATCAAAGTAGAAGTTGAATAATGTCTCAGTTATTCTGAAGGTATGAAGATTGTATGTAGGGTCTGTGGAGCAAGAACTTTGTTATCACACTTGTAGTTCGGTAACCATCTGTTGGGATTCCTAGTGGATGCTGGTTTACATGTAAAACTGGAATAAAGCCCTAAGTTAAAAATAAACTTTAGATTCTGAAGTTGATACCCAAGTGATTTGAAGCAGATTTGTTTGCAACCTTTTCTTTAAAAAAATTAACTCGGGATGCTTGTTTTTGAATGTGAGTCCCACATTTTGTTCTAAACAAAGTCCAGCCCATAAGGATATTGTAATATACTCAAAAGCTCATTGAAGAAAGTACAAGAAAGTGATTCATCACTGTAGCTTAAAAATGTTTGCTTCAGTGTAGCAGAGAAAAATAATTTTTGAACGTATGGTGCTGAGTTAACATGATCCGACAAGCTAAGTGAAAGAACTAACGGCTTTGTGTACGTGGAAGCTGATGAAATGGTGTGTTTTGTGATGGTACTGCACTACTCCTGGATCCCATTGTGCCTTCCCTTTTCCTCTTCAGTTCCTCTGTGTGCCCTCCCCTTCTCTCCACAGCGCTCCTGGTCTCACCTCTACTTGTCCATCTGGCAAGGCAGTGCACAATTGTGACTTTGACTGTGTCCAGTTCAGAATTGGGCTCATGCTGACCCAGCTCATGCTGATCCGTCATCTTGGCCTCTGCCTTTCTGTAAGACCTGAAATAGCTTCTGGTCATTCAAATGGTGGTGGCTGGAACAACTAACTGTATCAACTGTTGTGACTTCCTGTCCACTTACTGTACAGGAGTGTCTCGGTGCCTTTGTCACTGAAGTACTGCATTTGGCTTGCGGTTAACGAGTTCCTGAGACAGGTGGGAAGGTTAGATCTAGCTGTGTGGCTTTGTGAACTTTGATTCCTTAAACTTGGTTTCAGACTTAGAAATAACTGCCTGTCCCTTTTGTTCGCTAAGATAACCTTCCATTTGTGAAATTCAAGCCTGAAAGGATCTAACAGTGTCCTCCAGCTGTAGGTTTAGAAGAGAAGTAGCTTGATTTGGGAAGAAGGAAGCAGACAAAGAGAGGGTTGCTCTAGCTACATAGCCATCACCTAGGCACGAGGGAGATAGAGGGAGACAGGCTGTAGCTTCTCCCTATATGTCCAGGAAGAGATAATTTCCTTCTGGAACAGGGGACTGACAAGGCTTCCAGCACCGTGGTAGCCTATTGCAGGCGTCTTTTTCCTCCTGCAGAATGCTCCTAGGATGTGAATATAAAGCTCTACCACAAAACCATCTCTATATGAGCAATTGTCATGTGTTGCCCTGCATACGACTGCCATTTTCTACTCTTGCTAAGTTAGACTGGGTGGTGTCTCGTTGCGTTTTTTATCCATTGTGTTTGGCTGGGCTCATCTGGAAGGAAGAGAGTCACAGCCAAACCCATAAGGAATTATTTTTATTAAAAAAAACCCCAGCTCTTTGGATGAGAGATTTATTATCTCTCAAATTAACATTAGAATAAGTCTTTTATGATGGAGAGGGCAGTGCTCTATTGAGCTATTTGGTTTTGCTAATAGGACAGTTTTACTTCAGAATGCAGAGTGTTTGGAAGATGCAGAAGGCTCCAGGGTGATCTTATAGCAGCTTTCCAGTACCTAAAGGGGGCCTACAGGAAAGCTGGAGAGGGACTTTTTTCAAGGGTGTGTAGTGATAGGACAAGAGGCAATGGATTTAAACTGAAAGAGGGCAGATTTAGATTAGATATAAGAAAGAAATTCTTTACATTGAGGGTGGTGACGCATTGGAACAGGTTGCCCAGAGAAGTTGTGGATGCCTCATCCCTGGATGTGTTCAAGGCCAGGCTGGATGAGGCTTTGGGCAACCGGGTGTAGTGGAGGATTTCCCTGCCCATGGCAGGGGGGTTGGAACTAGATGATCTTTGAGGTCTCTTCCAACCCTAACCATTCTGTGATTCTATGATTCTATGCAGTTGTGCAGAATACAGACTCTTGAGGATTCAGGGATTGGTACCATGTAGGAAGGAGTGCGAGGCAAATCCCCTTCATCCTTGCGCTGAGCATGGAAGAATTTTTCAAGACTGGGGCTCAAAGTTCTGCCAGGCTTAGCTGATGTGTCTGCTGATTCAGGTTTTCTGATGCTCTTTTTCACTTCCCAGCGTTGCGCCTTGAAGATAGATATAGTGAGGAGGAGGAGGAGCAGTACTCTAGAGAATTATGCAGAGGAATGCTGTTCCTGGGAGAAAGTGAGCCGGTGATGGAAGTACAGACCTAAACATGGTGAAAATTCTTTGCTTTTGAAAAAAGAATCTCCACAAAATTATTTTTCCTCCTCCAGTTATTGAGCCTTATTTGAGCAGGTTAAGTGGGCCCGGTGGGCAGAAGGCACATAGACGTGTTCTGCAGAGCTGTCCTTTCAGGGAGGTTGCCTTGCAGTATTGATTGTGTTAAGGCCAGCTCATCTTCGTCAACCTAGTCCACTCCTTTAAAGAAAGCAGGTGGCACCATTTTGTGTCGACACTCTTAGAGTTCTCTTACTTGATCCCAGACTGTATTGCATTTTGCTTTGGATTTAAGCAGTACAATGCACGTTTTTTCTTTTTTTTATACATATATATATATATATATTTATGTGTGTGTGTATATGGCTGTAAAAATCAAGCATCTGAGCTAATGTTAAAATGATAAAGTAGATGTTCTTTCAGAAGCATGTATGCTATTACCGTGTGCATCTCCAGCCAGTGACCTTCTAGCATATTAGTGCAGTCTATAGGAAAATTATTTTCCTGCTACTGAACGGAGATGTTCAGCTTTCAAGACTCAGAGGAATATCTTATGTTATTCACATAAGAGAGAAATAATCCATCTCCTTCTCTGCAATTCTGCCACCTGCTTTATACTCTGGGAGGTGATGCATTAGGTTTTTAATGTGGTCCCTGCTGTTCTGTATCGCTTCAGTCATCGGCTAGTTAAGTGCTTGCCTTGAATGCATCAGCGTTAGTAGCTCAGATAATCATCAGTACAAATGCAATCCTTGTTGGAATTGCTGCTCAGCGTATTGGCAGATGTTTCTATATTGGTTATTTTATCCATATTTTGAAAGGTTTTTAAATAAGCTATTGTGTGTCACCCCCACTTTTGAAGCTGCACCCTGTGCTTTGGGGAAGCAGTTAGGATTACCTGGAATTTGTTTTGTAGTCAAAGGATTTCCCTCTCCTCCTGCATTTTTTGATTAAGGGTTACTTTTAGATTAATTTGTGTAATCAAATATTATGGAACATCTGTGGTCCTTTTTTTTTTTTTTTTTTTTTCAAAAACAGTGGCATAGTTGAAACCACTGTCCAGGCACAGTCTGTGGATTTGTTACTAAACTGAGGTTGGGGGGGTGGAAAGGGGGAGCAGGAGCAGTAGTAATGTTAAGATGTAAAAGGCCCTGTAGCAACTCGCATTAAAATAGGATCTATAAATTTTTCAGTGCTGTTTTTTATACAGAATGGTGGGTTATTGTCTGTGAAGCCTGTTCATTAATGTGGGTAAGACTCTGAAATACCAGATTTTGTTAGGCTTCAAGCTTTGCCTTCCATTATTTGAGGCAATTAGCTTGAGCTATTCATATTTAGAGCTGTGCTATTCATGTTTTGAGCTGTTACTCATATTCTACTTGAGCTTGTTGCTTTATATTTGAACGCTTTTTATGTAATTTTAATTAAAAATTATACTTGAAAATGCGATAGTGATTTGATATTTGGACCACAGAATGACATTGATTTTTGAAAATGACTTTTGTTTGAAGAATTCTTTGTGCAGTGTTTGAAAAAGAAAACAAACCCCGACCCTTGGATAAGTAAGAAACATTTAATATTTTTGGGCATATAATTTCTGCTGTTTCCATGCATGAACACTTAGTTTCCCTTGGTGAAGAGCTGTAAAAGGATAGCGTTTTTTTATGGTTGCTGAACTCTTCAAAAATGGATTTAAGGCAGATAGTTCATACCTGTTTAGCTACTGGTATCTCAGTTATTTCAATCAATTGAATCTTGGAATTGATACACGGGCACTTGATACTGCTTATGGCATTTGGATGCTTCCTGTTGGCATTTCTTACAAAATCTCTGTGTTTACAGGTGTCAGTTCTGTTTTAGTTAGATTCTTTTTTCTCTGCAAATACTGGAATAAAAATAATTTACCATGAGTTAGCAGTCTGTAACGCTTAGACCAGCAAACAGCTGATGACTACTGAAGCTCAGTGATTAGTTATCCCTTTGACGTTCATGAGATGAGTTGCACTCTGAAAATCAAGCCCATTAGTGTTTATCTTTGACAACTCATACTTCTAAATATTTTATTTTGAGTTTGCAGTGAGACTGCGATTTGAGTTGACCTCCCTAGCTGTAAAACAATTGAAATATGTTTATAGTAACAACGTAAAATATAATACCAAGGGCATGAACCATTACAAGTATTCTTAGTAGCTATTGGCAATTGTTTTAATAAGGTAAATCCTTTTGAAGAAAAAGGTTTCCTGGAGTCAGAATATTTGTAAATGGGGGGTGAATATGTACCTGTCAGATGTGCTTGCTTTTAATTTTTACTAACATGAAGAGGATGTTTTGGCCTCATCACTGCTCTCTGTGTACAATAGATGTTCTCTATTTTGGCTCAGGTAGTCATTATTTTCTTTATTATTTGACTGCTGATCTTAAGAATTTCTGTTCTTAGTATCTTACTGAAAATGCTAAGTTTCAAGTTTTTGACTGAATGAACTTCTGTCCTATTAACAGAAATTCTGTGCATCTTGTTTTTGAAGGGTAACACAATTAGGAAAGTTCCAGTTCAGCACCATTGTTACGATAGTATACATAGCTGTTGCCTTAGTAAATGTTTTTGTGTAAGCTGAGTAAAGTTTATGAAGTTAGTTGTGTCATTCTTGGCAATAGTAGTATTGAATAATAAGGAATTCAGCCATATGCCATAAATAAAGTAGGTGTATTTTTTAAGAGTATTTTAAAAACAGGGGGTTGTTTGTTTGTTTGTTTTCCTCTGCAAATATTTAAAGCATGCTAGCTTTAGAAATAGTTAAAAATTCTCTCTCTGAAGATACGTTTAAGTAAAGTCTGAAAACTCTCTGGAAAGTTTAATTTAATTCAACATCCTAAATTTCCTCTGGTTAGAAAGCCAAATCTAAGTAGTTGTGGTATACAAGAAATCATACTTAAAAGGGCCCTTCTGGTCTTCAATACTGTGAATCCATCTTTCTGTAAAATGACCTATAAATTAGGATCAGAGAGGTTCAAACTTGAAACTTTTTTCTTTTTGAGATGTGAAGTCTGGAGGTGTTTTTGTTTGATTGCTTGTTTGTGTGTGTGCATGTTCTGTTGGCTTTTTTTAAAGAAACATTTCTGCAGTTCTTTCTTTACATCAAAGTTTGTCTTTCATTGGCAAAACTATTACATCAGTTTTGTTAATTGTAGTACTAAAAAATAATAATCATAGTTTCAGATTTTTTTTCTATTCTGTGTGGATAGCTGTTAATATTTTTCATTGTTCAGTAAAAGTTTAAAAAAACCCTACATTTTAACATTCCTTTATTCTTTATGATGTGAAAACTCAGTTCAGCTCCAGCAAAATTAAAGGACACTGCCTTATTAACTATATTCTAGAGATTATGCTTCATTTGCATACTGAAAAATGAAGATGAAATCAACAGTCAGATCATCTCTATGCTTTATTAAGCACCCCTCTCCCCACTTTATAACAGCCCTTGTTAACCCTGCTCTAAACCTTCCTCCCAGATTTTTTTAAGTTCTTTCCAAATTGACTTTCAGTTCAAGGAAGACATTTTGTCATCCAGGGTTGGAGTAGTATCCATCAGAACGATAATCCTGCCAGCTACTGATCTTTAGATCATCAGTCTTGCTGAAAATCAATGTATGTGCGTGAATTGACATGGATTCTCTTTTTTAACTTTTCTCCTCCACAGCGTTTGTTCTGATAGAACCATTTCTTGAAACATTATGCTGATTTTCTTGGTTCTTTACTTGAAGTGCTGTGGGAGATAACCATTTAATACATCCTTGACTAATATAATTAGTGGTGGAAAAGGGAACTTGAAAAGCTTGGTATGCTTCTGTAAACGGTAGTGGTTTTGTCTAGTTTCAAAAAAGATGATGGTGTAAAAGCTTCCCAGAGTGATGCTGTCAGTCAGTCATATTACACTAACGCTGTGGATCTTGGTCTGGCATTTAAACAAAGCTTGTAAATAAGTATTTTGTAAAATTATTCGAGATTTGCAAAAGCTTAATTATTTTTCATCCCTACATGCCATTTTCTCCTCATATTCAGTGATCCATTTGTGGTTTTCCTAGACTTAGATTGAACAATCCTAAGACCTCAAATGTTGCTTAACTGTGAAGTGGAAAGCTTTTCAGGTCTCTTATTTGCTCTTTCTTGGAGTAGAAGTAGTAGTTGTTTCAGGGCCCAGTTGCAGCTTCAGATACTGAGGGAGGGGGATAGAAACACTGAACTGGTTTAGCAGTTTTGTCACAGTTCTCTTTATACATCCTATTTTTGCGGTTTTAGTTTTGTATTGAGGCAAAACTAAAGTGGCATATTAATTAGACTTGGCAAGACAAGCAACTTGTATAGCTGCTTGGATGTAAATGTTTTTTGTGTAGAGAAGCCCTACAGGAACGAAGCAGGTGAAAGATCCTCAATATCTTGAGTAGAAAGATGAATTAGGAGAGCAGTGGAAACAGAAGGTGAATTACAGTGGTGCAATTTTGCTTGGTTACTTCTCAGAGTTAGGCAATTTTGACTCTGAAAGGATAGTTTACTGCAGTGATCTAGCGTGTATGTGAAGTATGTTGTGCATGTATGTTTGCCAGGAAGTCCGCAAAAGTTTTCCTAGTTGGCAACTGTTGCATCTTTAGCGGGACTGTAGTCAGTTAAATCCGTATCTGGTCATTTTAACTTCGCTCCAGAATGGTTAAGATGTGGGGAAAAACATCTTGCCTTGTCCAGAAGCTGCTGGTGCTTAATTTTTCTTTTACAGATACATGAGTTTTGTGAAACCAGGAGGTCCTGAACTGCATTGTCTGTTCATGTCTATTTTTATAGAGGAGAGGACTTTTTTTACAAGGGCATGTAGTGACAGGACAAGGGGCAATGGATTTAAACTGAAAGAGGGCAGATTTAGATTGGATATAAGGAAGACATTTTTTATAATGAGGGTGGTGAAACACTGGAACAGGTTGCCCAGAGAAGTTGTGGCTGCCCCATCCCTGGAAGTGTTCGAGGCCAGGATGGATGAGGCTTTGAGCAACCTGATCTAGTGGAGGGTGTCCCTGCCCATGGCAGGGGGGTTGGAACTAAATGATCTTTGAGGTCCCTTCCAACCCAAACCATTTTATGATTCTATGCTGTTGTATACAGGTGTCAAAATATGTCTCATTATCACAGGGTGGAAAGAGAGCTACATTAAATTTAATGCTTTTGAACACTTGCATGTGAAGTCCAGTGGTGATCAGGTTTATTTTTTCTCAAGTATATTTGAAAACATTAAATGAAGCGTTTTCATTACTTTATCTCTTCATTTTTAAAGAGCTGTTTTCAAGGTCTCCATTCTATAACACAAGGCATCATTCTTGCTGTGAAGAAGTTACAGCAAAGCTAATGGGCAAGTTTAAAGTTCACAGATAGTTTATAGTGTTATTCTTTTGTGTAAAATTCAGTGGCTGAAAGCTAAGACTGCCTTTCCAGAGGTGGTGGTTGAAAAGCTATGTTTACGGATGAAAACATAGCATGTAGCTAGCATGGTAAGTGAAAACAGTAAAATTTTGTTGTAACGGCATCTTAAATTTTGTACTTTTGTTGTAAGAACAAGAATCAGCCTCTGTCTCCATCCCCCCAAGCTGCCAACATTTTGAAAGGCAGAATGCTTATTGTGCTTTACCTTTTGTCCTGTTCCTATCTCTGTTAAGCCTCAACCTGTAATTTCATGACCCTTCTAAGGATGCCCCCGCAGCACACGAATCAATCCAAGCTGAGACAGCCGTAATCCCCGCTGCCCTCCTTGCCTTGCCCTGCCACTGGCAGCTGCACCAGGAGCTGCCTGAGATCCAGTGCTGTGCTGGGGGAACGGGTAAGGGCACTGGAGCCAGTGCACCACTCTTGTGTGATTGGTCTTCCCAGGGGAGGGACGATTTCTACATTCCTGGTTGGGGTTCAGGGTGGTTTAAAATGCAAACACAGGCTGGCAGTGCTGGAGAAAGCAGCGGTTGCTGGTGTTTGCCCACCCTCTCCCTGTCCCATCCCTCTGTCAGGGAAGGCACTGCTGCACGTGCACACAAAAATAAATGAGAGGATTGCTCTAAGTTAAAACTAACAGCTATTTTTATCTCAAGTCCCTGGTCTGGTTTACCATATGGCTGCAGAAGTGTTTACCTCCAGTACCAGGAAAGGATGTAAGAACAAGTGGCCAAAAGGGAGAGGCAGACAAGGCTTGCTTTTGTCTCGGGAGTTTGTAGTGCCTTCAAGTGTTTATTGAGCTGTGGCCTCGCTTGTGGAAGTGTGGGGTATTTTATGTTCTGGAACATCTGTAATGGGATGAAATGCTCAAACCAGTGCGTTACTGAGCCACATAAATGGCATGAAGATGAATGTGGACTGTGTGCTTGTTGACTTGTTGAGAAAATTAATTCTGACAGAGGAGCAGATTCCTTCCTGAAGAACATAGATTTGTGGATTGTGGTGGAAACAGCAGTGAGTTTGGAGGGCACAAATAAGGAGATTTGAAAATACCTGAAAAATCTATTGAGAATTTGATGTCTCTGTGGTCTTAATTCCTCAGTGTTTCTTATTTGTGGAAGTGTTTTGTTGGTTGTGTAAACTTTCTTGCCCACACTGAGAAAAGCAATAAGTAGATGCAGTGTCTTTCAGTGGGACACTGATAAAGAGCAGGGAAATGCAGAGCACAGGAGCTAAACAGAAGAGGAGAAATTATAGTAGTGCATTGAATCAGAAAGAGTTGTGTGTTTGGAGTTAAAATGAATGCTTTAAAATATCTTTTTGCTTGCATGACTCTAATATATTTGGTTCTACCTTTGCGTAGTTAAGAAAGATTTAATTACATCCTGTATGCAGTTACAAGCTTACAGAAAATCATAGCTTATATATGTAAAATCTTCTCAGGAAACCCACAGGTTAAATCGAGTCTGTTCAAAAGGCAGTGCCACGTGCTAAAATTGACATCAGTGTTTTAATATGCATCAGTTATGCCTCATAGACTGCAATCTTAAACTGTCTGATGTCTTTATTGTTCTCCTCTCCCAAGTAAGAAATGAGGAAGCATTCTCTAGCTTTAAAGATTAATTTTTAACATGTTTTGTTAGCGAGAACAAGATTAGCAGTCACTAACAGCAGCCAATCTCAGGGGGAAAAAGTTCTGATTAACTGACTTCAATAACTATAAAGTATAATTAATCTTTTTGTGGTTATTAATAGAGTACTTAACACTCACTCCTGCACGTGCAGTATCCTCTCATTTTATTAAATTTCACATTTTCTTCTTATTCAATGCATTTTGGTATGGTTGTGTTGGTTCTGTGTTTTGTTGATGTAAAGAACATGGGTATGAGAAATCGTTCTAAATCATCTGCATGGTTGCATCAGACATCAACGTACCGTAGCCGGGGGGGTCACATGTAATCTGTCAAGATAATTCATCCAGACTGCATTCGAAGGCGCCTGCGGAAGAGATGAATGATTCTCCTGATGACAGCAGTCTGCTTTCCTCTACTGGCTGCTTTAGAGGTGCCTGTTTCTAACACATCTTTTGGTGAAGAGCCAAGTTTATTCACGTTTGCTGTGGACATGGTCCTCAGGACACATGAAATTGAACGCGCATCTGCAGACCTTCCAGCAAATGTCAGGTGTAATGCGTATGTGCAAGTGATCTGGTGCTTCTGTGAAGAGCTTAATCTATTCTGCAAGTGCAGCAAGTCTGTTGTGTGATGGAGAGGGCTGAAAGAAAGCAGGAGACCCGTTCAGCTGTGTGCTGACAACAGAAGTTGTCAGCTCATTCAAGAATAATTGATGTAGGAATTGTCGTCTGTCTCTTGTATGTGTTCTCAGATATTCCACTCTCATGCGTCACAGATTAACAGAAGAAGATTCTGTAGCACTTAATGACTCCCAAATGAATGAAGTAGCTGATGCTCTTACATATGTGGCTGTAGTGCAGAGAATTGTGCTTTCTCTTTTTCTTGGAGAAATTGCTGAGTGTTGCAGATTGCTCCTCTGATACAGGATGTATATATGTGCCTCTGGGGTTGATGGGTGATCTTCATATAACTTTGGCAGAAATGATGAAGCAGCACTTACATAGAGAGGCTCAAGAACTACCCTTTTATAGTACCAGTAAAATAAAATGAAATTTCTTTGTTCTGCAAGTTTCACTGGAATTGTGATTTTTAGAAATTTCCAAACAGTTACTGAATGATGATGCAGCCCTTGGCAGACTGTATGTTACATGCCGGACATGCAAAGGTAATCTTTAAATTATTCAGGCATGAAGTGTCTGGCACTTCTGCTATCACTAACCTTAGTGAAACACGCAAAAAAATGAGATCTAACATGTCCAGTCAGAGTGAGCTACTTTTAAAAACTAGCTTCATAGTAAGATCATGCTGTAGATGCAGTTCGATGCAATTTTTTTCTTTTCCATTCCTTTCTAGTATGATTTGACAGCAGCTACTTTAGTGTGGATAGATGAGAGGAGTATTTTTGCTCACGTGTTTTCAAGCAAGCCTACAACAAAAGGGAGATTTGCGATTTGCATTTCCATTAAATTATAGAATCATAGAATGGTTAGAGTTGGAAGGGATCTCAAAGATCATCTAATTCCAACCCCCCTGCAATGGGCAGGGAAATCCTCCACTACACCAGGTTGCCCAAAGCCTCATCCAACCTGGCCTTGAACATTTCCAGGGATGGGGCATCTACAACTTCTCTGGGCAACCTGTTCCAGTGTCTCACCACCCTCTGAGTGAAAAATTTCTTCCTTATATCTAATCTAAATCTCCCCTCTTTCAGTTTGAATCCACTGCCCCTTGTCCTATCACTACACGCCCTTGTAAAAAGTCCCTCTCCAGCTTTCTTGGAGGCCCCCTTTAGGTACTGGAAGGCTGCTATAAGATCACCCCGGAGCCTTCTCTTCTCCAGGCTGAACAGCCCCAACTCTTTCAGCCTGTCTTCATAGCAGATGTGTTCCAGCCCACTGATCATCTTCGTGGCCCTCCTCTGGACCCACTCCAGCAGTTCTATGTCCTTCTTGTGTTGGGAACTCCAGAGCTGAATGCAGTATTCCAGGTGAGGTCTCATGAGAGCAGAGTAGAGGGAGACAGATTAGAAAGTTTGTCTGTCTAGCCTCTGGAAACAAGACTGATTGTTCCAAGCTACAAGGGGAAACTTGACATTTCTCAGTGATGTGTTGTCACAAGAAAAGTCTCAATGTCTTTTTAAAACTTACAGTATTTAATTTGCATTTTATCACCTAAATGTGTAAGAATGTGTTTGGAGTCCTTTTGCTTTTCTCATCAGAAGGGTGTGCCCTGTTGATCGAACAAACGCAGTGCCAGTATTGTTTCATGCTTGAGGCAACTGAACAGAAAACTAGTGAAGAGGATGGTTTAAATGAGTTAGGCGTGATCTTTTCTACTTTTAACTGGAGAAATTTACAGTTCAAGTACAGTTTGTCCATTTGCTCCTTTGTCTTTGACTTCCAGCAGCATAGGCTTAAGGTGCAAAAGGGTGGGGAGGAATCAAAGATACGTAGTTGTGCATTATTGGTATTCCTCGATGTAAGAAATAGCATTTGTGTGGTTACTGCGTTGCAGTAACAGGCCCATCGAAATGAGAAATAATTAGCTACCAAGTATTCTACATCGTGCAAGCATTTTTATTTTCTTTAAAATGCACCCAGAACAATGTACCTGCCCACATAGGTGAAATCTGCTATGATTTCATGTTCGAAAGGCCACTGTATTAGTGTATCTGCGTAGTATTTTCAATCTGTAAATGAGTAAATAGTTGCTCACCTCTGTTACAGGATAGGAAAAGCACAGAACTGGTTAATGGACTCATTACTTTTGTTTAGGAAACAACCTAAAACTTACTGCTATTTATGCTGAAGATTAATTTTATATGTCTGCAGGTTTTGAAATACTAGCTACAAATATCACCATGAATAAAGACCTAGTATATGTTTGTTGTTTTTCTTGTTGTTAATATAATAAGTTGCATGTATTTTGTAGTGTATGTTAGTACTTGCTTGCAAAAAGCCAGTTTATTAGCAAAGGAATTGGTATTTTTCTTGACTATAGAGCATATTGTGTCTAATAAGGACCTGACATTTAATTGTTTACTAACTAATGAACCAAGGCTATACAGGGTTTGAACGATAAATCTTTCACTTGCTCTTAGGTTTATAACATGCCTTTGGAAAGCGACCAGGATTAAAATGATACAAAAAACATTTAAATTTTAAGTTACCTCTTTTTAACATTGGACAATTATGTCTCATGGATTAGAACAACAGTAATTTAGGAAAGTAATTTATCAGCTGTCACCCAAATGGAAATAATATTTGTCATGGGATGGAACAAAATGCTTTAAAGCAAATTGCAAAAACAACAGCTTTACAAAGAGAGCTTTTGATTTTACTAAAGTAGATATTCCAGTTAACCTTTTCAAAAGAAGGTGAATCATTTTCATAAAAGACTGTTAGCAAGAAAAAAGCTGCAGTTTGCATGTTTGCAATTCTGTATACAGCACTGGCGCTTTAGCTTTTAGAGCATGCAGCTGTGTTTCAGTGTGCTCAGATTATCAAGAGAATAGGTTTCGTTACTAGAAATCAGGTGCTTTTGCAAACAGATTAATCAGACCTAGTTAAGTACCACAGTTTATTTTTCCCATGTCACTTCAGTGCTTTGGGCTTACTTTTCCATTCAGTCTTGCATGAAAAACACTTAGGAATTTTGAAATTTAGTTAAAATTCTTAAATTATGTGTACAATTTTTGTCCCTAAAGCTTAGCTTACCTTTTCATGTTTAGTAGAGGAACTACAGATGTTGGTGTGTAATATGAAACACTTTCAGACCATCACTTTTAGCTTTCAAAACAAACATCTGTCAATTCAGATGATGTGGATCGTTGTGAATTTCTAGAGTGTGAAATCTTGACACCATGTTAAATCTGTCGTAATCACTTGGTAGGAACTGTACACACAGGCATGAATTTGGAAGGGTAAGATGGACCTGTGGATAATAAATGTGTTTGGAGTGGCGTCCGAGACATTTTTTAGTAGCATATCTGGTCTGATTTTTGTCGTTGCTATTTTTGCTTACATTGCTTATGTTCAAGATCCTGAAAGGTCCTGATTGCTTTTAGAATAACGTGTACAGATCTCTTTCAGAAGATCTCTGGACCTTCTAGTGTCAGATCCTGAAAATGATAATGCTGTTCCTGACCTACTCCTTTCATGGGGCTAAATGTAATACATAGGCTTTTTAGCCTTCAGTGCTAACAAAAATAAATCAGAGATGTTATGAGGCTGATTTAGTGGACCTTATGTTATTGCAGGTGTCAATTTTGCTGGAAGTGTCCTTGTGCTCAGGAATATTTTGTTTCACGTTGATACAGCAATATATGAAGAGTCAGTGATGGTGGATGTTACTTAAAGAACATTCTTACTTCCAAAACAACACAGAAATTCTGACACTTCTTGTACTATGTACTGGGGGAGATTCATGTCTAGCTGTTGAGTAATCGATTTTTCAGTTTGCTCTTTATAATTTGATTTTGAGAATGCACAACTTGTGTCATTTTTACCACTTGCTTGCAAGTCTTCTTTAGTATTGTTATTAGTGTTTAAAATTAATGCTCGAATGTTAGGTAGAGGGCCCCAGGTTGGAGTTATAATTTCATTTGTAGAAATACAGAAAAATTGAGCATGTTCTCTAAAGAGCTGGAAGAATTAATTACAGCATTAAAATTGTTATAGAGGAGAAAACAATGCACTAGCAGCTTGACGATGGTCAGACCTGACAGTTCTTTTCAGTAGAGTATTTACTGTCCGTTGTCTTCCACTTCTATTCTTTCTCATAGTGTTGTGAATACAGTAATAATAGTAAAACTGCCATGCTCTTGTTTTATTGGCAGGTTTCTCCTTCGTTTTCAGAACTGTTTTCTTCTGTATATAGGTGTTGAGGGAACAGGAAATAGCAGGGACACTTTCTGTACTGTTTGTACAATTTTTTAAGTCATTATGGATGAATTTTTATGTTGTTGAGGAAGTTGCAGCAGCTCTCTGGTCACCTGTGATGAGAAGTTAAACATTAGGCAACATTAGTTCAGTGGTATTTTCTCACACTTGCTGTTTTACCTGCATGCAACTTGCCTTGGAATTTTCTTGGGTTTTTTTGCAAAAACCATTTAATGGTTAATATGTTTAAAAACCCAACAGAACTCATACCACTGCTGAAACTCAGGGTGACTAGAACATCAATGAAGTTTTGAAGATGAATGTGCATATCTGATGTGTTTTTTGTTCTTTTGTAGGTGATGGATGTGGATACACAGTTCTGGGCCCTGAAAGTGGAACTCTTGCTTCGATAAACTACCCACAGACCTCTCCCAATAGCACAGTCTGTGAATGGGAAATTCGTGTAAAGCCTGGGCAGCGAGTTCAGCTCAAATTCGGTGATATTGATATTGATGACTCAGATTCCTGTCATTCCAGTTATTTAAGAGTTCACAATGGGATTGGCCCCACCAGGACAGAGATTGGTGAGAACTTTTATTATTGCTATTTGAAAGCTATTGTCTTATATAGAACTTGGAAGATACTGTAGGTGCTTTTGTTACTGAAATTTCTCGTTGTTTACCTTCTCTGAGCAGAGAGTGTATGGTATTAGTTAAGTTCTTTTTTTATAGCCCTAGAAAACTGATATAATTCAGGCAAATATTGGGCAGGGTAAGACCTTGCCTGAGTACATCGAACTCTCCTTTGTACAGTGTGGATTTTGAGTCTTATGAGAAGTGATGAAAAGAAGGAAGTGTTTATTGTTTACAGGAATCTCAAATAAGTTAAAGAACGGAATTTTAGTAGTTTTGTAATCAGAGTTGTGTTTTTTCCTAAGCTTCATATCAAGTAGACCCTGCAAAACTTTGGGGAGTGCTGTGTATACCTCTCCACAGTAGAAAAACAGCCATCAGGGACCAGTTTCAGTAAATTTACTACTGATAGTACTGCTGGAAAGCACAGCTAAGGAAGGATTCTCCTGCATGCTGTACAAGTCTTTCAGTACAAGGATGGAGTGTAGGTGCAACTGTAACTACATAAAAATAAAAGTGGTAAAGAAAATAGTAGACTGATTGTCCCTTTCTCTGGTGACGTGCTCGTTTAAATGCTCAGCAGATGAGCTCTCTGTTCAGAATGCCAGAGTATTCTTAATGTTAAGTAATTGCATTTTGTTTACTGTTATTAAAGTGTATGTAAATGTCTGTCTTGACGCAATTAGTATATCCTAAAAATGTGCTGAAAAAAATGGATAATAATGATAATACAACATCCTACATTTTGTTTGTGCAGGCAACAATTAGATGCGAAATGCAACACAGATCCTATAAGAATGTTTGATTCTCCAGATTCTCAAAGGAAACTCCACTGCGATGCTTTTTTTTTTCCTCAGACGTTTCCCAGTAGCTAGCAAAGTTCTTATCAGCAGTGGAGAGGGAATTGCAAAGCTCTGAGGATTTTCATTTAAAAAAAAAAGAAAGAAAAAAAAAGAAGAGGTGTATATATATCTTTCCTGAAATGCCTTTCTTTTTATATGGAATAGGTCTAATTTGAGCTGTTCATCTTAGTAGTATTAAAGGATGCCAGGCTTCAATAGTTGTATAGTTCAAATATTCCCTCTTTTCTGGTTATGTCCATAGTTTAATTTTTGTCCTCTTTACAAGGATAATTGAATTTCAGGACTATAAGGCAGGGTGTTTTTCAAATGTGACATCATCTATGTCAAGGTATATGTAGGGTTTTTTAGACCCTTGTGGTTACTTTGCATAAAAATCAAAATAAATTGTCATTCTTCACTAAAATTAGTTTTTATTGTGCAGATGAATTTTATTTTCTTTACTAAAGCTTTAATCCGGGGTGGGGAGGGGTGTGGGGGAGAGAGATTTACTTCACCAGCATTGTTTTTGTGAATTCAAATG
The DNA here is from genome assembly GCF_009769465.1 of Tauraco erythrolophus. Lineage (NCBI taxonomy): Eukaryota > Metazoa > Chordata > Aves > Musophagiformes > Musophagidae > Tauraco > Tauraco erythrolophus. The sequence goes on from NC_141465.1 coordinate 8,803,221, forward strand.
CTGATCCCACTAAATCGAGTCTTTTTATAAAGAGGCTAATGGAACGTTAGCTTTGTTAACCCTCTTTTCCAACTGTTACCTAGGCAAGTGTGTGTGAAAATAAGTATGTGCTTGGAGCTGTTGAGCCAAACTTGGTCTAAAATAGGAAATGCTGAAGTCCTTAAATGGCAAGGAATGTCCAGTTCTGATAAGTCTATTATTCACTTTTACAAGTGACTTAATGGGTTCGAGTAAATTTTCTACTTCATTTATTTCTCTTGACTTTCAGCTATTCCCAGCTGGAGTAGTAGCACAGTATGTTGAGCAAACATGTATGTTGTTCTGCTCTTAATAAATTAAATCACAGAACAGTGATATTAACAGTGGCAGTTACAGATGATGGAGATTCTTGAATGTTCATGTTTGAAGCAACAAACACTGGAGAGATTAAACAGTGACCTGAATTTGTTTGGAAGAAATCTGGGTTTATCCAAAGTTTTTCCATACAATACTACTGACATGGTCTAACATTAAAATACTTGTATTACATAAAATCTGAGATTCAGTAACACCTACTTTAACCCAAAATGACTTAAAAATTGACTGATCAGATTAAAAAATGAATTGTTAGTGGGTTAGTTCATTGGTAAACAGAGAAGGTTTCTAATGGAGCTTTTAAGGGCTAGTTCTCATTCCAAGCCTTTTGGATATTTACCAGTAAGTCAAAAGAAGGTTTAAATCCTTGGTGTTAAGTTTGTCTCTAGTTTAAGTAACATCTAGAGATGTTCTGTATGAGATTTCATCACAGTCCGATCACTGTGTATGTACAGTATATACTTACTTATCACATCTAATGTAAGCCCAGACCTGTTGGAGCAGAGAAGGTGAGCGACCGTGGGAATTCCCTCTCCTGTTGTAATGCTGTACAAAAGCACTTGGGGTCCATCAATGCCCAAGTACAGACAAAACAGTAATACTACGTCTTCTGCACATATCATTGACAGAGGCATCACGGCAGTCATGTTTTGTCCGTTTCTAGTGCCTGCTTTTCAAAAAGATTACTAAAAGTTTGGCAATAGGCCAGGGAAAACTTAGAAAAAATGATTTGTAATCTCAAAAGTATGTCTTGCCATAAATCATAAGGTGCATCAGCATACAGTTTGTCAAAGGCTGTATCTCCGTGGTGCAAGCAGTACTGGATAGTTTATCCAAGCTACATTTAAATGTCTTGCCCTGTCTGTTGTCCAAAGAAGAGGATAAATGGTGTCTTGAGGACAGTCTGACCTACTCTGAGAAGAGTCTCATGCTGTAACATGTAATCGTGTAATAAGATCCAGTGGTTGAAAACAAAACTTAAAAAAAAAAAAGATAAGAAAAGTGGTAGTTGGAAAAACGATGCATTTCATCATAATGAATGCAATTAATCATTGAAACGTGACTTAGAGCAAAACATAGGGTCAGTGTGGAGCCTTGGCAAAAGGGAACTTACTTCTTTGTAACTCTTGCTAATAACCAGTTTAAGTAGCGAATTGAGGCAAGGTTATATTTGTATAATATTATACATTTCATTAAAGTAGTGTAAAATCTAGTTTCTGTTTTTTCATTAGAAAATTTGTATTTCTAATTTTAAAAAATTTATTAGTATTTGAGAGAGCAGTTAATTTTTTAAAGGAATTTGACATACACATTATATTTGTTTGTGTTATATTTGTATTTGCAGGGCAGTGTTATTCCACTCCCTCTGTGTTAGGGTTGTAACTTGCCTTTAGCTGAGAAGGGAGTCCAGCGGCTTTTTTTTTTACTATCTTATGATATGATAACATACTTATTATCAAGAAAGCAAATAAATTAATGATAAACAGACACATATGCAGTGTCATTTGCTGCTGGTGAATATCCAGTTTGATTATCCACTGCAGAATCTTAAATAGGGTTATAGGTGGTTTACGACATTGAATGATTGAGGGAGCCTATAGAACATAAGATTTTTTTCTTCTTCTTCTTAATAGGTTAATAAACTGATCAGTATTTTATTACTAACTAGAAACTGTAGGACTGGAGAATTCCATGTTGACTTGAGTCTGTTTAACAACCATTCATCCAAGTAATGTCATTTGGTAGTAATTCTAGGGCTTGATGGGGCAAATATTGTCAATATCTGCAGACTCCAGCATCTCAGTTTAAAACGTAAAAAATTTTTGATCATTTTGGATGGCAAGAGAAGTATCCAGATACAGAACTTCTGTTAGGTTTTGTAGGTGCAGTGAAACAGGACGTGAACCAACTGGCAGTTTATATTAATGGTACTTGCATATGCTTGTATCTTAATGCTGAAGCGCAGTGAATCAGGCCTGCTGTTGTCCAAAATTAAGAAAAGTAGTTGACAGAAACCATGAAATAACTGACAAGGAAGAAGTGCCCCAACAGCTGAGGGAAGAGAAGGGCTTTTTCCTCATTTGCTTCTGTGGATGATTCTTCTTGCCCTAACTCAGTCATTTTCCTTGACAGATTTCTCATGGTCTTGGAAGAACTGACTGGGAGGGTTCTGCATGGCGAGAGGTGAATTGCATAAGGTCATGTTTATTTGCAAGTGTTAAGGGTATGAGAGACTCTCACCTGTTGATGGTGGCAAAATAAATGTGATATCCATACTCTGCCATGTGCCTTAAATGAAGACTGACTATGTTATTCAGTGTCATGCACATGTATTTGGGTTTGAGTATACGCCAGAAGTAGTGTGAGCTCACGCCGCAAATGAAAAAAGATCCTTATTGCATATGTTGGTTTTGGTACATGTCTTTTCTCCCCCATCTCTCCATAGGAAAATACTGTGGGTTTGACTTTCAAATGGATGGTTTAATTATTTCAAAAAGTAATGAAGTAACAGTACAGTTCATGAGTGGAACACACATTTCTGGACGTGGATTTCTTGCAGCTTATTCAACTACTGACAAATCAGGTATTTATGATTATTTGGTAATTTATCTGTGCTGGTGAAATTGGAGCTGTCTAGTAAAAACGCACAACTGATTTGTTTATTCTTGCATTATCACAAATTAACTTCTGAAAATGAAGACTAAATTTTAATACAGTCTTCCTGATACTTCTGCGTGGGAAATTGGATTGTTCAGTTACCATTTAAGTTATACTGTAGTGTTAAAGAACTGGTATCAAACCTTATCCTGGGTAGCAAGTCAAGAATCACAGTTACCTCTTACGAAGGACAGAGCTGCTTCAGGTAAAGGATGGAATGTGTTTATTCAGGTAATAATCAAGGTGGCAGATAAAAATTTTCTTGCTGAACTGTATATTTTATACAGACCAACCTTATGGAAATTTTTATTTCAGTAACAGTTTCCTATCCTCCCTCAACTCTTTAATTATATAATCTGCTGACTGCTTCTTAGGTTTTTTTCCATTTCTTCCTTTTTCCATGTTTTTGGTTATTCTAGCCTCTAAAAGAGGCTGCTGTATTTGTTTTGCATATCCTTCTACTCTTTGTAGCAGTGACATACATTGTCCACAAGGGAATGAAGGATTGCCAGCAACTACTTCACAAGGCAAAAGGCTTGAGAAGACCCTTTCTAGAAGTGATTCTAAAAACAGCAGATAAAGAGTTTTCTTTTGTGAGTTTTCTGATACTTTTCTCTCTCTGTTTTGGACTGTATGTGCTGATACACAGCAGACTGAATGTAAAATTTGAGATCTCAGTCATGGATGCCACTAACATGGAACTCTAATTTTTGTTCCCTGTGCTGCCTGATTTCAGTACTGTAGGACTGTTAGATGCTGAAAACACAAGCCTGTTTAGCTAGCTTGTTAATTTAATTTTGTAAAAAGAACATATGTTTGTGTCTCTGCGTTATGTCAGGTTCTCTGAAGTATAGCTATAAATGAAAATTAAGCTGCACAAAAAATGAACGTTTGTAGTGTTTCTCTTCTTGTCTATGTCATATTCTCAGTGGATTTCCCAGTTACACAAATTATCAAGGTTCTACTGTAATACAAAATCTGTTGCAAGAAAATTTAGTAGGAACATGTTTTTTTCATTCTGAGACTTCTGGTTAAGCCACAGAGGCTCAAATGTGTGGTTTTGTGCACTTTGAAAAGCATACTTGAACTTGTTATCTTTTATCATCCTCTTGACCTAACATTTTTTCTTTCCAGACCTAATTACCTGTTTAGACAATGCAAGTCACTTTTCCGAACCAGAATTCAAGTAAGACTGATTTTGCCTGTTTCCCCCCAGTCTCTTTAATGAAGTCATTTTAGTATTTCTATTTCACTCTGTTACTTACACTTGATGCAGCTTGAAAACTGGCTGTCTAGAGAACTTAAGAATCAAACTAGTTAGGATGAGAGCTGAATAATTTTGACATTTACACTCCTCTTTCCTCTCTCTCTCCCCCCTATATTTTTGTTACTTATATGCAGTATACAGTAGAACCTCGTTAATTTGCACTAACATATAGGAGATAATATCTCATTCCCATAGAAAAATATTGCTTTTATAAACATGTATTACAGCAGGTATACACCTTAAATACTGAAATTCATATTACAGTTATCTAAGAAGCACTACACTATGAAATGTGTTAAAAATTACAAACGCATTTCATAGTTTGGTGTGAATTAATGAGGTTCTGTGGAGACATAAAATGCTGTACCTTCTGATGGAGGAAACATGTACTTTCTGTTTTCTCCTTCTCTCTTTCCATCCAAAGCAAGGACAATGTTTAAAGCTGCAGACTGTTGTGAAGTACATAATCTTACTTTTTTGGAGAACTTCAGCCCTAGCATCATGAAATATTTCCAAGTGCAGCCTTTGTGTTTCTCTTTAATTTTCCTGGGTTCCATAATAGGGCTCTATTTGCAGGTTCTGGACTTACTCAACACGTGCTGAAGTCTCTGAACCCCACTATTTTCATGGTACCTGCAAAGTTACTTCAGCTGTTGTGAACTACAGTGAAAATCTTAATAGTTTACTCCAGTTCACTGTTAAATCTTAAAGATTGAATAGTTTTTGTGTGTGCAGTATGAAATGGCACTAGAACATGAACAAAGGCTTGTGTCAGAGGTACAGATGTCTTGCCTTTTGCTTTTCATGAGCTAGTGGTATTAACTGAATTTGGCCAGGTTTTTATGATCAAAGCATTGCCAGGAACTATTATAAAATAGTATTACTTTTCAGGTGTATTATTTAAAGATGCAAAACAAATAGATATGCAGGTCTCTAGTTTATAAATAAAATTCATTAATATTGATTCGTAGATGACTTTCAATTACAGAAGCCAAGTAGTATTTACATTGTAAAATGTTGGCTTTATTAATTTATTGTATTCAGACTGGAACTGTAGTTTCAGGTAAGACTTTTTTTAAAAAACTTTTTCAAATGTCTTTTCTCCTGTAGTGTTCTTTTCTTCCTGAGTATTTTTTTGTTGGATTTGATGTGTCTGCAATTAGGATATATCCTTAATAGTGATATATGAGTGATAACAGTGTATTATAAATAAATAAAAAGTGACTATTTTATAACATTGTAAGAGTTGTAGTTACATGCATATCTTGACTTGTTATTTTGTTCTCTTCTAGTAAGTATTGTCCAGCTGGATGTGTGATTCCTTTTGCTGATATTTCAGGCACTATTCCCCATGGATACAGAGATGTAAGTAAAAATACAGTGGGCTTGTGAATTTTGGTAACATGCTCACTGTATAATTAAAAGTCTATAACTATAGTTGTTCACAGTAGTTCTGCTGCCTGGGTTCTAGAACTTGTGCCTCCTAAAATGAATAGCATGGTACTCATTTTTTTGCATAGCTGCTAAATGGCTGGTTGTCGTGGTTTAGCCCAGGCAGCAACTAAGCATCACACAGCCGCTTGCTCACTCCTCCCACCCTGGTGAGATGGGGAGGAAAAAATACAATAAAAGGCTCAAGGGTCAAGACAAGGACCAGTTATGGTCATGGGCAAAACAGACTCGACTTGGGGAAAAATCAGGTTAATGTGTTACCAATCAATCAGAGAAGGATAATGAGAAACAAAGACCAGCTCTTAAAAACACCTTCCCCGACCCCTCCCTTCTTCCCGGGCTCAACTTTGCTTCTGATTTCTCTGCCCCCCCCCCCCCAACAGCATAGGGGCACAGGGAATGGGGGTTGCGGTCAGTTGTAACACGTTGTTTCTGCCACTCTTTCCTCCTCTGGGGGAGAGCCCCTCACACTCTTCCCTTGCTTCAGTGTGGAGTCCCTTCCCATGGAGACAGTTCTCCACAAACTTCCCTGACGTGAGTCCTTCCCACAGGCTGCAGGTCTTCATGAACTGCTCCAGCCTGAGTCCCTCCCATGGAGTGCAGTCCTTCACCAACAGACTGCTCCAGCACGGCCTTCTTCGAGTGCAGGCACCTGCTCCGGTGTGGGGTCCTCCATGGGCTGCAGGTGAATCTCTGCTCCTCCGTGGGCTGCAGGGGACAGCCTGCCATCTCACCCACAGGCTGTGGGGGAATTTCAGCTCCAACATACCTCCTCCTCCTCCATCTTCGCTGACTTTGGTGTCTGCGTAGTTGTTTCTGTCACATCCCACTCTCCACTGCAGCCGTACTGGGCCCGAACAGCCCTCCGGCAGGACGAGCTCCGCCCAGTGGTTGCTCTGGGAATGGGGAGCTTTGGAGCGTGCCAAGCTGCGGCCACCCCCCTCTGCCAGGCGAGGGGCAGCAGCCCAGCACAGAGAGCCGCCCACGTCTTCCCCCTCTCTCCGCTGCTGGTCCTGCATGGCGCAGATTTCTTTGTCCCTTCTTAAATACGTTATTCACAGAGGTGCTGACTGGCTCAGCCCTGGCCAGAGCCGGGTCCCACTTGGAGCTGGGGAAGCTTCTGGCAGCTTCTCACAGGGGCCACCCCAGCAGCCCCTCCCTTGCTACCAAAACCCTGTCACACAAACCCAACACACTGGTGCTTCACATGTTGCCGTCTCCAAGAAGTGGTGTGGCAGAGACTCACATTTTTGTAAGGCCTGCTGAGAAGGGCGGATCAATCAAAATACTGTTTTATACTTTCTGTTTTCTTTTCATTGGCTTTCTCAGGTTGGGAAATTCAGCTGAAGAGAGAGCCAGTTCTTTTAATGGTGCCTTCTTGTTTTTGACACCATAATATGTCTCTTAACTGAGGCTTTCAGTGGTTATCTTACTTTTTTATTAAAACATGAGAGATGAAATATGGTTTATGCTCAGCAGCTATAACCCATTTGCGAAACAGACTTAATACTGTAACATTATTAGTTCTATAAACTGGTAATTAACATCTTTAATAATATACTGTTTACTTAGAACACTACAAAAACCTATACACTGCTTTTCAGATGTCATCTTTTGCAACTGAATTGGCATACCTGCTGTAGGATTGGAGGATGTTTGCTTTTTTTTTTTATTATTATCATTTTACTAGCAATCTAGTCAAGAAGTACATTAAATCTTCTCATTTATCTTAAAATACTTTTTTAATAAGCCATTAACGTTAGCACAGAAGAAAGATAATTTTAAATTGTTAGTGAGCAAAGATTTTAATGTTAAATATTAACCTAAAGTGCGCGTCTCGGATTTTCTTTCCTCAAACATCTGTAAATCGTAGCCTACCTGCTTAAATAATTATCCGTATGTAAAAATGCCACCATGGTGTAACTGCTATATGTTCTGGTCCGCAATGAGTCCTCGCTAAATGGCTGTGAGTTAATTTTTGTAGTGTGTAACAAGATGAGTTTTTTTGTCTGCCTAACGTATTTGCAGCATCTGTAGGTGTTCTGCTGGTTGGGAGTTTTTTTGCCAAAATCTGGAAAACCTGTTTTCTGTGGAGGAAAAAAAGGAAACTTAGGGAAATAAATGCCCTGTGACTTTCTTTTTATCTACTTATTACTCTGAATAAAAGGCGTAGAATTTCCCAGAAGTCAAGTTGTGTGGAAAGAAATCAAACTGTCCAACACTTTAGACAAAGTTCCAGGTAGAGATTTCTCATACATCTCTGTCAAATGATCAGCAGCTGCTTGCTGCTTTAAAAAAAAATACCCTAAATCTTGATCCTTTTGTGTGTCACCCTGATGTCCACAGTCCTTGAGGACTTGGAGCACTCGTTGCTGACATCTGGTGAGCAGGGAGGGGAGAGCTGCATCTGCTGCAGAATCCCATCTCCTACTTTCAAGGGAAAGTAGAAAGGGAAAGGTGAGCTGCGTGCATGAGTGAGACATAATTCCAGTAACCTAGAAAGATTTTGGTATATTTGAGATGTGGGGAATAGGGTTAGCGTTTTATGTGTGAATATACTGAGGAGAATTATGTTTGGAAAAGTCTTGGTGAGCAGGTCTTTTTTTGCCAGTGAGCTTGAGATACAGGGGCATCTGGCCTGCTGCACCATGCAATTATTTCTAAAGAAGCCACAATGGAGAAAGTTGTTCTGTTTTTAAAGCAATGTGAGAAAGAAAATCATCCGTGAAGTCTTTGTTCTCTGGAAAACACTGCTGATTAGAATCATAGAATCATAGAATCGTTAGGGCTGGAAGGGACCTTCAAAGGTCATCTAGTCCAACCCCCCTGCAAGGAACAGGGATATCTCCAACTAGATCAGGTTGCTCAGGGCCTCGTCCAACTGGGCCTTGAACGTCTCCAGGGATGGAGCATCCACCACCTCTCTGGGCAACCTGTTCCAGTGTTCTACAACTCTCATGGTAAAAAATTTTTTCCTAATATCCAACCTGAATCTACCTCCCTCTATTTTAAAACCATTACCCCTTGTCCTATCACAACAGGCCCTCCTGAACAGCCTCTCCCCATCTTTCTTGTAGGCCCCCTTGAGGTACTGGAAGACCGCTATAAGGTCACCCCGGAGCCTCCTCTTCTCCAGGCTGAACAGCCCCAACTCTTTCAGCCTGTCCTCATAGGAAAGGTGCTCCAGCCCTCTGATCATCTTCGTGGCCCTCCTCTGGACCCTCTCCAACTGGTCCATGTCCTTCTTATGTTGGGGACTCCAGAACTGGACGCAATACTCCAAGTGAGGTCTCACGAGGGCAGAGTAGAGGGGGAGAATCACCTCCCTCGACCTGCTGGCCACGCTCCTCTTGATGCAGCCCAGGACACGGTTGGCCTTCTGGGCCGCAAGAGCACATTGCCGGCTCATATTGAGCGTCTCATCCACCAGTACTCCCAAGTCCTTCTCCTCAGGGCTGCTCTCGATCCATTCTCTGCCCAGTCTGTATTTGTTCCTGGGATTGCCACGACCCAGATGTAGGACCTTGCACTTGGCCTGGATAAACTTCATGAGGTTGGTATGGGCCCACCTCTCCAGCCTGTCGAGGTCCCTCTGGATGGCATCTCTCCCTTCCAGCGTGTCGACAGCACCACACAGCTTGGTGTCATCAGCGAACTTGCTGAGGGTGCACTCCATGCCACTGTCCACATCACCGACAAAGATGTTGAAGAGGGCCGGGCCCAACACGGACCCCTGAGGGACGCCAGTCGTGACCGGTCTCCACTTGGACATCAAGCCGTTGACCGCTACTCTCTAAGTGCGGCCATTGAGCCAATTCCTTATCCACCGAGTGGTCCATCCATCAAACCCATGCCTCTCTAGTTTAGAGAGAAGAATGTCGTGCGGGACAGTGTCAAAAGCTTTGCACAAGTCCAGGTAGATGACATCCATTGGTCGACCCTTGTCCACCGATGCTGTCACCCCATCATAAAAGGCCACCAAGTTGGTCAGGCACGATCTGCCTTTGGTGAAGCCATGTTGGCTGTCACCCACCACCTCCTTGCTCTCCATGTGCCTTAGCATGGTTCCCAGGAGAATCTGCTCCATGACCTTGCCAGGCACAGAGGTGAGGCTGACCGGCCTGTAGTTGCCCGGGTCCTCCTTGTTCCCCTTTTTAAAAATGGGGGTTATGTTCCCTCTCTTCCAGTCATCGGGGACCTCGCCAGACCGCCACGACTTCTCAAATACAATGGCCAGTGGCTTGGCAACTTCATCCGCCAGTTCCTTCAGGACCCGCGGATGGATCTCATCAGGTCCCATGGACTTGTGCACCTTCAAGTTCCTCAGATGTTCCCGAACCTGCTCTTAAAGATTCCTCCTTAAAGAATTACAGTGAGGCTCTATAGCACACAGTGGACTGGTTGGCAGAGCAGTGCAGCAAATGTGTTTAGTAGCAACAGCCAGCAGCAGTCTTTGTTTAGAGAAGCAACTGTTAACAGTAAATAAAAACTGCAGTCATCATCTGTTGTTTATCGACTTGGACAAGTCCACGCTGGGATATGTAATAACAAGCTAAATATGATTTCTGTAAGGTGTATTGGGAGGTGGCCAGGTGGTCCTTCACAGACAGCTTGGGCCCACTTGTTCTTCTGAAAATTGGGTTGATGCCAGTCTCATTGGATGTGACTGAGGGGCCTCAGAGTTATGGTGTGTCTGCGTGTAGCCCAGTGCTGTGCACTGCCCGGCGGCTGTGAACAGCTCCGTCTATGCCCATGGCACTGCGCGTAGCCAGTAATCCTCCAGGAACCCTGGTGCACTCTGTGGGTGGGTGCAAAGCCACAGCTGCTAAGCCTTTTTAGAAACTGGACTGTATCTCTGCTCCTGAGCAATAGGATGTTTCTTGGTCACACTCCTTTGGCCTGGAAAGATTTGCTTCCCAGCTGGAGGAGATCTCCGGGGCTAGTTTTTGTCCAGTAGCCAGAGGCATCTTGCTCTGCTGGCTCCATGCTGTGCCCAAATGTCGTGGTTTTTTTTTGGACTGAGGGTCGAGACAAGAACCGAAAGGGAGCACCCACCAAACATGGTCTCGGGCAAAACATGACTCAGGCTTTCTTAATAAAACAAAACAATTTATTAACAGTTACTAAACAAAGACAAAAGGGAACGAAACCGGTTACTTGAGAGGAGAAAGAGAAAACAAGGCCCGATCTTAAAACAACACCTCCCCACCCCCTATTTTCCTTTCGTTCCTGGCTCTGCCTTCCCCCCAGCGGCGCAGGGAGACAGGGAATGGGGGAGTACAGGTCAGTTCATCCATGTTGTTCACTGCCGCTCCTTTCTTAAAGGAGGAGGAGTCTTTACACCATTTTTCCCTTGCTTCGGTGGATCCCCTACTCACAAAGAAAAAGTCCCCAAACTTTTCCAAAGTAAGTCCTGCCCGCAGGATTGCAATCCTCCCCGTGGATCGCACCAGTTCGGGCTTTACCAGTCTCGGCCTCTTAGGGAGCTGCTGCCACTCGCGTCGGCGTGGGTCGTCCCACGGTCTCCAGATGCCTCCACGACCTCGTCGTGCATTCCATGCCCCATTATCAACAGTACCTGGTCGCGCATCCCCTGCTCCACGACCTCTTCTGGGCTCAGGCATCTCCTTCCCGACGTGGGTTTCTCCACGGGCCACGAGTGGGTCGCTGCTCCGCCGAGTACACCCTGGCTGCAGGGGGGCCGCCTGCCATCTCACACCGATTTGCAAGGGAAGCCTCAGCTCCAGCACACCTCCTCCTGCTCCATCTTTGCTGACCCGGTCGTTGTGGTTGTCTTCTCTTAGATATTAATCCTCTCTGGGGAAGCTCGGCCCGGCGGGCACCCCGGGAGCGGGGCGCTTACCGAGTCCCCCATGTGGCTCCCCGGCGCCATCTTGAGCACATGGCGCCGGCCCGGGCCCGAGCGGCCGCTCGGCCGGGAGCCGGGAGCGAGGGCAGCGCCCTCCTGCTCTCTCCTCGCTCCTGAGCAAAAAGCCCTTTCCCGCCCCTTTGTCTCAACTTAAATAGGGCAATTCGCAGAGGCGCCAATTTGGCTCAACCTCCCCCGGGGGGGATGGGACTCAGATCTGGTGGCACAGGGAGCAAATCCCCTCCCCTGCCACCAGAACACCCCCCCACACATCAAACTATCACACCAAAGGACTTGGTGTAGCGAGTCCTGCTGTCTGTGGCACAGCCAGCCTGCAAGTCTGGGAAGCCAGAGTGTCACTGTCATGTTTATTAGTGCGTCTGGGCTAATGGTCTGTCAGGGAGAGGAAGGAAGAACAGGGTGTCCTGCAAACAGTTTTTGTGTAACTGATCTGCATTGACCTGCACGCCTGAGGTACTAGTGTTACTTAGAAGGAATTGTATTCACATGTTACTGTGGGTTCATATGGATCACATTGCTGGATGGTTAAACCATGTTTAACCATGAGTTAAAATAAAAAATATAACCCATTGGCTAAAAGTTAACAAAACCTGCGGTGCATCACTCCTTAATTGTGAGAAAATGAATAAACGTACTTTTAGTGTGCTTTCTATTAAAAGATTTCCTACGTATTTATGTATTCAACTTCTGTTGCCTAACATGAAAGATTTATTGTAGGCTGAAAATCTGACTGTCTGGCTCTTTCAGACTGGTTTACCGTGCTGTTTGTTTGAGCGTATTTGATTACAAGAGTTACATTCCAAATACATCTGGGAAAGGACGCAGTGAAATGCAGGAGCTTCATTTTGTTTTTTTATAAATTCCATAATAAACCAAAGATGAGCGGTCTCTAAATAACAGAGATAACAGTTAAATAAGAATGATTTCTTAATGTAATAATAACAAAGACTGTAACTGGATAATCTAGCATTTGCAATAGACAGTGTAGTGTTTAATTTACTTACCATGTAGCATTAAATTTTTCTTTTTCCCTCTTCAAGTCGTCATCACTTTGTATGGCTGGTGTTCACGCAGGCGTTGTGTCAAATACTCTGGGTGGCCAAATTAATGTTGTCATCAGCAAGGGCATTCCGTACTATGAAGGCTCCCTGGCAAACAACGTCACCTCAAAAGTGTAAGTGTACTTCATATACGTTCTCCTTATCTTTAGCACCTGAGATCTTGGTAGTGTCCCATTGCAGGGTTAGTTTCAGCTAGTGGAGCTACGTGTTCCATGGACAGGTTCCCTTCTGTAAGGTTCTCACAGTGCTCGTTTGCTACGGTGTGATTGTTTTACCAGATATTTTTTTAACCTCCAGACCATAAAGATTAATTTTCTAAATTCCGCAGCGAGGTTTTGTCTTCCAAAATGCATAGCATGACCATAAATTCCTAATGGTCTGTGGAAAAATAATAGTTTAACTGCAGCTTTTTAGGTGCAGGGAAGAGAAAAGGTGTTTCTACTGAAAGCGGCGCAGCTTGGTGACGGGAAGTGTTACTTTAACCGTGAAGCACTTCTTTAGGCATATGTGCATCAGTTTCAGCGGCAAGAAGTCAGACAAGAAAAATAAATTGAAGACAGTTTGTTTCAATTTTCCTCACTGACTACCACAAAACCTATCTTCTTTTGTTCTCTGCAGGGGACCATTATCTACAAGTCTCTTCACATTTAAGACGAGCGGTAAGCGTTGTCACGTGTATTATTACATGTTGATACTTTCATACAAATTTTGTGAGTAGAAATAAGTGTACAAGTGTTTCATTTCTTAATTTTTATTCTAGTTAATTTTTTTTTTACTTAATTCCTCAGTAATAGGTATTTTTGAATCGTTTTACTATCTTGTTTTGATGATCACTAATTATCGCTACATTTATACATGGAGTGATACATCGATAAATAAGGATGCAGTGTTTCCTACTCAAGTCTGATCATTTTATTCAGTTGCTCATAATCACACATGTGTGTGTTGTGCTGAGTTAATGCTCTCCCTATATATGTTTAAGACATTCTAAGCCCTGCTTTCTCAGTCCTACAAGGTGCTTGTCCTGCTGGTTCATAATTTAATTTTTCTTCCTACTTCTGTTATTTAGCAAGATTTGCTTATCTGCAGAAAGAGATTCTTCCATGTTACGTTCCTCAATTATAATCTGGTTTGAAGTGACTTGACTCTCGTACTTCAGACGCACTGCTAAAGCAGAGTTGGGCGCTTACGAGTTGCTCTTTGTTGGTGGCAACTGTGCTTTGTAGGATTTTTTCAGGTTTACTCCTTACACTTTCCTTGTTGCCTGCTAAGAAAACTGGCAGAAATCCCAAAATGGTTCCTCAACTTTCTCCATCCCCTTTTACTATTTTTTTCCCCCCCCACGTTCTTGCAACTGAATGATATGTGATAAATTACTTGTGTCTCTTGCTCTGGAGAGGCATCTCTTCTGCCTTGCCCTGTAAGTTGTGTTCCTTCTTGGCCGCCAGATTTTATTTTGTAAATGTGTACCAGGTTGCTGATTGGTATAACCAGTGTTGCCCCTGTTTAAAGCTTCACTGCTTTGCATGTTTTTACTTTCTATCAACTACCCTTTTTTCAAACAAAGTAGCTGTACTTTTCTAAATGGAAGCTAGCTTTTCTGTAAGTCACCTTAAATGCCAATTTGAACGGATGTTGGAAGTATTGTAAAGACACTGGCCTTTCCTTAGTTTCTTTAACTGTTTTAATAACGATATAAAAAAAATTAACAAAAGCATGAAGTCTGTTTTCCATAAGGATAAAGTTAAAAATAAGTTAAAAAAAAAAAAAGGAAATCATACACATACTCTTCAAAAGTAGACAGATACTTTTCCAAATATATAAATAAAAGTAATGATGAATGGGGATAGAAACACAGAAATCTGATGGGCAGGTGTGTTTCGAGGTGGAAATGCACAGAAATGAGCAAAAATTTGAAAATTAATCCACATAATATTCAAACAATTTATCTCCCAGACCTCTGCAAGAGCTAGAAGAAGGAATTGCATGTCTGGTGACCTTATGCATGGCAAATATTAAGCACTGTGATCGAGGCAGCATTTGCTGGGGTTTTTCATCTTTCAAAATGTGATCTGATTGTATATATGAAAGTAATTAAAAGGCCTGGAAATACGAAGAGACAGGAAAAAATGCTAATCTAGATTATCTGGATTTCAGTGACACATTTGAGAAATTATCGAATAAACTAGAGACAGATTAGATTAAAATGTATGAATTTGGGTGGTCTAGGAGTTAGCTGGAGGAAAAAGGGGACTTGGTAGTATGCTCAAACGAGGTGTATCAGACTGGTGAATTTACCAGTGTGGTTTTTCCGTAATAGTTGGTTTCATCACTTGGTACAAAATAGAGGAGTGTGTTATTGCTGCTGGAGGTGTGGTCAGTGCAGAAGAAGATGAAACTATTGTACAGGAAGACCTGGCTGACTTTTGAGACTGGAATAATGGAAACGAATTGAAGAATCACAGAGCAAAAAGTACAAGGTCGGGTACATAGAGACAGGCATTTCTGCTTTAAACTGGCAGCCTGTTAGATGGAAATGACAGGTGGGGGAAAGGACTCAGTTAGCGAGGTGCTCACATGAGCCTGTGCTGCAGCGGGTGAATTATGTCCAGTAGAGAAAACGAACTATTAGTTCCAGCGTACAGGGCATTGGCCAGGCCTTGTCTGGGATCCAGTTGCACTTGGGCTGTGCCTCCCTTGAGGGGTGAGCACTTGACCATGGTGCAGAGGAGGGCTGCAGGGGACCTGCAGGGAGAAGGGGAGCTCACAGCAGAAGGAAGCGAGGCTGAGTTGTTCAGGCTGGCTAGCTGAAGGCAAAGATTGCTCCTAGTAAGAATGATGACAAAAAAATACAACTAGTTTAGTTTCAAGGACGTGCTCAAGCTCAAGGCCAGGATTATGACGTGGCTTCCTACATTCTTTGGTGTATTGTCAGAATTAAAATTGTGATACTGAGGTCAGTTTAAAAAAGAAGTGATTATATAGACAGATAAAAGGAATGAATGATCAAGTAGCCTGTTTCCCGTTCCTGCATCTACCATATGTACTCTTAAACCATGACCGCTCCCCCAAAGCTTCTCTTCCTAGTGCTCTGTGTCAGTAGTGATTGAGAGAATAGCCACGTTACTCTTAAGCAGGCATAAATAGTGGAATACTCAAGATTCCAAGTTTGGTTCCAGCATCACTTTTAAGAAAGCAGAAGACTGTGTTTCGTTGGTAGTGTTGTTATGGAATAAATTTAGACGGCGGTTTAGTATTTGCATGTGAAGTCGTCAACACCAAGCGGGTAAAATCATTGTGTAACTTGAATTTTCATTTTAAATCCTCACCTTTTCTGTTGCTCAGGTTGCTATGGGACACTGGGGATGGAATCTGGAGTAATCTCTGATTCCCAGATCACGGCATCATCTATTCTTGAGTGGTCTGACCAAACAGGACAAGTGAACATTTGGAAACCTGAAAATGCCAGACTGAAAAGGGGTGGTCCTCCTTGGGCTGCTTTTATCAGCGATGAACATCAGTGGTTGCAGATTGACTTGAATAAAGAAAAGAGAATAACAGGTAAGTGAATCTGATGTGGCTTTTAAACAGCATTGAAGAAGTTGGTTACTGACATCCTTTTTTCCAGGGCTTGGTCTTAGATAAAGTCCAGATGACATTTAATTACTGTGACAGCAAAGTTGGTTCCATGTCCTAGCTAATATACTGAAGAGCCTGGAGTTGAACATGTGGAGTTTCATGGTGGAAAACACGTCTTCCATCAGAATTTGTTTAGATGTTTCCTGTGATTTTATTGGATCCTTGATGCTTCCCTTTTCCTGCTGATTGTCTCCTTGGAGGTACAAATCCATATTCAGTCAGCTCAGTCCACTGGTACCTCTGATTCAGGTGTACTGACTTACATTTCTAGGTTTTTCCTACTGCCTGTCATGACTGTAGAGAATCCAGCAGTGGAGATAGGAGCAGTTGCAGTGCAGTGTGAGACAAGCTACAGACAGAGTAAACCAGCTGGCAGCCTCTCCCCTTCACCTCCTTGCCTGAAGTGGAACTTAGGCTGACAGCTGGGGATGGTGGGGCCCTCAAAAGTCTATTGCACTTTCTCTCAGCAGACGGACCAAGCAGTGCACACTGATGCAGCCAGAGTCTGGATTAGGCTCTGCTCCTGCATATTGATTGAGATGGACGATCCGTCGTGATTTTGGTAGCTGTGTTTATTTGGAGAGGCAGCTGGGGGTGCTGTTTCCCAATCCACTCCGGATGGTTTGTTTCAGGTTTGGAGTGTTGAGTGAGCCCATGGTAACCTGTTCCTGTTGATCGCAGTAAAGCCCATGTTGAGTGGTGAAGCACTTGAGGCATTTGCCTTTTGGGGTTAACTTAAGGGGTAGCCTTAAGTAGTGGCAGTGCAGCTGTTGTATCTTCTGTGCTGATGTTAGTGTTTTCTGTTTTGATTGAATTGTTCAGAGATGATTCACTGTTGTTAATGGATGTGTTTGCAATCTGACTTCAATAAAAAATAAAGTGGCTTTAGGTAGAGTGCTTCATAGAGTCCCCGGCTTTGAGACTATTGTGAACATCCTCCATTCTCAAAGGCATGAGTTGGTCTCTGTAAACTCAGCTGCGCACCCTGCTATCAGCAGCTTGGCTTCCTGTCATCAAGCAACTTGGTTTTACCAGCAGCCTTTGTTATTACCTCCCCGGGGACTATTTGGATTTTACATTACTCCTCTATTTCCTGTGCTAATAAGCTGTCACCAACCAGCTTTCCTATGTGAGTTGTTCTGTGGCGCTGAAGTGTCAGCTTCAGGAAGCTACGGTTCTTTCAAAGGTGCTTGGAGGTTGGCAGTACAAAAGCAGGGAAGAGTGGTGCTGTCTCAGCAACTGGAGGCGGGAGTGGGCCGTGGTCAAATGAACGGGCCGTTTCCATGAAGAAATGGGGGAAAAGTGCTTAGGAAGGTTATATCATGAGAATTAAAATATAAAAATAAGTAAAATGATTATTAAGTTTCAGTCACTGTAGAAGTTTCAGATCTTCGATAAACTTCGAAATGTAACTGGACCAGTGGAGATTCCAACTACATAACTCTGGATTCAAAAGTTGATCTATGAATTTTTGCAAACCAGTACCCATTTTTTTGTCTAACTGGGCACCTTCATTTTCACAGGTATTATAACTACTGGATCAACCCTTGCAGAGTACTACTATTATGTCTCAGCCTACAGAATTTTATACAGTGATGATGCACAGAAATGGACAGTATACAGAGAACCCGGCGTGGATAAAGATAAGGTAAAAAAACCTCACGTGTTCTAGGTATGTTCTATGGAGATTTCACAATTGTAAATATGGCTAATTTTGGTACGGTGAGGAAACATTAAATCTCTTTCCTGTTCAGTGTAATCTTGAATCATAAACAGCATCTGTGCAGAAGAAAATATGAAAATATACAAATATGGAAGAATTTGAACAGTTCTGAAATTCAGAGATTATTTTTATTACTATTTGGGGATGGGAATATTCTATACAAGAAACTTCCATTGCCAGTGGTAGGCTGTCTAGTACTGCGTCCCTTTAAGAACAATCAGATTTCTTTCAAAATAGGTTCTATGTTCCAAAATTAGGGTTTACTTTCTTGTCCTCTTGTGGTTACAAAATAAATGTTAGGGATTGTATAACTTTCCATCTTTTATAATGTTTCTGTCCATCTTTCTTTATGACAACATACTAGTAAGTTTCTTTCTTGTATAATAAAACAGCCCTTGCAGAGGAGTTTTTGTAAAAAATGAAATGGTATGTTCAGGTTGCAAATGTTTTGCCACACAGAAAAATTAGCTAATGCTAGTGGCAAGATAGTCTTATTTAGTTTTGCAATATTTAACAGACAGTAAAAACGAGAAGATTAATGTTCTTTCTACCTGGTCTTGCCAGTGGTTTGGATCAGATTTCCTTAAACAAATGAGAAGAATCTTGGTAACCCGACTGGAACTAGAATGTCCTTTTTCTTTAAAATTCTTGGATGTTACTTACCTTACTTCCCTGCGCCTGTGGTATTACATACACCTAATAGTAACTAGTAACCTAGTAACTTTTTAGCCATAGGTCAAGGATGGTAACTCTTTAGCTGTACTTGATTTTCTGTTTACTGTGGCTTAAGAATGCTTCAAGGTATGTAGCATCCTGTTGAGGAAGTGAAAGGTTGAAGTATCTTGTTTGTTAAATTACGAGGTTTTTGAATGCCGAACATAATCACAGTGGGAAACTTTCCTGAAGAGAAGAGACTTTACTGTTGGGGCTGGTCCGTCTCCTTGAACTTATAAGTGAATTAACAGACTGTTAGTATGAAGTATTTAGGGGTGGAAAAAAAAAAAAAAAAATCCAGCATCTTTTGCTAGTTTTGAGTGCCCTCTTCTGGCCATAAAATAAAATCCGGGCTAGCGAGCCTGAGCCACCTAGATTTAGGCGTCGTGTTTAGTTTGATCGTTTTCTTAGAAAACCTTTGCAGCTGTTCACTTTTAATTTGAGCATATTGTTTTTCTTGCAAGTTCATGAAATTAAAAAAAAATGTGGAGCTTGAAATTACAAGCAGTAGATTTATTTTTTTTTTTTAACTTTTTGTATAACGAGGTACCATGCATGAAAAACCATACATATCCAGGAGGGGTAGTTAAATGACAGAAAAAAGGGTTCAGCATGGTATGGTTGATCTCTTGGGCTTCAAAATAGCAGATTTTTCCTCCGTCTGACATCATCTCACTTAATACGGCTTTGCTTTTGGATGGATATGCATGAAGGCTTCTCCCTTTGAGCCTTACATAATTGCACACCAGATCAACCAGGTGATGCAGTTCCCCTTTCTTTTGAAAGATGTTTGAAATTCCTACCATTGTTCAGGAGACTAGGAGCTTTTCCAAGGCTTTCCTGTAGTCCTTTTTGCAAATAGCTTCTAAAGGTCTGTCAATACTCAAGAAAAGCTTTTATTAAAATTTTTATATATTAAAAAAAAAGAATAAAATGCTTGAATTGGGGAAAAATGACAAATCAAAGTTGGAGTGTTGGAAAAGGTTTTTTTGACAGCACAGAGGCAAATGGAGAGTTTGATAATAAATGGAATATGAAAGTGATTTCTCATCAAAACTTGCACTGTATTGAGCTCAGAAACAATTTTTTTTTCTGCAAAACATTAAGTGAACAAAAGATACTGAGCTGCAGGTAAATTTAAGTTACTGTCATAACACTTGACATCAAAAGCTTGACCAATAAAAGCCTGGAGTAAAGAACTACTTTACCGTTAATCTTTGTTGAAGATAATAGTCAATGTTAACGATTCCTGTTGCCTTTGCTGTTACATGCTCAGCCTCAGAAACCTGAAGTGGGACTAACTGATTTCAGTGTTGGGCCTCTGTTTTCCTAATCTGTAACTTCTGCATTTGTTGCTTGGGCCGCCAGATACAGCTTGCACCTTCTTTTAGTAGTGGGCACTGGCATGGCACAGTGCAAACAAGGCTACAGTACAGCAGTTTGGGCCAGGTGCATCCCCTTAAAGAGTCACCTCTGCATTTTGCTTCTCATTTGTGTCTTTATCAAACCAAATAATTCTCTGGTGAGAATCTGTAGTTACAAGCTTGTCAGCTTTAAAAAAATAAATAAATAATAAAAAATTGCCCTAGTTTAGGGGAAGAGTGGCTGTAAATCTGAACTTGGTCTTCTGTGTTCTTGCCATGTCTCATTAGATTTGTATTATCCGTTTATTTCCCAAGTAGCACTCTAGACTTGCCCCCACATTTAATATGTCCTCATTTGCGGCTAGTAAGTTTAGTTAAGAACAATAAGCCTAAATTCAGAGCAGGACAACTGTCACTGAGAGCCATTGGCTTGTAAATCTGCACTGCAGTAAGCTGGGGAAGAACAGAGACTGTATGCTTTCAAGTAAAATACACCTTGTGTTTGCTCACCTCCATTTTTAGTATCTGAGCGGGCTGGTTAGTTTGATAGTGTTACTTGGACACATAAAAATGAACATGCTGGTTAGTAATTTCAGATGTAGAAAAACCAACACACTGAAACATGAAGTAGTGCATTTAAATTACCAACTGATTTATTTTTCTGTCCCTAACTAAACTGACTTCTGTGTCTGTTTGATCAGTCAGTGCTTTCAAACATGATGACAGTTAACGTCTATGTAAGGACAAACCAAAATTCTTCTGTGTAAGCAATAGTAATGAGGCTTGTGTGTCTTTGAGAGTGGAGACATGTTACATACACCAAGGAGCCCAGGCCTGAGCCCCTTAAAGGTCCCTGGGGTTGTTTGGGAGTTATTTTTGGCTTTGGAACAGATAATTTCCTGGAATAATTGCTTTCTTTCAAACCTGTAGTGATATTCTGGTCATTTTGTTAAAAAATCTTAAACGCAGGAATGCAATACAAAAATCTATGTCTTGTTTATCAAGACTGAAACACCAGGGATCTGCATTGATCAGAAGTGAGCTAAAAACTCTTGGCTGCTCCGTTTTATGCAGGCACATCACCTGCTACACGATACAGTGCTTGTCCTTAAGAGCGGCAAGGTGCTTTCCTGTTTACCAAGTGGTGTGAGTGAGCAGAAAACTCACTACAGAATTTATTTTTCAGGCACATACCGTAATTCTGCTTGATGTCCAACATGATTTGCAATATCCGTACCAGTGCTTTAAAATCAAGCATGGTACTCGCTCACTGTTCCCTCTGTGGCGACCTGTGTTGCAGTAATACCCAAGAGCTGCGTTTGCAGCGGCAAAGACCAACTGCTGTGCACTAACGTGGAGAGACAGTTCACTTCCTACCCAAAGACGTGATACCAAACCAGTCCTCCCAAAGAAGATGATGGGGTGGCTTGCTGGTTGGAGCACTGGGCCTGCTGGTTTTAAGCAGCTCAGTACAAACCCCACAGTTGGCTGCGAGTGTGTCAGTGTGCTCACACTGCATCATGGTGGCTATCTGCTTACTGGTTTTACATTTCATCCAGACAAACCCGTTCTGTATTGTCAAGTTTCAATGAGTTATTTGTGTCCGAGGACCAGCAGTGACAGACCAGCTTCAGCTCATCCTTCATGCAAAGTCTGTGCCCTTCTCTCCCAGAACTGCATGACTCTGCGCGGGACTCTGAAGAGAGCTCAGATGTTCTGAGCCTAAATCCTGTTGTTTCGCTCGTGGTTGAGCCCTTGTGGACAGCAACCACTAGAGGACAGTGCGATTACATACTTGACTGTGTCTCTGGTGCCTTCTAAGAAATGCCATACCCACTCACAGGACAGGCTCTGCTTAAACTATTGGGCTGTGTGAAGGCTCCACTTAATTCCTGCTTTCCCTTTTTTTTTTTTTTTTTTTTTTGGTCACAACTGCTTGCTATGTGTATTGGAAGAGAAAGTGCAAAATACCAGAAAGGACTGAGAATTGCTCAGTGCCACAAGCGTGTGAGATGTCTTTAACAGCAGACAGTGCCTGGGGGGCATCAGTAGAATATTCCATGGTACCTTTATTCTGAAGTAAGTTGTCGGGTGTGTACGCATACACATGCACCGTTCTTTGTGTTATTTAGTTACATATTTAATAGTGCTGAGTGAGTGGAGACGTGCAGGCAGCAGCACTGTTCTGGGATGAGTTTTCAGGATTCTGCACTGCTTATTTTTCCTAAATAAAACATCAAAATTGTTTGTAGTGGCTTCTTTGTTATTGCATTTGTGTAACATAATGTTTGTGTCTCTTTTTTTTTTTTTTGTCTTTTCTAGATATTTCAAGGGAACACTGAATTGTACCAGGAAGTTCGCAATAATTTCATTCCACCTATTATTGCACGCTTTTTTAGGATTAACCCCTTAAAATGGCACCAGAAAATTGCAATGAAAGTGGAATTGCTAGGATGTCAGTTTAGTATAGGTAAGGCAACTGAAAACCTTTCAACTGTGCAAGACAAGCAGTGAAATAATTTGGCGAAGATTACATTGTGGGTGTATTTTCAATGTGAAAAAAGTACTTCTCAGCTGCATAATCCTTCTGTAAGTTCTGAATTTCTTCCAAAGTTATTACACTTAACCTGGAAAATACCTAGTTTAGGTGTAAACAAAGTAATTTAGAAAATAAGTGTTTCAAAAGACACCAGTCACCTGCTTTCCATGTTCTTGATTCATGGGGGCTTTTTCCCTCATTGCATAACATGAACAAAAGCTTTAGAGCAAACTGTTCCAGCTGTCTTCTCCTGAAAAGGAAACACAGGAAACTAGCACTTCAAAAAACTTTTTTAATAAATTCTTTTCTTCTAAAGGCCGTGCTCCTAAAATCACCATGCCACCACCACCTCAGAACAAGAATGATGACAAGAACAATGACCTCAGTGATGATTCCCTTCATTCAGTGAAGACTTCATTGCAGACAGATAAAACAACTTTCACACCTGAAATAAAAAACACCACAGTGACTCCAAGTGTAACCAAAGGTATCCACACTTAAGCAACAGAAGTGTTTGAGAACTCCTTACAGTAGTTTGGAATATATTAAGTGTGCATTCTGAATTTAAATTTTCTCAGCACTTAATATATTATAGCAGCAATCTTTTTAATATTAAATTTACCAGTTATTAAATATATACATATGATAAAACATGTGCAGTTGCGTACTGCATACAGAAACAAAACCAATCTTCCAAGTCATACAAAATTCCGTCTCTCAAAATTGTTCAAACTGAGTTCAGCTTTTAATTACTGAACAAATTTTGTCAGAAGGAGAAGCTGCAACTTGGGCTTCCCTTCAGAATTAATCAGATGTAACTGCTTTGTTACTCAGTTTGATAATTTTTTAGGACAAAACACTTTTGACATAGGTAATCTTTTATGGAGCAGCCATCTTGGCATGAAATTTGAAAAACATCATCTGGCATCATCATTTTGTTTAACGAAGAAATTGTCAGAAAAGGGAGCAAGATCACTGCAGATGCAGGCATTGGCACAGTGTCCTTCAGAAGGCAGGGGACAGGACTACGTAGGTAGTACTGCGTGCGGTATGTACTTCTTATGGGAAGTTCAAACTTAAGCAGTTGCATATTCCTGGCCTCCTTGTTAATAATAAAATACATTGTTCTAACAGAAAAATCTTACTTATGCTAACACCAATCTGTTGATTTTGATGAAAAACCTTGCAAAAACACCAGCTGTGCATACATGTAGAAGAGCTAGATGTCAGTTGCCGTTGACACTGTGGGAGCATCCAGCAGGGCAGCTTAGCTGGGGGTTGTGGTGTGATAGATGCTAAAATCTCTATGCGCTTTACCTAAGTAATTTTCAAATTAAAAACTGATTAATGAGAAGCTCTTCTGTCTGACACCGCTTAATTTCATGGCTTTCAGATGTTGCGCTGGCAGCAGTTCTGGTTCCAGTGCTGGTGATGGTCTTCACTACTCTGATTCTTATCTTAGTTTGTGCCTGGCATTGGAGAAACCGGTAAATGAATAAATTCATGGAAGTGCTTTGAATGCATGTTAGCCCAGTGTGTGGGAATGAGATGGTGCGTGCATCCCTTTGGAAACTACCTGGTCCACACTTGTGGAAGGATTTTTTTTCAGAACTGCATTCTCTGTGAGAAAATGTTCACTTGAATAGTGAGGACAGTGAAAACAGCTCTTTGTAGCTATTTTCATTAGAAGTGCTTTTACTGAAAACGGGTTTCTCCAGTAGCAGCAGACTGGTGCTGGCATGCCAGGTTACTGGTGGTGGCAGGAGCAGCCCCCTGCCCCTGGCCGACAAAGGCCAGGGCTTTCAATGTGGCAGCCAGTGGCTCATTGGCACCTTTATTTTTGCGTCTGTAGCGTCACATCACGACCACTGTGATGTACGTGCCCCAGTCAGGTGCCAGCACGTGCTCCCCCACGGCCGGGAATAAGAGAGGTGGGACCCCTTGGTCAGCAGAGAGGGTTCCCAGCCAAGGGGGTGCCTCGGCCCAGAGGAACTGCTGGACCACAACCAATAGAGACCACAGTTCAGATCTGACCAGGCTATAAAATCGAGTCCCTGCTGGCGACCCTCTTTGAGTGGTTCCCCTCGGAGCAGCGGGCCTGTGATCGGAAACCCTCCCCTTGGGATTGGGGTGCCACCCAAGGAAAATTCCTGGGATTGAGTGCCCTCACCCTTCTTTCAGTGAGTGGTTATTCCTTCTGGCTATATCCTTGAGTGAGTCCTTGCCCCTCTGGGTGAGCAACTCTGTCTCCTGGGTACCCTCGGGTGAGAGGTTTCCCCTTTCCTGTGAGCACGGGAGTGTGTGCACACTTTGTGGTCATCAGTCTTACGTGGTGTCGTGTAGTAACAACATCCCTGACTGGTGTACTACACCTGTAATTTGTTAAATGTTACTGGAGTGTTGTTTAAGTTACCCGTTGTCTCGTTAGTTCTGGCTGTTTGGTTTCAGTTACAAATTAGAGTTTGATTGAGTTTATTATCTGTGTGGAGTTGTTATGGTGTACCTCTGTGACACTGGTGCTTATGCTTCAAGCAGACCAGGTAAAATACACTCTGTTTGGTTTTTTTCACAGCAAGAAAAAAACTGAGGGCACATATGATCTCCCTTACTGGGATCGTGCAGGTAACAAAATGGTTTTATGAAATCCTTTACTTGTCGTTTTTTGTTTGATAGGTATTTCAGATTGCAGTAACACAACTTCCACAAGCAGAACTTCTCTAATGCTAACTGATGTGGGCATAGTGAACGCCAAATTTCTTTTCTAGACAGACTTAAGTGCTTCATTCTCTGAATTTTTTTCGTAAATAGAAGATACCTTGTGTCCTGTTAGAGCTTACAGCTTCAGGGTTTTTTTTTTAGTAAGCAAAGTATAGAACCTCTTAATTATACAACATGAAGGGAATAATCATTTATGAGGAATGCCTTTATACACTTGATAATTGTCTATTTGGTACATTTTTTGTCCTGTAAAAAGTCTTTCATCGTAGTAGAGAGGTCTATCAAGTTTTGTCTGTCTTTGTTGCCTTCGCAAGCATGTGGGATTGTTTGCAGCCCCTTTTAGGTGTATTTTTCCATCCTGTTCTCTTGTGCCCCATTAATTTGAGATCAGACAACTCCACCAAGCAGTGCTTAGCACGCATCCTGAAATGCTTCTGCTGCGGCAGTCGGGTTTGTACTCCACTTCTCTGTCCTCATGTTGAAAATTTCCACATCTGTGTGCTTGTGGCAGTTGTAAGTATGCCATTACCTTTAGACAAGAAACCTTTTAATGACCTTATTTTTATTTATTACATGTCCATTTCCCATAGTTGTCTTTTAGAATATTAGACGCAAAATATCCTGTATTTACATGTCAGTGATGGACATGCCAGATTTTTTTTCCTGTTTGCTTAAATTTAGATGTTCAGAATACAGATCTGTTTTGAAAGGAAATTTGGCAAAATGCAGTATCAGAATAATGTTGCTACGCCTCTCTGAGGAACCTCTGTCTGTCCCCTCCCACAGGCTACCTCAAACGTTGTCAAACAGTGTTCTGTGGTTTTGAATCTCAGGTTTCTCGGGCTTCACCTACAGGATGGTCTCTTAAAGCTGGAATGAAATATGTTAATGGACAGCAAAACTAGAATGGCTACAGAGGGAAGGGATGAGGGGAACCTAACAAAACCAACCCTCCCTACCTTCTCTCAAGAAAACATTCATGACTACAGTCACTCTTTTTTGTTTCCACTGAAGTGAAAATCCTCTTTATTCAGGTTTTTGCAAATACTCACTGATCAACCTTTTTCAACAGTGTTAGAAACATGACGTTAACAGCCAGAAACAACGTTAATTAAGTGTCCTCTCATGTTCTAACTGAGATTGTCTAAAATTTCACCTAAAAACTTGATTTAAAAATTCAAATCATGGCTGACTTTTTAGCATTTTCTATGTTGTATTTCATGAGCTTGTTAATGTGACGAGTAGCCCCAGTGCTGCTGCTACTGGACGTTCAGGGCTGGATTCACTGGGCTGTAGCAGTTCTGTGTGTGTTTGAAGGGGGAGCATTCAGGCAAGTTGACTGGGCAAGAGTTAATGTTGTCACCTCTGAATTATCAGTCTGCCAGAAAATGTTAAAATACCTTGTAACTGTAGTGTCATGCAAATAATGATAATTGAGTTGTTTACCTGCTACTACAAAATACAAACTGTGGTGCAAAAATATTTTAGTGGCTTAAAAACACAGTGTGTGTGTATATATCTATACAGTGGTGTTTTTTTTTTAAATCCATGTGAAGGGTGGTGGAAAGGAATGAAGCAGTTTCTCCCAACCAAATCAGCAGAACATGAAGAAACTCCCGTACGCTACAGCAGCAGTGAAATTAGTCACCTAAGACCAAGAGAAGTCCCAACAATGCTGCAGACAGAGTCTGCAGGTACGTTTTACTGGTTTTGTGGGTCGTGTAAAATATATATATATATATATATATATATGAGACATGCCAAAAAATGTCAGGAATTTGGCTACATTTAATTATTTCCTGGTTGTTTTTTGGGAACAGAGGAGAAATTAATAGTTCTGTTGGTAAGTGCATTTCTTAAAATGCAGGCTTCTTCAAATCTGTTCGCAGAATGTCATAAAAGTATGTATTAAATTGACTTGATGGGCTGTGGATAGACACTTTCCCCAGTTAATGTGGTAACTGAAAGTTTCTTTACCTTTATTTGTTCTTAAACCCCATAAAGGGTTGAAGGATTTTTTTTTTGGTTATGTTTTCATATATGGAAATAATTTCATCCTGTTATCTTTATGCACAAATCTGCAATGTGGTCCTTGGTTCCCTACACTCACTGTATGGATTAAATAATTTTTTTGATCTAGAAGGGGAGGAGTTACTGATAACAGCATATGCCCTTCCCCTGGTGAACCCGTCGTTAGAGAAGACGACTGACTCTGCCTTTGGTTCTGTGCTTACAGGCTGATGGCAGAAAAATGCAGAAGTGCAGGAATTACGGCTTCACAGCAGGCAGAGTTACTTTTCTCTTTTTGGCTGCCTGTCTGTTTTTACCCAGCTTTCTCACCTCCAGCTTTTTCACATTATCTGTTGAACCAAAACATCTCAGCTGACCACATGCAGGCTTCCCCCTCAGAGGACAGACCTTCTGCCCCAAGGACCACTTTTTATCCAAAGCCAGGGGCGATAATGTCATTTAATTCTAATTTTGCAGGGAAGAACATTTCAAAAAACTTTTGTTTTGAGTCAGATTTACAACATGGGAAGTTGCAGCTCACAAGTCAAGTAGTATAAACTTGAGAAATTGGGATGTTGTGGCCATCCTAATGGCTTTAACTATTGGGTGGAGATGACTTTTTTTTTCAAAGCAATTGGTACTGGCAAAGACAGACAACTGGTTTGATCTAGGATAATAATTTCTGTGACATGTTGACAGGTTGTATTTAATATGATGTCACTGTCAAAAAAACTTCCATTAAGTAACTGTGTTTCTTATTTTGTTTTGATGGGGCTTGCAACACAGAGTATGCTCAGCCACTGGTAGGGGGAATTGTCGGCACACTTCATCAGAGATCAACTTTTAAACCAGAGGAAGGAAAAGAAGCAAGTTATGCTGATTTGGACCCTTACAATTCACCCATACAAGAAGTTTACCATGCTTATGCTGAACCACTACCTATAACTGGACCAGAATATGCTACTCCAATAATCATGGACATGTCCAGCCATCCCAGCACACCTCTCGGCGTTCCTTCCATTTCCACCTTCAAAGCTGCAGGGAATCAAGCTCCTCCACTGGTTGGAACTTACAATAAACTCTTATCTAGGACAGACAGCACATCATCAGCACAGGCGCTGTACGATACACCAAAGGGGCAGCCAGGGCCAGGTGCTGCTGATGAAATGGTGTACCAGGTACCACAGAGCGTGGCCCATTCCACTGGGAGTAAGGATGAACTGAGTTAGCTCACGAGTACGGTAGAATGGAATGATGGCTTGTTTTTAAAAGCCAGTTCCATAAAGCTGACGGTTTCTTTTTTCACTTGCATTGTTTGATATTGTTAGTCTTAAATAATACGACGTCGAACCAAAAGATGTGGTATTGGAGGTCTGGGAAACCAGTAATTCCGCCTTCCCTTAAGCTGTATATATAACGACAGCTTGTCTTCTGCAAAACCGTGGACATTTTTGTTACTGCTGTATGATTGTCTGTCAGACACGAGACAAGAACTCTTCAAGATTAGCTTCAGTAATTCATAGATGTGAATAACAAATCGGGAGAAACGGTTTAAAGTACGAAAGCCAATAACTTCTTGCTAATGGTACTATTTCTGGGGAACCCCCCCAAACCCCAAAGCTCCTAACTTTCCAAGATCTGTACGTAAGCACTATAGCTTCTAAAATTCATTTTACCCTATAAAATGCCTGCACAACTTTGGACTTCAAAAACTACTATCAGGACTGATGGCAAAAGTCCCATTAACTTGATGGCATAAAATAGTTTTGATTCTAAATTACATTATTTCAGCTTTTTTTCCACAGGATTAGGAATCATCAGCTGTGTGTTCCTCAGAAGGTTCCCACCATTTTTGTTAGCCTTCCAAAACTAGAACCTGCTGTTCGTACAATCTGTTTTCTGCCATGTCTCCCTCAGCCGCTCAGTCTTGTTCCTTTCAAGGGATCCGGGGGGCACAGACCAAGTCGTACAAGCAAACTACATGGCAGCTGCTTGTACATTTTCCTGTACTAAGTGAAGGCTGCTCTGAATAGTGTCTGCCTGGAATTCAGACTTCCCTTATGGTCAGTGTGCATGTCCAGGTGCTCGAGGTGACTGGACTCAGAAAGGTTCTCCCTGCCCCCTGTCCTGCTCTCCTTCCCTGGGTATCTGTTGTTGTGTGTTAAGATGTGAGCGTATACAAAGACATGTATATACTTTTGTGAGTGCTGAAGGAAGCACACAAATATTCCAATGGTGCACAGTTTGTGTTATACACGCATTTAGCATGTATGGTACGTTTTAGCACAACTGAAAAAACTTTAGCCTTAGGGCTTTACTTACGATTGTTCTTATTAGAAGTACAAAAGATTCCAAAACCTTTGCAAGAGAACCAGCGCTGTTCCAAAGTGTCCATTTCAGAAGCCTTCAATGGCATTTGTATCCTTTGAATGTTCCAATGTTCTCTACTGTGAAAACATTGCAGTCAGTCTTCTATTTGGGATAATGTAGACTAGTTTTAGCTAGGTAATCACGAAATGAAAACTGTTCGTATTTGCCATTTTTTATCTTGTTAGAAACAAAGCACAGCTTTTTAACCTAAGTAGTAGAAAAAAAACACAACAAAAAATGCTTTATTTTTATTGTAACAGCACTGTTGGGAGGATGCCAAATTAATTTATCCATGTGAAACCCCCTACTTACACATTAGCCCAGTTTTATGGACTTCAGTGGTTGCTGTTTGTTTCTGTGATGTAATTCAAGTCAGCCTTGTTTATTGCCCAGGGTCCTTGAACATCCAAATCGAAACTAAACTACTGTTCAAGAGGGCTGCCACCACGTCTGCCTTTCTACCAGTGCGGTATCCTGACTTACCACTTACAAATTTGTTTGCAGAGGGGCTGTAGCTAAATTCAGTAATGCAAATTTACTTGTGGGCTGTTCAACATCTAGAGTATGGTATCACGAACTCCGTGCTACTTTAAAGCTCAATTCTATAATTTTTCGGTCATTCATTTTTGTTCATTGAGAATATTTATTTTTTTAATTAGGTTTCTAAGCCTAAACGCGAATGTAAGTAAGGGTGGTGTTTAAGACCCATTCATGAAAAAGAAATTCCTGGCTATTGTTGTACTTCTGATGTTACTGCAACTTTTTCTGCTTGCTAAAGCGAGTGTGCAAGCTCTGTAGGTTTGCTTCAGCAGGCAAGTAAGTGTTCTTACCCATCAGCAGCAACTAGGACTTGGAAATTATCCTAGCTGATTTTATTTGAAAGGGGTGGGAGGTTATTTGTTTGTACCAAGATGTGACATACTTATTCCAGCCAAGTTAAGAAACCTCCGCATTCTCAAACTTTACTAGTTTAGATTGAGAAAAAATAATCTACCATAAAAATAAACGGATATGTTCAAGTCAGTAAAATTAACATGCTTGGATTTAATTTTTACTGTAGGCCAGGTATGGTAGAACTGGGATACACTGTAAGCTGAGATGGCGTAAGAATTAAACAGTTTCTCTACAGTGGCTTATATTTTAAGCAACTGTAATGCAGTTTCATTATCTGGGCAGCATGAGCAGTTGACTGGAATGGATGGTTTCAAGAACTTAAGTTCCTTTTCTGAAAGAAATTGGTCCCAAGCTTTGCTCCCTGCTTTTCAACTTTGAACATGTTACCTGCCAGGGCTAAGAAGACAAGTTTGAGTATGTCGTGGTTGGGTTTAAAACGTGTGCTACAAGCTGTTAAACATTGTTCCCAAATATAAGTTGTGTGACACAGTTAAGATTGGAATTCTCCTGTGCACAATACAAGCAGAGGTACGTTTAATGGGTCGCTCTTACATGTGAAGACATAAGGATATAAAATGTATTTCAATCTCATTTGGCTTGAGTATTCTCCCAGAATGTATGTTCTTACCTCAGCATGTATTGTAGTTGCTCAGTCAGTATTTGTATATGTTGCTAGAACTTAGACTGTATAAATAGTGAGGGGTTTTTATATGTATGTTAAAAAGTATTTTAAATAAATTGTACATACGTTATTACTCAGTATGTTTGCATTTAGCACCTACCTTATATCTAATTCAGTTGCAGTTTGGAAATGCAAGTGGTACGAGTCCCCATACTGCTACACAGGTTCTGCCTTGCCTCCAGGAGTGACACTGTACCTGTCCTGGCAGCGGGTGTGTGTGGCAGCCACCCGCAGAGGACAGCTTGGTCCTTGCCCCATCTCACCAAGCGGCAGAAGGAGTCAGCTGGCACTTACCAGAGCTCTCCTGGTGGCTGGAGTCTGCCGCAGGGGCAAGTGGTACTTACAGGAGGGAGCTTCTCTGGAGTGACCTGGCAGGAGGCCAGCACTGGAGTCCTGCGTGAGGAGAGGCTGAGGCACAGTGCAGGCAGCTGCCCTCTCTTAGAGGAATGAGGAAGTTGGGCTCCAGTCCACTATAACCCATCGCTTAGATGTAGAGACAATCCCTCCCCACCCTCCAGTCAGCACACCTCCTCTATACTGGTAGAGGGGCTGCTAGTTTATTCTTTGACTAGAACGTGGCTATTTTCCAATTACTGGAAAATTGGAAAATTACTTGGATCGAGAGCAGCCCTGAGGAGAAGGACTTGGGAGTACTGGTGGACGAGAAGCTCAATATGAGCCGGCAATGTGCTCTTGCGGCCCAGAAGGCCAACCGCGTCCTGGGCTGCATCAAGAGGAGCGTGGCCAGCAGGTCGAGGGAGGTGATTCTCCCCCTCTACTCTGCCCTCGTGAGACCTCACTTGGAGTACTGCGTCCAGTTCTGGAGTCCCCAACATAAGAAGGACATGGACCAGTTGGAGAGGGTCCAGAGGAGGGCCACGAAGATGATAAGAGGGCTGGAGCACCTTTCCTATGAGGACAGGCTGAAAGAGTTGGGGCTGTTCAGCCTGGAGAAGAGGAGGCTCCGGGGTGACCTTATAGCGGTCTTCCAGTACCTCAAGGGGGCCTACAAGAAAGACGGGGAGAGGCTGTTCAGGAGGGCCAGTTGTGATAGGACAAGGGGTAATGGTTTTAAAATAGAGGGAGGTAGATTCAGGTTGGATATTAGGAAAAAATTTTTTACCATGAGAGTTGTAGAACACTGGAACAGGTTGCCCAGAGAGGTGGTGGATGCTCCATCCCTGGAGACGTTCAAGGCCAGGTTGGATGAGGCCCTGAGCAACCTGATCTAGTTGGAGATATCCCTGTTCCTTGCAGGGGGGTTGGACTAGATGACCTTTGAAGGTCCCTTCCAGCCCTAACGATTCTATGATTCTATGATTCTATACTGGGAAAAAACTGCTTTTGCTTTCAGACCTTTCCCTTCCTTTATCTTAATTGTAGCACTGCAGTTCCTAAAATAAGGAAATAGTAATTATTCTTTTGCAAGTATAAGGTTGAAATTGGAATCTAAATGGCTTAGTCGTGTGCTTGTCAAACTGAAACATCCTTGTGACATTACAAGCAGACTTGTCTTCAGAAAATGAACGCCAGCATGCCTGCAAGCCTCCCTGCTGTAGCTGACCAGTGTTCTAGAGGGACTGTCCTCAATAGGGACAGCCATCTGTGTAAGGCAGAACACTTCCTGTTTCCATATCTGTCTCTGCATCTTGCTAAACACACATTCTGCATGATACACAACTTAACTGAAATACTGCCACTTCAGCGTGGGCTGTCTCAGCTTCATGCTTAAGGTTTTCCTCATCTTGGATGATGGAGGGGAGGGGAAAAAAAAAAGCCAAGTAAAAATGTATCTAGATTTCTGAAAATGTTTCAGGAGCAGAAAACACCTCACTTTTACACACCTCAGTGTGCATAAAAGTCTTCTGGCATACTACTGTTTTATTACTTTCCCACAAATGATGTACAGAGATAGTGAAAGGCCATAAGAAGTGCTTAATTAAAAGGCCAAGTATTCTGCTGACAAATAGTGCATTATTTCTAGGAAGGAAAGTTCCTGAGAAAGTAAAGCTTTTCAGGTAAATGAATGGAACAGGAACAGGTTGCCAGAGAAGTTGTAGATGCCCCATCCCTGGAAGTGTTCAAGGCCAGGTTGGATGAGGCTTTGGGCACCTGGTGTAGTGGAGGGTTTCCCTGCCCACGGCAGGGGAGTTGGAACTAGATGATCTTTGAGGTCCCTTCCAACACAAACAATTCTGTGATTCTATGAATGAAGTTTATCCTTCATTCATAAGAATAAGTGTTCAACATTTGTACTGTTTTTCTTTTATACTGATGAAACCAGAACATACTTACGCTTGCAGTAAACTCTCTTCTCCTCTTGTACTGGGAGTTCAGAGGTTTTGTTTCAAGCTGGAAGAAACTCCTGTCACTCTATGAGACACTTCAGATGTCTCAGCATTACATGAACATGAATTGGGTGATGCTGACCTGTGAGGAGACGAGCACCATGGGATTTTACTGTATGTGACAGTCCAGCAGAAGTCAGCTTTGGAAGATGTCTGTTCAAACTTTTCCTTAGGTAAGACTTAAAACAATTACTGATAATGTAATCAAATATAGAATCAGAGAATGGTTTGGGTTGGAAGGGACCTCAAAGATCATCTAGTTCTAACCCCCCCTGCCATGGGCAGGGAAACCCTCCACTACACCAGGTTGCTCAAAGCCTCATCCAACCTGGCCTTGACCACTTCCAGGGATTGCCTATGCCCTGCTGTGTTGTCCTTCGGGGTGGTTGAAGTCCCTCATGAGGACCAGGGCTCATGAACGTGAGGCAGCTCCTATCTGTCTGTAGAGGGCCTCATCCACCCGGTCCTCCTGGTCAGGTGGTCTGTAGCAGACTCCTACTACTACGTTCAACTTTGAGAGATGCACACTTATCACTTTAATGAAACCACGTGATCAGTAACCAAATTCTGATCTAAAAAAGGCACACAAAACTTGAAACTGAGCTCAGTTTTCAGCAGTCAGAAGTTTCTACCAACAGCTGGCTCTGCTGCCTTGCAAAAAAGAAAAGAGACTCTATTGTTCTGCACATGTAATGACAGTACTGCCCATGAAGTTGGAGGAAAGACTCCTACCTACAGTCATCTTTAAATGGCAGAAGACTAGAACAGCTTTTAAGTGTACTGTCTGCATGCTGGACTTGACTTACCTAGAGCAACTACACAAACAACTCTACAGTCAAACCACAGTAGAATCACAGTCTACATAAAACCAAACTCAAATAATGTTGTGATTCTCTTGGCTTTTTTACCTTTGTCTTTACAGAAGACAGTGTCAAAACAGTCAGGATGCCATTGAAGGGGAAAGTGGAAGTCTGCAGGTCAGGTTTCACACTAATACAATGCCACAATACATAACAATTATATATAGACTATTATAAAGTCTAACATTATTTTCTATAAGTGCCTGCAGTTCACTTGCCTTGCTCCTGAACGTGCTGCAGCTTCACAGATTGAAGCGCTCCAAAACCAGCTTTTGCCAAGAACGGGCTGAGTGCCAGAATCCATTCTTCTCAGGACAACTCCTTCATATTGGACTGGTCTAGTACATAAGTCTTTCTGAAACAAAGGCACAAAAAAAAGGATTTTATTAGTAAAAAAGAATCCATCCTTTATGTCTCAAACATCTGACACATATCTAAAACAGCTGAAACAAAGGCATGGATGATTAATCAAAATATTCCATCAGAAGTCACAGAAATTGGTCTATCTCAAGCCATTCTATAGGTTTACTTTATAACCTCACAAAAGTAGATTCAAAGATGTGGTCTGTACTGCTGTGCCTTCAGTAGTTGTGTGAAGATTTTTTTTGTTCTGCATAAAAAAAAAAACACCCCAAAGACAGCCTTGTTACTGACAACAACGCTCTGTCACTTTCCCCATCTCTGAAGTAGACCACACCACTAACGTATGTTTAAAAGCCATAATTATTGTAAGGAGAAATTACCAAAAAGTAGGCACTTCCACAGTTGGTGGTGACCCACTTGCTGCACCTGGAAACTGCCACAATCCTGGTGCAGCATCTCCAGTCACAGGGAACACAGGGCTGAGGGGGGACGGTGCCTCACTGCCTGGTCACCTTCCAGCACCGACACAGCCTCTTCGCACTGCCACGCATTTGACTCCAGGAATCATGGAAAAGGTTTCATCTGCTCTCACAAAAAGCCTCAGCAGTATTAAAAACCACTACCAATGAACAGCTGGAGTTTTTGCACCAAGAATTACTTCATTTCACATTAAGGCAAAAAAAGCAACGTTCAGCATTCATCTTACACTTCCTTGCATGCACTGGGAACTACCTTCTTACTGTTTCTACAAGTTGCTGTGTTTTTTTCTGTTGCACTAGTAGAAGCATCTTTGCCTGCTGTATAGAGTATTAGCACAGGTAGTAGTGGCCCCTCTAGAGACGAAAATGCCTGTGGAAGGAGTTTTTAGTGTGGAAAAACTCCTGTTTAGTGAATGAATTATTTTGCGTGTGAAAGGACATTAGCTCTTAACATCTAAGATACTAAGACCTGATAAGTACAAAAAATTCTGTAAGTACAAACACGTCGAAAATGAGAACTAGAGCATGTGGAGAATTAGAGCTATTGTTTTCTAGAAAGTAGCTGATTTTTTGTTTCCCCAGAAGTCCCTGACTACGCTGAGAAAGTAAACTGGACACCAGAGCAGAGCTGTTTTTTCTCAGCATAAGCAGTCATGAGTCTACATTAGTTTGCTTATACAGGTACACAAATTTCTGAGCTGTTACTCAACAGCATCTTTGTCCCACACAGCCAAGCCCCTGCACCTTTTGGTGTAAAGTTACTACCTTTGTTTTTGTCAGTATGCAAACACAGTAGTACTTGGTTTAGGAAAAAAAAAATAAATCTCACCTTAGAACTCCGTTCTACCCATACAGCTTTCAGGAGGCTCCCAGTGGCAACCATGGTAATACCAAACATGTTGCTATCCCACTGTAACCTAAATTTTGTAGGTACGTTGCACAGATTACAACCACCAGGCTGTGAAGGTGGGATAGGAAGGGGCTGGATTATCCCAGTAAAGCCATCTGCAATTCATGTGAGCAACTGCCTCTCTGCTGAAAGGATATGCAAGATTAGAGTCTGATTTCTGATAAGGAGGTATGCAGAAGCATGGAACAATTTCTCATGTCTTGCTCATGCTTTGTAGAGAAAAAAAAAATTAAAAAAATGCCTGATGTTCCTCATCCTTTAGCATAATGTATGAATAATACCTAAAATACCTCTGCTGGGAATGATTTTTCATGTGTTGAAAAAATTCTAAATCCTCCCTTGTGTATCTGTAACATTTTATTCTTTATACTGTTCTTATATTCACTTCACTGAAGCCCAGCCACAAAGAAATGCATGCATTTTTTTTGGGGGGGGGGCTAAAGGGAGGAGTTGGCCAACTTTCTTACTACCAAGATGCCTTGCACTTGCATGGGAGAGGAAAAATAATTTGCTAGAAAACAGCCCTATCTATCTGAGAAGAGCTCAGCTCACTCCACTGTAGTATTACTAATCTAAAAAAAGTGAAATACAACCTTGTGTCTTCTGTCTCCTTGGGTATGCTCTCCTCCCAGATACTCCACCAGCTGGAATGTAATGGAGGGTTCATAGGTGAGTTCTGTCAGCTTTTGGTAAAGGAGAGAGCACAACAGATAGACCACGCAGAAAGCCTTAGCTCCTTCAAGAAATGATAATAAAAAGCAGTTGTAAAAGCTCCATAATTAATCAAGAATTTCTGTCAGTGCGAGCAAAGCAAAAAAGTGCAGCTTCTGTCAAGGCTTCTACCGAATCTGCTCAGGAAAGGAAAGCAGGTGGAGGCAGACAGAGGGAAAAAATGCAGCGGCACACTGTTCCAACACAGAAATCCAGCTTAAGTTTTGAAAAGCTGGTCGCACTCCCTGACTTGCTGATGACTGCAAAATTTTGCAGTAAGTAGATGGAATAGTTAAAAAGGCAAACCTTGTTTCACCAGTTAAATGATGCTCACTCCTTAGCTGCCAAAGTGATGAAGAGCTGTCTGTTCTGCACTTCATGAACTAAAGAGACAAGGAAGAGTTTTTCAGAGCCATGGCTAGGAACAAATGAGGAATGGCTACAAAGAAAACAGCAGAGGGAATTTTAAATTATGAGGACCTTTAACATAGTAGTTTTTGTAGCTTAAGATCAAAAGGCAGATGTTTTCACACGTAGCTCTAAGAGGCAATAAAGAAAGTAATTAAGAGCGTGATGCAAACAAACCAAGGTGGCTGGTGATATTTTATACTCCTTCATGGTTCAAAGGGAGAGGAAACAGAGCCTTACTTTTAACAGTCATCTCTGCTCTGCCATAGTAAACTCAATTTAAAGGAAAGATGCCAATTGGACAAACCACTGGAAAACTCTTCAGTACAAGTAAAAGACTTTAAAACTGGTGTGGGCTGTCACACAAAATACACTATAAAGAAACCGACCAGAAAAAAGAAGAACAAAGGTCTTTTACAATTAACTATTATTATGTATGTTCCAAATTCCACCATTCAGGCTAAGAAAGGGTGTTGTCAAGATGACAGACTGTGTGGAGAGAAGCAGAGAGGTACCACCATGGCACATGAGTGGCAAAGAGGCACATCCTACGGGCCAGACAGTGCGAAAGCCAGGCAGCTCTCAAACCAAGCCTGAACACCAAACTGAAGCCTGGACCATGTTGACACAAAGCTGACACCTATGCCACAGGAACACGTGGGATTTATGATGTCTTTATTGGTTTTGCCTTAACTTTGATTCTCTCCAAGTAAGTTGCTCTAGTTTTTTTGAAAATTGAAAAGCCTTTCTGTTCTATAGGGAGCTCACTGTAAGCAGAAGTCCAGGGAAATCTACCTCAAAGCTCCACCCCACAGAGGATCCCATCACGGAGCTACACAATTTGCACGGGAACTGAGACAGGGATGTGTAAGTGACAGTCACTGCGCTCTGGCAGATAAGAGTACGTTACACAGGAGCGCATACAGACACCAAAATAGTGC
Source organism: Tauraco erythrolophus (assembly GCF_009769465.1). Taxonomy (NCBI): domain Eukaryota; kingdom Metazoa; phylum Chordata; class Aves; order Musophagiformes; family Musophagidae; genus Tauraco; species Tauraco erythrolophus. The sequence continues at coordinate 8,841,576 of NC_141465.1, forward strand.
CAGTCTTGAACTGGTATTTGATGGATTGTTCAATCTCACGACAGAGCAGTGAAAATTTCCGATTCACAGGAACCTTGCTGAGGTTCAACATTTGTTTTTATCTCCTGCTGTGAACACAAAGTAATATTCTATATCAGAAGTAACGGTATTGTAAAACATACACAAAAATGTAAACTCATTAGTAAAACAGCTATGCTAGAATATATCCAAGATTCTTTCAGGATTGCATTTGCAGAACAAAAATCAGAATATTCTTCAGGCACTGAGACAAAATACTGCAAACAGGCCTCTGTTTTTTTTTCTTCAGATTTCACGATGACAATTTTGGCACAAGAAAACAAAATGAAGAAAAAAAATTAAATCTCAAAGGAAGTTTCTAAGCCATCTATAATAAAAGGTAACTTGCTCCAATGTCTCCTTCTGCTCAAGAAGACTGATTCATTGAGGGCAAAAACTTGCATTTTTCAGTAAAGCTCAAATAAATGTTTTGTAACTTTAAGAGATTTCCCAGCCGCAGCTTCTTGCAACAAGAATGCATCGCACTGGTCCAAAAACTCATTAATGTAAAAAGGCAGCCAGAATAAGGCTTATAGTTCTCTGCCCACGTAAGAGCATTTTAGCTATAATCCTGGAAAGTCATCTTCCTTCAGACAAGTGGGCAAAAAGACCTCCTGTTACTGTCCTCAAAGAATTACTCAGCATCCTGTCTGAAGTCATATCTGGCACGATACACACTGTATAAATAAGCACGCACCACATATACTTTCTATACACAGTGTTCAATCCTACTAGGTAAATCTCACTCTCCTGAATTATTCAAGACACACAATTATTTCAGAGACTCAAACACTAATAATAGTTCATTAATCACTAGTGAAGAGCAGCTTTCCAAATACTCACAAACTCTTCAGGAATAACACAAAAAGTGAGCTCTCCCCTCCCCTGCTCTTGGAGCCATAAAGTTGCTAAAGCGTCAAATAACTGACCCTTCTGATGAGGACATTCTCCATCCTGGCAGCCACTAGATCCCCAACATACTCTTAGGTCCCAATTTTGCGACTAGGTTAATGTAGGATGGCTTCCACGCTGATTTTGGTGGGGCAAGGTCCAGCACACCGCTGGAATAATCAGATCTCAGAACCATTCCAGGCAATGCGTGGCAGGGGTTGAACATACAACAGGCTCCAAGGAAGCTCTGCTGTAACTTCCAAAAGGGATTATTTTGGTGTGTGTGCTTGCTAAGTCCTGGTTGTTTCTTATTACCACTCCTTTTATACCTGCCTAACATCAGTCTTTCCATTACTAGCCTAGATGGCCACCTGCCTACCTTATTATTTTGCATTCCTGAAGGTATTTATAAGCATGGATTACATAGCTGTAACAAACCATGGGGCACTTGGTTAACACCAAACACTTAAACCACTCCTCCAGCACCATGGACTTCCAGAATTTTCAAGAGTTGTCTTCCAGTCCAGCTTTTTGGTAATCACAGCAAACCGCAATACAGTTATTTTGACAGTTATCTTCATTCCCCAAAATTAAATGGGACCAAAATCCAGTACTTTGATGTAATTCCCGTCTCTAACAGCAGATTGTAAGCAATGATGTTTTGATTACGTTTTTGCAGCAAAATAATTTATGCTTCTATGCATAGTTTATAGCATTTTTTCAACACAGTAGAGGAAGATGAAACCATATACACAAAGAACAGGTCTCCTACATCAAGCAAACGAAAAATGGTGATTATTAAACCAAACTTCTCTCATAAAACGAGACCTCCACTGGCAGTATTCCCACTCCAAACAGTGGCAGATACTAAATTTGTCAGTATCAAGAGACTGAAACTATTATTCATTATTCCAAAGGTTTTAATGTTTTTTGCATCTGTATCAGATTTTAAACTCACACAATAATGAAACAAAGAGCCACACAATATCTGGGACTAACAAAGCTGCCTGCAAAAATGAGTTCCCACTGAGCTGACCTCAAAGACAACTTGAAATACAACTGTATTACGATTTTCAAAACTTGTGCATACTTCCAAATTTGACTTTTTATAAGGCATGTGTACGACTGAGTTAGCATTAAATAATTCCAAGAATATTTTTTCCATAAGTCATGATACCAGTCCTCCAACAAATTAAAAAAATATATCCTCCCATACTCTCAGCTGTAGATGGTGATATCACCCTTTTGTTTTCTGTAATGCCAGCAGAATTTGGACACCAAGACACCCTAACACGTATTTGTATGGCAAATCTTTTGCTGGTATAGCTCAGCTTTTTCCTTAACACAGATCTGTGCATTTGAGACACTTACTTTTCTGTCTGTCTCCACCACTAATGACTTCTCTGAGTTAGCAGTCTGCAGGACAGGTGCCTAGCAGTTCGAATGACCAGGTCCAACTATATACCAGTTGAATCCTCCTTCATAAACGACAGTTTAAAAACTCTCTCTAATGATGAATTACTTTGTTTGTAAAAACAGAGAGGGGTATGAGGAAGCTGTTTTCCTGTGGGAACAACACTATTATACTTTAATTTAAGGGATTTTTAGGAAAAATCAGTTAGTTGTGAAATGCCATGCTTTGCAGGATCTTGATGCAGGACTTCTCAGAGCCAGCAGACTGACACAGAAGAGTTCTGAGGAGCTGTATATGCAATTTTACACTATTTCAATGAGTTGTTTTTTTTTTTCCCTTTCATTTTGCATTGTAAGATATATTTGACAAATTCACTTATTTCAAGTTCTCGGTTCAAATGAATATTTTCAGAAGATCATGGTGTTCCAGCCCATGGCAGAGGGGTTGGCACTAGATTACCTTTAAGGTCCCTTCCAACCCAAACCATTCTATGAACTTAATTCATGTAGTTTAAAAAATGCTTATCTGGCATTCTTTTTTGTGTGTCTTCAGACTTTGTTAACAGAGTATAATCTCAGATGGTGTGCATGTCTTCTAATCATAAAGCTTCATATAGAACCAAACAGAAATTTAACATTAAAAAAGATTATTTTCTTTAACTGCTCATTTACCTATAAACGCATGCATGAAGAATGTATTTACAATACTTATTTATATAGTTTTATGCTATATGCAGTTCTATTTCAAGACAGTGTCACAAAGTTTTGCAAAATAAAACCAAGCCCTGATTCTCCCATAACTTGGGGAAAAACGGCATGTGAAACCACATTTTTTTCTGTACAAACCAATTATATAAAAATACCACTGTCTTAATCAAGTTTTCTCCGATACACTTGCAAGCCAGTTTTGCCATGAACTGAAGTTTATTTCTTCATAGCATTGACAACTCCATGGAAACAAAACAAGTGGATTCTATTGCCAGGTACTTTAAGCTTGATTAGCAAAGTAGGAGCTTGATTGTATAACCTAAATACGTGATGGTAAATACTTACAAAAAACCCCTACAGAGTAAAATTTGAAATAATCTGAATTCTGAATGTGGGTTATTTCAGCTTTAAACACTAAAAATAAAAATTTTACTTTCATATCAAATAAGTGAGATATTATTCAGCTCAGAACATCACTATTTATACAAAAAAGCATTTTATACTTATATTAAATATTATTACAAGACATAACTGAACGTCTTTTTATTAACATAACTATTTTCAGATGAAAACTGTATTTAAAAGGCCTCCAAAATAAGCGAACCACAGACTCCCTATTTTTCTATTAGAGAAGCAAAGTGGTAGTGCCTGGCAAATGCCAGAATCAGCCCAGCATACTCCTCTCAGGCACTTGATTGATCAGAGAGGATCACACATGGTACGCGTGAACTGAGTTGGAGGGAAGCACGGAGGTTTTTTAGGCTTACAGAACACAATAATTTCCCTGATTCTGTTCTGGTAAAGAATAAATTGTGTCCAAATGTGCCTCTTTCATACCAAGGCATCTGCAACAGCTGAAACGGATGCAGATATGTTGATTTAGTGACGTAACCCTCAACCCTCATCTCTAAGACCCGCGATTAGACAGGGCACATTGGCCGTGGTGCAGCTGGCACTTGTATCACCCCGTATTTACTCTCTCCTGGCTCCCGGCTGCACTGGCACAGTGCCATGCCGCAGGGACCCGCCCGAGGTTGTTCACACGTTACCCGCCCCAGTGCCACCTGTGAGGTGGGAGTCTCTGGCTTCGCTTCCTCGGCGCCTGTTCGTACACAGGCGGTCTAAAATCGCTGCTCCCACCGCACTAATAAATGGAACACAAGAGGAAGGACGTGTGCTCTGTTGATACAGACACCGCGCTGAAGCAAGTCTGACCCACCACCGGCATCTCTCCCAAGGCCACGCAGATCCCCGTGCGGGAAACTGTTGGGCACACACCAGCGCTCTGCAGCAGGTGCGGGCGAGGCCCGGACCCGCAGCTGCCGGAGCCCTGGCACAGGCAGGACGGAGAGCGCAGCACCGACGCACCGGCTCCGAAGGGCGCTTTCCGGATCGGTGCGACGCGGCAGTGTCCCCGGGAGAGCCCGCAGGGAGGACGCTGCGCCCCCGGGCCCAGCGGCGGCAGGAGCCCCGCGGCCCAGCCCGGCCTGCCGAGGGCGGGACGGCGGCAGCGCAGGGGGTGCCCGCGGCAACGGCGAACCCCGCGCTCAATCGCTCACGCCCCCGCCCGCCCGAGGTACCGCGAGCAGTGGTACCTCGATCCGTCAAGTCCCGCCCTCCAGCCCCATTGGCTGCAACGGGCAAGGCTCCTCCCACCCGCCGATCCACGATTGGCTCAGGCCCCCGCCGATCAGCGCGAGAACCCGCCCCCTGGCGGCAGCGCGGCGCCTCGCGGCGGGGCGGCCAAGAAAGCGCGCGTTCCTCGGACCGCGCGTTGGGCAAAGCGGCGGGAAGCGGGAGGACGGCAGAGGGTCCCACCGCCAGGCACACGGACGGGTTGTGCCAGAGAAACTGGGAGGCGACAATCTGCTGCTTGTCTCCGAAATGTGGCACCTACATGGCACCGCGCTCCCGGCGTGCGGCAGCAGTCAGCCCCACCGCAGGGGAACGACCACCACTTGTCCACAGCTCCCGAATTTCCTGAGTGCTTCATCTGGCACAACCTGCCTCGCAGGGAGAGGCCAAGAAGGTCACAGTTCCTCCCCGCTGTTAGTCCGTGCCATGCAGAAGGTGCGAGTTCTGGACAAGCCAGCAGTGACTAACGGCCCGTTCCCCGTAGGAGAGCAGGCGGGTCCGTCTCAGCACAGCGAAGCCTAAAGTACAAACACGCTCAAGATTTGCTCTTCCATCAGCAATCATGCTCTGCCTGCCTGTATCCTCCCAAAAATAACTTTGCAGTAACTTTCGGGTGAGGAACACCTCCCAACGTGTCAATGATGTTAGAGTTGTTATGGGCTTTATGAAATCAGAAGAGAACGAGAGAGAGTGTAGATGACATTACAATCCACAACTCAGGCTACCTGTGTACAAGCCACCTTGCCTAAGAGCTACTGGTCCATCCCTTACCAAAAGAAGTAAAGCTCCGGATCTAAACCAGGGATAACTCAACTTCGGTACGCTCCTGAAACTTTAAAATTACACCCCACCTTCTATGTAGAAAGGGAACAATTTTTCCCCAGCATTCGATCTCTTAAAATTAGACCTGCCACATTCGTACTTCATTTCCTTCTATGACATGGTCACTATCACCTGTTAGGTAGATACGAGAATTCCTCACAAATCAAGTAAGTTTCAGGGCGAATCCCAAATTAAAAAAACTTAGCCTATTTACTACACTGTGTGAGACATTCCATTTCAATCAAAACTCCCCAAAAGTAAAAAAATTATGAAAATGCCCCACAGGCTTGTGCTCTGTCTTCCAATTTCCTTACCTCCCTTTGCAAAGCAACTCCTGGCCACTTTAGTCAAGACTTGGCTTTCCACTGGTTGCCTGAGGTGAAGTCACGAACTTGGAAATCCGAATGATAAATTCCTCAAGCCACAGCCTAAAAGCCATTGGCACAATTAAAGTTTATACGTCTGTTAAGTAATTCCTCTATTTAATTCATTTTATCAGTAACAAAAATATGCAGAGATAAAATCTTATCCACAGCTTTACTTCTCAGCTCATCAACTTTGTTCAGGATCAATGCCTCTTTTTTATTATTAACTGCAAAGCCAGGAATGACAGTGCATGAAGAAAGCTCGTCCAAAGACTTTCTGTGATCACTGCTGGATCTCGCATGAGACCTGGCAACACTGAGCTTAAAACACGGAAATTTGACTATAAGCACTGGATTTTTTTCAATACTGAACTTCACAAATAAAAACCTGTGCTTTGTTTTGCTCACTCAAAACAGGAATGGCTGACACCAAAATTACACGTGAACACCGCTGATGTGTGTCAGTCCCGGATTCTGATGGCTGATCTCCAGCCATGGCTTATTAGAGATCAGAAGACAATACTATGAAAGACCTTAGATGCAGAAGCCTATCTGCTTTATAGGTCTTCTAATTCTTGTAAGGTGTAGCTGATGACTCACTGATTATTCTTTTAAATTGTGTGGTGCCGTGGACTCACTTGAGGGAAGAGATGCCATCCAGAGGGACCTTGATAGGCTTGAGAAATGGGCCAGTGCAAACTGCATGAGCTTCAACAAGTCAAAATGCAAGGTACTTCACCTGGGTCGGGCCAATCCTAGGCACAAATACAAACTGGGCACAGAGTGGGTCGAGAGTAGCCCTGAAGAGAAGGATTTGGGGGTGTTTATAGATGAGAAGCTCAACATGAGCCGGCAGTGCGTGCATACAGCCCAGAAGGCCAACCGCATCCTGGGATGTATCGAGAGAAGCGTGTTCAGCAGGTCAAGAGAGGTGATTCTCCCCCTTTACTCTGCTCTTGTGAGACCCCACCTCGAATACTGCGTCCAGTTCTGGTGTCCCCACCATAAGAGAGACATAGGTCTGTTGGAGCATGTTCAGAGGAGGGCCACAAAGATGATCCAGGGGCTGGAGCACCTCTGCTACAAGGACAGGTTGCGGGAGCTGGGATTGTTCAGCCTTGAAAAGAGAAGACTTCGGGGGGGACCTAATAGCTGCCTTCCAATACCTGAAGGGAACCTACAGGAAGGCTGGGGAGGGACTTTTTACAAGAGTGTCCACTGATAGGACAAGGGGAAATGGGTTTAAGTTGAAGGAGAACAGATTTAGATTAGATTTTAGGAAGAAATTCTTCAGTATGAGGGTGGTAAGACTTTGGAATAAATTGCCCAGAGAAGTTGTGGATGCCCCCTCCCTGGAGGTGTTCAAGGCCAGGTTGGATGGAGCCTTGAGTAGCCTGGTCTAGTTGAGAGGCGTCCCTGCCCATGACAGGGAGGTTTGATTAGATGATCTCTGAGGTGCCTTCCAGCCTATGCCCTTCTATGATTCTATGAAGTAACACTGCTGCAGTCAACGCACAGACTGAGCACAGAACCAAAGTAAAAACTGAAGCGGTGCCTCTCTTCCACAAAACTGATAGTACTTCGAAAGTCTCTTACTGCCTAAATTCTGTTTGTAAATAAAATTCCCAGGATCTGAACCACGACAGATCAGCAAAAGCACTCATGCCACCACCTGATTTGTCCAGGGGCTGCTTTTCTTATGACTGTATCTCATTTCATCAGCCTCCAAAACAGACAAACTGCACACGCAGCAGTCCCTTGGTGCTCTTCCCGCTCGCTTACCTTTTCTATGTTTCCATACTTCAACTCCGCAGGCAACTCGCACCACGACAGAGGTCAGAAGCACCGCAAGCCATAGAGATGTCCTGGCAGCACATGCTTCTTTCAGCAAACACCTGGGAGGGGTCTCCAACTCCTTGTGGACGTCCCACATTCGGATGGCACAAGGCAGGCCAGTAAAAGCCGGCCCGCGCGGGACTGTGACCCAATTACAGGACTTGGGAGCACACCCTGCCACCCACCAGGATGAAGCACCGCTGGCACGCGCGCTTCCTCGGCGCCCGGCGTTAAATCACTGCTTCCGCCCAGCGCCGGGGGACGTGGGCCCCTTGTCCTCCGCCACTGGGACAGATTTCTCAGCACACCCACGGCGGGGGGGGTGTTATTAACTGCAGATGTTATTATTGTCCTGAGCTGTTGTGAAGCCTCTCTCTGCACTGTCAAATAACTGCCACATTTCACCTCAGAGGCAGTGCCCGTGGCTCGGTACCCGTCTCCCAGATGTTAACTCGTTATGACAACTGGGGCTATGGGCACATACTACTTACTTCCTTTTTTCTTTCAACCATTCTGGCTTTTTTTGGACACATTTCTTTTTCCAGGGTTTTCAGGTTCATTGTCACTAATCATACAGTCCATAGAAAAACCAGGGATTCATAGAAGTTATTTGAGAAACCTCAAGAACTTTTAACCTAATTTTAAACCTTGAATCTCCCAGTATTGTAACTAAGTTAACAGAGCTGTTAATGGAACAGTTTCTCCTTACACACAGGAATCATCATGTGGAAAAAGGCAAGTAACTTTGGGTAGCTGGGTCTGATACAGCAGAAAACCTAATTTTTTTTCACAATTTTTTAATTGTTTCAGTTTGAAGAGGATCACTTCAGGTGCTTTAATGCAAAGAGACAATGGCTGCAATGGAGTGGGAGTATAAGTAAATGGCCTTTTTCATCTTGTTTCCTGCTGTATGTTTGTCAACAGAGTACATAGTACGTACTCAATAGATACACAGCTGTTTTGATTAGAGCTGTCTGAAGTACAAGCTTTCCAGGGTATGAGCTATTCTGATTTCTTCACCTACAGCGATTACCATTTGATATCATTTAAGTATTGCCTCTACTTGCACTGGACCAGAATCAGCCCTATTGTCCCTTTCCTCTCCTAGTTGGCTATATGGGGAAAGGGAAAAAACTTTTTTCATGCACTCATGAATGAACGCAAGCAAAAGCCAAACAAGTCCCACTTTTCCTCTGCCTGGCTTCCCATAGCCTGGGGAGAAAGCAGGACACAGAGCGAACAAAAACTGTTCAATAATCCCTCTCTTGCAAACAGGAGGCCACCAAAGCAAAGGCAGCTGCCCAAGGCACTCCCAGCTCATAAGAAAATCGTTCTTGGAATTGTAGGGAAAAATGCAATTCGAGAGAACTGAGTCAAAACACCTTAGCTCAAAAACTATGCACCGTAGCTCAGAAAGTGCGTACTTTCCATTGAAAACTGATAAATTTTTTTACTTAACTTGGCTGCTCCCCAAAATCATATAGGCTTTCCAGGTCACATGTCAGGATACACTATCATCTTAAGGAATTCTCAAGCTTCTTTGCCTCCATATCCAAAAGCAGAAAAAGTACTTCGTCCCTTCCATCATTCTCCCTCCTTGTGCGATTACACTGTTTCCTCAACTCAGCCCCGTCTCTCATACCACACTGCTTCCCAACCAAAGAAGGCAGCATCTTCTTCTTATGTGGCAAGCAACCACTTTCTCCTGTGTTAGATCAAAAATCCAACTTGGGATGGAATCTCTCTTTAGATTATCAAAAATTTCCAAACCCTCCCTTCCCTGAACTGCTCTCTTTGAATTTACTCTGGTATTAGTTTGATTTCTCAGAGGAAGGAGAGAAAGCTTTTACACTGTAATGCGTCATTAAAATTCATGGCATCCCATCCAAACACTGTTATTAATAATCTCCACGCAACACAGCTGTTTATATAAAACAGATGCACCATATAACTATTTTTTCCAGATTCTATAGGTCTGTGATCATGCTAATCTGTTTAACATGAAGGACTTAGCCCTTTATTTTTAGATGAGAGGGGTTAAGCAAATGTCTATGTTTAGAACTCAGAAAAATCAACCCAGGTAGACAGATACTGGATGTATATGCATGAAACTGTAAAGCCTGAAGAAGACTTGGAAAAATTCTGTAACTCAAGTGCTACTGAAATATCCTGTAACTCCTGCTTCACTTTTATGTCTCTCTATACAGATACAGATATAGATATATATTCCATTAATGAAATTCAATCCTAAAGGGAGCTGGCAACCAAAAGTAGTGCAACAGTTTATGACATTAAAATACAGTGCTCTCTTATACCTCCCTGTAATTTTGAAATGAGATTTAAATTGCATATAAATTTTTCATAATAATGGGATCTTTTCACCTCCAGATATTTTTGCCACTGTTAAAACTGAACTACAGGAATCCAGAAGATAAAATGCCCTCATGTGTATTCATCATCTTCAAAATTACAAATGAAAACATTTATTGAAAAAAACAAAACCCAGAAACTTGTATCCCATTTAGCTCACCTGTTTTAGTCCATGTTTACCATACAAATTTAGATTACATCTACTCACAGCAATTCTTTGTCCATTTTTCCATTTATTAAATATCCACTTCCCAAAATAAAAAAATTGCAATAAATAATGTCCTCCTTTACTTATCTGTTCTAGAAAAAAAGATGGGGAAAAGAAAAGACAAAAACACACTTTCTAGTACTTTAAGCATCTATGATGTCATTAATTTTAGTCTCTATAATAATAGAGACTAATATATAATAATTTATTAAACTAAATATAATAATATATTAAACTTAAACTCCATTTCTGACATGCACCTTTCTTGTCTTGAGAGTGAAGCAAATAAGCAAAGTTCCATCAGCTCAAAGGGACTGAATATATGGCAATGATGCAAGATAAGCCTTTAAGTAGCCATAACAAAGGAACCAGCACTTTCCTTTGACAGCAAAAAATATTATTTTTAGTATTCTGCTATTTTCTGAAGTGCTGGCATCTGTAGGAAAGAGATTAAAACAATTTAGTAATTTTGATATGCCAAAATATTGGAAATAACGGCAATAAATGTTTTATAGCTTAGTGATGTAGCACCCACAGTGGTGCTGTTGCTTTACAAGTTCCAGGTACAGCTCTTATTTTCCTTCAGCAATCTTAAACACGGACATCTTTGTACTGAATTGACAAGCCCACATAAGTTAATCTCTCATAGAAAAAGGCCCACTTACTATGGGTAGATGTATGCTTGATAGATAAGCTAATTAAAATTCAACTTTTAACATTTTTACCAAGACTGTTTTGGTTTTCGGTTTGTTTGTTGCTTTTTTTTTTCTTTACTCAAGACACAATTTTAATTCATAAAATTGAATGTGCAAGGTGAAAGCAATGCTGTGCCAAAGACATAGTGTTGGTCATGACACTCTAGGTATTTTAAAAGCAATTGGTACCTCAGTGAAGTGCAACATCTCTGGTTCTTTCATATCTCTGCCCTCCAAATCTCAGTATGCTTTCCCTGATCAATTTGACTTAACGATCTCTTAATAGCCAGAATAAATTAATTCAAAAATCACACTGGATTTTTGTCTGGAATCATGCTTCCTGCTGGTATCAGCAGCTGACAAAAGGGGACAATCCCTTGAGATATGCCACAACGAGGAGCTCTTACTATCTTTCTGTTATATTAGGGCAGTCCTTCAGCCAGGGCTCTCACCTCTCCTTCAGCCCCAGCACAAGAGGGAATAAGGCAGCAGCAGCACAAAACAATTCCAATAAACATTTCATATAGGTAGAGGAGCATTCCCCAATGTGAGCACTAAGGAACACATCGACAATATTTTCTTGAAAAGGCACATTCATGCAAGCTCTGATGCAAGAGGCAGACCAACAGCAGAGCTGTAGCACTGGCACCAAAGGCAGTGTAAGGAGGTTGCTAAAACTTATTTTCCACCCTTTTGAGCAAGGCAGATTCCATCTGCTGGGAGCAGTTCATCAAAACTGCCTTCCCTTTACTCTGGTCTGGGCAGAATCCCGAACGACAGGACGGATGCTGCAGAGCTGCTCAGAGTTAATGACAGGAACTGCCGGAGCTCAAGCAGCAGCTTCCAAGGACTCTGTTTAGAGGGTCCAAGAAAGATGTAAGACGTGTTTAAAGCTGTGGTAAGATGAGAAAGAGGGTTTGGGTTTATGAACAAAGACTTACACAATAGAAAGAGGAAGATTTGTTTGAAGACAGGTTTTCCCTGTGGAGGGGTTTGAAGACAATGTACATTTCAAGAGAAGAGGTTCTTGCACAAACCTCTGGGAGATAATGGGCAAACTGTAAGCACTACTTGCTAGACTGTGTTTTCTAAATAATTTTTTTTTTTCCAGTAGACACTGACTCACTGAAATACATACCTCATTGTTTGGTTTCCTTTTACTAACATTTTTACCAGACACTCCATGAAGAAATAAAGTCAGTGACAACTGCAGTGTGACTTAACCACCTAGATGACATATCATTTCCTGAAAGTCAGTTTCTTGAAGGATTTAGGAAAAGAAAAAAGAAAAGGGGGGGGGGGGGGGGGGGGGGGGAAGGAAAGAGATTCCTGTGGTCCATTTGGAGCCAGAAATCCAAAGTTGAGCGTTGGCAGCAACTCCCATCAGGGCTTTCCAGCGGGCTGCATGGGATTACATTTCCAAAAGGCCATAAAAGGTTTAGGAGCACGCCTCATTGTTAAAAGTGATTTAGACTAATGAGCTTAAGCATTGCTAAATGTACTGCTTCGTGTTCGGTCTTGTCCAGTCCAGTGAGGGGCAGGGTTCTCCTGCAGCTCCTGACAGATTTACAAGGGTTTGAAATACTGGAATCCTGTTTCTACAACTTTCTGATGGAGGCGACTGGCCCCAACCAGGAAAAGCAGTTGGGGACACGCAGGTCAGCATAAAGTGTCGTGGGAGCGAGACGGTACCAAGAGGCCGGGCTGTGAAGTTGAGCAGCACCCCTTCTGCTGCTCGTGGCACAATTACGAAGCAGAGATTAAAGGAAGCGGCACCTTCCGTGGCAGCAACCAGATTCACCAGAGGCCATCTGTCAAAGGCTACAGGATCCTAAGTGCCTGAGACACTTCTAAAAGCAGACGTGGGTGCCCTTGAGAGTGGCACGCAGCCTCCCTCTGCCACATTCCCTTCTCTTGCTCTAAACTGTGATTTCTTTCTTGTTTTAGTGTGGAGGGATTTTAGAGGAGGGAGAGGTAAGGCACACAGAATATTTATCAAAGGAATTAAAATGTTTTATTCCATTTGCACTTTTGAAACAGAAAAATTGTTTTACAAAATTATCTTACTTGACCTTCTTTCATCTGCAGTGCTGTTCCTACATTTTGTGAGAAACTAGACATAACTCCTAAATGTGTAAAAATTTGAACATGAAACATGAAAATTGATAAGCAATTCACAAGCTGCAGTGTTTACTTTCTGAAAATTAAGTTGACAGATTTTCCGATGCTTTGTCTTCTATTGACAAGAAGTCACCACACCACAGAAATGAGGACTTGAAAGGGGAAAGACATTTAATGTCATGTAAGAGGCTGGATTTTTGCATGGAAGGGTGCGGTAGGTAGGAGTGCAATTGTGGCCTAATAGTTATATTAGGTAGATATTTCTGCTGAAATCTTCAGCATTAAAGGAGTTTTTAATTTAAGCTTTCTATTAAATCTTCATTAAAAAAATGAAAATCAGTGTTTTGATGCCCTCTAGCTTTGCAGGTTAGTCTCAGTATCTAGATAAAACTGCTAAATTGGGTTTAAACAAACTCCAACTCCTAAAAAATGCTCTATATTCAATCATAAATCGAGTATCAAACTGTGATGAATATGCTATGCTGAACTGGTTACTTTTTCAGGATAGCTGAAAAACGTATATAAAACCTAAGACAAGCCATTCAGCCCATGCATGTGGCCCACAAACAGATGTTAGCACCAAGTTCTACCTGCTCAAGCTTTTTGATGGATCAAGACCTCACTTTTTACCCATCCAAAGCTTCATTTAAGTGAAGAGAAATATTGTCTGAATTAAGGGCTGAGTAAGAAATGAATATGGACCCTTATCTCTGGCCAGACATTAGTACCATATAATTTCTTTGCCATTGCAATTCTAACCCACTACACTATCTGTTGTTTGAAGCTCATCTCATTTCAAGTTTCCTAGGAAACAAATTCAGGAGCACACATACATTAATAAGAATGGAACCTCGGACAAGTTTGGGTTTGGATGATGGAATAGCACTGTCCCTCAATCTCCTTATGCTCACCAAACCTGCTACTGAAGCAGATCCAGAGCTCACGGGAAAGAATGAAAAGTCTGTGCTGTACGTTCTTCGTTCACAGCACACCTGTGCCAGGGAACCTTATTACTTCTGAAAGTGTGTTTTCTCTTTTCTGAGCTTTAAGTGGACGGCAGTTATGACAAAACCTGTCAGGGTTGCTGCTGTGCCCGAAACCACGTAGGCAATTCCCAGGAATGGGTTGCTTCCTCCGCTCCATACCACGGTTGAAAGAATCACATGCTTCCTCCCCTTGAATTTGGTAACAGGGAAATCTGACAGAAGGACGTTAAGGTTTCACTAACAAAGTTTACATTATTTCCAGGAAGAGAAAAAATAGTGGTAAATGCTCAAAAGTCTTTCCAAGGCATAAAAAGTCTGGAGATCTGCATTTGCTGCAAAACTTCCCTGAACTGATCTGTTACGTCTTTGCTATTCTGGGTCCAAACTCAGTAGCAGCTGGTGGTAAGAAAGCCAGTTATTTTAGAAACAGTCTCTGTGTGAACGTGGAAATACTTTTTTTTTTTTTTAATTATAAATTTCAGATTCATAATTTATGTAATTAAATATTACTGTGTCAATTTTCTATGGAAATCCAGTTGAAAACGAGCCTTTTGGGCAGCTTATCATAATGATACTCCACATATCCTTGCTGAGGGGAAGTGCCCACCTCTACCTAATATGTTGTTGACCGGAATGTTATATGATTTTACCTTTCATCACTCCACACAGAAGCTTTCAGAACAGAACTGTGCTACAACATTTAAAATCATAGCTGTATCGGCTGAGAGAGAAGAGAAATTTATAGTCACCTTGACATAACTCCTGCTGACAAAACAAGTGCTTTAGTCAGCAAAGTTCACGCTGTTCAGCACGAGAGTGCGTTTTCACCAGCACAACAGTTCCTGTCAGGCCATGGCCCAAATCTGCCAGAAGGCTCTGCTGACACAGGCATCCCTGCCCTTGAGAGCTGTGCAGGATGCAATTCATGCACCCCAGTAAGGCTGTCTACACATCTGATTAGGCCACTATTAAATATTCCAGCTAAAACTTCTTCAACCATCTCCTGAGGTTCCCACTCTTCAGTTTTACCCTTTGTGTAAAGCTCCCATGTGCTATCTCCAGCCAAAAGTGGTCCCCTCACAAGTCAAATCCAAAGTCACATACTGCCATTTGAGTAACATGTCTTAACTCCATCTGTCTGGGCTAAAGAAAATGCATTTGTAGTGTCACCACTCCCAAAACTAGGTCTTTTCATCATGATTTAGTTTGGGGTGTTTTGCTCAGTTTCTTTGCCATTTTACTATGCAAATCCCATCCCCTTCCATCTTGTTGGAACTGTCTAATAGTCTTGGATAACATGAAAGGATACTATAGGAAATATGAAAAGTGTAATTCCCTGCTGGGAGGCCATCCGCAAACTGGCTTATCCGTCTGACACGACGGTAAAGATTTCTGAATGTAGGAAAGGCTGACACTCGCATCCAGATGATGAAGTCATCATTTACATAACCGTTGTTCCTTTCATCTTCCTCATCTAACAAATATACTGGTTTCTGCCAGTAAGGAGGTCTTGCTGTTCCTGATGAAAAAGAAAGAAACCAGGAAAGATATACAGTCAGTAAAAACAGTGGTTGGTGACTAACTTCTAGGCCTGCTCACAACTAACACAGAATATGAGATATGAAAGAGACACAAGACTCTGTCCAGTATTGAAAAATTATATATGCTAGATAACACTTTTCACCCAAGCATCTCCACTCACCTCAAACATGAATGAGCAGAGTTTAACAGTAAGTACCCAGCGGTTGCTATGCATTAGAAACTTGGAGCACAGGAAAAATAAAGTGACTTGCACAAATGAAAATACTGTTTAACCTGGATTCTTACCTCTTCAGCAAGCAACGTGCTCTCTACAATGAGGAGCTTGCCTTCATTTTTATACATTAATTTATTCCTGTACAACCAGAAAGGCACCTTTTTGCAGCCTAGTGGCACAGCATATGATATTTAGAATCTATCATATGAAAAATATTTATACAATTAACTTTGCATACTGCATCCAGCACAGCACTGCCCTGATCCAGAACAGGGAGCTTTTAGTCCTACTTCAATACAGCTCAACCATAACAAGGAACCAGCCCTAGGAATCAGCTGTTTGAAAGAACTGGTGACGATAGCAGCCTCACTTGTCTCACAGCTGCCTAAGAATCTAAACAGGAATGAAGATCGAAAGGCGTGACGTGCAATTCTCCTTCATAGATGTTTTCAGTAGGAAACAATAAAGAGACTGTATTCTTGCTTTCTCTGGACAGATTAAGCATTACAAGAAAATGTACAGAAAGGTGTTTGCATGAGCTAATTTCAGTCTTCTAAAACCACTTTCTCCCAATTTCTATTGTCAGTGATTAAAAAAAAAAAAAAAAGATATTTTGGCTAAATCTGTCTTCTGTTCTCAGTCACCCTCTAAAGCTGTTTCTCTGATCTGCTTTGGGAGATATTTCTCCCAAAGGCAATTTGTCTCAAAATGGGAGACCCTCACACAATGAGGTGGAGGTAGGGAAGCCTTTGAAAACAACGAATACCAGTGGAACCACTCTTACCTGCAAATGCATAAGAGAGATTGTATGATTTTGGATTGCGAAATTTCACATTTTTATCTGTCCACCAACTGTTTCCAGTCTTCAGCAGTGGTACTTGAATAACAGATGAGTTAAGACTGTAAAAAAGTTCAATAGTATCTGCAGGGAATACAAGAAGCAATAGGTATGAGTAGAGGACAGTCATTCTAATTGCCAGCATGACTAACAAAACCTGTCACATTGCAGCATCTTTCGAGAGAATAGAAAACAAAAAAAAACCTGGGCAAGGTTTCATCATGACTGTATACAGAGCACTGTACACTCCACAAGAAGAATTAAGGTTCCAGAGCCTTAGAACTTCTGAAGTTTTAAAGACTGAACATACTCCTACCAATAATTCTGTTGACTCACTGTGTGGAAATATGTGCAAGTACCTCATGTCCATCAACTCCTGTGTGACTAACTTCTTTGCAAACCACTTTTGGAGCTCTCTAGTTAGTTACAGAAGTTACTCTCCTAGTTAGCTTTCCCTAGCATTTCTTTGACAGTTGTCCTAAACTGATTTTTTGGCTATATACAACATATGTTTTCACGGAACAGGGGAGAGGTGAAAGCACAATCAAGGGAATCCATGACCTTTTGGAAAAAATTCTTCTTTAGTTTTACGCTATTTAGACCTTGTCTACCAACTTGAACACGAACGCTTCCTTCAACCAAAAAAGATTTAGTTAAAATTGTGCTTAACTGTGCCATCCTGTTTTGGTGGGCAAAAAGCACTGGTTTTCATCCATTATATTTTCCTATTTAGATTAGTTTAACGCAAGGCTAAAACATTACAGATCTCATTAACATCTATGTAAACATGTAGGCAGCCAATGAGATGATGGGCAGGGATAGTTAGATGAGGGGCTGCTTTTTAGGAAACACGAAAATCACAACTCAATTGCATTAATGAAAACACACTTTTTTAAATCCTGCTACAAAACCTGTGTTCACACAGCTCCTTAAGGCTCAGACACACTCTTCTAGGTAAGTGATCATTTTGGGCCCCACCAGGTCCCTCGCTGTTTGTCACTGGTTCATTAACAGGAGTTGCTACTCTCTGAGCTCTGCCTGCTGAACTGCTTGTCTGACGGCTCCCCTACCTGCTGGCTTGGGTTAAAAACCTTTCCCAGGGCAGCACCTTGGCCATCTTCCTCATTTTACAAAACAAGATTAGAGAGCAATTAGACAACCAGCTGAACTGTCAAAAGTGAACGGGAAGCACCCTCTTTCACAGCAGAGGGACAGAAATGAGCTACCAGAGGGGGAATTCAGCCATCACCCCTTTCCCCGACGTCACCATCAGCTGGAACGTTTCATCTCGCTGTGCACTTAGGACAGAGGCAAAGGCAGACACTGGGAGGTTTACCCTCAGCATTTTAAAATCTTCCTATCCCTACTTCTCTGCAGCCAGAGCTCCACAACAGTGTGGGCTGCACACAGGTAGCTCTGCTGGCCTAGGTCTAAGCCCACTCCAATAAATCAGACTTCCAGAGGAGCAGGTGGGTGCACAAGCAGATCAACATCAAATGGACCTAGAAGTTACTGACTTCAGCAGCCCTGCACAAGTCCTCTGGTGTGAGTGGCTCAGCTGCTTGAAAACAGGTGCTGCATTGCCAAAAATTGCTGCATGGAACAGGTGAAAAAAAGAAGGGGGGGCGGGCAGACAAAAAGGATGAGGTAGGAGATAAAAGTCTGTAGAAGTTTTTTTTTCTCCTTTCCTCCCAAAGAAATCCATTCTGAAAGCTGCCAGCGTTCATGGCCAGGAGCCCTCCAGGTTTCAGCCTAAACGTACTCATGGGCAGATTATGCCTGCTAGGTTGCTATAAACAAGATCAAACCTGGGATCAAATTGAATACAACTATTTATGCTTCCAGCATTCAAAGAACAAAATGCAGCCACATAGATCCAAAGGTCCAAACCAATGTGAAGAACATGTCTCCTCCTTCTAAGCACAGCACTGCGGGAAGGCAGAATCTGGGCTCTCCCTTCACTGTGCAAGAATGTAATTTTTTAGCAAGCAAGTACACTAAATCTGTTGTGTCATCGCTCCTTATTTCACCAGGGACTCAATTCCTCAGTCCTGTTGCACATTCACATTAAAGACGGCCTTAGTAAATTAAAAATCTTCCTTGGTTTCAAAATGAAGGGCAAGTTACTAAACAGTAGGAAGCAGAGCCCCATATTCACCACCTCTCTTTTGTGGGAGAAAGACACAGATCTTGCAATATCAGGACTCAGCTGGATGGCGGTAACGGAATAGTTTCAAGTGGAAATCAGTAAGAATATGTAGAAGGTACCTACTTACCATTGAAGATGCTGTTGGCAATAGCACCGCACGGAGCCATGGGCGTCCCATTTTCGTAGGTGGTGAAGGGTGAGCAGTAGCTGTTCTGAATCTGCATTCAAGGCCACAGAACAATCAGGCACAGAACCTGGGGGTTTTGGTTTGCTTTGCTGGTGTTAATGTTCTCCTCCCATTCCTTCTTCTGAAAAGCCACTGAATAATTAAGTCTCCAGTACCTTTTGGTCACATTAGAGATACATCCAAATGAGTGGATTTGTGGTTAAGGAACACCTTCTGGATCTCTGTAAGTAAACTTAAGATCTTCACCAAATTCTGCTGGGGACTTGCAAACTCCAGACTACAAACGCTCATTTGAGGATCTGCTATTGTAACACAGCTACAATTTAAAATGTTCCAGTGAAGCTCTGGCTTAGCCTAGAACATCTTATTATTCCTTCTTTTCAATTCTGACCTGGACTACTTCAGTGGTGGAGAACAGCAGATGCAGTTAGCCACATTACTGCAGTTCTGTGTGGGGAAGTCTTGATGCATGAAGACACAGCATGAAAAACAAAACCCCATCTCAAATTTACCACATCTCTCCTATCCCAGTTTATAAGAAACCATAAATCTTCAGGTTTAAACACAGAAACATTTTCGAATAATTCTAATAAGCTGTGTATCTGATTGGCACAAAAGCCAAAAGCAGTTGCACCTGGATGCAAACAAACACGCTGATGGGACACCTGGAGAAGCAGATGTATGGGGAACGTGTCTTGAGAGTTATAAGAAGCATTTTATAGAAACAACAGATTATCATGGCAAAATCACCATATGTAGTGAGAGGACAGTGTGTGAACTGTGTGTATATTAAGAAATGCTATTTTTAAGCCAAAGAAAACATGTTTTAGATTTTTAATTTAAAAAACTGAATGCAAGGATTGCATTCTCCAATTTCCTCATGCAGGCCTGCTGTAGATCATGCTGTTTAGCCTCCTCTTTAGACCTCTAAGCTGCATACTTCAGAATGCTACATGATCACCTATTTCACCAGAAACCTTTTCCTGCTCTTTGCCCTCTTCCAAAGGGCAAAATGAAAGACTCCGAATAACTTAATTCCCTAACCTTATAATAAAAGCACAACTTAAAACATTTCTGGCTAAGAGTGAAAACACTAGAAGGAAAAGCTTTTTGTAAATTTATTTGAAAAAGACAATGTATTTTTAATCAGCATCCCTACAAGGTGCAGGTTTGAGAACTGCAACACTGGTCTGACATCTTTTATTCATCCCCTCGATCTTCCTTTCTTATTAGCTTATTAGACATAATGACCCTAACAATCATAAAAGCAGACACCAAACACTGAAAATCGGTACCTTGTTATTATTCCCTAGAGCCGTCTTAACACACGTAGAGTCACGCCTAGTTAGCTCTCCATATGGCCAAATATGCACCTGACGGAAATACTGGCAATCTCCCAATATAAAGAAAAAAACTTACATTTACGTTTCGACCCAACAATTGCGCGTCACTTCTTGATATCATGTATCGACGGTGGTTTTGATAGAAGTTTTGCAGGCCATAGTACATAAAAACATCACCCTAGAATTCAATGATAAATTCCTTCAATAAAGTGAGTTCATGTAGACAAAGAGAAATCCTATTACTTGCTAAAAAAGAGAGGGGAAGAGAGAATTCAATTCATATTTAAGTGTTAGTAACTACACTCTAAGCAATTACTTCAGCGGACGATGGTTAGAATCTAGTCTTTACCCCAACTGAAAGTTTTACTATTTTGGCACAAAATTAAACATACTTTAAATCGCCAAATGAAATCTAGAACAAAAAGGCCTGATTATTATTTTACTCAAGATGGCACAGCCGGGCATGAACCTGCAATGACTATGAATAATTTCATGGAGACTGACATTCAACTTCCATACAACATGGTGCACAAAAAACTTCAAAAAGTACCCATTAGCCCTTAATTCCTTCAGATTTTTTGAAAAATAAGGCTGCCTCTCATCAATTATTTCGACCCTTTGCAAAGTTTAGACCTGTAATTAAGAGGAGAATGCTAGGCAGGCAAATACAAGCAAGAAACAGGATTATTAAACTATATTAAAAATTTCCATTAAATAAACTTTTCATCTCAAATATCACTGTAATCTGAAGAATTACAGAGTATTTTAACAGCCTCTTCAATACTGAAGAACCCTAAAGTGACTTCATAATTTAAATTGCACTGTAACTTGAAGGGATCCTTTATGCAGTACTAAGCATAAGATCTCTTTGGCGGAACACGAAGCATTTAAACAGTCTCAGCAACATAACCCGGCAGTTTAGGACAGGAAATGAAGGATACTTTTCCCAAATGAAATTGCAGAATGACATTGCTAGACTTGAATTATTTCAAGGACCTCGGGGATTAACAGGAAAACCCTTGTAAAAAAGACTACAGGGGTTTTACTTCTGACAAGTGGTTAGAGCTCCAGATTTCCTTGTCATTGGAGAGCTTAGCAGTGCAGTAACAACTAACCCCAGGCCAAGGGCAAGGGTTTTCTACTGACTCAAAGAGAAGTCACCTCCACAAACAAGCACCATTTCCTCCACACCCAGCTTCTCCTTGGACATCTCCCAACCAAGGACGGAGGTAGCCTGATCTTGATTATTTTTAACATGTACCAAAATGAATGGCAAAGACAAAAGAGTAAAATTTTGAGTATTTCATGTTTTTAAAAAGTACAAAGAAAACTTATTCGGGAGCTCTACAGAGCAGAATTAGTGTATTTTATCACATAGGGATATAAGTAACAGGAGGTACTAAGCAAGTTGAGTTGGTTTCTTGCATCCACTTACCAATATATCTTCCTCTAGCGTGAAATTAACATAACAGAGGCATTCTATATTCCAATTAGAGGAATTTTCACGGAGTTTTGAACAATCTGAGCATTTATCTGAATAAGCAATCTGTCAGAGAAGTGAACAAGCAAAGATATTGTAATAAAGGACATTCACATAGGAAAAGGTTAGTGTTTTAGCTCCACGACTTCTCAGAGCAGTTGTCATCTAAGCGTCTGGACTGCCAAAAACTTAAAATTTGACAGAGGTGGAGAATTAGGATTTGGCCCCAAAGAACACTCAGAAATTTTATGCCTGGTATAAAGCTGTTTTAGAGCCTTTTGACGACTGCTGCAGAACCTCCACATCTGCTCCTTGGCAAAGGAGTGCTGAGTGAAGAACACTGCTGCAGCTTGGTCTGGCTGACCAAGTAGTGCTTGACAAATCCCCCCATGCATTACGGCCCACTCGTCTTGAACAGCCTGGATGCAGTGCTGAGCGTTGGCTCCAACCAGGAGTCTGTTAATACCACCACAGGTCTAACCAAGCTTGCCTCCAGGAGGCATTTAAACAGCAGGGCGTCCTGCATTTTAAGGTTTTGCCCCAGCAAACATATATGTTCTTCTAGTACCAAACACTATCAAAGGCATTAGTTTATTTCCCTTCAAAAATGTAAGAAATAATGAGAATATTTTAGATATCACTCAGTTAACCACCCAGTGCTCGGCTTTTATCGGTGACCAACTATCTCTCAGGATTTTCCTTGGAATACTGGATGCTGGACACATGTCCAAGGCATGAAGCCATTGCTATCATCTTCATCCAGAAGCAAAAACTCAAAAGCCTTTCCCTCCAAACATAGCCCAGTTTCTTCTTTGTAGAATATCTAAGAATGCCACTCCCAAACAAACCTGGATTTCTCTGACGCTGTTTGCGGACAGTATAAGGCAGATGCCCGCAGAAAGGCAGAAGGCGCCCGAGAGAAAGAAGCTGGAGAGCACAGTCGCAATGGTGAGCTGGGGCTTCCAAGCTGGTAGCTTCTGTTGTCTGAAGGCACTGTTATCTGGACATCTGGAAGGACGCGCCGCCCCTTCTTGCGGAGTAAAACTTGTCTTGTTTTTCATTTTTTTCTTGGTGAGAGGAAGGAATAATACACTTGTGCTGGAGAGAGTTTAAGCTGAGATACTGTCCCTACTGTTGGGAAACTATTGTTTGTTCAAACCTGCATTATGGCCAGGAATTACTTATTAACTAGCTCTCTCTCTTCCTCATTTTCTACATTTGTGTCTTAAATCCCCACGATCAGCTTGTACCAATCAAGTGACTGTGCACTTTGGTCAGGGTGTCCAGCTCATGCCTCCTGGAAAAGCTTAAATATATGCTTTTTCCTGCCTCACAATTCAGTAGGATTTGTTATGTCTTGTTCATTTGTAGGAGCACTGCCTGCTATACTGGAATTTCTGTGCAATTTCAGATGCATTATTTCTTCTCCCTTCACTTCCACAGCTGTCCAGCTAACAGGAATGGCATACAATGAAAGGAGCTCTACTCCCATTGCACTGGATTCCACTGGGGAGGACTGCAGGTGCTGAGACAGCAATGGACAGAAAACATCACTTTGGAAGACCAAAGCAATTTTCTTAACTTACTACATTCATTGCTATTGATTCAGACGTAACTTAAAGTTGTAAAAAGGTGACGTGTTTTTTATCACAAAAGGGCAAATCATTCTCAAAACATCTGATTTGGACCAATGGCTTTCCAAGATGCTGATGACTTGCTCACCTCTATTCCATCTTGTCCTGTGAAAAAAAGGCATCCATTCCCTACTATCCACAATGACAGAAGAACCACCCAGAGATCATTGCCTTTTAATTTAAATGGATAAACAGAAGAATGTTTTTTGCACACTTCAACAACCAAAATAAAGTCTCAATATACAGATAATTTATCAGGTAATAGCAAAAAAATAGCATTTGGCCAGCTCTAGAACAGATGGGTGAAAAACACCTTCTTGACAAATTACTGAAATTCATACATTTTCAATGATTCTCTAAGGCAAGAACTAGACTATCACTCTCATGAGAGAAGTAAAGGTCTCCTTTGGGGCAGCAGAGGGAGATAACAGAGAACGGAATTGAACAAAGACTTTCATGCCCAAGTTTGCTCATCCTCAAAGTCTTAAAAGTGACGTAGTAGTAAATGTAGCAGGTGAACGTAATGTCCCTCTAATTTCAATATCATATTGCTCCTGCAACAAAAATCATACTAAAACTACACATAAAACTTCTGTTTCATTATTAAAAAGAAACTCAAAAAAAGTTGCAATGTGCATACTTTCTATATTGGTAGATCTCTGAACAGTCAAAATTCTTAATTCCATCACCCATTAATCACTTCCCAATTGCCAACATGATAATAGTAAAACACAGCTGCAAACGACCTCCTTGTTGGTAAAACTATTAAAAGAGTCCCAGCTTCACAGACCCCTCTCTGCACAGCTTGATAATGCACATCTCCAGTAGGTCAATTGTTTCTTTCTTTATCTGAAGAAAACAAAAATCAAAGAAAATATCAAAAGTTACTGATAATGCTTCAGCTAAATACCATTCTCTATTTACTCAGGCACCTCACTATAAGACTAGAAATTAAAGAAGAGAGTCCCATACAAGGTCCTGAGCTCTACAATGTTTCCACTTTGTCAAATATGTACCATTCGCTCTGCAATCCTAAAGTACAACTACGGCTCATGCAGTCCCATCTAACAGGGCTGGAGCTAAGTTGTCACCAGTACGGAGCTGCTAAAGCACGCCACAGGAAGAGATCCACCCTGGGCTGCAAAATCCCCGCGGGACTTTCCAGAGTGCCAATGGGTATCAAGTCGTCCAAGGGCGGTACTGCACTGCAACAGCCTCAACGCTGTCCGTGTCTGAGACACCCGAATGAAGGCGAGCACAAAGGTCAGGTCTTCACGTGTGGCATGCAAAGTACTTTGGTTTATAACACGGATGTGGCTGCAGCTTTTTGCTTATCTAAAGATCAAAGACAAATGTACTTGAGAGCAAAAAAGAGTATACAATCAATTTTTATTTAAACCTTTACGCTTCAGCACAAATCTAGCACGCTAAGACAGAGTCTGATAAACTCATTTACCCCATGGATGGTTTCTTTGTAAGCTTTCTTTATATTTCCTTTTCTCCACTGTTTGGGATGAATGGAGTGAGACACACAGAAACAGAGAAAAAAATCCAACAGCATTAACTAATGAGATGTTGAGGCATCTGAAAGAGCACTGGATCAGGGTGCCACCCCTTACGTGGATGTGATGGGATACAGGACCGTCATATGGGAGGATTCATGTGTTTCTAAATTCATATATTTACCAGAATATACCACTGTGTACATAATTCTCCACTGAATATGATGTGAGCACAAACACATCAGGTAGCTCACACCTTTAAAACAGAGCTACAAATTTTCCATGAATGGACAAAAAGTACAAGTGCTTCCAGCTGTTCTCACTTTCTGGTGTGATTACAATGAAATGTAGCAAAGGAGCACCTTATTTACGCAAAGAAATTATCGACAAAGTGAGGTTTCGATCAGGGTCTGTATGCCTCATTTTCAATTTTAACGGCAGTTTTGCCTTCACAACTAACATGGGGTTAAAAAAATTAGTACATCTAACTGTCAGTTCTCTAAATTGTGTTGTTGGTACTAAAATTCCTCTCTTCTTTGAGCAAACTTATTACTAATCTTGGTATGTATTTGACAATTTTTATACAAGCACAGGAGTAAGATCCTCTGCTCACTAAGACTGTATTCCATATTTCAAACCTGCAAGCTGCCAGAAAATCCTTCTGATTTCTACTCTGTTACGATGCCTTATCTCATAACATTATTTGGGTATCTCTTATTACTGACATTCTTATAACGTTCAGGAATTGCCTGATGTCTGCAGCAGGACAAACAGCTGCAAGATGCTCCGCTTACATAGCTCAAGATGTCAAAAACCTTTCTGTATGTTGTGTTAACCTGAGTCATGTGCACGTTCAAAGACTTTTCTGTAATTGCATATTCACTATTCTGTGAGCTGGAGGGGTACTTCAGGTTTGCAATACCCCAAAATCAAATACTGGCAACATAACCTCTTCAGATGACTTAAAAAATCCATCCCATCGCAAACAGCACCTTTGGTACTACTATCTTGTGCTGATGTAGCTTTTGTAGTTCTGCATTCTTTAAAAATCTTACAGGTAAGAGCAAGCACCATGCAAAAAAGCCTTATGTATTTACCACAAGAGGGAGCCTCCTTGCCTTAAAAAGCAGAGCGGGTCTTTACTATTTCATTTCTGCAATGTGTTTTTTGCGGAGCACTTTATCCAAGATTATTAGGAACATGTATATGGGACTGTAAAATACAGCACATTCAAATACATAGACAAGTGCAGGGAAGGATTAATGGCTGATAATTTGTTTCACTTGTGAAATAGCTTAATGTCCATATGCAAAACCAGTCCTCTTACCCTGGAGATTCTACATATCGGCCTGCTCTATACATACGAAAAACCTGAAATGCTGTGCAGAAAATTGAGAGCTTTCTAACAACGACTGGTGGAGGAATCTGCCTCTTTCACTCTCTGCTGGCTTAACACCAGCTGATGCCCCACAGCATATGGTAAGCATGCCTTGTCACAGCAATAAATATGAAAGCTGGATTATAGAATTGGAAAGAATGGGGAAATACCTTAAAAGGAGTCTACAAATGATGGATGGGTCTACACAGTTTGTACCCTATCTCTTGCCAAAAAAAAAAAGCAAGTAGTAAAAACTGTCTGTAAATTTACTCACAAGTTACCTTACGCTCAGATGGAGACAAATAAATGCTTCTCCAAAGTTTTTTTTTGTTGTTGTTGTTTTTGAGGAAACTTTTGCACAAAGTCCTCTTACTGAGAGAACTTCCTAGAAACAGGTAGGACAACCATCTAGCATAAACAGGAGAAATTCACAGTGGAGCCACAGAAGTCACAGCTGTGACTTGCAACAAAAAAGGAAAAAAAATCTTCCTCAGGAGGTAATTTTGAGACCTGAGAGTACAGACTTACCAGTCAAATATCGACTTCTTTGTGTTTCTAGACCACTGAAGTCATCTTTACAGAAACAAAACCTTATTAAGATCTGGGCACTAGACTCAAAGTCACGAATACACAGAGTATAATATATGCAGGTGCTTATACAATACCTCAGGGATATCCATCATTCTCCTCAGTTTCTGATCTCTCCAGTTCCAGTCCAGAATCATATATTTTGTGGAGTTCAAGCACAGGCCATCTAAAAAGGCAACATAAACTTTACTACCAAGATAATATGACATGTGCTTATCAAAATGATTTTTGGCTTTTACATCTTTTGCTGTCTGTTCCCAAGGAAACTAACCTTTGAACACTTAAGTACTACATTTTCTGGTTGGAAAACTAATGCACTGACACTGCAAACTCCCTTAACCACATAATCCCATGCCTTTCTGGAAGATAAACACAAAAGCAGAACAACTACTGTTGCCAGGCTTGTCAAGAGCTAACATCCTGCCAGAAAATAATTCCTCAAGCTTCCTCTTGATGAAACCGCAGCAGTTGAATTTCCACCGCTGATGAGGAGCTGTAAAGTTACAAGGACCCTAGCCTGAAAACTTCTGTTAATGGGAACTGACAGTGTTTAGCAATTTACAGGACTGGGTGCCATGTGAATGTGAGTCAGGCCAGTGGTGTTGCTGAAGAATTCCTTTATCCTCCAAATAAATGGTGGTGAAAGAAGAAAAAGGTCCTTTCTGAACTGGCCCTCGAGCTGCTCCCCTGTTTTTGCCTGGTCTTCTACATGATTTTTCGGATCAGTTTTGACTCCACTCCGTTCTCTAGTGACCTGGCACTGCAACACTAAGATGTCAAAAAGGACTAGACCTTAGGATAAGATGATGCACCTGTGTCCTTGCCATGGGCTGCCTCCACCTAACATGGCAATGTGCTGATGTGCCAAGCAGTAACGACTTAATGTTGGTGGAGAGCACAGGAAGCAACGAAATTCTGCTACTCCTGTACCCTTCTGGAAGGAGTGGTAGAGACCCAATCCACAGCCAGTCCCTGACCAAGAAACCACAGTCAGAGCAAGGCAGTGTTTAGAAAAAGAAACAGAAAGGATCACCTTATCATCTTGTCATTTTGTTGTTTGTTTTTCTTTGTGTACATAATGTCTATTGAATAAGTAAAACTACTCAAAATTTGGGAAAAGAAAAGGAGATTTATATAGAATAATTAATTTCATTACAGGCAAATCAGAAATAAAATCAAATCGGCAAGCAGATCTTTTGTCCACCCTCACAAAAGTTTACACTGAGCTCAGGGCGACATACGATACGATGACTTCTGCCATTATTTCCCTTTGATTTACTTGCAGTGTTTAGTTTCCTGGAGCTTTAAATCTTACACCATGGTTTTGCAATCACTTTCAAGCAGCATAAATCAGTACTCCTGCCAAAAGAGGAAGTCCCCCATCTTTGCCTGCTCATTACCTGATTTTGTGTACACACTGGTTTTGTTTTAATTGGTATCAGTTCTAATTGGGATCAGTTCACTGAGCTGCCAAACAGACTCTTGAGCTAGCACAAGAAGCAGTAAGTGGGAATAAGTGGGCACTGACTGGGGTGGGGGGAGGTATTACTCTGTCTTTCTCTGGTAATAGTGATTTATGCCAGCTTAGAGCGATCGTAAAAGCAACTACTAGAATCTTGACCTCATTTTGACTGATACAGTACAAGCGGAGAAACAGAACTGTACAGTTTAGTACCCAAATCCACAGATTCATGTCAACCCAAGCACTTCAAAAACAACTGAAGTCTAACTTCTCATGAGACCAAGTATAAGATACCTATAGAGAAAACACTCCTTGTTCTCCTACCTTGCTCCACGAGGGCTTTTACTCTCCCGGGAGTTCCAACCCCGATGTGGAACACGCCTTTCTCCAACATATTCATCTGTTCTTTTATCTGATTTGAAAAGAGAAAGACAAACCACAGTAAACCCACAATTGTTTTAAGATTTCTTCTCAAGAGCTGGAAATAAATTCAAGATCTCATAGTATCTCTAGAATACCATCAAGTAACAAATACTACTGATCTTTCAAACTGTCAAATGGATATGTCTGGGAGAAAGTTTAAGAAATATAACAGCCAGCTAGGCATCACACTTCTCTAGAAGTTGAGACATTTTCAACTTTGAAAATCTGCTATTGCACCAACTATTCTTGGAGGTGAGAACAGTATGCTTCCTTCTGCATTTAAACAAATTCTCTGAAAATATCTGGAAAACAGACAAAGTTGAATTAACTCTAAACTCCTTCGAGATGAAGATACGGGAAAAGAGTGAAGTGAAGCAAGTGACATTTGTGTGTTTGCCAGTATTTATATCAAAGGTCAAATGCCCACTCATTACTTCCAACATCCTCATAATTTTTGCTCTCCAACAGGTATGGATATGGGGTATTCCGGCATCCAACTGGCAGAATGCAAATGTGGGTGCTGGTGCAGTTTCCTTTTACAAACCTATGTGTGGGAGCCTTCTATTTAAACGGGCAAAAGCCATTTGAACGAGCACCTCACAGCAATGTGGAACAGCTTTAAAACATCGTGCACGCGTAAGCATCTACATTCTGCACAGGATTGCACCAGAGCTATTGGAGATGGTGCTTGGCTAGATTCCTCAGACTGCAACGATGGGTAACCAAAGGAAACTTTACCTAAAAAAAGGGATGTTATATGAACACTGTGTGAAAGGCACTATTGCTAAATGCTTTAAAAACAAAACAATACGACACTAGTTAGTTCTTCAGTTGTTCTATCAAAATTCCCTCGCAGCTCTCTTACCTTTATGTGCTTTGCAAACAACTTGAGAACTCTGCAGTCTCCTTTAAATGCTGTCATTGACCTAGCAGTAAAAAAATTGAACAAGGAAATGCAAGTATCAGGGCTGGGATTAAGACCACACAGGAGGAAAGCAAAACCAACCAGCATTTCTCAGTATGCTTGAGACACACAGTCCCCCAGTGACCCCAGCTTGAACATTATGTACGTTCTTGTTTGCTACTCGATCAACAACTGGATAAACGCAATAGCAGATATCAGCAGGGGGCAATATTGTTTAGATAGCTTTTCAGATAATATTTAATAATTATGGCCTGTGCTTTCACAGCCAGCTTAGTTCAAAACTGACTAACCACCAAATTCTAATTCAAAAATATCTGTTACTGAGATACAGGCATGAATGAACACGTGTGCGTGCACAAAAGGAAAGATCTGTGTATGGACCACTCCACATTTTTACGGTCTTCCTGCAGTGTAGCTGCTGGGAAAACCTAGGCTGCCACAGTCTTTACTGCAGAGATTGCCCACATTCCAGTTAACCAAAATTCATTTGTTGGAAAACCTGACTTGTTTTTCTGACACTCCATTTTGGCACACGGTAATAACTCTATGTTCTGTATTAATCGAGCAGGAGACAACATATTCAGTATTTGCTGGATGTCATTTAAGACAGCTTTCTCTGCATGTTTTTTTTGCAGTGCACCAAATTTTCAATTTTATTTTGTGCAAAGCAAAAGGTTTATATACAAATAAACACATAAATGACCTAAGTCTCAGATGGCAGTATCTGCAAGCAGGGGCTAAACATCTGCCATATCTATGCTTCTATCTGTGGCATGGAGTCAGACTTCCCAACACTCCATCTCATGTCGTACTGACAGATACTCACATGAAATGCGGTCAAAACACAAAAGACAACCATGAAATTTGTGAGGTATACATTAATTCATCAAAGTCATCAAGACTTCTGGAATGAGAAGGAGGAGGACAGAGAAGGGTAAAAAAAGGACAGGTAACACTGAAAATTGTCATCTCTGTGCAGCAGTTTTCCAGCCTGAGAACACTAACACGGATCTGGAGGCACTCAGGCCAGATGCACACGTTAGCACTTGGCCCTGGAACGCCAAGTCCTCATTGCCTTTGGTGCAAAGTCACGATTTCCAGTGGCGGATCGTGATGCTTTATGGGTTTACTCTGTTGCCAAGTATAACATGTTGCGTGTTTCCCCAAAATTGGTTACACTTTATTTTTGTTTTTTAACAAAAATAGCACTTCTATGCAACTAAGTACCAAGTGTTACTTCAGTACAAAACCAAACACCACACTCTCACAGTTTAAAGAAGCAAGCAATATTGCATCAGTTTGAGTCAGTGAATTTGTTGGCTAGCAGAGGACAGTGTCCCAGTTTTGCCTTTTTGTCTGTGGTTCCAAGACAAAACCTCTGACTGACTGCCAACCTCAACATAACATTTGCTATCGACATACTTGATGAGTTCCAAGGAACGAAGGGCAGAACTGCAGATAACCAGCATCACCACCGACTTCTTCTCCTTGTGGTTTTTACGGAGTTTTGCCCACTTGGGACAGACTGCAATGAAAAAGCCCATGTACACACACAGAGAAATTACTACATGCCACAATTTTAAATTACAAGAGTACATGATGAATGGTAGCCAGCAGCAAGAACACACATGCTGCCTCCTATGAGGTCTGGATCTCTGGCAACACTTCTACGTTTAGTCATGGCTGAGAAATTGGAAAATAAAATGCCTAAAATAGATAAAATACAGAAATATCACATTAATGAACAAATTAGATACGCATTAAAAATCAACAGTTTGTAAAGTGACAAGTCCCCATTATCTTCATTTGCCACATATGGTAATTTGAATCAGAGAAAACTAATAGAAAAGATACATTTACTAGACCACAAGCTCTATATAAATATATATAAGAGAAAAAAATTCTCTTGGTTCACGTCAGCAGACAGCTGCAGGATTTTTACTGTAGGATAATACACACACCTACTTACGAAGCCGCAATAAATTACTGACAAATAATCTCTAGCAATTAAAAGAAACTCTAAAACATTTTGATACAAAAAAGTGATAAGAGTAAAAAAGAGCCAGAAAAACAAGACTTGTTATGAAAAAAAAAACCCAAAACTTAAAGTTATTAATATTTCATAATTAAAAATATTTGGAGGTGCAGATAAAAACTGCAATAATATCGCATTAACAGTGTTTTTCATACAACTTTTATCTCATCCAACATTTTAACTCACTTTCCTTCAGGTATGAAGAAAAACTATGGGTGAGGTCATTGGCTGGCAAAAAACAGGAATCTGAAATGTAAAAGGAAAAAATATTTTTGTTGATGAATTTTTAACAGCAGAAGTATATATATATATACTAAAGAAGTATATATATCTCTAGTTATATTGATGAAATCACAACTGTGTTAAAATCCATCATCAATAAATTACCATTTGTGAAACAAAGTTCAATGTACACTTCCATGTACAAGAAGCAAAAGACTTTATTGGATAAATCAATGAAGGTAACATTACTCAACTCAATTGCAATTCCTTTCTCTTCTCCCATTATGAAAACCCCTGAATACAGGGCTGCATAGGTGTGATCACATTAAAAAAAGTTTTCATGTGTCTTTGCCACAATCAGTCAAAAGTCCTAGCCAAAAGTCTTACAGTCAATCTGCGAGATTGTTCCTCCAGTCTACCTACAATGGAATCCATTTGTAGATCATCCAAACAATTCATATTGTGTAAATGCGAGAACCTACCAGTAATCTACCTGTCAATAAGTTTGTTCCTCTTTCTGACCTTTCATTTTGTGGCAAAATACCTAACTATATCAGCCCTAATGGTAACACTGACACTGCATTTCAATGCCTCCCTCTTACTTCATTTCCCACTGCCTATCTGTCTTTTACCTGGTCACTGTTAATGAGTAAGTCTTAAAAGCGCTCTGTGGCAGACATGCCATTTAATTTTAAGCTTCATGTAGAGGCAATGAAGAAAGACAAGGTCCTAAACAGGTTCTTTGGAAGGCCTTTCCTTTCTCCACTGTCTACACAGAAAGTCGAAGTTCTTAAAATGGTGATTAAAATTAGATGGTCTGCAAACTTGCCATCGTTGTTAAGGGTCATTTGCCTGATGGAACAATACAGTCCTGCAGAGCATTAACAACTCTGTCTTCAGGGTCCCACATATCCGTGGTCATTCTGCATGAAGCACAGTGTCTCAGGGTGCCTGTCTATAGAATGAGATGTTTGCTGATGGATTTTAGCTAAATTAAGGAGGTTTCCTTATAGATGTTATTCATGTTCACAAGGATGGTGCATTGTGCTAATGCTGGCAGCATCGATCCATGACTTCCATTGGAACAGACAGTGAGACAAACTTGGTTTGGAGCTGATGGCTGGCTGAAGTCCTGCCTGTGTAGTTTCTTTAACGTAGCTGCTCTCCATCACTGTATCTTCCATTAAATGGGTGTTGTCTTGCTAAAAACTTCTATTTTGCGCTGATCCCTTTTATTAAATCCAGAGATTGACATTTACTGGGACCTGAGCTCCAAAGGGAATGAATGTGTACAACTGAAGGATCAGCAGCTGACTTACTTTTAAAATCATGTTTAAGACATGCACTTGACACTAGTGGGGAAGGGTAGGGGCTGCCCTTCCATAAACATTTGGTGGTAACAGGAGAGCTCTTCACATCCACCATGGTCCTTTCCTCTCACTGGCAAAATATCTTCCCTGTTGTTTTGCTCTTCTGAATGTATTAAGTCTCATTAATGACCGCACAATTCAAAAGATGGTTTCTAAAGGACATGAGCTTTGGTCACTGACTTTTCACCAACACTGGAGTATTAACAACAATTTTAAATGGAAGTTTCAGAAAGGGGAAAAACACATAGCTCCGGACTGCAGCAAGTGACCCTGCTGCCTACAAACTTGACCTTCTGCACCTTGTCAGTTAATAACAACACACCACTCCAAGTAGCTGCTCGCTCTTTGCTCAGTGCTTTGACGTGAATGACTTGACAGCTGTAGAAGTTCGTACACTCCTTGGCACTCTAAGCCTCCACTCCCAGCACAAAAAGAAAGAAGGAATATCTCCATCCAACCCAAGAGCCAATCCATATGGGAAAGGGTCACTTTTAATAAGAAAGAAACCAAAGCAATTTATTATTTGCTAAAAACCCTAAAGGTCTAAAAATATTTAACATAAGCTTTTCAAAGCAATCTATATGGGACTTCTCCAGATTTTCTTGAGTCAACAAGAAGGATCAACCTACCCCATAGAAATAAAGAAGGATC
The DNA here is from genome assembly GCF_009769465.1 of Tauraco erythrolophus. Taxonomy (NCBI): domain Eukaryota; kingdom Metazoa; phylum Chordata; class Aves; order Musophagiformes; family Musophagidae; genus Tauraco; species Tauraco erythrolophus. The sequence goes on from NC_141465.1 coordinate 8,875,626, forward strand.
AACCTAGAATCATGGATGTTACGGAGGAGCGTATTTATGTAGAAAGACAGGCTTAAACACTAAAAGAGAGAAACCACTGCTGGGCTAGAAGGCTCCTACATTGGGCACAGGTCACTAAGAGTTCAAGAAGTACCAAAGGTGTATGCAGGTTAGCTACCAGGCCGTTTGCTCTTCACGAGCACTACCAACAAATCATAGACAGTGCCTATAAAATGACCTCGCAGAGTAAGAGGTAGAGAAGTTCAGTGTTGCCTTTATCTCTAATGTAACCTCCTACTCACAGAAGCCAACTCTGCCCTGTCCTGCTTTGCCTTTTCTATCACTGGCTTTTAACTGGAGACACAATACGGGAAACTGGAGACACAATATGGGAAACTAAGAGGGTCCTTGTTATGGTTAAAACCTGGGTTGCTTTACACTTCGACCAAAACTACCATCTCATTTCATGCCACTCCCTGAAAAACTATTGCATTCAACATCTCATAACCACGTCAGAATGACATCTCATGTTTCTTTGTCTGCTTCTGTCAGCCCTCCTATTATGCATCTGGATCGACTCAGATAATCCCAGAAACAAAATACATTTTCACTTTCACTGTCAGCATCTTGGAAGCTATTATTAGGAATCATATATTTTCTATTAGAAAAGTGAGCTCCTGAAATTAATACGTTATAATAAAAGGACACATTAAAACAATGTTTCTTTTCATTTCCGTAACTCCAAGAAACCTCACATTTATTCCAAAGAAACTAATATATCTACTTAAACAGCAATTAATATACAGTATAAAAAATATTTCCATAAAAAAGTACAACTCAAGACCTCTTTCTTCTGCAGAAAAGAACTCAACAGTATAATGAGAAAAACATGATTTGTCTATTAAATATAGGATAAGTTACCTGACAGCTTTAATTCCTCTATTTCAATCACTGAACGGCTTTCACCAAAATGCTGACTGAGCAGATTTTGTAGATCTGCAGGGACACCAGGTTTTGGAGCGGATTTTTCCAGAATATCTGAAATTTTCTTCTAAAAAAAATTAAAACGGGTAAGTATGGCATTTCTATAATTTCTGCTTTTTGGCTAGCTAATACCACTCTTAAATAAATGTTCCTCCATAACTATATACAGTTATGCTGGCTTAATTACAGCTTAATTAGGAAAACACCTTACAATGGGACAAGATTGCCCTAATCTTTAGTGGGAATGCAGACTTCAGACACGAGTTCAGATACTTTGATGAGATGGTCTGTGAGCCCAAAGACAAAAAATCTTGGCACTCACCTGAAATGCTGCCATAACAAAAACATAACTGAAAGCTCGTTTTGTGAGTTTTGCTCTTATTACACTTAAGTATCAGTTTGAAAATTCAGGTTTTTTTTTTCATAATTTCTTTTAATTTATTATTCTTGAAGCATAACAATAGGAATCAAGTGGTTATATAAGTCTTGGTTATATTTTGATTAAAACCGAGTTAACTATCTATCTGTTTTGGAAGGAAATGAGCTAACAGCTCACAAAACCAGAAGTCAAGCAGAAGGACTTCAGCAGGTGCTCTGTTTTTCCAAAATGTGTAATATTTTAAACCGAATTACCAATTTTTAGAGCCTCAACATGAGTCCATAATGGTTGTGTTTTACACCTTAGGAACGTTAGTAAATAAAAAGTCTGAATTTTCACTGAAGTGAAAGTGCTGCTCTGTTTTTTCCTGTATGTGCTGGTTTTGGCTGGTGCTTAGTTGCTGGCTGGGGTTAAACCATGATGCCATAATTAAACGGATCATCGGGGCAGAACAGCCCTGGGTTCCCGCTATCTGAATGATCTGCCAGCATTTAAGAAAACAGCAGAATTTCAAGGATAGAGGCAGCTGGAGAGAACAGCAAGAACATGAAGCCTCTCTTGCTCTCACTGAGAAGCCATTTGTCTGTGAAGGGCCAGCTCAAGGCTTCTCAGCTGCGTAAGCTGAACCAAACTGGCTGTCGGGAGGACACACGGCAGCATACGCCTAGAAGTGAAAAGGAGCAGGAGACTGTGGTTAGGATGGAGCCATAGGGCATGTACCTGTGAGGCAAAGTGAGATTTCACTGGGAAATGAGGTGGGCCTGGAAGTCTTTATGGCAGCTTTGGAGGGGTGGTGGGTACTTTTATGGCAGGCTAAGGTCTGGGGCAGTAAAGATCAATGGAAATTTTGGAGAGCGCTATAGCAGGAGTTTTAATGTAGGAGACAGATCTTTTTCCATCTCTTTCCCCCGTTCCATCCCAGCACCCACTCCCTTCTTCTCTGCCATTCCCTCTTGCCCAGAGTACACCCCAAATACTCCCATAACGGCGGCATAAGGGGCAGAAGGCTGAACAGGGAAGAGCTATTTGGGGGCTGCTGAAGCCACTATACCCTACAGCAAAGGCAAAGTAGGCAGCTGCCCCTCCCAGCCACCTGCCACTTTGGCCAGTGCCTGTTCCACCTCTGCTGTGTTTACAAGATCCCAGCTGAATCTCTGACAGTGGGATATGTGGAGATGAAGTGCATATGCCTTCCTCTTGGTGCACCTTTGGCCTGGTGCAAAGCCCTCTGCAGTCCCTGGAAGACTTTCCAGTGGACGCCTGGCTGTTTGGCAGGTTTTTGCAGTGCCTGAATCTGTAGTGTTCCTTCCCAAGATTCACCCTCATTTGGCACCATTGTATTTTTCTGCTACATAACAACTGTCTTCCCAAAGAATGACCAGAGGCCACCTGCAGCACACACAGCCTTTGCATGAGGCTCACAAACAGACCTCTTTGCTGCTGTTCCTATCAACGACAAATGCTCTTCTCCAGCAATCTGTCTCTTAGGTGACCCACATTTGGGAAACTCTGATTTAGCAGACAGCAAGACAAGAACTATCAGGCTCATTTTACTTCGTAACTCAGCATAAGGCGCCGTTCCGTAGGACCATTACGTCATCCATTGGGCCACTTGGTTCCTCCAGGAAAATTATGGCACCCTGGAGGGGAGAAGCCTGATACTAATGAGAAATTCCTCAAGAGCAAGGACACCTGAGCAAACTCTCTTCCTTCAAGGAGAGCTGTGGGGAAATGTTCCTCAAGCAGGAAGTTTTATTCTTTTTCTTCCAATTAATTCCAGATGCTTAAAACAAAGGCTTTTTTCCCTCCTTTTCCTTATTTTTGAAGGGAGAGCTTTGTTTGGAGTCCATAGATCAACCTGATAAATATCTCCTGATGGATTTTCTGATGGGCTGTGTATGTCAACTTAGTGGCCTAGCCCCACTGAAACCAAAGGTGTAACTAAGCACGCCTCTTGTTTGCTTGAGAACCGGAGTCCTTCTGTTAGGTCTGGTTCAGCATCTCTGTCGTGGGATGCTTTTGCCCTGGTAGCAGTGGAACAAGCACCCCGGTCACTTCTGCCAGAGCTGCATTTAAAGCTAAATCCCACTCTTCCCTCTTCCCATTCTGTGGATGATTAAGAGGCCTGACATAATACAAAAAGGCCACCTCTCAGCCTTGTGATGGAGCCAACTATTTACAGTCTGTCCTGAAAGACAATTAACTTGCCTGGTGCGATACAATCTCCACCTAGACTTCAGAGTGTGCCTGTGGCGGAGGGTGAGCATGGAGCATGGCCAGAGGGACAATACAGACTATTTATTTTTACACTTATGAGGACAAGAGCGAGCACGGACAGCTCTTGGCTCAAAAGACGTAACAGCAGCTGGAGCCTTACCGCACTGCTGAAACCGGGCAGATTTTGCAGCAGCTGAAGTTACACCTTTCTCTGATGCAGTTACATTTTTTCAATGTGCAACACTTGCAAGTGAGGTGTAGACACACACAACCATTAAGCGGAGTATATGCACAATCCCATAGCTCAGGTTGGGAATGTTTTTTGTGAGTGAAGTAAAAAACCTAGGAATTTCTATTCTTCTCTAGAAGAGGCTGCAACATTTTGACTATATTACTTCTCATTATCACAGAGTTGTCCCAATTCTGAATCTTGTAATAGTGCGTACACCCACTGCCCAGTCCCCAAACACACTCTAGGACATTCATACCTTCTTTCTCCTCTTTGCCTTTACAGTGCTCTCTTGTTTTTCTCCAGGCTGACTTAGAAAACACTCTGTAGGCTGCAAAGCACATATTAAAAAAAAAAAAAAAAAGTAAGAAAAAAGAATAAACATCAGATATCTGATCACCTAGAGGGGAAAAAAGTCACTAAAGGGAGGTAAGAGGTGATGCAATAACTACAATGCTGGGTTAGGGAAACCTCCCCCCAAATCAAGCTTCTTCATAGGTAGAAAGGATCAAATTCTTACAGTTACATATATTTGGAGTAATTTTGAAATTGAGATCTATGTTGTTGTAACCAAGAGAGGAATAAAAGAACAGAAAGTTGAAACATACAGGTTGCAGTCACACTTCCATGAATAGGTGAAAAGTAAGTTTTAATAAGCACCAAGGAAAACATGAACAAAACCTTTCAAAAACTTTATATTTTTAATCTCTATTATCATGTGTGATTGTTTTTCTAAGCTTTGCCAACGGTGATCTAAAATAACTGGGTCTAAGGTGAGCACCCAGACGGTGAAAGATATCATGGAACTGGGCAAGAATAATTGGAAACTATCATGCTCTGGATTTCCTCTGACATTTGTAATGCAAAATTTAGGAAAACATGTTTCGAATTTGTTCTGCCCCATTCTTGCTTTGTCTCCTCGTTGCAGGCAGGGTCAAACACACACAAGAAAAATACATGGTGCATTTCAGAATAATCTTCATCCAACACGTGTCGCTATCATTAACCTCTTTTGTGCCTGAGTGAGCAGGTCCACTTGTAACAGGGTCCCTGTTCACATAAGCCAAGGTTAGGATTTGTCCTTAGCCACCTAAAATTGCCCAAAATAGAGGTTTTCCTTATTATGAATACAGCAATTCCCTTTTCTTTTGCCTTCTTAGGGACTTCCACTTCACGGAAATGCAAATAGATACCTAGATAGGTTTTACAGCTTAGTAAGTGACTTGATGAAGAGCAATGGGAAACTACGCTGAGTTTCCTCAGCTGCAGGAAAAAGCTCCTTGATGCATATGGCTGGAAAAAACTGCTCCTGCGAGAAACCGCGGAGAAGCCTCATCTCATGGAACATTAAAAGCTCAGGAACAGCAAATCCAGTGCTGCTCCCAGGGGAAAGACTAGAAGTAAAGTATCAGTAGAAAAGGGAGCTCAGCCAAAAGCCAGAGAAGCTGCTCCTTTGTTCCCTTGTAAGGGCAGCTTCAACGGGGCCACGAGGGCCAAAGGAAAGCTAACAGAAGTTCAGAGTATCTGAGCCTTTCTCAGCCCTCCTTGCACTGTCCCCCCCTTAACAAGAGGACACGTCATGACAACTGGTACAATATGACCCTGCCCAGCACATTTGTGCCTTTCCAAGTCCACTCTCACATCCCTTATCAGAAGCATTTGTGGAGTTTAATTGGTCATATTATGCTTACATTTCCCTTTTTCTCCCCCCCTCCCCTAGCTAATTCAGCTATAAAATCCAGGACACCACCATGTTCAACACAAACAAATGACCTATTACTTGCTCCTGCCTTCTATGCCGTGATGCAACCACAGCCACTGCACTTGCAAAGGCAGTAGAACTGTATAGAAGTGGCCCTTAGTCTGGTTGAGGTTTGAAACAGTATTTGGGAACTACTAGAGAAGATGTGGCTGGGGACTGGCTACAGGCAGCAAACCATTCCACAACTAGGGCTGGAACATCATGCAGCCTGGATCAATCCCCACTCATGAGAAGTTGTGACAGGGACTGAATGTTGCCTCAACAACAGAGATCTGTCCCTGCGATCTTCTCAGGTATAAACAGATTTGTCTTCACGAGAAATCAAGGGAATGACTGCAAGTAGAAACGTACTGCAGCTAACTAAATTGTTCCAGGGTTAACATGTTTTTTGTTTTCATTTTTGGTTTGCTTCTTTTTAAAAAAATCTCTGTCCTGACTCTGATTCAAGTGCTTTTAAAACATCACCATACATTTCTTCATTCCTATCCCTACCATTAGCATTCCCAGACATTGAGACTGAAACAGAGCTACCCTCTGCCTTCAGTTCCTGCTCTACCCTTACACATCCCAGCTGTCCACAGACACTTGAAGACCACTTGCCAGGTGTTTTAATAATAAACTCCATGTTCAACATCTTATTTTATGCAGAGAACAAGCCTTTGGATTGACTTAGTCAAGGAATACTACCAAGCAATCAAAAAGCCACAAAGGGGCCAACCTGAAACTCTTTCCTCCAGTAAAATACGATGGCTCCCTATCCTAGAAAGGGTTACTACCCTTTGGCGTATTGAAAAATGCCACTCATTCACTTCAGGCCCATCTCTCCCTTCATATATATTGTGAACTGTTTTACTTTACATAAATATGCAAAACATTCCCAACAGGTATCCGCATGAGAAAAGAATAAAACCATGCCACAGAGCTGAAAATTTTTCTCTAAGAGAAACACAGTTTTCTCACTGATAACCCTTTATTCAGATATTTATAAATATCACCAAATGTCATGGCTTCTTTTTTGAAGGCAGTATATAACTCTTTCTTCCAATAGCAACACAAGTACAACGCAGGCTTGCAGTCAACGCCTTGCTTCCTCAGAGGAGCATCTTAAGACTCAAAATTATTGCCTTTACAACAGCATATATATTTAGGCATAGTATGCTATTAGCCCAGCAATAATAAATCCACTTTATTCAGACATCAAAAATAATATCACAAGAAAAAGAAACTTCATGGTGGTGAATGGCTGTACACTTACACATATTTGATGATCTGCAGTCTAAAATCTTTAGACATCTGATCTAGACTGAACTTCATGGCTTCACCAAAGGCAGATCGTGCCTGACCAACTTGGTGGCCTTTTACGATGGGGTGACAACATCGGTGGACAAGGGTCGACCAACGGATGTCATCTACCTGGACTTGTGCAAAGCTTTTGACACTGTCCCGCACGACATTCTTCTCTCTAAACTAGAGAGGCATGGGTTTGATGGATGGACCACTCGGTGGATAAGGAATTGGCTCAATGGCCGTACTCAGAGAGTAGTGGTCAACGGCTCGATGTCCATGTGGAGACCGGTCACGAGTGGCGTCCCTCAGGGGTCCGTGTTGGGCCCGGCCCTCTTCAACATCTTTGTCGGTGACGTGGACAGTGGACAGTGACTCCATAGTGCACCCTCAGCAAGTTCGCCGATGACACCAAGCTGTGTGGTGCCGTCGACACGCTGGAAGGGAGGGATGCCATCCAGAGGGACCTCGACAGGCTGGAGAGGTGGGCCCGTACCAACCTCATGAAGTTTAACCAGGCCAAGTGCAAGGTCCTACATCTGGGTCATGGCAATCCCAGGCACAAATACAGACTGGGTGGTGAATGGATCGTGAGCAGCCCTGAGGAGAAGGACTTGGGAGTACTGGTGGACGAGAAGCTCAATATGAGCCAGCAATGTGCTCTTGCAGCCCAGAAGGCCAACCGCATCCTGGGCTGCATCAAGAGGAGCGTGGCCAGCAGGTCAAGGGAGGTGATTCTCCCCCTCTACTCTGCCCTCGTGAGACCTCACTTGGAGTATTGCGTCCAGTTCTGGAGTCCCCAACATAAGAAGGACATGGACCAGTTGGAGAGGGTCCAGAGGAGGGCCACGAAGATGATAAGAGGGCTGGAGCACCTTTCCTATGAGGACAGGCTGAAGGAGTTGGGGCTGTTCAGCCTGGAGAAGAGGAGGCTCCGGGGTGACCTTATAGCGGTCTTCCAGTACCTCAAGGGGGCCTACAAGAAAGATGGGGAGAGGCTGTTCAGGAGGGCCAGTTGTGATAGGACAAGGGGTAATGGTTTTAAAATAGAGGGAGGTAGATTCAGGTTGGATATTAGGAAAAAATTTTTTACTATGAGAGTTGTAGAACACTGGAACAGGTTACCCAGAGAGGTGGTGGATGCTCCATCCCTGGAGACGTTCAAGGCCCGGTTGGATGAGGCCCTGAGCAACCTGATCTAGTTGGAGATATCCCTGTTCCTTGCAGGGGGGTTGGACTAGATGACCTTTGAAGGTCCCTTCCAGCCCTAACGATTCTATGATTCTATGATTCTATCCAAATGTTAGTTGCCTACCTACTCATGCAACAGCTCTTTGCATGCCACCCTGAAGAAAAGGTCATTTGCATGTTTTTCTTATGCAAGACACAGAGCAGAAAACCTACTGGTTTTTGACATGGCTCCCTGTGCTCTGTGTTTTTAAGCTATTTTTACATGGAAGTACTTAAAATGCAGAAAACAGGACCATTGATTTATGAACTAAAATGTCATAAATTCCTTGTTTGTTAATCACAGACAGAACATAAAATATTTCCTGTATTATATTTCTAACAAATTATTTTTCTTTACATGTTGACAAGTTACTGGAAATTCAAATGTTGAGTGAAAACATGCTTGAGTGTGTGTGAAAGTTTACATTCTAGGTCAGCCATATACTCTGACTTTCGGAGTTTGTGACAAAGTAAACACATCAATGCACCATTCAGGTTGGAGGCAAATTATTCATTTCATTGACAGCCTGAGGACAGCCTGTAGACTAGAAAGACAAACGTTCATAATTCTGTTTGGTTGTCTCCTGACTGGCTTTAAGGTGCAAAGTCCACTGCAGAATAGCTTCCAGTCTGTGAATAAGGCAGGGATCACAGAATCACAGAATGTTAGGAAATGGAAGGGACCTCAAAGGATCATCTAGCCCAATCCCCCTGCCGGAGCAGGACCACCTACATCAGATCACACAAGAAAACGTCCAGGCAGGTTTTGAACATCTCCAGAGAAGGAGACTCCACAACCTCTCTGGGCAGCCTGTTCCAGTGTTCTGTTACCCTTACTGGGAAGAAGTTCTTCCTCATGTTTAAGTGGAACCTCCTATGTTCCAGCTTATATCCATTTCCCCTTGTCCTATCATTGGATGCCAGTGAGAAGAGCTTGGCTCCATCCTCATGACAGTCACCCTTTACATATTTATAAATGCTAATGAGATTCCTCCTCAGTCTCCTCTTCTCCAAGCTAAAGAGACCCAGGTCCCTCAGCCTTTCCTCACAAGGGAGATGCTCCACTCCCTTAATCATCTTCGTGGCCCTGAGCTGGACTCTCACAAGCAGTTCCTTGACCTTCTTGAACTGAGGGGCCCAGAACTGGACACAATATTCCAGATGCTGCCTCACCAGGGCAGAGTGGAGGGGGAGAAGAACCTCTCTCGACCTACTAACCACACCCCTTCTAATACACCCCAGGATGCCATTGGCCTTCTTGGCCACAAGAGCACATTGCTGGCTCATGGTCATCCTGCTGTCCACCAGGACCCCCAGGTCCCTTTCCTCTGTGCTGTTCCCCAACAGTTCAGTCCCCAACTTGTACTGGTACATGGGGTTGTTCTTACCCAGATGCAAGACTCTACACTTGCCCTTGTTGTATTTCATTAAATTTCTCCCCGCCCAACTCTCCAGCCTGTCCAGGTCTCTCTGAATGGCAGCACAGCCTTCAGGTGTGTCAGCCACTCCTCCCAGTTAGTGTCATCAGCAAACTTGCTGACCATGCACTCTATTCCCTCATCCAAGTCACTGATGAATATGTTGAACAATACTGGTCCCAGTACCGACCCTTGAGGGACTCCACTGAATACAGGCCTCCAACTGGACTCTGTCTCATTGACCACTACTCTCTGGCTTCTATCCTTCAGCCAGTTCACAATCCACCTCACTATCCGATCATCCAGACCACACTTCCTCAGTTTAGCTGTGAGGATGCTGTGGGAGACTGTGTCAAATGCTTTACTGAAGTCAAGGTAGACCACATCCACTGCTCTACCATCATCCACCCACTGGGTGATGTCCTCAAAAAAGGCTATCAGGTTTGTCAAGCACGACTTCCCCTTAGTGAAGCCACGTTGACTGCCCCTAATGACCCTCTTATCCTTGATATGCCTAGAGATAGCACCAAGGATAAGTTGTTCCATTATCTTTCCCGGGATGGAGGTGAGGCTGACCAGTCTATAGTTACCTGGGTCTTCCTTCTTGCCCTTTTTGAAGACCAGAGTGACATTTGCTTTCCTCCAGTCCTCAGGCACCTCTCCCATTCCCCACGATTTAGCAAAGATGATGGCGAGTGGCCTGGCAATGACATTTGCCAGCTCCCTCAGTACCCGCGGGTGCATCCCATCAGGACCCATGGATTTATGGATGGTCAGGTTGCTTAACTGGTCCCTAACCAAGTCCTCATCAACCAGGGTAGACTCCTCCTCTATCCTGACTTCCTCATGAGCCTCAGGGTTCTGGGGCTCATCAGGATAGCCTCCAGCAGTACAGACTGAGGCAAAGAAGGCATTCAGTAACTCTGCCTTCTTCTTATCCTCTGTCACCAGGGCACCCTCCTCATTCGCCAGTGGGCCTACATTGCCTCTAGTGTTAGTTTGATCTGCAATGTATTTGAAGAAGCCCTTTCTGTTATCCTTGACCTTTCTTGCAAGGAATTCCAAGGAGGTCTTAGCTTTCCTAGTTGCCTCCCTACATCCTCTGACAGCAGACCTATATTCCTCCCAAGTGGCCTGCCCCTCCTTCCATGATCTGTACATGAGTATAACGGGTTATGTTATACACGCCAGAACTACAAAACTACCAGCTTTCAATAAATACGTTTGATTTTGCAAGTGCTTTGCTCTAAAAAACATGCATTAACACATCCATGCCTTTGAACTCCCATAAAGCATTGCTTTCTGGAGTTTCATAACTAAACATCAAATTACCTGATTCCAAAATGCAGACTGATATTCTTTATATGACAGGAAGAGTTGTGGCAGGTGTTCTGCTGCAGCTGAGCAGTCCCAGTCCACCTTGGCAGGACAACTTGTGTTGGTTATCCTTTCTAATATTCTCACAGAAAGAGCAAAGCAACTTCTCCAAACAGTCTTAGTTCTAAATGCCTAAGTGAAGATAATGGTGATAAAAAGCAGCTCCAGATGCATCTTCACCAAGCTGAAATCCTCAGCATCTGACCCCCTGGTAGAGCATGTACAAAGGCAATACAGCTTCCTCCTGTATTGCTTGGTTCTCTGTTTTCTAATCAAAATGTAGAACCAGTTCAGATATTGGGATCACTTCACCTTTGGTCTTCTTGGAAAGACACCCAAAAGCATAGCAATTGCTACTGTGTTCTTTACACTTCTCTAGTACAAAAAAGGAGAACATCCTTGCAAATGGTTTTCACTTGGACAACTGCCTAGGCATCACACAGTGAATTTACTATTGACTTAGGGGTCAAAATTAATATCCACAACCTCAAGGAGAGACAGCTTCCAATGTCATTCTAGCTCTTTGACAGCCATTCAATTGACTCTCCTGTACGGTATCAGGAAGGCAGAAGAAATTTACCTTCAAATAAGAGACTTTTTAAAATCAGCTGACCTCTAGATGACTTTTTTTGCTCAAGTTGGGGTGATGCTGTCTGTCAAATACCTTGCTGCCTTTTCCTTGGCATACTTCATGTAATGCTGAACAACACAGTTCCTCCTGGTTTTAAATGAAGTTTTTAGTAGTGTAGACCTAAATTCCTTTTCACTTGGACCTTGCACTGGGGACCTGCTTGGGTGGAGATGCTGTACAACACGTAAATGCAGCTTTCAAGAACTTGTGTGTGCAGGGAAAGGGAAAAGGTTACAGGGGAGGACACTCAGCAGTACCATCCAGGCTTTTATCACTAGACAGTTACTTTGTAGGAGACAGGTCTGGCAATCTCAACTCACACAAAACAGCAAAGTTATTGAAATGTACGGGAATGTGATCACTTCCATAAGGCAAAATAATTTAATAAAACAATCGTATTACATGAACTGATCAGATAAAGAGTGAAAAACACTGTCCCTTTACTGAATGAGAGAGGACTACGTTTCCCTATGCATTATCATCTCTGTGCTCTACACAATTGCTAAATTTACAAACCTGCTTTCTTTTCTTTGTCACAGTAGGTTTGGAATCTGAATCTTGATGTGTTGCTGTCCTATTATTACTTGCTTTCTCAATAGCTTCATCATCTGAAGGATCTAATGAGAAAAAAAGAAGAGGTTTTGTTACTCTTTTTCAAATCCATCTTTTATCTTTGTATTCAAAAATAGGGATAAAATCTTCAGCTGAAAGGTTGTCACAATAACACAATCTCAAGATTGGCAATAAGTACAGCTGTAACAGATTTTTTTCCCATTTTAGAATGCTGGTATTTTAAATTTATTCTAAGAAAAGTTCCAGGTTTCCTCTCCTCTTCACAGTATTGCATCTGGCAGGCAATATATTTCTTTATCTTTCTGGAATGCTGCACAGTGGGTGCCAGCTGCATCATCATAGGTAAAAATATCTCATCTTCCAAAACCTCCTTGAATTAAGCTAAGCAGTGAACAATGAAAGAAGATATTTTTTATAAACCACATCTCAAGTCACATGACATCTCTCCACATTATTTCAGAACAAGTAAAACATAATCTTGGATTCATAGGACTGCATTCACCATATATAATTACAGACCTATCTCATTAGATCCCAAAACAAGCAATAGCACTGGTACTGAAGACTAATGGCACTATGGTCCATAGGATCACTGCAAAAATACATCTTTCTTCCTAAGTTTGCTGACGCTTCTTTCAGAATAAGTCATCTCCTCCTACTAAAACAAATCTTGCAGATGAAGAAGAAGAAGAAAAATAAACCAAACACACAAAAACACACAGAAAAACCACCCTAGGCTCCACCTAAAAGCCCCAAATGCCTTACTGATATCAATTACCTAGAAGAGAAATTACAAGATTGGTATATGGTCCTATTGTATGAAAATATATGCAGACATTTGCTGAAAGTACATTTGAATTGTATGTCTCTTCCTTCAGTAATAATTAGGCAAAGGCACCATACCCGAAGTTTAAGCAGAATGTCCATAAGACTAAAAAAGGCTTATGTTTTCAAAGAAAACTCTTTAAATTAAAATATTTCTACTCATTCTCTTCTTAATCTCTTTTATCTACAGAGAGACTTTGGGAAGAAAAAACACCCACAGCAACAATTCCCTCTAATAGTGTTATATTGGTTGTATAAAACCACGGAAGTTTCTGCTGGGGACTGAATTACTTCCCTGATCATTGCCAGAAGCATTATTATCCATCAAACTGAATAATCAGAACTGAATTTCTGTATCTGGAATATTTCCACCCAATAGGTACTTTGTCATTGTTGCAATCTCCTGTATTCTGAAGTTGTAAATTGACAGCTTGTCCCAGTTTTAGCTGGGACAGAGTTTTTTTTTAACAGCCAGAAGAGCTCCCTGTTTTGGTTTCACTCAGAGGCTCACTCTGAGAAGAATGTTGATAGCAAGCTGATGTTTGTGGTTGGAAGTGAAACTCCAAGGACTTTTCAGTGTGCGGAGTACAGAAACACGGCAGGATAAGGGGGGAGCATAGCTGGGACAAGGGGGACACGATTCCCCTTGTCATTTGTGTGGAACTTAAGACTGAGGGCCAAGCTGGCCAATTAGTATTCCATATCATGCAGCGTCATGCCCAGTATAAAAGCGAGGGTCAGCCGGGAAGAGGGGCTTTTGCGCTTTTGCTCTTTTTGCACTTTTGCTCTTTTGCGCTTGCTGCGCTGTTGCTCTGCTGTTTTTTTTTCTTTCTCTCTCTCTCTTTCTCTCCCTCTCTGCCCCTCTCTATTTCGGGCCCTCGCGTTTGTCCGGGATTTGCAGTTTTCGGGACGAGACGGGCTTCGCATACGAGGGGTGGTGAGCACCTACATTGTATTAAATCATCTGTATTAAATCACTCTTATCTCAACCCACGGGTTTCACGTTTATCCTTTAATTCTCTCCCTCGTTCCTGGGGGTGGGGGAGGGGGAGTGACCGGCTGTGTGTGGGGCGGTCCAACATAACCCACAACACAGCTTCAAGATGAAATGATTTATTTTGAATAAAGAGGAACAGTACAATTTCTTAAGCATCATCCCATGTATGGAAGATATAACTACATCTATGCAATTACTAGCTGTGAGCAAAGTAAATTGATGGCCAGAGAACATGAGACAGCAAGAAAATCAACTATGGCTGGTATTTACTAACACTATGTTGAAATATGTGCCTACTGAAAACAAGGTAAGTGAGAGGATATGTGAAAGATATGTCAAATAATTTAAGTTAAAGATAAGTAAAAGAATATAAAGGGGCAAAAAGGAATCTTTATTCATCCACAGATGCAACACTATCCATTACATGGCAATAAGACAGTGGCTTTGAAAACCCTAATGCGACAGAAGGGGTAACAAAATGGGTACATGTTCATGCCTGGAAGGATACCATCTTGTAACTTCCACTCCTTTTCCCACTTGAAAAGCTTGTGTAACTGGCAGCATGCTAAAGTTGGGTTGTGACAGCTGTTAGGAGTTCAAAAAAGTTTGGGAAGTTGAAAGCTAGCAAGTGAAGAAAATGAGTGAATGTTTTAGCAGGTTGGATGTCATTTGTCACGAAATCTTACTTGATATAGATTAGATTCTTGGCAAACCGCAAGAGCTTTAGAAACAGAGCAGCAACCGAGAAGAAAATTTGTTTTCTATCCAGTACAACCAAGAGACTTCTCAGTGAAGGGGTTAGATAAACATGCTAATGAACTTAATTCAGGCCAAAATGAATGCCATGGAAGAAATGGCAGCACTCGTTTGCATCTCAAGCCAGGCTGAAGACCTATTCTGAAATCTGAAACAGGAATCTACCAAGAAAAGCTCCCGCTTTCCAGACCTAGAGCAAATGCAGAAACGTGCGCTCCAAGCGGACACTGCAGCTCAGCTGGCCGATTTGCCTCCTCCTCTTCGCAGGCACAGCCATCAAAGCAGCAGCTGAACGGACTGTGGCCACACGAGCACCAGGTGCCCTGTGGGGCAAGGGGCTGGTGGCAGAGGGAGAGGAGGGATGTCACTCCTGGCAGCCCTTTACCACCGGCTAGCTGTAACATCAAGCTGCCCTTACATTGCTACGTCAACCTCAGAGGACCTAGGTGGCCGGCCATTCTGCGACCTCTTCTCAAAGGATATAAGCAAGCGAGGTGACAAGCCTAAATCTCAGGCTTACTTGTGCACTAGGAAATATATGGCACTGACCTCCAGGAGCTGCCCTCACGACCTACTTTCCTTCTCTTCCGAGGGACACACTGAGTCAGATTGACTTTTCTTCTGAGCTGCCATTTGGATCATGAACAAGAAGAATAAGCAGCTGCCCCCAGTATGACTGACACTTTTGCTCACTGTTACTGTCCCAAGAGTGTTCATCAGAAACTGGCTGAAGGTGAAAAGTTTTCTGAGGCAGTTCATTGGCCACCAGAAGTAAAAAGGAAAGAGTATTCCAAAGCTCACTATTTTTTTTTTTTTTTTTTTTTAACATCTTCAATGGTGATATGGATTTCCTTTGTTATAAATTTATTAACGCAAGAAACCTGTATTGAGTCCTGTACAGCCTAACACATGGCAACAGGTGAACCAGGGAAGAGAGAAAGCTGAAGGTTTGGGAGACTAACAAATTTCTTCCTTACATTACAGCTCAAATATCTGTGTCAATCTACTGCATTCTTCCTTTCTGTTCTCCTGAGGATGTCTGAGTGCTTCTGCACCACATGCCTGCCCCTGCACACCACCAGCTCCTTCCCTTGCCTATTCCTCTCCGAATTCACTGACCACTTACGTCCTCCGGCCACTTTGGAATCTTGGATGTGTTACTTCATTAGAAGCAGCTGAAAAATTACATCATCCAGCATACTCCTGAAAGTTTAAAAGGTGTCTCGGTAACTCAGTGTTACCCCTGTGCGTTACCACGGGCTTGTTTCCCTCCATATCACCCCTCCTCTGGCAAATTTCTTGTGCTGCATTTTGGTAGGGCAGCTTCTGTGTTTAAGAACCCATCACTGATTTTTGTCTCTCTGCCCTAACTCCAGAGATAACAGAGAAGTGACCTGCTTTTACCTACACCAGTTCCACAGATCCAGGGTCCTGGATGCACTACATCCAAGTAGGCTGTGGAGCAATGACACGAATGAAGTACATCAAAGAAATCAAAACTAATCGCCTCTTTGTCCCTCTTGCTCACTGTGCTTAAGGCCCAAAGAGCCATTCCGGAGTATATCTGTGTGTGCCTCACTAAACTGCTGAGCCTGCTCCTTCTCAGCATATTTACTTCACATTGGAAATAAATGAGAATTGCATAAAACAGATTCAAGGGAAGCTCCCTGTGATCTTTAAGCATTCCTTCTAAAATCCCACTTGGCATGCACTGAAAGGCAAACAGGAGTCACGTAAGTTTTAAATAACCCCTTATCTTTCTCATAACTAAAAGAGACATTGCTAGCAATAGCAACCTAAAACTGGATAAATGCTTTCCATGATCTGAAATAGCCTGACAATGTACCACCTGTTCCCTGCCCATCTGAGTTTTGGACTGCACTTCGGGATTCAACGTCCTTCTCTGCTTTCAGTAAGAAGTGAGAGAAGTGAGGACCCATGTCCAGCCCTGGACTCAATAAACATCTCTGAAAACAGTTCAAATTTGAGCATCTTGCTGCAGCACCTAAGTATCTTTACTCCATACACCAGGAAGACTTTCTGTCTGTTCCAGAAACAGCCATTCACGCCGCAGTCAAGACAGCAGCTACTTTTGAGCTGCGATTGTTTGTGACACCACGTCAGCTCCCATGATGACAGAAGCGTTTTGTTGTGGGCATTAAAGTACCACAGGCCAGACTCTGCCAACCATGCTCACGTTAAACAGTGTACCTTCATCTGAAAATAGTTTCCTTGATGTCAGTGGGGTTATTCACAAAATAAATCATAACTTGATGCGAACAAATGCAGAAGGACCCAGCTCACAGATCCCAAACACGTCTGTATCAGAGCAACACTGCTTGTCCTGCTTTGAGGCGCCAAGCTGCCCAGGAGATCCCTCTCTGCCAGAATAGGAGAGAGCACAAATCCTTCCTTAATAATAAGTTGGCGTAAATGCAGAACCGAATTGATTCATACAACGTTGACTTTCATCTCCCTTGTGGTGCAAATGAGCGGGCGGGCAGGCGCTGGCGGAACCTGCTGCTGAAGGGTGATGTTGTTCAGCGCAGTAATCCTCTGCATCTGCTCTCCTGCGACGTATGGACCTTACGCAACCACAAGGTCATCAAAGTAGTCTGAACGGTCACGTAATGCTCTCGATATAGAAAAATAAATGTGAATTCCACAGCTCTTCATGTTTTTTCCTTTGGTATTACATCAGTGGCATGGCACACACTGACAGGCTTCCCAGTCATTAAGGATTTATATTCGATTTTATTTTGAACCATGCTGAAATGGAAAAAGCCATTTATGCTTAACGCACACACATACATGAATAAGACTTTCTCATTTATATTGACCACTATTTAAAATCATCCAGTGCAATGGTTTCTTGCTTCTTTCAAATTTGATATTGATATAAAACATATGTCTAAGTACATCGATATATGGATACTAAGTATGTACATATACACACTTATATTAATACATACACATGTCTGCATGTTCATACACATGCACATAGATAAAAAGCACAAAGATATTTAGATAACTTAACGGGTTCCCTTTAATCATCACCTTTATTAACTAATACATTCAGAAAGAAAGCACATTTGCTTGGTTATTTATACCAGTATTTTTAAGGCAGACAAGACCTTAATGATACAGGAAGTAATGACATGTGCTTTGATGTGAAGGCAATTTTGTTTGTACAAAAATAGCTAGAACATACAAATCTGCATTTGCTAGGCTGATTCACCATTAATGAGACTTCTGACCTTCACATGCCACTTTTCTACTCTGAAGTGATTAATAAAGGAATTAGAGCGACCACAACATAAATAACGTATAAGGACTAAGGCTGACTGAACAAGTGCAACTCTTCTAGGCAGCACACTTTCAAATGCCCCAAAATAGAGAAAAGTTACAACTGAAAAGGAATAGAAAACAATCTTAAAATTCTTTGAAAATGAGACTCGTGGTTTGAGCCAGCCTACGACTGAAATAAAGATAAAGGAAGCTCACAGAAATGACGGCAGCTATGGGAAGTTCCTCACAGGAAGAGAGGATGAAAACGAGTTTTTTTAGAGAGAGAAAGGAGGCATGGTGCTTACAACTCTTCATAATACAGGAACGATGAACATGTAACTAAAAAGAAAGCTTGGAATAGGAAAATATTCTTTTGTGTACATACCCAAAGATAACTGAGGGAATAATTTCCACTAGTTTGGATTTTTTTTTTGTTTTTGTTGTTTTTTTTATCTGGAAGCAAAGTGAGATCAGACGTCTATTTGTAATCCAGAAGACCCCAGTGACACAGGTCAGTACAGAACAAGTTCATTTCTCACTGTTAAACTAATCTTTATGACGGAATTTGGAGGGAACCTGCCTTAGGTGTCCATGGGGGAGACTCCCTCAACTTTTATTTGACGTATCTGGTGTTGCCCACAAGCAGAGACACACTCTGGGTCAAAGGACTCCCTGGGTCTGAACAGAAATTCCTGCTTCCTTCCTTACGCTCCCATCAGGGCTATATTATCAGTACTAAACTAGAATTACTTACATAAAACCAAAGTTTGTACATAATTAATTATTGCCCCCTCCAGCTCCCCTCACCTCGACTTCCATTTTCCTCTGACTGTTCTAAAATTGCCTCCTATCTGAAACCAGACTTTAAATAAAGCCTGTGTTTCCTGATTTTTAACAAAAAGCCCAGTACACTGTGGAAATAGGTTTTATAGTTGCTATGCTCTCCTAGTTTCAAACACCTTACAGGAAAGTAAGTGCTTGTCATTACTCTGTGGGTGGGCATAGTTCATTCAATTTGGGTGTGCTATGATGGATTAATTTCAGGCTGCTCTGCAGGCTATGTTTTTATTTATTGGTTGATTAAACAGTACTGATCTGTGTTCATAAATCTGGGGGAAAAATAACTCTCTGGGCTCTCAGCTTTAAATTCAGCATATTGAAAAATATTTGACATTGAGTAAAATGCCAAGTGGTTGGGCACCTCTTCAGTTTTTTCTTAATTACAATTTTAGATTCCTTTCTTTAGGAGGAAGGGAGGAGAGGGGCAGAGAGGGGGTCAGGGAAAAGAATCAAATTGAAGTCTGAGACTTCCTTATTACTCTCATAGTTTTGTCATTAAAAACTGGCCTAAATCTTCAGTGAATCAGATTAAGTAATCTTAATGTCAATGAACTACTTTGAATTTTTCTCATTTTATCTTCCCTGCACGTCCCATCAGGTACACACGGTGCAAGGTCAATTACATTTCTGTAAAGTGTAACAGCTGTCAGCAAACTTGGCTCCCAGGTCCCTGTTCATCCCTGCTCAGTTGAGAGTGCTCGTCTTGCCACCACAGTTGTGCTGATCACAGAAACTGGGCTAAAAGTGGTGATGACAGTACTTTCACGTACCGCTACGGTATCACTCCTCCAGGCAGCAGGAAACATGAAGCTCGGTGGGTCCTGTCATGCTGCCCACCAGTATCCAAAGGAACAGATGAGGTCTTTCAAGTAAAACAGGCCTGGCTGGGGGGCTGACTAACTAGGAAAAAAGGATTAACATTTTAAATATTTTAAAGCATTCAAAGCTCAACTACTCCCCTGATGAAAAGAAAAGGATAAACAGACAAGGAGAGGCTGTTGGAAGGGATGGAAAGGTGCTGCGTAGCAGTGGGAGAAGCAGGTACGGAAGCTGGTGGTGCACAGCAGCAGTAGGCAAGCAGCAGCTCAAACCGCCTCCTGGACAGATCCCAAATTACTCAGCTGTGTGTCATCGACACTGCTAATTCTGAAAGGAGGATCTCTTTCATGTCTACCAGGAAAATCCTCTCTAAGTTCCCTCTCTGTAGGCAATGGACAGCATTGAATTTTCCTGTTGGGAAGCTCAATACTAGCTCAGACACCCTGGAGCCCAAGGTGTAAAGCCAACTGGCCAAGCAATAGCTATGAAGCTCTTTTGAGGACCTCCAGACTAGGCACATGGAATGGTCAAGAATGCAAACTTTACTATTAATATGCTTCTTCAGACCAGTTGCTGGCTATTTACCATGACTATACTTTAGAAATTGCTAGTAAATGAGATAAAAGGCACCCATTGCATCAAAAATAGCTACAACAGTGTCAGTACCCTCTTCATTTCTCAAATTGCTCTGACTAAATTAGAAAGGGTCCACTGGCACCTCTAGAAAGACAATTCTCGCCATCACAGGCACACATCATCTGCAGCGGCATGGCTGAGAAATCCAGATGACAGATTACAGAAACAAAATAAATCATCCCTTAACTCCTTGAATAAGGATTAGCTAAATCATTTTAAACAGTATAATAAAACAAGATTTTGTCTTAGAAATCAGTAAGAGAACACATATTCTGACAAGAAATGAAAAATGAATATTTAATTGCATCAAAATACATAATACTCCAGCTCAGTAGAAGTCTTTGATGCAATGAAGAATGACAAGTGCTGTTTCGAAAATTAATGAAGATCTTTCAGGGTTTTTTTTTGCATTTCAGCTTTTCAACTCCAGTTTGAAAACACTGATGAAGTTTCCATACTTCTCTCACCAGGGTCATGAATCAAATGAAGTGCCTTCACTTGTACGGCCTTAAAATACTCGTGCTTTTTGACCTTTTGGAATTAAAGAGGAATAACTCTGAATGAACTGCTATCTGTTCTTGTTATGAGGAAGTAAGAAGTTGCACGTAAAGCTGTTGCAGGTGACTATCATTAGTTACTGTTCCTTTGTCAGCTTTCCCTGTCAGCCTGTTGCAATGGAGAACGGAGCTGCCTCCCTGCCTGGGCTGAAAGCATCTCCATGGTAATTACATGTGGTGCCAGTGCTCCATCATCCCAAACCAGCCATGGTCCCCCAAGCTCTGGGCACTGTTTTTCCTTCCCATCTCTATGAACTAAGGTCTCCTTTCCCAAAACAAGCCTATTCCAGCACAACAGTAATTTTTCATATCTGCGAGGATGCCTTAACAGCACACTTTACCTGTCAAGGTTCTTCAAAAAAAGGTATTTTAAAGTGTACTTGTGAGGCATACCTGAAGGGCATACAATATGTGACCGAGCAGAAAGAGGCACAGTCCTACCGAAGAATCAGAAGGGTTTCAATTTTGTTCCATTAGGTAACACTCAGACGGTGTAAGCTCCTTCCTACTCCATCCAGCCTAAGCCTGTGCCAAACCAGAGATTCTTGCAAACAGTCTGCAGGAATCCCCTGTACTAGTTTCCAGTATTGGCAATAGCTTGTACTACAAAGACAAAGACAAGATTCTTACAAAAAAGTAAAACCCTTTCCTGGGCGGTTCAGAAGGCATATCTAGCACAAACAACTTTTTTTTTTCCCCCAATAAATCTGGTGACAGGACATTCAGTTCAGGTTCCTCTTTCTTACACTGAATGGTAATAAAAATTAAAATCATTTCCCATTCAATCAAAACAGACAGGTATTAATGGAACAATATCAAATTAATTTTCACTATGCTCTGATATGACAGAAAATTTTTAGCACACAGACATAACTATCTGCCATGCAAAGGCTCTCTCACAGAACATTTCTAACAACTATCTCTCCTTTCTCCCTTATTTTTATCACTTTCTCCTTAATATTCAAAATGTGTACTTCGAACTTGTTTTTGACACATCTTGACTTGCTGACTGGGAGTGAACCAAAAGACAAAGACTTTACATGATCAAGGCCCAGCTTGTAGTACAGCTACAATCCAGCTCGATTTATAATTTGACTTTTTCATTTTTACATACTGCCTTATAAGACAGAAACATGTTAGAAAAATCACAGAAAGTGATTGATCAGATGTAAAAGTAGTAGGTCACCCTCCTTCTAATAAAAATAACTTTTTCTCCTGCAAGACAAAGGTTGAATTTGACATCCTATTGCTGCCTTGCACAAGGAATAACCTTGGAATCACCAAGGTAAGAAGGGAGAACTCAATATTAATTTAGTCACTGTAGTTTTAAACCTCACGGTAAGTAAAGGGCAAATACAAAGAGTTGACATGTTAGAATATGACAGCCCCTTTTATTGTTTGCCATCCAACTTAATTTCTTTGTTACAGGCCTGTGAAACAAGAGCAACCAGAGCCTGAAGATATAACAATACATCAGCACAGAGTGCGAATCAGTTCTCGTTTGCTCTAGTACCCTTCGCCAATGACACCACAAGTGAAGGCTCAGATAACATCCACAAGTCGCTGCAGTCTCCTCATTTCTCTTTATTTTGTTCTCTCAAAAGCTATCCTTTATGCTGAAACTTCCAATAATCTCCTTAAATCTCCAAATTCAGTTTAAAAGCACATTTCTAGAGAGAAGGAGAAGCGGGAGACGTTTTATTTGTTTGTAAGTAACATGGGGTTTGGCTGTTTACAAATCTATTGGGTGAATGTCATAAAATCAAAAACTTAACCTTGTAAAAAGGGCTTCTATTCTTGTTAGATTCCAGGTATTATATACCCTACGGTCACTTTAGAAACCACTCAAAAGGATGCCAGCAATACCGTGCAACAGTTTATGCTAGTAAGAGAACACTATCCAACTCTGAAAAGCACAGGAATGGGGCAAGCCAGGATACAGCTGACCACACTGGAAACTGGCCGAGACATTATGGTTCACATACCTCATCTTGTGAAATGCTCCATGGGACCTTTAAACAACTACAAGTGTAGGAATTTGGGGTTAATCAAAAGAAAAATCAGTTCACAAATATGAGTTACAGCATGTATGACTGTACGAGGGGGAACTCCACGAGGTTGGCTTGAAGTAAGTTTCAATCCCAACAGAGGTATCTGAGAGAGGAAACAGCCTGGGCTCTGAAAAAGCCAGACCCAAATCATTCCAGATGAAATGCTACCAAAGAAGGCTGGTTAGCTAAAGAGAAAGAAGTGGAAAGACTATCCAGCATCACAAGGAAAACAAAAGTTAGGAGCCCAGGACAAGGCAGGCAGAAACCATGGCCCAACTCTCTAATATATTTCCCTCTTGGTGGTATGGACAGGAAACTCAAGCAAATGCCATCCTAAAGAAAACCTGAGTTTGTACATCTGTCACACGAAATACTGTTCCATCCATCTTGACAAACTCATACAACCACTCTGAAAGCCGTTTCCCCACCCTTCAGGAAGTTCACGTTACTGGAGTTGGTCAGGCAACATTTACAGCCCTGTACACACAAGCAGCACCGCTCTGTAAAAGCCTCCCCAAAGATTAACACTTCCTCCCCAAAGCCAACCAGCGTATTATTTGTATAAGCAAGAAATCACCTCTTCTCCACAATATTCATATAGAAGCACATGTCATAGTTCCTGTTCCTGTGCTTTAAGACCCACAGAGCACTGTGGTTCCTTCTTTTTCTAAGAACTACTGATTTATCACGCATGGGAGCTGCTCCAGCCGTTTGCTGTAGAGAGTGAAGAGTACTAACTCATGCTGAGGAGGAGTACATATTGCCTCCCTTATCCTCATCTCCTTCAAGCTCTGAATGAGGGAATCTGTGTCAATTTCAATATTCCAGCATTGGAGAGAGAGGCAGAAGTGGCAGTGGCACCGTGGAGCTGGAAGTGGTAGGGTTGGTCTGGATCGCATCAGCATACCACCCTGGAGCGCAGAAAGCACAATGCTATCAGTATTTAATGATGTTGGTATCTGGTACATACAGAATTTCACTACTTACACTGTGCTAGTATGTCACTCGACATATGTCTATCTGGAAGCAGACTCTCCTTTTTCAGGTCCTCTCTTCAAAGACAAACACCAGCATCCTTCATTTGTTATAATATTCACTCCTAACAAGCATTTATTCTTGTTAATGGAGAAAAAAATAGGTTAATTAGGAGGAAAGAGGAACTTGGATATATCCATAAAACTAGTTAATGGGTAGGCTCTAGCCTAGGTCTGACTGAGTAAGTTTTGCCCAGGAATGTAGCATGGTCCCAGATGTGATGTCCCCCTTAACACTGCAGGAGATTCATATTTTCTACTGTTCTCCCACTATCTTGGGAGACAGCTGTGGCTCGCAGCTGTAGTTCTTGTTGTGCAGGTAACCCACAGAGTGTGGCTGACTTTGTGGACTTCAAGCCAATAGATCACGATAAAAATCACATAGTAGAAATTGCCAAAAATAGTGGGTTTCAATTAAAAAAATATATAGCACATGCAAAAACATAACAGCCCAAATTATTGTTCACTGATACACATTGCTACTTTACTGACCACTGATATCATTCATGCCTTTTTGGCTCACGCATATTTTTGCAGACATACACATCTAAAGCATAAGATTATCACAGTCCTGATCTTTTCTCAGGTTTTCCATGAATACAGAAAATTGCAAGCATGCATATATTGTAGCATACACTTAGGTATATGTCACCAACAATAAATATCTCACTGAAGAATAATACTGCAAACAAGCTTTTATCCCAACTCTTCTACATGTCTTAACACAGAATGTGAGAGAAGACATTTTGAGTTGCTCAGATTTCTGTAGCTTTTTATATTCAGAAGCCTTCATATGATACAGTAGTATCAGGTCCCTGTTTGACAGAGTTTCAGGTTGACTCATACCAAGTTAAACTCTTCTTCAGGTCAAGAACAAAACACTCTGACATGTTGCCACAGAGAGTCAGAGTGGCAAATTCCCCAGATTATAAAACACCTGTTGAAAAGTAGTTCCTTATCTACGTCTCAAGGGTTATGTTTCGACAGCCTCTTATTCTCTTGCTTCCTCCTCTGCATATGCTATACATTTCTGTGCAGTTCGGTCTCTGATATTGCAGGTTCTACTGCCCTTTCAAGCTACCTCAGCATCTCAGATTTATGCAGCACTAGAATATACATTTGTGGATTTAACTCACTTCTCCAAAAACTCTTACTATAAGAGCAAGTGAAAGGACGGATAATTTCTTACAGACAGAAGCTTTTAGGGAAATGCTACACTCTGCTGCATTAAGGTTTTTGAGAGGAGGAAAGGCGACAGGCTTTTTATCTATGCCAGTGCTGTCTACCTCAGACTAGCAATTACAATGCAATCTCTCATCTGCACAGGTCTTTTGTGAACCGCCACGTGCCTCATTTGCCTAAAGGATCAAATAAAGAACATTATGACTCGATCAGTTGCAACTGCCGTAAAAATCGAGCTCATACCTACATCCCTTTGCTGCAAGCAGATGGTTGTTTGCTTTTCTGTCCTTTCACGTTGCAGTCCTGTTCCCTTAGATCCTCTCTTTGTGGAGAGTGACATGCTGGGAGGTCAGCTTTCTGACAAGGTCATCTGCCTTCAGAGTATGAAGAGAACTGCACGGAAAGTGGGTTGGGCTATATTTAGAGTTCGGTCCAACTCCGTGCCAAGGTCCCCCCGCTGTCTCTTCCTTGCAGCACCGTCTCAGGTCTATTCTTGCAGATTCTCAGCCCACAGAACACACGAGGAGAGGAAAGTCACTCTGAGCTACTACTGGATCGAGGTTTTTGCAGTTTGCTAAAAACAAGCGGATCAGGAGCTCAGACGAGAACTCCTTAAATCCCTCACTTTTCTAGTATTTATTTTTCTTTATTCAAGTGGATTTTCCCTTTTCAAGTGAATAAGGAGAGGAAACTGCCTGGGATACAGCAAAAAAGAGTCTCCTAAGCTAAGGTAAGCTTGCTTCATTTTGATATTGTTATAATTAGAGAGCAATTGCTGATGACTTGGATCAGTCATACTTTTTCTGCTACACCAGCTCTGCATGTCAGCATTAAAGGTTTATTTGGATAATGAAATTCTCAATTTCAAAACATCAATTTTCAATATCACTGTGCAAAGGAAATGGGAAAATAAAAGGATGTGCAATAGCATATAAATGATCTGATTTTACTTGTTTAAACTAATGAAAATAGCACACAGCCATGCCATTAGACTGTATCATTCTGAAGTAAGAGAAAAACAGATGTGTGAATACGTGCATGATGATTGCATATATAGGCGTGCATTTAGATGTGCTGAGTGATGTTTTATCCACGTTATTTGGTACAAAATGAGAAAGTATGGCTTCAGGTTTGCAATATAGGGCTTTCTGCAAACAGAACAGATATTGAAAAATAAACAAATTAATAGATGAACACATCCTCAAATCCCTTTACAGTTCCAAAGAAGTTGCTTGGCTTCAACCAGAATACAGGCAGGATTAAAGATCATGTTGAATTTGATCTCCTTTCCACTGTATGCTTTACACTGGTCCTGCATTGGTTCCCCTTTCAAGAACACATATGGCTGAACAGTTTTTCTCAGCACCATATTAAACTGTTGTGATTCTTAAGGGGAAAAAAAATCTGGGCAGAGTGAAGCATCGCATGCTTGTCTGTAAGGAGATCCTAACACACTTCAGGTCACATGGACATCATGATACTGTGGTGTGGACTCCAACACGAGCATATTATTATCATGTAAAGACACTCTGGAGCCATAGATTTAACACTGGCGTGCACACACAAACACTCTAATGTAACACGACCACAGCAAACAAACAGGAATGGTAACCTGAAGCAATAGGGTAGAAAGGTCCACTTGACTCAAAGGTCCAAACACCGATGTGACAGCACCAAAAAGCTCTTCATAACATAAACACTACCTAAAAGTCTTAGCAGAAACATCTGAAGAAAGACAGGTGGCTTCTGGATTAACGGTAAGCAAAGGGCAAGAGAGGTCACTAAGTCACTGGGAGTTCACCTAAGCCATGATGACTGGGTGAATTCCTGCACTTGTTTCAGGTCATCTTTTCTTAATATACCTGCTGGTTAAACAATGCCATGCATCAGGCTGAAAAGGAAAATATTACAAGGTGGCAAGAGTCTGACCTGCTGAAGAAACTTCTGAATTTGGTTACGCTCAACTCTGGATAAGATCATCTCGTTGTCCTTTGCTTCTGATTTTGCTTAGTAATTTATGCTTGGAGTCTTGAGTGTTAAGTTTATTTGAGGGATGTATTAAACACCATCCATTTCACACAAAATCTCTTCCTAGCAGTCCTGAGATTCTTCAACAAATGATAGCTAGGGTAGCATGCCATGGAGCCAACTTGGGCTGTGTGGCACACACTCAGATTCATCCAGAAGATGATCATATTGCAAGAACTCGAAGAAGAGGCTGTTATGGGGGGGTTACTGAAGTACTGCAAATAAGTTCAGTTCATCAGCAAGCAAAAGGCTTTGCAGCATAAAAGCAACTAGCGTAGTTAATTTGCAGCAACCTTTTATAAACAGTTTTTATAAGCTGATAGAAAGAGGATAAACACATCTTTATACATTTTTAAATGTTCAGGTTTTGCCTAAAGTTATCGCTTAATGAATCAACTTAGTTATTGTGACACTTTGTGGCACCTATTCTCCATTTGCGTGCGGGAAAATGTTATTTCCCCATCAATGTTAAAGACATCGGGGTGCAGAGGGTGGCTTAAAAACAAGCAGTACAGATGTGACTGTACTTAAAACACAGCATTCACAAAGACCCCCTGGCAGAGGGGCAGGAGCGCTGCTGTGTCCCAGTGGCAGCCAGGGACTGGCTTGTTTTGAAGGGAAGGTCATCACATCTTCCCCCAGGATCTGAGCCTAAAAGGTCTCTGTCACCCAAACTCGAGGGTGGTTTGTTGGCACACAGATGAGAGGATGACAGCAATGGAAAACGGCAGTATCACTTCGAGGATAAATATGAGCATGGTATTACTGGAAGAAGTTAGAAAAAAGCACCTTTGGGTGAACAGGGCTCACGTCCTACCACAGACAAACCTCAATCAGCTTCTAACCTCTTTCTGGTTTGGGCTGATTCTGCTTGGTAGGATCCTCCAATTCTTATTCTCTCCTCTCCATTATAAAATTCCAGCACCAGAATGAGCTGGCTTCATCTTGCTAAGGTGTGACCTCCAGTGGGCACAATGTGCCCATCCGACTGGAGACCACCATGGAAGGTGAAAAAAATTTAAAAGAAGAAAATAAAAAAGAAAATAAAAAGGAGGAAAAGATCTTTTTTCCTCCTGTAGTGTAAGAAAGAAAGACTGAAACCCTTAGACTTGAAACAGGGGGGCTTAGATGGGGCTGAAATCCACCTTCCTCAGTGGAGGTGGGAGCACACGGCTATGTGTTGACTGACATGTCCAGGGTTGCAGAAAGGAGGAAGAGGTGGCTTGGCTGATGATATATTCTGCCAGCTGGCCAGGCAAAACTCCAAGGGGACATTCATGAACTCCTGGCTTTGGCACTGTCACCCTCAGCTGACAGGTGTAAGAAGGGCCAGAGCCAGATGGCTAAACCCAAACAGCGCCAGGGGGATGAGTAAGTCCCACCAGCAGTCAGATCCCTACTATCGCTCGCTGTATTTATGTTCCTGCCTGGGGGCTTCCTCCTGGTGCAACCAAACAACGAACGATGCTGGGATTTTCCTCCCTCCCTGCCAAACTGAACTGACAGAAACAAGCTGGGGTTTAGAAGGGAGTCAAAGCATACCTCAACTCATCCTGAAACAAGTACCTTTAGCAAGTGGCCCTGTCAGATGGGGCAGCATCATTGGCACACGGCTCTGTAGTCAGCCAGCAGGACTCAGGACTCATCTCCACCCACCACCATCATTGCATAGCTGATGCTGCAGCCAACGTCCAGGCAGAGACATCCAAAAGGGGATGGAAGAGTGCGAGAAGGGTAAAGGTGGCACCTAGAGAGCCAGTCTGAAAGCACCTGGGTACAGTTCTCTGTGGATGCCTGCATGAGAAGGGAACACAATACTTGGTATGAAAAGAAGTTGCTACAGTTGCTGAAGCTCTACCTCAACATTTGCATAGAAACTCTTTCAAAACTTTTTGTGCCATAACTCCTGAACAGATCTTCCAGGAAAGGACAGAGGACGATGTGCCAATACATACTGTATGGGAGAGATACTGACAGGCACAGAAAAATCACAAAGCTATAGTTAAGCAAACAGTAATTAAATAATTGTAGTCATTCAGCTAAAGAATATCTTCCCCTGAGACTTACTGGTAACAGGAAAGGGAAAGGAAATCAAAGTTCACACTCGCAACAAGCCACATAGCCCCAAGCTTTGTCTGACCTGCTTTCACAAATCCATCTCCCAAAAACAGAAGAAAAAAAAAACAACAATAGAACTTTCCATAGGGTCCCCTGCTGCATTTTGCTCTCTGTGCACCAGAAGCGCAGTGACATATTGTTGCACAAAACAGTCTGCTCTGGGGCAAGGAACAGCCTCAGCAGTCTGCATCTTCTCTAAGTCTGATACAGCGCTGGGACTAACACAAAGATCTCCAACACCGGTTTCATGTTTTGCATTAGGTTTTCACATTTTGCATTAGAAAATATTACTTTTAACCATGGCAAATTCACTCTTGTCTACCGAAAACATAATAAAGATTCATGTTCACATCTAAGCAGAATAAGGCACAAAAACAAAAAAAAATCCACTTGAAGATCTAGATATTCTACAGGCCTCCAGTGCCATACTGCTTTGCAGCCGCAATTGCCAGCTCCAAACTGGTGAAAACTGCAGGCAGACCACTGTCTGCTACTGTCAGAGCCTTACTTCTTGCCCAGACATCCTTGTGGTCCCATTCAGCGCAGTTTTATGGGTCTTAGCCCTTACTTCAGTGATTATTCAGAACTGGTGCCCAACCATTCATGTGAGGTAAGGTCTGCTGTGCACAGCCTCCGCATAAAAACAGGAACCTGAGGTCTTCCCAGTGCAGGGGAAGGGGAGGCAGAAGGAGCAGCTCCCCCTGACCTGACATTGACCACCAGTGCAATTGAGGACGTAGTGGATTCAGCCTGCTGTCCCCCGGTCACATCTGCATCTCTCTCTCGCAGTCATACAAACGCACACACATCTGTATGCACACAGTTGAGTACAGACTCATGACAAAGTTGCAGGCGCTGGGGACCCACTCTCCACCCATTAACAGCAAAACATAGTATTTTAGGCTAAGATGAAGCATTTCCTTTGAAAAAAGTATTATTTTATACGGACTTTCAGTTTGACTAGATGAAATGGAGAGCAACTATGGCAGCTTTGCCTAAAAATGATGATGAGAATGAAATTAAACAACTGAAAGTAGTTTACCTGGAATGCTACAAAACAGTGTGCAGGGGTATGAGACAGCATGTACATGCCCAGAGCAGCAGTGGTTATCTATACTCAAAAACATGCTTTCAAAAGTATTTAAAAATTGAGGACACACAGCTGGCCACCTGCACAGATTGTTTTCTCATTTCCACAGAGGTGTTCCCAACTCCAAGTTTAGCAACAGCTACAGAAGTAAGCTGAAAACAGAGCGCTCCAGTGGGGCGCGTTTCTTACGGCAGTAACGGAGGTACGCAGCCTGTTCCCAGAAACACCTTCGCCCTCTCGGGGAGCTCGGCAGGAGCCGGGAGCCTGGGAAAGCACCAGCACGGCAAGGGCTGTGCTTTGCTGAAGCAGTTTCTCTAGGAATGGTGTACGCACGGCTTCCTGCTGCTCTGTATCATCTGCTGAGGAAAAGGAGTATATGCAAGGCTAGATTGTATCAGTACATTTCATTTGAAGATGAAGGTGGTTCACTTTAAAGCAGTTCCCAATGAAAACCCCACCTATACGATGTAGCACAGTCAGGCAGGGAGAAACAGTTACAACTGGGATTATGCAAAACTCTTAACATAAATTTCTTGTCTTCCATTACACAAGCCTAAATTCTTTCAATTGCAGCAAATTCACAGTGCTCACTACTGGGGGCTAAAACACCACAAAAAGTAGTCCAACGACACCGAATTGTTTTGTCTCAAACATCAGAGCGTGAAAGTGCATATGCACAGCTGCGAAACCGTAAGTCACAATTTTACATAAAATGAAACTTGGACTAAACATAGTCCTGTTAAATCCTTGGAGGTGAACTTTTCCATTTTTCACTCCTAACTAGCATTTTAGTATACCAATCTGTTCCTCAGGCATTCACACGAACAGGAGAACAGTGTCCAACCTCTAGCATGCAAATAACATTTAAAAAAATCAGTACTTACAACATGGTTGTATTTAGCACAGTACTCATGTAATTTTCATAAATGCTAATAATATTGCAGAAGAATACAAGAGCAAAGGATGAAAAGAATGTAAAATAATCCCCAAAGGAATAACAAATGTTCTAGATACTCTCCCTAAAGAGACAATTTAAAAATCATGTGCAAAATATAGTCAAAAAAAGACGTTTTACATTAAGTCTTGTCTGTGTTTAAGAACAGTCAATTTAAATAGAAAGCTAGTGGCAGACTTTCTTCCTGTTACTGTGTTTTATTCTGCTATCATAACGGTTAGATGTCATCCAATACAACGTGATGCGTACTATCATACGTCCACTCACACAATATCTGCCTGAAAGAGTGTGAAGACGAGGAAATCCCCCTTGGGAAGAAAGTCAGGTGGTACAGGATGAGTGTGTCAGCATATGAGAAAAAGGAAGGGTTGAGATGATGCATTAGGACTCGTGTGCTCGAGCACATACTGTTGCTGAGCAGTCTGTCTCATGCAGTCAAGCCAACGGGCTGCACGCTCCCCACTGTACATTCGCCCATCGACCAGCACCGGCCCACTAAGCAGGGGAGACAGCTCAGGTTGCAATGGAGTTGCTTGATATAGATAAGTAGACACCAAGAGACTGAAACTATATGACCTCTCAACGCTTTTGCAACAGGAAACTTGAGACTCTTGAAGGGGGAAAAACAAAGTGTTCACTCTCCCTCATGCCAACTTTCATCTGACCTCCAGCTGTCCGAGGTGGACAACATGTAGTCTAATTATAGATTTCTTGAGTCTTCCTAGAGATTGCCCCCTTACGTGGGCAAAGAATCTCAAGAATCTGTTTCAGAGCCCAGATCGTCCTCCGTTTTAGACTGTTCTTCTGCCCTATCACAAACGTGCAAGGTGGGTTCCCTATCAAGTTTGTCGCTTGCCAGTGAAACAAAAGGAAGAGATGTCAGGTTTCACCAAGCAATGCAGGGTATGGAGTGACCACTGGAGAAGGTACGGCTAGCTTCTTCTCTACTGTCCTTTCCCACGACATGTCACTTAAAAAGAGTTGTTAACATCAAAGACATTTTTATTAATTATTAAAAGTGCAAAGCTACAGTATGTACTGAGCAGTTTCATATTTTACAATTGTTGAGGATGTACTACATGTATGAGCTGATACGCTGTGTTTTCTTTGCACTTTATGCACATACCCACTACACGTGATCAGAGGAAGGAATCCCAGAGGATTTATCTGGACGGAAGTCAGGTGCATGTGTGTGCTCTGTTATATTAAAGAGCTCGGGAGTACACATTTCCACATCTGATAGGGACTGCTTAGCCTTTAGCAAATCACTAGCACTTCTTCCATCTCTGTTTGTCTTACTGCAAAAAACAAGAGGCAGAAATATTCCCTAATGGAGTGTTTTGGAACCTAAACAACATATGTAAAGTGCTATGGGATTCTTGAAGAAAGTGATGTAGTAGAATAAAATACTAGTTGTTTATTATATTCAGACAGAAAGGACATGAAGTCCCTTTCTTTAACCCTTGAAAAAGCATCAGTGTTTTTAAAAATATTTTTGAGAACCCAAACAAGTTGCATTCAGATCATTAAGTTGAAAAACAAATTTGGGTCTCACTCTGTCCGAGAGACACAGTTCAGTGGGATCCCTTTTAATTCGGTGTTATAATTCTCCAGTCTCAGTATCAGCAGCCACAATCAAAGACTTCTTTGTCATGTTTTTGCTATTCAGCAGCTTCTGGGACAGTGTCCTGACATGAAACAAGAGAACGATAAGGGTTAGCCCTATCCAAAGGGTTTCACTACCGCATCCAGCACAAGGACAAACTGATGACAGACTGTGTAAATCCGGGGTCAGAATATACATGGTATGGGAGAGACAGAAGCAGTGCTTTATCTAAGCCCTGAAGTCTCAACTCTGGAGACAGCCTCGTAAGGCAGATGTCCACTGGTGTCCCGTACGAATTCACAGGCTGTGAATTCTTCATTCAAGACCCTGTTGGGAAATGTCGTCTCCTCCTGCTTGATTTACTGCAGAATTGCTGATAAGAAAACCCCGCTGTAGCAGAACACTACCGCAGCAGTGATAGGCTGCACATCTGCAGAGGGGAGATTCGCCTGTTTGCCAAAGTTACAGAAAACAGCGAAAGTGAAATAATCCAAGTCTCACAATGTGGAAAACAGCATAGCCCTCAAATCAGAGATACTTTGTCTCTCACTGCTTAACTTCGGCAGCAGAAAGAATGGCCAAATACAGTTAATACTATCAAACAGAGCCCAGCATAGCAATAAAAAATAAAATCTTATATACTGTCATGGTAATTTTATACTTTTGTTTATTTTTTTAAACTGAGCTAATTACTTAGCAATGGTCAGGACTGGAAGGCTGCACCAGGACTGTAATGAAGATAAAACCCTGGGGAACAATTTTGATTATGGTGGAGGTTCAGCTGACTACATTTTAATTAATCGAAGTAGTACAGCACTCTGAATTCCCAGGTATCCCATTTCAACATGCAGACTAACATGACTTGTTTTAGGGCATATTTTAACATTGTTCTAATAAATTCTTCAACAGTTCTTTTAAGTCTCAGAGGTAATCTAATTTCTTTTTTATTTTTATTATGGAGGCTTATAAGCATTTCAACGATAAATCACTAAAACGATGTGGCTGCGGAATGCCAAAAATAGACTCAGAAACCAAACACACCTTCAAAACTTGTATTAATTAAAAGCACAGCGAATTTTCTAATTACAAAGCAAAAGAAGTTTTTTCATATCGATAAAGCATTTTATTTTAAAATAGATCTCTATTATAATAAAGACAATCCACAGTAGCATTCGGTTAAAAAGCTGAGCAGTGAGCCAGCATAACAATATTAGATATCATCCACTATAGGATAAACATGCAAGTTGTCAATGACAAGAGAAAGCAGAATGTTCAGAGTTCAACACACGTGCAGTGTCTACATTATCTGTATAATCCAGACTTATGTGAGCCATGCTTACAGACTGACAAGATATGCGTAGTCTGAGAAATATGTGGCAAATGAAGAACCAGATCCCAAAATAACCAAGTTTTGAGCTAACACATCATAAGACCCCGCAGAGGTGGTGTAATTCGTATCTTTAAATTCACAAGACACATAAATTTTCCTTTGCATTCTTCTCTGCTTCCTAAATTCAGCAGCGTTTCGCTACTGTATGGAAATGAGAATGTCAGACAGCCCAGGACTCTCCCGGATTCTACTGGGACACTGCAATCCCCAACAGCAGTTAAACATGACCTGCAGAGGGGGCTGTACACTGCCCCTATCCAGCAGCAGTAGTAGATACCGAATCTTCCTCCAAGAGGAATGTGAAAACCAGAAAAAGATCCAGACATTATGAAAGGACCAGGGGGAAAACCTGAAGAGAGGCACCAAGTAGAGAGGGCTAAACCCAAGAGAAGGGCAGAGCACACCACTGAAGCTAGCGGCAGTGGTGGCAGGGAAGTGGATGAGGACAACAGCTGTGGAGCTCTAGCTCTGAGCTGGAGTACATGGAGTACACTTCTCCATGTTGATCATGTTGAAAATGCTTTGTTTTCTACAAAAAACAACCCACTCCCCTTCTCTCAATGGAGTGAGCTGCTTCATCACCTGCTCGGCGTCCTGGAGGTCATGGAGCTGTTCCTTGGTCCCTGCATGGGGGAACGGTAGAGGGGGTGACTCCTGCCGTCTCAAGGCACTCTCTTGTCATACAGTTGTAGTAACATACTTGCTCCTAGCAGCACCTACCCCTACTAAGGGGTACCGAGCTCCTCATCGCTACATCACTAGGCCAAATGCAGGCCGCCCTTGCCAGCTGTCCACTTTTACTATGTAAATCTTTTGAGAAGATAGGGACCATAATTGAGACTTTTCCTCTACATAAGAAAAGGCTGGGGACAAGAAAGAGTAAGTAACTTCACACGGTACCTTACCTCAGTGTATCCACAAAGCTGCCAAAACCCAACCTTAAGTAAAATAAAGTACCAATTAGATTCATTTTCCAGGGTGAAACTGTTCTGTGTAGGAAAAAAACCCAGTAGCTCACTTCTGTGTAGAAGTAATGAAGCAAACACGTGATTTAAGAGGATGATGATTTCCTTTGACAATGGGAAAGGTACAAACCTAAGGTCACATCTCTGGCAAGGCATCTAGTTCAGCAATCACTACTTTCCTTTAGTTTTTGCTCACCTAAGAGCACTACAGATATCCTATTTGACAGTTGTCATTACCACAAACATTACAGGAATAATTTGCTACAGTAGATAATCACAGAATTGGGTAAAGGCAACAGCATTCACAGGAGTATGTAAAATTATTCCAGGCTGGAAACCAGTCATTCATGCCTGGCAGTAATCGTTTGTAAAACCAACACTTAGAGAGTTTGGACTGAAAACCTCAAAGAGGATCAAGTATCCAATTATTGCCACAGACCAAGGCACGAATCCTGACTTTTTGGAGAGGCAGTTTCTGCACAGATTTGCAAGCCTCAAGCATTTTTTTTAACTCGTTTTTTTTTTCACGCTGAGCAACCGACCGAGTTCTTAGTTCAGGTTTCAGAAGAGCTCGAGTGATGTATTTAACACCCACTGGGTACGTCGCCACTTACACCGTGTTCAAACCAGAACGCAAAGAACAGCTGCTATTGCTCTCTCTGTCGCAGGTTAAGCACCAGGAGTGGGAACCCCCCACCAGAAGGGTGTGAAAGCACCAGCACTCACATGCTGCAGCCCCCAGTGATCTAGAATTCCCCTCCTAATTTCTCTTCTTCGCTCACGTCTTATCTTTTAACTGCATCCAAGGATGAGCAAAGGTAAACAATGCGGTGCGCTTTACCTGGGGCTGAACCTAAAAGCCACTTCAAAACTGCAAGCTTGGGCAGATCCTAGCCAGGATCTCTGAAGGGAGCCCAAAAGAGCTTGAGCCTACCAAGCTTTATCACTCCACGGCTCTGAATAACACTCTGGCTGCTAACCAAGCGATATCAAGAGCGACTAACGTCCCAGGATTTTTCCACATGGCAGTCATTAAGAAAGCGAAGATAACTTAAAGGAGGGTGGGAAGCTGAAGCATGCTGTCCTCTGGCCTAGGTGATCTTGACAGAAGTCAGGTTTTCTCAGCTCCCCTTAAGCCTAGAGCCCCAGGAAATGTACCTTGGCAGGAGGCTTGCCCTAAAAAAACATGTTGCAGGTAAACCCATGGCCGTGTTAAACGTCAGCCACTTCTAGCTGCTAGCCCTGGAGTCACTGAACACAGAGAGGGAGGCACCACTATTTCTGAAAATGGAGAGGGAGAGCTTCTTCTAGGCAGAGAATTATTCTGTCTTCAGTCTTGCACCAGTACGGTACCAGTACACAGCACCAGTGCTTTATGAACATGTGTAATAGTAACAAAGATGTTCATGACTCCAAACTGTATCTATCATGAGAACTCCTGTCCCAAAGAGGAAAGTCACAAAGAAAATGCTGCCTTAGTGCAAGCATTGGTTTTACTGGGTTTGTTTTGTTTGTTTGTTTTTTAAAAAGCTAGAGAATCTGTACATCTCCTCCTTAAATTGCTCATGCACATGTTGGGAGTGGAGACTGTGCATTTGGAACAACCGAATCACAAGTACGCCTACCAAGTAAATCTTGCAGGGATGAGGAGGAAAGTACATGCACAAGAGTCTTCAAGCTGCCTACACACGCAGCAGCTGTCTCCTGCAGGGTCACTGGAAAAATCCATTCAACCATTCCGATCGCTTTTCAGAGCAAGTAGAACACAGGCAAAAATACAGGGCACTGAGGGGGGACAATCTCAGACACAGCGAGGCATTTTTGGATAGGCTCAGGCAGTTTCTGGCCTATTTTAACATTGCTTAAGATTGGCAGAAATTTTGTGGAGGAGAACCATTTCTGTCTCCACCATTCGAGGAAGATGAAGATCATGGCTTCATTGC
This sequence comes from Tauraco erythrolophus, assembly GCF_009769465.1. Classification (NCBI taxonomy): domain Eukaryota; kingdom Metazoa; phylum Chordata; class Aves; order Musophagiformes; family Musophagidae; genus Tauraco; species Tauraco erythrolophus. Next base: position 8,912,769 of record NC_141465.1, read on the forward strand.
ACAGACCAGTCTCAGTAGGACAGTAACACGCAAGGTGTAACAGAGGGAGGTCAAAAGTCTCCAACCTATGTTCAACACAGAAAGCATTCAAGAGATCAAGCAATTCCCTTTTCAACCTCCAACTTCAAAATGGGAAGCAGAAGTGACTGCAGAGGATTTTCATTCAAAAAACAGCCACTGTTCTGGTTTGTCAGTCAAGACTTCTGTTAGCATTTATTTCAGGAAGCTCACATACCCTTGTTCCTTCTGCTGTATTCCTGTGTTGAATTATGGGGTCATTATTCATAGCAAGTCTTGAAGTGTACAGTGCTAGAAGCTGGACATGATGAAGTCCATAGATCTGTCTGCTGCTTTCAACAGTCGACTACAAGGTGTGAGCAACTTGCCTGCAGAACCAAACAGGAGTCGATCTGAATCTGTCTCAGATGGTTCATCTCATCCCTCTCAGGAGGCCCAAAACAGGCAGCTGCTCCTCCTCACTAGGAGTGCTTGCCATGGCATCCCAACAGATTAGGCTCCATTCCCATGAAGCTATACATTATTAATCTTATCGAAGCAGACAGTGCTGACGCCCAGCTTCCTCAGTGTCTGGAAGAATACCAGCTGTCTCCAGCTCAGCCCAAGTAAATGGAGAGAATGTGTGCATGTATCAAGAGGAAATATTTCCTAAAACTTTGCAGGATTCAGAATCCTTCCCCTCCTCTTTTCCCTACACACTATCACAGCAACTGCCTGGTATTCATACCCCACTCCATCTCTCTGCATGCCCATGTGCAATAGACTCCTTTTTCTATCTTCTGCTTACAAGAAACTGCCACTTCCTCTCAGACAAGGACCTGACCCCAACAGCCCATCCATTTGGGTTTTTCTGGGATGCGCTCCTGCAAGATTGTCTTCATCAGACCAGCAGAAGACACCTAGATTATGCAGCCAGTGGAAGCAGAATATCTCCCGAAGTCCAGGAAATCAACACTGTAGAGAAAACTACTGTATTCAACAATTCCTTAGCTTTTACATCTTAGAAGTTCTTCATGGGCTTGGTTCTAAGGCTCAGCAATCTCTACGATCCTTTTTCTTCATCAGCCTTAGAGCATTTCAAACAATAGATACCACATAGTTGCTAGCGTTGTAAATAAAACAAGCTCATTTCTACTGAAAGGCAATCAAGTTGAGGAAAAACATTCTACCTTGAACTTAGAATGAGTCCATAAGATGTACTGGATAAGACTCGTATTCATCAGCCCTTCTTAAAAAGAGGTCACAATCAACTGAATGGCAAATTACACAAAAAACAGAAAGAAATTAATCTTTACTGACTTACAGAGATTTCAAAGCCTCTAACAATCTCAAAGATGTTTAAATGGTTGTGCAGACATGGCACAAACTGGTGCAATACAAATATATGGCTCGACAGATAGATTAAGCCCTTAAAACCAAAAAGAACACTAAGCACTCTAGTTAATTTTGCACCAGAAACTTGTTTCTTGGATGCATCTTGCATTTCAGGATGCAGCCCAGCAGTGAGTTGGTTTATGAACAGTCACATTAAGGCACACGTGTATTGCATATCCCACCCTCTCAAGAAAAATAGCGGTCTCTACTGTGAAAACATTATAGAGTCATAGAATGGTTAGGGTTGGAAGGGACCTCAAAGATCATCTAGTTCCAACCCCCCTGCCATGGGCAGAGAAAACCTCCACTACACCAGGTTGCCCAAAGCCTCATCCAACCTGGCCTTGAACACTTCCAGAGATGGGGCATCTACAACTTTTCTGGGCAACCTGTTCCAGTGCCTCACCATCCTCAATGTAAAAAATTTCTTCCTTATATCTAATAGAAATCTGCCCTCTTTCAGTTTAAATCCATTGCCCCTTGTCCTATCACTACACGCCCTTGTAAAAAGTCCCTCTCCAGCTTTCCTGTAGGCCTCCTTTAGGTACTGGAAAGCTGCAATCAGATCACCCTGGAGCCTTCTCTTCTCCAGGCTGAACAGCCCCAACTCTCTCAGCCTGTCTTCGTAGCAGAGGTGCTCCAGCCCTCAGATCATCTTCATGGCCCTCCTCTGGACTCACTCCAGTAGCTCCATGTCCTTCTTATGTTGGGGACTCCAGAGCTGAACATATATATATTATATGTGAGGAAGAGCTATTTTTAACAAAAGCCTTTCGCTCTGGGGCAAAATGATTTCCAAACAGGTTCTGATACCCTAAATCAGGGACGAAGACTTTGCTAGCAAGTGGGAAAGTGTTCTACAATTTGAAATGTTACAGTCAAGCTGATGAAGGACCATTCAAGCAACCTGAATGGCTCACATAATCATTTTTTTCTGTAGAAATGGACACATGTTAAAGTCTAATAAAACAACATTTTTCTGTTACTATGGAAAATACACTAATTCTACTCACTATTTCCCACAGGTTTACAGCACTAATAAATCCAGATTTGTGTCATTAATCTCTAGAATTAATGACTGACTACCAGTACGAGTGCAGTAGGTGGTGATTAAAGCAATAGAAATACCCCATAATATAGATGTTACGGCCTTTGTGGGGAGGCACCGTGAGGTAAGTGAGTACGAACTTCAAAGATCCAGCTCATTTTACACAGTTGTGCTCTCCAATGAAAGCTGAATTTTGAGCGTGTTAGTGTAATAACATGCTCCCAAGATTTTTTTTTTGTTTGTTTAAATTGGTAATTATAATGAAACACTATGGCTGAATAGTATTACACTCACCCACTTACATCATCAAAACAAAATGACATAGTTATTTTTATTTTCTAAAGCTCGTTTTGGCAAAGCAAGTAATCTGTTCTCTCAGGTACCGTTTAGAAAGCAAGACGAGTACATCAAGTCGTTTACCTCCCCAAGTATTGTGCTCTTCACATTGCTGTATTTACCACACAGCTTCAGGCATGGCAAATAAAAATTGTCTTAAACCTGTGACTGCCTCAGAGCTGTTGGGCAGGGCTATTTATGCCTCCTGGAGTAGGCTGATAGTTTTATAGCATGAAGTCGCAGGCTTAATCCTGAGTATAGAGTACCTGAAAAAATAAGTATTTCCAAATAGAAGGCTGAAACATATTGCACATCCTAACTCAAATCCACAGGGCAAACCTATTTATCCACAAGGCAAACCTATTCATATATATTTACCTGGCAATTATCTACAAGGGTGTTTGACTAAATCAGAAGTAATTCTGCTTATCATCGCAGCAAAGGAAGACTAGATAAGCACCTATATCGCATCAAATTAGCTATAGCCTATAGGCTTCCCCACACTCACATCTAGGTCTGACCCTTAGAGTCATCCGTGTGTTTCTATTAAGATACATTCACTAAGCCTTCGTCACAAGGCAATGACAACGAGTTTCCTTCATTACCTGATTTCCAATTAACCAGTGGTCTTGAGAGTCTGATGTCTCAAATACTAATGTAGTGAGCTGGAGCCAAGATTTGCCTGTTTATACAGGACAGAAAGCAATTTAAATATACACTAATAGAGTTTGATTTTAATTACATTAGACACAGTATTTGTCCAAGCAAAAGCACAAGGGGAGTACATTAAAAAACAAAAAAATACACCCCCCCCCCCCAACTTGGCTATTGAAAGAAAATTACAGTCACATGTCTCATGTAAGAAATGTTCATAAAAGAGTTCAGAGTGGCTGCCAAGGTTATTGTCATCCTAAACATGTATTGGCTGTTCAGGCACCAGTCACCAGATTTAAAGAATAAAACATCATTTACTTTTGTATAGATTTGTTACTTCATGTACAATTAAACAAGTTGTTTGCTTTTTTTGTTGTTTTGTTTTGTTAAAACCAACCACTATTCAGCATGTGTTTACAAGAATACACATCTTTCAGGAGTCTTTTAATCAATCATAGCAATTTGTAAACCCATTTCAAAAATAAATATTTAGAGGTCATGTAAGCAATGAACTCAAAGAATGGCTTAGATCCAGGCATTGTGTAGACTGCATGACGTGACCCTCCAGACATTTTTCTGCCCATGTGGTGCCATCAAAGAATTCTGGGTTTTCTTGAAAACAACATGACAAAAATTAAGGAAGAAAAGAAAGAGACACATGAGGAACTAAGAACTGTGAAATGAGACAAGGGTAATGCAAGAGGGGTCATATCCCACCACTCAAATATGAGCCAGCAGAAGGGAAGGAATAAGATAAGAAGAAAGGTCAGAGCAGCAACAACAGCCAGGTCTTTTCTTGGAAAGAGCTTAAGAATGAAATTAAAACAAAAAACAACTCTCGCACTTTTCCTCAGATATCAGCCACTCTCTGCACTCTCTTCTTCTCACTAGTTTAGTTAAGACTTTTACTAGACATCCTTTTTTAATTGCTCACTTGGACCCTGAGGTGCTTGAGCAAAGTGCTGAGGGCTCAGCTGTCACCCCAGCATTAAGTGCAGTTGGCAAAATGCTCTGCCCCACTCATTATCCTTCCTTGATCAAAGAACTTCCTGAGGGTCAAGGAAAAGGGGAAGGAGAAACAACACCTCACTTTTGAGAAATTATCTCCCATCTCAGACCATAAGACATCTCTTCAGAAAAGCAGTGCCTCTGCTTCAGTTCAGCAAAAGCACAAGAGACAGAGGTACCTTCTTCTGATTTTGACAGCCATGCAGAAGACCTTCTTCCCCAGCCTCACCACCAACCATGCCAGGTCTCTGTCGCAATTTGCAGTGATATACTTCATTGGGCTACTCTGCTAAATTACTTGCAGATGCTTCTGCAGTAAATCTTTCCTTAGTTGTGTGCTTCAGAAAAAATGAACTGGAAAAGTCTGCTTCATAGGCTCCGTATCAGCCACAAAAACCTGCGTGAAACCATGAAGTCAAGCCCAAAGCCCCCTGGAGAATTCTGGAGCACCACTGTCACATCCCGATTTTCCAATTTCATCCACTCAGCTGAAAGGATGTTTAAAACCAACATTTCTGGGGACAAAGAAAATCACATTTCATTCTTCTCTCATTATTGAAGTGTGGCTGAAACCTTCTATTCTCAGAACAGCCAAAAATAAATAAATGCTGGTACATGTAGGGAAATTTTAGCCTCAGAAGTGGAATTTCTCACAAGAACTTTTGAGCAGTTGAAGATGTGGGAAGGGACACTAGTACTTGCTCTCAGCTAGAGCAGTTGCTAGCATGATTATACAGGCCCTTTTTAAAGCTCATTTGCACAAAAGGAGGTGAGTCTGTCACTAAATCGCAGAGTCATTTATCACCACACCCATAAACCTCTCTTCCTAGAACTGCCATGCACCTGCCTATCATCCATGAAAGCAGACCCCATGCTCTAGGTGAATGCCATCTAAGGCTCTCCTCTAAACTCAAGCTCCGTTTCAGACCCTGAGATGTTTTTTCTTAACAGCATGACATGGGCCATCGTGCTGGAAGTCAGTCTGTTTCCAGGAAATGCCATTGCACTTCCACTCCTGACTCTTCTCCTTTCTCAGGTTTACCTCTACAGCTGAAAACCTTGTTCGGTGCTCCAGCTCACCTATAGTGCAAGTTAAAATGTTAAACATCAAACCATTAGTACTTCATTTTGGGTTTAAAGCTGAGATTGAGAATCTCATAAAACCCTGGATGCTCAAGGTACGGCTTAAAACCACAAATTACAACCCTTTTCTCAGCACCTTCTGTATTTATAATGAAAAAAACACTACAAAGCTTATAAGAAAAAAAAACAAAAACCTTCTATACAAGTAGAGTGAGGTTTCAGAGGACAGCCCTAATCTCTAACGCAAACAGGTATGCCAGAGCACGGAACAGTAAGACGATTTTCCTGAAATCACACACCAAGTTAATGACAAAACCAGGAACAGTATGCAAATCTCACTGATGTGGTAAAGCATCAACAAGCCCACATGTGGCTTTTCTGCTTATTTATTGTACATGTCTCTACATCTACTTATTTTTCACATGCTGATTATGCAAGATTGAACGTTGCTTTTCCCACACTTGAGAAGTATTACTTGTAACTGCTCGTTATTTTCACTGAGTGAATTACCACCAGAATGGGAATCCTACCTTTGAATAGCTTTAGTTCAATCAAAATCCCAAGCTTTTATGCTTGCAGTAACCATATTTCTCTTATGGTTACTAGAAATATTACCTACCAGATTTCTCTTATTTCTGAAAACACCTTGTGGTTAAATAGGACAAACCCCTCTCTCCACTTGTCAGCTAGCCTCTCCAAGTGCCCACTGCGCTGAACTCCACAAGGATAAGTTTGAGTGACAAGTCAGACTCACAAAAAAGGAAAAAGAAGGCTATCGAGCATCCCCTACAGCGTTAGCGGCACGCAGGCAGGAAAGCTCAAACAGGCAGGGAAAGAGAAGCTGCTGTACTCCTCCTACTCCCTGCCTTGCACGTGCAAAATCCCTGTTTCTTGGGACACTGTCAGCGACTCCTTGTCCCTCACAGAGCCCACAATGTGGTTCCCACTGCCCATCCCCTTTGCTTTGCTTCTTAGGGAAACACAGCTTATACATGACGACCACAACATCCGTGTGCGTACGACTCTGTCTGTGTGCTGATCCCAGAGCTTTTGTCTCGGCCCACAGTCATTGCACCAAGCTTTGACGAAGGGCCAGAGAAAGCAATTTCTTGCAAGTTCTGACAAGTTTTGTGAAAACAGGCAGGGAGGCAATTCTATAATTATCCTCGCGGAAGGCGAGGCTGGCATGTGCGATCCCAGAGAGAGGGAAGAATCCCAGCAAATTCCTCAACCATGGGAAAAGTTTCAGCTGAGACTCACAGTCAACCACTGGACACAAATTTATAGGAAAGTAGGCATGTTTAACCCCAGTGCTCAGAAAACTACTTGTCTGGCTCAGCAGGCACTGTAAAACATAGTCATTTGAATGATTTATTCCATGCTTTCTTCTAAGAAATCTTTCCCAGCACTGGAACAGGAGGGAGCAAACTGGTGGGGGACATACATGTGCTAGCACAGAAAAGACCTGCAGATTTTGTATTTTCCAATTTAAGAAGAAATCACACCAGTGATAGGGTGTGGCAAGGGAACCTGTTTGTTTCTAAGCCTGTCTTTTCAAACACTTTGATGCATATTCTTTCAAATACAGAAAAGCATCCATTCTGAAATAAGCACCAGGGTAGAGCCACCATGTGTGTTTTGGGAGAGCTGTGTTTATTTTCTCAAGGTCTGTATATCAGAGTAGAGATATCTATCACGAATATTTTGATCACACATCAACCAGCACCGGCCGTGACTGCTTAAGTAAGGGGGGAAAGGGCAAGACTGACCCTCATTGTCACCCCTGTCCAAGTCCTGCCCCTTCATTGCCCGTGCCCAGTTCAGCCATAACAAACCACCCTGGCAACGACCTTACATATGCCATTGACCACTAACCTTGCTCATGACAATCCCTAGTGATCACAGAGCAAAGGCAAGTCACTCATCTGGCAGATCTGCAGGCACTTGTGGAAGCAGCCAGTGACCTTCTCAGCCAGTAAAAACTCCAGCAGGAAGACAGTGCTTGAACAAACCTTATCGTGCGATAGAAAACTTCCCCACTGGCATAATAATGCAAGGGGAGACTTTGTCTCACAGGCAGTTTACTGTATGAGGATGCAGCCTCAGTACAACAGGATGCACGAACTTCCAGGCTAAACCAGTTGTGACGGAGCACAGCATGCACATTATTCCATCTCCCGAGGAGTTCAGACCTGGCCAGGCACATATCACATTGCTTGCTACAGCAGTGCTTCAAGAACCAGGTACTTAACAACGCAGACAGCCCTCGCAATACAGGCAGCGCGCTACAGAGGACAGGAGACTCCGACACATGGCTGCACTGCCCAGAGGGTCTCACCGGTTAGTAAGAACTGAGCTTTGCCACACTTTCTCTGCAACCTTCACCCTCCCAGAAACTGAACAGACAGCATGGCAGGACTGCTGTGGACTCCATACAACTCTGTCCATCTACCTCAACGGCATCAAATCTTGCTACCTAATACCACTCACCCTCTCTCCACCCCACAGATAGCTTCCTTTCTTTCCTCCCGTGAAACTTTGATACTTTTCACAAGTAGGAATCATCAACATTGATGGAATTCTTACATCACTTTTTTTTTTAAATTTAAAAAAAGCTTCCTGTTTGCATTAAATATATCTCTATCTACTCCAACCCTCCATGACTCAATCTCTATCTATAAATACTTTAGAAGGATTTATTCCATTTATTTTCTAGTTACCCAGGTGATGACATGACAGACCTTCAACCTGGACTTGCGCAATCAGTATAGGAGAGGTCAGTGAATTGGCAATAACAAAGTATTTGAGAGCCAACAACAGGGAGAGGGAGTTTAGATATTTAATGATAATGCACTAGCACAAACGCATGCTTCCCTCCTCAAAGACTCCAGCACAACAAAAAGCTTTAGGAGCAATTTTGATCTGGTTCACACTGTTTTGATCTGGTTACCTCAGCACAGTTTGATTTGCTTGTCTTCATCTGCAGCCAGTCTGCAAAAGGGACAAAGATGTGGTGTCCGAAGTGTAGAGAGAGGATCAAAACACAACAGTTCCTAAACCTCTGTGAAACTTGTAAGAGACCAACAGGCAACGACTTCAGTTAAATCTTTCTGCCCTGGTTTACTTTTGCTTTCACACTCCCCAAGTCGATAGCCACTTCTCATTTTAGGAATTTGGGATGAACATGAGTTTCTTGCTGTGCCGGGCTTCAGGCACACCCGCCACCACCGAAACGGGCACTGCATGCCTCTTCCACAGCACACAACAGGCCAAGCGTTCCAGCAAGGTTCTTCTGCCAGGGCTGGGTCACAAAGTCCACAGTGAATACGGGCTACAGGGGACTCCTGAGCAAGCTGGATTTCTGATGTTAGAAGTGGGCCAGAAAGACATTCGTGTGAGGCAAAAAGATGGGAGAACATTTCTCCCCAGTAATACTGAGAAGTTGAAAAAGCTGGAGTTTGGCACAGAAAAATGCACAGGCTGCAACATTTTTCTCTAAAAAAATCCCTCCTCCATTCACGAACTCCTGCATAGCAACGTGAGACTCCTGAGTGGGAAGCTCAATAAAACACTCAAACTTCTCTTTGCCCAGGAGATCCCAGTTAGCTCACCAGAACATGGGAATCTACGTGGAAGAAAAAAGTAGCAAACCATTTTTGAAACATCAGTTGAAATCCAGACCAATTCTCCCTCCTCGGTAAGGCCCTTTGTAGCTGCTCCTGTCAGCGAGGCACTGGAAGGGGTGATATTCCAGGCCTGTCCTCCAGCAATGCTCTCAATCCCTGGCTATGAAGCAAGGCTGCCCATCAGCCACCTTGCTCTGCTGGCGCGCAAATCCAAGTTGAGTAACCTGAGGAGACATTAGCAACTCAACGCTCACCGCGGTTTCACATCGTGGTCGGACCAAGTGGCACAAGCACTTAACCACAGCCTTTAACAACCGCGCGCTGCGCACACTAATCCCTCCTCGATATTTCATGTCGGCTCCCACTGTGAATCAGCACAGGCGGCAAAGGATTTTGGCCTAACGAGCTGACTCAACTGCACTTGCACTTTTCGGAGCGAGGAAGATTGTAATTCCTACCTAAACGACACCATGATTCGGACTGCAGTCCACCAAGCTCCTCCGAATGGTGCCGCACGGAGCAAATGCGCAGCCAGGGGTGCTGCAGCTGGGGCTGCTGGAAAGGCTCGGCTGCTCCCTTCAGGGGAAAACGCCGAAGGAGCTGATGTCATTTACACATTACCTGACTCGGATGAGCAAACTTGCTGGCAGCCAACCACAACACAGCAGTGACACTTTAAAAGAAGTGTTCAGGACATGTTTTTCATTACCAGAGTCAATCGAAACACACCATCACCGTCTCCACGTTATCCCACTGTGCAACAGACATTAACAAGCTGAAGCGACAGCAACACGTGGATGATGAAAACATTCCACCAGCAGAGTGGACTAAGCTGAAAACTGTGCAGGAACTTCAAGTTAGGTATTTTCTGTATCCTGATGTGTTTCTTCATGGCACATTAGACTTTCTGATCTTTTGTTAAAATTAACTATTGTGCTCAAGCTCCCTGGGGCTTCTTTTCTGCAACAAGGTAGAACTTAAAAAGTATAAAAATCAGTTCCAAAAAAGAAAAAAAAAAAAGCCAACAACCCTTCCAGTATTTTTTCACCCAAAAAAGAATGTTTTTTCCCTATGTCTTCTGATTCTCTCTGCATCTTCTTCGCTTTAAAAATATGGCAGAAGAAATGGACAGTTCAACAAATCAGACTTCAGTAACAGGGCAAAAAGCACACACTTCTAGCATTAGGCATTGATACTGCAGGTTGATAACACTAGGTCTGCTCAGAAGAACTGCTGTGTTCTTGCCTGACCAACACCTAACAGCATCAAATTTCTCAGATCTTCAGTGGATGAGGGTAATGAAAGAAGTCCAAAGGCCTCAGAGTCCAGAGCGAAGTGACACCCTGAGGCAGTGTGGCACAGAGACATGTGCAGCCAATAGAGCACAGGAAAACAATCCAAGTTCCCATCCAGAAAGGCCAGGCACTTTGAGAGGTACCCATGGCATTTACAGCTGGCTGGACGGAGGGAGCTATGGATGACATTTGTTCAGAGCAAGGCTCCTACTTCCTCACCTAAATTAGGAGCAAGTCTTTTTACCATCCCATTTAAGAGCAAAGCTTTTGGAGAGATGACTGTTTTTGATTGGCATGCCAACAAACTAACAGCTCTGCCAGCACTGAAGGACACTGTTATCTTACGACAAGGCATTGCACAGTGTCATTTCTAAAACAAAGTCAAGTTATTTCCTTCCAACTGGTATCTCAAAGTTGCCAAAAGCAATAACAAAAGTATTCAAGAGAAAAAATAAGGGAGCACAACCATGGGGATTAGCTGGAAAATTAGACAGTGTTTTTTTATTACTGTTCCTATTTTTAACTGCAAACGGCGTCAGAACACATTTTCCTAGTGACAACGTAATTTAAGCAATCTATTATTCAGTATTATGTCGAACCAACGTTCTGCAAAGCGTTAACCTCCATCTCTGGTTCATCCCCCTATCCCACTCCCAATATACTCATTCCAAAAAAACACTACATTTAATCCCTGAGTTTATAAAGCAGACAATATAAATGCTATTGCACTCAACTCTAGGGAATTACTAGCACAGTACTCTTGAAATCTCTAAGGAAACTCCTGCTAGGATAACATTTAGGATGTTAGTCCCCAATGCAACATTTCTCAAATGACCTCACACCTGTAAGTTACCTAAGTTGCATCAAAGCTGCTCAGACATGTTGTTGCTGGCATCAACTCAAATTCTTTTGAAATAAAGTTAAGATGTGCAATACATAGAGAACAATGAAGTCGGCACGAGAAAGATTTTTAAGTTACCTATCAGAAAAAGCAAAGCAGATCTTGCATATAAACACAAGCAATCATTTTAAGGGGTGGCTGAGTGCCCTCTTCGCTTGCAGCTTACTTGGCCGTTATGCTCTTCAAAGCACTACGTGCCTTACCCTTCAGCTGTGTTAAGGTGCTATTGATCAAGGACCAAGATACACGTTAACACGTAACCTGCCAGAGGTGTTTGAAATTCCATTTGAAACTCATCAAAGGAGAAAATTCCTCGCCCTTATTACAGAGTGTAAAAAGTTACAAAATGGCCCCAAGCAGGACACGGCTGCCTACAGTGTCTTCCCCGCATCACACCACCATCAGGTCCAGGTGAACCATATGGGCTCTCCATGCTATCTCCATCTTTCAATAGTGGCTTTGAACCAAGAATGTTACTGTTGAAGACCAAGGGCGGAAGGGCTGAATCCCGAGATAAGTAAGCGGCAGCGCTGACCTCATAAGCTGTTCCCTAGGGCATACCATTGGGATCGCATGAGGTTCCTGGAAACATTATATGAAAAACAGACGTTGAGGTTTTACCATTCATAAGCAGGAAGTAAACAATGTTTAGCAGGAATTAAACACACTTACTTACTATTCAAAGAAATTGAAAACACAAAACCCACATACAAATCATGCTGGGGTTAAAGTGGTACTTAGATCCAGTAAGGGAACACAGCAGGAACAGGTCATGGCAAAATCCACACTTGTAGGGTACGCACATGTGCACACTTGCGAAGGTATAGAGAGAACTACAGATGTAGCTTTTCAATGCTTTTCAGGAAACACGACCACTACACTAGAAAAACAAGAATTACGGAAGCACTTAGTCTGGTTCGGATCCACTCCCAGAGAAGTTAGTAGAAAAAACAACAACAAAATCCTCCAAAACAAACAACCCACTTCAGTGGGAAGAAAATCAAGCTACTGATGAGTACTTCCTCCCCATCGTACTAACATGCTCTGCTGAGAGCAAGCTGCGTGAGCTGTCAAGCATTTCTGCTTTTGTCCACTTTGAGGTCTGTCCCATGCAGATGAGTCTCACCTCTGGGGTTCTCCCTTTACACATGGAAAAAACTGACTCTCTATACTTAAAGTATGCACTTTAAGCATCCTGTAACACTGAAGGTTATCCTTCTGCTCTCACATGCCACAGACTTTCAGGGGAAATTCACTGGAAAATAAAAGGTTTGGGAAATATCAACAATACAGAAAAAAGCAGAAGATATGTATGATGGACCTAGAATTTGATACATATCACTGCAGGAAGCTGTGATCCTACATTCAAATTTCTTCACTTTTTTTAGCTGTGATGACCTTGTGGACAAATATCTGTAGACTTTAAATCGCAGAAACCTCAACTGCCTAAACTGCAGCATTAGGACCCACAGTGGGAGGCATCTGGCATCATTCTCGTTTTGTATATTCCATGACAAGCTCATGTGGACCACACTGACAATTCATAATAGAAACAATACAAGTCCTGTATTGGTCCCCTGTCACCTTGACTGCTGGGAAACGCACCAATTTCACACTAACTAGCACTTAAATAATGGACCACCACTCTTATTTTTGGCTGCCCTAACAGTTCGTCTTAAGATGAAGCAAAATCAGAACAATGATACTGAACTAGAACAACATCACAGAGTGACTATTTCAGGGAAAACACTTAAGTAGACTTTTTTTATTTCACTCGAGTTAAATAGGTTTAGAGTGACTCTCCCTAAACCTTTTCTTTTTTTCCTGTAAGTTGCAAGTTGCTCTGAGTAGCTGCGGAAGACTGAATACTCACTTAATACTCGAAGCTCAACATTTTCATGTTTTCTTCCCTCAGAGGCAAATTAACTATTAAGGAAGAAATAATTCTAAAAGTACAATACTCAATGCTTACATAGTCTATTTTATCAGCAGAACTTAAAGAGCAGCATATATTTTTTTAATGCACTTAACAACCACAAATGCAGAAAACTAGACTTACAATTACTCAGTCTTTCACAAAAGATATCAGCTTTTGGCAAAAAAAATCTTTCATTTTTTTCAGCACCATAAAAAGCCATAGTTTTTAGGACCATAGGAATATAAAAAAAACCCAGCTTTTAATCAGTCCCATCTCATGCAGCCAAAGTCTCATGCCCAACTAAAAAGAAAGAATTTTCTTGATGTAGCGAAGCTGCGCTACACTGAGGTCTTGGCACCATCCTGGACCACTTGATTAATAAAAATCCAGAATTCTATCAAAAAAACGATAGGACACAAAATCTCAAGTGGCAGGTCCACCACCAGGGCACTGAGAACCTCTCAGCTCCAAGTCCGCATATTACAAAACATGAGCATCCCCATTAGGTTCTGCAAGAGAACAGACACAAACCCCAGCGCATCCCAAGGCCGACTCGCCGCCCCGTCCCCCGGCTTTATAATTCTGCATAGAACTGAAATAAACCCAGCTGAAAGCAGTGTTCTGAAAACTCAGTGCACTAAAAAGTTGTTCTATTCATATGTTCCCATGTCCTAAGAGACGGGCATAAAACATGATGAAAATATCAGCAATTAGGTTTCAGGGGCTGTGATCTCAGAGACGAGAACAGAACAAATTCAAGTGAAGCCAATGGAATCATACCCACTGACATGAGATCACAACGCAGCACTCAGAAAATACCTTAAATCTGAAAACCCCCAGATGCAACGCCTGTGGCCAATGTCTATATTAGCTACACGTACATTATCCTGAAAGGAGGTTTCAATTATTTTTACAGTGAGATAATGTTCCCTTGACGATCTTAAAGTCTTAGTAGCATATAACAATTAAATTTCATTCTTGAGAAGACAATAGCAAACATCTGCAACTTTGAATCTATACAAGAATTAGGAATTTTTCCATTTTCTTCACAAGAACAGTGACTTTTCCACAATAACATAAAGCTACTGACAAACTACATACACAAATTTGAGGGGAAAGCAGGGGGAAGTCTCCTCCCAGGCCAACTGCAAACTGGAAGTTTTACACTTTGCCAGTCGCAAGAAAAATGGGAAACAAAACACTTCATTTTCTAATAAAGTATCAGCTAACATACTTAGCAGAAGGAAACCCGTTCTTCACCAGCCAAAACTGACTCTCATTCGGTGAACTAAAAATACATCTGCAGAGGTTTGTTAATACGGTTGACCTCAAAATTTGGAACTTTCTTTCTTCCAGATGTAAAACAGCTCAAAATTATTCATTTTCAGGGAAGGATCCAAAGGCCCCTCTACTGTCTATTCCCCACAGAAGTTAGTCACCAGGCATGAGTGAACACAGCCAATCTTAGAGACCAGGAAACACTGTTATCCCCACTTTGGATAGAAAAATTGAGCAAATAGTCTCTCGTCTGTGTTTTCTACGATATACTTTACGGCATTGCTATATATACACATTGCATGATGCCACCCCGACCTTTCCCAGTGCTGCTCTCCTATTTTTGGTCCTAAGCTAATTAGAGGAAAGAAAACAGCACAGTCATCAAGGCTCTGAGCAAATGTAGGTTCTTCTTTTCTCCTCCCTTCCCCATTTTTCTTAAGATGAGGTTTAAAAAATAAAAAAAGAGACTAAACATACTTAGGAGAAGCACAGAAAAGTGCTCTCATCATACCACTTGTTACTCAGGAGAAGAGATTGACACCCATCCCACTACAATCTCCTTTCAGGTAGTTGTAGAGTGATTAGGTCTCCCCTGAGTCTCCTTTTCTCCAGGCTAAACAACCCCAGTTCCCTCAGCTGCTCTTCTTAAGACTTGTGCTCTAAACTCTTCACCAGCTTCGTTGCCCTCCTTTGGACACGCTCCAGCACCTCAGTGTCTTCCTTGCAGCAGAGAGTCCAAAACTGAACATAGTATTTGAGGCACCACCTCATCAGTGCCAAGTACAGGGGGATGATCACTTGCCTAGTCCTGCTGGCCACGCTATTTCTGATACAAGCCAAGGTGCTACTGAAGGTTACCTGCCTTGATGGAAGGAACACATCCCAATCCCCACCAGCACCTGTACCCCAGCACACTAATAATGATGTATGGATGACAATCTGCCACCTAATGTGACCACTTCTGAGCTGAGCCAGTGGTGTATAAGGCCCTTTTTAAGCTGGAAATGCACAGTAATGCATTCTCCTACAGCTTAAACCCCTTGGGGATGAGTGGAGAAAACATCTTCTACCAGCAGTGGGGAAATTCTTCAGAAAAGGATGGAAATACCTGAGAAGAGGGGAAAGGAGCAAAAGACAGCAGGTTCATTTCCTGACTTGACGTGGAACTTGACACACACTTCAAGGAAATTAGTCCAGGAGAAATGCTGCATCTGGGAAAATGTCTGCGTATCAGGGACATGACCCTGGCAGAGCTGGTCAGTAATTATAGTCTCAAGTCTCTTCAGATTTACTTTTTAGGAGAAAGGATGGCCTGTCAAAAACCTAATCCTCTGCAAACCAGTAGGGAACAGGCAGCCTTGCAGTCAGTTTTTTGAGAGAACTTTCCAGACCCAATAAAGGTGACACAGAATTATCCTATTCCACTAAGGAAGTGTCATCAGATCATTCAGAAACTTGACTATAACCTATAGTTATAGATGCAAAGAGCTCAGTTTATGATGCGTTTCTGCATGTGTATTAGCACAGAAAAAGACAGATTCAGGAACAAAAAAAAAAACCCTTTAGATGTGGGGCTGAAGTGACCTCAAAACAAACCTCTTCCAGATTAAAGGGGCACCCTTCTGAAGTTCCAGATATCAATCTAGAACCCCTGGGTGACAGGGATCTATTTCTGAGATGTATGGAAAACCAATAAGCTTGGCTCTACAACCACACTTTGCAGGGGCTCCAGGAACAAGTCTATTCTGTCCCCACAAGCTGTCTGACATCCCCTGAGGACATTGAATGAGACTGGTCAGGAAGAGGAATTTGAAACAGGCTGCAGGACAGTGATTTACCAAGAACAGAGTGTCTTTGGGACTGCAAACAGACCAGCTTACGTGCAGGGCACAGGCACTCTAGTCAGTGGAGTCACAGAGAAAGAGGCAGAGCTGGACAGGCTCCCATCTGCAGCAAGGCAAGGCTCCATGCACTGATGTGGCCCTCTTTGTTCAAAGACTTCAAAACGATCACAGGGAACACAAGCCCTCCATGACTTCTGCCAACCTAGCATAAGACGGACCTTAAAAAGATTAAGGTACGAAGGATCAGGAATGCAGGCAGATGCAGATATGTGGGATGGTCTATAGGGAATACAACGTCTACTTCAAAAAACCACCCTACTCACTTGCAGTGAGTTGCTAAGGTGGAAGATACAGCTTTTGCTCTGCTCCTTCTGAGGAGGGAGCTGTTGCAAGGCTCTAAATTGGCCTCAGTGGGGATCCCCTTATTAGTCATCAAGGTTCACTATGAACCAGAGGTATGTTGTGTGAATGGCCAAACCACAGTGATGAAATAGATTTCTTCATGTGAAGCAACTGCCTGCCACAACATAGATGCTATCAGCTACTGTCATCATCCTGCATTTTCTTTTGTGAGTGAAGATGTTGAGTCTGACCGCTTATGTCTCAGAGGGAAAAGGCCTGCTGAGGAGGAAGCTTTGGATCGTTTCTTGGCAATGAACTTTGGCCCTGGGCTCTACACCCTGACATATCACACATAAGCAGATTACACTCTTGACCCAGCAAACAAGGAGGTGCATCTCCTCAGCAAGGAACAGAGCTCTCATAGCTACATCTGGCTGCAACTCTACCAAGTAAGAAACATGAAGCTGGAAATCAGGCTGCCCTACAGCAACAGAAACCAAAAACTACAAAGAAGATGCAAAAAATGTTAAAATTCACAAAAGAAGTGATGCAAATTCGAAAGGCTTGAGTAACCTCAAGCAAAGAGCAACAAATCCCAGAGGAGCTGTAGCTTGCCAAGACAAGAGGAGCAGCTGAGCGTGTAAGGGTGAGCGCCATCCACTCCAGCTGCCGTTGTGCAGAACAGAGGGAGGAGGGAGGAGGGAGGAGGAGAGAGGTGCCCGGGATCCCCCTCTGTAGGCACCCTAAAGCTTCACCAGCTCCAACGGCAGCCTATGCACACACCAAGGGAGAGCACAGACAGACATGCCAGAGAGTACGCTTTTCCCCCACCAGATGTGATTCAGAGTCACGACTGTTAGCTTCCTACCAAATTTAAAAGACTAGCCAGTCTATTCGGACAAATTCCTATGACGAGCTGATCTTATATTGCCACGATGTGGTGAGCTTATATTGTCATGGATCAAGAGTACCAGCAGGATTCTCCACACACGGACACTTAAGGGATAAAACTTCCACAGCTTTCCTCTTGGGGTGATTTCTAACATTAATCCAATATATACTGTGTTTACAGTTACTACACTCCCAAGTACATATGTATAATAATCTCACTGATTATACTCAGTTCTGTGGTTCTTTTTTTTTTTCCTGCAGAGAATTTACAAGTTTTTTATGTAACCTCAGCATAGCTAGTGAGCAGGTCAAGGGTCTCCCAATTTTGGGCTATGCTTGTATAGACCAGCAAAAGAAACTGTTGTAAAGTGGACAGATGTTTTTAAATTAAAAGGAAATTCATGAGGTCCTAGTCTTGATTCTCTAAAGAACTCCCTCAGCCATTCTGATATGCGAGAGTGTATGTAAAACCATTAGGAAGCAACAGTTTCATTCCAGACCAAAAATGACACTTTTCTTTTATTGACGTAGGGGTGAGAAGGTGGGAAGAGTTACAAATCACACAGTCATCAGGAATACGAGACAACTCAAAGACAAAATGAAAACAGATGGACCAAACTTTTTGATAGTCAAACAAAGGAAGCGATATAGTTATGCAGAAATAAAGCATCAGCGCAGCTATTCCTCTGCGCATCAAGCACTGAGTGACTCGGTTTCATCATGCTATGTTCAACTCAGAGGAGTAAAGCAGTCCCTCCATCTGAAGAATTTAATCCAAAACAAATCAAAATCCCAAACAAGTAAACGTAGCAAGCAGTTTAAAAGCCAGCCTAAAAAAACACCAGAAAAATAGATGTTTGTCTTATGTAAGCCAAAGATGTATAGTTAGATGTTTTTTGCTTAATTGCTTAATTATGGAGGCCAAGCCTTGTTTTCACATCTGTTTCATTCAAGCTACAAATGAGGAAAAATATACACAGATCCAATCTTGTCTATAGCCAACTTTTGTAACAAAGCTGTTTCACTCTACTTTTAACCTGCTTTTGAACTCGTCTCTTAAGATGCTGTGCAATAAAAAGAAGATGGTAGACTTTGCAGATTGACTTGAGTTGACTCCCACTTCCTGCATAAACAGGAGGTCTTCCCAGCTGGCCCATGGTAACACCCACTGACCACTCCTTGGTGACAGCTGTAGAGACCTACTACTGCAGCTAGCCATAAAGAAACAAGAGTTGGGGGTGGGGGGAAGTCTACAGGTTAATTGTTTTTTTCCTATCTTGCATTCCAAGATGGCGCATCATGAGAAAGAAAACACACAGCTCTGACCTGCTTTGTTGTAGCTGAAGTTCACATTGCAGTATATTGACATGACTGCAGAAGAATAAGCACAAAAGCAATAATTTATGTTCCTAAGGAAGCAGCAGCCACCTAAAGAAATGCACTTCTAGGTTCACAACATCTTGCGTGACCATGCCAAGAATTTTAGGTCACAAAGGCAGGCAAGGGGGTACAAAGTCAGGTAAGCAAACATCTCTTTTATGCTTCTAAAGCTCAAATTATATGATATTTCATAAACTTTTTCCTAGTGTGGCATTTTAATTGGTTCATCTAGTTAAATGGCTCCAGGAGGAAGCAGTAATAGTGTAAAGGAATTAAACTGCCATCCTGTTGGGAAGGATCCTAAAGACAGGGGAGGAACACCCACAAAAGTAGTGAAGGAAGGCCTGTCTTCAGAAGCCTGCAATTGTACCACTCCGCATCACTGTGGGATCTATTTAAAAACCCTTTGGGTTCTTGTTTTCTCCTGAGTCTCTCACCCCAAATCCACCAACTTTTCCCATCCTTTAGCTGCTCCTGACCATTCACGGCTCACGCTCAAGCCTATTAGCTCGGCTACCCAACTAGGGTCTTTACTGTGCCTCCGACTTACACAGGAATTCTGCTGTTAGTGCAAAGAAATCCTCACCAAAGTCTTCAAATAAGGCCAACACACATGCGTATAGCTAAACACAATAAATCTAAAAGTTGAACCAACACAGCAGTTAGATCAATTACATTTTCTTACAGTGACTAATAATTTCTTTTGTGTTTTAAAAGTAAAGACTTACAGTCAACTGGAACATGGGAAAATATTTAATGTGATTTTCCAAAGCACAGCGTTTCTGAAGCTCTGCCAGTCATGTAGCAGATTGAACATGGCATTACGAAGTATTCTCACGTGTAACCACAGCGACTCTACGATATAGGTTATTTAAAGCCTTGGGAGATTCACTTATAATTCCAGGTAAAGTACATTTCTTGAAGTATTTCACTGGCAACCGTCCAAAGCTGTGTTCCAAAAACTCAAGTGCAAATTTCACAGCCTCTAGTCCTGGCAATTCACATCCTATAAAATAATCAGAAATTTTTATCTTTTGCAGAATAGCTGCAATAGCCCTTGCAGACAGTTTTTATATTTTGTTCCCTAAACAATAAAAATATCACAAAAGCTGCTAGCAGGTTGGAAGGAGGTCAACAAAACTAGCGTCAGGGGCTTTTTATTTCCTGTCTTTTAAACTCCTTGGGGAGTCTAGTGAGCAAAACTTAGCAAAGTGCCTAAGTATGTTGTGTAACAGGATTGTTAGATCTGTTGGCTTCAAATTAAAAAGACTATAAAACAAAATTCCTATTATGGATATTTCGTGATGTTTGGTGGTCTGTCATGCATTCCCACTACAGATAGTCATTTTCCTCCTCTTGCTATTAAGATCTCTGATTAAAGCGTATTGCTGCAACACTTCCATGAAATTACTGTAATTTGGGAATTTAACTTCTCGAAAAAAATTTAACAGAATAATTAACATGTCTATCAATTCCGCTCTCTTCATTAATACCAAAAGCGGAAGGGCTGAATTATTAACCATTTGCTTGCTTTGGCTATCACATTGACAGAGTGGTGGACCCACTTCTAGCATTTCAGCAATGCCAGAAGCCAGAATCTTCCTCTAATTCTGCCCCCTAATCACCCGAATGGGCAACACAGACTCACAAGAAACATCTGAGATGACCATGTGTCTTCCTAGAAGCATCTGAACTAATACTTCACTGCTGATCCACACAAAGGGAAAGTAGGCGAATTTGAAGCATATTTTGCATTTACTTTTAAGCAATTCTTGGGTAAAGCTTAATAAACTAGTTTTAACCTATGAAGTTCTCTGCATCTCTGTGCTAATTACATAAGGAATGCCTTGCCTTTCTTCGTCTGATGGGATGGCCTGAGACTTGTCATCAGTAGAGACAATCTTTCCAAAGCTTTCCTTCTCAAACACTAAATCTCTTTGGAGAGCTTTTACGTACAACAACCCACCACTGTGGATTATGGCCAGTGGCCAGCAAATGGTTTTGAAGCTTCTCCAGTGCGACTGAGAGAAGAATCCAGGCCAAGTGCCATAAACACCGTAAGTCAAATCTTAGTCACACAGAATTCAATGGCAAACTTCCTATTGATTTTGTAGAATCCAAAATTCAGTTTCTAGTTAAAGAATTTTATCCATTAAAAAACCACAAAAGGGATCTGACATTAGACTTCCTCAATATATACACTATGGTAAAGCATATCGCTACATTTTCACAAGCGGCTAACATTGAAAATATCCTTCCAAAACTAAAATTTTACAATCCCAATTTACAATTAGGAGTTCTTATGAAACATTCTTACCTCCCTACTCTCATGGTACTTTACAAACGAAAAGTTTAACATCATAAAATAATACACCACATACAGAATACATCACGTATAGCAGACTTCTCCCAAAGAAGGTTAAGTCACAAATTCTATGGACAGTTTAGTAGCTTTTCTTATAAACAGCTAAGTCAGTCTTTCCCCCAGAAAATGTAAAATAGCACTTTAGACCTAGGCATATAATTTGAATATTATTTCTTATCTCAGAATATAGTGATTCCTAACAACCTTTACGAAAAACAAGACAAAAAAAAAAACTAAACAAGAACGGCATTTACTTTTGCATGAAAAGAAGAGGAAAAAATATTCTTGAAAAAAAGCTACAGCCGAAGGAAAAAAAAACGAGTGCTTACACATCTGCTCAAATTATAAGCATCTTACTCACTGAACTATACCGTCTCCAGCTTATCTGACATGGCTCCACGAACATGTCTCTGTGCCCCCTCTAGGAACAGTTAAAGATATTTTGAAAGTCTCTGAGGACAGTTTAAATGAATCAAAAATTTAGAACCATGAATCAAAAAAAAAATAATCCTCAAATGAAGTCTCTGATATACATGGAAAGATCTGAGTTTAATCTCACAAAAGACTGATTTTTAAGCACAGAAAGTAATTTATTGGCTATGAAAATGTTTGACTGGCCTAGACACTACCGAAGGCCTCTTCATTGCAAAATGACATATTTTATCAAATGTTCTGTTTAAAAATCTAACCATATGTAAAATTAGGCTAAATCACACACATGCTATCCTATATTCTTTGAAAAAAACATAGTGGCTAGATTTCTGTAAGCAGCAGATGCAGGTTTAAGGAGCAGAGGGCACTGTAATTACATCAGCCCTTACTCTGCACGCCTAAATTCACAACAATTTGATGCACCAGAGGGTGTTGGGCAAAGACTTGGGTCTTGCTAATCCAAAACCCAGATAGCCATCAGGGTTAAATGAGAGCTGACTAACATAACAAGGAGTTAACCCCTTAGAGAAGCTATTGTAAGGCTCCTTTCCCAGGGATTTCTCAATTGCAATGAAAATAATGTTCCAAATTCAGCTTCCATTGCTAAAATGAAAACAAATGCTACAAAGGGTATGACAAGATGGAGGTCTTCACACAACCACTGAGTTGAACCATGGGATCTCACATGCTGCTTCAGTTACCAAATTTAATAGTTTTAGTATGCCCACTAAAAACTGACACTATTCCAAAGGTCACGGCTCACAGATTCCAGGCAATCCATCATCAAAACCCTTCAAAAGTAGGAGCCAAATTTAACATCAGCACCTGACAGGATATTATTAAACAGGCACTAAAGTATTCTCACTTAGGAGCTTACACAAGCCCTCAAAAAATGCATGTTATCATAAAATATACTTAGTCACCTCATCCGACCTCAGCAAGCAAGCATAGTGAATTCATCTCATATGGCATTAAAATTCATTCAGTGCCTTACAAACAACACTTCTTTCTCAAGTAACGATGAGAGCCCCCCCTCTTCCATATTCCCTCCTCTGTAGAGTTCTTCAAGGTGTCGTCTTCTGCTAAAGATATAAAACTTAATTCTTGGCCACTTATGCTCACTAAAAGATATGAAGTCGTCCATCTTCTCCCACTGCTAGCTTGTCCAAATTGCAACTCAAATTATTTGTGCCTCTAGATTTCCCCTTTTGTGACACCTGAATAAGTGGCTTTATTTTCTCCACACAACTCTGCTTCTTTTTTTCTGATTGAATTGCCAAAAAGTTTCTCAAATGGAGGAAAAGTCAAGCTAGAAACTCATTTTGAAAGCTTCTCCTTTCAGGGAGGGCGAGGTAGAAGGAAGAAGGGAGGAGAGGGGCAAGGGAGCTGCTTTTGCTTTTAACTTTTAAAAATGCGTGGTATATGGGTCATCCAAATTAGCAAGATTTTAAAATTCAAAAGAAAGTAACCGCGATTAACAGATGCTTTTACAGGAGCGGTGGTGAGTAAAAACTAGCCATCAGGCAAATTCTAACAAGCCAAATTGGCTAACGATCCAGGAAAGAGGTGGTTGTATCCAGCTGCAAAAAAAAAAAAAATTTTTAACAATCTTTGGAATTCATAGACAGATTTTATTTGCATTTGCTGCAATGAACTGTCATAATCATGTCCACCACAAGAAGGAAGTTGTGTTCTAACGTTACCAAATCCTCTTATCAAAGTATTTCAGACACTGATCACAGTGTTACCTGGAAGAGCCAAAATGTGAAGATGCATTTTGAGAGTTAGAAGAATTAGGAGAATAGGCCCAACGTGACAGCCCAAAAGAGGCAAGGCTGCCACAGCTCCATGGTCCCAGGTGCAAGCACTAACGAGGCTGAAAATGTGTTCTCAGTAGGTACACACACTCGAAGCACATGACCACACAGTATATATACAGATATATAGGGCCGGCCACACAGGGAACACACAGCCCCTCCCTGGGTGAGCAGGAAGAGGTCCACTACTGAGAACACATACATTGTAGATATACATATGTACTTATTATATACACATACACACACATCCACACAAATGGGCAATATGGATCCCTCCAGCAGCTGGGCTCAGACACTCATTCTGCTCAGAAGCCACCCCTGGATCCCAGTCCCCCCAGTTGCTGACACCTGGATGTAGGAGCCCTAAGGAAAAAAGAAATGTGATGTCAGGACAGACTGCGCTGATCAGGTGCGGGGCATGGCCAGACAAGCGTTCTGACCAGTAAAGTATTTAGATGCAACTGGCCTGTTTCATACCCTTAGCCCTCTATTCTCCCATGCTTGTTCCTCCTCAAGTCACCCAAACCTCTGCCTTTGCCTGCCTTTAGTTCCTCCCTTAAACATCACATTAACAGTCCTGTGCAATCCCAAAATGCTCTTCCCATGCATCCCATCATCTGTGCCATACACCTTAGCAGCAACCCGCCTCAGTCCAAAAGGTGCTCTGATGTTGACTCATTTTGACAGGTTTCAGGTCTGGACCCTGGGGCTGAGGCTCCCCTGGGACAAGCCTGGGAAGGGCCCAGACCAGGTATCCCTTCCTTCTAGTCCTTAATTTGGGTTCCTGCCTGCCGTTGTGCGCCTGTGCTCCTCTGGGTTTGTGGAGATGGGCCTTTGGTGGGCTGATGGCCCCTGTGATGGCCTGGGAGGAGCCCAGGACAGGGTACTAGTTGGGATCCCCTGTCTGCTTTTGTCTGTGCTCACATAACCTAGCAGATTTTCCCGTGCAAGAGTGACCTGCCAACTAAAAAGTCCTGCTCCCGCCAACTAGCCTTCTTTTCCTCTTCAATTTATTTATTTTTTTTTTATAATTGGTGAACATCTGCTCTTCCTATTGAGCATTTGGTATAATTTAGAGAAAGAATGAATGGCATCTGTATTAGAAATGCAAACAGAAGCACTGAGATCAAACCAAACAAGCCTCACAGAAAGCATGAAAATAAATTCCAGCTAAAAGCAAAAGTGAATTTTCCAAATTCCAGTACCCCTCTTTTTAGAAAGGGATGCATTAAGCATTTGTCTGTGGTCTTTTTAAACTTTTAGTTTATTGTCAGGCAAAGAACTCGGTAACTCTCAGTTAACGTTCACCCTGACCGTGGTACCTCCAGTCTGGCCCAACCCAGAGTTCCCATGCTTGCTTTGGCACACGGGATCCTTCCAGCTCATCTAGCACATCACCTTGGGAGAAGAGGGGGAGTGGCAGCTGGTGCAGCAGACAGCCCTCCCTGACCGACGCGGGCACGCAGAGACGGGCTGGCTGACCACACTCTTGCCAAAAGTGATTTTTGCTTTCTGAGTGAGCACTGCACACAGCAGCCCGGTGCACTTGTGGGGAATAGCAAAGTGTTTTCACCAAGTCTTTCCAAGTGTGGGGAAAATTACTGCTGCTTATGCAATCCGTCTTTTGCCAAGCGTCAATCTGGGAGTTCAGCTGAGCTGACATTAGTATTTCTTTAAAGTTAAAGAGCCAAAACACCTTTCAGTCTGATGCTCTTCTGGCTTCCACCATTGACTATAGATGCTGCTAAAAAGTTACATCACAGTCCTAAATGCCATCTACACCATTTGGATCAAGCAAGGTGTTTTGTTAAACAGGTACAGTTCAGAAAGCAAGATTTGGGATTATGGGGACACTGAGAGTCGTACACAAGCAAACAAGCAGCACCAGCATTGTACTGCATGTACACAGGAGGTCCCAGGTACTACGTGACACTCGGTTTAGCTGTATGATGGTGGGCTACATCCTGACCTGTCGCTCCCGGAAAGGGATAGCCCCAAGCCTCTTCTGACAATTTGCAACCTTTCGACCTTAAATTGGAGACTTACTTCATCCCTTAGTTGACAGCACATAATTGTATTGTTTTAGATGCAGAGTCTGTTCATAGCATATCCCTTGAAGTTAATTGAGTTCTTGGTTTTCTACACCCCTCAATATAATTATGTATCACTTAAAAAGCACACCAAAAGACATACAAGCCAAGAAAATAAAACAGAGGCAATTATGAGGGATCCTTCTCTTAACAAAAACAATATAGTGATTACTTGAAAGCCTGTTTTATAATTTGTCAGGAAATGGCTGTGATACATATCAATTCCAAAATAAAAAGCATAAATAGATGCAGAAAACCAACTGAAGGAAGGCTGTTACGAAAGCATTTTACAGCAGCAATAAATTCCAAATCCTGAAAGACTTAAAACGGTCCAAGACCACATGTTCTTCGCAAGTACAAGAACTTGCTTATAAACTGCCTGTAAATCAAGAACAAAACAATGGCAATAACCTTGAGATCGTATCTGCGATGAGAAACGGCTCATCCAAGAAAAGGACGCCAACCCACCTGCCTTCGCTGTGACTGAGTTTCGGTCAATTCTTACTCTCAGTCAAGAGAAGTTTCTACTAATCTGAACGACAATTGATCATACTGATGCTCAGAAAATGAATGTCTCAAGTTTAGAGACTTAACTGTTGGAAATATATCTAGGGAAAAAGTCTCTTCTGTTCATCTCCTGATACCTTAAAAGAAAACAACCCGCGAGGGCGTACCAATGCAAACAGGCATGACAGGAAACACCACCTCCCTCTCCTTTAAATAGCTTTGGTTGGCAAAGGGCTCACTGCAGGCTTCTCTGCCTGTATGACTACTGAGGGATGACTTCAGGTTAGCAAGGTTAAGGAAACTGCTGAAAGCAGCAGTTCCATTTTTAACTATTTTTAATTCAGAGGCCCCTAAACACTGTCCAGCAAGGAGCAAATTTAAACTAAACAGAGGAGTAGGGTTTTTGTATCCTCCTCTCCCTTGATTAAATTTTAGAGATCCCATGAAAAGGACAGTCAACTGGTGCCACCCCCAATCCAATCTCTGGGTCTGTCACTGCTGTAACTGAAAGGGGCAATTGAGTTTTTGTCACTCTCAAAACCAGCATTCTGCAGCAGCAGATAATGCTTCTGCATTTTTCTTACATCCACTGCTAATAAACATGACCAACTGGTATACAACCCTCTGCTGACTCAGCATCAGCCAAGTCTGTTTCGGTAACTGTGGGCTTGTTCCCTTTTCACCATTTCCTCCAAAGCTGATCCATACTTCCAGCATTACCAGTGACTTTAGTGAGAACCACCAGCAACTCTTAGGGATACTACTTTAAACAAAAACAAAAAAGCAAACCGAAGAGATGCAAAGGCAAAACGGGTTTGCTTTACTTGGTCTGCCTACGCATAAAACAGCAACATACAAATCCCACTTTAAAAAAATTGCTATAAAATTCTTGCTTCCTTCAATACTATATTCCACCTCAAACCTGCATGTAGGGGTAACGGCAAGACAGCCTTAAGACACTTCACTGCAATTTCTTCCATGGTAAGCAGACTAACATAAGCCAGTAAAACTGCTCGTTTCTCAATGAATCAATTATAGGTGAGCAGGGGAAAGCTGGGGCTCAACACCAGTGTCAGTGTGTCTTGGGCTGCCCTACACTTGACTCATTTCTAGATACTCCAATATGCTCCAAACTGAAATTTTCTTGGAAAACCTTTCAGACTTCCCTAAAGTTATTTCTGTCATACCAAAAAGTAAAAGCTGAAGTACTGAGATATTTGATTTCAACTAGCGTGATGAAAATCTCACTATAGGGACAGAAGTGGGCAAAAAAAAAAAAGGAGAAATGGTTGATTTTGGCTATGGTTGCTGCTGCTGTTGCTTTGCTGCACTTTAAGTAAAGCTACATTTTTTAACAGTGACAGAACTCAGTAACAACTTACTAGCTATAACTTGTATACTTAGTCTTTGCTAGATTCTCCATCACATGAAGCCTTTAAATCAATATTGGGCGTGTTCTTAGAAGATAAACTGTAGCTCAGCTAAGTTTATTGAGTTGTATAAAAATCTGCTAGATTAGGCTCTATGGTTTATGTTTATGTAAGATTGCAACCATGACATAATGTCTCTAACCTTAAGTATCCACTAAGCTATAAGCTACCCAAAATACAAAGGCCCTAGGAGCTACTAACTGTAATGGACACAGGGGCGGGCATGTAAAACTGACTGCTACAGGACAAATGGGAAATAATTGAGTGCAGTAACTCCAACAGGGGCAACTTCAGTGACGTATGGAAAAACACTGCAAGCACTATTATGCTGCAAACACAGCGCTGAAAATAAAAATTCACATATTGTAAGAGGACAAACATAACTACAGAACATATCTGTCTTACCAGTGCCATGGCAACTGTAAGAGAAAACACACACACTGACCTGGAAGAGTAGCAGCTTCGTCCCTTTAAGAACACTGCTTATAAGGGAACAAGCAAGAGCCGGCTGACCGGGTATCCATAAAAGCTGGGAATGTTTTCTGTTTCCAGACTGTGTTTCAATGTCTTTACTATTTCTACAAAAAGAAAAAGGGGGAAAAAGAAAACGGGGGGGGAGGTTGTCCCTGAGCGCATGAAGTTAACAAGCTGAACACATGCCCCCCTTCAGGGACTTCTAATCCAAACTGTCATGTTTCCACCCTCCTTGGAACCTGCTGATACATACAAACTCCCTTAACCAGACCCTGATCCCACAGGCTGACGTAACCCTTACACGAGCATCCCACTCCTTTCCCTCACCAAAGGGACAACGACCTGCTTACACAAACCAGCTGACAAATCCAAAATGAAACAGCTGAATCTGCCCAGTCCGGGATTAACTGGCATTTCAGCCTTGTCTGATCACTTCACAGCCTTTGCACTACTCCGATTCACCACTCTAATGCCATTAACAGGAGTGATTTGTAAGGAACGAAGATTGTTTACCATCCCCTACAATAAATCTAACTGTAACAGAAGTAAGCTTACTCACATACTGCATTGGACATCTCAATATTGTCTAGCAAGCAAAAATAAGAGCTAATTAGAATTTTTTTTTTTCCTTTTAAAAAAGCCATACAAGCATGAAACTTTGAAAAGCTGACACATGCATATACCCCTCATGCCTTTACCGTGACTAAGACAGACAACAGTCTGATTTACCACTACTTCAGGATTTTTTGAAAACAAGATTAACGTGGAAACTGTTTTGTAGCTCAGTGACCCGTTGGAACCAACTCAACGCAACTGCTGTGCACATTTCCTTCCCAGTAACGCAAGCCTGTAAGCCACCAAAAGGGAAGGGAAAAAAGGCAAAACAACAGGGGTTTTTTTGCATTTAATAACCAGTAATAGTTGGGACTGCTATTGTCTGCCCTGCTCACTGGCTTTTAAAAAGCTGTCATTTAAATGTCTAGAACACCTTATTTCTCATGACTACTTGATCCAGTTCTCCAGTCTGAAAGTCCTAACAACTGCTGCTGTTTGAAGCATTCAGAACGTTAGTCGCACATACTTCATAAAAATGACATTTGCTAGTAGAAGCAAAGCTTTTATAGTTTGGGGGAAATAGTCTTGGGGTTTTCCCCTTCTGAGAGCTTAAAGTTTTACTAGTGAATCTAAAGGACTGCCAGGCATCTAAAGTGACAACACATTACGAAAAAATTTCCTATGTGTTTTGCAAATTTGAAGTCAGTCACATTTCACAACTGACATCAGGGTTTTTAATATCAGCTCTAATGAAATATAACTCTCCAATGACATAGCTGTGAAGTACAGCATTTTCATTTCACTAGCTGGCAGAGAGGTTTTGGCCTTGTTATTATTTCTTACGTAGAGCCAAAAGCGTTCTAGGTCCTGCACAGACACGTCTGAAGACAAGGCCTTTTCCTTGTATGTGCTGTAAACACGGAGAGTGCAGGGTATTCAGCCTAACAGAACAGGTCAGATGCGTTTTCACACGACTGCTATGGCCAAGTTGTATCTATGAATATAGCGTAAGGAATAGCTTGGCTTCATCTTCTCTACAGTTTCCATTTCACTACATCTCTTTGGGTGGGATTGGACAGTTTCTGGTTTGGGAGAGTTTCACTGTTTTTTAAAAAAACCCTACAGTCAATGAAGACATTCCAGCCATCATCAAAACCCTGAGGGGAGTAGGGGGCAAGCTGAAGACTAAAAATGATAGTGTTCATTTTAAATCTGGTTCTTCTTGAGGTCACATTTCTTCTGCTGAATGAGAGCGTGGGATATTTATTTTAAAAGTATAGGTACACGCACAGCTCGCGACAGTTTAACTGCGTATCAATAAAAATCAGAAAGCTCCCATTTGCTGAACAAAGTACGTAACTGAGAAGAGCTCTTCCTTCCCCAAACCCCAACAATCCAAGAAGTAGAGATGAGAGAAAAATCCAAACTTCTCCTTTCCTGAGACCTACACTCCCTTGACTGAGATAAAATCAGAGCATGGCAAACCACAGTCGGAAGGGGATTCTTGCCTACTCGGACTCCCCAGAGTAGCTGGTAGGAGCACCTGACATGGGCACTTTTGTCTGAATTTCTTGTGAGGATGAGCAACAATAGCCATGGTGTACTCAACCCCTCGCCTACGCATCCTGCTCAATGCACATGTTTCTTCAAGACACTGATAGTGTTACTTCAGGAAAGAAATGTGCCTCAACTTGACCGTTCTCAAGACACTTAAAGGTTCTGGAGACTGCACATTGTGCTCTGGGTCTGAGCAACAACCCTGGTGACATCTAGTGCTCAGGGATCCTGACATCCAAGTGACTCTTCCATACAGAGATCCAGCTCCAGTTCAAGAGGGAATCTGGAAGGCGTATCTCATGGCATAGTACACTGTGACAAACCTAGGTCTGACCTGTCAAGACAAAGAAGGAAAGGATGAGAGATCCTGACAAGTACAAAGGGGAAGCCACTGTTGCTGATCTAAATGCAGCATCTCCAAGTGGTGATCATGAGTGGAAAGCAGCAGGGCACAGCATCTCCATCACGAGGCTGATGCGTATACACTCACCTTGGGTGGCAGAAAGAATAAGAACCAGCATTTGGCACATTAAATTGAGAGATGGAGAGAAAAGCCTCCAAAAAACACAAGGGACATGTCTGGTGAGATTTAACATCAGGTTCATTTGTGGGGTGTTGGCCTCCAGTATAACTCTTGTGGTAACGCCTTGTTGGATTCACAAAATGTAAAACCAGAAGATCAGTAGCAACTTCCCCTTGGACTGGACTCTGACAAAGGTAACTCAGGACCCTTGCCGTCTCTTGGCATCTTTCCGAAATCTTCAAGGATTTTTTTAATGGGGGTCTGCAGTACCTGCACCACAGCCTAAACACAGTTTGAATTCTTAGTGAATGACAGCGGCATATCAGCTCTGTTTGAGGCTACAGAAGAAGCTGAAAAGAAACTATGTTTAATTTCTCTAGTGTGGGGGATGAGTCTGCATAATACATTATGGTGAAACTTGCAGTGGTGGTGGTTATCTCTTTTGGTGCCGCAGTTCATTTCCAAGAAGATAGCTGTGCCGGATGAAGTAAGTGTTATCCTTCAGTTTCTCTAGACTGCTGACAAACATTAGACTTGTCTCCAATGCTGATGGAATACAGAAGAGAAAATACAGTGCATGACCTCCCAAAAATGGGCAAAAACTTTGGTTCTCTCTGGAGGATGCTCTGGGAAGAGGTGGAGGATAAATGGGGTCTGGCAGTCTTTTCCAGCTCCATGCAACCAAGCGTAAGTTAGCACCAACACAGATCTCCCACCTCCGAGGGGCTGTTTGAAGCCTGAAGGAGGAGATGGCACAGGAGGGAAAAATCTGCCATGCATGTCTGCTCTCCACAGACCTGAGAGATCATGGTCAGGACTCACTAACATGCTTGTTGGAGGCTTTGCCTCAGAAAGGAAAGAATCAAAACTGTGTAAGGATGGTAGGGTTTGGCCCATTGTAAATGCTGGCACTTATAACGGAGAACAGTGTCACTGGATGCCTGTACAGATAAGCGTAGTGTGCTTTGCGCAATGCCATGTAATGATACTTTGTACTGAGATTTCACGCAGTAGTTCCTTAATTTAAATAGTTGCATTTTCTCCTAGTGGGAAATGGTCTGCATTGACTATACCCCATAAGCTATCGTCTCACCAATCATACTTCCATAAGCATTTACCATCATTCGTTTTAAGGCACTGCTGTTTCTTAAGAGCTCTCTTGCCTCTATTAGAGGACAAGGTAAGCCTGACATCAACAAAATGCTCTTCTCCAAAGATAAGATCCCTTTCATTAGGCACTGAAGCAATAAATGGCTTAGTAAGGGGAAATACTAGTTAACTAGTTGCTAAAACTATCTAGAGCTCCCGCCTGTGAACTCAAAAAATACTATTTCTCACATGGCTCAAGAGTCTTAATATGCGAAGTTATACCAAAATGGTATTAAAAATTTTACATCTTCCACCCACACAAATGGAGCAGTCCCCTCCTATCCCTCCACAGCTTCCAGCCTCAAATATCCTGGCATAAAATGATCAGACAAAATAGGTGACTTATGTTTTTATTGGTTCCTCCAGACTATGACGACATTTCCTAAAACACTGAGCCAGGAAACTATTAATGTCTCTGAAAAAGTGGAAAGGGTCAGGCTATTTCAAAGGGCATGTGTTTGCTAAGAAGCCTTCATTGTAGATGTATAGGCCACTTAAGATTCGATGAATAATAACAAAAGTATTTAGTGTTCACGTAGTATTTCTACCTTTAAGAAAGGTTCTTCAATTCTACCTATGACCATATTTGTAACACCTCTGTGTTAAGAAAATATTACCCCTCTTCACCTCTTTGAAAATTGAAATAGGAAGGGTAATTAGACTGCCTAGGATTTTGTAAAGTAGTTTATCCATTCCAAGATCAGAATTCCCCGCAGATCTGTATGCGCTCCCAATCTCAGGCTGTTATTGGAGGAAGAAATGGCAATGGTCTCAACTTCTCAACATTAAAAAAAGGAAGACAAGATTTTCTAGATTTCTCTCAGCTGCATTGGCCTGCACTTGGCAGCACAAGTCGGGTCAGGCATTTGCAGATGGGGTCACAGATTCCTTAAAAAAGCTCTGTGTGTTTCATATACAAACACTAAATCAAACCAATTGGTACTCTAATAAGAGCATAGCACACCACATGCAGGACAGAAAGAGGGATCCTACGGAGGCTCCACAAAACCTTCTCATTTTCTAGCACATACTACATGTATATACCTCTCTGGTTTGGCCCCTTTGTCAGTAGGTCTGGGAATTATCAAGGGGGACGCAAGGGACTTGCAGAGAAGTCTTGGAGGTAAGGGTGCTCCAAAGGCATCACCACTTCATTCATGGCCTAACTAATTTCACCAACAAACCCAGTTCTGATCCTGACTGCACTAGAGCATGCAGGAGGGTCAGTTCCCTAACACAGGGTGCAAAGCAGGTTTAAACCCAAGCTGCCTACAGCCTATACAGCGCATGCCTTTTACACAAAAGAGAGTGCTGAGGTATCCTAAAAGAAGTACAAGTCCGCTCCTGCTGGCTCAAGAACCTCACTCATCCGTCGCATCTCAAAGAATGACGATCTGATCACAGTGCAAACGCTGCGGGTAAAACATCCCACTATTGCACAGTGCCATCTCCTGGGCAGTAAGACTGGAAAAACCCCCTTCATTTCTCTTCTCTCTCGCAGCATCCAACGTTTCGGCGTGTCTCCCGTGCGCTGGCAGGCCCGGCGACACCTGTGCTCTCAGGAGGCAGGCCATGAACTGACGGGAAGACGGGCAGGTTGTTTAGAGCTCCCACCGCGAGCCGCCAGGCTCAGCAGCCCGCTCCAGAGGCAGGCGGGATCTGCGGAGGCAGCGCCACGCAAACCCACAGCATTAAGTTCACTCTGGGTTGCTGGCTAGTCACAAATTAGCCATCAGGGCTTCCTTTCAACATCCAAACAGGAAATGGGAGTGGAGGAAGTGAAAGCTTAATAATTTCTTGCATGTTAACAAGCTGCATGAGCCACTCCAATAAAAAAGTCTTGCTAAGTGAACTTCTAGCACATGATCTGCCGCAGAGGCAAACATTTATCTTTAAAACCAAGCTGCGCATCTTGGAAAGAAAACACTGATGCAAATATTTTATTCAGCACAGCTTCATATCCGGGATAAGAGGACATCAAGCTATGGAATGGATTTGAGGATCCCACCTTACTGTAGTCACAAATCTTGAGATTGTAATCCCCAAAACAAATCAGAGGCAGTAAATCTGGCATCTCTCTTGAAACATTCGAAAAAAAAAAGGCAGGATTAGAACAGTAACTTTTATCACAAACTGTTAAATTCATAATGAGAAAGGAGCAAGAAAATCAGACATAATGTGTTAGGTTCATTTCTTTCCACTACCTTTTAGGGCTCCTGTCCACATTTGGCTCTGTACATCCCACAATATCTGCCTGGCAACGAAGTAGAGGGACAGGAAAGGGGAAGGAAGTCCCTGTGGGACAATGAGAACCCTAAAAGGCCTGAAGGAGAAAAAAACTCATAGGCCTCCATGCCAAACGCAGTGAGGAATATTTCTCTCCGTTGTCAGACCAGCACATCACAGCCCCTAGCAAAAGCGAAAAGCCTGCCCCATTAAACACTCCTAACTTGGTGCTATCTTCACTGCAGGAGGAAAGGGAAAAAAAAAAAAAAAAAAGGTTTGTGCAACTGTTGAGTAATTTTCAAGAGTTCAAGACAACGGATGAAAGGCCACTCTCTTGGTTGCCTGAAGACACTAAGGCAGATTAGGGACAAAAGTGAGATGACTTATACAGGTGGACGCAGACTGATGTTTTGAGGGAACAAAACTGCCCTGAGACTACAAGGCAGACCTCCTTGTTTTTTATGGATATGCCCAGCAAAATAGAAAAATCTCTTGAAGAAGTTGTAAGACTCAAAAGTACAGAAAGAGATGATTTAAGTGGGTTGCATGGAGAACAGAACAAAGGCAAAGGAATTTGGAAAAAAACCCTGCTGTCAATATATCCACTGCACAATCTCATTACCTCCCAGGGATGCAAACAAGGTCAGACATGTAACACAGGTAGTTACCATGGCCCACCAGCAACTGGAGTAAATAAGGAGCTAAAACTGCATGGGAGCAGTTTTAAAAACTCTAAAACTCTGTGTTATGGGTGTGAAGGTAGGTTTTTTCCCTAGTTTCAGCAGTAGAGACACCGGCAAATCTAGCTCCCATGCAGTTACCATAAAATGCCATCTGCCATAAGCCACCTCAATGTACTGGTAACACTACGCACGTGGCTGGAAATGCAGACCTTACTGTGGACTCTCATATATTGCTCTGAGCAACAAAAAGAGGGGAGAGTTCGTTTTACATGTGAACTTCCATCCTGGATCCACCAGGGTCAGACCATTCTCACAGGAGGCATTCCTTGTTTCCAAGGTGACAGAAGGCTGATCAGACATTTAATCAATCTGGGTGTTGGACCACTCATCAGCAAAAACTCTCCAGAACAAGAGCTTTGAAAGCTGAAAAATAATGACTGTGTAAGACTGAGGGGTTTGGTAATGTGTTTTTTTGTTTAAGACTTAATCATAGGTAGATATTACCTTTTTCCCTGGAAACACTGATACTCTTTCCAAAGGACTCGTATTGCTCCTTTGCACTCCAAGACTCACACCATCAACTGAGTCCAAGCATTTACTTCTGCAGAGTCACTGACTACCTCCTTTATTTCTCTCTTAGGATGTTTGTATCCAGGGCAGCAATGCCACTTCCTACTACGTGAGAAAGACCACGATGACTTTGCAGGACTGCTACCTGCACCGTCGGCAAAATGACAGCATCTGCCAGAACATTCAGGTTTCCGGCCTGTGATGCTCCAGCAGGTTAGTTGATCTTCACTTAATTTCTGTAGTACCAAACATTTTTCTTAAGCAAGAGATGTTCAATTTTCCTTCCCTCTCCTCCCAATGAGTAAAGTAAGAGTTTCCACACAAGGTTACTTTGGTAAGGAGTGCTGAAGAGCTCATACCTGTTTAGTAGCTATGACTGTGTCAACAATCCACTGCAAAAAAAACGGAGGAGGAACGTGCTTGACGATTCTTAGTGAGAGACAAATTATGATCCAGGTCCTCCTTGTCCTATGTTCACACAACATCCAAGCTCACATGTTCCATTCGCTTAAGTGTCTAAAGGAAGATATAGTTGTGACCAGTTTCTCTGGACCAGACATCAGGTAGCTGTTAAATACTAAGAATGATTTCACCATGAGATGCTTGTACTGGATCTTGCCCAAAAACTTCTTATATATTGCATATATTACTCTTTTGCTGCAATTGCGGTCTCAAAGCAAAGCAAGAACTTTGACAAATACATGCATGAGATCATCCAGATGAGGAGACTGTATGTTTGCAGAGGTGTGGTAATACTTGACAAAATAGATTATCTTTTTCAATCTGTCTTCCAAAATAAAGATTTTCTTGGATGATGAACTCAGGAGTTCCCAGAGTTTTTTCCATGGAGGACAACTTAATGGCTGGGACATCAGGCTAGGGGCTCCATAACAAAAATCAATCTGCATGACAGTGCAGAACAGCCACAATTTGAAAATCCCTCTGAGGGTCATACTTAGCAGCTTTCCAGGTCAGCCTCTGGGAACCCCTGACTCAGATGTTGAATTCTTATGAGGAATATGATTGACCCTTGTGGAGTTTTTTCCTCCTCAAAGACACATTTCTGAAGGTTTTCTTTTTTGTGATGACTACCAGGCTCGGTGTTACACAAGCAGAAGACTGACAAGGCAAGAGCAGACATGCTAACCCTTCAATTTATAATGTACTTGTAAACACTTGCAAGCTCACAAGCGGTAGTCAATACTCATTGAGAAGGCCTCCAGCTCTTGAAGCAGCTCAGGTTATATTCGGGGGGTGGTGGAAGGAAAGGGGCTCTTACTGCTTAAATCTTCAGTAGAATTCTAAAGTTTATTTTCAGAGTCTGAAGGCTTGGGAAGGTAATGATAACTTTTAGTATTCTCTAGAATATCACTCTCATTATGGTCTTGTTGAGTTAACTGCATGACGTGGTTTCTCTCTGCCACAAACACACAGAAAGAGGAAATATTTCTGCCTTGCATTATCTTGCAAGTGAGAACAAGCCTACAGAGGTACGAGTAACAGCTGTGGAGATATACTGCCCTAAAGGGTATCAGCCTCCATTCACATCTCTTCAAGCGGAGGTGACAACTGTAGACTGCACTTCAGATTTGAGCACAAAACTGTGCCAGTCAGATGACAATTCAATAATGGAAAAGGAAGATAAAGAAGATCTTAGGCTTACAGGCACTCTCCTGCACTTACTTTCTGTGAATATTTCCAATGGTTTCTCATTCCCAGTTGCACACAGATTCACAAAATAAAGAGATCTTAGCAACCTGTTCTCCAGTTTGCAGGGTTGGCAGGAAGGCTCACTCAGCTGGTGCATCTGTGTCTGCTATTAACAAGGCTGCAGCTTACTTAACTTCAGGCAAATTAATGGAGAACATCTACCTTAGTCCTTAGCTACAAGTAGGTGTAACAGAGAATTCCCTTCCACCAACAGAAACTACCTGAGGAACTAACCATCAGTCTTTCTCAGCAAACTTTCTGACTTTTAGTTCAGATGTTTTGAGGGGAAACGTCACCCGTGAAATGAAAAAGCGAACAGATAAAAACCTCTGGAGTGTCCTCTCTGCTCAGAGCTCAGAAGAGCTCTGCTAAGTGAGGAGACCTGGTGTCACCCTCACGCTCCCCCAAGAGGCAGGGGACTCCATCCGGGTGCGAACTCCAGTCTTGAGGAAAAATTTCTTTTGTTGGTGAGCCTGGCAGCTCTGCCAATGAACATCTTGAGTTCTGGGCAGGAAAGCACGTGTTGGGTCACGCACTCCTGTCATGCTGGATCACAGGGTAGTGCCTGTGGTTGAAGAACTATGGGAAAACAAGAACGGTGCTCTGCTGTGGTTGGAGCACCCTTGTTAAAAGGTCTCCTGTTGGTAGCAAGCATTATTGGCTGGCAGAGATCTGGCTGAAGTGGAGCAACCTGCTTTTTGCTCTCCATCCCACACGACAGGTGTGGCTGGTGAAGAAATCAAGGCTCATGCTGCCCTAAGTACCTGCCCTGCCTCCCCACTGACGAGGAGAAAAGCAGCTGCCTTCTGCTGCAAAATGGGAGCGATCCAGGTTAAGCTGGAGGGGAAAGAGAGGCCAAAGCCTCGTGTAATGGTCTCATGTTCGTCGTATGCACTCTGCGAGGTCTGGTCACCAAGTCAGACAACTCTAAGAAAGGTGCCCAGTCCACATGGATTAGAAAGGCCCCAGAAATATCACTTGCTGAAAATCAACACGTGGCAAAGTCACACAGCTGCAACACAGGGTATGCCACGCAGCGGGTGTCCTACACTGCAACCAGCCAAGGCGGCTGCATCTGACATGGGGTCTGCGTAAGAAATGCAGTCCTCGCTGTTTTCCATGTTTTATCTCATTCTGATCGTGGGTTAAACAAGGCAGTCAGCCTATTGTTCTTTCCACATGGTAAGTAACTAGCTACATGTAAACAAAACAATTAAGCTCCATAAGGAACTGCTTGCTTTCAAAGCTGAACTAAACATTGTATTTTGTCTTGGGGATCTAAATATGGGAAATTACTGACAGTTAACTACGACTACGGGATTATTCGCTGCGCAGAAAGGTTAAGTGGAACACAAACCAGACAATCACCTTTCTTCCTCATCACCCCACTATTAACCATCTCAAGACCATTCTGGTCTCACTGCTAGCTGCCTCTTGCTGATTATCACCTTAGCATAACTAATTCACAATAATAGGCACAACAGAGAGATAAACTTCATATGCTGGCACAGCTGGCTTTCAACCCCTCGCTCTGCGTTTGCAAACCCACCAGGCTCCACCACTGTCCCTCCAGAGGAATACCTTTGAGTTGTTTACCTCTTAACATATCTGGCATTCAAACAATTCATTAGGGGATATCACTGCACACAAATACACACCAACTCATTATTTTCTTATTAGCTGTATTCCTGTTGCATCTAAAAGCCCTAATCAAAATCAGACTGTCAACTTGCTGGACAGAATACACCAGGAGGAAGAAAGAATCCCCTCCCAAATGTCTGCAAGACCAGAAGCTTGGATACAGTCAAACCAACACACACTCCCAACTCAAAAAACTCAACCCTCCCACTGCTATCTTGTGTACACATTTAG
Organism: Tauraco erythrolophus; assembly: GCF_009769465.1. Classification (NCBI taxonomy): domain Eukaryota; kingdom Metazoa; phylum Chordata; class Aves; order Musophagiformes; family Musophagidae; genus Tauraco; species Tauraco erythrolophus. The sequence continues at coordinate 8,951,725 of NC_141465.1, forward strand.
CTTTGCAGGCTGTATATTCCTATTTTAAATATTCATAGAATGTAGGAGTCTTGAATATACAGAGTAGAAAAAAATAACAGAAAGAAATAGTATTACATCCATTCGAGATAATGGGGCTAATAAGGGCAAAAGTAAAAGCACATTCTGTCATAGCACCCACTGGAAGGGCTGCTGCTATATTTTAAACGTGTGTGCTTTGCTCCTTTGCAAAGATTTAGCAGCTATCCCCAGTTACAGACGTGCTCTGCAGCTCTCTGCTGTGTCTGTTACTGTGGGGCAAAAGCAACTGTGCTGAACTGGGCACAAGGAAAACCAGGAGTAACACTGGGACAGGACAGAGCAGGGTGGGTGCTGAGCTCTGAGGCAAAATGGTCCCAGCACTCCAAGGACAAAGACAGAGCCTAGAAGGTGACAGCAGCTTACAGGATAAGTTCAAGCTTCACACTGGAAATCTGAGAGTTAAAACCACAGCCATGGTGGATCTTTCCATTCCCATTAGTCATCCTCTCCCAACCAACTCTGTGACAGGGTATCTATGCTTGTGCTGCCTAGAAACATCCCAGCCTCCTGATGAATTTACTAGATAAATTCTAAGTTTGGAAATACAGCTAGACAAAGATAATGAAAACAAACCAGGTCTATTTCCTGCACCACTGCAGCACACGTCTCCATGTCCGATGAAGAGTGAAAGACATCACTTTGTGCAACAGACTGGGAAAGACAGCTGTTGGGAGGCTGAAATGGCCTGTTATGGTGGTATTATCCAAATGACATATAGCTACGGGAGAGTGGGACACAGGCTGTGCAAACTCTCTCTCCAGTATATTAACAGAAGCAGCACAACTCACACAAAAAACAGAAGCCAAACCAATCTATTTGGTTCATTTCCTAAATGCTGGGTGCCAAAATGGGAGGGGAGGGGAGATCAGGACAAAAAGGATAGAAATAGCCTTACACTTCTTCCTGAGCTTAACCTGTTGTTGTAAATATTGCTGGCAACCAGATTATTACCACCTACCTATTGTATTCCTTGCAAATATTGGGGGCACATCTTCAAAGCTGCCCGTGTACAATGCAGGATCGCTGAGCATCCTATATAGGAGGCAACACAGCCAGGAACACACAGAAAAACAGCCAACTGGTTTTAAATCAGGAGAAGTCCACATCAAGTGCTGCTTCTCTGTCTGTCAGGCTTTTACTCTTCGCCCACTGAACGGAATTCTTCATCCAGCAGAGACAAAAAGGTCTAGAGTCCCTTCTCAGGACATATCTCAGGGTGGGATATGGTGGGAAGGGATGCAGGCCTGGACTAGGGCTTGTTTGGAGGCACCCAGAGACCTGGAGAGTTTGGAACTCATCCTATTGAAAGAGCAAGTTAACCTGACAGAGTCAGAAAACTGTGAAGGGCTGGACTGCAAAGGCAGGGGTGAGGGCGTTAGACCTGGGGCAGACTGTAAGAGTGTGGCTGGCTCTTAGCCTCAGTCAGACCGGTGTCTACGGAAAGGTCCCGTCCCTCTTGCAGCCACCACAGGAAAAACAGGTGTGGTCTGCAGCTTGCTTATAATGGCATGATCACAGTATTAGGAAGTCTGACTGTGAAGCACTAGAGATCGGGAAGGAAAAGGAAAGCTGCTTCAGATCCATGCAGAGAACAGAGAGATAGCAGAGCTCAAGCTTCCATCAAATGGACACAACTACTTTCAGCAGGTTCTGCTTGTCCTTGGACAGTTTAACACCCCTTCTTCCCAACACGACATTTCAGAGAAAGCTACTGTAGGAGCGCAGGTGTATGGCATTCAGGCTGCACTCTGCAATGCAAAAGTGTCAGGTTTACTCTTATTCCTTATTTAAACGTTTTATTTCTGTGCCTTCTCTAACCTTTGCACCCACTTCCAGTATCTTAATCTTAGCTCCATTAGCCATATGCTTTGCTCTTTTCTGCTTTGCCTTAGCTCTCCAGTTTTCCTCTTCTTCACTAAAACAGCTCTTCCTTCTAGCATGTTATTTCCCCACTAGCACAACGAAAACCATAACACTAATCCAATTTTACAAGTGTAGCACAGTTGATTTTACTTTTGCATTCCCCACTCTTTTCCCTCCATTGACCCTGTCCACAAGCCCTCCGGGACAAGGCCTGTTCAAATGTGAACTGTGCTTAGCAGAACAGCACCCGGAGGATCCCGTCTGGCCTCTCCGCATACCCTAAACAAAGGCACTTAACCACAGCAGCTGGATAACTTGCTTCTTAAACAGCCACCACCCTGTTCCGCCTCAGGATTTGAAGTTTTAGGTCAATACATTAATACCGCATCATCCCCCAGGTACAGTACGGGATGCAATTTTTGACAAGGTCACTTTGCCAGCAACTCTAAAGGTAGTTGAGGAATTCCACCTCAGACCCCAGGCAAGAGGCAAAACTGCTGTGTCAAGGGAAAAACTCTTCTGAGATAAAGAGCAAAAGGCCTCTAAATTCCATCCTTAAAAAAATAAGGCTGAGTGCCTACGCAGCCCTTGCCTCTGCAGCTTGGAGGGCTCAGTAAGCACTTGCATACCATGGTGTTGAGCAGAGCAGTAAAACCTAGAGAGATTGTTTAAACGAGCGAGGACCTGGGCATCCTGTTTCTCACGGCACCATCCTCATAACATATGACGGCTGCCAAACATTACAGTATAAATTTCCCACTGAACCTAAGATGCGGTTGACAAATATCCAAAATAAGTATAAAAATATTTATATCTTAAAGCATGTTGACCGGGTAAACAAGGTTGTAGCTGGGTCTCTGTTATGTCCTGCTTACCAATGCGCAGGCGGAAGCAGACATAAATGTTTACAGCAGTCACTGCTATGCATCCATCCTGTGGATGGACATCCCTGTGGGCTGTCCTTCTCACCGCTTTGCCTGGCAGGAGCAGAGCAAGTCCTGGACGGGACGATGGGTGCCCACTTATGCTTAGAAGGTGGTAATGACCCAAGTGCACTCGGTAGAAGCCACTGCTTGGCCAGCTGAAGCAAATCATTCCCACTCTCTATGCAAACACCATGCACAGCAACAGGTACAACTTTCAACCTTTCTTCATGTCCTGAATGCCAGATGGACCTTGATTATGGCTACAGTATCATGACCTTTACCATCCTTCATGACTGATTTTATGGAGCCAATTTCATAGAATCATAGAATGGTTTGTGTTGGAAAGGACCTTAAAGATCATCTAGTTCCAACCCTCCTGCCATGGGCAAGGAAACCCTCTACTACACCAGATTGCTCAAAGCCTCATCCAACCTGGCCTTGAACACTTCCAGGGATGGGGCATTCACAGCTTCTCTGGGCAACCTGTTCCAGTGCCTCACCACCCTCAGAGTGAAGAATTTCTTCCTTAGATCTAATTGAAATGTACCCCCTTTCAGTTTAAAGTCATTACCCCTTGTCCTATCACTACACGCCCTTGCAAAGTCTCTTTCTAGCTTTCTTGTAGGTCTCCTTTAGGTAGTGGAAGACTCTAGATCTCCCCAGATCCTTCTCTTCTCCAGGCTGAACCACCTCAACTCTCTCAGCCTGTCTTCATAGGAGAGGTGCTCCAGCCCTCGGATCATCTTCGTGGCCCTCCTCTGGACTCACTCCAACAAGTCCATGTCCTTCTTGTGTTGGGGGCCCCAGAGTTGAATGCAGCATTCCAGGTGGGGTCTCACAAGAGCAGAGTAGAGGGGCAGAATCACCTCCCTCGACCTGCTGGCCACGCTTCTTTTGATGCAGCCCAGGATACGGTTGGCTTTCTGGGCTGCCAGCGCACATTGCCGGCTCATGTTGAGCTTCCCATCCGCCAAAACCCCCAAGTCCTTTTCCCCAGGGCTGCTCTCAATCCATTCTTTGCCCAGCCTGTCCTGTGCTTGGGACAATTTACTCTCTCAGATAATTATCTAAAACTTAAATAAAACAATCATGACCAAAAATGGTCAGTTAGTGCTTAGGCTTGCTGGTTTTAAGTAATCAGCCTCAATTCTACTCCTCTCCAACCCCCACTGCAAGCATTTAAAAGTCCATCTGTCCATTCCACTGTCACCAGTCATTTTCCCCTTTATGATTCCTGTGTGCTACAATTCACAGTGTCGTTAATGTGAAAAACTAATCATCTGTTACGTTAGTACTTTGTGTCACATTTGGCCAAAACTGGCATTCATATTTAAAGGCATGTGGACTTTAATAACTCAATATTTTAGGATTAGGTTTTTTAAATGTATTTTTAAAACTGAAAATATAGGACTAAAGGTCTCTAAGCCTACATATATTCCACCTACCTGTATCTGGAATGATATTCTTCAAAATGACAAGTGAAAACCTGTAACCTGTAGAAAGCTTGCAATATTTCAATCCCATGCAGAAAGTAACTTCTATGTTTCAACATTGGTAAGCAAACACAGGAAAGAACCATCCAAATAAAGATATCAGGTACTTGCTGAGGGACATTTTCTTCTGTTAACACCTTAAAGAATACAATACTGTAACTTTAGGGGAATTCAAATATTTAGGAATAATTTCATGACAGACGTTGAGCACGAGAGCCCTGTTTCAGGTACGCATCGGAGTTCACAAATTGTCCTAGACTGAAGATCTGGCACATCAAGGCAGTAGGTCTGATTTTCAATGATGTTTCTGTATTTCCAGCCCAACTATGTACTTATATATCACTCTACAGTAAGAGAGAAGACCTGTTTCAAAGCTCCTAACATCTGAAGTCCTTCAGAAATAAGCACTCGCTGTCCTAGTGAAAGCAGCTCAGATGCATTTATTGCGCAAATTCCTTCTTATAAAATATCACCATCATAGGAGACAACTTGCAATCTATTAACTATTACAAAGAGACCCCAAACCAAAAATCAATTAAATGCTACTGTTTACCTGGTTAATTCTTGTGGTTTTATCATTACTATGTTTTCCTTTTTCTTTTAATTGCTTTTCTCCCCTTTCCTTACTGCCTGAGAGACAAACACACACAGGATTTGCCTATCTAGTCACGTGAACACAGCAATGGCAGAGGAGATGCTTGAAGAATGCCTGAACTACGATTCAAAGAGGAAAAACATGGATTTTTTTTTTTCCCTTGAGTAGTCACAGCTATTACTTGTAACAGGGATATGCAAAAAACATTAAGGCAGATATATGAACTTTAAGTTCATGATATGCTGCAGTCCATTACATCTGAGGAAGTGTTGCTACAGGGAATGCTAGTGAGAGCATTTTGATATGGGCCACAGCACTGGCTAACACCAGTTTCATTGCTCAATGTGGCATATTTTTCCCATTATGTAATGCTTATTGTAGGTATTATAATGATACATAGCTGAAAGCCATCAGTAAAGGCTTTCACAAGGGACTGCGCAAAGAAAGCTGATACAATGACAAAGAGACAGCACTTGATTGTTTTTCCTTATTCTCTTTTGTACTTTTTGGTGGCTGTTAAATCGGTATGTTCTGATCAGATCTCCTAGCCTCACCTGTCACCTTTACGATACCATTCATCAGACCAAATTTACAAACCAGCTGCAGGGAGCAGGGCTTCAGTCTCTTCACTGGTGGAAGGTCACTAAATAAGGAGGTGGGAAGGGAGGTCTCTGCCAGGTCACTTCACATCATTACATGCTGTACAAGCACCATCTTTTGCAGGGCGATTTCTTTCAGCACAGGCAGATTCCAAAATGGTTAAACAGACTAAATAGCTGGGGTAATTACGGGGAAATCTCTCAAAATATAAAACCGCATTAGGTGGCCTTTTATTGACTACGCCCAACTTAAAGGTTTTATGTCATCAGGGCAGACTTGCAGAAATCCTCATGAATGCAGTGTACTCAAGGTTTTATTGAAACTACTCAGACATGTTCACCACCAAAGCCAAGATTTCATTAGGAACCTTTCTCTGGTTACTCTGTTTAACTTTCTACATTTACAGAACTCTGTCAAAATTACCTCTTAAAGATTTGAGACTGAATTAACCGATACCTTCCAGGGGGCTATTTGTCTCCAAGAAAAGTGCACTAATTTGGATAGTTTAGGTTATTCAGATCTTATTTCTTTTCTTCTGAGAAACTTCAGCAGTGCTGACGATGAGAAACACATGAAAAAGAACTGCTTCCAATCCCAACCTCAGATATTATAATTGTATTAAATGATCATTTAATTATTAAAAGAAGTAGAGTGCAATACAAATGAAAGTTCAGAAAGTAAACAGTTTAATGCCTCAAAATCCTGTCACTGAAAGACCACAGAGGTCTAAGAATCCACATCAAGTAGAATTTTAATACACTAAACAGCTTTGATTTATTATTAAAAATTAATGTGAAATTAAATGACTGAGCACTACTTCAAAGCACCTGGCTATACAGTTACTTCACCAGTTTATTCATAAACCTATTTCCTGGCAAAATGCTCCAAATTCAATACAATATCATTATAAGCTGCTGAATTGCATGTAGAAGTCTGCCTATCACTTATTTTAAATACCACAATGAAGAGATGCTTATTCTAACCTCACTGGGCATAATATAATTTTTGAACCCCTATATTTCCATGATGAAATCACCAAAATTGGTCTAAAAATGTAGTATTTTAAAATTTAATACCTCATACTTTGGGGAATAAAATATTTGCATCTTGCAAAGGGAGAGAAAGGCCTTTAAAACGTATTTGTCACATAATGGAGAAAAAAAAAACCAAAACACTCCACCAGCTGCTTATATCAAATGAAACATTCAGCTACAAGCCCCACTCCGTTGTGGTAACTGGTCACTTTTGACAGTGCAAAAGCATACACGGTGTGCAAGGCTGAAGAGATAAGAAGTTGCATATTGTCCCATACTGTGGAAAAGGGGTAAGACCTAGAAGCAAAACTATTTGGTCATAGCAGGCCCATATACTCATTGTTTCCAGATGATTCCTCTCCTTGGTTTGCGTCTTCAGTGCCTTCTGGGCCACTAGAAAGGCAAGTTCTTTCAAGCAGAGATCTCAGTAAGGTCACCCCAAACATCAAAGGCAGCAACAAAAATCACACACAAACAAATATGAGAGAGGGACATAAAAGAAGATGAGTCTGGAGCAGCTGTCAGAATAAAAGAAGCAAGACCGAGGCTGGGCAGACAATAAGAGATCAGAGAAAGAAATGCTGGCAGATTAGCATCAAGCTGAGCAGTGAAAGCAAAAAAGGAAAATTTGCTATTGCTCTCCCTTGGAACAGAAAAGCAGTCAAGCTAAGAGGAAGCACTTGGTGAGAGAACGTAACTGTCATTACAATATTAGCCTTGCCAAACTTTCAAGTCCCTTAAAACAGGCAAAATCAGTGTCTAAGACAAGAAATGAACAGGAAACACAAACTATTCATCTGGCGGCCAATATTGAGAGAGCACACCGGATAAAATGACAGTCCTTGAATGAATGTAATCAGAGAAGCTGGAAAGGAGGAAAAAGATGAAGATGTTGCAAGCATAAGGGAGGAGAACGCAGAGCTCCCATTGCATGTAGGCAACTAACATGGTCCAAAGGCATGTCTAAACTAGAGACTGCAATTGTTCTGTGAAGGTCGGGCATGGGAGCAGCCCAGCTGTGACTACAAGAACACAGTGCAGTTTATTAGCTCATAACCTATCAACCTTGTCAGTAATCCTTATCTGGCAACAGTGACTCTCCCACAGTAGCAAAAATACAGTATAAGAGGACAGGGAAATTAATACTCTCAGGAATAAACAAGACCCCTCCATCCCTACGAGAATTTTTTTGAAAGCAGAAACAGCTCCCAGTTGGGCAGAATCAGAAAACTGCATCTCTTCGATTCAGTCCATGAAGTTTAACAACAAACAGCAAGGATAAGCTTTAAACAGGGGTTTATGTATCTGAACTCTGCATATACAAGGACCAAAAAAAGTTCCGGCTGCAAGGGATTCTGGAGTTGCTGAAAACAAGGATACAGCAAGCCTGAGGTACAAAATTACTCATCTGTCAGTCAGGAACAAACCAGATCTCAGGTCTGCAATCTAAAATCCTTGTCATAGCTTCTGCTACCTCTCCATTTTTTCTAAGGTAAAAATGATATCCACCCACACATTAGAACAGGATTGCGATTCAAATTCAAATGAGTACCATAACAAATTCTAGATCAATGTACTTCAGTCCCAAAGTCATTTGTTCTTTATGTTAACTCAGTCCTTCTCCAAGCAACTACTCGATGCCTAACACAGTGGGGTTTGGTGGCACGGGAAGCCACACAGTGGGAGCTCGTCTCAAAACAATCAGCTTCAGCTCAGGTACAAGAGCAGATCTTTACACAACAGTAACTACTTTGACAAATTCAGGATGGATGTCAACTCCAACAAGGGCACGAAATATTCATACTTATATGGAGCCCCTGATTAACGTCCTACCATGTCCAAGTGCTTCAATAAACTCAGGAACTGAGTATATGGAACTTGGCATTTGGGTAAATGATGCCTGTGTATAAAATACAAATTGCATCCCATCTGCACTACAAACTAAAACAATGTGGTCAGCTCGTACTGAATTTTGCTGTGCTTGTAGTTTAGGTAAATCCAATCTACTTACCTACCTCATGACTGAGGAGAGATCAAATCCAGTTGAATATTTTACGAGAAAAGAGTAAGAGATGTAGACAGGAAAGCTAAAGACCTCACCATGACACTGAAGTACTTTGTGCAATTTGTGCCATGGGAGCCCAGAGAGAATTGATCGGTCAGGCCGCCTGTGGCTCTGCACAGGCTTTTGTGCATGAACGACATTTTAATGAACACTGTGCCCATGGCCGTGCCCTAAGCGATTACATAGACATCCTCAGAGCTACTGGAAGACAAAACTGATCGAAGGATGAATCGCTACCCTAAATGGGCAGTGTCACAGAGCTGGTAGAAGGCTCAACCATGACCTCAGTTTCACCTCCGACTGGACAGTGTAATACAAACTCCTGCCCAACCTATGCATCTTAGCAAAAAAGCAAAAATGTATAGCAGAATGTCAGCAATACTTCAACAGATGCTCAGACCATGGTCTGAGATACATGTGTTCCGTGAAGGAGAAAGGGAGGGAATGAAATAATCAGCCTGAGGGTACACTCCAGCATTTCTTCAGTGACTTTTGTGCATGAAGTTTTGCATCTTTTCATCATCTCAATACTCTAGGCAGTTTCTATCATCTATAAAGGAAAAAAAACAGCAGTCTATGAAGAGAATTAATTGGGCCTGTAGCTATTTGCTTTTTAACACAGAATAAAAATGTTGAACTGAAGTGAATTAAAAACCAGCTAATTTATACCATGGATGATGTGGTGCATGGTCAAATATGAAGCACACCGCTGAGTCTTATTTTCCAATATAAAAGCTTGGTCTGCACAGGAATTCAGACTTCAAGGCCAAATATTTTAGAGAGTTATTCAATTACTTAAGAAAGACATTCTATACTTGTCTGTTACGGGGGCTGAAAAGCACCAGCGAATTTCTGTGCTTGTGAGGACTATGCATAGCAGTCATGTTAGAACTATGGCAACTGAATTTAGAAGCAGTCCTTGCAGTTTAACTCCATAATGAATTAGGCTGAAAGAACAGATGTTTCCAACTCCCATGCAGGCATTCGTAGTAGTTTCAAAAATGTCCTGATAGCTTGCTCCTGAGTTGCTGTGATGCAACTCAAGCATAAAATCACTAAAATTTGGTGTCAAGAAGTGGACTTTCTGTAATTTTAATTGTTTCATAATTAGAGAAGAGACTATAGTGCATGTGCGGTTTATAATATTACATAAGACGAACATTGTTCATTTTAACTATTGTCTAAAATGCACATTTAAACAATTAGCCACTATATAGCCTCAAATATTATCATATCCAATTAAAAAAAAATCTTTTAAAAGCACTCAAATGCAGTTATAGTAGGAAAGCCATAAAACCCTATTTAAGTGATGCAAGAAGTCTAATCTGAACCAGGTGGACAGAACCTCTATCCTCGAATGTCTTGATTCTGCGGGTTTATGTTAAAAGCTGGCAGAGGATTAAAAAAGTGACGAGACCAAATCTTCACCTAAATTCAAGAAAAAAAACTTTTTAGAGAAACACAAGAGCAGAATTCATGGTAGTACAGAAGGCTGGTGTGAACAGGCCAAGTGACTTTATCTCAGTGTATTGCTCCAAATTCAGCTTTTGGGCACTCTGTCCACCAAAGACACTGCTCTCTTTCTGCCTGCCCCTTTTTGCCAAACACTGAAGGTGTGAGGGCAAGACAGGGACAGATGAGAAAGATCCTACAGAAGGGAGCTTCCAACCCTGTGCTATTCTGCTTTCTACTACTGCACAGTAGACCTAATTTCTTAAACTCTATTTAACGCACCTCATATTATCATATATATAAAATATGCATTATTAGTATGCATTATATCATCTCATAAACTTCCTCTGCTTGCCTCAAAAACTCTCAGTCAATGCACGTGCCCTCATGCCTTCTGTGCTTCCGTGCTCAGTTCCACTGAGCTGTGTAATGTAAACTAAAAATTTTCTTTCTCTCATGGCCAAGGACTGTTGTATTTGTCCTCTGTGTTTACGCACCTCTTCCTATTTTTCCTTAAAAACAAAAAATACAATAGACTTTCCTCCTCTTTCTACCCACATACTATAGAGGTACCTTCACCTCTTACGTGCCAGAGCAAATGACATAAAATTAAAGGACTAGGTATTCTGCTCCTGGCAAAAATAGCAGCTCAACTATTGTATCCTTTGCTTGTTCTCTAGAGGCCTCAGTTCACACTTAAATCCTTTCAGAGTGGAAGGGGGGGAAGGGGGAGGGAGAGATCTGTAGTTCACCAGCAGTGACAGGGAAGTTGTCTTCCTCTTACCTTAGAGGGTGAGAAGAATCATAGGACAAACAACAGCTACCAGTGATAACCCATCACCAAGCCATCAAAGCATAAATAAGAGTAAAGACTGGCAAAGTTTGGAAATTGGAAGAGAAAAGCAAAGCAGGAAAAAAAAAAAATAAATATTGGGGACAGAGGACCACAACTGAAAGGAGAGAGACACATGGCAATACTGACCTGTATAGCCCATGAGAGATCAGCAACTCTGGGATTAAATCCCACAAAAGCTTCCAGAACACATTCAGGTTTGTTCTGAATACTTGACAGGTATATGGGAATTATGAATATGAACAAGTATGTTATTGAAGCAGCTGCTTATTTAAGTAAAAGATCAGGAAAGACAGGAGTCAAATACCTGCCAATATAAACGGTAGGCTTCTCCAGCAGGAATAATATTGCAACCTTAAAAAAATCCAAGGGTTGAAGTGCTTGATTTTGTCCTAAATAAACATTTGAAGGAGGCAAAAAAAGATAGGATGACAGGGCTGTTGCAGCAGTTGGGGTCAGAAAGCAAAGCAGAGCTGCGATAGCTTTATCCTAGTTTTAGATGTGCAGTACACAGAATTGACTGAAAGGAGCCAGGCAATGATGCTTGTTGGAGATTAGGATCAGGCAAAGGCTCTATGCTGGCTGCCAGCATTTGAATAGTTTTGAGACGTTTCAGAAGATTATGTGATTCCAGCAGACCTCTTTTTTAAAAAAAAAAAAAAACAACACAAAAACCCAACTAGTGGGTGCTTTTAATAGATGTTGAGTACAGTCAGGCTTTGTTTGCGAAATCACTTCTTATTCTGAAATAAGCAGAATCCAGACAAAATGCTTCATCAGTTCACTGCCTCCTAACAAGATCTTTATGTGGGAGCTCTAGCCTCTCATCAACTCATTGTTTTGAGTAAACCCAACCTGAAAGAGAAGTCAGAAGAAACTAGATGAGAGAAAAAGTTGTTAGCTAAATAGGCAGGGGACGGGTGATTGTTAAACGCAGAGTCACTCCAGAACCAAGCACTGTCTCAAGGCTTGTACCTCGATTCTGAGCTGGGAATATTTTCTGCCTTCACTGTGACTGGAGACTTGAGCAAAAGTGATGAGGGAACTACTGTTTGCCCTCACTCACCTGAGCAGGATTCTCACCACGTACACAAGGACAGTCACAAGCACTAAGGGAGGTGTGCCCATGTTTTGAGCCAAGAGGAAGTGAGACGAACAAGAGCTGACAATCTGTGTGATTGAAAAAATCGCACAACCCCTGCATTCCCTCTGTGAGCGGTGACAACTGGATGGCTTCAGGATTCCAAAGTAAGTCGGACAAAAGCAACTGGAAAACTGACAGGAGGCCACAACACTTACCTCACTCAAGACACACAAGTAGTCACCAGCTATAGAAATCACAGATTGCCCATTTTCCTTTCTTTTTCTGTTCTTTTTTTTTTTTTTTTTGTCAAAAAGTGGAAATAGTGACTCACTAGCTCTGTATCCTACAAATCCTACCCCCTGCAAGGAAGTTTAATCATTCGCAGCCACTCCCATCACATTGCAGTCAGTTGAAAAGACTTTGGTTTTTAAAGGAAACTTGTGATTTTCATAACATTTTCTTCTCATACTGAAGTAAGCCATTTAAGTCTCTCTACTTTATTACATGCTCCAGTACACCAAGCAGTCTGAATACAGGGAAATGGATTAGATAAATAGAAATATTTTTGTTATGACCTAATTTAAGGATCTTAAAAATAATATGACTACTTCAAAAACGGCAGGGCATCAAAAGGCTTAAAAATATTGTGGAGACATGAGAGCGCAAGATATCTGGCAAGTATTGATAGAGTAACATTTAACTCGAATGAGAAACAGGAGGCATTCAGAGACACATGGTTACCATTCACATAAATTTATGACCAGGGCATTTCTGTTACTGTAATACTCTTTGTACCAGGAGCCATACGCAATGGCTCACTCTTTTATGTGCAATGTCCATTTATGTCATATTGGCGAAAATTAAAGAAAGGTTTGAATCTGGAATGCGCTGGCTGCCAGTCCAACATAAGAGATGAAGGTAGTACAAGTTCTGCTCTTTGTAAAAGAAATCAACAGTCCTAGGAGAAGGAATCAAGCAGCTTTTACAAACTTGACCCTAAGTGACGAAGGAGATGGCTAGGGGACAAAAGTACACCTACCTCGTTCTACATGCAATTAACATCAGTCTAGTACAGTTCAAACTACACCTTTAAGAAAGCTGCCTAATGTTCTATTAAACTGATGAACTCACTGCTTCCTTGATTACTTTAAAAGTTCATTTGTGCACCTGCACTAGCGCTGAAACTTCATTAGCATTATAGCCTGTTCTAGAGGACACTTTTACTAAGACACCTGCTACAACACACTCGATGGTTTTCTGGTTCCTTGAACAGAAATTTAAAATGAACAGTGCTAAATACAGCCTGCAAAGCAGACACACAATGCCATCTGTATTGCAATTCCCTCATTAGTTTTACAGTTTATATTATCTTCCATATTACATTCCTTCTTACAGAAGCACTTAGACATCAGAGCAGTCTGAGTAATAAAACCCCAAATTATAAATAGTAACAACTTCTCCTTAACAGGCAATAAGTGTCCAAGATCCCAAATATGGTGAAGCGATTTGTTAAACTGGAGAAATAATGAGTTGTAGAAAAAATATTCCAACTCTTATCACACACTGTTTTTCCAGCGGGTGTCTGCCTCTACCTGTACACCAAATTCACACTGTTAAGATGCCATAGTAAGAAGTCCTCAGTTGTACACTTTTCAGCTCACTCTTCTAATTCTTGGGTATGACACCTGACCTCCTCAAATCACTATTTATTCCCTGGTTTGTGAGGTTTATGGCTCCTCCTAAAGGCATTTACTTCAAGGGAAGAAAAATCGTAGGCCGAAATCCTTAGGAAACACCACCGCCATGACTCTAACCCAAACTTGTTTCACCTCCTGCTGCTCCTTTAAATTCCACTGCATGTGTCTGTATCTTTCTGTCATCTCTTGTACTCCACTGTCCTCTCTCTGAGGGTATTTGCATAGCCCAATAGAGCTCTTTAAATCCCTAAAATTGGGCATCAGTTTGTAGCCCATCTACACAAACGCAACACACAACCGTAACATACAGCACTAGCACGCTTGTCCTCCCGGTGCCGGGGTAAGCTCACTCGAACTAGGTGAGGTATTTCTGCACATCTTTGCATTGCACTGTGGAAACAGCCTCTCTAAAGAAGAAATAATCTTTCTGCTGTTTGCATAAAGCACCTTGTTTAACATCAAGGCTCAGAAGTGAAGCCCCTAAGCGCTGCACAAATAAAAAAATCATAAACAGTAGCAACAGAGCCCTCTTTGTATATTCCTATAAACCACAAGTACACTTAGTTGGCTGCTGAGAGAAATGCTTCCCCTTTTCCTATGATAAAACAACATGCCAGTGTGGTTCTCGACAATAAAACATGGACAGAGGAGTTACAACACAACCCAACTCTGCAGCAGGCCATGCACAGGTGATAGAGCCCAGTCCAACCTGTGAGAACTCCAACCTGGACCAGAGGCAAGAAAATTCCACGTTTTAATAGCTCATTCCCATTTCTTTACCACAGCGCACCCAGATCTAAAAGCAGCAAGGCCACAGCTGAGGTTAAACCTAGACAAAAGTTTTCTCATAGGTAAAGGGTCTTCAAAGGGATATGGTTTATTAAGTCAGAGAATTTTATCCTATGAGTTGGTGAAACCTCAAAAGCATAAGAGCATCATCTTTCCCAAGGAAAGCAAAACACTTTCATGTAATACACTTCTTCCAGCTTCCCTGACCATTGCTTCATCAAGATTGAACCTTTTCCTACATCTTTCTACTAAAAAGGCTACTTTGGAGAATAATAGCGCATTTTCCAGATGGAACATCTTGTTTTGCTTTTTGCTTTGCTTGCCCAAAAAAAAAAAAAAAAAAAAAAAAAGAAAAGAAAAAAAACAAAAGAAAAAACAAATGCAACAACCACCCCAAAATGACAAAAAAAAAAATTCGCTCAAGAAGAAGCATTCTAGGCAGGAAAAAAAAAATAATACCTCACGCACACAGCAGAAAAATTGTTGGTTGTTTCACTCTGCTGGAATGCTTTACAAAATCACTTACATCCCCATATGGAATAAAACGTCACAGCAGTTCTCGACACTTCACCTATATTTTACAAATCCATCAGTAAAGAGGTCATGTAACTCTTGCTCTCAGCTCTGCACAGTGCTTTGATCTTTCCACAGTATTTTTAAGGGAATTTCCAAAGTGTAGAGAAAATGGATTCCATTTAAAGGATATGGATTATCATACTGGAGAGTAAAGAAGAAAGGAGAGAAATAAGGTCAGGTATCATGGACAACATTCTCAGAATTTCCTACATGAGCTACACATTTAATCTCACGAAATGTTAGTGGGATTGAGAAACCCAGTACAAGCTAGATGCTGTCCCCATGCTAATTAGGTAAGTGCATCCCTCAACACATTAGCTAGAGACTTCCAACCGGGCCTGGGCCTTATTAAATAAAAATATTGGCCACAGACAGTCCCTCAGACAATGCGCATAAAGCGTAAGAGGATGCAGCATTATCTACGTCACTGGGTGTTACAGACGTCACAAACGCACGTCAGGGATTGTCTTATGTCTTTACTGGGGGGTTTTCACGATCACAGCTGAATTCCTGCTCAAGGCCACAAAACAGGAAACAAACTTTTTTGGAAGTCAAGGCAGTGGGAGACTTTTAAAGGCCTATTCTTTCAATAACTACAATCATCTGAAATCGATAAGTGAAATATTAAAAAGAAATTGTCTGTCCAGCTTTCAGCTTTTGTGGAGATGTCTGCTTTTCTTCCACCACCATCTCAGCAGCTGATAAATGAGAACTTCAGGAAGCTTGTAACGTTGCCATGTAAGACATCATCACCCCAAACCTTTAACACGTAGCTTAAGCACACTGTAACTGACTGCAGTAAGCTAAAATTGCACAAGAGAGTCAGTATGCATCATTTAGGTAGGACAACATAATATTTTCACACCATTTGTAACCAATCTCTTGCTGCTTGTGCTATGCAATTAATGCCATTCAAACTTTAACAGAAGAAAAAAAAGGCAAAAAAAAAAAGAGCAAAAACCCCCAAGGCTTCACTGCTTTTCCTAAAGCTGACTACTCCTTCGCTCTGTTATCATAAAGACATTCCTGTTGGTATGGATGACTGAGGGAGGGTGTACAAATTAATAATTCCCAAAAGCTGCTTTAAAGCTACATTTCACAGATTTTTAAATTCAAGTTTCATATTAGAAGAGGGGATTAGTGTCACTGTTAGAGATTACTGCACATTAGTATAAAGACTTACAGAATTTTGAGTTGGTGCCATCGAAGCAGAGCACTGTGCTGTATGGGAAACTTTGTTACTACACTTACAATAGTTCATAATACGTTCAAAAATGCAACAAATCAGAAAAAAATCTCAGATCTAATTTGTTATGTTCATATATTTAAAATAATGCATGCCGTATTTTATAATTACTTGCTCTTTCATAAACATGGTGGTATTTTGACATATTAGCAAAAAGTCTGCTCTGATTTATTTGCAGATTAAGTTGTATTTTTGTGCTAAATGCTCAGCTACTCTGCCCCACAGACCAAATCATGACATTTGTTCATATATGGTTATTCTTGGATGCATGGAAAGAAAGAAAAAAATACCCAAAACAAGAAGTCACTCAGTTAAAAGCTCTCTCCATCTGCCTGGAGTTTTATTAATAACTCATCACCATGGTATCACAGCATCTTAAGGAAAATAAAACAGACAGATAGTTGCTAGGCTCTCCAACCTCTAAGGATAAAAGGGAATACTTCTTGAGGAAGAGTGGGAGAAACTGTTTTGGTCTTGTTTCCTTATCACCCTTGAGGGTGAGGCTAAGCCAAGAGATGGGCCTCATATTGTGTTCTGAAAGCTGCAAGTTTTGTGGCCATCGCTCAAATCTGTCATCCATGACCCAATTCTCTGCACTAGCACTTACATAAAAAAAAAAAAAAATCCAAAAACGAAATCCAAGCTGTGAAGGGACAAAACCTAACCAAAAGGAAATCATATGGAAGAATGCATTGCTTTCTTCAGCACTCCCGTTTAACCCTCAACAGGTTTCTTCAAGCACATCACTGCTGCCCCCGTTCATATTAACCTAAAATGAGCTGTTTGCTGCCCTGCCCTGCAGTCTGCCCCGCAGAAGGGGCCCCAGGATCAGCACATGGCACACGCTTGCCCTCACTGAGCCCCACAACGCCGTGCTGTAAACGCATCTGACAGC
This sequence comes from Tauraco erythrolophus, assembly GCF_009769465.1. Lineage (NCBI taxonomy): Eukaryota > Metazoa > Chordata > Aves > Musophagiformes > Musophagidae > Tauraco > Tauraco erythrolophus. The sequence goes on from NC_141465.1 coordinate 8,968,953, forward strand.
AACAGTGCGAACCAGGGAGCAGTTCAATGGCAGGTCCTCTACCCAGAAGAGCCTCAGCTGTTTCTCACAAGTATTTTCAAAATTACCGAGTTTGAGAAGTGCAGCCCTTTACCTGTAGCACTCCCCTCATCGATACAGTGAGAGAGGATGTCCCATGCTTCTGCCAGGTTTAAACTCCAGAAGGAATGGGCAGCCTGCACACACCTGTAAACATTATCTATTTCAGTAAGTTAAGTGAGCTCAAAATATGGTATAACATCTTCAGAATTCTAATACAGAGAAACATCAAGCTTAAATGCCATAAAACACATATGGCAAAGAGAGTTTGTTTGCAGTCCATGCCCCCTTTCAAAAAGCATGTATTGCAAGGTTGCTCGTGTCCCATTGTTGCTATTATTCCAGGAAAGAATGGGACAGCAAAGGGAAATCCATAAAAACAACATATAGCCTGGAGAGTACAAGACCATGCTTCCTACTTAAAAATAATTAAAATAACAACTAAATTCATTCTAAGGCCAAAGAGCAATGCAGTCAGAAGTGACACCTTTAGTTGGTATGCTACTCTGCTGAAGCGTCTCATGAGCAGGAAAGCTTTACAGAACCATCATGTCTAGTGCCAGGGAGATACCCAGACCAGTCTATCATCTGTCAGAGGTACAGTGAGTGGTTATACCGTTTCCTTCCCTTTCTCCTGTTAAGACCAGAAAGAAAACAGGGTTACAAAAAAATACAGGGGATGTGGCAGATTCATATCCAGTGACATCTCCTTAAAGTCCCAGCACTCATCACCTTCTTCACATGTAAGGTTAACACAGCAAAAAGATTGTGCAGCTCAAAGAGGAGAGAAGTCAAGAAGCACCAGAGAAGTGCCTTCTCCACTTCAAGGGCTGGCACGACATGAAATGCCACAAGCAGCAGAACTGCCCCGCTCCACCAGAGGATCTGCTATAGCTCAGCAGACTTGTCTCTCAGAAGGGCCTTCGCTCCTGCATGCTGTTTATTCAGTATTTTAGAAGGAAGGAAACTGCCCTTTATCATGTCTTTTTCACACTCCCGTCACTGCACTCTAAAGTGAAGTCGGCCACCTCCATCAAGTATAAAAATGCTGCATTTTGGTCTCTCAGGTGGCCTCATGTTAAATTTCTTACACTTAGAGGAGAAGTTAAGCTCAGGAGGAGAGTTTTCCCCTTGTCCTTCAGTTGCCTGGCTGACTAGTGCAAGCCACAACAAGCTAGAAAATCTTTGTCTTTTTGCTAGATACTTGTAGCTCTGAGAAGGCAACGATTCCTGCAACATGAAGCTGTGTGCTACTTAGGGTCCTCTTTTTAGGGTGAAAAAGAAGCAGAAGTCAAAGTAAAAATTGCTGGAACCAACCAACCAACCAGTCACCCTGATTTACCCCTGCCTGCCGGGCCGGGTGCATTTTGTCTCTCTCTGTCCTCAGAACATACACAACTAATTCTATTTTGTGGAACTGCAATTGTTGATTGATGAGTCATCTTTCCTGTAAATTTATTTTTTTAAGTGATTTTGGCATTGTTCCTTGAAATTCCTCTCTGGATATGTAATGGAAATTTTGACCTCACCCTCTGGTTTCTTTAACATCACAGATACCGAGATTGTGAGTTTAGGAAGACCAAACAGTTGAAGAAAGGATGCAATGAAGAAATCTGTAGCTTAAAAAAAAAGTAAGCTGTGCTAAATAAACTTTTAAGTAAATATTTAGCTGTTTGGCCAATAAGTTATATTCCTAAAAACACAGCAACTTGTTTATCATAATTAAGAATTCATGGGGGAGGATGTTGCTTCCCTCTTTTCCCTCCCAAAGTTGGCTATGTGGCCAAAGTCGTTCGCAAGTCAAACTTGGCATATAGCAAACATAATTTTTTTTCCTTTTAATTAGTGACTCCCCGTATTACGATTTCAAAAACATACTGCAATTAGTAGCCAGAAAAACAAAAAGCAGAAAAATGTAAATCAGAAGCAAGTAGAAAGAAATCAAATGCAGCAAATCATTAATCCGAGAGAGAATTATTGCATAGGGTAGCATAACAGTTTTCAGATGCTCATCAGCAAGACGAAGGACTTTTCAGCTCCGTATCCTTCCTCTACTTGGAGGAAACATGGAAAGTACCTAGCAGCCCAAATTTCTCAGATATGCTAAGTCGAAAGCACATGACAAAAGAGCTTGGAATTTTGCACTGCCTTAGTCCCACAAGAAAAAATAGATCTTTATAGCAAGAATCACAAATGAACACATTTGTGAACTTCTCCGACTTATCTAAAACGTCACTTAATAAATAGAAGAGAAACTCTTTGATCCACACCGTCTGCATTCAGCTGGCAGGAAAACCCCGCAGCGCTCAGAAACAGATGGATACCTCTAGCACCTGCTGGAGCCTCTAACCAGTAACTACAGTCAGCCAGTTACAGTCATCATGGTAAGCTGAATGTATGAAGTGGCACATTCATGACTCACGAAGGCTCGGCCTATGTAAAATGAGTTGACGTTCGTGCCTATCTTCCAAATGTTAAGTGGGACAGCCAAGGGACATGACAACATGAGCTTCAAATTATGCATTCTTGGAAAAACTCTAAATGAGATTTCTCAAACGAGAACACCATCATGGTCTCTGGTAATTCCTCACAGTCATGCCAGAGGGCATCCTACTCTATTCCACTCATGTTTAGCGTGCACCATCAACCAGCTTTCATTCAGGCCAACCAAAGGAGATGGAATATTTGGCACTGCTCCACTGCTGCTTTAACCACAATGCAGCCCACAGTAGTAAACTTCATTAGACAGTGACCGACTTAAATAGCCAATTTAAGCCATGAAGAATGTGGCAAGTTTGAAACTTTGAAGACAGTCTCTGTCCTTCCCCATCAACATAGCACTCTGAATGGAAACTGCATCTAAGAGCAAAGCAGCTTTCACCACGTAGGTTGGGACGTGCGACTGTGCTGCTGGAACCTCAACAGCCTTACGGCTGCTCTGAAACTCATAGGAATGTCTCTCCTTGGCCTGTTGGATGATGAAAGGAGTTAATGTGACTTGTACAGGTGTGATGGCTGACTAACAAGGTTTCCAAAAGTACTTGTGATAAGATACTACTGAAAAAAAAATAAATCAATGTGTAATCACATTCCCAGCTCTTGTCACCAACCTTAATGGAGTTAAGTTCCGCACTACCCCCCCTCCTGCAAAAGACAGCGTTTTGTTGGGGGGAAGGTAAGGAAGACACATCAATTAATTTGATTTTTACCTTTCCAGTCTCAGCAATCAAACTAACAGCTGGCAAAACTTACTCTTATGTGCAAAAAATCTTCAAAGTTTCAGGTAGAGAAAGTCTATGAAAAAAAACAGCTCAAGCTCCATGAGAACAGGTAACAGTCAAGTTGAATCTGTTTCTACATACATTAATGGCTCAGTGATGGCTGCAGATAAGTAAAATAATGCCTATGACCTAGGGTAAAATACAGAGGATTTTAATACAAGGCAGTACAGACTCCCTTACATGCAGCCATCAGTGGACACAGGAGAGAAATGACCAAAAGCTTTCTTACTACACTGATTAATGCATTTATGTAAAGCATTTCCAAATTCTTCCAAATCAATTGCTTTGGCTTCACTGGCAAACTTTCACTGATTCAAACATATGTCATATACTGCGAGAGAGAGCTGTCCATTCTAGTGATGAACACACCAACATCTTAAGCAAAATTGGGCAGAACATGAGGGAAAAACATTTAGCATCTGTGTAGTTACTTGAGTGGCTAGGGAAACTTCCACCAGATGTTCCTAGATGTTACCTCAGCTGCCTTGCAAACCACTATCACGTTTGCTCTCTTCCTTACTGAATACCAGCGTTATTAACCGGAACCATAAATAGTTTACTTCTGGGAGAAACTTTAATTTATCATTTATAAGCTTGCCAAGTGCCATATCTCTTATTAGAAACTGAAAAGCTCAGTACATGTAACATGCTAAACTCGGTAACAAGTCATGCAAACGGACAGAAAATAAATTTTCTTCTCAATCTCCTCTTGGTCATGGAAAATTCAGCAAATATCAGAACAGCCTCATTTCTACACATTAGTACTATTTTCCAATTGATTGGGGACTCCAGAGCTGAACACAGTATTCCAGGTGGGGTCTCACAAGAGCTGAGTAGAGGGGTAGAATCACTTCCCTCAACCTGCTGGCCACGCTCCTTTTGATACAGCCCAGGACACGGTTGGCTTTCTGGGCTGCCAGCGCACATTGCCAGCTCATGTTGAGCTTCTCATCCACCAGCACTCCCAAGTCCTTTTCCTCAGGGCTGCTCTCAATCCATTCTCCGCCCAGCCTGTACTTGTGCATGGGATTGCCCCGACCCACGTGCAGGACCTTGCACTTGGCCTTGTTGAACTTCATGAGGTTCTCACAGGCCCATCTCTCCAGCCTGTCAAGGTCCCTCTGGACCTTGTAATGTATGTTAACTTCATTTGCATCCTTATCAACCCTCCTCCACATCAAAGCCACTAACAATAGAGGTTCATGGACTTGTGGGAAAGGAAGGGTATTTCTCTCTCCAGGAGGAAAGCAGAACACACAGCCTGGAATCCTGAGTGGGACCCAGCTAGAAGAGGAGAAGGGTAGCTGGGCCAGAGGACAGCCCGACACTGACATGGAGAAGGGTTTGGGCAACACAGGACCATGTTTCTTAGTAAGATACTACTACTATTCTCAGAAATAAATAGGGAAGGGGACACAGAGCACTAAGGAGAGCAGACGATCGACAGTCAATGCTCGCTGCTCAATGAAACACGCCCCTTGTGCACATTCCAAATGCAACTTTAACTGTTTTGAGAAATCAGCTTCAAATGTCTGTAGTTTAAAATAATCCAAACCCTAAATTTCTTAACAATTGCTGTCTGAAAACTGTTTTTTTTCCTCTCACACAAGAAATTGCTTCTGAACTCATGTTCCATTTAACTCATCTTTGTAAAACATTCTCAACACCCTAGAAGAACTCCTTTTTAAGGAGATAAGATACCCACAAAAAGTTATGTGAAAAAACTCAGTGATTACATGATTGAATATCCTGAAATTCTCAAGTTATTTAGTATACAGGGAATGCAAACATCTATCCAAAAGTATTACTGGAAGTGAAGATATTTTTCAAAAACACAAGGACTGAAATAACAGCAGAAATAATGCTCCACATAAATTACTGAATTTAAAGCAGGAAAAGGGAAAAAAAAACATCATTATTAAATGCATCTTTTTATTAGGGAGACTAAAATCTTTCCACGAGGTCTTCCTCATATACTTAGTATTGAAATGATCTTCTGTTGTTGAGCTACTGAAAATCCCCTCTGCCTACCACCACTGTTATATGGAGGGTGTGATCACACTTGGCAAGTGAAAATATTGCACTTGTATATCAGAGTGGAAAAAAACCCCAAGACCACACAAATCAAAACTTCTTATTCTAATGTTTTCTATTCTGGAATTTTAGAAATTATCCTAAGCTGAGGTTTACACATAAGCAATACATAGTATCCATGTACGATCTCAAAAAGTTCAAAAGCAAGCATCTTTGTCAGACTGCTAGTGTAGTCCAGTTCATCTATTATTCTTAATGATTATTGTTTTAAAAATTTATAGGGAAGTATTAATTAATTATTTCAAACTCTCACAAATTATTCTCCAGACTTATTACTTTCAGTTCAAATAATTTTTCTAGTTACTTTCTAGGTATGCTGCACTACGCTATTTTATGTAATGCAGAGAAAAATACAATCAAGACATCCAACAGACAAAAAAATGTACAGATCCAAGTTAGCACTGTGCTCCAGCTGATACAGAGTGACCTTGAACAAATCACTTAGCCACATTCCCACCAAAAATAGAGAAGACTCCAGACTCTGAAAAACGACTGTCAGACCAAAAACTGTTTAGAGAGCAGCTTGCAATCATCAAACGGAGGGCTCTGCAAATGGAAAGTATTACAGCATATGCTGTGTTCTAGCCATGAGTTTTTTAAAAAAGAATAGAATAGAATAGAAGAAAAGAACCTTTGCAACCATGACTAGGCACATATGTTCCAAACAGAAATGAAACTCCTGTTTCTTGGGTATCACTTAGATTTTTCATTACTTATACTTGATATAGACTAGGTCTAGAAACAAGAAAAATAAATCAGAAGTTCATACATACAGTATCATATGAAAGCTGTTGAAATACTTCACAAGTTGCAGGCATGACAAGGTTCTTAGAGAGAAACAGTATCTAGTACAAGATTTAATTCCTATAGCTAAAAAGTCAAATTTCCAGGTATCAAAGCCCTTCTTCAGGTTTCAGTCACAGAATCACAGAAGGGGTTGGGTTGGAAGGGACCTCAAAGATCATCTAGTTCCAACCCCCCTGCCATGGGCTGGGACACCTTCCACTACACCAGGTTGCTCAAAGCCTCATCCAACCTGGCCTTGAACACTTCCAGGGATGGGGCATCCACAGCTTCTCTGGGCAACTTGCACCAGTGCCTCACCACCCTCAGGGGGAAGAATCTATTCCTAACATCTAATGTAAACCTCCCCTCTTTCAGTTTAAATCCATTGCCCCTTGTCCTATCATTACACACCCTTGTAAAAAGTCCCTCTCCAGCCCTCCTGTAGGCCCCCTTTAGGTACTGGAAGGCTGCTAGAAGGTCTCCCTGGAGCCTTCTCCAAGTTGAACAACCCCAACTCTCTCAGCCTGTCTTCACAGGACAGGGGCTCATCCTCATGGCCCTCCTCCTCCTCTGGACCCGCTCCAACAGGTTCACATCCTTCTCAAACTGGGGGGCCGAGAGTCACCTTTGTAAAGTAAGGGATAAAAGGAAAAGAAGCATTTTTCATAAAAGGGAGATGCAGAAGGGAAAAAAACAGCCTGCGTCAGGTCAGGATGCAACAAAGCACACGCAAACCCTGACAGATGGGATGAGAAGCCCTTGCCTTTGATTTGCACACAAGAAATCAAGATATGTTGGTGCTTATTTGCAGGAAGAAGGAGTGTCTCCATCTGAACAGAACTCAGCAAATATTTTTTTCTCCTCCTGCTTGGGCTGGTTGGTAAGATATACATAAAGGCGCAGGGAAACCAAATGCCACTCTGTTTCCTACCAAAATGCTGGTTCCATCCAAAGGACTGCTCGCTGTGGAGAATGTAGTGGCAGAATTTGCATCAGCTTCTTCTGCAACATAGAATCATAGAATGGTTAGAGTTGTAAGGGACCTCAAAGATCGTCTCGTTCCAACCCCCAATCCACTACACCAGGTTGCCCAAAGCCTCATCCAACCCGGCCTTGAACACTTCCAGGGATTCCAAGCGCGAAAACTCAGAAGTAGGAACGAGAACTTTAATGAAGACGGAGGCTTAAGCTGGAAGCATATGACAATTTACTGATAAAAGCAAATCCTGTTTTATAGTATACACTGGCCAGTGTTACTGCCAGCAATTAACTATGGCTACGAACAACGCGAGCTAAGACAAGCATATGGCGGAAAAATTGACAATATAATTAGTCACTGTGAACGAAATAAGAGGCAAAGATACAAGTCACAATTTTGTTTTTAACATTGACATAAAGTAAGGGTACTCAGGACTAAAGGAACCACCTGAGATGATTTATATTTTTACAGGGTCACTTTTCCTTTTGATTCTTACGCTTTGAATCAAGCAAACAAGCCAACAAAAACTAAGAAAATGGGATTATGAAGTGTAAAACAAAGATACAGACGCTTCATTATCCTTGTTTATGCCCCTCACCTGCCTCTGCATGAAAGAATCACACAAAAGGAATACATTCATTGATTACAAAAGCGCTGCACAAAACTAACTCAACACACATTGTTTTCAAATGCATAGCACAAGCAAAGCGAAAGCCTACTATATTTCCCATAACTATATTTTTCTTTAAAAAAGATAATAAAAAAATAATCTATACTCTTCATTCAAAGTGTAAATCTAAATAGACTGCCTCCACACGTTAAATTCATGATCAGTCTAAACAACTAAAAGCATCAGAGTGCCTAACACCCACTGGTTTCTCCAAGCGTTCATCCATACTGCACGTCTGGCAGTGGTTTCAAAGAAAATCTGGAGTAAATAACACGATTCAGATGTGAAAAGACTGACAATAAATAGCATTTTAGTACCACTCAGTCATAAACCAGCAAGCTTTAGTAGTGCATGTCCACATTAGGAAAAATGAAACTATTTCTTCCGAGAACATGCTGGGTGCTTGACCCATGTGCCCTGCAATGAAAACCAGGGGAAATTTGTTTTTCTGATTTCCCTTGTTCCATCAACATTTAAACCAGCCATATGTAATAAAGTATAACTACAAAAAAAAATCCCAACTTTTCTTTTAAAATCTTATAAAAATAGGTTTTAAAATAATTATTCACCATTGTCATTTTTAATAAAGCCATGTTATGATGTTCTTAAAGAACAATGCTACAGAAGAACTATAACCAAAGCTATGAAAGGCTTTTCTCAAAGATCACAAAGTGGATTGGATGGCCTCTGTTCAATGCAAAAGCCATTCACTGCAAGCATGTCATGATGCTAACATAAATGGTAGGCCTACCCACGGCAAGTGGCAGCTACAGAGTTCTGGGAAGGATGCATGAAGCATAGTAACCTGTTCCACATTTTAAAAGGGTGCTCCTTATCTCCCTTCAAATGTCTGCAGGAAAGGGTCTTTTGGTAGGTCCCATAACCACTAATTCTTCTACAAAAGAACAAACACTGTAACTGGACTCACCACGTTTCTTGAGTTTTCTAGGCTATGGTGCACAGAAGAATTCATCTTGCTGTAAAAGAAACTTCTCAAATGCAAGTATACATCACAACACGCCACTAGCAGATGGTGATTATAAAATGTGTACGAGGAAGGCTGGAGTGTGCTTAGTCATACTGTTCACAAGAAAAGGCAGATTACTATGGATATGTTGCCACAATGAGGCATAATTTCCAAAATTCAAAGCTGAAAATTGCTTTCAGAATAGAATTTGAGCAGATTTGCCAAAAACAGAAAGATGTGGCAAAAAAAGAAAACTTGACTCTGTGGCTAATGGCTCCAGCTGGAGATGAGGGAGCAAGCGAGACGGACACAGATCTGACAATACATCTGCTCCCCAGCACTCAGGAGAAGTCAGATATAAAGAAGTGACAGCCTTTCTTACACAGTTTAATCCTGTTACTGATGGTGTGATCTTTTTATTACTTAATTATTTAATGACAATTCTTTTATTGCCAATGGATGTGGTTTATGCAAATCTTATCCACTACAGATACAGATTTATAAATTACTCTAAATTACAGTGCTGTAATTGGACAGTGTTGACATGAAACTCGAGTAGTTCAGGAATTTCCAGAGGCACGATGCCTGAAGCCAAAGTTTAATTTCAGCTCAGAAGCAGATTCCCTCTGCACCTTCAGGCTACTCATCTCCATCTCCTCCTCTCTAAACTTGCCTCCCAGGATGGTGCTAGAGGTTTAATTAACGCACGTGAATCATCATAGCATTGCCTCCTGAATTCCAGCTATAACCAATAATGAGCCAAAGTTTTACTCAGGCAAAACTGTAGGTGCACTTGAGGAAAAGCACACCTTCTGCTATGCCAGTGAGAAGTGGTCTTGCAAAACACCACAACCAAATTTCTGCCAAGAAGTGCGGCAGTCTGCCTTTAAGCGTGCAGCCACTTACGCTGTTCAAGCTTTCACACAGCCTGCGCTCTGCCCTGTGCCAGCACGGCTTCCCTGCTAACCACGCTCAAATTGGCAAACTAAGAGACAGCAGTCAGATGGTAATCTGTGTGCACCTGCCTCCTCAACCCCCAGATGCAGAGCAGACACCGCTGCTGGTTGTGAGCATGCATGCTCTGCCAGAAGTCACCTCTCCCCTTTCTCACCCACCACCACAGGGCAGGCCAACACTCCTTAAGCTAGCTGAGCTGCCTGCATGATCGCTCTGTCATCACTGCCACCCAAGACAGGTCAGCACAGATGAGCTCCTTCAGCTTTTTGGTTGAGCCTGCTCAATCTGACCAAAACAGGCCAGAGAACAATTGCAGCTGAGGAAGGGGGAACGAGGAGGCAAAGGAATATCACAAGAGCATATAGTTCTTGTATGTGACCACCACACCATTAATCAATGCCAAGGGACTTGTTTGAACTACGTGGCTGCCAGATGTGTTCCTCCCTGTGCCTTCATGTCGTTCACATGACTTCACATTCGTGAGACTCCCTGTGCAGCAGATTTGACCACCTCCATCTCTCTGCTGAAGTACTTTTGTATGCTGTGATCCCAGTTGTTTTTTGGCATTAGCATCAAGAAAATAATTTCAGGCATGTGTTATTGAAGAGGCTGGTTTTTTATGTGACACTGAACAGCTTCACATTGTAGAGCAAAACGAAAAGGAAGCTACTGGAAGTACCGTAACTGAAAAGTACCATTACTTTCCATCTGATGACCTCCTGACAATTCCAGAGGTATCACTGCAGGCGTGTTCCTGTCACACTTCCCTGTTCAGTTTCTCATGAAAAGAGAAATCACCCTTCATCATCACCCTCTTATCTTGTCTGGCCATTAGGATCACTTCATCATACGCTGCAGGCTGAAGATCCTTACTGAGTAATTCCAAACCTATAACTTCAGAGTTGTGAGACAGTTTGTGGGTGAATGTCCAGCTTTATATAACAAGATGTAAAGTGATGGAGAAGCTGTTATGCCTCTTGGAGGCAAGCTGTTCCTCTAAGTTCCAAGAACAGTTTCAGCAAATAAATTCAGGAAAAGAACTGCCAAAAAAAAAATAATTATTAAACCTATATCAGTCACTATTATGCAGAAAAGAATTAAACTACTGCCAGTCATAAGTTCCTCAAGGTCTGACTGTTTCTGTTTCAGTATCAAGTATATTGCCAGATTCATTAAAGAAAATGAGGACAAAACCAATGCATGTGCACACATGCGCCCAGACACACACACAGCGGGTGATAGTCACTCCACTCAAATCTCACGGCAAGATCCACTTCAACTATCTGCTAATTACCATCCTGGAAAAGATTCTATTCAGATTTTGTGATTGATATTAAAAAAGATACACGTGTTGTTAATGCAAGATGAAACATGAGCATATGATCATGGAATTATCTGAGATCTACCATTTACTTCCATTTATAGAATCATAGAATCACAGAATGGTTAGGGTTGGAAGGGACCTCAAAGATCATCTAGTTCCAAAGCCCCTGCCATGGGCAGGGAAACCCTCCACTACACCAGGTTGCCCAAAGCCTCATCCAACCCGGCCTTGAACACCTCCAGGGATGGGGCATCCACAACTTCTCTGGGCAACCTGTGCCAGTGCCTCACCACTCTCAGAGTGAAAAATTTCTTTCTTATATCTAACCTAAATCTGCCCTCTTTCACAGTTTAAATCCATTGCCCCTTGTCCTATCACTACACACCCTTGTAAAAAGTCCCTCTCCAGCTTTCCTGTAGGCCCCCTTTAGGTACTGGAAAGCTGCTATAAGATCATCCCGGAGCCTTCTCTTCTCCAGGCTGAACAGCCCCAACTCTCTCAGCCTGTCTTCATAGCAGAGGTGCTCCTGCCCTCTGACCACCTTCGTGGCCCTCCTCTGGACTTGCTCCAGTAGCTCTATGTCCTTCTTGTGTTGGGGACTCCAGAGCTGAACACAGTATTCCAGGTGGGGTCTCACAAGAGCTGAGTAGAGGGGTAGAATCACTTCCCTCAACCTGCTGGCCACGCTCCTTTTGATACAGCCCAGGACACGGTTGGCTTTCTGGGCTGCCAGCGCACATTGCCGGCTCATGTTGAGCTTCTCATCCACCAGCACTCCCAAGTCCTTTTCCTCAGGGCTGCTCTCAATCCATTCTCCGCCCAGCCTGTACTTGTGCATGGGATTGCCTCGACCCACGTGCAGGACCTTGCACTTGGCCTTGTTGAACTTCATGAGGTTCTCACAGGCCCATCTCTCCAGCCTGTCAAGGTGCCTCTGGATGGCATCCCTTCCCTCCAGCGTGTCAACAACACCACACAACTTGGTGTCATCTGCAAACTTGCTGAGGGTGCACTCAATCCCACTGTCCATGTCTCCAACAAAGATGTTCAATAGCACTGGTCCCAGTACCAACACCTGAGGAACACCATTCATCACTGGCCTCCACGTGGACGTTGAACCGTTGACCACAACTCTTTGAGAGCGACCATCCAGCCAATTCCTTATCCACCGAGTGGTCCATCCATCAAAACCACGTCTTTCCAGTTTAGAGACAAGGATGTCGTGTGGGACAGTATCAAATGCTTTGGATAAGTCCAGGTAGACAATGTCAGTTGCTCTTCCCCTATCCATCAATGCTGTAACCTCATCATAGAAGGCCACCAAATTAGTCAGGCAGGATTTGCCCTTAGTGAAGCCATGTTGGCTGTCACCAATCACCTCCTTGTTTTCTATGTGCCTTAGCATAGTCACGAGGAGGATCGGCTCCACGATCTTGCCAGGCACAGAAGTGAGACTGACTGGCCTGTAGTTTCCTGGGTCTTCTTTTTTCCCCTTTTTAAAGATGGGGGCTATGTTTCCCCTTTTCCAGTCATTGGCAACTTCACCAGATTGCCACGACTTCTGAAATATGATGGATAGTGGCTTAGCAACTTCATCTGCCAGTTCCCTCAGGGCCCGCGGATGCACCTTATCAGGTCCCATGGACTTGTCCACCTTCAGGTTCTTTAGATGGTCTCGGATCTGGTCTTCTCCTACAGTGGGCGGTTCTTCATTTTCCCAGTCCCTGCCTTTGCCTTCTGTGACTTGGGCCATGCTGCTAGAGCTCTTGCCAGTGAAGACTGAGGCAAAGAAGTCATTGAGAACCTCAGCCTTCTCAATATCCTGGGTGGTCAGGTCTCCCGTTTCCTTCCAGAGAGGGCCTACATTTTCCCTAGGTCTCTTTTTATCACTGACATATCTATAGAAGCCTTTCTTGTTGCCCTTGATGTCCCTGGCCAGATTTAACTCTATCAGAGCTTTGGCTTTCCTAACCTGATCTCTGGTTACTCGGAGAATTTCTCTGTATTCTTCCCAGGCTACCTGTCCTTGCTTCCACCCCGATAAGCTTTCTTTTTGTGCCCAAGTTGATCCAGGAGCTCCTTGTTCATCCATGCGGGCCTCCTGGTGTTCCTACCTGACTTTCTCTTTGTTGGGATGCACTGCTCCTGAGCTTGGAGGAGGTGATCCTTGAATATTAACCATTTCATCAAAACAAGGCAGGTGGTCTGCCCATCACCAAAAGCTGGCTATTCTCACAGACTTTAGCCACTATAGAAAGCTTCTCAGAGGGTTACAATCAACAAGAGATGGAAACTAATGTTAAACTTTATTAAATTTCTATTGATATTATATTACAATCAAGACATTACAGGCCCCCTGTTAATGACTGCAAACTGGAGACCTGAATATTCAAAGGATTAAAGCTTTCATCTTATCCTAAACGGTTAAATTTGTTTTCAGTTGGCAACTTTGCCAGGTCAAAACAAGCAAAACATATCTTTTGTTTTTAAACTGAACTCAGACATCAAATCTTTCCACTATACATACCATTTGTTAGCAAACTTGCACATACTTTCCATCTATTTACATTCACTGGCACAGAAGGACAGAAAGAGCATGAGTACGAACTCCTTCCTTTCCCCCAACTCTGCAACATTCTCTCCAACGTTCATTAACTGAAACCAGTTATAGGATGACTAAAAGCAGTTACATATCTAAAACCAATATGTTAGTCAACAACTGATTGTATTAAAAATGTGATATTCATTTGAGAATACTCTTATAAAAAATCCTGAAGAATCTCATGGCTTTTTATGAGTCTTTTAAGATGTAATCTAGTTTATATACACAATTTATAGCACAGAAACTGAGTCAGCTGCTATGTCATCAAGGCTCCTTATGAGAAGTATAGCTTTGCAATGACTCAACGTGCATTGTTCTCAACCTACACAAGCCCGAAACACTGCAATCATTACCAAGGGCAGCTCACGGAGTCTTCCCTCTAAAATCCACAGGAAGACATTTTCACCTTCCCCTCCCATTCAGAAACATTCCTTATTGCTCTGTTAGAAAATGGAGTCTGCCTTTCTCTGCCACAACTATTGTCTCCCAAACACAACCCCCACCTTTGAGATCTATGGGTAAATAAGTGCCTCCAGTATAAGTGCATCATTTCCACACCTTTATTCTTGTTCCCTTCCCAGTTTGCTGTCAGGCTCTGTCCTAGCCTAAAGTAGTCTTGACACCTCCACAGAAAGACTCCGCCTGCCTTGAAATGCCTCATCTCTTTTTAACATGCTAGAAGAGGCTGGCAGGAGAGACGATACTCTGACTTAACTTCCAGTTCTCCCTTCCTCCACACCCTGCTGTGTATTGTTCCTTTGCCCTCAAGCCCAGATCAGGGGTGCTGGCAGGAAGGGATGCTGCTCACTTCTGCAGAAGTGAGAGCTCCTCTGTACGGAAATGCGGAAACCCTCCTGTGAAAAGCCTTCCCTTTGCATCTGGAACAGACCTGGCTTTAACTAAAGGCAAATTCTCCTCTCCAAATGGGAAACGAGCAGAAAATGCAACACATATGAGTAAAAACTCATGTGCATGAGAGTTCCTGTTCCTAGCAAATAATTATTACCTGCAGCAACAGGCAGCGCAGATCCTGCCTCTCTCTCTCCTCCCACCCCCTTTTTTCTTTTTCTCTTTTTTTTTTTTTTTTCCCTTGAATTACAGAATCAAAGGAAAACTAAGACCTTTTAGAGACATAAATGAAGCATTCCTGCTCTGGAATGGCATTGGCATCTGGACACGTGACAAAAGGCAGTTCAATACCTACTGTACCTATTTCTCAACCTCCCTAACAGCAAGCATGAATATTCTTGCCTTTCTTCTAGTTTACCAACAACACTTAAAGTCAAGTGTTCAGAAGTCCATTTCAATGGTTTTTGTTCTGGTTACATTACAGCAAATTGCTTTGATCTGGGGGAGGGAGGAGGAGGGGAGCCGAGAACATCTTAAGTTCACAAAGCCAAAAGCCAAGACGCACAAAACTGGAGCATTCCAAAGTTAAAAATAATCGTCTTTAAACTGCAAGAGCAGAGCCGTAATTTTGAGCAGTACAGCATGACATCATGGTTTATATGGGGCCAGCTCAATAAATCAAACCATGTCTAATTAGAGATCCTACTGCAAATCTACATTATTTGGACAAATAATTAAAACAGGACAGTCTGTAACACAAGCCAGATATGTTTACTAAAATATGTTCTTTTCAAACTTTTAGGCTCACTACTGCTTACAAAGCTTTCACATTTAGTAAATTATAGACCTCTAAGCTTTTATTTTAGGCTGACTTCACTTTCAAGGAATTCTTCAATTAACTTTACATTGCTTTAAGCTCTTCATCCAACGAGAAAACAATCTGTGGTTTCTTACTTCTTCCAGTGCCAATGGCTGCCCTCCACATTCGACTTACAGACTTGCTGGCTTTTTAGAGCCAGGGTCTGTTTGTCTAAAACCAGCCTAGTTGTCATAGCATTTTGACAAGTCCTCTGCAAAAGGAGAACAAAACTTTGTGGTGGGTTAACTGCTAAGAATAATGACGGTTGTTCTCACAACCTCAACAGAGGAGTGGCAAATTTAAGGAACACTCAGCAATAAACAGCGCTGAAAGCCCTGACTACCTGAGCTGCCCTTCTTTCTTACCTACCTCAATTTTTAATTTTCCAATTTCTACTTTTCTCAGTTTTTCTAAGATGTGTGCTTTTTTCTCAAATCTAAAAGCTATGACATACTCAAACATTTAAAGCCTAAAAAAACCCAGTGCTATCAAACATTACTATCTACAGATAGTCAGGACGCCTCTGGAATTGTAAATGCTGTGAAGACTTAACAATTATCAGTTACTGTGTAGATAATGTTAAATCAAGAGCCAAAGAGTTTAACAAAAAGTATGAGCTGAACAAAAGAGATAGGACTCATTCCTAAACTGCACATTTTTCCTCCTAGAGCTTGAGAGATTTGTATGTAACTTTTTAATCTCAGATTAAAAAAGAGAGGAGAGTGGGCAGCTCTTTTTCCTTTTCCTTCTGACATTTGGCTTGCTAAATGGACGAACATACAGAGGATTAGAAGAACTGTAAAGATGATGACTGAGGAGCAAAACGTTTGACACTGTCAACAAAAAAGGACTACACAAAAATGAGAGCTATGTCTATTAGTGAAGTATTCTACTGTTCAAATAGTTTTCTTCTACAGAACGTTAACCAAGCACAGATATGGAGAAAGTATCATTCACTTCTTAATACATAGATTTTAGATAAAAATAATCCAGAGGGTTTTAAAGGAATAAAAGCACATTAAATATTATATGCACCGCATAACGATGTTTATAAAGACATGGCAAACGCACCTCCCTCAACCACAGCCACCATAACCAGCATACCCTTAAACAGGAATACATCTTTCAGGCCTCCATTTGAAGTCTCTGTTACAACAAAAATGCATCAAACTTGTAAATTAAGAATTATTTTTTTGTTTTAAATTTAAGACTTTGTGGACAGAAATATTATGACTGACCTCTGTTAAGTGCAAGCATTTGGAGCCAGAGCCATTCAAACTCCCCTACGTTCTCAGTGCACAACAACAGATTTCTCAGGAAAAAAAAACCTATAACTATTTGGACATACTTCTGAAAGCAACAGTGAAAATTAAGAAAGCAGTCTTCTCAAAGTATCTATTTTTGCAATGTGTGCTTTTAAAGCACAATGCTTACGGAATGAAATACTTCAGTTCTCTTGTGTAAACTTGTACAGATTGTTTGCTATTGATCTTTTGAGTCATATTTTGGCAGTAAACTGGTATCCTTGTCGAAAATATAAGTACTACAGAGCAAGTGATGTAATCTACATCTATATTTAACTCATTTTTACTTTTTTTTTTGAAGAGGAAAACTCAGGAAAGGATATGAAAATCAAAGACAGGTGAAACAACAAAAAAACCCCAACCCAGAATATTTGTACTTAAATTTATTTAAAAATAAATAATCTGGACTCCATTTTTTTTTTTTCTGCAAATCATGAGCCTTGTGACAACAAAAACCTTCAGAAGAGATAAGATTGTTTGTTTGTAGAAACACGGCTCTTAAGTCATAGGAGAGAACTCAGACTAAAAAAAAGTAGTGTTTCTACCTGTACTCAAGATGTAGGACTACAAACTACTTTCTTAACTGAATGACATAAAGTGACTGTATAAAACCACAGCAAAAACTGATCTCAGGGAAGTGAAATCTACAGCTTTTTTTCACAGCAGATTCTTCTTTCCTGCCTGCCTCCATGCTACTGTCTATTCAGAAAAAAAAAGAAAGAAGAAAATTGCACTGTAGTGATGCCATCCATGTGGCCCAGGCTCGTGCTGTGTGTGCAGTACATTTACATGCACTGCATGCTGATGCAACATTCCCTCTTTACTTCCGTTGTGGCCCAAAGAAGGTCCCGCAATGTCCAGGTTTCTGGTCCTTTGTGGAGTACCTAACATTGCATGGCCATTTGGACAGAAGCAGGAAGAGCCTATGAAGGAGGGTAGCTGACAGAGGGAAACTAATGCAGTGCTCGACTGGTAATTAAAGCTTTGCACAGCCTCAAACTTTCAAATGTGACAAATCTTTAACCAACAAAAGAGATTGCCAGGAAAGGCCAACAGTGAGTGAGAGAAGAGAAAGAGTGCATGAGCAAGAGCGCCAGCGAGAGTGTGCGCAGGAGACGGATCACATTTGCTTCCTCCTTTCCTCCTCTCAGGTTTCTCCCATCGACTGAGAACCACTACCTAAGTGCTTGAATCTCTTCAAAGTCTGGCTACCCTAAAAGTAAGAACATAGTCAAGACCAATATGCAGAGAACAACTGGAGAAATCGTATCCTTTAAATCTGAGGTCAATGCTTTCTTACCTCTCTGAAGCAGGGACTCACTGATGTCAGCTTTTTCATACCTTTCCCTTACTCCTTCTCATGCCACCAGTGTCACTGCCTCTCTGCCCTCTCCTCCTTGTCATACTGCCTCCCACCTCTTCCTCATTGCGAACTGGGAACCAGTTGTGGGGGAAGGAGTCGACACAAGGACCAGCATCATGCACCCACTTCTGGGCAACTAGGAGCTTTGTCTCTTGGAATAACGCATCCCGAAATCCAGAGTTCATATGAGAACATCACTAATTGCCTTTCAGATGGAATGGCAAGGAAGAAGCATATTTAAGACCTGAGAAAATTAAAATTCACACAATATGCATTGACTTTATTAGAGGAAGAAACCCACGTAAAATCTGTTTGAATAATAAGCGAGAGATCTTTGCGTTACATTACACAAAGGATCAGACTTGATGGCTACAGAGAGTCCTTCTGACTAAGTCCTGACAATACAGATGCCAGAGAATTTTAAAGATCACGATTATTTCCTACTATGAATTACAGTTTCTTGTTTCAGTTTTGGTCTTCTAAAAACCAGACAAAACCCAAAGGAATATTATGCACACAGCAGCCCAGAGCCTGCCTTTAAATACTGTCCAAATGACATACTTCTTTGACCAAGGAGATAGCAATACCTCTGTTTCCATTAATTCTCTATTAAGAATCACAGGATTCAAATTGTTGATTTCCAGCATTAGCTCATGCCTGGGCCTCTCACTGATTAATTAAAACTGTATACGTATAGGAAAAAGGACAAAAAAGTAGAACTGAAATACTATGAACCAAGAGTGTCCCTGATAAAAGAAACGGACTGCTGTTCTCAGCTCCTTTCCATAGGTTGATTGTGAATTGTAACCAGACAAGATCTCCTTTTTCAAGCTTGCAGTAACTGGCAAACATGTCTAACGCGCAGGAAGTCATATTTATAGTTGCATTACTCTCCACAATATAGCAATTCTCTTGTAATCAGAAGTTGTCTCTAGGCCTGCTAAATGAAAGATCTTTTTCCTTGGGATTGCAGCCTTTTAACAGGAAGCTTCCAAATCTACAGCCAGTAACGGCTGTGGAAGGGAAAACACAGCACAGTACAGCCCCCACGTCGTTATTAGACAATAAACCCCAATCAATTCTAGAATCCTGGTATTGCAACTTGTGTTAGTTTCTCTGTGTTTAAGTTACAGTGTTTAACTTACCTACTTTTTGCTATCTAGCTTTAAATTCTTTTTGGACAGAGATAGATAAAGAAATTGCTACTAGATACGCTTCAGCCTATACATGGGCAGAACCTTTGAGCACGCAGATATTGCACAGGAAATCCGAAGCAGCGCACTCTGCTTCATTAAAGGCAAACCTATTTCAGACTTCTTCACACTACTGCAGGTGACAGTCAATAACTTGCTTGTGTGTTTGTACTGGCACTCTAGATATAGAAAATTATTACGAAAAAATCCAAACAGCTACGTGAAATTTTCAAATTCTCTTCCAGCAACCATGTCAGAGTGTTTAAAAGGGCACAGCACTAGCCTTGGCTGAGGATTCCCCCTGCTCCCTTAAACATAGAGAGAAAAGAATACCATTTTTTAAGGAAGACAGAAAAAGACATTAATACTTTACCACAGGAGAAATTCTTCAAAAGCAAAAAAAATCATCACAAAAGTCCTTTTTACCTAAAATTGAAAGAGAGAGAGGGGAAAGTAAATAAGATTAAGAATGATCCCTTGGAGCACTGCACCTTCAAAACACAAAGAATTACCAAGCAATATTTTACAGACATCATGACATCGTGGAACAAATCTAAAGAAAACAAGCTACACCAGAACAGGAAATTGCAATTTCTTTGAAACAATAATTAACCTTAAGAAGGAAACCACTACTAATATAAACAAACAAGCAATAAGGAAAACGTTTTACCACAGGGAAACCTGTCTTGAAGCAGTGGAACATGGGAATCTAGAAAGCGTTTGCCAGAAGCGATAGGTCTCTGAAGAAAATCAGAGCAATTCTGGATCTAAGGATCATGCACACGCAGGCTTCAAACAGGTCATCTTCAAGGTTTCAAAGAGGAGACTGGACCACCGGAAATCCAGCCACTTTTCAACAGAGGACTCTGATTTAAACTGAACGGGATCTCATACTGCTGGCACTTACACATAATCAAGCAGAGTTTGAAGAATATCTAGCAGGCTAAATTGCTTTTATAATCACAGCTTTTGACGCCCAATCCTTGGCATTTACAAATAACTACAGTTATAGTAAGCATCTTGGTGATTATTTCATTATCTTCAATGGGAAAAGATTAAAACTTGAACATTTTTCATCGGAAGATGACAATTTCAAAATTTTCCATGAGAAACATGCATACAAAATTGAAAACTGGTCTAATTTTTAGAATTTTAAATCATTACTTTTCACATAAAAACTTCATTCTCAAATTTCAAGTATTACTTTTTGCTTCTTTTTACTGCTTGCAATTCTTAAATAGTTGCAAGTGAGCAATAGTCCTCTTCTATTTACTGATATTCCAGTGGGAGAAAAGAAGTTCACAGGGGTGTAAGAAAGCTGTAACTAAAATAAATACTAAAAACAGAAACAATTTTTATTTCAGATGTTAAGTCAACTATCTGCAAGCAACAGCATTTCAGACTGTCCTTATTTGTTCTTGTTTATTACACTGGTGCCCTTTGTGGTTTCTAGTATTTTGGCAACTGGAACATACACAGTCAAGCTAGCAACACAACAGAAGTTTAGCAAAGGCAACCATAATTTGATTTTAAAACACCAACAGAGAATGGAGCAAGCAGCTCTACGAACAGTGGAACCAACGTGGTTTTGCTTCCTATGAACTTGTGTTCTCTAGGGATTCGAAAAACCTTCAGTAGGTCCACAAGCTCCCACTAAGATCTCTCTTTTCTACCTGGGAAGCCATTCTCATGAAATTTATTGAAACTAAGGATCATCAAAATCTCTGTTTCTCAACTGGTCCATCCCCATCACTGCGAATGACTGTCAGAAAGACTGATTAAAGTCTTTCTTCTCTAGAAGAACAAGCCAACGAGAGAAGTACCAGATCCAGTACTGTCACATAGAGTCATTCAATTTTTACAAAGTGTCATTTAACTAAGAAGAACTTCCTGTTCTTGGAACCAGCTTCTTAACACTATAGCAGCGTTGGGTTTTGTGACTTTTTGTTATCTTCTACACGCATTCAAGAGGATCACTACAAGAGAAAAACCTTCATACAATGCTAGAACAGAAGCTTAGTCAGCAAACTCCAATACTTACCTACAAGGAGATTTTAGTAAAGTCAGAAATTGGAAATATTTGTTATGGCGATCTGAAACATAAATAGACCACCCATGCCGCATCACCCTCACAAAATGAGGTTTTTTCCTATCTCTTCTAAAGGGATTAGGGAAATGGAAATTTCCAAAGCCAGACAAATGGCAGAAAATAACACATACAAATTAAGAATGTCACAGAGTTGCACTCAGGAAGTTTAAGAGATTAACTCTGGAAACACCTTCTCAAATGGGAAAATGGTGGCAGCAGCAATCACGGGAGATGAGGGAAAGTCAAGCCTATCTAAAAACAAGACAAACCCTCAATTCCGAGGAGGAAACTTAGAGCAAGAATGAAGGAAGATCACTGATGGTTAAATCACACACTTTTCTCACGCTGTTAAACCAAAGAGCAACAGTGCATTCAGAAACCCTCTGCATTACCCTGTAGCCATCTACCTACTTGAGTTCACTGGGGGCTCCCAGGTAGCTAAGTGGCAAGTCAGAAAGCTCAAAAGGTCGGTGACAGCCCTGTCTTGAAGTCCAGGCAGACCATCGATGTACCGGGAACAAAGGCTTTGCTTCTGCGAAAGATCTGATGGAGGCAGAGTCTCAAAAGAACTGCAAGAAATCTCAAGGCAGAGACGGTGTCTGGGCCCTTCTCAAAAGACAGAGGGAGCCAAAGGCTCCGGGCACAGACCTCTGCACTGCTGTTCCACTGCATCATGAGCATGAATCTTCTCTCTTTGACACGTGATGCCTTCACAGCACAACCTTTGAGCATCATTCCTACCTCTGAGATCACAATTTTCCTCAATACTACTTGTTCTATTCTATTCTGTTCTGTTCTAAAACAGAAAAAACAACACTCAGATTCCCCACATCCTTCTGGTATCTTGTAATGAGAGATTCCTCAACTGATGAACGGATATCAAGAACATGCCAAATCTGCAAGCAGATTTGAAGAAGTATTTCTATGCACTCTCCCTGGAAGATAAGGTGCTGACACTCAAAGAGTTTGCTGTAGGCGTCCTATAGTCCTGGTACGATTAACACCCGGTATCTTTGACACCAGAAAAGGTCATAGGAAGAAAGGCATACGAAGAAAAATAAAATACTAACTCTTCACTGTTTTGGAGACTTCACAGGGCTTTTTCTGAATACGTAGGGCTCTAATGTTGGCCTTTTGAATCCCCCAGGCATGTTGATCTTTGGCAAAATACGAGGTAAAAACTACTGAAGTACCAAAAAGACCAAACAAAGCACTTGGAGAAAGTTACCTAGCTGCACACAGCAACAAACAGTCACCTGCAGTTTCATCAGACAAGCTTTCTGAAGCTTGACAACACATTATAAATGCCAACCAAAGAGAAGCATGTGCAGAAGTCACATTAATCCTCAGGTAAATCTAGATTTAAGTAGCCCAGTAAATAAGACTATAAACCATAGTTCTGGCCATTTAACCCACTTAGTTGTTTTGGCTTGGTACACTTGTTATTGGGCCACCTGAGCCAGGACACTGCTGCTAACATCTGTTTCCTGTCTCTTGGGCCCTTCCTCAATCAGAGCTTACTCGGGATTCTGGAATTTGAGCAAGGCAATGAGCTGGATGAAGCTCCTTCTCTCTCCACACTGTTTGCTGCTTTGAGCAACTACATCTTGACATGAACTGGAGGACGGGCAATGTCCTGCCTCATAAACCTGCAGGAGAAGTGAAGGTACAGGTTTACAGAAGTTGTTTAAAGACAGTGTCTTTTTTCACTTCTACTTCATTCTGTGCCTTTCCATTTTGAAAAAGAAACTTTAAAGCTTTGCTTGATTCATTTTCTAGTTGAAAGCTCAAAAGAAGAGAGGTTTAGATGAAAATCAGTTCTACAGCCGAGGTGCTGGCTATTTAGCCAGAAGAAAACAAAAGCCAGAAATACCATTTCACTGCTTAAGCTGAAAGACAGATTCTAGATACACAGCTTACACAAAGGCACGCGTCAAACAATGTGCTTCATTTTTGCTTAAACACTGAGTCACTGAATAAATTCTACGTTACTCGTTTATGTAAACAGTTCCTTTAAAAGCAGCAAAATGAAATACAGACAACATTAAGCTGGATATGAGCTTCTGCCATCCCCATTCAGGCATCTGGGTAATTATAACCATTAACTCCATTAGCATATAGTGCAATGTAGGCAAAATGTGCTGCATGTTGCATTAGAGAACTTTTTTTTTTTTTTAAGATTTTTTTTAAAGATACGTTCACATCCAGAATTTACTCATGTAGCGCACCTTTTGAGACTGGCAGATCGTAGGATGAGTTTGTTTTCCTTTAAGATATGTTTGGTAACTGTAATCAGAAAGCGCACATAAAGTTTTATCTCCGGCATCAGTATGGCCTTTATTAGAAGTAGTCGAGAGGTATGCCTTAGAGAAATGAGTTGGTTGTGTTTTTTTTCCTGGCTAATTATTCCCTTTGACCATTCTTTTTCTCTTAAGGGAATGTTATTTCCAAGAAATGTCACTTATCTAAGTATCAAGGTTGTTTACATTCTACACAAATGTTATGTTCTCAAGCTTTCATTTTCGAAAATGTCAAAAAGTAAGGAGGATGATGGTGCGCTTGTAAAAACATTCTTTATTAACAGAATGAGTCTCATGGCATTTTAGGTTTCCCACAAGACATTTTTGTGTCTATCATTGTAGAACTTTTTCCCACACATCGTGTTCCTGATATAGGCTTTGGCAGGTTGCAAGATATGAGCTGGCTGGAAAATGATAGCTTGTTTTCAGCATAACCTTCTACTGTTAAACATTAAGCAGTTTTTGCACAAGATAATTCAGACGGAGTAGCACACAGAACAGAAGACAGTTTTAGTTGAGGAAACTTGAAGTCCTGAAGGATGGCAAAGACTTCGCGACAGTTTCACAGAAAAACAAAGGAATCTTGAAAAAGTAACCAGCATTTTTTGCAGATTCAACACTATATTCATTCTGGTCTATTAAGAGAGACTTGAGAGCATTTGACAGAACACTTTCTAGCAAGCTTAGTGGAACATCAATACAGACACTCTACAAGGAACCTGTAGCTAAAGGGCACACATACACAAATAGCAGAACAAATACTGATCTTCAGGGAAATACTTCAAGAAACACTTCTTTCTTCAGAGGTCCAGTCAGCCAGCCCACAACAAGGGGAATGACCAAGACTTCAAAGTGTATCAGAGAACACGACCACATGTTTTCTTGATCAGTAAGATAAATTTCTCAGCCACTCCGTCAAGGAATCAATAGATGGGCCAAATTTGACGCGAACAGTTGTACCTGCAGCCCAAGGAAGTTTCAAAAGCTGGCGACAGCATCACAAACTTGCCATTTTTATTTTGTAAGCTTGTACCTGTGCAAATACACACGAAGAAATAGGAGGCTCTACCGACAGACAGCAACTGATTCATGGTGCTGTTGCAAAGCTTACTAATGTCATAACACTATCATTGCTAAACCCGTGAACGTGAAAAAGACTTTAGTTGACAAAAATCAGAATTCACATCAGGACAGAGAAAGTTCCTAAAGCTGCCTGGACCACAGATACCTAATGGTGCTTTTCATTTAGCGTTATGGTCAGCTATCTGTAAAAAGTGTATTTACTGTTTCATAAACATAGCGTTTAAAACAAAAGTGCTTCTAATCAGATCTGGCAGGAAAGGGAGAAATGCATACATAGAATGAGGTAAGTGTGATCTTGCCCAGCTGAAGAACAGGGAATGGCAGGGCTTCAGGCCATGACTCACACAGACACTAAACAGTAGAAAGCTACAGATAATTCTCAGGTAAACTTTGCATGAGCCACTACGTCATCCTTCTCTGCCCTTCCTGCATTAATCATGTCATTAGTGACCTGACGCAGCTCGAGAAGAATGTCTGATTTACAGGGAGCAGAGCAATGCTAACAGAACAAACACTTTGGCAGGTCAAAAAAGGAAAGACCAACCTAAATTTCATTTTAGTTCAAACCACACCCTAGAAGAACGAGAAAACTAGGAAAAAGAAAAACCAAACCCAAAAAAAAGTTATCTTCCCACTGTGAGATTGCGTACTTTGTTGAAAGTTCCTGATGAACCAGTTACTGAGAGTACAAATATGAAGGATATGCAAGAGCACACGGATAAAGAACCAGTCTGAACAGGTACCTAAACAAAGCAAAGAAGAAAAAAACCCCAAGCTTTCTTTTGAAGTTTTCATCCCAGTTACGTAATTTCCACACTAGTCTAGATGTTCTTAAACATCTTTTACAGCACACAGTTGTGAATCAATTGTACAGTGAGTACAAAGCGTACTATTAGGAAAGATTCATGCCCCTGCCAGGTATCTTGGTTACTTCACTTTAATTAAGAAGGACAAGGGGAAATACTGGGGCAAGAAAAAAAAAAAAAAAGTAAAATTTCCGAATTTATTTTTAAAATTATTACTCACTCTGAATTGATAGCAGTCAATTTAACAAATGTGGCTATTGTTTAAAATATTGTATATGGCTATTTCACCTTAAACATCTCAAAAAAAGTAAACGTCATTTGAAGGAAGGGCAGATCACTTCCATTCACTCTGAAGCAAATAAAAACCCCTGTAGATTACTTTAAAAGCAGAATGAAATTATCCTTAAGTTTCTTGAAGCAAAGAAAACTATCACCCAAAACATGTAAGGGGTGCAGGCAGCAGCAGCAGCTGCGTTAGAAGAAGTCCACAAGAGCCATTTCACTGTAGCAATTCTCAGAAGAGCATCCACAGCACATGTGTGCTGAAGTCTCTCTAAGCATACGGAAACCCCACTGCTTATGGGGTTTTGTTTGGGTTCTCATGACTTCATCTGCTTCTAAGTGTTCTTAAGTAGGCTGTCTAATTTCTTAATGTTTCCTTCCCATAGAACACTCCCTTTTCGCTCACTTTCCTCTCGTTTTATCTTTGCATCAATCCTGTGAACTGCCAAATTGATTTCTTAGCTTCATGACTTTAAACCACAGCGTTGCACATCTACTTTCTATCATAAAGCAAAGCTCTAGAAATTGAAAAGCAAAAGTCAGAAAAAACTATTTTGTCTCTCTCCTCCTTTCCTCCTTTGTCTTGGACCCACTATGATGGCTGCATGTGAACTACTGATACCTAAATGTGTCACCTCAGTTAAAAGCAGCTGTTTTGTTCTTACTGGTTATTCATGGCATCCTCCTCTCAATATTAAAAGTAACATACAAAATATTACCAATTTTATAGCTAAACTGTTAATACATCAAAACATTAGTGGAATGCAAAATAACAAAGAAAAGATAACATTCACCTTCTGACACCGATTTGTAAAGCTGCTTCGCAGTGCCATGACATTAGGCCTAAATCTCTCATTAATATTTAAATCAAGATGTTTTGAAGGTTTTCTCAACTTATGTAAATGGGCATGTTCCTTTCCTGGCTTCTTGCATGAAAGCCAACATTGGCTTGAGAGAAGCAAAAAACTGTTTTGTCCCTGATGGTTGTTCAATGTCAAATGCAGAAAAACGACTAGTAACCCTAAATTTGAAATAGGCAGCAATCTGCCTTACAATTATTTCCTTTCTCATCAGTTTTTTGGAGGTCAGCTAAAAACTACGTGGGCAACAGTGAAACATCTCTCAGACGAGTCTTTATGTAGATAAACATGATTTGCCAGAAAACGGTAGGCTAGTAAGAGTGATCTGTTTGTCCTTCATTCAGCAAAGGTGTTAAGGACAGTTTCACAACTTTGGTTTATTTTGAGAGGAGCAGGGGTGTCTGGTTTGTTCTTTTTTTTAATTTAAGACCTTCTGAAAAAAAAAAAAAATCTAGAGATACAATGCCAACAGCTTAATGCATATTCTATAGTGTATATGAGCACCCTGGGGAAAACCTGCACTCAAACAAACAGACTGCATCTTCCCCTGCCCTGAGGAGCATAAACCAGTCTCACAGTTTACACCTAATCTAATGGTGACTTTCAAAACAAACACATTTCAGATACATCTAGCAAAGACTCCTTTTCCCACTCTGCATCCAAAGCTTTCTCTTGAGAAAAAGGCCTTCTTCCCTGACAGACTTCAAGGTTATCTTTCAAATCTGCCAATAGCTTGCATTACATAGTACACCTAAGAATTTTAAACTGACCTTTGTGCCCTCTGAGAAAGCCGTCAGTGCGTTCCAAACAACTCACGCATGCTCAGCAGAAAGCCAAAGCTCCCAGAAACTCTCTCGGATACGTAATATACCTGTCCCATGGGGTGGGACTGTGTGTGCCTCTATGTGCACACAAAGGGTGAAAAGACCTTTCCACAGTCTTGAATACCCCACAGCACACATCTGGTCCTTAGAGGCCTTTCCCTACTCCTTGTTCTGTGGCACTGCTTCCTTCCATGTCCACATCTAAAACGAGTCTCAAAAATTTACTCACAGCTTGGAAGCAACGCGCACGTGCACTTTGCCAGCACAGGCTGTAGAAAGGGAAGGAGGAAGAACACCCACAAACCACTTACGCCGCACACCTAGTGTCGCGAGGCTGCGGGGATGGCAGCAGGCAGTATGAGTGCCTCCCCCAGGAAGCTGCACTTTCCCCAAGGGAGCACGCAGCAGAGCCTGCACGGCTGTTGTGTGTCCCATGCAAACGCAGAGTTTTCTGACGGTGGGAACTGAATCTGATACCTCCTGCCAACTCAAAAAAATCTATCCCTAGTGAGGAAAAACAAAAACAAAGATACAAAACAGACAATGGCTATAGAGACTCCAGAGGAATGTAATAACAAAAGGCAACAGAAGTAGTGTGACAAGGGTTCCTTAATGGGTCAAAAACCAGGCTGACATGACTCAGACACAGAATCAAACCCCAGCAAGATTGCCTTAAATCTCCTTCAGAGATTGCAGGCCTTCATGCAGTTTGTATTCAAGTTCTCTTGGGACCATTAAAAGAGCTCTATCTGCTCTTTCACCTCTCGATCAGAAGGGCACCCTACCAAAGCAGGGCAGCATCGCTCACCCCCTTTAGCACAGCAGAAAAAGGCTCAGAAGCATCAAGCTGTACCCTCTTGATGAAGGGCAGTGAGTCAGAGCAGAGCACAAACAACTTCTACCAAACTGCCACTACTGCCATGCAAACGGTTTTCTTAAAGTGACTGTAAAACTACAGGAAGAAAACGCTGGTCAACAGAAGTTTGTACAACTACTACTAAAAGAGCACATAAACAGGCTATAAATGCGGAGAGAAGTGACAACACTGGAGTGACTTGGGTATTTTATCCCATTCGTTCACAGGAAAGCATGTCTAACCATCTTAAATACAGCCTTGCTCCTTCGAAACACTACCTACCTTTGCCACTACTAGGAAGCAGGGCTTTCACGCACCCTATGTACTTCAGCTTATTTATTAATGCATATGGTGGTGTCATTCCAAATAGGCAAGACAGCAGTATGTTGTGACTTTGAGCATTTCTACATTCATGTGTAACTAGCCACAAAATGGACACCTTCGACCCATCCATGCCAGGCCTTCTCTCAATTATCCACTTTAAATAGCTCAGTAACACAAAGGTTAAAACATTAATTCAACAAAAAACTCAATTCCTTAGTCACAATGATTCTTTTAAAAATAAATAAATAAATCCATGAGAAGAGTAGGACTTCTTACTTAAACAATCCACAGATTTTCAAACAGAGCTTTCTGAGCAGTAAAACGCTGTCTTTCTTGATGTACTAGTGCACTATGAAACAGCCTTTGAAGGGGACGGTCACAACAGTTAGTTTCTTTCAGATTACCAGATCAGGTGCCGAATTCTTCTATATATTTGATGGGGAGGTAAATGCCTACAAGAGTGCTTCAGCTGGATGCCTAAAGATGAAGGAGAAAGACCAGAATACACTGAGATCAAAAAGGGACAGTCACGGACCTGGCAGGAATTATGAACTGAGCAGAACAGAAACCCACCACATTTTGGACAAGTGTGAGACACGGAACAGACCTCTCTACGGTTGCCAGAAAAGCAACTGAAAGCCAAAAATTAAACTTGCTGCAAACCATTACTCAAAGAGTGACTCAAAATAGAAAAGAGTTATTTGGTTCTTAAATAAAATACTATGACAACGTGTCAAGAAGCATTACACTGTCATAGTATGACTTAAGTATTTGTGAAAGCTATGAAAAAGTTTCCTTTCTCCACGCTTGGAGAGTTGAATTCTAGCAAGAAATCCTTGAGATCCTGGTATTCGGCATATTGGACAAGTCTTAGCAAGTGCACCAACTCACATCTGGTATTGTCTTAATACTCCCTGCTCTGACTAAAGACAAAAAAGAACCATAAAGCATCTAATACTGAAAATCAGGAAAAGATTTTTCTTCCTCTCCTTTGAAGCAGAAGCACAGAATTTAGCCAAACCTAACCCAATATACCTTGAAGAAAAACAAACAAAAAACCTTAAATAAAACATTTAACTTCATTGTTAACAAGAAAACGAGTTAAACGTCTTGTGGTAAATCACCTTGAAAAGTCAAAGAGACAGACTGATGAATCGACATCCTTTTCCATATCTTACCTCGCTAGATGATTTTTTTGAGAGGTATATTTACACAACACTTCACAGAAACTTTCCTAATCGGAAAACAATCAATTGTTTTAACCAATAATTAGTAAAACAGGATTCTGGTTTTCTCTCTCTCCTGTGAGTTCATCATTAACTCTTTAGTAATTAAAGGAAGTTTCTCAAAAGGTTAGCCCTTTTTTATTTTAGAGACTAAATTCCATGCTTCACTGTCACAACTTAGGAGACTGAATCAGAAAGCCACTATAGATCCAAAATCTATCACCTGTAATGTTAAAAAGCAAAAATACAAAAAATATAAGTGAAAGCACAGGGCATCTATAGTTTTAGAAACTCCAAAATGCTTCTTTTGTTAAGCAGTGTTGTATTACAGACATTATAGTATTTGTTATCTTACTATAATAGCTAATAGAAAAGTGGTCAAACGGCACGTTACCTGAAAAAGTATGAGGAAGACTATCATGGAGTACTTGAGATACCCGACATCAACATGGGAGAAAAGAGACAATTCACTACAACCAAAAAGCAGTGGAAAATCAACATAGCCTGGTAGAAGTTTAGAAATCTGAGAGTTCAAGAAAGAGTTATCCAGAACACATGAACTAACCCAGACTAACTGGTGCCTTCTCCCTCTACTCTGTCATTATCTATCAGTAATAGATGGTTTAATACTAGAAATATATTACGTGGTTTTCACTCTTGGCAATAACGTCCAGAAATAGCAGGCATATATAAAATATAATTCAGTTTGAAACAACTGTGTGTGTATATTAAATGAATTGCTACCAGAAAATAACAAAAATGCCTTCCTGAGTCCAAATAATCTCATTTTTCTTCCCTTTCTCTTCTGTTACATCCTTGGATCATCTTCTAAAAACACAGATCATGCTCTTTTCATTCCTCAGCATGTGGCAGGCCTGAGCTCAGTTTCACTCATGTCTTCCTCCCAGTAGCCTGACTTCATCTCCTCTTGCACCTCATCTGAGGTCCTTGGTCACATCTCCGTAAAAAAGACAAACTGCTGCTAGTATACTGTTCAACACCACTACCATGGCATTCTTTCCCCTCCCACAGCTGCCTGGCTGTGGGCTACACTTTTCAAAGGGTCCTTCAAGATCGGTGACTTATCTTCACGACCTGGTGAATTCCCAAAGATTAAATTCTCTACCTAAGTTCTAGCAGCTAGAATTTGCTCACTCCCTACCAACGCAAACAAATATTTTTGAAACTATAGGAGAATGCAGGGAAAAGTACAGAAGAAACAAGTCTTTAAATGAAACAAAAATCAGAGATAAAACAGCAGTGCTTTATTTTAATATTCTTACAGCCATCTGCTAGACTTCATAATCAGAAGAGCACATAATTCATGTGCAACAGTTTGAAGGGTAGAATCTTTACTGGATCTGGTCTAACCCTTAATAAACTATTTTATACAAATTTATTAAGTTAATGCTGAAGTAATGACCTCCGAAGTCAAAAGAAATCTCTCAAGCAATATTCACTTACGTTTGTTAAGAGCACCCAACACAATGGACTTTTGAATTTTATTGCAGATTCATACTACAAGAGAGACGATTCTGGACACAACTAAGAGGAAATTTAGGGAAAATATCCCTAACTATCAGTGGAACAGCTCTGAACTGGTAGGAATTATTTTTATTTGCATGTTTTTAAGTGGGTGCTACTGAAAAATATAAATAAAATATAAGCTCATTTCTCCTGTATGAATTTTTCAACGAGATGAAAATAATAGGAATCTGTACATATAGGACGCTTTTTGCAGGTAAATTGATAGACTGAGTAGCGAAAAATGATAAATAGTTAAAAAAACAAACCATTCCTACTTTCTTGGCAAAAATTTGGAAGACTTTCTCACACCTCCTACACATAGTGGGCATTGCTCTATTTATCCAGTTCTTTTAAATTCTAAGTCATAGAATGCAGTGGGGGGGAAAAAAAAAAAACTAATTTTGCTCTGCTTACTAGAGAACTCTTAGTTGATTAAACTAATTAAAAGCTTGTTAGACATCAAATCAGTCTTTGAATGTAAACGTGATAACGTATTCTAAGTAGATCTATATTTCTCCTATACTATTTCTTCAAGTCAAAGCCCCCCCCTTAAATATAGCAAACAAAACTATCAAAAAAGTATGTGAATCCTCCAGATGTTTAAAAAGTAGGTTCATCTAGCCAAGAATGTAATTATATTAAATACATACAGCGTTTAACTCATCTGCTTTTGCCATTTGCACAGTAGAACAACAAGCAATGGGGGTTTTGGACCAAAATAATGTTTCTGTAAACACATTCTGGATTTTCACTGTTCCATTTAAATTAACATGGATCTTGCGGTAAGCAGCCCTGGGAGAGAGCACGTTTCTGATGTCTTTGCATGAAACACATGCCTTCCTGAAATGCTTCCTGTCTTGCACCCGTTTTTGGATATTATCACCGTTGTCTGACAAGGATGAGGTCAGCTAGGATTGTAAGGATACTTTACAGCAGCTGTTGGGCATTTCTTTGAAACTCCACAAGCCTTTAACTCCTTAACTGCCTCACCAAAACAGACCCTGTAGTCTTGCAGGAACACTGGAATAATGACTTTTCGGGGTTCACAGGATGCTGTCCACTGAACAGTCTCGAAGTGCTTAACGGAGGGAAATAAAAGAGTAGGCTTTTCAGGTGGGCAAAAATGAGAAAGAACACCAACGTGACATGTCGTGCACTTGAGCATTACCACCTTTGCAGCAGCCAGGCCCAAACAGAGCTGGGGAAGCAAGACAACATCA
Organism: Tauraco erythrolophus; assembly: GCF_009769465.1. Taxonomy (NCBI): domain Eukaryota; kingdom Metazoa; phylum Chordata; class Aves; order Musophagiformes; family Musophagidae; genus Tauraco; species Tauraco erythrolophus. Next base: position 9,001,635 of record NC_141465.1, read on the forward strand.
TTTATGCAGAAGAAAGTGAGACATTGTGCTTGAAAAACAGCAGACAGCCAGGCTTAAAATGGTGAGGTTTATCAGCGTTCTCCCACAGAGACACACTTGGCGGACTCTCAGCAAATAAAACTGTCCAGTTGCTCAGCAAGACCAATAAAGCTGAACTAAACCTGTATCAGCAGCAAAGAGTACTCTGAATTTGCACAGAACTTAGTTATAATGCCACACAACAAACTTCTGTCCCCAACACTCTCATAAAACTTCCTGATGTTTTAAAACTAGTTGTCTCAGGTCAGATGGATTGTCAGAAACCTTCTAAATTCATTTAAGAAGCTCTATTTGCACAATCACTAACACGAGCTCTGTGTATGAGTGAATCTTTCAGTACAAAAAAATTTGATCTGTATCAATCATGCCCATATTTCCAATAAATGAGCCAAAATTTGCACCCATGTTATACTGTCTGTGGGAGGACAGACAGAGCCATAATGATGCAGACTGATGAAATCTGGCATACAAGCTTTGCTTGTATAAAAGTTAATGTGCTAGATTTTTTTTTTAATAGAGTAGAAGGTTCCACTCATGGTGTAAATTTACTCCTGATCAGTTCACTGAACTGCACGGCCACCATTTCCATTTGAGAAGCTTTAAGATGACATGGATTTACCGCATCACCAAACCAAAGTGTCTTTGTTGCTTTTTGACACAGTGTGTAAGAGTAGAACAGCTCTGCATCACACCACAATCTGTCCAACTCAGGCACCAGAAGAGGCCGTGAGAGAACAGCAACTGGGACCGCACAGTATGTTTTAAAAAGGCTCAATTACGAGACTGATGAGAGACAAAAAGACTGTGACCATGTGGCACAAATGTCCTGATAAGACGTGACTTCCATGGCTTCTTACTTTCCTTTTTCACTATATGTTCACAGGTGTCGTGCGCATCCTCCTCCTTTTGTACAGTGAACCTAGTCTACATCTAGGTTTACGTCCTTGTTTCAAGAATACCATGATGATTTCGTAAATTAAATCATGATTTAGTTAAAATATTAAGGTTGGCATAGTTTTAAAAGAGCATGTTCCTCCTTTGGCTGCGCGCCCATCACATTTCGCAGGGTTTTGGCAGCAAGAAACTTAGCTCATCTTTTATCATACTGTAACACTTCAGAGTGCATACCAGATCGAAGAAAGCATTTACAAACTCAACTTGAAAAAAAAAAAGAAATGGAAAAAATCTTTCAGAAAACTGATATTGTCTTGCAAAAAAATCTCTGTATGCCTTTGGCTGCTTCTGTCCCCACCTGAGCCAGGGCGTATCCACATGCAGGAAGTTATGCGTGTGCCTGCAGGTCTGCGGGGCAACCCTCTGCGCCTCCTTCCAAACGGCAACTTTCCAAAAAGCAGTTGCCACTGCGTACCTTACTGTGCACAATAAGTCAAGTTAAAGGCTGAGAAGCGAGTCAACACGCAAGAAATTAGCTCAATTTTGCCTACAGTAAAAACTAAGGACAACACAAAGACAAAGGCAAAAGTAAGCAATTCCCAATAACTTCACCCGGCTTGAGAATCAAATCGCAGCCTCGTAACACTGCACCGAGGTGTGCTGTAATAAACATTACACTGCTCTCAACTAAAGAATTATTTACACCAACCTGGCATCATCATTGTCAGTAGAAGATCTCTTCCTGCCCCCTTTTTTTTAAGCTGGCCAGGTCTCAGTGTCGAACTACAGGTTGGCTCAAATTTCTGTTTGCACCTGGCAATGGACAGTTTTGCTTTTTGGATGAGCTAAAGCCTGATAATCAGCGATATCAAACAAGTAGCTCCTTTGTAAAATCCCATGATTCTGTAGCTATGGACAACTAATGGAAAAGGCCTGAAAGCTGAACGTGGTGTAAAAGAGATGAGTCAAAGCAAGTTGTTTTTTTTCCCTCCAAGCCATAAACAAAAACATCAGATGCAAGTGGCGTGTTAGGATGCTATATTTAAAGGCCACAGAGAAGTAGCAAGATGGCATGGGCATGCTTTCTTTAAGCCGGTATCATTATGTAGCATCACATTTCACATTCATAGGACTGAGGGTTTATTTTGTTTATTTTTGGCTAGATTTTAAACCAAGTAATTTAGCGCAGAGAAGAGACAGATGGACTTGAGTAAGGAAAAACTGTGGTTCCCAACAAAGAATTTTCAAGTTAATTGGTCATTACATACGTTTTAAGTCAATGTTTCAGTGGATACAGCAATTTTGAGTCAAAAATCAGGTAAGTTTTGTGGAAAGCAAAAGATAAAGGAGTAACACTGTATTCCACTTTTTCTGGCATCTCACGGCAATCAGTGTTCTCTGCCACAAGAAGATACACGAGTTGACAAAGCTCAACTAAAAACTAGGCAAAAATATTATCTCTAGCTAAATGGGCAAAATTGTCCATTTTCATAGATTTTCCCCCTCCCCTCTCTTCTCAGCTGAAGAAAATATATTTCTGCAAACGACATGATGAAGGAGTAACATCTACAGGCAAGGTGGCAGAGCACACAGGTAACAGGGAATGTACAGCATAAGACTCTCACAGCTTCTGCCCAGCATTCATAAGTTGTCAGAGGCCTTCTTTTAGCCTGAATTTCTGAATAGGCATTAAAAATTCACTTGGGAAGAAATTGTTTCAGAAACCTTGTGCAAGGGTCAAACCTTCCCACCTCCAGAAACCTAAAAGAACCAGCTTTTGAGAATTATGCATTTACCAGTAATACCGTCTTTGTCGTTTTAGCATAAGAGTACATTCACAAAGTCAATGCCTTGCAGTTTCTATTAGCTTACATCTCCAGCTTTATAGATCAAACAAGACTTACTAAATACTAGGAATCAAGATAGTATTTCTCAAAGTCAAAAATTAAAATATATATACTATTGTTTACATTTGGTGTTCAGTTGCCCTCAGTTTCCTTCTTTTTCCATAGCTATAATGATTAAATATATATTTACTGATTTTTATATATATATTATTTTAAAAAAATAAAAATATAAGAAGGAACTAATTAAATGATAATAGACAGAAACATTTTGGGGTTTGAAACAATTGCAAAAGCTACCATGTTCCTGCAGGCTCAAATAACAACTCAAATTAGTTTGTCTTGTGTTCTGTACAGATTGGCACCTAACTCTTGAGATGCAAGCAACATGTTCTTTAGGAACAAATTATCTTTGATGAAGTGGGGGGAAATTGTCCAATTTTACAAGCATTTTATTAATTTTAGCCCTTACTTACTGATGAATCATGGACTTCACCTTAATCTAGCTTTAAGTGCCTATAATTGGCCTTTTCATATACCTACTGTAAGGCTTACGCAGAGGTACCTTAGTGTTAAAGAGGTCAGGGAGAGAACAACGGAAACTGTTGGAAGATCTAAAAGACTCTAAACTGTGCAGAAAATCCAGTCTGAGAGTGAAAAAGAAAATACATTAAAAGAAACTAATAGCTACAGTTACTTCACCTGATGTATGCAGGTTGATTTAAAATGTTCATAGCACCCTTCAGCAGAGAGTATCACAATACTTATCCTAAAACATTTGTAGTTTTAGGCATGCAAATGTTCATGGGTTCACTCGGTTGAACAAAAGCAGACAGTAGCAAGAAGGAGAAGAGGAGAAGAGAAGAGCCTGGAGAAGAGAAGGCTCCGGAGTGATCTTATAGCAGCTTTCCAGTACCTAAAGGGGGCCTACAGGAAAGCTGGAGAGGGACTTTTTACAAGTGCGTGTAGTGACAAGACAAGGGGCAATGGATTCAAACTGAAAGAGGGGAGATTTAGATTAGATACTCGGAAGAAATTCTTTGCTCTGAGGATAGTGAGGCACTGGAACTGGTTGCCCAGAGAACTTGTGGATGCCCCATCCCTGGAAGTGTTCAAGGCCAGGCTGGATGAGGCTTTGAGCAACTTGGTGTAGTGGAAGGTGTCCCAGCCCATGGCAGGGGTGTTGGAACTAGATGATCTTTGAGGTCCCTTCCAACCCTAACCATTTTATGATTCTAAGGAAGCCTGAATCGTTTTGCCAAAGCTAACAGGAAGGCAACCCCTGACAGCTTGGGTGCAAGTTCTGCTCTGGAAATCTAAGGACCAGGAAATATAAATGAGAGAAAAGCTTCACGAAGGCTTACGAGGTCTGTGAAATAATTTCCAAAGGAATGGAGAGGAAGTCTCATCTCTCGTGATACCTAAAACTACATGGAACAAAACAGTGGAAAGTAACCCAAGGAAAAAGCTAGCACTAGCAAGTTGACTGGCTATACAGAATACATTTTTTTCTTGCATCTCTGACTTCTATTAACATTTTTGTGGCTTTTGAGGCAGCAAGGTAGGAGCTTTGGTTTATACTCCATAAACACAAGCCAAAAGCCTCCCACAGTTCCATTTGGTAACGTCGGCTTAACATGCTCAAATACACACAGACTTCTGACAATGAGTCAAGTTCCCACTCAAACATCAACTATGCCAAAAAACGCCCAAGATTATTTCAACTAATAAACACTTGGTTATAATACATGTCAAATCAACTTGGTCTTTACATCAATTTAATTGCCTCTTACCACAACCGTTGCCTAAGCTGTAGTGTGCTGCAGGAAGCACCGAAAGATAAAGGCGATTGAAAACATTCTCACAGTGCTCCTCTGACTGTCATCACTTCCGTGGTTGCACTAAGCGAAGGACTCTTCACTAGCAAAGAGATTCTCCAGCAACCGGGCTTATGTTGTGAAAATAATTTTAAGCATGTCAACGTTCTGACTCCCGAAGACTAGAATTTGGGACAACTATCGCACCAAAATTAAGTTCTTAAAGGAAAGTTCAAAGCCTTATATCCTGTCACAGTACAGTTTCAAAGCCCTCTCTAAATACTGTCCTTTGATTCATCCTTCATAGTGTCACTCTTAGAAAAGACATCTCTTCATGAGAAATACAATACTTGAAAAACTGCACAATGTTACCCCAATTTATACAGATGCTGTTCATTAGCATATTTATCCCCTTCTAAAACTGTGACATTTGGACTTCAGATTTTTCCAAATTTCGTTCCAACTCCCCTGCTGAGTTTGTATACCAAGCATTAAAAAGACAAGCAAAGTGAAAAACAAAACCAAAAAATTCAACACAAGGACACAACCAAAGTGTAAAGTAACTTGTGATATGTTGGATTTATAGATCCTGAAATGGTTTTATCCACGATTGTTCTTTCCAGAATTCCATATGTAGTTACGGTAACACAGAAGGCAAAGCTGGAGTGGTTAGCTCTTGCCCAAGAGGCCTTTCCAATATAAGCAGCATTTCTGATACGTTGCTCTGACCAGCGATTACAAAAAAGCAAGGTGTATTTCTACCAGGCAGATGAAAAGAATACAGCAGAAATGCAGTCAGTTAAAACATTGATTGGAATAGCAGCAGCAGTTACGGCACGTAGAAAAAGACTGAGGTCTCCTAGAGACTCTTCTATCCCACAGAAAGCTGGTTCTCCTGGTAAGGACTGAGCCACATTTGTGAGGCTAAGCTGAAGTGCACCTTTTCCACAAGAGCAACCCTTCTTCCCCCACAACTACCACGCTAAGGCTAGTCATGGACAAATAAATATTAAATTCACTCAAAACACTTCAGAGACAAAAGTTCCTAAAGACAATCCAGTTCAACTAAAACCACATGTATCCAAACATAACGTCCTGTCTCCATATGTATTTCCTCTTACAGAATGGTGACATGAGCTAAAATTTCTTTCCCACTGTGAGATCTCTTGGCAACTCATGGAAAGATGAATCACTGTTCTCAATGGAAATCATGACTTGTGACAGCTGTAATTTCTGATATATGAAGTATCACATGGGCAAAGTTAGCCTGAGTCCCTGCTGTAAATAATTAGTAGATTGCAACAAAACGTATTTCACTACGTAGCTTTAAAAGGTACTGGAGAATTAACAGTTCAGAGTCTCACCCGTGCTACAGGATAAATGCATGAAGAAAGTCAGAGGTTGGACTAGTTCCACAAGCTTTCTGACAGGGTGCAAAGGCAGATGCTTGGACAAAGAGAGCAATGAGAGCATCAACAGAACGATCCCTCCCTGAGCACCTTCTCAGCTGCCATTCAAGAATTTAAGCTGCCCCCAGAACACCCTTCTATACCACAACCTCTATGAATTTCTGTACTGAAGGCACTAACACCTCTGGCCTCAGTGATACTCTGTGGCACTGATCTCTGGGGTTTGACTATGTGCTGTGCAAGGAAGCACTTTACTTTGTTTCAGTTTTGTGGCAAACTGATTCACTACACGTCCCCCAGTTATCATGGTATGAGAAAATAATTATTTCCATTAACTTCATGTGTGCTGCTTGGGATATCTGAGTCCTAAATCAGATGCCTCTTATACATCAAAAGAAGTGTGGCCAGCAGGTCAAGGGAGATGATTCTGCCCCTTTACTCTGCTCTCGTGAGAACCCCCCTGCAGTACTGCATTCAGCTCTGGGACCCCAACATACAAAGGACATGGAGCTGTTGGAGCAGGTCCAGAGGAGGACCATGAAGATGATGTGACGACTGGAGCACCTCTCCTATGAAGACAGGCTGAGAGAGTTGGGGCTGTTCAGCCTGGAGAAGGCTCCAGGGAGACCTTCTAGCAGCCTTCCAGTACTTGAAGGGGGCCTACCAGAAAGCCAGAGAGGGACTTTTTACAAGGGAGTGTAGTGACAGGACAAGGAGTAATGGATATAAACCAAAAAAGGGTACATTTACTTAGATATTAGGAAGAAATTCTTCCCTCTGAGGGTGGTGAAGCAGTGGAACAGGTTGTCTAGAGAAGTTGTGGATGCCCCATCCCTGAAAGTGTATAAGGCCAGGCTGGATGAGGCTTTGAGCAACCTGGTGTAGCGGAGGGTTTCCCTGCCCATGGCAGGGGGGTTGGAACTAGATGATCTTTAAGGTTCCTTCCAACCCAAACCATTCTATGATTCTGTGTTTTTCTTTTCTATTCGAACAGTGACAGTCTAGTAGTCCTAGGAGATAAGAGTACAGGTAATCTGGTCCTACCTTACAGTTTATGGACATAGGGAATCAATTGCATCTAATACCCAAAATATGTTTGCACAAAGGCATAACGACGCTTTGTGGTTTAGCTCACTTGCTTTGTTAAAGCTCTCTGGTTTCTGACCAGTGCTAGAGACTGAGCTGAAATACTCCCAGAACAATGAAGAGGTATCCCCTGCAAGCCCTCTTTGCTGAGTAACAGTTGCTAAGAACTACTTCAGGACTTTTTCTTAGAGATATCATCAGAAGCACCTAATTAAAAAGGCAGATAAGCCCTCTATTTTAATAATTTTCCTGCTACAACTCTCACATCAATTCTGCAGGGCTTCAGCAAAATAAACTCTGGTATGTTTCACTGAACAAGCAGTTCAACATCTTTGAGAAGCAACACTGATTCCTTTGAGAAGGAAGGGTGCTAAACAGGGAAGGAAGGAGTTTTCATACCTCGGTGCTTAGGTACTTAACCAACCAGTCTCTTCAATCTCCTGCTACACCTAATGGAGGAAGACAGGCTTCTCCTGAGCACGAAACCAGCCCTGGATTTGTGGAAGTGCCCTCTGATAGTCCCATCCCTCCTCACCGGCTAGAGCCAAGCTAGGCTAAGCACGTATATAGCACAGCTAGCGTGAAAACCTTCCCGCACACTCCTCTGCATATCTGAAAGCAAAGATTCATCTTAAGGTATCTGATTTTGGACAAAGAATTATCCTTTTTTACAAGGTGTCATGGTGTCAGCCCTTATAATTTTCCCTCACAGTGGAGTAACTTTGTCTATATATATTTACGCATTTTGAAAGATAACTGTAGTTTACATATGTAAATACACAGGAGCCTTACTTGTGTCCCACAAGTGCTATTCACAGGCTTCCACATGCACTGTCCAGTTCAACCTGCATGCATAGCTTCTGTAAAACAAAGACAAAACACCAACATTGGTGGCCACTTTCCCAAAATTGTTGTACACGTTTTTCCAAGGGTTTCTTTCCTCCCTCCTGACAGATTCTCCTGTCCCTTCATCCTCTCAGGCAGTCCCGCTGCCCATGGGGCAGCTGGTTAGCAGGTGGAGAGGTGCTCTGTGCTCCAGCACACAGCAGCAAACTCGGAGCCATGCAAGCAAGGCTGCCCACCCCAGGGTGGGGGCACGGCAAGAGCCCGTGGTACCTACCCCTAGGAGCAGTGCTGGCAAGCACCACCGCTCCAGCAGTTAAGACGATGGCTGAAACGCTGCCTTTGTTGTACCGGCCAAGCTGGAGAGCAGATGACCAGGTCCACGCTTAACAAGGCAGCTGCAAATTCAACAAAGCTATTTCTTACAAGTATTGTACAAGCCCTTTGGGAAGGCGGCCTTAAATCTCCACAGGGTTACGTCTTGCACAGGTGGCCTGTATAACTTCACAGGATCCTGTTCTTAATATTTTTTTCAAAGCTTGCTCACGACATTTATTACTGTAGTTCTGACTAAGCCTCCAAACTATTTTTATGGGCCCTGAACAATGGTAATCATTTAGGATCAAGTTCAACTTGCTAAGCTGAATTATATCTAGTTCAGATCCTTAAAATCATACATCTCTGACAAATGCTGTTGATCACAGAACATAAAGGATATCAACAGGGATAACATCGGTTTAAGAGATACATGAAGAACACCACAAGAACAAGAACCTCCCATAAGTCTTTTTCATGGTTCAGATCCTGAAAAAATGCAGTGCACTGTAACACCCTCTTAGCAACAACTTCATTTTGAAACGCGCAACACAGACGCGGTACAGTGAAGATTATCAGGTTTCTGAATGAACGCTCTTGTGAACTTTTTCAGTGGCATTAAAGAACCCTGTCTAGGACCTAACAGGACATTAAGAAGTTGTAAATACCCTTCTTCAAATAAAGCAAAACTAAAACTGAACATATTATTTGCAAAAAGCTATTTTCAAAGACTGAAGATTTTACTTAATTCTCTTAATGAGCAGTAAAAATCAATTCTTTTGGCTTATTTGCAGAAAGACAAGTTAAACCCATGCCAATTGATTCAGTTTTCTGAAACAAATCCTGATGCTTAAGCACTACTATTTATCAAAGGATTTGCCCAGAATCATACACATTCTAAAGAAATCACTAATTAACCTTAAAGAGATGGGTAAATTTCAGCTCTGAAGCTCTAATTCGCATGAAGCTGAAATTATGACAAAAACAATCTCACTATGCAACTGCTCTGAGAATAAACCTACAGTTTGTCTTAGGCACATACAAGATAAGAAAATAACGATGAGCGAGTACGATACAATGGTATTGCTGTCATGATTAATACCAGTGTTACGAGCCACAATCTTCCTCCCTGCTACCATACATGCATTTCTTCTCTACTTTTCCTTCAGTTCTAACCCTAAAAGCCAAACTGGACAGTCAGTTTTACTTCTCAGTTTTCCTGAATATACTTTCCCCTCTCCTATCCCAGTCAATCTCATGTTTTGTTTCGTGGGGATTTTTCCCAGTTTTTCTTCTTTTTTAAGGCTATATGGCAAGAGAGAAAACATCTGACTGTCTCTAGATTTGTTTCCTTAATTAATGAATGTGCTTGTGTTAACAACAGACCTTTAAAAATGATACACTTCGAGACTGGTCAGATTATACTTGACAGAAAATACATGTGCTCAGAGTGATACTAGCAATAAGAGTCACAAAATACAGTCATAGAATCATAGAATAGTCCCCAACCCTGTAATCCAATCTCACACATGCAGCCCCACAGACTTTAATGGGCCTACCTGCACAAGGGAAGCTTGCAGAACCCCACCAGAGGCACTCTAATGTTTACTGGGTATTTGTACAGGCAGGACAGATTCTCTAGCCTTTCATTTAAAAGGCTTTCCTTTCTTTTCTCTCCAGAAAGTTATTTGAGCAGAAAACTGAACATTTTGGTGTCAGAGAATCTGTGATCATTCCTCAAATAGAATTGCTTGCACATACAGGAACAACTAGTATCGAGGGCTGTGTATCACCTTAATTGAGGTAAATCCATTCTACTGCTAACACTTTTTAAATACTAATTCACTCAGTCAAACCAGAATTGATTGGAACAGAGTGCTAAGAAAAATCATCCTTGCAGAGAAGGAATGTAAATACTATTAATGTGTGGGAACACATGATCACTGCACACACACACACCTGCTGTGTGTTAGAATGAGTCCTTTACGACCACTCAGAAATCAAACGGGAGCTGCTTTGGAACTAATTTTTTTTAAGTGCTAAGCAAATGTTCATAAGCAACAAGTCATATGTCAGAGGTTTGACCTGGAAGTGTCTTTTCACATATGTCTAGGAGAGATATCTGTACCCATATAACAGAGTTAGGAAGATACGTTCCAATGATGAGGTGCACAGGTACTTTCAGGAGTGGCATTAATCTGCTGACTTAATGTCTGACAAATTAGCACTATTTATGTGCAGAAGAGGCACAGTCCTCTCAGGAGCTAAATATTAGCTTCAGATAAAATAATCCCAGTGCAGTCTTACTAAGTAGCAGCTTTAAGCAGGCCCTCTGTGCCTGCAAGATATGACTCATTGATTCACTAGGAAGGAGTAGCATGTTGAAAGCAAACACAGTCACCTGTCCATGCCCTCCTCAACACACCTAAAAAACTGCAGACCTGTGCTCAGCTACCAGGAAAACAGCAGTAGGAACGTAATATAATTGCCACTGTGACCACAAAAAGCACCTCCAACAGCAGTCTCCTGATAGATCAACCCATTTATGATACCTGCTGCTCAGGGAGCGGTTCCTTTCCAAATCTTCCCATAATTGCAGGGCTGAACACAGGCAGCAGAAGGGTCCATACTGTGTCCCTCGGGTCCCACCTTGCCTCTGCCTAGTTCCATGCTGTTTGTCACTGGCCATCACAGAGGCAGGTGGATAAGCTTTCTGCAGGGCTCTCCAGCACCAACACCCATTTAACAGAGCTCCATCAAAACATAGGGCAACTGGTGCTGAGCAGTAAGCTGGGTAATACCAAGATTTTGCTTTAATTTTAATTACTGTTCTTGCAAAAGGATAAAGATGTGTTTTAACTGGGCTTTTCAGAGAGGCTTTTAGACTGGTGGGGTTGGGCAAGAAGATACCGAGACTTTAGTGTTCCCCTAGGACCCTTCTGAACATCAGAACCTTGTAAAATATCCATATAGATGCAAAATCCCTTTCCTCATCTCCCACTAGCCACTGGGCTAGCAACTGGCCACAGCCATATTTCTTTCAAACAAGGGGAAAAACAAAGAGAGGAACACACACCAGTATGTGCCCTAAGCCACCTCTCGAGCATGCCATGCTCTCCCCCACAAAGCACTCAGCTACAGTATAATCAAAACCAGGGTGAAGTCACAGCTGCAGCCACATTAACATTTGCCTTTACATATGAACCTCACATAGCCACACTGTGGGGTCCTCACGTAGCAATGAAAGGAATATACAAGTTTTCTCCGCTTGCCCTATGCCAAAGCACAGATGATGGCCTCAAGACTGAATTTCAAACAAAAAGGGGAAAAAAAAAAGTAAGCATAACCAAGGACACAGAGGAAGTACATCTACCTGGCTCACTGACCTCCGTTCCACTCCCTTTTTTTCTGTGAGGAGGCAATTTAACTTCACTGCTTTTAAGAAACTTCCGATTAGAAAGCTGCAGTTTCCAGTACATTTTTATTGGATTTTCCAAAGTTGCATCATCAGACTTGGGCATATTCCTACAGGAGCTAAAGGTCTAAAACTGTAAGACATTATAATGATTAATAATAAGGAATGTCATGGCTAGTAAACCCTATAATCTGAACACATGCAAAAATTACTTTCACTGTGTACAATTACTTTTCAAACTCTGTGCTTTTCACATTTTCCTGGCAGACACATACAGCCACAGTCACCAATTAATATGAACAATATAAAAAATATAAGCCACCACTCAAAGACGTAATTTTACTTTGGCTTATTTAAGGCAATAATGAATCTTAATGAAAAAAATTCTTCAAAAACTAAGAACAAAAGCTCACTTGAGAATCTACCTGGAAGCTCATGTTTCCTTTGTGCTTATTTCTGTGGAGGTGAATATGCACCAGATAATTAAAAAAAATCCTGCTGCCACAAAATCAACAGGTAGAAACAAAATAAATAAGAACAAAAGATTAACAAAAGCCAAAGAAAACAAAAGAAAAAGCCTCCAAAACAACAAAAGGCAGAAATCCACATTTCTGTCACAGAAAGACATTTTGATTCAAAACCCCAATGCAACACTGACTTCCACTTCCACCAAAGCCTAGAAATTAAAGTTTTCAAAATTTCTTGGGACCATCTTGTGACCCTAGGGCACTCTTGTCAAAATCATGCAACTCGTCACCATGAATCACGGTGAGAGCCCACAGGCAACATTTGTAGAGTTGGATGAGGAGGACTCAGGGCATTGCCAATCAGTACTCCTGGCAAGGAGGGAACTCATGCCATTCGCCCTGATGGCAACATCCTTTCCCTTCACTAAAATCCAAAACCTACAATCTCTGCTCCATTGGAAATAGGGACTAATTTGCATAAAAAGGTTACCGTGAGAGGACAAGAGATCTGAGATTTTGTTTCCATTAAACTCCTGGGAAAGAATGATTTAGGATATTTATCTAATTTATCCAAATTCTCTCTTGGATATTAAATATGGAGACTGAGGGCATGGGGAGCAGGGTGAGGAATCTTCCACCACCACCTGCACGTCGCTGTTTTGTAGTTGCAGTTGGAAGAAGAAAACGCCAGAGCAGATTTCTTGCACAAGTAAAGATTATGTGAGTCAGAAAAAATATGTTAGCCTGCTGTTACATACTTAGGTATTGTCAGTAATGAGAAAATAAAGCAAGGAGAATAACAACATGCAATCACATCAGGTTTGTAATACAGAATATAGAGAAAAACTCAGCATTTCCCCAACCATAGGAACGCAAAGTACCAAATCATAGAATGTATTAAAGACCTGAACTTTAGAATATATAAGAAAAATGCAGTCCACAGCTAAAATAAAACCCTAAAATCCAGGAAAAAAGCAACCTCAGTGATTTCATTTCTGATCAGATAAACCAATGAAAGATTACTGTATGACTTCTAGACAGCAGCAGAATATAGTCACTGATGGGGATGGTATGAAGAAGTTCGGTTTAAAATACCAAAGAAAAAGCCAAACAAACAAAATTCCATACCAACAACTCAGAAATCCTAGGTTTAGATAGGAGCCTGAAATCCTACCTAGTGTTCACAGATGCTTGGTGCTAGCACGGCAAAACCAGCAAAATCCTTCAAAAGAGAAACGCTAAGAAACGCTATTCTCAACAGCTTCCACGAGGTAATCTGCTGTCAGACAGCACATAAAGATTTGGTCTGAAGCATAAAAGATGAAGTTCATGAAGGCAAAAAGACGTTAAGAAAAACCTAAGAAAGAAAATACAGGACTTAGGAAAAACAAAAATTAATCTCTTTTCCTGAAAGCTGTCTAAAGGTGGGGAATTCCAGATTAGTGAGAAGATGACAAGCTTTCAAAGCTTGGCTAATATGTGTTCTGTGTTGCTAAGATGCAAAAATAGACGAAAAGAGATTTTTGGACAAATCAAATCAAAACCAAACATCAAACAAACAAACAAAAAATTGGGATATACAATTCGTGTGAAGCCCTGAAAGCCATATCTGGACATTTCATGTAACTTCGATAGCCAAAAAAGTAGATAAAATTGCTTATTTAAAAACGTCAATCAACTCAGTCTTACATAAAACTCTTGAACATGCACTGCCAAAGACAACTGTTTGAAGTAGAGCATCTCACACAATATAGCAGTCTGTCTTGGTAAAATTAGGGGGCATCTGTGGATTCCTCCACCTCCCTCTCCCAACAAGGCATCCCCTCTCAGGGTAGGTTGCAAATAATCAAATCAATGGAATAATGACCTTGATTGTCTTAGCCAGCTCTCCATAGACATGAGTTCACAAGAGAGGCAGCCATGCAGCTTCCTCAGACATTAGTAAAGACTTTTGATCTTTCTTTGAAGAAATGTTTCTCAGGATATTTAAAAGTCTGTGGTTTATTTTCATGTGTGGGGAAAAGCAATGCTGAGGCAAACACTCCCACACAAAGAAATGTCTCAACAAAGCTATGCTTGTCAAAAATACCCTTGAAGAAAATTAATATATACTCACTTTGAAGGTATACATATTTATTCTGTAGTCCTCACTGTGGTCTCTGCTGCTTATTTCATGACTCATGGATGTATGGAACTCCATGCAAATACTGAGCAGATTAAAACATGAGGAAAATGGAAACGGAGGTAGCTGCAAGGGTTAAGAAGCTTGGGTCTTAGATACCCAGACCAATTACTGTGGAGTAACAAACTAACTTACACTAGATAACACATACTAGATAATTCTTGCTTACTAACCATACATTTTTCATTGAAAACAAAAGCAAGGTACTTCACCTCTGTATACTACTACTCTTTTGCTGAAAGCTTATGAAAGATCACCTGTTTTGTATTTGCCACATTCACCAAGCACAAGAGAAATACATAGACACACACTTAGTACACCAACACCTTCTTTAAAATGTACACACTTAACTCGCACTCTGAAATACAAGAAATACTATTGAGTTTTGGCTCCTCTCTGGCCCGTAGATATTATAGCTGATAATATCATAACATTGTATTCCTTCAATTAGATTCTGTTTGGAGAGTTGTGATTACAGGCTGCTTTTCAAAACGACCTATACCACGTCACCAGCATGTTTAAGGGCATACAAGACGACAGTCTGTCACAAGCACTTCTCTGCCAGTCAATTTACCATCCATCAGAAAAGGACTGTATTTATGGAAGACACACTGGCCAGTGAAGTTGTGTTTGTACACGCACCAGCGTATGTGTAGGATATGTTAAGGACGGAAGTCAGAGGTGTAAAAATTGCACTGGACTGTGTGAACTACTTTGTCTTTTATTCTTATAAACTTCTGTTCATTATATTTGTGTTTTGCTTCTTATTACTTTGAAAAATAGTTTTAAAATGAAGAGATCTGTCATGCTACTAAAAACATCAGAAGAAAGATATTGAATTGACAGTATTTTAGTTCTGTTTAGATGATTAAACTAGAACACTACATGTTCCCATTTTGAGGGTGACAGGAAGTTTTGGGAAGTGGGAAGGAACAATATAACAATGGGATTTTTTCAAAAATCTGATATCAAATTCACCTTGAAGTATTTATAAGATTACAACACAATGATGGTATTTTGGCTACATCAGGTCTGCTGAGGACAGCAAAAGAAGTGTGGGCAATAACCTATATTGTCACGAAGTCCGAAATAGCTGCTTTTCCAGGTTCTCCATTTACCAAAAGCGTGTTCAACCTGGGGATGGGCACATACTTGCCAGCTGGGAGACAAGCAAACACATGGAACATTTAAAGAGCCTAGTGCACTGAGAAACTTCCCCTGGATTTTAAACTCTGTCAAAACTGTCATGTACTTGCACAAACTTAATTCCACTTCAGGTATGGCTGCACCGTGTTTGGCACACAGAGATACTAACCTTGACCAGGGCCTCTGTAAGACTTTATTTAGTAAGCCTCCAGTAGGAAGGGGGAAAGCAAAAACCAGAAACACAGGTATTGACCTGAGAGGTACATGGATCCCATGTGAATCAGAAATGAGATATGAATGTATGAACTAGATCAGATCAATAATCTGCAAAACATAAAATAAAAGCCAGTAAAAACCTGCAGTAAAATTTCAAAAAATCCCCAAATCCACCATTCAGTGGACAGAAGATGTGTGATTTACCATGCAGAAAATTTTAGTCTATCCTGAAACCCAAAACCTAAAAGCTTTCGTTTTGGGTTTTTTTCTTTCTGTTTTCAGTCTTGAGTATTGTTATTTTAGAAATAGATAGATAGCCCCTTCTCAAGTCCTCAAATACCCTACTTTAGCTATTGCCTGTGGGATTTACAGAAACATTTTACACACCATGCAAAAATCTATTTGTTTCACAAGTCTGAATACACCACCCTTCAGCTCCCTGAATAGCCTCATGACAGATGACTCTGGGAAAAGGCCAACCGAAGCTTCCAGTGTGGTGTTCTTAATGACAGCCTGAGCTTGTTTCTCTGTGGCAACGAGGCTATGCACTTTGTCTGTCCAGGGGTCCCATCCTGAATCAACCTAAATTGGAGCCAAATTATGCTGCTACATAAATGTCTACAGTTTGGTTAATTTAAAGACATTTGGAAAAAAGCATGAGTTTTGATACACAGTTTCTAAGATAGGATCATTTTCTTTTCAGGTAGCGCTATTTCCCTTTTTGCTTTGGATAATCTTGTAATTACAGAGTAATTATACGTTGGGGCTAAAATTATGGCAGCTGAATAATAAGTATTAAACCACAAGCACTGCATTAATTAACATTAACTGTTTCTTATGCTCATAAAAAGAGAAAATTGTATACTTGGAAAGCAAATTCATATAATTGAAACTGGAGCAGCTGAGTTTTATTTCAGTATACTTTACTACTAAAAAAATCTGTTATACAGACAACTGCAAGATTCACATTTTTTATGTAGAAAGAGAAAAGATAATATAGCATCGCAGAGTTTACCTTTTCAAATACTTAGATCTACCTGATTTTGGTTTCTCACATACACCAAAAATCTCTCTTGCACTAATCCTTATAAATAATCCACTTTTAGTGTCTAATTACAAAACAAATGTGAAACATTTTACTCCGAAAAGAAAAAAAAAGATCCCTAAACCCAAGGAAGCAGATAGAGAAAAAGTTCCCGATATTAATCTGTCAGAAGTAATTCAGTGTAATTGCACAAAATTCCCCACAACTGTCAATTCCCAGAAGTAGAAAGTTTAAGAAATTCCAGCTATTTTAATTTTGTTTCCTCCCCAACCTTTTGAACCCATGAAAACATGGGATCATACTAGTGTCGTTGCCCTGCAGCAGTACGTTGAAGCTATGGTACACACACAACTTGAGAGTCAACCTCCCACCAAACCTAAAACCTCAGCTGCACACCGGGGCCTCGCAGCATCTGTGGTACCTCACTGGGGAGACAAATCACCACCAACAAATCTGCCGCGTCTAACCTATTCGGTACATAAACCGTACACATATAACGTAACAAATACACTGCAATTTTCTAAGACTACCATCAACTTAGCAAAATGCTGGACCACAAACTAGGAGAGCAGAATTCCTGTGGTAGAGAGAGAAGAAGGGTCTAGCAGGAGGAAAAAGTGATGCAAGTCCCTTTGAGTGTGAGGTACGGTCAGAAGTTGTTCCAAGGTATGACCAGAGCCAAGGGAGAATCAGCCCATGTCAGAAAACTCTCAAAGTACTGATTTCTGAGCTGGAACCTCTGTGGACTCCAGGTTTTCATTTCAGATTTCAGAACAGCTACCCAGTTTTGCTGAAGAAATGTTATGCGATAAAGCAGGGAGCCCAAACTCTTGATGTTCTTTCTCATGGATCACCACGAAGAAGTCTAGTACCCAGACCAGCAGGTTTTATGGACCATCTGCAGAAGCCCGCTTAGAACAAGGTCTGACATCTTTGACATTTGAATAGGAGCATACGTTCCTAACCATATTTTCCTAATATGAAAATTTCAAGCATGTTCCAAGCAAGCAGCTCATGCTTTCATGCAGAGCACTATGAATCTGCAGGCTTTAAATTGCCACAGTATTAACTCAAATATGTGGGCAAACACCTCCCGAGCCTCAGCAGCAGATGGGCTGAGATGGGTTAATGTACAGGAAGGCCCTAACTTGAGCTCACAGACACAAAACCAGCAACTGGCCAGATGATACAGGCTCTTTTCTCTACTTCCAGGCACAAAATCTCATAGTGTATGTGTGTGTGTGTATATATATATGTAGCTGGAGACATTACAAGAACGAAGACTGGATCACAAGTTCACACGCCAGTATTGCAATGACAGACAACTGACACACATATATTGATACTTCAAAAGGACCTGGTGAAAACCTCCCACACAGATGCCGCCTCCTAAAGATGACTGTAAGCCTGAACAGACCTCATATGCGAAATGGACTTGGAAAGACCTTACGTAACCACTATCGCTGCATACCTGGAAAATACTACAGGATTGGAAGGGGGAGGAGGAGACAACAGATGGCGGAAATTTCACAGTACCCCTACCATCAGTAAAGTAACATGACAACTCTCTAACACAGTCCAAAAAGCATCTTACTGGCTCAGAAGAGACTCCCTGTCTTCAAGGGATGAGAAATTTGACTTGTGGTCAGATGAGCATAAACCACAACCAGCACAAAAATGACATCCAGTTCTCATCCATGCACTTTTTCTGTCTGGGAGCGTTTACATTCTCTGTTGAATCTAGATTATCTTCCCATTTGAGTAATCGCTGTTCTTGCAGGATGCCCAAGGGCTTCAAAGACTAAAACTTGACAAGATCCCGTGAGAGGGGAAACAGACTGCTAATTTATTTTCTTTCACCTGCTTGACTCCCTGCAACTCTGCATGCCAACGGACGCATTAGGCTACACAGGTAAGCACTCCTGCATCAGTTTTCCCAGATAAACAGCTTAATCTTGCAGTTTCCACACCAGAATGGAAACACTTACTTATCCCAGAGTCCCTGGGTGAATAACCCACTAAGGGAAAGAAGTCTGTCTCACTTACTGCCCAGCCTGCGCACCAAAACAGCACAAGAGTCTACTGTGGATAAGAGCACAGCCCAAATGAGATAGTCAGCCATGGTGCAACAGAACATCCCTCTTGATAGAAGCCACTGCAAATGGTTTTCAGGAAAATGCTAAAGCAGTTTATCCAAAAGGAAGGACTGTATGTTTGCAAGTGGTGCAAATCTACCACAAAGCAATGTAATCCCACTCAGGGGAAGAATGAAAGTCCTACAGAAGGCACCAGCTCCAGAAAAGGCTCAGTGATGCCGTGAAATGGCCAGATCCTGGGATTCCAATTAATAAGAAGGCTTTTTCATCTTCTCCAGCTCAATTGCTGGCCCACAGGCCACATCAGAAGAACAGAAGGAGAACAAGACAAACCTGCTGCTTTCTCTGCTGGAGGACATGAAGTGGCTTATGCAAAAGCCCCTTCCCATGCCTGGACACTACCTGGCACACAGTCACACAAGAAAGCAGAACAGGGACAGGAGATAGATTTCTCCTTAGGCATGTATGTGTGGCACTAAGCTGAACATGATGCTTCAAAGTAGCTTTTGCTACACGGAAAAGGAAGAAATGTCTTGTATCCCTGTAGTAACTAAGGTGAGACCACACTTTTTCTTGCCCCAAACCACATTCGCAGTGATAGGCAGAGGGCTGCAGACCTCCTTCCAAAAGACATCATGTGCTTTGCGCTCTCCCATTATATTTGCATGCTGAGCAATCACGTCTCAACTCCTTTTAAAAGTCAGTCTGTTGGTAGGAGTCCTATCAACTTCAGAAAATCAAAAGCATTGCTGTATCCCTTTAAGGGACATTAAAAAACAGAAAGACATAATTCCTTGCTTAGTCACGGATTTTTGGAAGAAACGGCAAGTTCTCAACTATTCAGGATCCTTACCCTGGGATTAAGGGAAATTTGGTCCTGTGAGGGATTTTGTTAGCTCATAAGTCAATCATTGACTAAAGAGAAAACACTGAAGGGAAAATAGATGGAAAAAAAATCGATGCCTCTTAAAACCCTACGGTGTCTGTGGTGAAGTCATCTCTGAAGGATATTTCAGTCTTTCCCACAAAAGTGCAGGGATTTCTGAACCACCTGCTTGTTCACTGCTGCCAAAGAGACAAATGCAGTTTCATCTCCTTCAGAACATGATTGAGAGGGTGGAGACCAAGTTAACATCATAGAAACATTTGGTCATTTACTCATCTGGCTCTTCAGGAAAGTATATTTTGATCCCTCAGATTACTCGCTCATCACCAAAGAGAGGAAAATTTCTCCTTTATATGCAGAAGGAGAGCATACATGCTCAGAGATGAGCAAGCTCTTTAAAAAACAGAACAGAAAACAAACTATAAAAAGAACAAGAACATGAACACGGAGAATAGATTCAAACTTTGCCAAGTATGTTGCTTGCAATAATTTGATTTACCAGAATGTTTCAATGTAACCTATCCTCACTCCATTTTCAATCTGGAACCAGTCTACCAAGCTGCACTGAATCTGATGAGCCTGGAAATCATCACCTTGTGACTTCAAGCAACATACCACTGCAAAATCTTCCGTAAAACAGACACCTCATAACGTGAGGGAAAGAATAGTGCAGAACACAGGCTTTGTGCTCTCCAATTAGCACACTTACAGTAATCTAATCTCTACTAAGCCCCCACTGCATGATGGTCTGTGATTTCACAGACACAACTTCATGATCTGGATAATCCCTTTCATTCTTCTTTTATTTTTGATGCAAGCAGATATTGCCTAGATGGTACATAAAACACCCCATGAAAATGCTGACAAGAATCCTTGTTTCTTCTGTTCATGTAGCTACAATCTCTGTTGTACCACAATTGATCCAAACAAATGAAAGACCACAAGCACAAGGCACACACATCCAACCAAATCTTCTCACCTGCTTTCTTCCTTCTTAGCAGTTGCTGTCTACCGTTTCAAAAGGTATCTTACATTGCCATCCTTCCTGGTGGTACAGAGAAACTGAGCTTAAACTAGCTCCTACACAGAAGTTTGCCACAAGATGCAAGAGTCAGTCTACCAGGAGAAACCACAGAGACTCTGTGAACTACAACTCCTGTTACAACAAGGAACAGTTCTTACTCACCTCTTTTTTGCAAGACAGCTTTCTTGAACACAGACCCCATCAATATGTAATTTAAAGCGAAAACCAGCTGAGACACAGATATGCAAAAAGACAAATTTTCCACTCAGTCTAATTTTGAGAGCCTGGGCTCAGGAAGGATGAGACACCTTTTTGTGTGCCATGAGACAACTGACACCCACAAATTTCATGAGCCTATTAACATTTTCGCCTTGGAAAAAAAAAAAAAAAAGTTGCTCTTCATCAGCCTTTAAGAACGTGGAAAGAGTTGTCAGAAGCAGAAGATAACCCAACATACCAAAACACACTGCTAGAAAACGTCAAATGACACTGCTTCTATCTTGAATGTTACACTAGTGCCATTCACAGGCTTAGTAACATTGCAGAAAAACAGCATCCTCTGGACTAGAGTGGATCATCTTTCTGTCATGGTGTAAGCGCATGACATGGCAGTTGATATTTTGTCCAAAATGCCAGGTGCACTTTAAGGGTTTGTCCCTTAGATAGTACCACATCTAGAGGGTTTGACAATTTGAAGGTGGTGAGTAGTTTCAAAGTAGGTGGATGAAATGTTTATTTTTGTCCATTTCTGAGGTCCTGCTTGGCTTGCTGCACCAGCAGCTACACTGTCTGCAGTAATTTGAAGATCATAAAATCACAGAATGGTTAGGGTTGGAAGGGACCTCAGAGATCATCTAGTTCCAACCCTCCTGCCATGGGCAGGGAAACCCTCCACTACACCAGGTTGCCCAAAGCCTCATCCAGCCTGGCCTTGAACACTTCCAGGGATGGGGCATCTACAACTTCTCTGGGCAACCTGTTCCACTGCCTCACCACCCTCTCAGTGAAAAATTTATTCCAAGTATCTAATCTAAATCTCCCCTCTTTCACTTTAAATCCATTGCCCCTTGTCCTGTCACTACACACCCTTGTAAAAAGTCCCTTTCCAGCTTTCCTGTAGGCCCCCTTTAAGTACTGGAAGGCTGCTATAAGATCACCCTAGAGCCTTCTCTTCTCCAGGCTGAACAGCCCCAACTCTCTCAGCCTGTCTTCATAGCAGAGGTGTTCCAGCCCTCGGATTATCTTCGTGGCCCTCCTCTGGACCCACTTCAGCAGCTCCATGTCCTTCTTGTGTTGGGGACTCCAGAGCTGAATGCAGTATTCCAGGTGGGGTCTCATGAGAGCAGAGTAGAGGGACAGAATTCCCTCCCTTGACCTGCTGGCCACGCTTCTTTTGATGCACCCCAGGACACAGTTGGCTTTCTGGGCTGCCAGCACACATTGCCGGCTCATGTTGAGCTTCTCATCCACCAGCACTCTCAAGTCCTTTTCCTCAGGGCTGCTCTCAATCCATTCTCCACCCAGCCTGTATTTGTGCTTGGGATTGCCCCGACCCACGTGCAGGACCTTGCACTTGGCCTTGTTGAACTTCATGAGGTTCTCACAGGCCCACCTCTCAAGACTGTCGAGGTCCCTCTGGATGGCATCTGAATAGTCCTTCTGTTACTCATATCTACACCCTTTGAGAACCACATCAGCACTAACATCCTTCTGCAGACAACGCTACAAATAATAAGAATGCCAGTCAATGTACAGGTAATAAATCAACAGAGAAAGAATACGTTAATAAGGCAGTCTGCTAGTATCAGAGTGTTCATGCCTCTTTTGTCAGCTACATTCAAGTACCAATAACAAAGTGTTTAAAGCATACATTTAGTATGCCACTTCAATTTCTAATCATTCATGTTAATTGCTAAATCTGATAAGTATTTGCATTAGCAGATTCAGTAATAGATACTGGCATTCAGGAATGCCAGAACAGAATGCAGATAAAGCGTACATAACAACTCTGCTCGACAAGAAAAGAATAATAATCCACTCTGGGACACTGCAAAGGCACCATGTCCACAGGAGGGTAACCCTTTTGGCAGTTAGCTGGCCTTCTCAGGGACCAAGTGCCTTTTGCCAGTGCCATAAGGACTGACCTACCTGATTAAGAAGTAGGCGCTAGAAGCTGTTTCCAGATGCAGCCAACTCAAAAAGCTTGTAAAAGGCATAAACCTCTTCCTTATACACTGCTTCCTCTTCCCTTCTGCAAGGAATGCCATACTGACACTTGTTGTCAACAAGTCTGACAATAGCTAGACATCCAAGAGAGACTGCTGCTGCACCTGGCACTGATGAGAGGAAAAATGCAAGGACTTCTTGGACTATTTATGGATTTCATAGCATCCTGTGCTTGCAGCATCGAAGTGTGTGGACTAGCTCAGAGTGCGTTCAGGTTACCTGATTTAACTCAACTCCTGCATCTTATTTTTTAAAGACTAGCCATTAACTATACGCAAAGCCACGTGGGCATTCAGCATTTTGTGCTCAAAGGAAATCAATGGTTTTCTTCTAAAGTAGTAATACTGTGTAAGAAAGATGCAAAAGGTGAATAAGCCTAATAATCCGACCACAGTGAAGAAAGAGAAACGACATTCAACTGAAAGGACAAAATGAGCACCGACTTAAACTAACCACCATCAGCTAACATCACCACCGGCCTGCTGTGGACAGCTGTTGGTTTCCTATGTGCACTGTCACAAGCTTCCATCCTAAGCTGACACTGTTGATGCACGGCTTCACAAAACAGGTTCCAGTGCACACTGCCATGCAAATCTGAAACACCTTGGTATTTGGAGACCTGGAAAAACAAGTTTTTCATATGAAACACAAACTATTATGAGTACTTTAAATTAGACTACAAGGGACTTCAACATTATAGAAAGTGTCACTTGCTTTTCTTGTAATGTTTCTGATAAATTCTCCTGCTCTCAGCCATCACCTGTTACAAACCAAAAGCTTCTTCCACCTCCTCTACTCTTGCAGAAGAGCAAAAGGAAGTATTTGTAGCATTCAGTAAAAAATTACCACAGTTAAGGAGGGTAGTCACAGACTTTAGGATTTAGAGTCAGAACCTGGTGGAAGGAGCAGCTCTGAAAGAACTTTATCAGCCACAGATTCTTGAGGTCAAAAAGCAGCAGTGCAGTAATCTCCTGCCTACCATAGACTGTAACAATTTCTGGACCTTTCAGCAATTAGCTTTGCAGTTCATTAAGAAAAATTGTGCCTTATTTGTATTGGAACATGTTTTATTTCACCGTGAAATCACATGATCAGGCTTTTGTCTACTAGACGGTATCCATGACCACAGTTTTCCTGTAGAGGTGGACTATAATCCATTCATACTTAATCTGAGTGGCGATAAGCAAAACAGAGTTCCTGAGGTTAATCAATATTTATACAGCGTTAGTCATTTATCTGCGAAGGCATTAGAGCATGTTTACTTAACAGAGGCACTTCAAAGGGGCCTAGCTAGGACAGGTCTCCCTTTGGCCAGGTACTAACGTCTCTAGAGTGCTAGAGTTTAACGCTAAAGAAGAAGTCAGGTTTCATGCTACATGGTTATCGGTGGGGAGACACCACCATCAGCAAGGCAGTCTGGTTTTGGGGCGGTGGTGGTGCCATTGGGGAGCAGGTGTTTACAGTGAGGCTCACCTCTTGCAGTCCAGATGTGCCAAACCCTACATTTTGCCAAACATGGGTGCGGAATGCAACTGCCTAACTCATAGTAGTAGAGGACTGCTTTCATGCTCTCCCTCAGAAGGATAAAGAAAAACAAAATATGGCTATACAGTAAGGGCTGGGACATTATGAAATTGGAACCGAAAGATCTTCCTAGTGAAAACCTTCTAAAGCCAAAATTGCCTCATCACAATAAGCACCTACCTGAAAGCTGAGGTAGGTGCTGCCTCTCAATTGGGAAATGTGGTCTGTAGTGATGTGCCCAGTACTGCTGCTGAAGTTGCTGCCTTTGCAAATTTGAGGAGGGAATTGTTACAACTGCGTAAGACCAGTCAAGACTCAATTCACTACAGACATCCAGTAAAGATCACAGCCCCATCCTGTTGGCTTACACAAAGCTGTCAGCTTTTGACAAATGACAAACAGCCTTGTGCGGGAGGGAAAACTACCAGTACGGAGGGAATAATACCCATCATAAATTATGGTAACACAAATTTAATGTCTCTGCTAGTTAAAACAACTACTTTTTTTCCCCACCTTCCTTCAGCTTCAGAGATATAAGCCATGCGTTCCAGAAGTAGCAGCACAGAAAGCCCAACCAGACCAAAGCTGAGCCAGCAAAGGCCAAAAGACCACCACAAAGAAGAGGCTGGTTACAGTGAGAGAGGAAACGTGCAAAGGCGGCAGAAGGAGAAGGATGATGTAGCCCAAGCCAGTACCATCCTAAGAAGTCCTAAGGCAGAGAACAAACAAACAAGTTCTTTCAAGAAAAGAGAGGATCTCTCTCGTGATGACTTGCTGTTTCTTCTTAGTGTTCTCGAGGGTGAATTACAGGTGATTTATTGTCTTATTTTATATCCCAGATTAAAACACACTTCCCTCACCCCCGCCCCACCCAATTTACTGCAAATGCATGCTGCCTTCATGTTATGGAAACACTCTACCTAATTTCATACAGAAGGACAAATATAAACTGCAAAGTACATAAAACCACAAATTATAGCTATCATTATAGCTGTTAGCCAGGAAGGGTGATCTTTACCCCTAAATGCAAATAAAATTTACTCACAATCTACCTGTGTCACACTAAAAACACTCATGGTCCACTGTGAAGGATCACTTAACTCTCAAAGCAGAGAACTCACAAAACTTTGCTATTGTGCTGCCACATTCTGAGTAGTTTGAATAGAAAGTATTTGTCACTGCGAAACCTACATGGATAACATATTAGAGACCTTGGAGATCTGTTACTGAATTATTTCTTATCTCCCCTCTCCCACGAAGTCATGGGCATTGCTTCCTATGAATCAGTATGTGCCAGATCACAAGAATTAACTCACTCAACAACGTGCTAACATCTTTTGCTAGAAAAATGAAAAAAGCCCTTTTATTTCCCATAATATGAAGCATAAGTGTTGCATGCCACTCAGCCCACAAGGTACTGGATTCTGAAGAGGGAGCGTTTTTCTACCTGGAAAAGGAGGCAGCTGCCAAGTGGTAAATGATGCCTAACCTGGTCAGACGTAATTTCAGGATGTGGGAACCAGATTTCCAGTGAGCGGGGAGAATATTTTTGTGGCAGGTTGATTGCACGTAAGTAGTGACAACCACTTAAAACTGCTCACAGGCAGAGGGAAGAGCAAATTGGCCAAAGTGGCACAAATAGGTGTATCACATGGTTTCAGAGTTTAATACTCAGACAGTACCTGAGTAGTTCCATTCTTAACATATGTGTATGTACTTACATGATAATACACACATGCTTAACAGAACACACATGCAATATGAACAGTTGACAGATGTACAAATTTCTGAGGGTAAATCCAAGGCAAACTTCTACAGAACACTTCATTACGCACACAACGATTTCTGTGTTTGTGAAACATTTTTCTCCTGCTCACTTGCCCTTTCTTAATTTAGCTTAAAATTCAGATGTCACACACTACTCCAAAACAGTTCTCTCTTCCTCTTCAGAAAATCAATGTGTGTATGTATATATATATCTCTACACATTACACACACATTTTGTTACACTTCTCTAATATAAATATATATATATATAAACACACACACACATTTCAATTCTTAAGATTTAAAACTGTACCAGAGTGAAATGAGAAACTGGAAAACAATGAGTCTGACATGAACGTTTTAAATCATGTCCAACGTTCCAAAGGAAACAGTATGAATGAAAACAGTGAGAAGTCATTTTCTACCTCCTGTAATGTCAAGTCAAATCTCTGAAGATGAGCTATGAGTCCAACCATAATTAAGTTTCAAAGTTATATGCCATTATTCTCAGGTTCCAGAACATTTAAGATGCACAAAGATCACTCTTCTAGGTTGTTTCCACAATGATAAGGATTAGAAATAGATTATTTTATTTTTTTTTTAAACACAGTCACAAATCGGGATACAGAAGTGCTCTAGACAAGGGCAGTCAAACTGAAAGTGTTACCCTCTCCTGATATATTCCTCTTCCTGATTTCCTCCCTTCCTATTCCATTCTTCTAGGACTAGCACGTACTTCATTTTTTTTTAAACCGAGATCATTGCAGACAATGGTCGTTTGACAGTTCGTGTAGTTATGTCACCATAATGGAGGCAGGGGGCAACCTCCACCACCAGAGGATGCGGGGGGGGGGGGGGGGGGGGCGGGGGGGAAGAGATGGACACAGCCCTAGGGGAGGTGGTGACCTAAAGCAGCTTCCCTCGCCGTGAAAACATTCACATCATCAGATATTCTCGTGAACGAACATTATCATTAGAAGTGGGACTTCGAGACAATGAGCACGATGTTCGCTGCAGGTATTCTGTCCCCTCCATCTTAATGTCTAGGAGCTAGTCACTCTATAGCAAAGAAGTGTTCTTAGTGGTTTTGGGGGTTTTTTGTTCGTTTGTTTTTAAAGAGTGAAGAGAATCTATAGATCACTTCAAATACTGTAGATACACACAGCATGTTTCTCCATCAAGGAGCACGGACTTAGAGAGCAATGCTGTATGACAGGAAGAAGGTATGTGCACCTGCCAGCTTGCGCAAGAGTTTCTGAAATACATACATTGAAGAAGACACTGAAAAAATACCCGAGAACATACTGTATCTACTCCTTGGTAACATGATGCCATTGGATATTTTACACAATTAAGGAAACAAATGCAGTAGCATTAAAAAAGGAAAAGTATAATGCATATTTTTAGACTGTACTTTTCAAAACGACATGATTTTTTGAAACCAGAGAACACCACCTTCTCTTTATCTTCTAAAATGTCCTTTTTTTTTCAGCATGCACTCACAAATGGAGAATACTTTTACTGCAGTTACTTCTAAAAAACTTGATGCTGCAAGGTGGCTTATTACCTGAGGCCACGTACACGAGTGTGTGCACATCTACATGTCCATAAATACATAAGGCATGGTCTCACATACACGTATACACGCACACAGGACCCCATTGCCACCTTTGATGGCAATTAATCTTGTTTTAAAGAGCTGCCATTATTGCAGGGCTTTGGAATGCCCGTTGTGAGGGTCACATCCTCTGCATCGAACACCTCACTACATGCATCTCAAAAACGACCTCAGCATGACAACAGAAGCAGATGACTCCCGGTGGGTTTAAACTACAGAAGCCACCTTTGCACCCAGAATATACAGAATGTGCAACACTTCCAGGCTTCGAGAACCATCCTAACATCTTTCATTAACAATTCAAAATCAGTTTCTAATACCACAAGTCACACTCTGCCCTGAAATTTTGCTTCAAATGCTACGCACTGGTCAAGACATTGCAGTACGATCTAATCCCTAACAAAGTACTTAAACATTGATGAGCACTTTGAATATGTTGGAGTTTATGCAGAACTAATAAAATACAAAGACCAATATTTCCCTCATGCTTTTTACCTGTCTTCATGTTATCAACTATTTTGGGGCACTTGACATACAGAGCATTCTTTAAAAAGTTCTTTAGTATTTTTTAAAACCGAAAGTAGAACACTAACCTGTAAATACACATACGCAGTTTAGCAAAACAAAACCTTACGTTGTGTTTCTGCAGGCTCAAGATGAAGTTATAGGAGTACTTAAGGCGGAAAAAATTGACTTGGCTTTGCTTGAAGCACAATACGGCTTTGTTACTCCCAAGAAGGTGTTAGAGGCCCTCCAGCGAGACGCTATTCAAACAAAGGCTGAGCAATGGCAAGAAGATATCTACGAAAAGCCTATGGGAGAGGTACGAATGTATAATTGATATTTAACCACAGTTCCCACCAAATTCAACAGAAAATATCTCACTGACTTCAGGGAAAGAAAGCAAATGAGCTCTAAACCTGGAATCTAACATGAGTGTAAGCGACAGCAGAACAAAGTCCCGGGTCCAGTGGGGTACCTAATAAAAACAGGTATCTAATGATGCCCATTCATACTGCACACTGGAGGTGTTAAACACAGACAGACTGATTCTGCCGAACTCAAACTCTCACAATCAGCCATCTATTTTTGACACCGTCGTCTTTTGTTTCCTTTCTATTATCCAAATTCACAAACCATACCAACAGCTGCCTCCTCGCTGGTCTCAATGAGGCCATCTTACTGCTGGCTGCTGAAGGCCCATTCGGCAGGCATGGCACAGCTGTCTACCTTTACATATCCCAGCTCCCACTAATCCTGAGGAAGTCACGGGTATACTTGGTTTGAGCAGTTACTGTAATGAACTGTCATTAGAAACTTCACCCAGGCAGAAATCTAATATTCTCACATTACACCTAAGTAACCTAGTTTAATTACACGGCAGCAGCAGCCATAGTTTCTGACTAATATTATCTGAATTTTACTTCTGACCTGCACTGCAGATCACTCGATATTAAAATCCCTTCATACCAGAATATGTGGGGTTTTTTTCCCCAAGAAAGTGTCTCTTCTTGACTTCAGGTAAACATTTTTGAATACGCTGCTCAGTATAGAAAATCACCATAAAAATAAAAGCAGAAATTATGAATATAATTCTTCTACCAAGTGTTTTCCAAGCTTTCTGAACAGAAATGTACCTAAGGATACAGAGTTCATTTCAGAGAAAATTATGCCAGGCAGAAGGTCAACACTCATTTCAGAGGCTCAGAGGTTAAAATCTCTGGCTATAATCTGAAACAGATAAAGTTCAACTGTGAAGGTTAATTTATTTTAGAACATTGTGGCATTATGTCATAGAAACTTTGAGCACAAATGGAAACGATTTGAAGAGAAGTCCAAAAAAGTTTGAAAACCTAAGTTTAGCCTGTTACTTTACATAAGTTTATACATGCTTTTTCCTTCTTACACTTAATGGCAGAGAAAGGATTTCTAACACCGCTGGATTTGGCAATTCCAAAAGGCAAAGGTAAACATCTTGAGAGCAACTGAAAGGCTAGAAGGACCACTGGCACTTCGTGTATCTTGGTAAACCAAAGGATGCTGTAATTGGCAGGCATTCCACAATTTCAGTTTCAAAATCCTCCCAAATAAAATCAGAGATCCATTTAGTTTTTGTTTGTTTTTTTTTAAACATGTATAAAAACCAAGGGAGAGGCAGCCACAAACTATGGGAATCAACCAGTTACATTCCCCCTTTGCTACCATGACAATGTACCTTTGTATCTGCCTATGAAAATCTGCTCACTCAGTTCCTCTAGAGCATGTATGTCTCACTCTTGACAATTTAGCTTTGTAGCCCTGAAAACAGGGAATCTTCCCAAAACTCAGCTGAAAATACAGTGAATTTCAGAAGGTCCTTTAACGTTCTTTCACAACTCAGTCATCCATCCTAAACTTTATGAAGTTTCTTGGTAAACTTGGTGAAGAACATAGTGGGAAAATTTGGTGACGGGACAGCTTTACTCACTAGGAACAGGATTCACAGTGAAGAAATGTAGCAAAATATAAAACAGTAGTAATATATCTTCCTCTACAAAACCCATCAGGAGCATGACAGACCAAAACCATGTCTTCCTTGGCTATGAGGAGATTTTTATTTTTTTGGGGGGGATGCAGAGAGTTTTTTCAGCCAAATTTGCTTTACAGGTATTTCTTTCTGCCACCTAAGCAGATAAGCTTACTCTTACTCCTCACACTTGAGGATACAATAAATTGTTTTATGTCTAAAGAGGCTTAAAAGAAAAGAAAAGAGACTATTATTTTGGGTTTGCTTCTGTCTGACACAAAGGCCTGAAAAGGTTTTCCCTTTTTGCATGGTTTATAAATTCAGATTGAATCAGTTGTTCATGAGAAAATCTGGATTCAGATCAATTGCCACTTCTCTTGAACAGAAGATGAATGGTATTCAACATTCCAGTAAATACAGAAAAACAGCATAAGAACTGTTTTCCCAGATTCAAAAATAAACAAGTATTTTTTAAGAAAGAATAAAAAAAAACACCGGAGAAGGTGATGTGGGAAGATAAAGTGGAAAATACTGCAGAATTTATGGTGTCTTTTTCTCATGTTTCAAACCTTCATGGAATTAGAAAGTCAATTCTGGTTTCCAACTCTCCCCAGCTTCCAATAACAAAGATAAAAAAACCTGTCGCCTCACTGTTTGAAATGTGATGAACAACACATCCTACCACTTTGAGAACTACTGAAAAGCTGCAAAACTAGGAGAAAAGCCTATATTCTGCATCCACCAAGGATAATTCAAAACTGAATCCATTTTTTAAATCCCAGTGACAATCAACCGTTGGAAAGATGCATCCTCATTGGCCTTTTAACAAAGTATATCTGATTGCATCCTCACAATGTCTCAACAAGTGTTGGTCACAACTTTCAAACAGCAGCTGTAGGGCACCAATAAGTCACAGTCACAGGAAAAGACTCAAACAATAACATTGAAAACGTGGCACTCAGGAAAAGCAGATCAACACATTTGCATGGAAATCTGCCTCAACTAGGGCTGAAAAAGACAAGGAAGGAACTGCTCCCATAATCTGCAGTAATCCTAAACTTGAGATTATACGTTATAAACAATGACCCTGAGGATATTATTAACAGGAATAGTATTTGACTAAACTTTGGTTAAAGAAATGTAACTAACCTGGGTTTTATTCTGGCCCTGCACCAAACACAAAACAGTCTAAAAAGAAAAAGATTAAAAGTTTGGTTCCAATGTAATGGAAATGAGACACACCATCCTAGTTTGATTTCAGACATGAGTTGGTAGCAAAATGTATTTAAATGTTTAAATTCCTGTGAATTTTTAGCTTGCTGAACTATTCACAGTTACGTAAGACCATGCCTCTTATTTTCCATTGTATTGTACAGTACGTTCAAGCATTAGTTCTAAGAAAAAAAGCCCATCTGGTTAGCCAGAATAAAACAACAAATCACTTAATTAAGATTTTATCACTTTGATTTTCAACATAAGACATTTATACTGCTGCTTATTAGTCCTCTGTGGTTTTTAGCCAAGAACTGAATAAGCTGAGCAAACGTGTGTGTGTACATATAAGTGGATATTTCCGCACGCGCGGATTTAGCATTTGGACAGAGTAATTGGAGGAACCAGGGGCTGCTGGAGACGGCTCCTGTGAGAAGATCTCACACTAGCAGGGGTTCACATGACTCCTCTCTTTTCTCTGCTGGATACGTGGGACTCAGCCACAAGATCTCACAGGGAAAACGCAAGAGTCAAATTTTCTCCCCAGGGAAGTGTCCTTATCTCATACACAGACACAACAGAGCTTCCAAAGACAACACACAGAAGTGCAGCAATCCAGGACCAGACTCTACTCCACTTGGTCCTGCAGGGAGGGAGAGGCATACTGCACACACAAGTGTCAGAAGGCCAAATGCCCATATCCACTAAGCAGCTTACATGCAGATCTCAAGCATCTGCATTAACTGTGATGTAGGATCTGCTGCCTCTGCAATTCTCTTCTCCATCATCCACCTGTACTAGGAGACAGGCCCAGCACCTCTTCCCTTCTCTTCCAAGTGGAATCCCAAACTCTTGCTCTCCACTTTTTCCCCCAGCCACAAAAGCCAGACAACAGCTGCCAATGTGCCTGGTAGAACTGATTTGACAGCATCCTTGAAAAGAAAAAAGAAACCTATCTTCTAATCTGGGCAACAGGAGAAAACTGCAACACGTAAACAGCCTTGTTGCAGCAGCTTATTTACTTGTCTCTCATAGGCTTTCACGTAAGCAGGTCTCCCCAGGACACTACTGTTCTTTTACCCACTTTCAGATTCCTCGTTCCCCCTCCCTGCCTTGAATTCACACCTCTCCCATTCCAAATACCAGTTTGTAATCCAAACTGCCAGTCTCAACACTGACAAAATCACAAAAGTGAAGTGAAAACACTGGCATTGCTCACTGAGAACTGCAAAACAAAAACCTGGAGTCACTATCTTTCTTCTTGCATACTTGCTGCTTGGATTATCACTTGAATCAAACTCTCTGAGCCATTCAACAAATACTCTATAGAGCAAACAAAATATACTGAACCCATAAAACACCGACAGCAGGTCCCACACACTTCCCACCCAACGGCGCAAAAGCAGGACTGTTTTCTATTTGGTTAGTGTTGCCTGCGCTGAGGACTAACTCTTATCTCCATCAGGCATTTATATGATTGGAAACAAGAACAATTTCATTTATAATCAGCTTGTAGCCAGAAATTTCAATATTTTCTCACAATTGCAATTTAGACATCCTCTCAGGTGCTTACATCTACTTTTGAAGCGGTGGTCCAATCCATACAAATGCATCACTTTACTCTCTTATCCCCATCCATGCAGAATCCCTGCCAAAAGAAATCCGAAGTTCACACCTCTGCCTTCTTCCCCACCTGACCTCGCACTGAGGCCCCAGACTAGCAAGCACGATCACACAAGGCCGATGCCCACTTCGTATCAGCTTAAGTAAGACAGGGCCACAGCTGCAAAAGGCACCACATCTAAAAACGGGAGGCAGGTCACTGTCCAAGAACAGCAGATGTTCACCTGACAGCACCACCTTTAAAAGGGAGAGGATCAGAGACTCAGCTGGTGGTGCTTCATGCATCTGTGCCATAGTAACCCTTCAAGATCTTGGAGGAGAAGGAAGGTCGATAAAACACACTGAAAATTCTCTCATTCTGGCGAGCTAGCAGCTAAACAAAAGATTTTAAAATTTGGAATTTCCACTTCTGGTGGAAGAAGGGAGAGAGTGGAGAAATTGAAAAGGGTGAATTTTCTGCCTTTAAAGGCAATTCATTTCTCAACCTCTGTAAAAGACACAGAAAATACAGCCAAGAGATGACTGTATAAGGTGGCACTTGGTAACTGATAAAGGTCGCATATGCAAGGGTTTAGGTATAAAACGTTTTCCCAAAAGAGGGCCTACTTTAGGATCATGATTCCAAAAAGCATTAACCTTGCTGGTGTGAAAGTGTGCAGATTATGAGGGAACAAGATGAAAAATATCTTAACAACCTCCTGTAAGAGCATCACAAAACAGTCAAAAAGGAGTCCTAGGTTTTTTTTCATTTTTTGATCACACATGAGATGTCGCAACAGAAAAGGCACTCTCTAACATCATAAGCAGAAAGAACGGGCAATTTTCAAAATGGTCCACATTTCTGTTGGAATATTTTGGACTCAAACCATGTTCAAAGTCTTGTCAATAGTTCCTTTTTTTATTCAATAGTTTTTTTTTATTCATAGTAGTGTCACCAAAAAAGTTAACAATGATTTTGGAGAAACGTAAGAGAATATATAAAGCTTAAAAAGAAGCTGAGGTAAGCAGGGGGAGACTTGGAAGCCTATGTAGAAATTGAGGATATTCTCACTCATTTAAGAAACTCATGTTTAAGCATTCCAGCTCTTCCTGTCATTGCTTCTATCGGCAAAACTGTGAATAAACATGAGGAAAACACAATTAATCATACTCCTTGGAATTAAATTGTCCAAAATAAGCAGTGGCCTTAAGAATTTGAAGCCCCAGTGTTTCTTGCGGCACATGAAATTCCTTGTGGAGAAAACGCTGGAGAACCAGAACCAGTCTTGCTTCCCACACTGCCCATTTGTGAATTCTTTCCTATTAATAAAGCACAGCAAAGCAGCTTGACCTACTAGAATAGACTGTGGTTAAAAAGAGGCACTGTGCTTTGAGCTCAAAATTTCTCTGTTCCAAAAAGTATATGAGGATATCTGTGTTGACCTGATGAGGGAGGCAGTCTCCATAGGAGAAGGGGAATGAGCAGGGAGCAAAGATTCTCACCAGGACAGACTCTTTCCAGGTCTTCAGATGGCCTCCAGTGAGCACTCCTCAAACTTCAGCTAGATCAGTAACATCTAAGGAGGAAAACCCCTTCTGGTTTCATACACACACATAACTTGGTCACATACTGAATTCAAAATTACAAGAGAATCCTCAGAATGATGATTTTCTCTCAGTTAGTGGAAGTAATTTTGTTTAACAGCATAACTCCAGTGAACAGTTATGCCAATACCTCTGTGGTTTAAAAAACCTAAAAATTATTACCAAAACTTGTAATATTCAGAAGTTCAGCAGAAATCGTTGGGGAAGGGGAGGGAATTTGACATTCAAAGTGTGCTATAAAGGTGCCATCTGCAAGGTAAACCCCTTCACAACGTGTGAAATCTAAGGAACAAAACAGAAAATGCTGCTGTTAAATAAAAATACTTCCAATCATTTCAAAATGATTTCCAGAAACTTACTTATTATTCCAGAAAGCCAGAGCTATGCTCAGAGTAAGCATAAGAGAGAGAATTGTTTTCCACTCTTGGTTCTGTCATGGATTTACTGCAAAACCAGAGGAAAACTGCTTTTTTACCTACCTGCCTACCTTACAAAGACAAATCAATGCTCTCATTTCCTAAGCAGCTACAAATGAGGCAGCTATTTCTGTACAACCAAAAGTCAGTCTACTTCTGTGTAAAGCAAAGGCTTCTTCTGCCAAGACATCTGTTCTCTACCGTAATGATCAATGAGAAAAGCACAGCGCTGGGAACAGTAACTGTTAATTAGTAGCTGTTGAGGATCAGTCATGGCAGGAGGAGGAACAGAAAGTGACTGAGGAACCTGCAAAGCACTACTTTAACTTATTTTTCTAATTTGTCAGAATTAGACTGACAGAACTAAATAACCCTTTCCAAACAGATACAAAAGGACCCAGCCATTAGGCTATTACATGCATTTTATATCATTAAGCCTCTCAAAATCTTTCGTCAATGAAAGCCTGAGCAAGTAGGAGTTTCAAAAGACTTCAGGAATTTTTGCTTTTTTTTTCTAGCTTGATAAAGTTGTAGCGAAACAGAAAGAAACTCACAGACGAATGTTGGAGCAACTTCTAATGGTAGAAAAATCACACAGACAGACACTGTATGAACTAGAAGAAGAGAAGAGGAAGCACAGCAAATACATGGAAAAAAGTCATGAGTTTACAAACTTACTGGAAGAAGAACGTGAAAGGTAAGATTACCTCTTGCCACAGTACTAAGAAATACCTACAATTTAACATTACGTCTAAGGATCTGTCCACCTTCTTATTTTACATCCACTAAAAATTAGAAATAATTGCAGAGTTCTGTTTTGATAGTTCGGCTGTGAAAAAATGACTAATTACTCCTAAATAACAGTAGTATCTCCATCTTCATCAGTAGGTGAGGTAGCTCAAATGGTTGGCAGATTCTTCAGCACTGTGACAGGACGACAGGTATGTCACACTACAGAGAGTACAGGGAGATAGGCAAATGTGTCAAGTTACAACCAACATGAAGGAGGTGAACCTTTCAGCATGTTTAAGATGCTCAGTGTATACTGTAGGATGTAAGTAATGGAATATGAATTCAGGCATGCAGCCTTTGATAGCAGAAGAAAAAGACATGAGGAAAAGTAGGTGTTTGGACAGACCACAGAAACACAGACAGAGGAAGCAAAGGCATAGGATAATTTACAGAAAGCTTTGAAAATAAGAATGCCATAAAGTTCTCATATCAGGATTGGCATAACAACCATAAATCCAACTTTGTTTTTAAGTGTAACCTACAAGTGCTACAGCTTGTTTAAGCACAGTGTGAGAGTTTCAACACCAATTCTCACAAGAAGGATTAAGAAGAATTTAATGTTGTTTACTGTCTTTAAAAAAAGCCACTTTAAACTGTGGTTTCTCTAAATCTGCAGTAAAACTGAACACATACTATGGGGGGAAAAAAAAAATATCGAAGAACGTTTCCTACTCCCTGGATAGCTACTCCAGAAGATAGGAGAATATTGTCTCTGTTTCCTTTTGCTTAGGAACAGCTTCCAGATGGAAATGTTTGGGTGTGAGAACGTCAAGCCTATTCTAAACTCACATTATGCATAGATAATTCTTCTTCTGCTTCGCCTGTGTAACATCATGTTCCACGTATTTTGGCAGTGCTCACCCTTTGCACTACACCTCTCTCCTGCAAGTCTATCAAAGACAGCACATATGCTTCCCACCGAGTATGCAGCCAGACTCACAGATTGCAATTCAAGTGGCTGGGGAAAAAGCCCCTTTGCTTCTCAGAGAAACGTATGCAGATGCAGGCAGGCACAGGCACACATAGAAAAGCGCAAAGGCTGCCCACAAGGCCCAGAACTGACTTTTTTCTCTAAGAACTGTTTTTGTGAAACATTATCACATCAGGAACCAAAACCTGAGATGAATGGAAGTTTTCACGTCTGCTGTCTTTTTCTCAAAAGCTCGAGACACTCAACTCAGAGACAGGGCTGAACAACTACAGTTGCTAAAAGCGGCAAAATGTTACATCAGACACATATGCTCACACAGCGTGAAAAGCTGCACAGAAGGAAAGACGAAGCACCAAAGTCCCTGCCCCTCCTCCATATTCCCCCCAGGAAGGCTATAAAACATTTACCACCATTATCTGCAACATTTAGTCTATCTGCCTGGAAAAAGGGGTGGGGGGAAATATGGAGGTGCCTAATGATTCCTTAGAGGATGTAATAATAGATTTCAGATTAAGTCTCAATTTTTGTATTTTCTTTGGAGGACATATTTTATGTGGAAAACCTTAAGGGGGTGTGATGTCACATGTTGAGCTGATTCCAAAATGTTTGCCAAGTAATGTCGCCATCAAGATCTCCATGCAATTGCTTGCCATAATAAAAAAAAAACCCAAAGCAAAACAAAAAAAAACCCACCACCACCACCACAAAAAAAAAACCCCAAATGCACCACCACCAAAAAAACCCACAACCAAAAAAAGTTCAGTAAGTTAAGGCACAGCACTTTCTACATTAGCCTGCCTGACTTGACATTCAGAACACACACTCACATGCAGCAAAGTTACCTTTTCTTCCATTTCAAAAACCTTAGGCCAATTTAAATCTTCTCAGGATGTGAATTTTGCATTTAGATTAAGAACAAACAGAACTCTAGGAAAAGTTTCGTACATAAAGCAATGCCAAATGAATTTTTGCTTCCCTCCCAATTCAATTAAAAAAATATTCAGAAAAGCATTAAGAATTCGTCAATGAACTTTCTTCTTTTTCAGCCAGAAGCAGTATTATCTTCCAAGTGCAGAAGGGTACATAACACTACTAACAGTATCGCAGTTCCAAAGCAAAATCCTGAACTTCCATTGATTTAGTCAAAAAAGTGTTTTGCTTTTATCAAAAAGCAAGGTGACAGTATATGCTAAAGATATCCCTGAAGAGTATAGAATGCATGCAAGCCAAACAAGGTACATGAATAATACGTGATTATGTGATCAAAATGAAAACAACTTAGATGTTGTGGGACAGTGATGCTGAAGCACTACAAACTCCTCTTGACACCAAGAATAAAGAAACTATCAGTCAGATCCAACTCTTACATATGACTCTGACTATATTTTCAAAAAAGGAGGAGGGAAAGCATTTCCTCTTTCTTACGTACATGCTCACGAAGTATAGAACTGAAGAATTCTTAAAGGAAAATTTTAGTGATGAACTAACTTATCAGATGATCACGTTTCATAAAAACTAAGTCTCCAAATCTAGGGCCTTTCTGCCACCTCACTCTCTCCATACATGACATTTCTCATTAAAAGAGCCAAATCACATGTTTGGATCATGCAAAATATTAGCAGCTTTCACTGACTCAGTAAAAACCCTTCATCGTTACCATTCGAGAACTCCTTCGGCTTCATAGCAAGGCAATCAGACTAAGTTTGGCCTCAGCAATTGTACATCATCAGATCTGGCAGTTCAAGCTTATGACAGGACTAGTGACAGCTTTCTAGATAGGAGAATTGGATTAGCATTTAACATTAACCCTTTAGGCATTTTATGCGTTTTTCTTGTTGCCCACCAAAACTAATCCTCCATAGTCTTGCTGTAGTTAAGACACAAAGATTGGTTTTCCAAACTGAAGAGTCTCAACACTTAGCAACAGACATTTACCCGTAAAAGAATGATAAAATCATGCTACTATCATTATATTTATTCATCATCAGTCATTTGTACTTCTAAAGCATGGAACCACTGACAAACCCCTATCTGATAAGGAACAGTTTTGTGGAGAAAAGGAGGCTGATGGCGATAACCGGGATAGGTCCTTCCTGCACTTCAACATGAACTGTACTCTGTATGTGTGCAGATCAGACAGGAACACACAGACAAACTACACATGCATGGTATGGTACTAGACCAAGTCTAGAAGGGAAAATTTTATTTTCTTGCTGGAGCCTAAAGAAATAGCAGCACTCAAACTCACAGGAACCTAAAAGAACTCCAGGAGTTAGATACAGATACTACTGGGTGCACCTGAAGAACCACAGTATTGGATAAATGTACCTACTTGTCCAAATACATTTATTCACATTCTATATTCTAGCAGTACAACTAAATAATAAAGGCTGCTATTGTAGAAACATTTTACAAACAAAAATATGAGACTAGAAGGTTTTCCAGATGTGCATCTTCCTACTTTGAAAACACATAGCATATGCATGCAAGTATTTACGCGTTTACATATTACTCTCCAGGCCACATAGAACAAAGAAACAAAAGAGTAAAATACTAAAATGATCAGCACTTACACAGCCCCTCTCCTCTGCAAATCTCAAGGAGTTTTAAATATTACATAAGTACGGTTATTCCCCATTTTCTGAATCCAGGAAGGTATGAGTGAAAGAAACCAGTCACAGGTACCTTGGAATACAAGCATTAAACTGGAGGAAAGGAAGAAATCTCGCTATGTGTAGGTGTGTTCCATCTTCAAACTGTCTATATACTATATAGACTCCCAACTATTCAAAGAGAAAAGATTTATTAGGAACATTCATGGGTTAAATAAGTGAATGTTGTTCAACTGGACAGAAAAAAATAGTGGTTTGCTAATAAGCAACGTAAATAGATTTTTAAAGGCAGTTATGAAAATTTTGCTCACAGGAATTCAAATACTAGCACAAAACTTTGCACGTTGGTATAGCTGCAATAAATAACATCTTTAGTTTGGGGATCACCTACTAAGATGAGTTGGGTTTTTTTTCTACACAGAGGAAAGCCATCATAAGTTTTGGGTTCAGCTCTGAATTCACACTCACAGAGGTCATATAGAGAATGTAGTTCAAAAAAGAAAACACCATTGTCTACATATAATATAATTGTAACATTTCCTAAAAGGAAACTTACTCTTTATGCTCTAAGCAAGACAAAAAACCTAAGCCAGCCAAACAACCTCTATTCCACTGTATCAGACACTTCTTCTTAAAACGACAAGTAAAGGACATTTTCAGTGTTAAGATAAAAGTTTTTAATCTGAGGAGTGAGCATACACAAAGCATTAAGAATGGAACCTAACCTGCAAAAGTCTCACAACTGTAGTCTTTTAGTCTTTCTCATTCAATAAAACACACTAAAAAACTCTGCTTGTTGCTCCAACTGCTGCCCTCCTCAAGGTCAGCCAGTCAATATGATGCCCTGTTGAGTGAATCAGGCTACAGGGCTCTCTGGAGGTCTCCAGCACGACCTGCTGAGTGCAGGGCTAACTTCACAGTCAGATCGGGTTGCTCAGACCCCTGAGTCCAGCTGACTATTGAAGATTCCTAAAAGACAGCGATTCTCTTGGCTGCCTGGGCTCCTGATGCAGTCTTTGCCATCCTTACCAGGAGACTCTTTCCCTCAGCTTTGTTGTAGGCATCATTCTGGTGTGGCTTCTGCCCCATGTTCAAATGAAAGTGCTCTCATTAAAGGCTCAATAACTTCCCTTCTTACAAACCTCTGAACCTAATCCATCATCTTCACTGTCTCTGATCTTTTGGCTTTCAGCACTTCCTTGCAATCTTACCCACAGAGTTTCTGTGACTCCAGCTGGACTCATTTCTCTAAGTATTTCCACAGTGTACTGAGAGTTGGAAGCTTCTCACTGTCCACCTGTATCTACTCTGTCCTAGGACCCCGCAGGTCTTATTTTTCAGGTCTTCTCTCTACCCATCCAGACTCTGTGCTTCTCCTAACTGAAACTCAAAGCCAGCCATCATCTCTATGCTGATGACTCAAGTCAACTCCAACAACCACCACCACAACAACAGATCTCACTGTTTGTCAGCAACTTGCCATCATCCCCAGCTCCACGAGACTAGAAGGGAATTCAGTCTTTTATCGCCCTGCTCTTCGCTTCATCCTTAAGACTCTTGAATACCTCAGTTCTTAAAACTAGGGTAACAGACACACTGCTTGTCATTCAGCCTGGCATACCTAGGCACATTTTCTACCTGAGCCTTTCTACATTTAAGTCTCAAATTCTTCTTCACAGCACCTCCAAAAAAAACCCCCAAAATCAAACCCAAAAACCAAACAACCCACAAAAACCCAAAATATATCCCACACTAATAAACCAAACATATGTTTCTGTCCATCCAGGGCCTTTTCCAGGCCCTCATTTCAGAAATATTATTTTATCATTTCCACATTAGCTAATTCACTCCTCTGTCTCTTCGCTGAATGCACTCTCATTACTGCATTAAGGCTATGTATTCCCTCTTGTGTACCTTTACAGCACACTCTTACTGTCCCAGGCTAAACAACACGTTAAAAACATATCAAAATTAAACCATATTATGTTATAATATTGCTCAGGTATGGAGTAGGTAAGAACTGTGATTTCATAAAACTGAGCACTCTAGGTTAAGTGGTTTGGTTGGGTTCGGTTTTTTGACGTGACGGTTAAAAGTAATTGCTCCACACAGAGGGTGAAGTGAGCAACGCTTGAAAACTCGAACAGGGCATCAAGAAGAGAAGGAACCATGTTGGCGAAAAGGCAAAGCGTGTTAGTGTGCTGCCAGCGTAACATCGCTGTACTTTGATTCTGACATATTCACACACTGGAATAACAATGTATTGCGTGCCTAGCTCTGGAAAAGTCAATCTTCTATAACAGTGGGTATAATTAATATTTGCTGGTTTTCTTAATGAAGTCAATTAAATATTATAAGAAGCAGGATCTTATCTCTATAGAAAGCTACAGTAAAAATAAACCCTGTTGACTTATTTATTCTCCATGTGTTAGCAGCAGTTTTTAATTTCATGCACACTGAACTATTGTTGTAGATTGCATTGTACTCAAATGCAATCATTTCCTTTTAGCTCTCTGGCAATGAGTTACATATATTACATATGCCTGAGACTATGTCTTGCAAGTTGTGAAACGGATGCCAGATCTCTGTCCGTTTGACCTTTTCCATGGGTATCTAGCACTCTGTAGGTGAATAAGAGAGACCCACCACAAGCAAAACCTTAGCGTTCTTACTCTGCATGACACCCCAACGGGACAGACCCACTAATAACACCTCTGAGGCACGAAGAAGG
The DNA here is from genome assembly GCF_009769465.1 of Tauraco erythrolophus. NCBI lineage: Eukaryota > Metazoa > Chordata > Aves > Musophagiformes > Musophagidae > Tauraco > Tauraco erythrolophus. The sequence continues at coordinate 9,043,901 of NC_141465.1, forward strand.
ACTCAAGGAAGTGAGGTATACAGGTTAACGACCCCATGCTTGTACGTGAACAACTATGTACCATTGCACCACATCACTTTCAACAGATGGTGTGAAATCAAACCCTTGTCAAAATTTGAGGATTCAAAGATTTCTGTAACAGTTTCTGTGCATAGTGGAGGGTTAAAACGCTTTATCTTAAAGTAAATAAATTAATAAAATCCAGGTTAACAAAGGGGTTAAAAAACCCCAAAACTGTTAAATAAGGTTACATTATGCTTATTCAAAGCAAAGATTAAGAATAAATACAAATAGAAACAGGGCTTTCAGCTCAGTGTTAACACAACAGAGAAATTCTCTAGATCCATGGTGCAATTCTAAATTATTTCATCTACTGTATCAGCAAGCAGATGCAAAATCTAGGTGATAGACATTTCTCATACAACTCCACTAACACTGGTGGAATGCCAGAGGCTCATGTTTAATTTCTCTAAATTCTGAGCACGTAAGATGTCTGTTCACTGCTTCAGGCACACTGTCATGACTACCAACTGATACTATCATTGTGTACTTTGAGGCCAGGGAGGACACAATTCAAAACCTTAGTCAAACAACGTTCTCTTACACTGCTACCCCCTCTCCCCTCATGAGCAGGGAAAGCAATGGCCGTTGCCATATGCCCTCTTTGCAGAAGGGTGTAAATTCTCCTGAAAGGGATGATCAGGGAAAACCATGCTGGTGGTAGCTCTGGTCAGCACTTTCAACCGTAGTGTCAGAGCTCAAAGGGAAAGATGATCTTCCTAAGCTGGCCAGTCTCAGAATATTTATGGCTCTCGAAAACCAACACCAACTCCGTATACTCTGTTTGGAACCTAACCAGTGACCAGCGTGGACGATGAAGCACTGGCCAAACATGCTCATGGTGAGGCGTTGCTCTCAGTAATGGGGCACTCGCTGTAGTCACCAATTTACATTTCCAAATAAGACTGAGTGCACTGCTCCATGTGCAGCACAGCATAACTAGTCTAATCATAAGCAACAATAGAAGGGGATGACTGCACCAAGGTCTGTGACCAAAAAAAGACATGGTGCTCTTCTGATTCAGTGCAGGGTGGGGCTGTGAGAGAGGGAGAAGTTGGCACAGGATTTTGTAACCGGAGTTTGAAAAGAAAACACACAACATCAGAGAGAAAAATCTATAAATCGTTCTCTGAGATAGAAAGTTTGACATTATCGTAAGTTTCCGGAACAAACCATTGCTATGGGAAAAGTTATACTCCTGTTCAAGTGTGGAGGAGGAGAAGACTCAATGAAGTTAAGATCTTTCTCGTGACAGAAAAATTGAAGTGACTTATATGCACTATAATTAGTTTCATATCTTAAGAACAGGCAAGAGAAAATGGCCGTGAGAATTGAGAACGCAGGTCACACACCAGTTACCCAGACCTGCTCTCTAAACTCATAACCAGATTTCCCATGGCATTCTAGGGGCTCCAATGCACTTATGCCCAGCTACAAAATCTCTGAGCATTATATATCCATATGAAAAAGCATGCAAAGAAGACTGAAGCCATTTAAGAAAAATGTTACAGCCTCTGTCTCCTGGCTAAGACAGATAATTTTAAACAGAGAATAAACAAGAAAATCTGCAGCATTACATCTGTTGAGAACAGAGATTACTGGAAAAAATTGTTAAAAATAAACACCAAAATCTTCTCACATGATAATTTTGACTTTCGTGTAAGTACATTTTTTTGTTGTTGTTCCTTGAGTCTGAAATGCAGACTGTGTAACCTTTCAGGAAAACACTTGGACAAGGTAACACAGAACCTATTTAGTGTCCGAAGACTAAAAGTGTGAACACATTGCAAAAGTATGTTCAATATTTGAATTTTTCAGCTGAGAAGTTTAGAAAAAAGCCACAGAACATGTATAAATTCAGAAATAAACTAAAAGGTCAAGAGGGACATCTGAACTTTCATTTTTAAAATTTCTGGTTTGGACTCCCATATGTGGGGGACAGGACAGGTGGATAGCTCACAGTAGAAAATGGGAGTAATAGGAAGTAGATACAAGAAAAAACATTTAATCATTTAGTCTCATCCCCAGCAACAGAGGGTTGTTCCCCAAACATACAGTCGACAATTTTGGTTTTTATTTCAAATGTTCAAAATGCAGAAAGGTCTCAGTCCCTGTAGAACTGTTTTATAAAAGCTGCATTGTCATTAACGAAATTATACTTTTCTACTCATTCCACAATTTATTCTTTTTAACAACTCAATACAGTCCTTCCTGATAGGATTGTTACTCTATTGAAGGATTTCCAGATACTTGGCTACGACTGAAAAAGAACCCTAAGGCACCCATTTTGGTCACACAGATCCAGCTGAGATCCACAGCAGATAAAACCCTAAGAGAGAGTTCGAGTGGCCTGCAGCAAGGCCTGCTGCTTAAAGACGATTCTGAATGGAGAACTGCCCACTCCCCTTTCGCAGTAGGTCTCAACTGCATAGCCCGTGGGATAAAAACAGGACAGAATGGCCCCTGCAAGGCACGATTTGAAGGAACTCCAGAGACGGAGCAGGCAGAGAGACTTAGCCAGTCCCTTCACCTCCCACAGAAAAGTTTGTGCCTGTGAACACAATGGGTAAAAGCTAGAGCTGGTACAGGCATACTGACAACAAGACAGCTCCAGCACTAAAGGCTCTTGAACCATCACTTTACATCAACAATATTAATTTTCAAGCAGGAAAAAAAAAAACAAACCAAAAAACAAAACCCAACAATAGCAATGGGGTCATTGTGATCAGGCTACTGAAAGGGGAGAGAAGTATTTTGCCATAGAAAAGTTTTATTCCCCTTCGAAATAGGAAATTAAAAGTGCCAAAGGGACAATAACACTGAAAATACCCAGGCAGATAACCGATTTGTCTGCCAAATTTGGCCTAGCATCAGTTGCCTTCTCCCAGACTCTACCTTTGCCAAGAGTGTTGGAGAAGAAGGGAAACTCACTGAACCCACAAACATGGTTGCTTTGAAATGAGCATATGAGCTTGACAAGATATACCTTGCACAGGTCTGCTCTATTCTCTGCCCAAGATACTCCTAGCAGCTTCAGCGGAGACAGCATCAGGTTATGGCACTAGAAAAGAAAATCACTAAAACCGTTTTTTTTGGAACAATGTCTCACTTACTTCCTTGCCAATACATTTCAGTTACAAGTTTCACTTGAAATTAGGAGAGCTGATTAAAAAACTGCAACTTGAACAGAGCTCTTCACTTTTAAAACCAGCCAGTCTTGCCTCTTCTACACTACTGGGAAATTCCTTAGTCTCAGCACTTTGATTCACAGTATCTTCAAGCCACTGGGGAAAGACACATGCCCAACAGACGTTATCAGGGTACAGGTAACAGAACAGCGGTTTTCTTGAATTATCCTTCCGTTTCAGTCAATCGTAATTGTTACCACATCACTTGCACTTCCTTACACGCAGTGCTAGTCTCCTTCCTTCTCACGACCTGAGAAAAAAACTGAACAAAATCAGACAATCCCACAGAAAAGGAAATAAAACTTAGCAGAAATAGAGACCGTGCACCCTCCTCTCCCTTCAGTTTGATTTGTATGCTAAGAATTTTAGGGTTATCGGGAAATTCTTAGCACTGTAAACCTTATTCTGACGTATACATTTATGACTACTAAGATGACTTTTAGGAATGTTCAGATCCTAAGATTTGCGTTTAAGTCATCAGGAAATTGCGACATCATTTATTCAGATGTTTAGACAAGATTTCCCATGTTCCTCATTTGAAAACTTTATTTTACATCCAACTGGGGAACTGAGAAGCAAGACACACTCCCTGAAGCCCTAAAATTCTCCCTTTTTTTCAATAGTCTTGCCAGCTAAACTCTGGATGTCTTTACGTTCTGTCAGACAGGAGAATGAGTCAGTCTGTCCCTAACTGGCCTTCTAAAAAGGAAATTGAGAAGTTTGATGACATATTTGGATAAACACACTCACTGGATAAAGTTACTTAACTTTTTATATCTCTCTAAGTTTGCTATAAACCTTCAAAATCCTTATAGTTTAGATTTAAGTATAGCCAATAAAAATGATAGATTTTAAATAAACTTAATGAAAACCACTATATTAAAACTCAAAGGACCTTGTAAACATGCTCATCAAAGCGTCACCATTGTAACCCAGCACCACATCCATAAATCTTTGTTATTAATTGCTAGTCATCCACAACTCTCATTGAAATATCAGCCTCATGTAGATCATCTTTGGTGCAGAACCCAGTTTTCTCATGGTCTCTGAACACAACCTAACAGCCAACACTGTAGCTCTGACTGATGAGTAAACCCACAGTTTATAGACTTCAACTCTCCTGAAAAGACAGTGAACACTATTGTTATCGTCTGTGCACTTTAGGTCTCCCTGAGCGCAGTATTTGGCCTGGAAATAAAAGACAGTTGAAATATACAGTACTGAACCTACAGAAGAGCACAAATGCTGAGCTAATTTAGCTTCCTGAGCCCTCAGTTTACCAAAGGGTAAGGAGATTTAAAATACCATTTTGGAAAGCATTGTTTCCTGCAACAGTGAACATCCAACAGCACGGTGTGTAATTCAACAGAGTTTTACTGAAGGAATGGACCTTACAGATTCAAGATCTTGACCTCTATGAATTCCCGTCTTCTTTAGCTTTGTATTAACTTCAGATGCAAAGAAAGAAAAGAAAGCATTCCAGTGTAAAGAAAGAAAAGAAGGCATTCCAAACAACAGAGCTTTTACTAGTTTCATAAAATAAAATACTTATTTTTTACAACTTATAGATCACATTGTTTTCCACACATGCTTATAAGCATTATCAAATTTTAAGATTAGTCTGGTCTAAATTTCTTGTCTGTAACCCATCTTAAAATTGAGTTAGTGTCATATCATTTCAGATTTCACTGCCGGCATTTCATTAAAGTGTGCTGTTTAACACTTACGTACACAAAGATCTGAGTCTCAAAACAGTATACACAGTCTTGCCCTTGGCTATTCTGATTACTAAAAGCAAAGATAGTTTGTTTTATGATAACCAAGAGGCATTCAGAGCATTTCTTAGAGAAAACTGAGAAGGAGCCATTCATGATTAAAAAAACCCCAACCAAACAAACAACATAAAAAGGCATTTGCAAAGTACCTGGAGACAAAATTACATTTTTAGCCACCTGACTACAAGACTGTCTCCATGGCTGCACCTTTGAAATGGTCCTAGTACCAAAGTCCAGGTTCAGGCAGTAAAGTAGCATTTCAGTAAGTAGTTGCGAAAATGATGCAGGAAGAAAGGGCTCAGTTCTATTAGACTGTGGAAAGACTTTTGGAATACAATGCACAAACTCTACCTAAAATAAAACAAAAATAGGCTGCTGGTATTTAAACTTAAAATTAAGATGAAGACTGTTTAAACTTGGCAGAAAGTTGGCAGGTGCAAAGGCATACACAGTTCAGGATGACACATCAATTAGCGATGCAATCATTAAAACTCTGTATTCTTGGAAATAAAGCATTAAAGTAGTTAACAAAGTTTGACAGGAAATAGCAAAGCTCTATCTAACCAAACAGCATTTAAACCAAGCAGAGTTTAATAAAGAAAAAAAAAAAAAAAAAGACAGTCAAAGAACAAGGGTGCAAGGGCTCCTATACAAACGCAAGTCCAAGAATCCAACCTAAAAACTAGACTGTCTAGTTTTAAACGTTGACACACTTCTCAAAGTGTGTGAGAAGAATACATTCAGAGGAATATGGTTATTGCTAAATTAGATCTCATTCTGATTTAAATAATTATGCTGATGTAGGAACTGTACAGCTATAACAAAAAAAAAAAGGAAGCAGAAAAGCAGAGAGTGAAATAAGATAAATGTCTTTAACTCTGTAAAAGCATGTCCAGACTTCCTGTGCGCATCTACAGAGATAATCATACAAATGCTAGACTACTGACCATCAATCCAAAATAATGACATTTACCACACAGTGACGAGAGGCAGAAAGGGTAGAAATAAAGGGAACCTGCCGTTATTTTTACATGCTGGATAAACATCATGCTAGATAGAGTGTAACAGACTAGCTATTTAAATACTTGAACTTTTTGTAAAGCTTCTAGTCATAAATTTCAATAGTAGGAGCAAGTTATGGTTTTTGTTCCCACTAGAGCCATGAACTAGTCCACACTGTGGATATTGAAAAGCCAAAGATGAGTAAGTTCTCAAATTCAACCTGTTTGAGGGAAGAAAACAAAAAAATAACTATCATATCTAGCTTTAAGTGGGATAAACATAACACTAATGGAAACTAATTAAACAGAGCATCTAAAAGAGTAAATCCCTTGAAGGAACCACAGAAACAATTTAACAAGCAGATTCCATGTATCAGCAAATCAAAAGCAACTAAAATACTCTCCTCAAAGCCAACAAGAATAAAATAAATTAAGACAGACATCTCAAAAAGGAAAATATGTGCAAATAAAGATAACCTACAAGAAACAGAAATGCTGGTATGTTAAAATCCATCCATCAAAAGTGGGAAGCCTGCATCCTACTGAAGGTGGAGAACACTCAATTGCTCTCGGCATCCTTCTCCTCTGCACACTGAGGCATAAAATTAATTTGGTTCATTTGCCACAACCTTAGCTCTTTGTCATTTGTCTTGCTCCCTAACTAACAGCATCGGATTCCACTGTGTGGGAAGTCAAGGAGGTTTTCACATTAGACTCTCTTTACGGAGAAAGTCTGCGAAGCCATCTGAAGTTGAAGCGATAACAGAAAAAGCTTTAGAGGAAATTTGTACAACATAAAGCAAGGAACTTACGAGCACCTTACCAGGACTAAACAGCATTTAAGTGGTCTAAAAGAACTTGCGTGAGAAACTGATGAACCGTTAGCCGGTGAGTAACTTCTCCCTTAAAAAAGCCAGAGAAATGGGAGGCAGCACTGGTCTTTAACAAGAGATTGCAGGAATAACTCAAGACCAATTCATTTGATTCACCAACCAATTAGGAGAATCTATAATGAAGAAAACTGACAGATATCAGGCAAACACAAAACACTCCAGCCAGTTGGAGGCAAGCAGAATCATGTGCCAAGTCTGCTCTCCTTCCCCATCTGTCCTTAAATTGTGTAATGCTTTGCCCTTCTATCCTCCTGTTAATCCCAGTATCTGCACTGAGGCAAGACTAACTGAGCTCATGGCCTTCATTTACCCCTTTCCCGGCATGAGTATGTTTTTCATGCACTCTGATGTCCATCAAAACAAAACTCAAGGGTCTGACTAGTTACTTAAAATTGTTTGAAACAGATGTTTACAAAGGCCAATTTTTAATTGTTTCTTATGGCTGTGTGCCTACCCATCATCATCCTATTTTCTTATCCCTCAACTAATTTCAAATGAAATGCCATCTTTTAGTGTCCAGGATATTAAGCAAGAGCCTAGCTTGACCTCGATAAAAGTACATCGCAGGAAAACTTCGTGTTCGTCCTAACAGAGAGGAAAGCCTAGTAGCTTGCACATTACTGGACACTAAAAAAAAATCGAGCCATGAAACAAACTTCCATAATTTATTTTGTTTCATGATGCAAACAGCTTTTTTCCACAGCAAATAAGGCTGTTTTTACAAACCTCACAGAAACAGCTGCCTATCCTTACTGCACCCAAATGAGGAAGTAAAATCAGAATCTTGATTTGCTATTGCAAAAGATGAATATTTGGATAGTTGTAGAACATCATAATCTTCACTTTTTCCTTCTTTTCTTCCTGAAAATCAAAGAATGAGACTATAGGAATCCATTCGTAAGTCTCCTGAAAATATCTATAATGAAACATTTAGTCAAATTTTCAAGAAATAAGTAATATCATGTGGGGTTATAGTTTGAAAAGAGCTCAGGTATGTAGCCTTCACCCTCTCAGACAACTGCAGCCAGTTCGTAACAATAACAGGGAAAGGAACGAAGATGCTGAGGCTCCCTGGAACAGTCACACTTTAAAAAATTATTCCCAGCAAAGCAGAGCTCCAAGAAGAGAGGGAGAGGCTGCTTGTTTTTAAAAGAAAAATACTAAAAATATCTTCAATTACATTTACCTTGAAAAAAGCTAGAGAGAACATATCACAAGTGCTCTTTAGTTGAATCCACAAACAAATGCGATAAGGCAAAATATACATGATGAATGTTTCAGATACTGAAATATCTTCAAGAATTCGGACATAAGAGTTCTTAGATCCCAATACAAGAAGACACTGAGACCATGAATGCAGAAAAAAACATCCTGAACCATTTGAACACCACTCCACTTTCTCATAGCATCCAGACCTCTACCTTAATTCTTTAAGAAACAACTTCTCATGTTATCTTGTTTGTTCAGCTGTTATAATTACAGCAGGAAAGGGAAAAACTGATAATTTGCTGTATAACACTGAAAAAGTCATTACACTTCCTTATTGAACACAAACATCTCACTTTCCTCAAGCATAAAAGGGAACGACAACACATCATCGTAAGTCATTACTGGTGCCAAGTCTTACTCACTTGCATTCAGGACAAATACATAAGACAAGAGAGTACAAATAACTAAGTGATACAGTTCATAAAGTACATTCTAAGCAGACATTCCTATGAAAGCACTGTACATTGTTGTGGGTTTTTTTTAATAAATTTATTCTATTTGATCTACCTGTCCTCAGGTACTTCAGTCCTTAGTATTAAAATCTTTCAATTTCTTTTTGGTTCTTGTCATCAGCTCTATAAAAATTAGTTATTTTTGCAATCATTACGGCCAAACATGTATTTTTGGTTGCAGCCCAAAAACAATCCTAACCTTCGACTTCTCTTCAGATAACATTGCTGTTTCTCCATTCTTATAGAAGATACTCAGACCATCTTACAACAAGTATATTACCTCACCTTTTAGTAAGCTTACTTAACATGGAGCAAATTTTGCCCTCCGAGTGCTCACGTTCCCCTCTCTGCTTTCGAATGCAGCTGTAAATTACACTGAGAAACAAAATGTAAACTTTGTTCCACATTTGACATTAAAGGCATGATGCAGCTCATAGATGAAGACATCTAAAGTAAGAGACTTTGTTCAGATGCCTCTGTTGTGAGACAAGCACCTAAGCACCCATCACTGTCCAGGGAAATATACTCATGACAGCTCCACTCAGATGACTGAAGATAGGTGTCTTCATATGGACTAAAATCCCATTCCAAGAGTGGTAACTCGTAGGTAACTCAGCTAGAGTCACTACTCCTTTCGGTAACCTCTCTTTGAACAGGCAACTTGACAGTTGACAGATCGATCTTTACTGGGCTGTTTACTACATTCAAAACACAGTTTCTTGTACCTCTCCCCGATGAGCCAGTATTGACCAATGACTGACTCAGCTTAACTGCTTCACATCTCTGGTGTCTGCCCCTTCAGATTGCTTGCCATTCTGCTTCTGTTTACACAATCACACTTCACATCTCAGTTCTTAAGGAGGAACACACACCCTTTTGGAGGAAAATGAATTCAGCATTCAAATGGAAAAGAAAAACAACCAACTCCCCCCCCCCCCCCCCCCCCCCCCCCCAAATCAAACAACAAAGTCCCAGAAATATCTGGAAATTAAAGATTTTATAAAGCCCACTAACTCTAACTTCCATTCTGCACTCTGAGTTTGGAGCAAGTGGTAAGTGACAAGTGGATATGGAATGTATGGTGGAAATTGTGTCAATTCTCACAAGGACACACTTGGCAGTAAAAGATAAAATGGCTAGGAAATTTGTGCTAAACCCACAGGGTTAAAAAAAAAAAAAAAGAAATGTGAGAAAGAAAAAAAAAGTTCTTAGATTACTCCTGTCTTTTCTCATTATTCAAGTTGAGATATCCCTATTTATCAGCAAAGGAAAGGAAAAATATATGATGACATTTTCACGGGAAGGGGAAAAAATACAATCGCTATTTGATTTCTAACTGTTTGGCAAAGTTTAGAGTTACAAAACGTGTTTACAGTAAGGACCTGAGCTTTGTTTGAATGTTTACTTTATAAAAACTCTGAGCCGAGAAGCCAGCAGAACACACGGTGTATTACCACAGCCAGTGCAAAGTGCAGGTTTGGTTTGCCGTAGCCCTCTGCGAGGAGAAGCTGGCCAGGAGCCAAACGAAAGTGAGTAGTTTAAAACACTCAATCAGCTACATTCAGAGACATTTTGTGTAGTGTTTAATAAGCTCTCCAGGGACGGAGAAATTACTAAAGCACATTGTCTTGACATCAGCTAAAATGGTCCTCTCTCGTCACCACGTTTTTGGGAATCTGATGATTATGCATCAGATGAACATAGGTCTGTATACATACATACACACACGTACATACATGCCCATATTTTTGCACATATGTATATTGAGATACATTTTATTTGACAGTTTTGCACATCTGATGTTCTTTAGTGCATTCCATCTTTGAACTGAAAAGTCCGTATTCAGTAAAATTCCTATACATACACATTCACCCATCTGTCTACTCTCTCTGCAGGATTTCTCGTTTTATATATTAAAGAGAGGACATAATCAAATGCATCATACACAGTACATCATGAATGGAGAGTGAAGGCTGTTCAGAAACTATTCTTTAGTTTATCTCACATTATGGAGAAAGAGAGCCTCTATTAATAAAAACACAGTAACTCCAAAACGAAAAGTATATCAGATATTTGTGTTTCTTTCAACGACAATCAGGTTATGACGTTCACTTTCACCAGAAATTTCTGAGCCCAAGAATTTAGGAAATTCTGCTGAGCTTTCAGATGCAAAATAAAGACATGAAAATTGTTAACAGTTGTTTCTGAGGATTCATCAGCAAGCAGGAAACAGAAGGGAAAGTTATTATTTTGAGATCAAATGTATCTTTTCTTAGAAATTGAAATGGGACGCTATTGCAGAACAAAATATTCTGCTCCTGCTTACCCTACAGTTTGGCACCTACACTCTTCTGAGGCATCCTCTATCAGTCATTGTCAAGAGTCCCAGTGTTATGCTAGAATAAGTGACCTAACACGGTAGTATGTAGGCTCTGATTTCACCACATATCATTATTTTTAAGTTTTATTTAGGCCCAAAAAGGAGGTTGGGCCATTTTATACAAATGCCTTTCAGAATATACTGTGGCTGTTCCTTGAACGTGGTTTCTTTCATTCTGCACCTTGAGAAATGCAAGACACCACACAAGCTCTAAGGAGCGGACAATACTGATGCTTCTCAAAATACAACATTTCATCAGTTGTGCAGAGGAAAGATGCACAGGCTGGAGAGTTCACCATAGGGCAAGATTTCTTACTGCGCAGCTGTCCTCATCCTTTGAGACGTGCCTTTCATGCTTGTCCCACTCTACAGGTGTACATACAAGTGTCACACAGGCAACATCCCATTCTTTGAGACAGCATCTGCTCAGCTCTACCTCTATCTCAGCCACCAGCTTAACAGAGACAGGCCTCATGGCCTCCACCTACAACTTCTATTAGATGGTCTGGAATACAAGTCAGAGCCACCAAAACTCCCCTGTAGCTTCTAGCCAGCCTTTTCACAGCCATTATCAATACCCTCCCTCTCCTGGGAAGGAGCACTTTACTTAGTGCCTTACCAAAGTTGAGATCTTTTCTAGAAATCTGCATCAGGACTAAAGGGAGACTGTCTCTGCATACATACAAACGTACACACATGCTTTCATGCAGCCAGCTTATGTGGTACTGAGACCATCACATCAGCAAGCTGTAAAGAGTACTGAACCAAATTAGGATATTTCCTAATACAGGAAGAAAGGTACTTCCTAGGTATCCAATAACTTATTCTAAATAACTGTAAATGCCTTGGAACCATACCCAGAAGCAGGTGTGAAAAGGAGTCAAGAAAGCTCAAGGACAGAGTAAAGAAACAAATTAAACACAGAACAACAGAAGAAACCGTTCTACTAAATTGCAGCAAAAGTGCCTAGCCTTTCTCCCAGAGCAGGCCAACAAAATCTGCCATGAGGCTGTTTGACATCCAGACCCCATGTCTCCCTAACATCTCATGAAAGGTGGTGTGACTGCATCACATGACCAAAATGCTGGTGTTCCCTACAACGCACATGCCCTCCAACATGTTCACAGAGGAGGACAGCAGAGAAGGGACTAGAGGCCAACAGGACAATCCATAAAGCCCACAGAGGACTCCTTCCCTTAAGGAATGATTTTCCACTGACTGGAAAACGGGAAACATAGCCCCCATCTTTAAAAAGGGGAAAAAAGAAGACCCAGGGAACTACAGGCCAGACAGTCTCACCTCTGTGCCCAGCAAGATCATGGGACAGATGGTCCTGGCAACTGTGCTAAGGCGCATGGAAAAAAAGGAGGTGATTGGTGACAGCCAACATGGCTTCACTAAGGGCAAATCCTGCCTGACTAATTTGGTGGCCTTCTATGATGGGCTTACAGAGTTGATGGATAAAGGAAAAGCAACTGACATCATCTGCCTGGACTTGTGCAAAGCATTTGATACTCTCCCACACGACATCCTTGTCTCTAAACTGGAAAGACATGGATTTGACGTATGGACCACTTTGTGGATAAGGAACTGGATGGATGGTCGCACTCAAAGAGTTGTGGTCAACAGCTCAATGTCCAAGTGGAGACCAGTGACGAGTGGTGTTCCTCAGGGGTCAGTACTCGGACCAGTGCTATTGAACATCTTTGTTGGTGACATGGACAGCGGGATCGAGTGTACCCTCAGCAAGTTTGCAGATGACACCAAGTTGTGTGCTGTTGTGGACACACTGGAGGGAAGGGATGCCATCCAGAGGGACCTGACCTAGACAGGCTTGAGAGGTGGGCCCGTGCGAACCTCATGAAGTTCAACAAGGCCAAGTGCAAGGTCCTGCACGTGGGTCGGGGCAATCCCATGCACAAGTACAGGCTGGGTGGACAATGGATTGAGAGCAGCCCTGAGGAAAAGGACTTGAGAGTGCTGGTGGATGAGAAGCTCAACATGAGCCGGCAATGTGTGCTGGCAGCCCAGAAAGACAACCGTATCCTGGGCTGCATCCAAAGAATCATGGCCAGCAGGTCGAGGGAGGTGATTCTATCCCTCTACTCTGCTCTCGTGAGACCCCACCTGGAATACTGCATTCAGCTCTGGAGTCCTCAGTACAAGAAGGACATGGAGCTGCTAGAGTGGGTCCAGAGGAGGGCCACGAAGATGATCCAAGGGCTGGAGCACCTCTGCTATGAGGACAGGCTGAGAGAGTTGGGGCTGTTCAGCCTGGAGAAGAGAAGGCTCCAGGGTGATCTTATAGCAGTCTTCCAGTACCTAAAGGGGGCCTTCAGGAAAGCCAGAGAAGGACTTTTTACAAGGGCGTGTAGTGATAGGACAAGGGGCAATGGCTTTAAACTGAAAGGAGGGAGATTTAGATCAGACGGAAGGAAGAAAATTTTTACAATGAAGGTGGTGAGGTACTGAAACAGGTTGCCCAGAGAAGCTGTGGCTGCAGCATCCCTGGAAGTGGGATGGCACAGAGGTTGGAACTAGATGATCTTTAAGGTTCCTTCCAACTCTAACCATTCTATGATAAAAGAAAAAAAAGCCTGGTGAAGTGTTCTGGCAGGTCATGCCCAACCCTGATGGTCACAGACTGGCTCTCCTGATCTGAAATGAGGTTTTGGAGAAAGAAATTGCGAAGAGGTATTTATCAACCTAAAGCCTCAAGTTATCCTTAAATGCACAAACTTGGGATGAGGTCTGGCACAGTGTTCCTTATAGACTGTGCTGTAGGAAACACAAGCCCTGCAAGCTGCTCGTTTATCTTTTGTTCTTACAATCTGTACTGGCAATACACTGCCTGGGAGGAAGAAACAACTGAAGCTGTGAGAGTCAGGAGGCAAAGGGGACTCCCTGGTGCTGCCGCACACCATTCCAGAAGGTGTTCCGACGCTAGCTTTGGCACCTGCACCATAAGTTGCTTATCCCTCTCATAAGAATACAAGAAAGTTTGACCTGTCATTTCTCATCAAAAAGATCATTTAGGAATCTGTTATGTGATTTTGCAATTTTTCTTCTTTTCCAATCAAATAAGATTAGATTTGGCTAAGCTTAATGCTTATAGATTGTCTTCTATTTGCCGCTGTCAACAAAACACACAAAAGATTACATGTAGAGAAGGTTATGCTACACTCTCAACCACTATCTTTTTGAGCTGCAACACTTTTTGAGTAAAAAATGGCACAGCTTGAAACCTTTATACTTTGGCTGTTTTTTTAAACAGGAGCTCTTACTTCAAGTGCAACAAATAAAATAAAATTTTATCTCCAAGGATATGCATCAAATAAGAAAAGCTACAGACTCCATAAAATGAGTTACACACAGCAATGTGTGGCATTTCTCTCTTAAAAACAAAACTACATTTCACATCTCCTTTTTCCTTTTCTTTAGTAACATTCTGAAAAGGCCAGAAAACCTCTATCTGCAATTAGCAAAAAAATACTAGGAAAGCGAATTTTACTAAAGTTACTTTAGGTGATCTTTTTATTCCCTACTATCAAGTCACTATGAAATGGCAATGGCTGTTGTTGTGCACTAAATACACATAAGTAAATATGAAAAAATGAAATTAGGATGTTTTGGATTCCTAGAAGGGCAAGGGAGGAAAGGGAAAGGAATTTGTAATTCCTATTCGGGGGGGTGGATGGGAGGGGATGGGGGTGGGAATCAACCATAAATGTAAAAACTCTGACCAGGTGATCATGATCTCAAAAGGTGAGTTTCTGTTTCAATTACTGTCAACTATTTATACTGTTGAAACCTTTCATTCCTTAGTCTACATGTAAGCTATTTTTATATGCTTCAATTTCTCCACGCTAATTAGCTAACATCCTAGGAGTTTACATCTTCTAAAAACATACAGTCTGCTTAAAAGGAAACGGTATAAAATAGCATCAGAAGACATTCTAGACTACAAAAAACAAATATTTACATAGGATCTCTACTCTAATCATGTTGCATACTCCTCTTATAATATTTACAAAGTTCAAATTATCATTTGCAATGAAGCCTCAAAAGCATTAGATTTGTTGTCTCTTTAGTTTATCCAGAAAGTTCTTCAGAGTATGCAATTCTTAAGCATCTCTAGGCAAAATTTCAACATAGAAAAGAATCTACAACAGCAGCAGCAATCTGGGCAGGATGGGGAAGTAAACAATACAAATCACCCCCAAGACCCAGAGAAGAAACCCATCCTGATAGAGCAAACCAGCACAGCCCATACTAAATCCTGAAAAAAACAACCCCAATGACACAAGACAAAAGGATTTCAAGAATTCTAAACTTTTAAGAAGCTCAAAATCTACCCCTGTTAGGAGTCTCAGCTGAGAGAACATCCCATCTTCTCAACATTAGAAAAGGCACGCTGGACCCAAACATAACCATGATTTCCAAAGTCTGTGTATGACTCTCCTCGAAAGAACTCATACCCACTGCTGTATAACAGCACAGGTATGACATGCAGCAGGCAGGTCAGCACTGATTAATCATGCCACTGATTTTAGAACCGGCTAAATTGTTGGCAGTCACCTTTGCAACATGTAAAGATGACTGCCATCTTAGATGACTAACATCTTTAGACTTTTTCCTGCGTCCTGTCGAAGGATGCATCAAGTGAACTAAGAACAAAGCATTTTTTAAAGAAGGTAGGGAGAGACATGTGATGAGATTGCTCCATTTCAAATTCTGGGTGGCAAATTTAAAGGGGTTTCAGGTCAGCAGGTCTGTAAGTGAAGGAAACAGCTAGACTTCTGATCAACGCTCCACAACTCTAGTGCTGAGAAGTCAAAGGTAGACCAGGATCAAAAATGGTTTCCCCAATGCCCTGATGACAAACCAAACAGACACAAGACAAATATAGGAAAAAAGATACTAATTTTGTCAGTACCACTAGTTGAGTCTACAAATAAAGCAGCCTTCTGAAAACGGAACATCAGACAGATCTAAATTCAGAGCACGGAAAATAACAAGAGCCTTGCTCCCTGCTCCGCCCCCATCCACCTCTTGCAACAAATACCCAAACCAGCTCCTGAATTATTTCTAAGGAGCACACCTGGCCAAAATTTTCTCAGAAACTATGTATTTGCGAGCTTGAACATCGGCATCACTCCACTGATACCTGAACAGATTATCTCAATTCTCTACAAGGCAGGCAGAAATTGGGCGTGTTTTCAGAAGCCAGTGCTACACGTCTGCATGCAGCTTTTTTCAAAGCTCCAAAGACATGGCTCCAAAGCCAATAGCTCATAAAAAAGAGGAACTGTTTATAAGGCAATTAATTGCCAGGTCTCCTGGTAAGAACAAGGTCTTACAGCACAGTTGATCTAGAGCAGGATATGTCACTTAAGTAGGAAAAGGCAAGACTCCTCGTGACATAAAAGTCCCCAACAAAAGGACATGGAGCTGCTGGAGCAGGTCCAGAGGAGGGCCACAAAGATGATCCGAGGGCTGGAACACCTCTGCTATGAAGACAGGCTGAGGGAGTTGGGGCTGTTCAGCCTGGAGAAGGCTCCAGGGTGATCTTATAGCAGCCTTCCAGTACCTAAAGGGGGCCTACAGGAAAGCTGGAGAGGGACTTTTTACAAGGGCGTGTAGTGATAGGACAAGGGGCAATGGATTTAAACTGAAAGAGGGCAGATTTAGATGAGATATAAGGAAGAAATTCTTCCCTCTGAGGGTGGTGAGGCACTGGCACAGTTTGCCCAGAGAAGTTCCACGTGGATGCCCCATCCCTGGAAGTGTTCACGGCCAGGCTGGATGAGGCTTTGGGCAACCTGGTACAGCGGAGGGTTTCCCTGCCCATGGCAGGAGGGTTGGAACTAGATGATCTCTGAGGTCCCTTCCAACTCAAAGCATTCTATGATTCTATAAAAGCACAGATTTCAGCCTTCAATCAGGGAGGGATGGCAGCAGCAGCACCCAGGATTCACTATACAGGGCCTGAAGTAACACGGAGCAGTAGAGTTACTGTTGGACATGAGAAAAGGAAGAGGGGAAAAAAGATGAGCTCACTTGTGTTGAAAAGGTTGTCAGCATTACACAAGAAGTAACCGCCCATGCACGTGCGCTCCATGCCCAGCAGGCAGCCTGCACGTGTCTGTCTGAAATTTGCTCTTCTGCAGGATGGCTGCCCATCATGGCACACAGACATGCTGCAACCCCGCTGCTTAAACAGGCTGCACAAACCATTTGGAGCTTCTCACACCATAAATACAATGACATAAGAGCCACGCTTCGACACTCTTCTGCCACCTGACCATGGATATTAGTTGATGTTTTAACCAACGTACTCAAGCAAAAAGTCTACCTCACATAGGACAAGCCCTCACAGCTGGTGTGATGGCCAATTCATGGAAAAACTCAAATCAGCTGAAGGGTTTCTGATGTAAAATGTAGTTATCTCCTTAGCGGTTACTCCCTTAGAAACTGAAACTTGAACAAAACAGCAGACGGATGAAATTTCGTTAAATGCACGCTACAGAACTGCTTCACAGTTAGGAAGCAGGGCCCCACAACAAGGATAAAAGTCCTTGTCCCTTCTGACTTGCACCACTCTAGTCCACATATAATTAGTTACATGATTCTGTGCGCATGGAAGTGATTCCACCAAAGTCAACTTACTAAAAAAAACTATGGGACAACTAAATGCATTTACACTTCAGTAAAATAAGACATACAGAAGCTACCAAATACAGTGTACCTACTTTAAAAAGGTCCCCTCTTTCCTCCAAAACAAGTAGTACATTATTAACTTTAGCTGTTTAAAAACAGAAAAAGGAGAAAAAAACAGGTTCCCCTGCCCCATCATTTTAAAAAGGGAGAAAAAAAACACCCCTATCCAATGCCACAGATTTCTACAAATTCCAGATGCATTTGCATTTCCTTGGCTTTTTGCTAACCTGGGTGACAACCAAAATAATATAAATAGGTTTCCTTTCAAAACATTTGTTTTCATTCCTTTTGCTGACAGTATTTGTGATGTCATTTACACTGGTGAAGAAACTAGCTCAGATTTCTCAAATTTTCAGGGTGTTAGTTGTTAACACAGAGTGCTAATTATGGAGGCTTTAAAAAAAAACACCTAGAGCTGGCTTTTTATCTATTTTTAGAAGTTTAACACAGCATACTTTCCGAATTTAAGTAAGATTGGTAAAGCATCTGTCCTTCTTCTCCCCAAAATAAGGTACATTTTCTCACATAGGACTTGCCGTCTCAAAATTAAATCACTAGACCATAAAATCCCAGAGCCAGAAAAGATCAGAGAGAAGAGCGGACAAAATTAAAATGTCCTTTAGTCAATTTTCCTTTTCCAGGCAAGGATTAAGATCCCCTTGGAGTACAGGCCATAACATGACCGATTAGTTGCTGAGTTGCAGTTCTCCAAGGGCCCCACCACTCTTCAGAAAAGAGGCCACACTTCTGAAGGCAAACGTGGTGGGAGACATTCTTCCAGGTTTTGATCAATCATTTTTCAATAGAAAGAAATCAGACTGCTTTCCTCCTAAGCATTTTTGAGAACATATTCTCTGGACTGAAGAGTTTTCAGCTGCAGGCCAAAGTTAAGCTCCCAAACACACCTTTTGCACGTCAACAGAAGCCCTGTAGGACCAGGTTTGAATTTGACCTTCCCAACAACACTCTCACTTGAAAGTGATTATCTAACTCAAGGCACGAAATTAACTGAGGGAAGAGAAGGATCTATCCATGTTTTCTCCCCATTCCATACAGTTTGAGAGACTGCATTTTGCTTACAATTGTGCATAGATGCGTGCGCACGGTAGAAATGCTTCTTTGACTAAAGTTAGCAGGTTACCTCAGCACGCACTTCACACTGGAAACATCATGTGGATGATGCCTGTTCCAGGACAGCTCTTCTTTTCACTAAGCACTAAATCTGAAATTGCATTAAGCCATCAACATTCTTGCTAACTTAACATAATAAAAAAAAAAAAAAATCCACAAACCTGAACATTAAAATACAGGAGGTTTTCAATTTTTCCTCTTTTAAAATAAGAACATGAACGAAGGCAGGCTTGTATTTTTACATCAAGATTTTTCCCTCTATTCCTTGGCAGAGAGGTTCCGAAGCTCGCACATCACCTTCGACTCCCTCAGGGAGCTCTTTGGACAGACATTATGAAGGAACTACAAGATATGGGCTACATATAGAAAACCTGAATAAATGGAGCATACATTTCTGCCTTTAAATAAATCAGTCCCTCAGAAGTTAAGTGTACCAATTATGTGGCTAACGTTAGGGGCAACAAATTTTCCCTTGCCTTCCTATTGCCATATGCCTGTCATTTTTTTTCCTACAGTTTCCACTCACTGTTTCAAACATATGTTGCCACTTATGTGCCAAGAAAGGAATCTCTGAATTACCCCTTCATGTATGATGAAATGGCAGACTGAATGGAGCCAGGGAGAGCACCATTAGCAGTTATTCACACTTCTGTTTTCTCTTAACTTCCTCTTCTCCAAAGTTTATTCCTCCTATGCAAGGGGACGTAAAACTATAAAGCCATCCATGACTCATGCTGCAAAATATATAGCTGCAGCCATGTACCAGAGAAGAGCAATTTTTTTAAATTTTTTTTTTAAAGGCCACCTTAAATAAACTTTTTCTCCTTTCAGTTTCCAGATGGAGGATTCTTTTGTGAATCGCTTACCCAAGCATCAACATTGGTGATCCAACATTCTTTTCTTGTAAACTCACTGCTCAGTTTACCAGTGGTTTGCAGACTCTCTCCCTGCAACTCCTGCTTCCCGGGGTCAGCCTGGGTGCACACTTCTCAGTTCCAGAGCAGCAGACCTCAAAAAAACAGCTATAGCACTATCCGTGCTCTTCTTTTTCTCCTCAAGAGAAGACCACGGAAAGATAAAGTCATGCACATAATTCTTAAAGGGGTGTGGGGAGGGGGAATATCAGTAAAAGATGAATGGAGGGAAAAAACAGGATGTGCAAACAACCAAAAACCAAGTCAGTTTCATGACTTAATTTCCCATAACACCAAGGCATCCAGGCTTCCATGCTCCTGAGAGTGGTTCTTCCAGCACCCAGAAAACCCAGCTGGGTAACAGCCCATGAGGATACGATATCTTCAGCACCCTAATAACTCAGTAGGAAAAAGCTATCCATGAAAACGGATGCCAGCAGCTACCTTTCAATCTTGCTAACATTAAACAGGGGTAACAGGAAGTTAGTCCATCACAAAATATTTTCTTAAAACAGGTTAAAAATATCCAAGCGTTTCCAGAAGGAGTCACTCCATGACAAACACTGGGCAAAAGTAGATGTGTTGGACAGCTTCAAGAGAAGTGAACAAAAAAAAAAGTAAATCTTTCATGAAATAAAAAGTGTTACTAAACTAAAATGAATTCAAATGAAATGAATACCTTCTCTATTTTCCTCTGACACTGTTGCAATTGATTACCAGCATCAAAACTGGCATGTGGGAATACTAGATTTTTTTCCTTTTTATTTTTTTTTTAAACGTCAGGAGGTACAGACAGAAGTTTGCAAAGGAAAAAAATGGAACCATACATTCAATGCCAGAAAATTACTTAAATTAAATTGCATAATCAGAGGCCAAAGAATTACCTTTTGCCTCCATTTACATTCTCAGGAGCATAATGAAACCAATAAAGATGCACAGCCTGAAACCTGGTATTTTTTCAATTTTGTAAGGATGTTATTAATTACTTAAGGAGATGGGTTTATGCTAGGAATGGAAACCATTCCACACATCTTACTTTTACACTATGTTTTGTTATTGAGTGACTCTTCCTGGACATGCTTTGTTATTTTTATCTATTTTTAAGCATAATTTTTATCCCGGGCTTTTACATTTGTTTCCAAAGTGTCCTATGAAATCAACTGCAATTCATGCAGAATAACGTTTTTCCTTAATTCTCAGAGAGTGAAATAATTTTATGTTTTTCTTATTCCTCTTCAGTGCCACAAATTTCTGCCTTTTCTAATATCAATCTCATCTTTTCTGGGAGTTAATATGCAATTACCATATTTCTTGACAAACAGAAACATAGTAGAACATAGCTCAAACCCTCATATTTATGCTGATTCAGCAGTGAAAATTTAAGAAATCCTCCACCACTTCACTTACTTCCATTAGTAAAATGCACAAAAAGGGCCCCACAACACAAAGTTGTCTTTCAATTCTATCTTTCTTCAAAGGGCATATAAAGAAAAGGAACAGTCAGCAGGGTAAAGAAGCAAAAACCGGGTTCCAGAAAGTTTCAAATGACCCACTGTTGGTGAGGGGATGCAAAAGTTCTTTAGTCCTTTTGCAGAAAAAGAAATATTCAGGCTTAAGTCAGGCCAAAAGGCAGGAAACTCATGTGGCAAGCCCCACTGTCAAAAGAGAGAAATCCTACAGGCTGATGTTTTTCTACCAAAATCCGGGGAGGTGGAGGTGAATCAATATGATTTTCCCGAACACACATCAGTAACATGTATATTTAGCTCTCAAAATTAACTAATAAACCTTTGTCCCAATGTCTGCTCCACAACTGGTATAAAGACTGAAACAGAAAGATGCCTACATCACAGAATCACAGAACATTAGAGATTGGAAGGGACCTCAAAGGATCTCAAAGGATCATCTAGTCCAATCCCCCTGCCCTACCTGAATAACTATCAGGGAGAAAATGTCACACATGCATACCTCGAGCTTTTCTGATCCAAACTGCTGATAAAAGTAAAGCAAGTTGGTAGGATGCTAAACACCACCTATTGTCCATCCAGTGGATAACAGTTCAAACTTGCATTCATTTAATCAAAAATTTGAATACTAACTATATTAATTAAGCCTATTGAGTACTCATCCGTGCTCTGTCCTGTGGACGAACGACACAAAAAAAAACCCAAAAATGTCTACAAACTATAGCGTCTGCTGTGAACAGATAACACTACAATGAAGTTTAAAACACATCTTCTCAGTGCGTGCCTTCCTTTCCACTGGAGGATCTTAGGAATTACACACACTTATGTTCCAGTTTCCTTGAAGTATCAAGATGAATATTTTGAGGCTAACACTTTCAAAATCCATCTTGTTTCAAGATTTTATGGGAGCACTGACCATCTGGAATTGATCTGGAGAAGAACTGAGGGATTCTGCGAAATGATCAAATCAGATTTGTTATTTCTGAGGATACGTTGGGACAGGCGCATTAACAAAAAAGTTGCCAATAATTTACCACTCTTCAGCAAATACATCTCAAAAGCAAAGTCAATATTCATGGATGACTCACACTGGTGCTTAATTTAGTCTGGGAGCAGGACAAGAGCGGAGAAAGGAACAAAATCCATGGCCTTGGGTTCAGTCAGTCTTTCTACTGAAAAACACCTTCTAATCTAAAAAGTATACATACCCAAAGGCTGACTAGCAGTTTTAATTTGAAAGTTTGGTGCAATTTTACCCTGAAGCCATGCATAAAAACTACATTACGACAACACAGGAAATCACCTGTAGATCATCATAACATAAAGCCTAGACTTTTAAATGTTGTTTGTTTTGGGTTTTTTTAATGTGGTCTCATTTCCCACAGAGTAGGGACTTACCTATTTATTTTATTTCAGATGAGGTTTATGAAGTCCAGGTTCATTAAAACTAGACTGAGATCACAGAAAATACCATGACAATCAAAAAAAGACCCAACTTTGGTATCACTTTCATGTAGTTTGAGAACTATAAACTCCGTATCATAGCTTTCACAAAAAAGGTCTTACTAAAAACCAGATTAGTTCTGAACTGGGCCGATTAAAGTTGCCAGACACATAACAATAATTTTGCACATATGGTCCCTAACAAGTGAATAAAAAGTGCTTAAATTAGCTTAGAAAGACAAATTTAATATTCCATAATCAAAAAAGTTTCTTTTCAGTATTTTCAAGTGGATCATTTTCCAATAAATTAAAACCACAGACTGAGTGGAAATTGGTCTGCCTCCTTTGAATTCATTAACAACAGGAATTACACCACATGACGTTTCAGCAAATCAGTCTATAAACATAACTGTAAAACTGTTCTGGTTCTTTTTCTTTGTTTCAATACATTTAAGGGCATTTACAAAAAGAAAGTGAACTCTTAGAAAATTCAAAAATCTTATTTTATTCAGCTACACTCTTCCCAAGTGAATTCTATTCCCAGTCTATTATTTCACATCGTAATTGTTGATAGGATGGTTAGGAAACAGTTAATTTTATAAGATTACGTCTTCCATATGCAACTACCATTCAGCATCCCACCCTAAGGGTACAATCAACCAATAAAGACTTTGTTCTGATTATGTAATGCTTACATTTGATATCCCACTTGAGAGCTCTTTTGGATGTAAAGACAACTATAGCACAGTGACTTTGCAAATAAGATGATGTAATGTTACTGTGGAAGTAACAAAACATCTGAGCATGCCCACTGTGAAGCACACATTTCAAAAGCCCAAGCACTTTTCGGTCTGAACCATTCAATTGCTGCAGAGCTGTGTCTCTCTTTCTGGTTTCTTTGCTCTGCAGCTCTTACAAACTTTGATATCAAAAACAGAATCACAATCTTCTTTAAAACTAGTTGCACAAAAAGCACCCAGAACAACTCACCTTCATTTGAAGTTAACAGGTTCTCAAAAAATGGAATAAAAAAAACCTCTCCCAACTGGTATTTCCGAACAAGAACATGAAAAATGTTTTCCAGATAACTTTAAGCAATGCATATGCCCAAAAGGCAGCGATCAAAAGAACACTTGCATGATTTGTGCAATTCTTGGAAGAAAAGTTATATGAGGAAATCCAACTTATATCAATATACCTGTAGCTTAAGAGCTATGAAGGTGTCAAACTTGGGATTTACATTCAAATGCTGCAAGTGAACACATACCCAGTACATTCATTGCTCACCAGAGTAGAAACAGTAACAGCTCGTGAGTATCATAGGACCATGTACACACACATACAGTTTTAAAAGGACTGTCACCTCGTGGGGCTTTATATGGAGCAGCTTTCTTATTTCAGGTCAATGAAGAAGTGTTTTTTAAAAGAGAGAAAAAAAAAACAACTTATGAAAGTAAAACTGACATCTTCATCAGAAGAATCACACAACAAAACAATAAAATTCTATTATCAGCTCAGTAAAATTGCTCTCACTGTAGAGGTCACGATGAACAGTGAGAGAGAGAACAACGTCAGGGTCAGAAGAATGAAGACAGACAAACAAATCAAGTCCAAAGCTCTACCAGAAAACAAAGTGAACATTTTTCTTCATTGCAAAAGAGGTGATCATTTTCACTATCCTCAATGCCATGCAACTGAGAGCAATAAATTGGAAATAAAATAAATTTCTATTTGAAAGAAAAGATTTCTAAGATAATTCCGTGCAAGACGTACCGATTTTCCCTTCTAAACTCAGATTAAGGTCAAAGTGAAAAGTATGCATTTGAGGTTCTGTGTGGACTACTTCCTGATTCTGGACCTCTTCCCTTTCCCAGTGACCTCCCTTAGGGAACAAAAGTGCAGTCCTCCCTGCGTTCCAGTACAAATGCTAAAAACGCCTCTTAATCATTCCTTCCCAGTCATTCCATCGGACATTAGCAACTTCATATGGTCCTCCCTTCACCTTCCAATAATCCATTCATGGATTTTCTTCTTTCAACATGACAAAGGCAAACTGGAACCTCACCTGACAAATGTTATCCTCTTTCATTGCTTTTGGCTCCTGGATGCACTTAAAAATCAGAGATGAGCACAAAATAGCACATGAAGAGAAGAAAAGAATTGTTAATAGCTGAAGAAGTAGTTAAAGAAAAAAAAAAAAACAACTTCACAGGGTGATTGAGTCTACCTGCTCCCCCGCAGTTCTGAAAAGAAATAAATGATTACACTTGCAAAAGGATCCGCAAACGTGATTTCCCATCTTCCTTTTGTATTATTTACGATACTAATGCTATTCCCTGAAGCCTGTAGGGATTCACTACCAAAACCAGGCCGCTTTCTTGCTTTTAAGAGAGCCCTGAAATAGAGAAGATGATTCCAAGCAAGCATTTTCCACAATACTGAAGTGAAAGTAATAGGTCAAAGCTTGGTTAAACAACCCAAATTCTGTGATATCAATACATGTGGAACACATACCAGTACAGCATTTAAAGCTAAGATACCACGAACAGCCCTCAGCCACTTGTTCTGAAGAATAACTAATGGAAGAAATCATGTTTTGAAACCATCATCCATAAAAGCTCAGAAGTATCCACAACTCCTTTGTGTACATTTTTACATATGCAAACTTTTCAGAGCAATTCCCAAAAGGTCTGGAGGCATTTCAGAATTCACTCCCACTCAGACACTGCTCCACCCAAGAAAAGCCACCAATAAGGGTTTCTACAATCCTACGAGGTATGAGTGCTTCTGCTCCAGGGATACCTATCCCCATCAGAACTGCTCCAAGAACTCTAACCACTCACCACACTGACCACTGGGCAAACTATACATAGCAACGTCTTTGGGGCATGACTTGCATTCAGTCAGATATACATGGATAGCTACGAGTTAAGGCTCCACTTACGTTCCCAAGCCCCAAGGTCAAAGGTATTTTGTAGCTCTCAGATAAAGTGTTTATTCTTGTCAAGTTCTGTAGAATCTTATGTCACTCTGGACACACTTCAGGCTTCTAGCAAAATAACTCCTCCTATTTTGGTAGAGTTGAATCCATATGTGCTTGTCTTTAATCAGCAGCAATTTCAAGGAGGACTGATTTGTTTTATGGTCTTTGCTTATCTACTATGAGGATTCTGAAACAAAAAACAAATAAAACTAGAAAAATAGGGTAAAACAAAAATGTGTCAAAGAAGAAACAAAGTTCATGTGTCCCAAAACACAGACATCTTAGAGTAGGAAAAGGCAACTTCAATCAAATTCTAAGAGGTCATGCACAACCGGGTCACGTTTAACCAATACACCATACCATAGGAATTCAGAAAATACTTATTCTTTTGCAATTTCTAGTTCTAGGCCTCTGTTTATCATACATGAAATCCAGACACTTCTTTATCTACCGCTTTAAAAGTTAAAGTAAATAAGTGTTGTCATTTTCCACAGTATCATTACCATATTAGCATAACCAGAATTGCTTTTCTCCCTCTGCCCTTTCTACTGGTTAGAGTTACGCACAAACACTTATTTATACGTACACTTCTGGGGTGGGTTGTTTTTTTTTTTTGGAAGGTGGGAGGTAGACAACAATGATAGGGGGACACATGTAGGGAACAACCTAAAGATCAACAGTTTTACCATGCTTGACTTTGTTCTGTAGAGTCACCTAGGAGTTCCAAGGTCTATGGTATTTTGTTGTACTATCCTTGCTAGGAAAACAGAGCTATGTTAAGAAATCAGCTTGTTTAATTTTTTCTTGAGTAATAACACATACTGTTTATAAGATAAATTATTAACAATTATCAAATGTACCATGAGATTTTGTAGTGCAAAAAGCCCCTTCACTTCAGATTTCTCTTATATGAAATTGTATCACTACAACAAAGAATCCAACACATCTCTACATTTAATCGATTCTATGCAGTTCATCAGGATCACACACTTAATATACACACAACTTTTTATGGACTGTAACTGTCTTTCATTCAATTAATATTAATCTTCGTATTATAAGCTTCTGAGTTCACTGACCAGAGCAAATAGAAGCGAGAAACTATGCTACATCAGAATGCTTTCAACTAAGTTACCAAGGGGAAACGACGTTAAAAGGAACAGAAACTTCACCCTTACAACTAAAAACAGGTAACCGAACAAACCAGATTAAAAATAAAGTACTCGACAACCGAAAAAAAAACCCACAAAACAAAGCAGACTGTAGAGCACTGGGGAAGGCTGCAGGCAAGACTGTTTAAAGAGAATAGGATTTTGGGGACTAAAAAGGAATTTTTGTCTTTCCTTTAGGTGCTGGAAGAGAATTTCCTTAAATCACCTCTTTATGCTTGAGTACAATTTTCAACCATGAAGCAATCTGTAGGTTATTCAAGCAGTTAGTTCATCTCCTTAAAGACTTTCTTAGTAATAGTCCGTCCTGTTGACGTAACATCCAGAGACATGAGATCAATAAAAGTGTTCCCAGATAACGACACAACTTCAGTATTGCTGAGTTTATGGCAACAGTTCTTAATGCTGACATGTCTTAAGCAGGCTGTCATAAAAAAGCCAAATTAATACCCTTTTGTATTTATTCCCCTTCCTCACTCAAGGGTTTTCTGAAATTTTTGTTGCAGACTCTGCAGCTATGGAGTGTCTGAGTCTGCTAAACACATTTTCCCAAGCCCAGGAGACTCCTAGAGCAGTACCTGCTGTGGGTAATGCTAACACAAAGAACTACATGGGACTACACACTAGGACATCAAGAAATTCTGTAAATACTTTTCCAGACTAGAGAACTGAACGACACAACTAAGTCACATTTCTGAACTATGAATTTATCAGATAGCTCAGCAACTCTGAATCCCAAAGGGATCAAAGTTTTACAAGTTACATTACCTCTCAAAGAATCTGCAATCTAAAATAGCCTGTATGAGATACATTTGCCTCTGTATTATTCCAATAGAGATTCCTTGAACAGGTATTGAAATCACCAATAACTTCAAGTATTGTACTTTAAACAGGGACTTTTGCCTGTTGAAGTTGTAGAGAATAAGGAATGCCTTTTAAAATGTATTTTTTAGCAGGAATCCAATGGCCAGGGGGGAGCAGAAAAAATAATCTCTTATTATGTAGACTTCATAACATGAATGACAGCATTTAGAGACCCAAAGATGGGCCCATGGGCCCAAGAGCATGTTTGTCTAACTCGCCTGTTGCAGGCAGCCCAACACAAAATACTTTCTCTCCTTGCAAGGTGTGCCTTCCTTAACATCCATAGTCATTCTTTTACAACCTGACTGCCTTACAGATAAGCTCTTTAACAGCTACATTTTCACTGGGTTAATCCATAGAAGGCAACAGAAGCCTACTCAAGAGAATTAAAACAATGCAATGGAAGACTCACGATACATTTTGATCCTGGATTCTCTCTACTTAACCACTAAAAAAGAAAAAAGTATGACAACTTCGTACTTCTACATACAATATCAATGGCTCCAACAGGCCTTCTTACAGTTCCTAAGCTGCATTCAAGTCCACATTCATTCAAGTGTGTGTCTCACAGGCTTGTGTTCTCAAAGCAGACCATGGCCTCATATGACTCCTTCAAAACTTGCAACCTGTAAGAAATGCACTGAATGCCAAATCCCTTCTACCTGTGTGCTGGGCTTTGCACTCCAAGGCACTGGTGGAAGAGCATCGCTCAGCGACACATGAAGAAATAACAGAAGAGAAGAGAAAAGCAGAATGAAAGAGATGGTCAGTGATATGGAGGAACTTCAGGAGCTTGCAACAACTCGACCCACTACTTCACCTCATCTGCATCAGAGCTTTGAAAGGAGCACCCTGCACTGACACCATGTTCAATACATATCTGTGCAAAAAAGTTGAGTCAACTTCACTCAAACTTCTGTGCTTATTATTCAAACAAGAATTAAACTGCTCAGAAAGAGATTTGATTACTTTGAACAAAATGACTGAATTAACAGCTAGGTTAACACATACAAAAGATCTGAGACAGGGATTCATGCAGAGTCAGATTTGAAGCTCAGAAATGTCCACCATTTGCCTGAAGTTCTACAAGAAGAATCTTGCTTTGACTGAATTTGAAAGGAGATGGATGCAGAAAAGTAGGCAACTAATTACATAGTGTCACATATTTTTTTCTGAGGTCTAATGACTAAAGACAGACATTTAAAATATGTTCTACTTCCAAGCATGTTCGCAGACATGGAACTTAGTACCTTTCAAGGTACCTCACCACAACAGTCTTCACATGATTACAACTCACTTGTGCCATTGCATTAATACCGAAATGGCTGTCGTGCTTCCCGAAATAGCCCAACTAGACAGGCATACTTGTGGGGGGTGGAGGATAACAAAAAAATCTCAGTGCAGAACACTACAAACAAAACAAACCTCCAAGCCCAAACTGCTTCTTAAAATACACTATTGTGCAGAGTTTTCATAGACTAAAGAATGTTATCTCATTCCATTACAGAGAAAAGATTACTTGGCTGTATATGGTTTATACAGACCAGAGGAAGGCATACAAACAAAATCACATTAATCTTTGTTCGTGGTAAGCTCTGCC
The DNA here is from genome assembly GCF_009769465.1 of Tauraco erythrolophus. NCBI lineage: Eukaryota > Metazoa > Chordata > Aves > Musophagiformes > Musophagidae > Tauraco > Tauraco erythrolophus. The sequence goes on from NC_141465.1 coordinate 9,073,209, forward strand.
ATGCAAAAAAAAGTCTTTTTCATAAAAAAATATCTTGGTCCCATATACAAGAGGAAACCATCTCACAAGCAGATACAGAGCACTTGCCAGATCTCCTCAGGAGAGAAGTCATTAGTAGTTAAGAGATGCAGTCATCAACTTCTCAAGGCGGCGCCCAACAAAAAGGGATCTAATTATCCCTAATATTTGGCTAGGAATTTAATTTGTATCTGCCAAGAAAGGGAGAATAATGGAATCTGCAAACAATAGGAGAGTTTGGGAAAACATTTCTTCCTGCTGCCAAAAAAATTAAAAACACTCAGTAATGAAGATATGAATCTCTTTCCATCCATGGTCCACAGTAAAAGACACATGAATCTAAAGAATGTTATCTTTAGAACTTTCCCCTGCTTCTCCCCCTTGCCTTCCACATGCAATTTATCAGTTTTCATTGCATTTCAGACTGTCACTTAGCCATGATAGCCTCCAGATTTTTCTTTGTAATATTCAGAAATTATGCATTAGAATATAAACCACTAAAACATTCTTTACTGATGAATCTAAGACAGCGTCAATCACAATGCTAGAAGTAATAAAGACAAATTGGATACAAAATTTTGGAAGGATGCTATCAATACAAGAGATAATTAGAGAGTGAGCTTTCTGCCACTGAGTTAATGTCAAAACTCCCACAGATTTCAGAGACAAGGCTGTGCATACATTGGAGAAAAATCCTTGAAGTCAGATGAGTTATTAAAACATTAAACACCAGATCCCGTTTATGCAAGTCATTAAAATTCAACTTGTCAATCTCGCATGTCTTTCACTTCTCCAGTATCTCCTGCAAAGCTTAAGCAGACCACCTCCAAAAAAGCAAATGGTTTTAAGTAATGTAAAACGCTAATAAAAGCTTTGACAGCATTTGTACTTCTGTAGATGTCTATTTTTGGAACACGAAAGTAACCTAAAGATTTAGATCCCAAGGAGCACTTCAAAAGCTCAAGCTTCAACAATATCTATGTGAAGTAAATGCAACTAAGAGCCTGATTCAGTCAAGCATTTCGATGTATCATTAAAATCAGGCTTACGCTGAAGTCCTTTCCTTTTTCAACAAAAATACACAGGACTATGTTTTAAGTGCTTTGTTGAACTGAGGCCCAAGTTCTAATTTCCTTTATTTATCTTAGATACAAAATGGCTAACGGAGGGGGTCAAATGCTGCAATAGCTAAGTGATGGGTTTAAGGACACTGGAACTGCTGCTCTGAATTGCCATGGGAAGAAAATGAAAGAGAAGTAGTTTAACGGTGGAAGTAATGGGAGCAATTCAGATAGTTTAAGATAAAGTCTAAACAACAGCCTCAAAGTCTTGTAGCTTACTTGTCCTATCTTTTCCCTGCCTGCTACAATCTTCCATCCTTCCAGCTTTTCTTTTTTTCAAAGTAAAATCGTGAGAGAATGTAGGCACAAATAACTACATTAAACAATAAGCAGAGAGAGCAGATGAGAGCCACTTCAAGCAGGCTGCAGGGAGCAGCCCCACATTGTCAGGGGATGCACCAAATGATCTAATAAGGTTTTCATTTGGTCTCTAATTTCTGCAAATCCAGTTTCCTTTGCTGTCAGAATACTTGCAAATGCACCAATTCTGAACAACTATGTCTAGTAACTAAGGAAACTGAATTCATTTTCAGGGAGCAATGGAGAATGAAACAGGCGAGGTACTGGAACAGGTTGCCCAGAGAAGTTGTAGATGCCCTGGAAGTGTTCAAGGCCAGGTTGGATGAGGCTTTGGGCAACCCGGTATAGTGGAGGGTCTCCCTGCCCATGGCAGGGGGGTTGGAACTAGATGATCTTTGAGGTCCCTTCCAACTCTAACCATTCTGTGATTCTATGATTCTATATCTGCCTGCCTGAAGGCTTCTTTTCCCCTTCAGTGAAGTTCACCAGCACCAAGATTCCACCTATAGATATGGAAGACACCATAAACAAGCAGTAAAGGAAGGCTTCTCAGCAACTCTGTTTGTTGCCTCAAATATAAATAAGCTTTTCATGTCATAGCAATCCAAAACTTGGAATTTTTAATTATATAGTTCCTTAACATGTCTTGGAATAGTACTGTCCTCTGTCCTTTTACTAAGTTGTGACAATACAAGAGAAGGAAGTCAGGTCATTACACACTCAGATAATGCTTTAATAAAGCTGTTTTGCAGAAGGTCACAGATGTGCACTTTTGTATCGCAGAGGAGAATTAATTAACAAACTAGAAGTTCATACTTTGGCCATCCCCAGATGTAAACACAGACTTAGGAACGGGAGGATTTGCGTTCCCTATTCCCTGCTCTAGCCTGCCCCCAGACTGCCAATAAACTTATGACCAGCACTATCTGAGCTGTGTTCCTAGCAACTCCAGAACAGAACTGGACTGTAAGGATGGATTTTTTGATTACCAGCTTTCGAGAAGTCCTCTTCTTCAAAGCTGTGTATGGTCTACAACAACTGTGTCATAGGGGACGACAAAAATGCAGGCAGTTTTCATATAGAGATAGACTAGAGAGACAGGGTAGGTGTGCAGGTGAAGATGTAGAAAAAATAACAGCTGCAAATGGAAGCAAAGGAAAAAAAATAACCAAGTAAAATACAGAAACAGTACTTTTCACTCTAAGCATTTGTATGCTTGCACACACACACATATATGTAAAAAAGAATGCATGCACATTTAACTCCTAGCTGCCTTTCACAGATTTACTGACCTGACTCTCTCTGCAAATAAAAAAAACCACACAAAAAGCAGGCAGTAGGACAGCTTAAGCTATACTGAAGTTGATCTGAAGACTAAAATTCAAATGCTGCAAATAAATGAAGTGTGGATGCACCTACTTTAACAGAGCTGCACAAAATAGTGTAGAATGCCTTTCCATGGCCTAATTTGCCCATCAACACAAAAGGAGTTTGTTTCATTAACTCCTGTTAACTCTTAGTGGAATTTCAATGAGTTTTGTGCCTATTTCAACTATTTCTTCCTTGTGTTCTCAATGCTTATTCAGGGTGTAGGCTGAAGGACAGGGAATGCAAGAGATACATTTTAACCTCTTCAACCTAAATCCTACTTTTTGGCTTACTGCCTCTTTCCTAAATAGTAAAACAAACGACTCATTTCTTTAAGACCTTCTTACTAAAAATAGTTGGTTGGACTGCTTAATTGTGTTAGCTGAAACACAAACATACGACAAGGAAAGGGTTTTGTAAGAAAAACACTGAAGAGAAAAAAAAAAAAATCAGATTTCATCTGGCCTTCCCATCATCACTTAAGAGAATTGTTTTGTAGTTACATCATCAGGAAATAAAATACTATCCTCTGAGGACCCCGACTCTTTACAGAAGAGAGAAAAAAAAAAAAAGAAGGCTCGAAGTTCATATCACCCTCTGAGGAGTTCAGCTAAACTCACTTTTTTTGTCATATTAAAAAAAAAAAAAAGTAAGAAAAAAGAAAAAGCTCCCTCAGAACAACTAATTAAAGAAGATGACCTTGAATTTAATTTTTCCCTTCTCAAATTCTAGGCTGGGAGACTAAGTGGAAAACATTGCAACTAATCAGCTAACAACTTGTAACGACTTTATTTATTATCAATAATGGAAAGGAACTGCCCTAACCCAAACCTTCCGCACATTCTTCTTGGCCATGAACTAGCAGACAAATGCAATGTTTCGCACAGTCCCGAGCGTCAGCTGGAGCCAGAACACATTCACAAGCTTTCTAAGTTCTGGCTATCGCTGAAGCACACCAGTCAGACACGAGCCTGCCCAACACGGAGTGCCTTATATGGGAAGGCAATGACGTAATGCTCCATAGGCTTGGGGCGTGCGAAGAGCCTATCTCTCATTGTTTGGTGGGACTGCTGGAATGCTCGCGTCTCTGATGCTACAGCTCAACGCCTCGCACCATGGAGCAATAGCTGACCCGGGATTGCTATAGTCCAGGAGCGCAAGGTAAGGGAGAGGGTGGGAAGAAAACTTCTGCTGGCAAGCACTGGCGCTTCTTGCTTTTTCCTTTCGAGAGACTTTTTTTTAAAAAAGTTGCTACCAAAAGAAGGGGTGAGGACTGAAAAACAATGAAATACCCCAAAACAGCACCAGGAGACCTAGAAGATGTCTGATTACTTGGAAGTAGGCTATTTCAAGCGTTAAAAATTGTATTTTAAACCATTCCTACAGAGCCGACAGACGAGGAGTTAATTTAATGTTAAAGAAGGAGGTAGTTATGAATTACACACACGTTCCAAATGCTTGGATAAAATCATGACTGTATTTAAAGCTGTGGAAAGTGTCCAACTGTATTGTAATATATTAGGCAAAGCTACTGCCTCCCTTCCTGCTGCATTTATATGCGTACGATATATATTAGCAGACATGTATGTACATATGTCTCTAAGCATTTACCATACTTTTGAACAACGTTCCATGTAGTTAACAGAGGGATGTATAAATTGCCACAAACATTACTCCGCAATAAGACTGTGCAATGTCTGAAAGAAACAATTGTAACTAGTTTAATTACTAGCAAACTTTTCAACTCCTACACACTGCTTCCCTCTTCTGTGTCTTGCGTGCAAGTGTCAAATCGCAAGAGGACAGAACTGTCAGATTTTGATGAAAAAAACTTTAAATCCTGGTCATCAAACAAATTATGAGGCTTTCAAAATCAGAAAACCCACTGGTCTCTTCAAGGCTTGTTCTTCAAGATGCTGAACAGTATTGCAGCTATTAACTCCAAAAAACAGAGAATGAAAAGTAGTTCTGACAAGGTACCAAGCACCTTGAAAGATTAGACCTTAGTGTGTTTATAACTCACAACCTCAGAGCATACAGAACTACACTGTCTCTCCCTTGATTAAGGACTAAACCCTATCAAATTCTTGTTTATAGGAACAACTGTGGTTAAGTCAATTGTACTGTTCTACTTGCAAATTCAGACTACTAAGCATTGCTCTCCAGAGCCTATTGTATAATTTAAAATGTTAGAAACATTAGACTCCTTAAGACCTTTAAACTCAAACTCTTCTTAAAAGTAAAACGTTTTTTGTTGTATGCTCTCATTTTTCTCAATACAGAATTAAATCAGCATGAAATACTATGATGGCAGAAAGGGTTTTTTCCCTTCATTTGATGGTTTAAATCCTGCAAAACCCCTGTTCAAAGTATATATTTAAGAAAAATGAAAGCTGATCCAATCCTATGTATTGCTGTACTATCAAGCATACAGGGATTTAGAGACAGCCAAAATATCATGTGTGAACATTTCATCCCTTCTTTTTTTTTTTTCTTTAAACAACAAGAAAATAATACATAGTTATTTTCCACATGCTTCTAGAAATGCAAGTACAGAGATCTATTTCATTTAAAAGATAATTCAGGTATTTGTGTATTATTAACCCTGGCATTTAGACACAGGTCACATCCATGTTTCCAAGACAATCTTTCTTGTAACGAGCAGAGTTTACACCTCTGATGATGTCTTAAGTCTGTCTGTCTGTATAATCAGGGAAGAGGGCACTGTATAGTATATATAGAACGAAAAGAATCCTAGCAACCAGAACAAACGTTAGTGTAGAAAACCAATACCCCGGATCAGTATCCTAAGCCCCTTACAATGTCTTCTGCTTGCTATTCTGTCATATCCACAGACTTGCAACCTATGTCCTAGCATTTTTAGATCTCTTTCCTGATAAATAATTACTTGGTTTCCTACATATCCTATAGCCAGCAGATTTAATAATAAATACATTGTCAAGTTAAAAAGTGGAAAAGTTAGCTATGTTATGAAAAGATATGCTACCAAAGTTAAGTAACAACCTCAAAAAATGTATCTGAGGAGGAAGGACAAGCTGAAGGAGGGTAATGTTTATCCTTAATTACTGCTTTAGCAGTATCCAAAGTACCTTCTGTACTGTGAACGCTCCTAGCCTAATAGGAATCATCACATCTATCAAAAGCCAGAGAATTCTATTTCCCATAGTCCGTCTTCCTGAGATCGAAAGGGAAAACATTATTCACTTAATACTTACAGGACCAATTTTGCTCTCATTTATACCAGTAAAAGCCCAAAATAATTAGACTGAGGCATAACAATTAAAACATCTCACTGTTGTTTCCCACACACCTCCAGCGTTACACATTGTTCTATCAGATTTCTTATTTTGTATTGAGACCATCTAGTTTTAAGCAATTAAAACATTAGCTTGCATCACTTAACAGTAAGGAGACAGTAAAGGAAAAAAATAATCACACAAGTCAGTCGTCTACAATCAAATTTTTTCACTTAGATTTCTTTTTATAGTAACTTTTTACAACATCCAATGTCAAGAGAAAGCATTTTAAGAACAAGTATATCCTCCAGAAATTAAAGTCAACTTCCTGTCAAAACTGCATTGACCCTTTATTCCTTCCCTGTCACTTCCCTTCCCTCCTCTGACAAACACTGCATAACTGCTGACAGGAGAATTTTTAGAGATTTGACCCTTTTGGGTTTTGGGACCAAGGGATGAGACTTATTTTATTTTCTCCATCAGTCGTAGTAAAATCAAGTTATTGTTGATTTTTGCTGAGTAACAGCACTTTCATATTATTTACCTAATGAATTACCACATTGTTACCAAAACAGCTCGGTTTTACTCCCAGCAAGTTTCCCCTCTGTGGCAGTTCTTAAAAGGCTGGCATTTTTTTTCAGGAAAAATCCTTTACCAGGTGTAGTTTGGCATAGGCAAGCGAGCAGCCACTGCTCCTCTGGATCTCTCCTATAAACAGCTTCTCTCAAATCCTGGGTGTGGTGTTACCTAAATACTGTTCATTAAAGAAGCAATTAAAATATCTAAGTCAGAGAATGCTAAGGAGCTTACAATATAGGAAGACATATCTTCAAAAACTATCCAATCAAATTTTAGTCCTGGCTCATTAATAGCTCCCTTTAATATTTTAGCCTGTCATCAAGTGGATTTGAGCTTAGAAATTATGCCTTACAAATAAAAATAAATTATTTTTAATCGCTTAGGTTTGTTTTTCTCATATTGAATGGATTCTGCCATGGCATCCTTGGGGTTTATGTTGAGCCTTTTCAAAGTGGTTGAATGCTTGGTTAGTTCAACCATTCACTAAACTGTACTACTCAGCTACAAGAAGGTAAGAGGTACTGCTGAAAAATTCTAAATATAGCGAGCAGCCTTGTGATTTAAATGAAGTAATGGACATTTTGAGCCTTAACACCTCTCAGTATATTATGCTGATTTTGAGGTTTGCCGTGTTCTCTGTCAGCGAGACAAAAATCACTTTGATTGCATGTCCAGGGTACCGTGTTGTTTCTGGAAGGACAGTAACAGCACTCATGCCGATGGCCCAGTGGAGCACACTCAGGCATTCACAACTCACTTTCCTTAAGTGTTCACAAATTCAAGGAAAACATATTTGGAGATTTTCTGTGGCAGTCTGTAGCCTTCAGTTAAAAACGGTTCAAAACCAACACCTCCCAAAGCCCTGCCTCCTCACCAGAACAACAGAACTGAGGTGACAGTGAAGAGGTGAATGTTCATGCAACAAACAAATGCTAGCTGAGCAAACACCCAGCAGCATCATTGTATAACCCTCCTTTAATAACCACATGGAAAACTTGGGGGTGAAAGTTCAAACCAACTTTGCTAGACAACATTTCAACACAACTCAAAGTCCTATAGCCTTGGTCATTCAGGTTGATAATCGCACATACTTTTTGCCTGTTGCAGAAGTCATCCTTTCTGCTACACTCATCGTGCGTATCATGATGATGTAACACAACTGCTTGACTTCAGCCTCACGCTGGGCAGGGGACCTATGGACACCCACCAGAGAGTGGCTGCTGAGGTAAATAAGGAGAACTTTAGCTGTTTTGCTTCACACTGCATGCTCATGGAAGCTGAGCAACTAGAGCCCACAACCACCTAACTGCTCGTGCTCAAGCTTCAACAAACCTTTGCAGGCATACTGCAAAGGGTAGGGTGCATAAAGCTCCAGTGAACATGACAGAAGTTGTGGATGGAAAAAAAAGCAGTACTTCTGACAAGAAAAACATTAATCTTGCATACATTTCAGAGATGTGAAACCACACATTAACCAGATTTCACTGTCCTTTCTAGGCTTCCAAAGGCCTGGAATTGCACTTAAAAGAAATGATAGGTTAGAGTTCTTAAAGATCTGCCTTGAACTTAATATTCAAAGCAATTTATTTCAAATTCACTGCAGAGAGTGGATTTAAAGCTTTGACCTTTTTTTATTTGCAACAGAAAGCTTATCTAGTGCTTGCATAGCAGCTACTGCAATGGCATAAGAGAAAGAAGAAAAATTTTAAAAATTTAAATGAAGCAGCATGTTGCTACTACCATTAGAAAACCCACACAAGATTGGCTGATTAAAAATGTACTCATAAAACTCATTTTAATCACATACTGGATTTCAGCACATGGACAAAACTGCCTTAGAGAAAGTATAAGCTGACTGAATTCTGTCAACTTTTTGTGGAGTTAATCAATATTCGGGTAAAATTTGCGTAACTTTCAGTCATTAAGTCAAAATATTAAGAAAATTAGGAAATTTTATCACCATTAAGCTTGGCTTTCCTGGAATTAATGCAACTCCTCAAGTACAGCTCCAGTATAGGTCAACTTGAGGTAGATAAAGCAGACTGCCTATAAGGGTGGCGTGGAGAATGTTTAGGCTTGTGCTAGGAGGTGCACACACTGATTCCCTCTCAGGAAAGCAGCAGACAACAGCTGACAAGAACCTTTAAGCTCACGTATTTTGCTAACCCCTATAGAGAAGGAGGGAAGAAAATCTAACGTGGTGTACAAAGGAGCAGCCACTTTGGAAAGTGCCTGCTTGCCTTTGCTTAAAGCTTGAGATGATTACTGCCATCTTTGTAAATAGCAAAATTCTCTTATTTCAATCAGGATCAGGTGGGGGAAATCAGAATTTGACAAGGTAACATTTTATAATCTGTAAATTACCCTCTCATATATCTAGGCTAATGCAGTTAACCAAACAACTAGCAAGTTCTGTCTCGGGATAATTGTGCCTTTTTTATTTTCAGCATTTGAAACTATATTAGAAATTCATGATAAAAGCTAAAATGTATTACATCAGAAACATACTGTACATGAAAGTATGCTACAGCTCCTTCATTTTCACAGTGACATCTGAAAACAGGAAAATATAACCTAAACATCACAGACCATCAGCCAAGAGGCAAGAAAAGAGATCAAATAAGGCATGTAGCCAAACGCCCTTCAGTCATATCACGATACTGAGTTATAAATCAAATCAGGGTACAATAACGAGGCAGAGACTGTTCAACTGAATAAACAGTTGTTCAAAGAACAAAGAATTCTTGAAGTTAAAGTCTTCATATGAAGGGGCAAGAGAAGCATACATGCACATGACCTTTCTCTTTCTTAAAAAAAACTTTTTTCTATGAAAGTTTTTGAAAGGTAGAGAAAGAAAACTGGAAAACAACCAAAGATGGAAAAAAGTAATTATCTCTCTTGGCTTTAGGAAGACTGTTCAGATCAATTTCTTAAAAGTTTAAGAAAGCATTGGTCATAGAATAGGTAGAACTATTTAAAACCACTTTTTCTATTCTAACAATTTAGGGTTTTTTTCCTAAGAAATAGGGAAACATTTATTTTCCAAAGCAAGAAAGTTACTCCAGCTGCTGAACACACATGCAAGTAGCTACAAAAAAAAAAAACAAAACAAAAAACAAAACAAACCACCAAACAAAAAGCTGATTCTAGATACAAACTGTTATTGGCACTTTGAGTGGACATATGACTAAAGGACCCGATTTTCTTTTATGCTTAAGCAGGGTATTTGATCTTTAATGCAGTGAGTTACCAAGGCTGCAGAAGAATGAAAATCATACTTCCAACACATCGTAATCAACGAGTAAGAGATGTTCTTTCGTTAAACAATTCATCGCAGGTGAAAAGGCTATTTAAATCATTATTTGTTATTTAAACATGTGAATGAAATCTATGAAGTAAACCTTGGTTAGAACTACAACCATTAAAAAAGTTCTCAAACTATCATCTTTAGCTCTCCACTGCAGCTTCCTCTCCTGTAGTATAAAACTATGTGTTAGTTCTCTCTGAAGAGGATCGGTTTGGAGAAATCTTGCAAACTTAAATCCTGAACATGAGCACCTGTGCTAAGGATTAACACACTTTAAACAAACATGCATTGACTTTACACCTTTAGAGATTCCCCAAGTGCCCTCAGGCCAAGGTGGCCCAGCTCCTACTGAGACAAGACACAATGCAACTTCGAAACATCCCACACTTCAAGTCTCAACACATTGAGATACAGGAGACATATAGCAAGACTTTTAGCAGGTTTAGGACAAACAGCAAGAAAGTGAATTATCTCCCAGGTAGCAAAGTCCCCAGAACTACAGAGCTTCAATACCTAGAACTGTACCCAGAAGTAATTTGTAATCCATTGGAAACAGTTCTAATACAATTCCTGAAAGTCACATCCTGCAAAACAGGAAACCAGCAGTATTCTTCATCACTTGTAGCTTCAAAGCCATCTTTAGCTAGGTAACCATGCTGCTACAAATTGCTGCAACTTCTCTTTCACCTGTGTCCTCCAAGATGAAGTGCTAGCCAAGTCCATCTTAGAGAAAATGGACATCCTCACGTTATCAGGTCTACAGGAAAAAGATGCATACTTAGCTCAAAGTGAAATCTCTGTTTGACATCAGTGTTATTACTGCTCTTGCTACTTCCATTCTTGGCTACCAAAAAAAGTTGCAACTCTATCAGCAATCTGATTAAAGTCTGTTGCCTATTTGGAAATCCTGAACTATCCTGCTTCATGCAACCTTGCATCAAGGTAAATTTAAATATCTTGAGCTAAATTTGGAGTAACAATTAAGGTTCATGTTTTCTGCCAAAAAAAAGGAATGAAGTGCCACCCCAGACCTGACACTCAGTTTATTGTACAGATACACCGAGCTACTTCAGGAAGTAAGCACACCAGAAGAAGGGCTTATTTTTGTCTTGGGATGTATGCATAGAATAAAGATTTTATGGGTATGAACAGGACCCTCAAGAAGTCATGGAATTTTATCCTCCTGCACAGGAGTGATATCACTTACATCATTCCTGAAGAACGTTTGTGTAATTGTTTTTAACTAGCCCCATTCCTCAGAACGAACGCAAATGCAGTCTTCCCAGACAGTCCCATTCAGTACTAAAGTACCTTTATTTAACTTACAATGTTTAATCTATGTGGTTCTAATCACAATTTCAGCACATAAATTCTTGTCGTGTGCACTGAGCATGTGGAGAACATACTAAAGCTTGCAGCCAGCTTCCACCTGCCTAAGGCCACAGCATGACTGAGCAGCTTATCCAGGACTGGCAGCAACAAGGAGAGATGCCTTCAGTTCAACAGAGGAAGTGCACGCAGCAGTATGGAAAGTTCTAAATTTTACCACTGCTGATGACTGATAACACACAAATAAGGCCACGGTTAGCATAGGAGATAGGCACAGTGCCTACTCTGCCCATGGACGAAAATGAGGCCCCAGACATCTATTTCTATATAAAATGTGTGTTAAAATTGTTTTAGAGAACATCCAGTTCCTGTAAATGTTATGGGAAAATGACATTTACGACTAACCAGTCTCCTCGGAGTAACATGATGCGTTATTGTTGGCTGAGTGCCATTTTCTGTCATACCAAAAATATTAACTAATTGAAGTTTAAAAAAGTTTGTATGAATTATATCCTTGCACAATTATGCCCAGTTCTGGTCAAGGCAGCAGCACTAGCATGGCCCCAAGTGAATCAGATACTAGAAAAGCACCTATTTTCCCAACTGCCTCCTAGAAAAAATCATTCATAAAACAGAGGTCTGCCTTAAACCTACACACTGTGAAGTTTATTATAGAGTAAAAATAAGCCACAATCAAATTATAGACAGGATTTATCTATTGAAATTGCTTAACGAAAACACGGATTGTTCTCTTAATCTAAAACAAGTATTATCATTAAACTGAAAAGCATAAAAAGATTACTTGAGGGTTACAAACTTATACTGAGCAGAAGCAATTGACTCATTCAGGGAATCAGAACTTCTGAAAACGCCTCAATCACTTGGAACAACACAGACTAAATAGCCAAGAGAAAAACTCAGCCCTCCAACTAGTATACTTTCATCAACAGCAAACACAGCACGGCAGTGATAAGTAAGTAGTATCTGCCTCATACAAACTAAGCACACATGGCTGGGGTAATCAGTGCTAGCAGCAGCCTGACCAGAAATTTCCAGAACTTGGTCAAGCTGCACTCCCCTGTTTGTGCCTAAGCTTCCCACAGGGAATGAGAGGAAGGCAGGTAGGGCTCTAAAAGGCAGTTTTCAGGAGCTCTATCAACTCTTGCTTCAATTTTTCACTTGCTAAATCCTAGCAGTAGGCTGCAAGGGTAACGATTACTGGTACTGACCCTCTGGACGGACAATGCAAACACATCCACCTGCCCATGGAAAGCGAGGGGCGAGGGGAGGGGGCGGGGAGAAGGTGCACGGAATAAATGGAAAAACACTGTCCTGTTTACCTCTGTAGTGCTGAGTGTTTTATAATACTGGTGATTTTAAAAACAGCTCAATAACTGTGGTCAAGTAATAATGTTCTAGCAGTAATGCTTAAAGTATATATTTATAACAAAACTCAGGTTCATAAAGACACAGGATCTCTCCCATCAATGTAACTTGTTACCATGCAACATCAAATATCAAATCATCAAATGTAATCATTTCAACGACACTGTCATTTAAAAATCACAAATTACAAAAAGCAGTAGTTGTCTTGGCTTATTTTGCGTAGTTACCATACTGTTTAAACCTCTTTGGGTTAATACTAATTCTCAAAATAATGTGTTACAGTAAGTCAACACTGTTTTTTCATTTTAATAAATCTGAAGTTCAGGCACAAAATTGTACTTGTTAAAAAGAAAGAAAAGACAAAAGCAGGACCTGGATTAGTAACTGAGAAGTTCTGCCTCAGTCTTGTTGCTTTGACCCCTATACCACATCTCCTGTGGTTCATCTTTCCATTTCCTTCTGAAAGCTTTCCATCTGCAAAACTATAATTTCCTGGCTGACGTAAATTTGAAGAGTTCCAAATTCTGGTGTTGCATCTGAAATTACTTGCTGTATTTCCGACTTTACAGGCAGTGGAGGCAGGGTGAGAGAGACAGAGAGAGGGAATGAATATGCACTACGGTAGTATGAAAAAATCCCAAACTACTAACCAACAAACCCCAAGCTGTGTTCCGTGAGTCAGTTCAGTTGTCGATGCATTTAGATCCAGAACAGAAGAGGATTAACAGTCACACTATGTGCACAATTACACGCCACTGAAACGTCAACAGTAATAGACACTGACTTCAAAGAATAACTGAAATAGCTGTTAAATCTAGAAAGAGGGAAGAAGAAAGAAAAGTGCATCTCAAAAACAGCGACACATCCGAGTCCAGCTCACAATTCATTGGGCCATGTTTTCTGGTAGCTGAACAAAGGGACTCAGAGTTTTCAAGGTTAACTTCGAGCAAAGCTCATTAATATTGTGGTCTAGTCAGGTCAGCGCTCCTTTACAATTGTTTCTCAGGATATGAAGTCAAGGGAAAAAAAAACAAAAACAAAACCAAAGAAAAAAACCCAAACAACAAAAACCTGACGACAATTTAACAGGATAGCAACTTCTTCACTCCCACCTAAAAGTCCTGCCCCTTCCTATCAATCTCAGATGCTGAAGATGGCTAACATTACAAGATTAGAAGTGAACAGACAGAATTAATAATTATCACCTTCCACATTCAAACAGTAACTGCCACAGAAAGCATTAATACTTTTTTCACAAGACTGGAGTTTTGATAAATTATTTCCAAGAATATCTAGGTATGGAAAGAATATAATCCAAGACAGAAAAATATTTTCTTAAACTGAGGTTTCATGATAAAACAAAACTGAATTTTAGTGCTCAATTAAAATTAGTACAACTAGAAGTGAATGTTAATCCAATCTTAAATCTTAAATTAACCAACACAAATCTGTTAAAAATTTCTCATGTCATCTACTGTCACCAAATTTACATAGAATTTCATAACATTTATGGGCATCAATATCCCTGTATCACCAGGAAGAATTTTCATCAGCTTAGTAGTTGTGAAATCATGGTCACAAACAATATTACTGTTCTAGACTAATTAATTTTTAAAATAATATATTATCTACGTATGTTTACTCAGCATTGCAGCTAAATACATCTGGTCCATTTGAAATTTTGCCCAAGCTAACCCAGAGCTGGCAACACCGTTCATCATATATGACTTTTATTAAGACTTGTAAAGCAAGTCAGCATTTTAAGCATCAGATAAAACAATGATTACTCTGTGGTAGTTTGTGGAGTAATAAGCAGAACTTACTCCCCTCTCATTAAAAGTTCTCTTTTTATAAAATAAGTTTCCTTATCAGGAAATTTGCCTTACACACAGTCTTCTTGCAGTTAAGACACTCTTTGTGGAGGTTTGCATCGTAGTACAAACTCATGATTTAAAAGATACTTACGTAAATACTATACTGGAAAACAGATTTTAAAATCAGTGTTCGCACTCTGTTGGGAAGCGCTGACTGATTCAGATAAAGCCAACAGATTACACAACAGCTATGGTATGTTGTCATTGCTCTAATTTCAAAGGCCTTTAACTTTCTTTATGGCAGGGGAAAAAAAGAAGCATCAATAAAGACAATCAAGTAAAAGTAGCTGTAACATACGTCTTCACAAAAACTACACATCAGTAAGAAGAATTGTAGGCAAAGGGAAAAAAAAACCACACTACATGTGTCGCCAACCCAAGACCAGAGACTCGATTTAACAAACCCAAATTTTGTTGCCATAAAGTGCGAAAGGCAAAGACAGACTTCAGACTTCTCTCTCTTCTCAAAATAAATACTGAATTGCATTGGTGTCAAAAATTACAACAAGTTGTAAGATTTATCAGAAATGATGAAGCATGTTTCTTCTCTTGTTAAAGGCCAGACCATGGCTTATTGCTAACTGGGAAGAGTGCCTCAGATGAAGAGGCATGACTTCATCCACATTTAAAAGCTATCAGCTTAGTGTTTTTATTTGCGTTGTACAGGAGGAAATTCAAGTGCACGTCCAAAAACTTCAGAAGCAAGTCTCCCTCATGTTATAAGCTGTAGAATCTCTAGGAAGCCAGGTCTTTTACCTGGGGAAGGGTGAAGGGCACGTGAGCTACACAAAAATACGTATCTTTATGATAAAAAAAAAAAAAAAAAGAAGAAGAAGAAATTACGGACATTCAAAATCTCAGTCATTTCTGCAGAATGGTCTGATAAAAATCAAGATACCATAAGGTGTATATTAAAATCTCCTCAATACTTTGGTGGAAAGAATGACGGAAGTACAGCTTTACAAACTAACACCTGTTTCACTTGCATTCTTAAAGAATGCAGCCTTTTCTAAAGTTATCATTACAAGATTGCTTAAAGAAAAAAACCCCATCATTTTTATTCTTATTATTCTAAGAATAATGATTCATTGTAGAAGAAATTAGAAAAAAAAAAGGGTCTTGTAATCTCAGTCTCTTATGCTTTCTTTAGTCTCCCTGAAACTCAAAAGGAAAAGCAGCCCCCTGAGAATCCTGTAAAAACATAAATTAAACAACATCCATGTAATACAGGTCCTCCCATGAGAACGGAAAACCTCACTTAAAAACAAAATTATACCACATGACAGTAAGAAGGCAATTAGACAATTAGCTGTTTTGGGAGTCCCCAGGTCTTGTAGAGAACACATAGTCATTATGTTGCTAAATACAAAGTAGTGTACCAAAGCTATATGCACTTGAAAAAAGCCTGGAAAACAAGACAACACAACTGAATGCATGGTGTTAACACCAAGCAGCTGTAGTATGCCTACTGAGGAGAGCCATCGCCATGAACAGAGGAGAGCTGACAAATACAATTTCTTTAAGGAAATAGAAAAGCAGGCAACTGGTATTGCAAACAAGTAAAACAGTAAGCCACAATCAAGCAGTCGTTTATAACAGAAGCTCTGAAGAAAAAGTACTAAGACACTGCCCTGACTCTGTTTAACTACCTAACATTTATGATCATAAAAACAATTTCCAATGCCTGTTTTTGCTGGCCTGTATTCAGAAAGAGCTCCTGTAGTTCTATGAAGTCAACTGGTTGGAATTATCTGTGAAAGCTTTGTCTAAATGATATACTTACCTTTGCCTAATATGAAATAACATTATCATGAAATTCAACTCACAATGAAAATGATAAAAATATTTTATTGGATAGCAAAGTGCCTGTTTTTTCTTTTAATTATCATTTTTTAAGCCAACTTTTTTTGACCTTCACATATTTTTGGTAAAATTGCTCTCCTCAAATACTCTGGATATTCTTCTTCAGGAAGAGAGTGTTTTGGATTAAGTTAGCACAAAGTATTTTTATTCTGTCACAAAAGTATCCAAAATATCACAAAGTGCTATTATCAGTCACAGCACTTTTTCAATTAAACATGTGATTTGCCTTCATTCAAATGGTATACATAACCAAGCCCTAACCTGCAGAAGTTAGGTTCCCCAAAAAAGCTGACCACAAACAAGCAATGAATTTAAAATAAAACAAACAAACAAAACCCAAACCAATCAACTAAGCAAAAAGCACAAATCAAAAAACCCAAACGTTTTAGGGTCCTCTTTCATTCCTCAGTGCATGTGTGCAGACACAGTTGCTGGGACCTACTGAACCATAAAATGGGAATTCAGCAGCCAAGGAAAAATACTTCTGCAAATATTAATGGACTCCCAGTTGACTTCTTACAATACCAATCTCAACTCTGCTCAAGAAGTCATTACCTATTCAGCACTGCTGAGGGCATTTTCTGTAGAGGAATACATGAATATTTCTGTAGAGAAATACATGAAGAAGCACACAGTTATCAAAAGTAAGTGCAAAAACTTATTTAACTACACAATATCAACAAAAATATACCATGCTTACTACATCTCTTTTTTCTTTTTAGAAACACATTAAGACCCTTTAACTCACAGCTTCTGCTCTATTCTCTGTCACTTAACTTCAATGGAGTGATTTTACAGAAGTATTTTTTTCAAAAAGAAATATATCTCAGCGGTTAGAAATATTTTGTTGTATTTCTGTTTGAATTTTAAAACAGCATTTTAACTTTTGAATGAAGGAAACGTTTTCAAATACCCTGAAGTCTTCTGGCATGACCAAAGAATCATAGAATGGTTTGGGTTGGAAGGGACCTCAAAGATCATCTAGTTCCAACCCTCCTGCCATGGGCAGGGAAACCCTCCACTACACCAGGTTGCCCAAAGCCTCATCCAACCTGGCCTTGAACACTTCCAGGGATGGGGCATCCACAACTTCTCTGGGCAACCTGTTCCACTGCCTCACCACCCTCAATGTAAAAAATTTCTTCCTTATATCTAATCTAAATCCGCCCTCTTTCAATTTAAAGCCATTGCCCCTTGTCCTATCACTACACGCCCTTGTAAAAAGAAACAGAATCTCTTGAAAATCCTTCTCAAGTTTATACAATGATCCAGGTCAGATACCAGTAATTTAGGCATTTTTGTTCAAAAAACCCTTGCAACACAGACTTGATCAGAGATTAGGTTAGACTACCTCACTCAAGCACTCAGTTTGGGCTGGAACCTCAGTTCTTTGCTGAAGCAAGTCTTAAGCATTCCAGATAGCTTGAGAAATGAAGTTATAGAAGGAAACAAAAAAAGAGAGGAGAAGATAGAAAAAAATGCGAATTTCACACAGACTGATGCTCACCAGAATGACTGGTGGGATTATTCACTCAAATGTTTGACAACTGATTTTGTTTATTATTAATGCATAATTATCTTATTTGCCTCATAAAAAATTACATAGCACCCCTATGAAAATTACAATTGTTGGTTACTATGTGGTCTAAGAGTTTACTTTCTGAAGCAATTTAAGGGGCATCAGTCACTGGAGCATTTCAGTTTAATTTGGCCAGAGAGATATCAACTAGGTAATATAGCAGCACTGGGTAAAACACTGATTAATTTAGGTATTAATCACCTTCAGCCAAATTTGCCTTACAAAAATAAAATATAGTGAAGTAAGCTAAAATAAATCAAATGCTAATAAGCCCAAGTCTATTTTAACAGTATTAATATAAGATGTCTTAACTTCATGCACAGACAAAAACTGAGTTCATTCCAAATGAGATTTTTAGTTATGCTTCTGTTATGGTTTTATATCTATGGCAACGGTAAATCATCAATTGAACTTCACTACTAAAGCATTTAGAGAAAAGGGCGGGGAGGGAAGAGAGATTTTTACACTAAAAAGAACTCAAACTGAAAGTAGCACTGAGAAGTGGACGAAAGTTTATACACCAACACAGTAAAATGCTTTGAAGATGATGCTGTCTTCTCCCCATTTGTTTGTTCTGTCAGCCAGCAGCACTCAAGGTCAATTCACAAGCCTCTCCCTCTCCACTTCAACGTTTCCACGTCCGTTTTCCCCATTATGTTAACTGACTGTTGTAAAGAATTTGGGGCTGCTTTAAGTCTTTGATATGAACCTTGTTTATTGCTACTTCCCATTCCATCAATTTTTCATAGAAAGCATTTCATTACATTCAATATAGTGCAACTTAGGCATTAAAATAAAAACAGTGGGATGGTGAAGGTGGTGTAAAAAAATGTCTTAGTCATAGACTTCTATGCAATATTATCACTAAATCAGACAAACCTGATGGACAGCTGTAGAAAGGCAAGTACTTCCCCTCTCCGTGCAGGAAAACTGCAATGCTGCCAAAGGGCATGTTGCTGAGGCAGACTATCAAATGCCCAGGAATACATGCCTGCAGTCAGTCAACAGCTAATAAAGACCTGTGCAAAGGAGCTCGTTACCTAAGCTCTTCCTGAACTAAAAGATGGGTGCAACAGGAACTTGTCAGTAGGGAGCTGTAAAGACTCACTACTCGGACAAGGGCATCACAATACTGACCAGACAAAAACGTGGAAGAGGAATCTTATGTTTCAGCAGCAACTTCTAGACAGTCATTGTCATATTTCAGAGGGTTCAAAAACTAAAAGAAGCAAGAGGCCTCAGCTAAGGAGTGCTGAAGCAGTCATTTTATGCAAGTACAGTCCTGACATGCAATTTATTTCCCTCGCATAATCTACACAACTGGATACATACCCTACATATGAACAACAGTGAAACATACAAATTGTAATACTTTATCACTTCAATCTAGGCTTTTCAAACTTTTCTTTAGTATCAGAATAGTTATAGGTTGTCTATTGGAAAAATCTAATTGAAAGGAGCAAATGTGCTGGCCCAACCTAATCATACCTCAGACCAACTCCACAAATATCTCCCTGACAAAAAAAGTCTATAAAAGAACCTAATTATTTAAGGTATTTGGAGCTTTCTTAGGATCCTACATAAACAAATGCACAACCTTACCCCATGTCTCTAACAAATTAAGTATGTTGCATCTCAGTAAAGACTGAGTATTAATATAAACTTGTAAAACTAATTTTGGTAAACCATTATAAAAACCTTCAAGAATCATGTAAAAGCAGGGTTGCGCTTTGGTATATCTGCAAGTTTTGGATATAAGACAAGCCTAACAGACAACGAGATGTTTGGGCTTGCTTAAGTTCAAAAGGCACAGCCTGAATACCTGTTTATCTGCAGACTGCATTTTTTGTGCGTGTGTACGATACAAGGTCACAAGGGCTTTTTTCACTGAGGATCGATTTCCCTGCAATGTTCAGTTTTGCTCTGATGTGCTGCCTAGAAATTGACGTTAGGCAGCCTGACTAACTGCCTAGTGTGGCTGCGTTTCCCTCACATACTTTAACATCCATAAGGTTTAATTATAAAACGTCGTAAAACATCAGGACGGTTTATAAGTAACTCAAAGGTATTAGGAGGTTTATGATGCTGTAAATTATCCTTGCCCTTGAGGGCTGTACTGATTTAACTTCTGAAGCACTATGATAACCACATTTAAAAAAAAAACCTGCATGAGCACAACTAGCCTCAGCACACAGCCAAGACCAGCGTTGTTCCAGTGCAGAACGGCAAAAAGTTGTGCTGCACTGATACCTGCCAAAAGCTGAAAAAGTAACCAAAGATGCATAATTACTGAAGTTGTTAAGTTTAAACGATCATATTCAAGTGTCCATTACAAAAGAACTTCTGAGTAGAAAGTAAGGCCTGTCGGCCCCATGACACTACAAGGGAGGGCTGCTTGTAGTTGTAAGTACAAGTGGATGTTCACGCACTTCTGGCAGAGATGTCGTGACATCTCAGGTGTGCTTTTAAACGTCTATTAAAATGGCTACAAAATACAATGTTATCTCCTCCCACAGATTGAAAAAGCTTCTTGAACAAGAAACAGCATATCAGGCAAAAAAAGAGAAGGAAAGCAACAAGAAAATAGCTAAACTGAAAGAAGAATTGACTAAACTGAAATCCTTTGCTTTAATGGTGGTGGATGAACAGCAAAGACTCACTGAGCAGTTGAATCAACAAAGTCAAAAAATCCAAGAATTAACCACTTCTGCAGAACAAGCACATGAGAAGCTGGCTTTTGCTGAAGCAAAAGTTCAAGAAGAGGAACAGAGAGCCAGCAGGCTGGAGGCTGAACTTCAAGCCCAAAGTAGTAAGATTTCCCAAGACCAAGAAGCAATGATGGCCAAACTAACCAATGAAGACAGTCAGAATCGTCAGCTCCGGTTAAAATTAACTGCTCTCAGTCGACAAATTGATGAGCTGGAAGAGACCAACAAATCTTTACGAAAAGCAGAAGAAGAACTGCAGGACCTAAGGGATAAGATAAACAAGGGAGAGTGTGGGAACTCCACACTTATGACCGAAGTGGAAGAACTACGGAAACGATTGCTGGAGATGGAAGGGAAAGATGAAGAGCTCATAAAAATGGAAGATCAGTGCAGAGAACTTAACAGAAAGTTAGAAAAAGAAGCATTGCAGAGCAAGAACCTTAAAGGGGAAGTTGACAAACTCAACAAAAGAATTATGGAGCTGGAGAAATTAGAAGATGCTTTCAACAAGAGCAAGCAGGAATGTTACTCCCTGAAATGCAACCTAGAAAGAGAAAAAATGTTAACAAAGCAGCTGTCCCATGAGCTGGATGGCTTAAAAGCTAGAATTGGTGAGCTTGAAGCAATTGAAAGTAAGTTAGAAAAAACTGAGTTTACGCTTAAAGAAGATTTAACAAAGCTGAAGAGTCTAACAGTGATGCTTGTGGATGAAAGAAAAACTATGGGTGAAAAAATAAAGCAAACAGAAGAAAAGTTGCAAGCTGCAACTTCTCAGCTTCAGGTGGAACAAAATAAAGTGATGTCCGTTACAGAAAAACTAATTGAGGAAAGTAAAAAGGCACTGAAATCAAAATCTGATGCAGAGGAAAAAGTGTCAAGCGTTACAAAAGAAAGAGATGAACTGAAAAACAAACTCAAAGCAGAAGAGGAGAAAGGAAGTGACCTTGTTTCCAAAGTGAATATTCTAAGAAAAAGACTACAGTCACTGGAAGCTGTTGAAAAAGAGTTTCTTAAAAATAAACTCAAGGAGAATACTAAATCCAGCACCTCCTTGCAGCAGGAGAACAACAAAATCAAAGAACTTTCTCAAGAAGTTGAGAGGCTTAAGCAGAAGCTGAAGGAAATGAAGGCTATAGAAGATGATCTTATGAAAACTGAAGATGAATTTGAGTCTCTAGAACGAAGATATGTCAATGAACGGGACAGAGCCAAGCTCCTATCAGAGGAGCTGGAGGCTGTGAAAATGGAAGTGGCTAGGTATAAATTAACAGAAAAGGCAGAGTCCAATCAAGAGCAGCGTCTTTTCAAGAAGCTCAAAGAAGAAGAAGCTAAATCAAGTCATCTTTCCAGAGAAGTAGATGCACTGAAAGAGAAAATTCATGAATACATGGCAACAGAAGACCTAATCTGTCACCTTCGAGGCGATCATACAGTCTTACAGAAGAAACTCCTCCAGCAAGAAAAGAAGAACAGGGAGTTAGCAAGAGAAATAGAAAGCCTCACAAAAGAATTGGAGACATACAGACGCTTCAGCAAGAACTTCAGGCCTGGTCTCAACGGAAGGAGAATTTCTGATTTGCAAGTTTTTTCTAAAGAAGTCCAGACAGATTCAGCAGACAATGA
The DNA here is from genome assembly GCF_009769465.1 of Tauraco erythrolophus. NCBI lineage: Eukaryota > Metazoa > Chordata > Aves > Musophagiformes > Musophagidae > Tauraco > Tauraco erythrolophus. The sequence continues at coordinate 9,095,521 of NC_141465.1, forward strand.
ACCACCTGATTACAAAACCCTCATGCCTTTAGAGCGAACAGTCATAAATGGGCAGCTGTATGAAGACAGTGATAATGAGGACAAAGACAATGAGGAGGAACAAACAGTGTCCTTCAAAAGCAGCTCATCCATCGCAAATGCCGTGAACAAAAAATTATGGATCCCTTGGATGAAGTCCAAAGAGAGCCATCCTCAAAATGGAAAGATTCATACAAAGCAAAATGGAAACTGTGCCCAGACTGGAGACTTAGTGCTAAGCCATACACCTGGCCAACCTCTTCACATAAAAGTAACTCCAGACCATGGACAGAACACAGCAACACTTGAAATAACTAGTCCTACCACTGAAAGTCCTCACTCCTACACAAGCACAGCAGTTATACCCAACTGCGGCACTCCAAAGCAAAGAATAACCATTATTCAAAACACCTCCTTAACACCTGTAAAATCAAAACCAGCAGAAGGTTACATGAGTCCAGAACAAGTAACTTCTCCTATTACTATGGCTACTTTTGCAAGATCTCAAACTCCTGAATCATGCGGTTCTTTAACTCCTGAAAGAACAATGTCCCCTTTGGCTTTACCAGGCTCAAGTTCTCAGGAACAAATACTCTCCTCGGAGCCTTTGGAAATGGGAGCCAAGCATGCTGTTTTCAGAGTATCCCCAGACAGGCAGTCGTCATGGCAGTTTCAGAGATCTAACAGTACGGGATCAAGTGTAATAACTACTGAGGATAACAAAATCCACATCCATTTGGGAAGCCCTTATGTCCAAGCTCTCACCAATTCCAAGCCCATCAGCCCTTGTAATCCGGTGCAGGACAACAGAACTCCAGCACTAGCTAATGGCCTACCCAGTAAGCCCACCAATAAAATCACCAGCAGTATTACTATCACACCAACAGCCACTCCTCTCCCACGGCAATCACAAATTACAGTAAGTAATGTCTATAACTGACCCCATCCATGCTGACATCCTTACCAGCAACCCATCCTGTTTTTCATCCCAGCAAGAATTATTTGGAACAGCCCTTTTACTTTGGGAGAGATCTGTGCATGAACTATACAACAGTATACGGAACTAACGTTAAGTTTTGCCTGCTTAGTGTTACCAAGTGTGCACTTACTGTATATCTTCTCACTGAAATACAGTTATGTAAAATATTTAGTCTTGCACTTGTATAAATGCATCTTTGTGTATTTCCATTTTCAAAATAACTCACATTACTTTTGACTGCAACTTACCTTGGTAAAATACTTTAACATTACAAAAAACAGTAAATAATTGATTATTTTTATCATAGCTTGCAGAATATTTTGGTTTGTTATGTGTGTTTTGTATTTTTTGCATGTACAGTAGAATTTGAATTAAGCCATAATATTGCCTGCTAACTTCAGATAAGACTTCATTCATTATCTTCTCTGCTGTTCCCCAACTCCTCCTAGTCCTCTCCTTTCAGATAATTATCAGTATATCACACACAAACACTGAAAATATTATGTATTGTATCTTATTACAAGTTCACGATGCATACATAATATGTTCCAGAGCACAACCACCACTTTTCCTCCCCATCTTTTTTTTACACTGTTTGGTTAAATCTTTTTTTAAATGTTCCTGTAATCTTTTCCTGTAACTGAACTGAATTCAGAAGCTTGTATCACAGAACACAAGGCAAGTGGTTTTTTGCAATACAACAGAAAAACTGCTATCGTTTACACTCATGCATGGTAAAGCAATAAACAGCAACACTTACATTCCTAAAGGATAAACTCAGAAGAATGGATACACACATAATATTGAAATTTAATCGAAGCTCCTAGGCATCAGTTCAACACACAATATACATCACACAGGTACACTGAAGATGAAACAACATCAGCAAACTATGGCACATTTTCACGTTTTTCATGTAACAGGCAGAGAAAACTTGACAGAAGCTTTAAGAAGTAGTACTAGACCAACCGTCTAAATATGTATGCCTCTAGAACCATGGTAAATAGGAGTACCATACAGATTGGACAAAAATGGTGAAGGTATTTCAGTGCTGGATACAGTATTAATGCCAAAGAAAAGGACAGAAACGTAAGCAATTCTGCCCTTTACATGCGTGCCAAGCAGTCAATCTTAACATCCCAGAGAATATTGCTAGTAGTGGACCAACTTCACACAGTAAATCAGCCCAAAAGACTTGAAAATGCGCTTTCAAATGTCTGTTTTTCCAAGGCTGTAAACTGCAAATGTAAATTGGAACAGCTGCTTCTCATTCTAAGAAGTTAAATGACTATGTATCTTATGCTCCGGGAAGGGGAATTATTTAAAAAAAAAAAAAATCAACCTCCTTATCAACAAGGACATTTGCAAGTAAGCAGGAAGTCCCTATTCACTAAACTCGTATCTTTATTCTGTTTACATTATCTAAAGAAAAAAAAAATAATTTTGGCAGTATAACTTAACAACTGATTCGCCAAAGGACTTTGGTAGATGCTTTCACATAACAAGGGGACTTTTATCATTTTAAGTGCTTTTGAGGGACAGGAATCTAAATTATTACAACTGTAGGTAATAACTGATTTTAGAAGGAACAGTTTCTATTAAAAAGCAAAGCCCATCACCATACACACTTTTCTCAGTAAAATCAATAATGGGAAGAAAAAATATTAATGTATAAGATAAATGATAGAAACGGATATAACAAATATATTACAGTTGAGCAGTGGCAATTTTAAAAAGACAAAACATGGACCTGCATAAGCCTAGCTTAATGTCATGTTGATATAACATCTCCTGAATTTACTGGGCTTCATAAGAGGTCCTTCCCACTTGTTTTGTCTCAGTTTATCTCCACTGACTGCAAAAGTGAGATCTGAGTCAGAACAAGTACACAGCCTTATCCTGCAAAGCAAACTTTGGCTCCCACCAACTTCAGCAAAAGTTACTGATCAAGACAGCAGCCAGCACTCAGGCAAGTCAACATTATAATAATTTTAAAGTGTGCTAATTATACAAACAAGTTACTTAACTACATCCAGGTTACACTTCTTAACTGCAGGGCTCATCCAAAATTAAAAAGCAGTCCATTCAAAATACATTCTCTGCACTTCTACTGCACATCCTGCTGATCCATATCCAAGATCTCTGCTGAGACACATTACAAATACGGTATTGAACTACTGTGTCTGAAGCACACACTTGCCAGTGCACTAACAGACACCAGAGTCTCCAAAAATTAAAAGATTAACAGTTGTCCTCCAGAAGCAGTAATATTTTCTTCAGTTGGACTTAAAAATCTTGTAGAAAAAAACATTTCATTTCATATCTGCATTCCAAAATACACAGAAAGGCGTTGATCATTAACCACCTGGCCATCTATTACAGCATCTTGTAAAAGAAAAGCACAAATCAGGACATAGCAATAAGCACACTTAGTCCTTTGGACAATTTCCAAGCTATTATGAATACAAAACCTAGGTGAGAGTTCACATTAGTTGTAAGTTTAATTATTAAACAGGACAGTACTTCCGTTCCTGTCTTAATCCTTACAGCTGGTGATGGTTTACCAGTAACTGTCCAATGAACAAAAGACAAAAGAAGTAGCCACTCATGACCATTATCTCCTCAATAAGAAGCATCACCATTGCCTATAAACCAACTTGCTATGTTTCCTAAAACCACACCTTGATTAAGGGATGCTGATACTGCCCTGCTGATGAAACAATCTATGTGCAGATCTTAACTGACACAACAGAATTTTTGTCATTCATTTCAACAGATGAAAAATCAAATAAATATTTTGACTTAAAATAAGGTTTGCAGAATTAAACCTGTTCATCCTGTTCAAACTCCCAAGATCTATTTCAAAGCACGCAGCAGAGAAAATAAACACCTGGATTACTTGTTGAGAGCTGAAACTTACTTAATTGTTTGAATAGAAATAATTTAACTGTAATTTTATCAATAACAAATAGGAAGCTTCGCTTAATAATACGCAAATTACCTATTTCATAGAATTATAGAATTCTTTAGGTTGGAAGAGACCTTGAGGATCATCGAGTCCAATCATAAACCAACACTGCCAAGTCCACCACTAAACCAAGTCCCCAAGCACCACATCTACACATCTTTTAAATACCTCCAGGGGTGGCGACTCAACCGCTTCCCTGGGCAGCCTGTTCCAGTGCTCGACAACCCTTTCAGTGAAGAAATTTTTGCTAATATCCAATATAGCCTCCCCTGGCACAACCTGAGGCCATTTCCTCTTGTCCTATCACTGTTACTTGAGAGGAGAGACTGACACCCACCTTTCTACAACCTCCTTTCAGGCAGCTGTAAGAGTGCAATAAGGTCTCCTCTGAGACTCCTTTTCTCCAGGCTAAACAACCCCAGTTCCCTCAACTGCTCCTCTTAAGACTTGTGCTCTAAACCCTTCCCTAGCTTCGTTGCCCTTCTTTGGATGTCTCCAGCATCTCAGTGTCCTTCTTGCAGTGGGGGGGCCCAAAACTGAACACAGTGGTTGACATGCAGCCTCACCAGGTACAAATTAATCTCAAGTTGTTCAGATCACCGCTCCATATTTCAGCTTATTTCCATTTTCTAAGTGGGAATATTCACCTACTTCCTTGGCAGACAAAGAGAAAACAGCAGAGCAAGGAAAAAATTGAGTTGTTTGCAAATTGATTCGATTTTGATTCTCAAAAACATCAAGCATAATCATATTGAAATTCAACCAAGTAAGGCAGCTTTTCTAGAAATTTCAAACGCTCCATAAACGGTAAGTATTGCTGTTAATTTGAAGGCTGAGACACTTTTGTTTTCAGCATTTGCCCAAAAGCCCAAAATCTGATAGGTATGTAATGATTCAATTAAATGTTAAAGGGAAATACAATCACAAAGTAAGTAGCATATATCAGAGGGATTAAACCATGAAAGAAAACATAAAAGCAGTTTTCAGCAGATCATAGTATCAACCCTTCTCTTTCTCAAAACTCTTAACAAATATATCCTCTGAGGTCTAAAAATCTACCCTTTCCCCTTGATGTTAAGTCTCCAGGAAAATAAAGGGAGAATTAACTGATAAAAAATGGCAGAAGTTATCAGCCCACTTTCCTCCACCTTTTCAGTTTTATTTGAGTGAGTGAGCAAAGGAACACAAGCAAGCGCAGCACAAACAGTTTGGTGCTCAGCATTTTTAAGTCATTCTTTTCACGCAATTAAATATTTCAGAAGAAGTAGTTGTAATTTTTGTCCTTGCAGGAAGGATGGATGAGGGGAGGAAGGGAGGGAGAAGGAGGAAAAAAATAAAAAGAGTAAGAAGCAATAGTGGTATTCTGAGAGCAAAGTGCCCATCCATCGATTGTGAGGTAGTATTTCAAGTTACTTAAAAGCTTCCCTCAAGCAGCTAATTAAGAAATAAAATTGACAAAAATTACAGGAGCAGCCAGCTAACCTTCCTGATCCAAAGCACAGTAGATAACACAGTGTCAGGGGACAGAATGCAAGGCTATAAAAAGAAAAACCATATGTAAACATCTCATGCAAGGCTTAAGAAGGCGTGCTCCCCACACTGGGGAAAAAATAATCAGAAACAGCGTTGTACAGCACTACTTTCTGATTAAGACTGAATGGATGCTGCAGGGTTAGGTGATGGAAATGGAGTAGCCATCTGCAGGATGACTTTGTCCCTAAGAAACAGATACTGAGACAGGCAAAACAAAAACTGACAGCTGCCTAACCTCCAGGCTTAAGCAAAGACTACCAAAACATTATGTTACCAAGAAACAGAAGAGAAAAAGATCTTACAGTTCAAGTACAGCATGAGTGGATGTATAAAGACATTTTAAAATTAACACGAAGTACTGTAAGTGAGAAATTGCTCAAAAAAAAGACCAACGTTAAAAACTTAAGCAGCATGAAGTGCTTTCACAAACCCGCTGGCCCCAAGATGTAGCTGAATTCTCTCCACTAGCACACTACCCAGCGACCCACCGTACTGCGGGCACCCAGAAAGCCTCAAATATCAGAGCTGCCTACTGAACATGATTCTCCTCTGATCACCAAGCAAAGTACTCTTGGGAAACAGATTTTGAGTACGAGATAAAAGACCTGTTTTAATGAAGGACTCTCCACTTGTCAAGCAGTGGTCAGACATCACAGGGTCTTCATATAGAGATGGGCAAAAGAACCTTCCTCCCTTCTCTAACCCCTACTACATCCTGTATCACAAAATATTGCTCCCTTTCAGTTACGCTGTTATCACAGCATAACAACACGGACCTGTGAACCAGGTCAATAAACTAACCTGGATTCAAAAAAAAAAACCAAAAACAAAACAAAAAAATCAAAACAAACAAAACAAAACACAACACAAAAAAAACCAAACACATGCTCCACCAATCTTGGCTGGACAAAAGGTAGAGAGTTGTTTTCTTAAATATAATTTATATTTTATAAAAAATATATATATTTTTAAATATATATATAAAACATTTTTATATACATATTTAAAATAAGACTCTGATTAACACACCTTTAAATGTGGCCTTCACAGAGGAAAACCGCCTGCTCCCAGACAGAAGAAAAGCTACAATGGTAAAAGCAGAGGGTTCTTTTTCCTTCTCCATGCAAAACACACTGGAGCCCAACCTGGTTATCCCTGTATGCTACTTTAACCTACATATTAACTAATATGGGAAATATACATTCAAAGTTTTTGAACAGGCAGTATGGACACTGAAGACGTTTTCATGTGCAGGTATGAGTGCCAACTCCACACGTTTTTAAGAACTGCATGCTTGGAAATACCCAAAGACAAATATCCCTACCTGCCCACAACCTGTACGGAATAAGACCCGCCACCAAGAATCTTACTCAACAAACGGCAGTTCAGCTTAAACCAAGTGAATTGATGATCTCTTTCACAAATCACATAGATTTGTAAAATAATTTATTATGTAAAAACACTAACAGTTAAGCACCAGCAGAAACATTTAAGTGCCGGCACTACCCTCTCCTGGACACAATTAATATTGCAATGTGCTTAGTGTTCTTTAAAAAGGTCATGCTAGTACTTTTCTTAGGCACCCTAGGTGCCCTAACAAGGTGCCTGAGATCCCTCCTCTTTCAAGGGGCAAAGGAAGAGAAATAAGAACAACTAACCGTTCATTTCAGAGAAAAGCCAGCTGCACAGCAATGCTGATCAACCAGTCCCAGGCAAATCCTTGTCCTAGGAGAGCTGACCCACATAACCTTACCTTTCCCTGCACCTTGTCAATTATCTGTAAAAAAATGAGTCTTTAACTATCTTATGTTTAAAAGATTATCACATTTCCCAGTGAAGAGGTGTCGTAAGAAAAGCAAGGCACATAACAGAATCTTAATAATTAGGAATACAACTTCTGCCTCCAATTCTGTCCGACTGAGCTTCTTTTCCTGCCACCAGAAAGTAGATTTAAACTTGGATTCAGGAAATAAGACCATGTGACACATTTAGGTACATGAGTACAAATCATGTCACATATATAGACATTATTTCTAATATTAGTATAATTTTTTTCTGTCAAATAGGTCGTATTATTGAAATCAACAGGTCAAGTATCAGCCGAAGATTAGTAATTGCAGAAAATATAGCTTAGAAGGGACATCAGGACATTTTCCACCCTATTTCTTACTACAACTTAAATCCTTTTAAATAAATACCCAGTTCATCCTGTTCTAAAAAACTACTGCAATGACAATTTCAGTTATTCCAGGAATCTATAATAGGGCTGAAATACCCTTTTCATTAAGTATCTTGCTAATTTCTGAACTACATTTCCTTGGCTCAAACCGTAATCCAGTATTTGCTTTCCTATCCCTCCACTGGACTTTAAAAACTATTTTTGCTGCAAGAAACTTTCACGTATTAGAAAACAATTATCATATCTTTCCTCAGTTTTGTTTTCACCAGGTTAAACAAAGCAAATTGCCCTCCCACTTAATAGCTCAAGTACTACAAGTGAACAGATTACTGACCGTTTTCCCCCTGCAGAGCTGCTTATAGTGGTGTGACAATGCAGTGCCTCAAGACAGATAGTGCCCTGGCTAAGGTCTTATCAATGTTAGTAAGTATAAGGATTATTTATACTGTTCCTGCTTACACATCTCAGTATAGTCATGCACACAACTGGGTTGCATAAAAGGAAACACAGAGTAACTGACCATTTTCCCTCAGGATTCCTAGAAGATCTACAGATGCTAGGACTTGGTGAAAGAAAAGGAAACATCCAAATGCTCTGTCTAGTTGAGGAGGCAAATCAGAAATTTCAGCCAAAGCTGTCTTGTTTGGAGACCAAAGGGAATATTCAGGTTTATCATTCAATCTTAACTCATTCTCATTTGCAGACCTGGCTTACATTCTGATTGCATTCAGTCATCCAGCAACAAACCCAAGTCTGGCAAGAGGCACCCTTGTGCACATACAGACAGATATATGGACTTCTGTGTAAAGGATATTCAGCACCATCCCCTGGGCACTTTGACTAAAGTTGAAAATTATATTCTCTGTTGCTCCTATTTCTTAAACTAAAAATAAAACCAGCGAGAGAGAAACTTATGTAACGTTATTTCTTCTAGATCAAGTTCAACAATGACCATAGAAAGGTAAATAGGAAAACTTACAGCAGAAGTACTACATGCTCCCCTCTATTTGAATGAATACAGTTCAAACAGGAAGAAAAGTACACAACATACTTCCAGAGGAAAAAAAAAGGATTAGGACCAAAGGCATGAGAACTACTTGAACAGCACAGAAGCAGACATATTTTCTTCCCTTGACCACCCCCCCCCACACACACTTGCCTCAGGCCACTCCCCAGAAAGTAAGCATTGAATAACTGATGGCGTATATAAGTAACAGATAAGACACCGCTGTGCCAGCGGGAATAAAACCCAAAGTGTTTATGAAATATATATCCTGATATTTTAAAGTGTGCCTTCGCAGTTAACTTCCTGAAATTAAGAAGGGCCATTTTCACAGTCATGTGTGAAAACTCTACAATTGTCATCTGTGGAGTGTTTGCCTCCATCTCTTAAGTACCCGCTGTCATTCACTATGAAATAACAAACACAGTCGCTGCCCATGATTTCTCACTCTAATGCCCTTTCTCCTGCCAATTCCTATTACAGGTGATTGACATCTACTTCAGAAGTTAATTTAAAACTGAGGAAGTTAAAATATCCTTACGAAACTGCATATGGTTATTAGATCATTGCTTGCCTTGAGAACTAGCTTGAACTGCTTATTTCTACAACCATAAGCACTACTGACAAAATTTTGGTATTTGCTGAGTCCAGCACCTTAAGCTAACATGCTGCTGTTATCTTGACAGAGATGTGCCACGTAATGTTCTCATTTCAAAAATTCGGCCAAGTTAATGTCTTTGGGGTAGGTTGTCTTTGTTGGTGCAATAACTATTTGCTGATATTTACTTAACTGTGTTTACACACATTAAGTAAAGGAAACCACACAGCTACTCAGCTAGATACCTCCTGGGTAACCTTTTGTTTCTAGAGGTGTTTTGAGAGAACTGATGGGAACACACAAGAGCTCTCCAGAGCATGAAAGGCAGCTCAGTTTTTGAAGGATAAACATATCATATTCCCTCTTCTATCATTTGGAAAGATAGCAATATAAAAAGTGGCCTACAGATGGGAATTCAAGAAGCCATAACTAAACAGTGATGATGAGCACAGAGCCACCAAATTCAGAATACTAGTGAGTGTAAAAAAAAGAATGGGGGACACTGAAAATCATTCATCTTAAAGAATAAAATAAATTGGTAGAAAGGGTGCATAGATTTGAAGAGATTTTTGGTGTGCACACAGACTTCCCATACGTAGACAGGAGTTAAAAATAAAATTGAAAAGGCCCACCAAAATCTATATATAGGGGTGGTTTTTTTCAGTCATTCAGGTCTGCCCAAAAACCAAAACAGACATCCCAACACACAAGCATGCCATAGCCAATGTATCTGCTTACATGCCTCTACACCAAGTAGTAGGGAAGGAACTAAGAGGATTGCACAAGAATTTTCAGTACACATACAATTAACCAATGCAGAACCTGATAACACAGTTACTTCCAAGTGCTTTCCAGGCAATTCCCACACAATGTCATTCCCTCTTTACAGGTACATCTTACCGCAGCTTAAGCATTGATCTAGTAAACTGACCCAAAATGTTCTTTTTAGAACTCATCACCAAGATTCATATTTTGTCAAGTACCAAGTTTTAAAGAAGAAACAAAGTTTAGTCCTTGATCTCGCTACACATGTAACTAAACTCAAAAGGTTTTGTGTCAACAAGTGTTTTACTTTAAGTTAATCAGCCTTTCCTCTCCAGAATTTATAGCACAAATGATGAAAAAGAAACTAATTTTTAAGTGCTGAACGAGGAGGAAGAGAACTAGACAGTGTTAAATCCCTGCCTACAACGGAAGTTACGGCTATTCAGTCAGATCAGTACAATCACTGAAGTACAAGTTGAGTTGTCCAGGCACAGAAAGTTAACACCGGTGTAGTTTATTTGCATAGGGAAAAAATCCCTATAAATACAGCTGTTATCCTCAGATTTGAGCCTATGCCAGGTGTTGAAGCAATTCAGTTATTGTGGCTATAAGCAAACACGACACACACAAAAGAGAGCAATACAAGCACTGCAAGCAGACCAAACCTTGACAAAGTCATCAGTTATAATCCAACTCTCAGCACTAAGTGATAATAATTTAGATACATTCAATACTGTCATTCAGAACTGCAAAACAGAACATCATTTTGAATCACCAAAAAGCTTCTGCTTGACATGAAACCTGACAGTTCACAAGGCCATACTGTAAATGGTGGTTTTAATGAGCTGGAAACTGGCACAAACTACAGGCCAGAGCACAGGGGTGTTTTCAGACCTAACTGATTTAATAAGACCTTAGTGCCCGGATACCAGTTAGATGCACAAAACCTGTAAAAATCTGGGCCTACAAATACCTTATTGAATTACTAACACTGTTGTTCAACCAACTATAGACAGAATCCTCCAACCACTTTGTACTCTATGGAATCTCTGAGCTGCAACACTTCTCAAAAAAAAAACCCACAACAAAAAACCACCACGAATACGCAACTCTTTCTTAGAGATACAATTGCACTTTAGCATGCAAGACTTCACAAAAATATTTTTACCTGTTTTTCTCTAAATGCTTTGCAAATGATGGCTAATCTAATTCTTTTTACAGTTAGGAAACGGAGGCACATTTTATATCATCTCTAAGCTTACATCAGACAGTAGCACTGCTAGGAATAGCCCACCCAAACATCTTATTCTCAATACTGTGCCTCCTCTACCAGGCCATATCACATAGTCAGAAGGCAAACTGTTCCTACTCACTACTCAAGGAAAGCCGTATAGCAGTAACACAATTACCCTCTCCAACATCGAGCCCTTCTTTCTTAACACAGTGCCTTTCGTAATTGAAGCAAAATCATTTTTCTGGTTTGGAGTTTTCTTTTTTTTTCCCCCCTTGCATACTAACAATATGAGTGCTAAAATTCAAGACTTTCATGAAAATGTATGTTAATTTTTTTTATTCAGTGCTTAATGACAAGTTTCAGTCCAGTTTTAGTGAAAAAAACTGGGATGCAGTACAAAAGAAACACTTTGCTGCCACCTAGATGTAAAATCTTCAAGGAACACAACAGAAAAATGCATCTCCTTTTTCCTTACTGACTTTCAAAGCCAAACTCTTTCCTTTCTCAATGTATTTAAAACAAAACAAAAACAACAAAAAAAGCTACAAATTGAAACTTTCTGCTTTTGAAAATAAAAATATGAAACATGTTAAACACATTTAGATCCCAGATCTAAGTACCTCATCTTTGGTAGTGACCAGTGGTAAATGCTTACAAAAAACGGTTAAGCATCGTGCCAACAGAGTACTAAACCCAGCATCTAGCAGTCTACAAGTTACAGCTACCCACAGCTGAAATCTACATCATGTCTCTGTGTTCAGCAGTCTCTAATGGATGCCACCAATGAGTTTAAACTCTCTCCAAACCAATTTATACCATCACCTCAAACACTGCCTCTCCCAATGAGTTTCATAGCTCATAAACAAGGGAAGATACTTTTTACATATCTTTAACCTGCCTTTTGATATCCTCAATAAATGCCCTTTCAATTTTTCTAATGTGATTAGAGAGAATTTCCCTGTTCACCATAACGCCAGATTTCTTCTGTTGTTTTTTTTTTTCTCTCTCCACAATTTATTTTCTAAACCTGAAAAGGTTTAGCATATGTTCTTAATCTTCATGCAGAAGCCATTCCATAACTGATCACCTTGCCACCTTTTTCTGACTTGTTTCCACAAAACTCTGCAGAACATTCACAAAGTAGTCATGGTTTGGATTTAGACTCTAAAAAATGATGGTCTTTGTTTCCTTCTATTCTTTTCATAGAAATTCCTAACATGCCTGTTACCTGTTTGACAATTGCCAGTTGGTGAGCAATGAGCATCATTTACAGTGACTCCAGGATCTGTGTTCTGAGTGACAAAAGATTTACCACTGTATGCAAACTAGTTTTTCCTACACATATTACTTGTCATTTAACACTCAACTGACACACATTTTTATCACCTTGTTATTCAAAACCACGAATTACCGTCAGCTCTTGTTTCCAATACCCTCTATTTTACACCATACGCAAACGCCACCATTTATGTTGAATACCACAGGTGTCTGTGAGGCTCAGGTGGGATCTGCACTATGCTATGCAAACTGGCTACACGCTCTGCTTTCTCTCCACTTGTCACTTTTTAACCATGAGAATTTTCCTTCTTTTTCCACAGAAACTTTGCTTTCCCAAGATTCTTTTGTTAGAGACTACTATCACGTTTTTTCGAAAAATCATAATATAACATGGTCACATCTATAACAGTAAGTTAAAAGAACCTACGTTTGTCCCTCAGACGCTCACGGGTCAACCCGAACTACAAGAAACTTCCTGAGACTCAAAAAACAGCCTAGCCAGATACAAACTACCCACTCAAAATGAACCCTCCTCTGGGCTAACTCCCAACCTCTTGTCTCAGAATTGTTCCAGAGTCAGATCCAAGTCGTGGACTATTCAAACAATTCAATACTATTCTCTTTTTCCTGAGAGAGCTGGATGACGTCATTGCCAAATCCCTGTCCATTATGTTTGGGCAGTCTTGGCTCACTGGGGAAGTTCCGCTGGACTGGAGGCTGGCGGATGTTACTCCCATTTACAAAAAAGGGCGGAAGGAGGATCCGGGGAACTACAGGCCTGTCAGTCTGACCTCAGTGACGGGCAAAGTCATGGAACAGGTTATCTTGAGTGCTATGCTATGAAGGAAGGGCTGTGTATGTAGTTTTCCTTGACCTCAGAAAAGTCTTTGATACAGTTTCTCATAGTGTTCTGGTTGAGAAACTGGTAACTGCTGGCCTGGATAGGCACACCCTCCTTTGGGTTAAAAACTGGCTGGATGGCCGGGCCCAAAGAGTGGTGGTAAATGGGGCTAAATCCGGCTGGAGGCCGGTCACCAGTGGGGTTCCCCAGGGCTCAGTGCTGGGTCCGGTTCTGTTTAACATCTTTATCAATGACCTGGATGAGGGGACTGAATGTACCCTCAGTAAATTTGCGGACGACACCAAGCTGGGAGGCTGTGTCATTCTGCCCGAGGGTAGGGAGGCCCTTCAGAGGGATTTGAACAGACTGGATCGTTGGGCTGAGGCCAATGGCATGAGCTTTAATAAGGCCAAGTGCAGAGTCCTTCACTTGGGCTATAAAAACCCCAAGCATCGCTACAGGCTCGGGGAAGAGTGGCTGGAGAGCTGCCTGGTGGAGAAGGACCTGGGGGTGTTGGTTGACCACCGGCTTGATATGAGCCAGCAGTGTGCCCAGGTGGCCAAAAAGGCCAATGGGATACTGGCGTGTATCAAGAATAGTGTAACCAGCAGGAACAGGGAAGTGATCCTGCCCCTGTACTCGGCACTGGTGAGGCCGCACCTGGAATATTGTGTCCAGTTTTGGGCCCTTCGCTTTAAGAGAGATATTGAGCTCCTGGAGCGAGGCCAGAGAAGGGCGACTAAATTGGTCAAGGGGCTGGAAAATAAAACTTATGAGGAGCGGCTGAGGGAGTTGGGGCTATTTAGCCTGGAGAAGAGGAGGCTGAGGGGAGACCTGATTACGGCCTACAAATACTTGAGAAAAGATGGTGGGGAGGTGGGGGAAGGGCTCTTTACATTAGTGTTGGGTGACAGAACAAGAGGAAATGGGTACAAGCTTAGTCAGGGGAGATTCAGGTTGGATGTTAGGAAGTATTTCTTCTCTGAAAGGGTTGTCAGCCACTGGAATAGGCTGCCCAGGGAGGTGGTTGAGTCCCCATCCCTGGATGTGTTTAAGAATAGGGTGGTTGATCTGCTTAGGGATATGGTTTAATGGGGATTAGGGACGGTTGGACTCGATGATCTCTGAGGTCTTTTCCAACCTAGAAATCTATGAAATCTATGAAATGAAATTTAGCAGTTCCAGTGCCTGGGAACATTCCCAGACAGTGCCTAGTTCGTTATTAGACAATCTGATATCATATATCTATATAACAATATCTGACTAACACATACTTAAATACTATCCTCAAGAAGTGTGGATATTTTCCCATCGCAAAATTAGTAACCATGTGGGTGAACATGCTATTCCTTATTGTCATTTCTACAGTTTGACCAGTTCAGTAGTTATACTGACAAATCTTCTGTGAAGCTTTACTCTAAAATTGGCATCACATCCCTCTAGCACCATCAGCAATTTCAGTGGCAAACTGCACATCACTAATAAAGATTCAGCAATTTAAAAAATCATCTCCTTCAGAATCCTTGGAAAAATATCACATCGTTACGGGAGATCGTTACTTTTCTACCTCATTGTTCTTAAACTTCGATTAGCCCAGGTTGCTTTTTATCCTTACTCATAATCCATTGAGCACATCTGTGATGTGCAAACTCGAGTCAAATTCCTCTATATCGCCCACATGCAAAGATCTGATGTTGGATCAGCTTTATCTTTCTAAGAACTCCTGTCATATACGGTTATCTACAGCCAAATGGCAGGCTTTTGAATTCTTATACTTTTTTTAAAAAAATAAATACTTATTTCAGGCAGGCTTTTATGGCCACTAAGAAGTTATTTCTCAAAACTTGTTTTGATCTATCTCATTCTCATCTGTTTCTATGCTGTTTTCTGTTGACCTCATTTGAATACCATTCCCATTTAAAAAAAAAACAAAAACAAAAAACCAAAACCAAACTCAATTAATTTCTTTTACTCTGTTGCTCAACTATAAAAGGTATACAAAGAGGCTTGAGATGTAAAAAGCCTCTCTGATGGGCAGTGCATGTTTCTGCCTAGTTTCTGATATGGTACCTTTCAAACAATTTCCTTGCCTTTACAGGTTTTCACCCCTTTTCAGTGTTCATTTCAACTTTTTACTTTTGTCTAGTTACTTCTTTGCAATTAAATATGACTATGATGGATTCTGGAGGAAGAGTTCATTCTTACAAATACGTTCATTTTGTGTACACTGTGGTTCCTTTCAAAGAATGGATCTCTCACAGTAAGTATGAGCTAGGTATCACCTGCTGCTCAGGACTCAATCAAGACTTGCTTCTATATGTAGAAGTTCTCTGATTATTCACCTGGAGAAGTCACACAGTTCACAGCCTTTGCACTGCATCACTCACTCAGCCCCTAAGGCTGCTGCCCTAGTCAGAGGGCTGACAGAAACCCCTCTTATTTATACTCTGGATTCCAATCCATTCAGATTCTTTGATATCCATCAATCAAGTAGGTAAGTTAAATGCAAAGCTACACTCTCATTGCCAAGGAGGGAAAGGAAATTCAGACAAACAGTTCTAAGAGCAATGTGTTTAGTTTTACAAAGTAGAAAAGACACTGACAGCCAAATATACAAACTCTCTCTTCTCCCTAACCCATGACTTATTTTCTTGGTTTATTTCAAGATTACTGATGCGTTCCGTCGTTCAATTCCAACTCGGATCCCCAAACCAAAGCCTACAAGCACAACCAAAGTACCTGTCAAAATTCCTGCTGGACATCTGATCAAACCACTTCAAGACAGCAGCTCTGGAAAGCTACACATCATAAGGACTGTGTCTAAAACCTGTCTTCAAAGTGGAGGGAGAAGGTAAATAATTTTCTATGATTTATGACATTAAAATGGATTTAAGCAATCTGAATCTCCAACATTAATGGTTTCCATTGGAGAAAAGTCTGAAACCATCCACATGGTCAGCATGTCAATGGTCATCAACCATAGGACATCAAGATACCAGCCAAATTCTTAGGAGCCAAAGGTAACTGTATGTTTGCAGGGACCAAGCTCTGCTCACATTTTTCTGGTGTAATTCCAGAAATTGGCCCTCACAGTAGAGAAGCACGAGACACTTATTTTTTACTGTGAATTCAGTTTTGACATGTTCCACAAGTAACAATACTAACGTCGTCTCAGTAGATTTATAAAAACATGTGGTTAATCAAATGAAGAGGGGTTGAAGGAGGCGCTGTTTGGTTTTCAAAGTTGGCCTAGTCAAGTTTCAGTATGGTTACCTCATGTTCAGTAGCAAAGACAGAATGGAGAGAGTTATGGAGAAATCATATCTTTTATCATGCATAGAACTTAAAGAAATGCAGAGTTCCTCGTTTTGCTGAGAATCACTTTAAAAGTATAATTTGAAGAAGAACAATTCTCTCCCCAATGAGTTAACTAGTATGATTATCCCCACTCAAATTTGTGCAGATGTTATCTTAGGAAAAAGATGCAAGAATTGAGGTGGATATTGTTCATATTAGCTGTATAAACTCACACCATTTTATTTGGACTATAGTATTTAGATTTCGGTTGACTTAAGCAGTATTTTGGAACCGATCAAAATTTGTGCCAAGCTTAACAGCGAGTTGTGCCTTACACAGAAGTACAATTTTCTTCTTGCACTCCTCCACAATTTTCCCATTCCTTTCAACGCTCACATTCAAGTAAAATAGGTAACTACATTAATAAATCTTAGTGAAAGGGATTTTTTTAACCAGACTAACTCTTTGTACAAGTAGTTCTAGTGCATCCATGAGATAAGTTGCCTTTTTGCTTTTATTAAAAGAATAACTTCTTTAAAAGACTTAAAATTCACTCAAAGTTTCCTTTCAGCCAAGGCACAAAAAAAAAAAATAAAATTAAAAATTAGAAGAGGCTCCAGGTTCGTTGTTTTCAACCTTCTGAGATACAGTGATTGCTGGTCTGACAATAAAATTTCTGATTGTTCTACTTTAGAAAGTTAAAACTAACAAGATACTGTTACTGTAAGGAACCCTCCACAGGAATCCTGTAATATCAACTAACACGAGTTACTGTTTTAGACTATAGAAATTAATTTCTTTCCCTGGTATTAATGCCTCCCTCATTCTTCTTCCCCTAACAGAGTGCATTCCAACAATCTAAATGGCTCAACTGATAATTTGTGGAAAAACTCCTTTCACATAGGTCTTTCTTTAAGAACTGTCAAATCATGATTCCTAAATAAAGCAAAAGTTGGTGGTGATCACAGTGCCATAGCCAGAATCACGATCGTTTTGCTGAAGCAAGGAGAGATTGTGATGCATTCAGTTACCTGATTTCTTCCCTTTTGTTTCACAGCTAAAAGTTTAAATTAGCACTGCTACGTGACTGTTTTTGCAAACCCACAACAGAAATCTATGCCTCCCTCAACAGCTTCACAAGAAATTCTCTAGGAGTACTTAAAAAAAGGAAAAGTTTAAAAAGATCAGTCCACTGAAAAATTATTTTGGCTTGTGTCCTCCTACAAGCCTCACTTGTGGCAAAGTGCAGAAATTAAAGAATGACTCTTCCATATTAAAAAGAAAAGGCTCCACGTTTCATTCCCTAAATCTGCAGGTAACGATGAAGTTCCAAGGCCCCATGCCATGTGTACTCAGTTCACAGAAGCACCCCGCTATACGTTCTGCAGCTTGCAGAATGAGTGTATGTAAACATGAAGAAACAAACTCAAATTTCAAAAAGCAGCCGTCAACTTGGCATGCTAATCAGGGACATCTTCAGTACAAGAACAAGTTTCATCAGAAGGGACAGCAACTCATGGATGAGCCAAATAAAAGAAAAAAAATAAATACAAATACAAACCTCTCCACTCACAGATCCACCAACAGATCTCAGATATGACCAAGTAACAAAACTCCCACTGAATGTGCTACAACGAACAGTCTGCTTCTCAGTAGTTGGAAATCACGTTACGAATTGACGCTATTTGGCACTTTTTATTGCCAGTCTACAGAAAGACAAGAAAATCTTTGGCAAAAGACTCATTCCCACAAACAACACCCCTTCCTTTAGAATACACAAAAGACCCCGCAAGTGCTGTCAAATCATCACCCACGATACCATATTATACTTCTCAACTATTTGTACTGCTGACATAGAAGAGTTTCCCTGTCTTTTGCTTTGTTTCTTGGGGATGACACAATCCATTCTACCTATGAGGGACACAGTCTACATAGGCTCTTAATTAAGGATCTAAACAAACTGACGAATAAGGACACTAGACTCCTATGGGATTAAGGGAGACAAAGAAAGCACGGAGAATGAAAGACAAGGAGTGGTAACCTAAAAGGAGGAAACTGGAAGACTTTCTGAAAAACAGAAGTCCATCTCTCTCCCTCAAACTGCTTGGGAGATGTGGCATGCTGGCTACAGGCAAGATATGGACATTTATAGTGCTGTGAGAAGTGCTCTTTCTGTTCATGGAGAGAAGAGGAAAAAGCTGGTGTCTTTCACCAATAATAAACAAACTCCTGTTATGGTTCAACCTCAGCTGGCAACTAAACACCATGCAGCCACTCGCTCACCCTCCCCCACCCCCAGGGCATGGGGAAGAGAACTGAAGGGAAAAAGGGAAGGAGGCTTCTGGGTTGAGATACAAACAATCTAATAATTGAAATAAAATTGAAAGTAATAACGATAAAAACAATATTAAAAATAATATTAGAATATACAAATGAGTGATGTGCAGCACAGCTGCTCACCACCCACTGACCAATCTCGAAGAACAGAAATTCTGAAACCACAACCTTGGAAGAGAGAGTCGAGCTTCCCAGTCAACCCTTAACTATATACTGAGCATGATGTTACATGATATGAAACATTCCATATCTCCAGTTGCACAATATGGAATGTTCCATGAACATCATACTTAGTACATAGATGAGAGTTGGCCAGGAACCGCACTCGCTCTCTTCTGGGATTGTGGTTTTGGGATTTCTCTTCTTCAGCACCACTGGCTGAGGACAGGCTGGATGTTGGTCAGCGGGTGGTGAGCAGCTGTGCTGCACATCACTCGTTTGTATATTCTAATATTATTTTTATCATTATTACTTTTAATTTTATTTTATTTCAATCATTAAATTGTTCTTATCTCAACCCATGAGCCTACTTCCCTTCTTCCCTTCAATTATCTCCCCCATCCCCCAGGGGAAGGGCAAGTGAGCAGCTGCATGGTGTTCAGCTGCCAGCTGGGGTTAAACCACGACAGTCCTTAGTATTCCTTCTCCTCTCCCTTGTAGTTCTGAATGCAATATCAAAATCATGTTCAAGACTGGACATAGCTGTGATGAGAACTGGAAAAAGGGAGGGAAGGAAGCCCCACAGTTAAATAACTTGGGACATGTGTAACACTAAGCAACACTGTTACGTAGAAAATAATCCCTAACCACTCTCTCCATAAATCTCCTCTCAAAGTTAAAGGTTTGCTGAAGAAGTTATCGGGCAAGATTCTTTAGTTTGTGTCATGTGACAAGGTAAACAGATGGCTAATCCCTTCTGGGTTTTTTTTTTTGGTGTTTGGTTGGGTTTTTTTACATCTATAAACCACCTGCAGCAGGGTAAACATGTCTCAAAGTGAGAGTAACTACCTTTAATCTCTAGTATGGATTCTAAAATAATGATTCCCAATGTTGTAGCCAAAAGCAAAACAAGAATTACTTATATATCTGTATACTAGGATATACATTTTATGTTTTCATACCCTTTAAGTGAGTCTAAACATCTTTCATACACTTTGTCTTAAAAGTAGCCTCTTCTAACTACAAGTTGCTAAAATCTAAGACACTTTTGAGGCCTGAGTTATTAGGAAGACTCTTCCATTGGTTAGGACTTGTTCTAGGGCCAGTCTTGAAGGACTCGGCCAAAGACCAGTATTTTAAAAGTCCATTTTCAATTCTTCTGCTTTGCACCTATAGTTGTTGGCAGAGATGCTTTTCTGAAATAGGTCAGCAAATGAAGCTGGATAGTAAACATTTTTAATGAAACTTGATGTTTCACAGAAATAAACTTGATCAAGTCTGTCAAAAGTGCTTGCTAATGGGAAATTATTTTCCTGCGTTGCTGCTAACACTGTAAACCCTGATTTCCTATTTAATGCTAACTGATTTTAAAGCATTTTACAGTATCCATAAGATGTGGTACAAATTAACTTTGATTTTACATCTGTTGTAAGTGAAAAATAGCTACACAAAATAAAAGTATCAGATGTTCGTCTTACTTTACTGACGACTTGTGTCAACTTCATACAACAAGCTCCACATAAAGAACCTGCCAACAAGTTTACAAAGGTGGGATGTGGGCAGCAGAGCATATGGTTTGCTCAACACTCACCTGTAATTATTACTCATAACACATTCAAAGAATGTTCTTGGAGTAAAGTGCATATAGTGCTTTTAGCATAGGGCTGAATTAGACACCTCCAGAGGTTCCCACCTAAATTATTTTAGGAGCTCTACAATGCAATTGCAAAAAGCCAAGCAATTTTACCTAACCAGAAGAGTTGTGATTCGCAGTCTCATCTCAAAGACAGACGGTTTATCCATCACGTCAAAAGTTTATCATCCAAGTCCTGCTTTGTATCCAGTTTCTAAAGGAAAGCTGCCAACATCATAAAAATCAGCTTACCACCCACCTCAAATGAAACCTCTGGTTGGCAGAATGTGCAGGTAGGCTCTTAAGATATTTAGAGCTCCTGAATGAAAAATTCCTAAGGAAGAGCATTTACTATCAGAACTGGAACTGCTTAAGGAACCTACATGAGACTAAAACCAAAAATGGAATGCTCAGGAGCCTTATTAGGGCTAGTGACCCCTCTTTACTACATACATGAAATTTTTGTATTACTCCCCGTCAAACTATTCTCCAAGTACCTTTTTACAGGAAATAAGCAACCATTGTCAAGACACTGGAAGATGCGGAGTGTTCCCAGAGATGCAGATAACTCGAACTCTTACCAATATTACATCTTTTTTAAAAATCTTAAAAAAAAAGAAAAAACAAACAAACAAACAAACAAAATGCAGCACTATAAAGTCTTAAAGTCATCTTAGTTGCCTAGATCTATCTAAATTTCCACACTAAATCTCAACTTTACAGATGCAAGCTGTAAAGAGCTTCAAGATACACTGATAAAAGCCAAGTGTAGGAGCCATATAATATAATCATCTGGAAAAGAGACCAATCAGTCATAGTACCGTGCTCCGAAGAGCAATGGCTGGAGAAAAGCTGTTTAGTTCCCGCCCTTTTACAATAACACATGGCAAGGGTGATGTGAGGCAACACAGCGAGCACATGGGTGATGCTCTTAAAGTACCACAGATACTTTTCCCCCCAAAGGCTCTACTATGGATTTACTGCTTCCAAGGCCGTTCAGAACTGTAAATAACTTCACGTCTGTGATCAACACACATTATGCAACATCCTTTCATCAAAGAAGCTCAGTGTGGAAGAAAATACAGTTTAGAAGCTAAATGAACACAGGGGACAGCTGAACTCTGGACTAAAAGCAAGTGATTTTCTTCCTTTCTCCTCCTCCCACCTCCCCGCTTAAAATTCGCTTAAATATATTATTCTCGAGTGGGTTCCTGTTGTTACTTAAGTACTGATACTTTAGTTTGCCACTTCATCCATTATCCCAGATCTGAAGGGTCAGCGATTAGAGCTCACCCGGCTGCCGAGATTTTGCTTACAAGCAAAACCGCCATCGGTAGCAAGCAGGGAAAAGCGGGCACAGGAAGAAAAAACGAGTGAGAGAGGAAAGCCAGGAGTAGTCAATTAAACGCGGAGAAGGGAAAGTCGGGGGGCTGAAGGGAGAAGGGAAGTGGAAAAAAAAAAAAACCACAACGCAAAGGAAGGAGGGTCGGGGTGGAGAGGGCTGGCCCTCAGGAAGACTGTTGAAAACCCAGCGTGAGAAGCGAGCTCCGGGAGACGGGTACCTGGACTGCTGCCTGCCCCGGATGGAGTCTCCCACCACGGTTCTTCCAGCGTGTCCCCCATGCTGCTCCCGCCGCCGCCACGCGCGGGGGGCGGATCGGGGCGGCACACTGGGCCCGGCCCGGCACCGCCCCGCAGCCGCGCCTGCGCACTGGCACCGCCACCGCCCGCCCGGCGGGGAGGCGGCCCCGGGGAGAAGGCGGGTGGGGCCCTCCTTACCGCCTCCGAGGGGAAAATGATGCCTCGCGAACGTTTTACAGATTTTTCTTTTTTCTTAAGTAATAAAAGTAGGTGTTCAAAATGCATAGGGATTTTTCGTGTTTTTTTTTTTTTTAATGAAAAATATAAATGAAGCGGGAAAAAGAGGAAAGGAATTCAAAATATTACCCCCTCCTTCACAATATCCTTTTTTTTTTTTTAATTGCCTGAATCTGGTTTGATGCTGTAAAATACCTACTTTCTTGATTAAGATTATTCAGGTAGCTTGTCTGAGAAACAAACGGATAGGTGAAAACGCTGGGTGTTACCTTTGAACGTTCTTGACGCCTCGGGGGCTGGACCCTGCCCACGGTTAAGCGAGCGTGTGTGTATCTTTTTCACAGGCGCAGTCCCTCCTAACGTCTGGGCATTTACATCCCGGAGCACAACCCGAGGCAAGCTGTGGAAGTAAAACAGACAAGCGTAAGGACATCAGTTTATCATAAGGTGGCACTGTTATTCCATGTATGAATTACTTGAATGGTTTTTCTGAACTTTCATAGAAGTAGAGTTGGGTTTTTTTTTCCTTTGAGGGTGTAGATGGGTAAGGAACGCGCGTTATCGAGAGCTTTAGTGTTGCTCTGCCCAGGACTGCTAATGAATATTAATTACCAGGTGATTTTTAGCCCTTGGGAACGCAGTTCTGTGTAAAGCTCGTGAATTTTCTGTGATTCGTGGAACGTAGACTGGCACAATACCGACTGCAAGGGAAGTCATTTCATAACCAAATGATATACATAGCAAGTATATATATATACAAGGCAGTTCACCTTTATGAAAACCGAAAATATTCACATTTTTCACAGAATGGTTCCCCTGCGAGGGAAACCGATTCCTGAGCGTTCCGGAGGAAGGCACCCGCAGCTGCTGGTGGCCGAGCTGGCGGTAAGGCCGTCCCTCACTATCCAAGCCGACACAGCAGAGAGGCGGCGGGAGCTGAGCACAGACCGCAGCAGCAGCCCGCTTCCCGCCAGAGCCCCCTCAGCGCCTCCCCCCGCCGCGAAACTCCCGCTCGGGGTGGGGGAACCCCGGCGCCGGCCCGGCTGCGGGAGGGGGGCTTCCGCCCCTCCCGGGGAGCGCCTCGTAAGCGCAGCCTCTCCACAGCCGCCGCTGGCGACCCGCTCACTGGGCTAGGCCGGCGCCCTTCGCTCCAGCCCCACCCTCTTCCCCTCATGGAGGCACCGCCCTCCTCCCGTGCCAGACTTCCACCCTTTACGGCTGTCGCCCTCACTTCACGACAGCACGGAGGAGGCGGGGCCGGGAGCCGGGGAGTGGGAAGGAAGAGTGTGGGGGGGAAAGACCCGCCACTCGACTGCGCTTTACGGCCTGAGCGGCAGGGCACGTCAACAGCTATGGCGGAAGGGGAAGAGGGGCCGCCGCCGTCGAGCAGCTGGTGAGTTACGGGGGTGTCGGTGCCCTTCTTCCCGCTTCCTTTCCTCCTCCGCGCAGCGGGGCCGAGTGGGAGGAGAGGAGGGGTTGGTAGGCGGGAGGGGCCGCAGCCCCCTCTCCCCCCCCCCGGCACGTCGCCGTTTCCCCCCGCCGGGACCCGCCGCAGTTGGGGTGCGAGCGTGGGGCCGCGGCTGCCCGTCGGGCGGCGGCGGCGGCTGTGGCCCCGCCGCTGCCGAGCGCTCGGTGGGGCAGAGTGGCTGCGGGAGCTGCCCGGGGCGGGGGCGCCCCCCGCCCGCTGGGCCCAGCAGGCCCCGGCGCGGTGGGAGCCCGGGGCAGACGCCCCCGCGCGCTCGGCGGGTCCCGGGTCCCGACAGAGGAAGCGCCGTCGTCAAAGCAAGAGCGAGACGACGCGGCCTCTGGCCGTCCCCAGCCTGGAGCGAGGCGGTTGCTCCGGTTTAAAATGACAGCTTTAGTGTGCGGTAGGAACTGCTCGATGCCTGCACCCACATGCCTGCCCGGACTGGAGTTGCTTTGTTTGGTTCAGCTTTTCCTTTCTCCGTGTGCCTGCTCAAGCACAGGTGACAGCAATAGGTCTTGTTTTCAGAGTGATTTTGCTCACCATCCTCCTCCTGTGCAGCTATTACTTGTAGTGGATTTTACGCTGGACCTCGAGGACAAGAATAGAGGCTGCTTGTGGAGCGTGTGTAGGACCATTTTGATGGTAGCGGTGATGCGATTTTAGTATTTGTTGCCTGTGTATTCACTTAAGATTGCGGAGCCTTAAATAAACGTTGTGTTTAAACACTGAAGCTGTTTTTGCTGCACCTCACATCTCTGTTCTTGTGCATCTTCACTTTGTTTTTCTCTTTCCGTTTCTGCATGGCATGTTTTTCCTTTCTGTGCCACGGCATTGCTTTTTGACCTTTCCACGTATACACTTTTAAAACAATTACCTTGCAGATCTGCTTTTTATGATTGTTTCCAATCTGATGTTTTTGCTTCTGGGTTTTATTTTGTGTGGAAGATTCAAAGTTTCTTGCTAACTTTTCTCAGCCTTCTTTGCCCGTAGTTACATGACTCTAAAGAAGCCAGAATTGACACACGTGCAGGTGTAGCTTGTATCTGTTCTTTGTCTAGATTTGTTCTACAAATACAGCTCTTGGATAAAAAAGTATCGTTTCCAAGCAAATAAAAATGAATTGATGTAGGTTTTTTTGCTTTTAGTTATAGCTTCAAAATTTATGAAGCATTTTCTAGAAGTACGGTTTTGCATAAACATTAGTTCTAAATACAGACCTGACTTTTGACATACAGTTACAAATTTAACAACAGACTCATTGACGGTGCAGTCTTGACAGTTTGAAATATAACCCTGGACATTGAATAAGAGCCATGTTGAAATATCTCTGAAAAAATACTTCAGACCTTTCAACACTAGTAATGAAAAAGAATATTACAGTCTCACAGATCACAACAAACTGCTAAAATTCCTGGTTAAGAACGAGGCACAAGTAAAGGTTTCCAGACGTATTTCAAGGCGCAGCCTGCATTGTTGCTGTTCTGACTGGCAGCTTCAAAGTGTAACTGTAGTAAATTTGGTATGCTGGTACTGCTAGAAAAGGCAAACTCGAAGGCATTTGCTAGAAGAGGTTTTGTAAGTCTTCATTGGAATGGTTCAAAAGGTTTACGCTACATTAATGTGCCAGAATGCATCCTGCTACTGTGCTACAGAGCTGTAACGTGTGAATAATGTAAAGCTGTATTCCTTGTGGCTTGTTTAGAAATTTCATGTCTCTTTGGCTTTGTTGTTGTGTTCTGATTTTTTTCGTTAGGTGTTTTGTTTTGTTTTTTAAAGGGAGTTTCAGTGAAATAACTTTTTTCATTTATTGATTTAAACTGTTGTATATATCTGAATGCTGTAGAACAGTTACAGTTTTTCTAAGTCTAATATGTCTCTTTTGAATGCGCTTTTTGGTTTAAATTATTACATTATCATAGTCTTGAAGTATATACGATTGTGCAATAACATTTTGTGTTTTAAAAAACACAGCCAAAACATAAAATGATGTGTACCTGAACTGTGTTGGGAACAAAACCAGCAGTGCTAATTCCTTGTCCTCTGTTCGGTTCCTTAGGGGGATTCAAAGGTTTACGTAATTTTGTGTTCAGAGACTGTGACAGCACTTGGAGTATGTAGAATCTAGACATGCTTATTGACATAGAATGCCCTTTTTATTTTTCCTGTGGCACCTTGACGGGCAGTGTAAGTGATTTGAGGGGGCACAAACTAATGATAAGTTGAAACACTCAACATCCATACTGACTGCTTGGTGTTTTGTTTAACAAAAACCAGGGAAATTCACTACAGTTCAATACAATTTAAAAAAAAAACCCAAACACATCCTTCAGCTTACTCCATAGAGTTATCGAAGATTAGATTGTCAGCTTTTTCTTCAGTAAATACAGGAAGTTTATAAACAGTTTTGATTTAAAAATGAAAAAAAAAAAACACCTGTCAGACCCTGTTTATTAAATACTTCTTTTTAGCTATTTGGCATATTCTCAAAAAAATAATTTGAGAAATTGCCAGCCATATAATATTTGATGCTGGAAGATATATCTGCGTCCAAAGCTGAGAATACTATGAAACACAAAGGGGGCAGGCTGCTTTCAAGCTGTGCTGTAAAATCTTAATTTCTTTTTTTGTCTACTCATTTGATTATTTTAACTGTAATTTTAGTCAATAGAGTGTTTAGACACAAACCAGGTGGACTGTTCTTAGTTAAAATGTTTGTAATTTGAAGTTACAGTTTTTCTTTCCTCATTTATCAAGGAAGTAAATGATTTGGACTTAATTTTTCTTGTTCAAGTTCTCAAACAGATAAAGATATAAACAGTTATGAATTAATTTCTGAAACTGTTTTGCAGATGTTTCATACTCAGGCGTCAGGGAACTTGATCAAGTAGTGTCTTTGTTTTAAGATCTATGCTTTGAAAGTTAAGACCTGAACTAACTAAATATAACTTTAACCACAGATGGAATTCTTCCTGTGCATTTAACTTTGCATTGGAATCATTCATCTTATGAGTCCCAAAATACACTCCAACTCTTTCAGACAACAGGGTGACAAACTAGTATATATATTTTTTTTCCGTGCTCAGAATCAGGCTTATTAGTGCTTGGAGCCATGATATTTCTTCTGAAAGAATATGAACAAAAAAATCCTTTGCAGTTTAATGTGAAATTAGCACACTTGAGGAATAAATAGAGATAAAAATGTCAGGGAATTAATGGGTTTTTGCCAAAATTCCATTGGAAAAGAAGAATATCCAATGGTGTTCTGACTACAATGGACATTTTGAAGTAAATGTGAGGGATTGATTTTTGTTTGATTGTTTTCAAGAGAGAACAAACACTCCTCGTTATTTTTGATCTAATATAGCTCCTGTTGAGCCTTTTTTCTGATAGTGAGGAGAATCCCAAATTAAAAGTAGGAACCAGAGTTCCTACTAGATTATATAAAGCATATTTCAGGGGAGAGGCAAGAATGTTTTATATAGATAGTTTTCTGTGGTGGGAAGCTATGTTCTTTGCTGTGGGAAGGCAGAATGATGACTATAAAAATAAAGTGATATTGGCTGTTGACTTTGGAAATGTTGATCTGCACTAATCACTCACCCAGTTTTCTCTTAAGTAAAGCTTGTTTGTGATTACTGCCTGTTACAACCTGTAAGCTATTGTGAGCTTTTTCAAGTAAAGTTCTCTGCTTAAAATGTGGTTTAGTTCTACCTTCTTAGTAACAAAAATAATGAAAATATATTTGAATAAATCAGTCCAATCTGGCACCAACATGCATAGGTACAGGTGGCCCTCATAATGCTGATGGCAGCATTGTGATGTATGTGCCTGTGTTTCTCTTCACGTGCTACAATTATCAGAAACACATGAAAACTTGCAGACTGGATGTGTTTGATGTCCTAGGAGACAACAACTTTGTAGAAACGAAAACTGATGATGCTCTTGGCAAGAGTTCGGCTGGTAGCAGCGTTGCTTCTGATTCAGGGAAAACAGGAATAATGTGTGACAATGTTTAAGAAATACCACTTCTTACACCGAAAGTGGTGGTGACCTGCTACGTGAGCAGCTACGATGAGTGTGTCGCTTGAGGAGTGTTGGAGGAAAGAATCAAAGAAGCTTTTCTGTCATGACACCGACATCAGATCAGTGGTCAGAATGTGGAAAGCAGTTTGATAAGCAGTATATCTAAGTGGGAGTATGAGTTTTAACCCTCTTTTCGGCCACTGAACAGTAGTAGATTCAGTGTATATGGTAAAAGATTCAGTGTATATGGTAAAAGATTCAGTGTATATGGTTTGGACCGATAAGTGCTTTTTAGATAATGAATTTCATACGTGTAGAAGATACCTGTTGGACTGTGAAAATAATAAGTTAGTATTAGAAGTGTGCCTATCACAAACTAAAGCTTTAAGCTGTTCAAGCATTTTTTCCAAAAAACACGCTTTGACTTGGAAGAAGCAGTTCAAAGGAGTCTGTTTTTCCTAATAACAAATGAGCAGATGTAATGACTTTAGCAGATACATTCTAGGCATTGTCATCTACTGATTGATTATAGTTTTCTGAATACTATGCATCTTTTCCTTTGTATTTGTAGTTTATCAAAACACTTCTTACTATTTTCCCTGCTGTTTACATGCCCACAGTTTCATAGTCTCTTAGTATTTATACGTGGTGATTACCAACTACCTCAGTCATATATAAATAAGATAAATAGTACTTTTAAAAAAAAAAAAAAAGGTGAAGCTGGAGTCCCAAAAGTAGGTCAGTTTTTTTATTGGCTTCCAGGTCACTCTCACGTCTTAATTGTTTTGGCTTAAAAAAAAATCATGTTGAATATCTGTGAAGATTGTTACCTGTTGATTATAATATATCACTGGACTGGCACAAATTTCAGAGATCCTTCTGTAAGTATGGAAGTTCACTCCAGATACCCCAATAGCAATATTGTACGTTATGACACTTAAACAGTGTGTCTTGTGGGAATTAATTTTTCAGGCCATGGCTTGAATATAGGCTGGAATCGTACTCATCTAACCAAAATTTAGAATAGCATCTAGAATTAGGCAGTGGAGCAGGAAGAAGGACGTTCAGGTCTGGAGGAGCTTGCCTGTAAAGAAAAGTGCTGCATTTTTTCCAAAGTGAGTGTAATAGTTGGCCATATGGACAGAATACTTCCTAGCCAATCCTCACTTATGAAAGACAAGGATCCAGATTGCTGACGGTTTGCTGGAGCATTTTAGCACAGACTGAAATGAGATAAAACACGGCCAGTGGACATGTGTTGGAGTATCAAAATCACTTTCGTGGTACTTTGCAAGTTAGTGTGAACAGAATATTTATTAGAAAATAATTTTTCTTAATCTTTGAGAAGTCCTCACTTCTAGCCTGCAAACGGTCTTGAGAGTTGAAGGAGAAAAAGAATAGCTAATTAAATCATAAATAGAATAACACAATTTCCCCCCCTCTCCCCCCAATATATCATTTAACTCAGTGCAGTAAATGCATCACATCTTTTCGTGTGGGAGAAGGGCGTATCATATTCTTACTTTTTGAAGTGAAGTTGTAAAGCTGGCATCTGCCTGTCATCTTCACAGTGTGCGTGGTGCAGATGACAGTGCTTACGAAGAAGATTGTGAGAGGAAGCACACATTTGCAGATAATGTGTTGAAGTTGGTCTTGATGTTAAACCATGCACAGCGTTTTAAACTTTAATACTCATTAGGTATGAGTAACTGGTAGAATAAGTATGCATGGATCTGTGAAACATTCGTTGCCAGGTGTGGTTTTTTGTAATTTGTGTCAGTGTGGTTTTAAGTGTTGTTTCACATATATTAAATTACTTCTCCCTCGCCCCCCCGAATAATATTCTTTGAAGGACATAAACCCCAAATTTCAGTATTGCAGTTTAAGACCTTTCCACCTGAGACACAGCATGCATGCAGCTGTTGCATTCATTTCCATGTGCCTGTTTTAATACTTGGATAATATCTGTAGCAACTGGGCGTATTTTGTGTGATATAATTCTAGGCCTAGCTGTTCCTCTCTGGTCTGTCATACGTGGTGTGCACAGAAACCTGCGATGTATCTAAGCACATCTAGCTCTCTTCAGCTGATGTTTGGTGTTGGCTTCTGTTGAAGTTAGATCATTCCAGAGTTCATGCAGCTCTGCTGAGTGTTAGGTCTCTTTGTGTAAATGTCCTGAAAACACTTGATTTTTATTTAGTGTGAATTGATTTGGTGATTTAATTTTTCCAGCATAGAATGTTATGTACATAATCGGACAACGGGATAGGTGACAGATGTGCAAGTGAACTTGTGTCTTTTTTCCGCTCCCATTTCTGTTTCAGAAAAGGGATATTCACCTGTGCAGCCTGTAGTTCTACAATAAGTGGGCTTTGGGAATTCTTTTTATCAATACCAAAAATACAAGAAAACCAGGCAAGTGAATCTCTTTGTAACTGTACTACTTTCATCCAAATTTGCAAAATTACTTGAAGAAAACAGAGTATTGGTTGTGACCCAGTATGTATTTGAAATACGATTTAAAGTGCGACCAAAAAGTACTGGGAAAATAACTGGCTGATAGAATGTAAGGAAAATGCTTACTCTGCAAACTTATAAATACTTTGGGAAGTCTTAAGTAAGGCTAGCTCATTGCTTGTTTTTAAGTATAGGCATACATCGTTACAGGATTGAGATTTTAATCGGTTTATCAAAAAGGGTGATATGTAGAAAATCAGAGATTTGCGCGTTAAGCTTTCAGAAGACCAAACCTGAGAAGCTTTATCTCAGGGAGTTAGTTTGGATATATGCAAATTAAAGAAGCAGACAGAGCTTGGCAGCTGACGTTCTTTTTCCATGGGTGTTTGGAATTGACTCTGTAGTATGTAACGTGGATCGTTTTGAGAACTGTACCGATAGCACTTTAACATCTGTTATTACGCATGTGTAAATACATGTGGTGTTCACCAGGACTGCATCTTCATACTTCAGATCAGCATGGATCTGAATAAACAATCACATTCTGTGTTTTGCTCTGGCTATAAACTCCCAGCTGTGTGTCCAACTCCTCAGGAATATGAAGCAAAGCTTTTCATAAGGCATGTCAGAGCTAGTGGAGAACAGTTAAGAGGACACAGTAAGGGAGAGGTTTTGCCTACGGGACCTATGTGTCACTGCCACTGCTGCTTTTCCAGTGAAACTGCTGTTTTGCCACTGCTGTGCTACATAATATGGAAATTCCCGAAATCATCAGATGTGATTCTGTCATTGACAGCATGGAGCCTTTGAAACAATCTGCAGAAGTTATCACAGAGATTGTAAAGTAGTCATTTCTGAACGTGTACCTTCTTACCTGTAACGCCTACGCACTTTTGTTGTCTTACTGTGGCAACTTAAAGTATCATTACGGTTTGACTGTCTTGAGAATTTTGGTGTTTTTCTACTTTCTACACTATCATTAATGTTTTTGTATGTTTTAATTCAGTCTTGTGCACATGTCTATGCTTATGGTACTAGAACGTCATAGCTAAGTAAACTTGAGTTTGACTAAAAGGTCCTTTCCCATTTCGGGGAAAGATATGGTTAAAAGCTGACCATTCTAAACCTTCGAAATAAGTTTTCTGTTTTCTAGGTTGTGTAATGTTTTACTTAAAAGAACTCTGCTGTCTAATTTAGCGATAGTGTTTGCTTTTAATGCAGCGTGTATGTGTGAAAATTTGCCGTGGGTCTGTGAAGTTGTAAAGAACAACTAAATTTGTGTTTTTATAATACATTTTGCAACATTGCCACTTCATGAAAGCAAATAAAAAATGCTCTGAACATATTTTTTTCTCATATGTAAATTGTATGGAATTAGAAGATTAACAAGTAGCCTTAAAAATAAAGGAATAAAAAACATTTTGCAAATATTTATATTCAGTAATTGGCAAATTGTCTTCTAATATATCTTTACATATGCGTGGGTTTTGCCTGATAGTAGCATCCAGTCTACATCTATTTAATAGATAAACATTGAAAAATATTTTATAATTAATTTTTAATAAACGCATTATGTATCATTATTATAGGGAAAACGATCTTGCAGACGCTCTAGAAGAAGGAGGCTGTGATCTTGAAACTGTGAGAAACATCATTCAAGGAAGGCAATTGCCTGCTGATCTGAGGGCCAAAGTCTGGAAGGTAAATATGAGCTTAAATCAAGAAGCAGGAAATACTTTAAGTTGTGTTTGATTTGAGGTAAGTGATTTAATTACTAGGTATCTATACAGAAGAGATGTACACTGGAATTTTAATATGCATGTATGTTGATTCAGTTTTAGGATATTTCTTTTCATTTACTTCAACATTTGCTTAATTACAAAAAGATACTAAAATATTCAGAGGGTTTTCTGGTTTTGTTTTCAGATTGCACTTAATGTTGTAGGAAAGGGGGACAGCCTAGCATCCTGGGATGGCTCTTTAGACCTACCAGAACAGAGTACAATTCATAAGGATTGCCAAGAGCTAGTTGGTAAGTTCAATTACGTTTAGATCACCTGTGTGAAAACATGGGTACTCCCAGTTGTCTTAGGGCTTTGTTATTTCAATTAAATAACCTAACCGATGTTTACGTTACGGAGGAAGATGAGAGGGCATAGAAAATCAGAAAGAACTCGTTAGAAACCAGTAGTATCTTATCTGTACTCAGACTCTGAGATGGATGATATCATGGAAGTTTTAAAGTATTGGCTTGTAAGTGATAGTTTGCATGATCAGAGCAGATGGGAAGAAAGCTCCAGGAGTTGAAAGAAATGAAAATTGTTTTCCAAGCTCCATCTTTTAAACCAGACACTCTTTCTGTAGTGTCATTCAAGTTTTTAATTGTCTAATGACTGGTACTTAATCTGAAAAGCTGGTGTAGCACCAAAATGCATATAAACCTGTGAAGGAAGATTAAACATTTTGGACTTTTAAGACTATTTTTTGGAAAGGTATTTTTTTAAGAGTTTTTTCAGCAAAAATGAAAAGTTGTGTTTTGAAAGCAAGATGGTGCTAGGACATTGGAAATAGTATTCCAGTATGTCTGTCGGGAGCTGCCACAAGATCTGTTTGGCAACTCATCACAAGAATGGCCAAATCCCTGACACGATGCAACAGCGTTAGTATCAATGATCAGGTGATGGAGTCAATGCTGACTCATAAATTAGGATACTGCTTCTTATGGCATCAGTAAGGTAATCTTCTATTTTATTATCTTGTTGTGCTTTAATTTTTTCTTGCACAATTGAAAGTTAAAGCAGGAAACAGAATTGTTGCATGCCTGCGGTCATGCATGCTATATATGTACCTACCTACTGCTTTTAAAATGCAGTTCTGTGTTTTCTAGCTCTGGAGCCCAATAGGGCTTTTTTTCCTTCTCTCTCTGTCCTGTAAAGGAAAGGGGGGAAAAAAAAAAATCCACTGTGTTATTTAATCACAGTGACTTTTCTGGAAGATGGCAAAACATCCCAATTAGTATTGATAACATACAAAATTAAGCACTCTAATGTCTGTTAGTTTTCCTTTTGTCTTTATTGGAAATATTTTGCAATATGTAACAGTATTAAACTGATTGAAGTAATAAATGTGTTAGTTCAGAATGAAGATTATATACAGATTTCAACTTTGAATTGGTTTAAATCTCTATTTCATTGTTTCAGCAAAGCAAGTAGTAGCCAAATATAAAGTAAATCTTCAGGTGGCATTTGAGTTTCATGTACTATTTTATTTTCCTGAGAGGTAGAGGAAATGAAATGCCAAATATTGACTGGCTTTGGGAAAGTATTAAAGACTTCAGTAATAAAAACTTTTATTAACAGTAACGAGACTCGTAGGCATCTTGCAATCGAGGGGGAAAAGTGTTTGCTAGAAATTTAATGCCAGTGCATTAATGTAGTGTGTAGGCATCTCTTCCCCTCATCTGGGACATAACAGGGTTATTCCATTTTTTACTGTAAGTCCGTACGATTATAGTAAAATTAACATAATCTAAGTTGACTAAAAGCAATTTCCATCTGAAATATATGATTCATAAGTGTATTGTTAGATTTTTTATAAATAAAATTAATTAATTTCAGTTTAATATTAAACTGAAAATTGTATTAACTTACACTTATTTCACTACAATCTGTATGATAAACATTGATATAGTTAACTAAGTTTTGATATAGTTAACTGTAAGTAAGCAAAGTAGTTGTTTCATCACATGGAGGAAATCATAATGTGAATTATGGTATT
Source organism: Tauraco erythrolophus (assembly GCF_009769465.1). Lineage (NCBI taxonomy): Eukaryota > Metazoa > Chordata > Aves > Musophagiformes > Musophagidae > Tauraco > Tauraco erythrolophus. Next base: position 9,129,886 of record NC_141465.1, read on the forward strand.
GACGTATTTCAGTATGTCATAGATTCATTGCCTCAAGTGAGGTGGACGCCAGTACTGTTTCTGAAGTGTCAGCCTTTTTAATGTGGGGAAAAATGCTTTGGAAGCAATGAAAACCTAAACTTTGTGTATGTATCCAACTCAATAATGACAGTGTTTAAGAAGCATTTAGCTTGCTACCTTAATTACAGAACTGGTTTTGTACCAAGTTTTTATATCTATTTTCATCCAAATGCAACAGTATCAATCATAGATTTAGAATTAGTCTGTCATTAAATAGGGGACATCTTTACTTCTCAGTACCTTACTACATTTGTAACAACTAGAAACAATGTACTACATTATAAAAAAGACTGAATGTTCATAGTTAGTGTATCTTCTGATTAGAGTTGGTGCCAAGTCAAATTTAAAAGTCAGGTGTAGTTGTAAGAAATCAAATAATTTCTCTTGTTATAGTTAACCTAACAACCTCAAATTTAAACTATTGGTAGGAAAATTACTTTGAAGTAGAGATAAAAAAATGATGTGCTACTACTAAAATTTAATTCTAAGCCCAGATGATTTCGAACTACTGATTTGCAGAAATTTGCATATCAGTGGGCTTTTGAGGAATGGGAGGTATGCGTTGTGGGTTGGTCTGTGTTGTAATTCAAATGAATTTGTTGAGAGTTGAGCATAAGTTATGTGCTGAGCACGTCAAATAGGAATAGAAGAGGGGCATTCTGTGCATTAAAACAATCTACCTGTTTCATATACATCCTAGAAAACCCAAACTTCTTTAATCCTGTTGTTGCGATATAGAAATTGTATTTAAATGCCTTATCCTACTGGGGTTATAAAATCACTTGGAATTTGATGCCTTTTTGGATGCCTTTCTGGAAGCATTCAATCCAAGCTGCTAGGTTTTGTTTGTCTATTTTTGTTGCTTTTTCTTTTTTCCTAGTAGTCCCTGTTTGTGCAATTGTGTTGTGAAATAATCTCATTCAGCTTCTTCGAAAGGCCGTTAATACAGTTTATGTTGCTGTGCCTGTTTCAGACCAGTTGTCAGTGCCAGAAGAGGAGAAGTCAGTATTACTTCTGGATATTGAGTCTGTTATTACTTTTTATTGTAAATCACGCAATGTTAAATACAGTTCCTGCCTTGGCTGGATACATCTGCTCAGACCTCTGGTGCACCTTCGTTTGCCACGCAGTGATTTGTACAACTGCTTTTACGCTATCATGAATAAATTCATTCCAAGGTAAAACTTTCTTTATTTTACCTGTGTGCTGTTTTTATTGGCATTAAAAGTATTTTCTGAAAGGATGTGCAAGTTGATTTTGGTTAGAGTAGCACTGTTAGTAGCAAAGTTATCAGATTCCTTCATATGATAGTGAATTGAACCATCTTTCAATACCTGTTGATTTGAAGTCCAGGAGATGACTGAGTTGGTTAAAGATGTAAGGAGTTAGCATGTGACTGATGTGGACCTGATATGTCCTTTAAAAAACAACTCTCATTTCATACAATATCAAAAATATTTGTTTAGGAACTATCTAGTTCACGTATGTTATGTGAAAGCATTTTTTCTTTACTTTCCTAGCATTTTTTATATCAAAAATGCTTTTATCCCTATCACTTCGAAGTACTTCATAAGTACTAATTAAAGTCTCCAAGTATCTTCAGAAGTAGTTGATATTTTCCTTGTGTGATGCTGTGTTGAGACTGAAATGTTCGGTGGTTTTTTTAAGTTGTTAGATTATTATTTTTTTTAATAGAAAATATGAAAGTGGAGCTTTTCATGCTGTCATACAGGGGCTCTCACTAAACTAATTTTTTATTTATGTTGGAGTAGCACCATGATGCTCCAGTGAGGCTACAGGGTCTTCTGATTAAGACCTTTTGAAAAGGTTTCTGACTGGAAAAGGGGAAACATAGCCTCCGTTTTTAAAAAGGGAAGGAGAAAAAAAAAAAAGACGACCCAGGGAACTACAGGCCGGTCAGTCTCACCTCTGTGCCCGGCAAGATCATGGGACAGATCCTCCTGGCGACTATGCTAAGGCACATAGAAAATAAGGAGGTGTTGGTGACAGCCAGCATGGCTTCACTAAGGCCAAATTGTGCCTGACAAATTTGGTGGCCTTCTATGATGGGGTTACAGCGTTGATCAATAGGGGAAGAGCAACTGACATTGTCTGCCTGGACTTGTGCAAAGCATTTGATACTGTCCCACATGACATCCTCTCTAAATTGGAGAGGCATGGATTGGACAGATGGACTACTCTGGATAAGGAATTGGCTGGATGGTCGCGCTCAAAGAGTTGTGGTCAACAGCTCAATGTCCAAGTGGACGCCAGAGACAAGTGGTGTTCCTCAGGGGTCAGTACTGGGGCCAGTGCTATTTAACATCTTTGGTGACATGGAGGGTGGGATCGAGTGCACCCTCAGCAAGTTGGCAGATGACACCAAGCTGTGTGGTGTTGTGGACACACTGGAGGGAAGGGATGCCATCCAGAGGGACCTGACCTAGACAGGCTTGAGAGGTGGGCCCGTGCGAACCTCATGAAGTTCAACAAGGCCAAGTGCAAGGTCCTGCACGTGGGTCAGGGCAATCCCAAGCACAAGTACAGGCTGGGCGGAGAATGGATTGAGAGCAGCCCTGAGGAAAAGGACTTGAGAGTGCTGGTGGATGAGAAGCTCAACATGAGCTGGCAATGTGCGCTGGCAGCCCAGAAAGCCAACTGTGTCCTGGGCTGTATCAGAAGGAGCGTGGCCAGCAGGTTGAGGGAGGTGATTCTGCCCCTTAACTCTGCTCTTGTGAGACCCCACCTGGAATACTGTGTTCAACTCTGGGGTCCCCAACACAAGAAGGACATGGAGCTGCTGGATCGGGTCCAGAGGAGGGCCACAAAGATGATCCGAGGGCTGGAGCACCTCTGCTATGAAGACAGGCTGAGAGAGTTGGGGCTGTTCAGCCTGGAGAAGAGAAGGCTCCGGGGTGATCTTATAGCAGCTTTCCAGTACCTAAAGGGGGCCTACAGGAAAGCTGGAGAGGGATTTTTTTACAAGGGCGTGTAGTGATAGGACAAGGGGCAATGGATTGAAACTGAAAGGGGAGATTTAGATTGCATCTAAGGAAGAAATTCTTCCCTCTGAGGGTGGTGAGGCACTGGAACAGGTTACCCAGGGAAGTTGTTGCTGCCCCATCCCTGGAAGTGTTCAAGGCCAGGTTGAATGAGGCTTTGGGCAACCTGGTGTAGTGGAAGGTTTCCCTGCCCATGGCAGAGGGGTTGGAACTAGATGATCTTTAAGGTCTCTTCCAACTCAAACCATTCTATGATTCTATGAAATAATAAGTGGATAGTCTGTATTTAAAGACCTTAGTCTGATTTCGAGGAGAGGAGATTCTGGCCTAGCTACTGGATATGTGCCCATAATATGAAAATGACACATTTGGTGTTGTGGCAGGAAATGTTTCTCATTACTGTCCCTTGACTCAGCTCATGTCTGTTTCTGGTTTAAAATATTGTTGGGCTCTGTGAACTGTTTGAGGATAGTGTCATTATGGCCTTGTAATTCATTTACTTCCAGCCATGGAAGGCTTTCAGAGCATCAAGTGTTTGAGTTTCTCTTTAAGAACCGAGGCGTTGTCTCAGTGACATGTAGATAGATTTTTGGTGTGTGTGGTTTTTTGGTTTAGTTGCGTTTTGGTTTGGTTTTTTGTGGTTTGTTTTGTTTTGTTTTTTTAATGAGAGAATGGAAGGCATAGAAAGGCAATTTATAGTAGACTTGCAAGTCTGTTCTTAGGTCAGTTTGGTCTTGATTTGATGTTTGACTACTGAACCATCATTTCTATTTGATAAAAGTTTCATTTCTAACTTTTTGCTATTGATTTTTAAATCATAAACTTTTTATTCACATTTTCTAATGTTTTATAACTGTGATGAAATATTTATTGGGAATTTATTCTGAGAAGGTATTGACATTAGGTGAGGGAAATGTACAACAGATTGTGTTGTTCCATACCATATCTTGGAATTTTTTTTTGAAACAGCGTCTCTAGCAAGCCAAAGGAAGAATAAGGGAAAAAACCCACATATTAGGCTGTTTTAGATGTAGGAGGTTTTGCTATTTTTACCTTGGAAACACGGTTATTCTCAAAGCTTTTGGTATAAACTATGCTGTGGATACCTGTCTTTCTTTTCTCTCTGCCTGTCCTCTGGAATGATGAGTTTTCTGAACTATACAAAATTAAACAGTTGACATGGAAGTCCCAGGTCATTGCTCTTTGTTTGGGCCGTAAGTAAAAGAGAACGCCATCTCAGATATGCAATTGTGTAAACAATGATTTGTTTGAGCGCTTGTAAGATAGTAAACTAATTGAAAAGCTTGAAGTGGATAATGGAAGTGTGTCTCATCCCAGGGACCCTGTGAGGAAAGTGCATTAATTACATCAACTTTACTTCTAACAGAGGATAGATAATAGTTTCCTTTTTTTGTTTAAAAAAAAAACAACAAACAAACAGTAACAACAAACAACCCTATCCTAAAGTAAAATGTAGATTAGTTTCCAGGACAATTTATTTCTGTTTAGCTAAACCTTTTTTTTTTTCAATTGTTTTTGCTTTGCTTTTGTTTCTTACCATTCTTTCCAATGGCTGAGCCTCCTGCCTCCGTGGGGCTTCTAGCCTAGGAAGTGATAGATAAGTACAGGAATTCACAGTTCTTAATAAGTGGGGGGTTTGGGTGTTGGTGTTGGTTGGTTTTTGTTTGGGTGGTTGTTTTTTTTTTAAACCGGATATTTATTAAGGGTTGATTACTATGATAGGTACCAGAAGTAAAAAAATTACTGAGCAAAACAGTTAAGAAAAATGTGTAAACAAGGTTGTGCCACTGTCAGTAGAAACATGGAAGGATTCTTTTTAAAGATTTTTGTTTTGGTTTTCGATTTTACCACCATAGACATACACTTGTTGAAGAATATTAGGCTGATAATTGTGTTTGCAGATCTGTATGTCGCTTCACACGAGTTTACTTAAGTTTTTAAACACTTGAGATTTGTTCTTAATGTCTTTAAACAACTATTTCTTCATTTTAAATACTCCTTTATTTCCTGCTTGATGAATTGACATTTAATTGTTATTCATGTTATTATTTAATTGTTAAAGGGAGCCTACAGGAAAGCTGGAGAGGGACTTTTTACAAGGGCGTGTAGTGATAGGACAAGGGGCAATGGCTTTAAATTGAAAGAGGGCGGATTTAGATTAGATATAAGGAAGAAATTCTTCACTCTGAGGGTGGTGAGGCACTGGAACAGGTTGCCCAGAGAAGTTGTGGATGCCCCATCCCTGGAAGTGTTCAAGGCCAGGTTGGATGAGGCTTTGAGCAACCTGGTATAGTGGAGGGTTTCCCTGCCCATGGCAGGGGGGTTGGAACTAGATGATCTTTGAGGTCCCTTCCAACCCTAACCATTGTATGATTCTGTGTGTGAAATAAGCATATTTTAAATTTCCTTTGGCTGCCATAATAGAATGACTTATTTTTTTAATTCTATTTTTAGTTAACAATGTTGATACCATGCTAGCCTTGTCTTGGTATTTAAATCTATTTTGAATACTTCTGTATTATATACTCTATCGAGTATTGGCAGTATTTCGTTCTTTATCCTGCCTTTTTAATCTAGTGAGATTTTCAGTGTTTGTGGGTTTTTTGTTGTCTGGGTTTTTTTTTTTTAGCTCTGGAGTCAAGTTGACTTCATGATCGGTCCCTGTGAATTAGAAGAACGATATAGGAAATTAGATAATCACAACCATTAAAGAACTGCTTCTGTAAGTCTGACAACTGCAACACTACAGGGAGGTTTATGGTTCTTTTCACTGCTACTTTTTAGGGATTGTTTTATGAAAGGAAGACCATTTCATCTATTTAGACTGCTTCTTCAGTACCACGAGCCTGAACTCTGCTCCTTTCTTGATACTAAGAAGATGACTCCTGACTCATATGCACTCAACTGGGTAATAAAGTGAAAGTAGGGAAACATAATGAAAAATAAATTTCTGTTAAGATTTAAGTACATGTTGCCAGTTTATCGAAAAGTAGTACAAGAGATTAGAATTGTGTATATTGAAATAAGTTGCATGTTTTAATATAGTGTGGGCTTTTTGTCATTGGTTGCTTAACATAAGGTATGAGGTCTTGTTAGTGTCATATTTTCATTGTACTGGATGTTAATTGAGCCACTGATGTTAGGAGCTACTTGGAGTAAGTCAGAATGAGAGCAACTGACGTCCTCAAAAAATAAGACATGATGTTAGTTTTTATAGTGGGCAGCTATATGGTTGTAGATATGGATAAACGTCAGCCTAACGGGTCTTTTAAAGTCAAATTACTAATAATTTTAAAATCAGATAGATTTGTCTACCTCATATGCTGCTATGCCTTTTAGAATGTAGTCACATGTATTTTACAATAATCTCAATAATTGGTAATTTCCTCCTCACCTTCCCTTTGAAAGGAGGTAGGGAAATGAGCTACTGTAGCTGCTGGTTCTCAATGTCATGCTTTCTGGTGTATAATCTTAGAAAAAAATCTTAAACCTTAATTTACATTATGAGATTAAATTAAAATTCCTTGTTTCATCTGTCAAAAGACCTAGTCTACATAGAGGTATTCCTAATGAGTAGAAATACATAAGCAATATTGACACCTGTCATTGCCTCGTTGTTCAGGGACATTTTGTCTTCAGTTGCATTTGACTCAGTTGGATCGATCTTATTACCTTGTGTTATGAAAGCATGCCAGGAAGTGTTGAACTATTCCATGGTAGCGTTTAAAAAACAGATACTGAGCTTTCGAAAGTGGTCGCTCTGGTACCAAATTTACATGCATCAGCAAGCTCGGTGAGACCTCAGTGAAGCCTGCTGATATGCAGTTGAGTTGGGTGTCATTGCAAATGTTACCTGGCATGTATGACAAGAAGCTCCTACGTTTTCTTTTATCCAATTTGAACTTTACATATCAGAGAGGATGTGTTTTTAAATGGGATCAGGCAAGCAGTTTGTTAAATGGTAATGAAAATTTTTTGTTGCTTGCAAATGTTTGATTACTCAGCCATAAAGCATCATAACGTAACATTTAAGTAAGTGACATTGCCAAACTAATGTGCAACCGTGTTTAATTAGCGTGGTTCTACTGTGAAAAATAAAAAGAATGTTGTTTACAGGATCCTTTCAAAGACCTATTTGCTAAGCTACTTGAGTAAATATGTTTTCCTATTATTGTCTTGTTGGTATAATGGGTATTTAGCTGTGGCTGTGAGATAAATAGTATTCCAGCCTGATTGTGTTATCTCTGGTGGAGCTTGTAAGGCTGACGACGTACAGCTGAGTTTGCCTTCACACTAGGCCTATTTATTCACAGGGAATCTGTAGCATTACTGCACTGTTTCCATGAAAATTGTTTTTGAGGGTAGAACCATGCTTCAATACATAGTGCAAATGTATGTTTTAATATAATTTTGTTGGGTTTGTTTTCTTTCAGATATCTTGTATCTCTATTACAAAATGTTGTCCCGATAAGATTGTTCCTGGTTATTGCTTTTTCTCACGCTGTTTTCCAAACTTTTAGCTTGGAAGCCTCTTCTCATGTTACTGTTCAGCTCAAGTCACTCAGGCAATATGGGATGGCTATCTACAACAAGCAGATCCATTCTTTATTTATTTCTTAATGTTAATCATCCTTGTCAATGCAAAGTAAGTTTGTAGTTAATTCTTTGGGACATTCCTTGTTGACACAGTTTTAATCTGCATTTGTTTCATTTTGGCTTTACTGACCTAATCTATGCCTGTGACTTTACTGTTTTCAGAGACGTTATCTTAGCACAAGAATCAGATAAAGAAGAAATGATAAGTAAGTACTTCTCTTACATAGCTGCTAGTGAAATACTTACCATCTGGTATAATCCTCATTGATTGTTATTTTGAATTACTAAATAACTGAATTGTTTTGTTATTTCCCTGTGATTTTTCTCATCAATGACTCCCCTCACTCACTAATTCCTTTCTTACTATTCTTTTGCTGCGTGATGTTTGCCCCATTCTTAACATTCTTTTATTGTGTTTCCTTTTAGCACTCCCACACCTAGTTTTATACTTCAGTTTGGAGTATTTGAAACAAAAACTGTGTTTCTAAGACCAAAGCAGCAGCTTTCAAATCCTGTTTAAGTCTACTGCACTTGTTTCATTTTCCAGATCATTATCTTTGTGCACTTGATTTGAACCAAATTTATTGTTCTTATCTTACCCTCTTCTGCTTTTATAGAAATTACAGTAAATTTTTTGTGAGCCTATTTCACCTGTATTCACTTTTTTTTTTTACATGGCATAATACAATATAATTAATAATCTCCTATTTAAAAATGAGGGTGCTTGGAATTTTGCGTCTTTAGTATATTCTGCAGAAGTACCCCCTTGTACCATCCTGGACATACAATAGTACTACTGGTTGAGTATCCTGTTTTAGAGGATTCTCTTGGTCAGGCTCTTCAGAAAAGGCAACTGACTTAGTTTTAGCTTTCAGTTGTAATACTATACAGAGGTAAGAGTGTTGTAAAAAAATAATTTGCATAGAAGGTTTGAACTTTTAGTAAATAGCACAGGTTTCGTATAGATAAGTATTTTCTGTATCTTCTCTTTCCACCTGGAGAGTGAATTGACATTTATGTTTAATCAATAAACTCAACTGTGTTGTGTCTTATTAAAAATAAGTTATTTTCTGATGTGAAAAGATGTACGGTGGTGATTTTCTGTGTCTGAAATGATGATGCACTAATGTCGTTTGCGTATCTCAGAATTCTTAGAAACTTCACCAGCCAATCTCGATTTAGAGGATATAGAAGATCTCTTCTCTTTGGCACAATACTACTGTAGCAAAACTCCAGCATCTTTCAGGAAGGTAATAATGAAGTAATTTTGAAATTCTCTTGTTTATGGTGACTGTTTAAGCTCCTGCTGACAGTAACTTGGAATATTTCATTGTGATTTTTTTTTTTTAGCAGATTTTTCATGTCGTTACTCTGGTAGTGTTTAGTCTTGGGATCTTTGAAAGATGAGAAGGTTAAGTGAAACATGTTAGAGAGAAGCTTCCTTGTAATATTCTCACTTCATGACTGATGACCTTGTTTTCCAAACCAGATTCTTGTAAGAACTGATGAAGCAAAAAATGCCATACTGACGCAATTGTGTTGTAGTAGACTGCACAGCAATCCTAGTGTACTTGCAACAGCAAAGAGGAAAAAGTCACGTACTAGAGACAGAGCTGTCATCACCTGCACTGTTCTTGCGGTTCTCCCTTACTCAAGATAACTGACTTCAGTGAATTAATGAAATAAAAGTAATTGATAGTCATTGCCTTTGGCTTCTATGTACTTTTCTCTGATGTGTGTAGACAGGTGAGATTTTTTTGGGGGAGGGCCAGAAACAACAACAAAAAACCCACACAAAAACAAAAAACCAAAACCCAGAGGTATTTATCATGTTGGCATGGTCAGAGTGGGGAACTAAAAACAAAAAACAGAGGTATTTCATCATGTTGGCATGGTCAGAGTGGTGAACAAGTGTGTTTGTAATGGAAGTTCAGGCCTTGCCATGATTTTCAGAAAGAATTTCTATTGATCAAAAATTTGATGACTATGTGGACAAGATATGTGTGTTTCGAGCTTAATGTTTGTGACATGGTGGATATAGTTTTACTTTAAGCCTTTGCATCTAAAGACAATAGCTTCAGTTAGATTTTTTTTTTTCTCCTCTTGCCTTATTAGGACAACCACAGTCTTTTTGGCAGCAGCTTGCTGGGCCTCAAGGATGATGACACAGACTTGAGCCAGGCTCTCTGTCTAGCAGTTTCTGTGTCTGAGATTCTTCAAGCAAATCAGCAACAAGGAGTCAGTATACTGAATTACTCTTTTTTTCCCCCCCCCCATTTTGTAGAAAAGGAAAAGAATCACTTACTATTTTGTCTATTACAAGTATTTTTAAGTACTATCAACACAGGTGAATATTTGCTATTTCAGGAAAAAAGTATTCTTGTCTTGAAATTGTCTCCCTTGTAAATGATCTGTGTTTGTGCTGTAGCAACTAGAACTACAGCACAGGGGAGCTTGATACAGCTCATTTGAATCTGAGGAGTGGGAGCTTGAAGTAATATCTCACTAATTTGAATTCATTTCCAAATGTAGTTATTATAGAGGAAAATCTAAAACCATTGAGAAGAATGCCATTATGAAATATCTGACTTCTGTCAATGAAAGGTTTAAACAACCACAAAAAAAATTGATTCAAGCTATTTCTGTAGTAGTTAATTGCAGACATACTTAGATGCAAGGACTTCACTTATATCGGTCTTAAATTCTCTATGAATAATAGTGTAGCTAGATTGTTTCTTGTTGACTACAAAAATGGCTTTTTGTAGCCATTTCCAGGCCCCAGTTTCATCATGCATTCTTTTTTTTCCTAGTCCAAGTAAAGTTAAGCATCTGTTTATCTCCCATTTTAAGTCAGTGGGAAGTAAAGCTGTCCTTATGTGCTGTTCTCAGTAGTGATGGACTGTTGGATTTCCGAGACTTCAAAGTGGTCTCTTCTGATACCTTGTTGATGTTTGTCCTCATACCCACTATATTTCTTCTCATAGAGGTGAAATAGTTGCACTGTGTGTATTGCAATTGGGTGATCCTTTCTGATACACGAGCTGATGCATTAATGGGAAATCACTGTTAGAATAATGTTGGTGGTCTGGTAGCTGTGGAAGTTCAGATTAATCAAATTAATAGGATTTTCCGATAGCTGTTAGCCTCTTTGAAGGGTTCATGTAGTACTAGAATTAATATTAAAATATAATTGAATTATGTACTTTCCCAGCAATAATTACACAATTTTAAAATTTTGTAATGGGCAAAATATTTCTTTTTCAGGAAGGAGTAAGGTTCTTTGTAGTGGATTGTCGTCCTGCAGAGCAATATAATGCTGGGCATTTATCAACAGCGTTTCATTTAGACTCGGATTTGGTTCGTATGCTTTTTTGTTTCTTTACTGATTTTTGAATCCGAAGTTAATTAGAAGGAGAGAGAAACATCTGTCTTGAAAAATAAATTATCCTTAGTTTAGGCTCTAGTCTGTGGACTGCAGTGTCTAGCTATGTGATGAGGTTTCAAAACTTAGCTTCTCTAAAGGAGATTGGTAGAACCATCATTTTACTGAGGAGTTTAGTCCTTAATGACATTATAATTTGGGATTCCAGACTTCCTGTTGTTTGCTTAGAACTGGAAACCCCTACAGGCTAAAGGCTAGACATTGCTCGGAGGAAAAATCTCTTTTTAGCATCACAATTTCTAATGAAAGGTGTTGTTAATTTTAACAAGTAGCTTTGGCCTCCCCACCCCCCCTGCCAAGCTTACTACAGCCTGCTTGTAAGGAGCATATGTCTTGAAAAGGATTTGATTGCTCATTAAAAGTTTTTGCACTAGAGTATGAGAGAGGAAGTGCATTAATTTTGAGACTGAGATGTACTACAGACTAATTACTTCATTAAAGATTTTGCTGTAGTTTTCATTTGGTTATCAATTCTGAACTGAACATTTGATCATGTTTTTCTCTGTCCTTTTTTCTTCAAGTCACTTATGCTTCAGCTGGCTGACAGTGTATTCTTCACTGCTAGCAGCACTCTACTATTTAACTTCAAGCAGTCTATGGATGCTGCATGGAATGATTTCTATATATATATAACCCATAAAAGACTTTATCTTTCTTGTTAAGAAGCTCAGTCCTGCATCTATTATCTTTACCTCTCTAACTGGAATGATGTGTTATTCAGTATTATTGCACAGGTATAATTATATAGGAGAGAAAAGGAGGCTGATGGGAGATCTTATCGCTCTCTGTAACTGCCCAAAAGGAGGTTGTAGGGACGTGGGTGTCGGTCTCTTCTCCCAAGTAGCAAGCGACAGGACAAGAGGAAGTGGCCTTAAGTTGCACCAGGGGAGGTTTAGACTGGATGTTAGGAAAAATTTCTTCACTGAAAGGATTGTCAAGCACTGAAACTGGCTGCCCAGGGAAGTGGTTGAGTCACCATCTCTGGAGGTGTTTGAAAGACTTGCAGACGTGGCACTTAGGAAAATAGCTTAGTGGTGGAGAGTTGGCAGTGTTAGGTTTATGGTTGGACTCGATGATCTTCAAGGTCTCTTCCAACCTAAACAATTCTATGATACAGCATTCTGGATTTTAACCTAGATCAAAAATTATTCAGGAAAAAACTTTCCCATGGAATGTGGGTGTCCTTCTGCTAGCCTTAATTGAACAATATATTCAATAAAGTAGAAATAAGCATTACAAATTATTAAATAGTTTAAAGACCTATTTGAAAAAGAAGTTCACAAATACAATTATTAAATTAGATGTGATTAGTTCATATGTATTTAAATTACATACTGGAATTAACTTCTGCAGGATGTGTCAGTTGGTATGGTTAGGATCCTTCGTGAGCCATACTGGATGAATGTCACCAGGTTCATCTCTGGTTTTAGAAGTTTAATGCCAGGAAAACGTTGTAGGGAATAATCTTTGGGACGAAAGCTATTAGTGGAACCTCAGTGCTTTTTATATGCTTGTATGTGCAAAGTACACACTATGTACTTTAAGGTAAGGCAGTGGGCAAAGCACTTTGGAATCCATCTCACTTATAGGTAATCTTAGATAGAGGAAGTAGTGAGATTTAGCACCTATGGAATAAAGCAGCACCATTTGGCTCTAGGAAAACCCCAGTTAAAGTTCAGGTTGACTTACTGATGGCTAGGTTGTGTACTTGTTACTTTTTACTTTGTCATTTAATCCGGTTCAAAGGGTATAGATAATGAGAATTCCAGCCCCTCTTCCCTCCCCGAGTCCAGTTGCAGGTCAGTATTTCCTTATTAATTTAAAAAGTGCCTTCCCCACCAGAGCAGGTTAAAATTTCAGCTGTATTTAGAAAGTGTTTGTTTCTCCATCTCTTTCATATAGCAGCTCATTGTTTTTGCTTGCATAATCAGCCTTCAGGAGACTACAGCCTTAACTTCTTGAGAGTGCTAAGAATCCTAGGTATCTCCTTGTATCCTGATTGTAAATATTTTTCCAGATCTTCGTAAGTAAATGAGAAAAAGCTTAAGAAGGAAACAATAAGAGGAGGACTTTACTGGCACCTAGAAATTCTAAGTTTTTTAAAGGGTTTTGAACCTGCAAAGTTTGAACATGTTGTGCTCAAGCATATGTAAATATGGAAATCAGTCCCTCTGCCATATTGCCTGCTTAATGCAACATGAAAGACTTTTTCCACTATCATTTGGTGTCTGCAAAATTAAACTAACAAACGTTAGCTTCATTTCTTTCTTGGTGAGAGCAAAGTGGAGTGAGGAAGAAAAGGACCATTCTCGGTGTTCTTTACATAATATGAGTTGTGGGTCAGGCTGTCTTTTTTGTGTGTGTGTCTTGTACAGTGCTGATGTTGCCTTGTTTGTGCTCAACAAATTGTAACCACTTTCGGAGTTTGTATCTTTTCACAAGTTGTGTTACGGTACATTGGTGTCAAACAGCACTTTTGGTTGGTTTGTTTGTTCCACAGATGCTTCAAAACCCATCAGAATTTGCACAGTCTGTAAAATCCCTATTAGAAGCACAAAAGCAATCTATTGAGTCTGGCTCCGTAGCTGGTGGGGAACATCTCTGCTTCATGGGAAGTGGCAGGGAGGAAGAAGATATGTATATGAACATGGTGCTAGCACACTTTTTACAGGTACAGTTAAATTGCTGTTGATTTCAATAGCTGAAATAAAGTGTGTCTGCATTTATGCTAAATGGCAAAATATTTTCCCCTTAAAATCCTAACTGTTTTTTGCATTGAGTTTACGGTTTTTGTGAAATTAACCCATGTTTTGTTACCCTGCTTGCAAAACTCATTCCACAGATTTTTGCTTCAACCCAAAGTGTCTTTTCTGTTGCAGAAAAATAAGGAGTATGTAAGCATTGCCAAAGGAGGATTTATGGGTAAGCTTATTAATAATGAAATTTGACTTGAGAAAGCTTATTATCTTAACACTGTTGATATTTTTATTAGACTTTGGCTAGAAATCAGCTAAATTTTCCCTTTCTAAACAGGGAAGTGATCCTGCCCCTGTACTCGGCACTGGTGAGGACGCACCTGGAATATTGTGTCCAGTTTTGGGCCCCTCGCTTTAAGAGAGATATTGAGCTCCTGGAGCGAGTCCAGAGAAGGGCGACTAAACTGGTCAAGGGGCTGGAAAATAAAACTTATGAGGAGCGGCTGAGGGAGTTGGGGCTGTTTAGCCTGGAGAAGAGGAGGCTGAGGGGAGACCTGATTACAGCCTACAAATACTTGAGAAAAGATGGTGGGGAGGTGGGGGAAGGGCTCTTTACATTAGTGATGGGAGATAGAACAAGAGGAAATGGGTACAAGCTTAGTCAGGGGAGGTTCAGGTTGGATGTTAGGAAGTATTTCTTCTCTGAAAGGGTTGTCAGCCACTGGAACAGGCTGCCCAGGGAGGTGGTTGAGTCCCCATCTCTGGCTGTGTTTAAGAAAAGGGTGGATGAACTACTTGAGGATATGGTTTAATGGGGATTAGGGACGGTTGGACTCAATGATCTCTGAGGTCTTTTCCAACCTAGAAATCTATGAAATCTATGAAATAAATGAGTAGCAAATAGATCTCATTTGTCAGGTTTTTGTTTTATATAAGTCACCGCTGTGCACTTGCATGTTTGTGGTTAACTGTTATGGCTTACCCACATTTCTGAATGGTGAAAAATAAATACAGGAAGTGGGGAATTCTCTCTTTCTTCTGACTTACTGTTCTTGTTGTTCAGTCTCTGTAGACTGCAGATCCGTATGAACATGCTGCTTCATAATTGCTACTAATTGTTGTATTTTTCTTAAATCATCAGTTCATAATTCTGCAGTTCATGTTGCTGGAATCAATCAGGCTCTAGAACAGTGGAGAGATCTGTGCTACAATATGATTATAGAGGCATTGCTCATCAATACGTGCAGTGTCATAACAGCTATCTGTAGGATCAAAGCAGTGATTGATTTTTAGTTGCTGTCGTATTTTAACTGTTTTCTTTACTAAAATAAATATTATCTAATGCCATTGTACTACTGAAAGAAAAGCCAGAGATGGTTATAGCAGTATCTGAGTTTATCTGTTATATTAAATCATGTGGAGCAAAAATTGGTACTTATTAGTCTTGGTTATACAGTATTTTCGTCAACAGACTAATTCCAGTTTAGTCTGAACATGTATTAATGGCCTTTTAACAGCCCTCCAGCAGCACTTAGCAGATATCAATGTGGAAGGACCAGAAAATGGATATGGTCACTGGATTGCTAGTACCTCAGGTTCAAGAAGTAGCATAAACTCTTCTGTTGATGTAAGTTAATTTTAAGCTCAAGTGATATAGTGGAATGGGAACACCAGGTGTACTGATTTTTTTTCTTTGCATTCCTTTTTCTGTTCTATAAAATGCATTATTGCCAGTCATTATTGTTTTCAGTTGTGTGTTTAATTTCAAACTATATTCACTGTCTAGTTGGAGGCAACCTGAACATTTTTATTCTCTTGAGAGGAAAAGCTTGTAGAGAAAAACTTGCTGTAGTCATTCTCCAGCAGAATATATGTAATGGATAATTCTTTTCCTGACTCTTCTTCACTCTGGGAATAAATTACTATAAAACTGGCATACAGTTTTATGGGAAAGCTCAAAATTGTCTGTTTTCTACAGCTGGTATGTTGTATGTAGACTTTGGCTTTTAATTTGGATACAATTTGTCATTAATAAATTCCTTCCTCTCAGTAAAGAGTAGCAGAGTGCTCAATAAGGTTTGTTAAACTTGCTTTCTTTATTGGATCATCTTTATCTCAGACACATGTCATTTGATAGCACTCTGAAAAAATACTTCATGCTGTAATTAATGTTCTACTGAGTACCAAAAAATAGATCATTAATTTGTAGTCCATGTCCTTTCTTAACAAACTATAGAGATGAAATAACATTACTTTTATATTAATAATCTGAGAGGAGTTACTTTTACAGGGTGATTCTCCTAATGGTTCAAGTGATGGAAAGGGAGTGAAGTCACTGGTGAATAAAATGACCGTTGCTTTGAAGACTAAATCTGTGAATGTGAAAGAAAAAGTTATTAGTTTTATTGAAAACACATCTACTCCGGTGGACAGGTATGTCATTTATATCTCACTGCGAATTCGCAGTGAGGAATGACTTCCCATTTTGGGTGGCTATTTTGTAAATGTGAAGATTGTGCTAATTAGGAAAAAAGTTATCTTCCAGTTTCAGCTTTTAGTTTTCCTACTTCTCCCCTCCTTGCAATTTATCAAGACATAGCAACCCTACTCTGCTGCCTTAGTATTGCAAGGCCAGTGTGAGCCTTTCCGTTCCTCTCCATTGTGACTCTCACGGAATGGGTGAATTACAGGATTCTGAATGGGATTTTGTTTGGTTGGTTTTGTTCTGTTTTGGTTGGTTTACTGCCCCTTCTTGTCAAGTTGAGGTTAACTTTTTCGAAGATCTTGATTTTTATTTTTATTTTTTTCCGAGTCCTGATGTAAAGCTGCTTTTCAGACCCAGAATCTGCTCTTGTTCAGCTTTTATATCTTCAAGTAGAGCTGGGAAAGAGAATGTGCAAACATGTTAAAAGATGCTTTAAAAGTTGGAAGTTGTCATTCCAAATACTTACCTAACTAGACAAAAGAATAACAGCTTTCATCTGTCAAAGCTTTAACTGAATAGCCTGTTTTAAAGTTCTTTAAAATGCAGCATTTGGAGTCGTAGGTTGCTAAGACATTGGTATTGAAGAATCTTACAGACCTAGTGTTTGGCATGTATTTTAAATCCAGCTATCAAACAAAGGAACAGTAGTTCTTAGTAGTCTCATACCTAATGAAAAGGTACAGATTGTTGCTTCTTTTTGTGTTGGAAAACGATTTTTTTTAATTATTATTTCACAATTAGAGGCAAAAAATTCTTAAATAGCAGTTGGTAGTAGCTTCTGTTGCGTGAAGAATTCAGGTAAGGCTTATACTATGCGTAAGCCAACATAGCATGCAAAATGCATCCTTAAGTAAAATTTTTACAAATACTTCTCTACCTTGTGGCTAGCTGTCATGAAGCATTGCTTTTGTTTATAAGCATCCTCCTTGAAGAAGATACATTGCCAATATAAAGCATTTCAATTATTTATCTAGATTTTTTTCTTTTAAACTTTTTTTTAATTCTTTTGTTCTGTCCTCTGCCCCAATGTACTATAGAATACCTTTCAATATTCCCTGGCCAGACAGAGCAAGCCTGGAGCGGTAAGCTTGATAATTAAGCAGTCTGACTAAAACCACCTTTGTTGTATTGAGCATGGCATCACAATATTTGTAAGCATTGGTTACACTGACAAAATTGCTCACGTATTTCTATATTAATTTAGGGGGTCTGAATAGCTATTGGTTTGTACAAGTACTGGTCAGAGGACTAGAGGAAGAAAAAGGATGTATTGGCAGTGCTTTCTTCTCTTAGTTTCTGCTTTGTTGTTTCTGTTCTCCTTACTATTGCTTTTTATGGAATTTTTTTTTACTTGTCGTTTGCTATATACGTTTTATTAGTGAGTTGTAGTAGTGAAAGACACCAGGAGCAATTACTGAACAAATTATGGCTTAAGGTTTTAACAAGGCTTCACTATAACTGTGAAAAGGACTTGTTATAAACTGTTCGTAAAGCCTCGTGAGAGTTTGGATGTAATAAGGAAACCAGACATATTTCTGTCTGGAAACCTGGAATTTTTATGCTTCTTATCACATAGTGATAGAACATAGAACCAGAGTTGCTCATTACTGGGAAGAGAAAAATACTGAGTTAATTAGTAAATATGCCTTGCAACTCTCCCTCATCTTTTTCACGTAACTCCTCCATTTCACACAAATGTGAGTCCCTTCACATTTGTCTCAGATTTATTGCCTTATAATTATTTCAAAAATAAAAAATTGTAAATAGAGGTTATGTAAAATTACGTGTGATAAATGAAAGACAGCTTATGCATAATCACTTTGGAACTTTGGTTATACTTTAGGAACTCTGTTATAGCTTTTGACTCAGACTGAAAAGCATGATAGGTGCTGGAAAAATTAATGAAGGTTTTAAATGAAGTTTGGATTTTCAAGGTTTTTTGACCAATTATTCTTTCAAGTAGTTTGCACATAATTTGAGATAGGATTCATCTGTAAGTATTACAGAATAGTGTTGTGTGAGCAAAACAAGTATTCTTTTAAATAAAAAAAAAGTGGGAATATCCAAATAGAACGTAATATACTTTGTTAATTTAGAAATCCTAAAGATCATGGGGATTTCTCCCCATGTTTTGTTGATCATGTTTTAGAATATGTTAAGAAAGTGTTAAAATTCCAAATTAAACCACTTGGCAACTGTGTTTGATAACTGAAAGACACTTGAATCTGTATTTGTAACCAAGAAGTTTTGATATATTGAGATCATACTTTGGTTATTTTACTTGCTCCTTTCACTAATATTGCTTATCTTGTTTCACTGAGAAGGTGCAATGATAAATTTGCTCACACTATGGATCGCTAGACCGTTCTCTTAAATTTGCAGCTCTTAAAAGCCTGGAATGGCCTGTGATTCTGTGATTCCCATCCATTCAGTTAGATCCACTTTGTGTTTATCACCAATGTATTTCATTTTGCAAGTTTGCCAGTAAAGAGAATTGCATTCAGTTGGTAACAATGTAATGATGGCCTTCCATGCAAACAGGTTAAAGGAAATCCCTTTCTAGTTTAAGATGTTAACAGGTTTTTGTAAGTAGCTTTTTACTTTCTCTTGTCTTAACTAACTTTGATCTGTAAACACCAATGAGATCTTCTCTTAAATCCTCTCTGTGTAGTTCAATTTGACTCTACTTAAACGTGCTGCTTCTTACTCAATTGGTTATGTATTACTGAAGCATATTTACGAAAGCCTCCCTATAGAAGCACTGCCCTCTTGAATTGTCAGTGTCATTGATGCTTATTGCCTTACACACTAATGAGCATGGGTTTGTGTGTTGGTTTTTTGTTTCACTTCAGAATACATTTCTGGTTTTGGTTTTTTTTTTTTCCCCTGTTAAACATTTCCTTGTTTTGTCCACATTAGTAAAATTTAGCCACAGAAAATGTAGGTTTCTTTTTCAACTTTCAAATATGCTTTCAGGTGTACATAAGTACAAGCATTCATTTGTGTGTTACTAAAGAGATTGCTTCTCCAACTTGGTTCTACAGTAGCAAGTAAACTGGAATTGGTGAATATACTTAAAGCAGGAACCAGGGCTTATAGTTCATAGGAAATATGAATACACGTTATGGGGAGGGAGGTTATAGAAATTGAAATGGGGAAAAGGGACAGGCATGTTTTAATTTCATTTTGTTTGTTTTTTTTTTTTTAAACTACTACATGTTGCCAGTTCTAAAGGCTAAAATCATGAACTGCTTATTTTGTTCAGAAATTACCTGATCTGTGGCTTTCTGAACCTTTAGATTTTCTCATATATTTCAGGCATCCTCAGCAGTTGAGGGCCAGAACTTTTAAGATGACAGCTGCGACCATGTAATCACAGCGCTCGGAGCTTTAAAATACCTCAGGATTTGCAACTGTTACTGTCAAACAAGGCTCAGTCGTGTGTTTGTGTCATTTAATATGATCTGTAGAAATAGATTTAAATGTGATTTTTGAGCTCTATATCTATGCAGAAATCCCAGTGATGCTGGGATTTTAGCAGTAGGAATTGCCTGACCAAAGATTTCAGGATTTGGCTCATTCTGGAGAAAGTAATGGACAGGAAGGCAGAGTTCACACTACAGTGGGTGGTTTATAATAACCCCACTTTGAAGTGCTAAAGTTATTTTGTTACCTTTTGAGGAATTGACTACAAAAATGAGCTTCCAGCCGTGTTAGTTAATAGTTTGGTTTTTTTCCTCCATCCTAATTTGGCATCCTTGTAAAGCTGACCTGACTGTCCAGAAATATTTTCATTTTCGTGCTAGAGACTTCATAGCATGTTGTCAGTTTTCAGGTCTCTAATGCATTTTGTCATTTGAGAAGGTGACCAGAAGTTCTTTTTCAAACCAAGTAGTGTTTCTTTTCACTTTATTTGTTACAACAGCCAGCCTTGCCAAGTAACTGAAATATATGCTTTCACTAACCAAATTGCTCGATGGGTCGGTCACAGCATCCTTGCAGGCAGCTTGATGAAATCCTCTTGTCCTTCTCAGTTGCACAGCTGTGTTTACATTTTGCTAATATGTTATTGTAGGAGTCTTACCATCAGTTTGAAAATTACTTTTCTTCTCCTGTCCCATGTCCTCTCCTGCCCTTTTCATTGCCAACAGACATGTCAGCAGCAGTGACAGAGTAGGAAAACCCTACCGTGGTGTGAAACCAGTATTCAGCATCGGAGATGAAGAAGAATACGATACTGGTACAGTAGAAGATTTTCCTCTTACCTAGATTAGCTTATTTAGACAAAATTACTGTTTGGCTAAATCATAAGAGTGTATTTTATGTCTTTGTTTTGCAACATGACGTTTTTCTAACTATTATTATTGATTGTGTTTGTTGTGGTAGTACCTAGGACCAGCCAAGAAAGAAACACCCTCTTCAAATACATAGTAGCAGACTAAATAAAAAAGAATTTGCAGCAGGCACCGAACAGCCAACAGGAAGAAATGGAAATAGATGGGTTTAGTGGCTTGCGTGGGTTCACTGATTATTTCTGTAGTAAAGATCTGTTTTTCTGCGCGGTCTTGCACATGTAAACCTGCAAATGTACCTCTGTTACTCACAAGAGTAAGCAAAACGTGAAGGACCTAGTTTGATAGATCTCAGGTTGAATTTCTAGTATTGGCAATTAGTATAACGATCTGAATTTCTGAAAATATAGTTGGAGCTAGACTTAAGATGGCTAGTGCTTCGGACTTTGCTTTTTAGCATCAAATTTATTAATAATTGATTCATCTCTCGACATGTGTAGAATGCTGTAGAAAAAAACATGCAGTTTTTATTTATTCTTTTATCTAGTTGAAATTGCAGGCAAAACTGTAACACCACACTTTTCACAAAGGTGGTTGGTTGTGGTTTTTTTTTTTCAGACCAGTGCTAACGTTATAATGCTGCAGACCTGCTGTCCTGGTTTTGTTCTGGTAGTGTTAGCTCACTCCCAGCCATCCTCATCTCACAAGTAGCTGTTCCGTGACCAAAAGGCATACTTAGCTTCCATGTGAGAAGTAAATAACTAGACTAAGAATCTTTGACCTGCAAAGGAAATCATTTAGGAAGCTTAAGGAAAGAGATTCGTAGAATCTGGAGTTGTTTAAATAAGATTGATGACAAACAGTTGGTCATTGTTTGTCTGCAAAACGAAACTATCAGACAGAAGCTTTAACGCTAACAAGATACTTCTCCAAATGCCATGTAATTAAGTTTTCATGGTTCTTTGAGCATCCATAATAGTGTTTAGCAAAGTCTACATGTTTCAGAAAACTGGGTCCTCAAAGACGAATTGTCTAGAACATGTTTTCAGTAATAATTGTTTGCTAATTTCTATTTACATTTGCTTTTAAAAGCACTATGAGACTTAATAAGTAAGCAGAATCACTGCAATTATTTGAATAAGCTAAGCCAACACATATGAAGTGAAATATGTATTATTTTGGTACAGAAAAGTGCAAAAAGTGAACTTGGTTCTGTATAATTGTTTTTACGAAGTTTTAGTGGAGGAGTTTTTTTCTAGTCAACAATTGCCATCAGCTAAAATTGCAACCTGCTCTAGGTGGCCCTGCTTGAGTAGGAGAGTTGGGCCCCATGACCTTCAGAGGTCCCTTCCATCCTCAACCATTCTGTGATTCTGTGAAATGAGGATGGATTTCGTTCCATTCCTTTCAATCTCGTAATGTTTTGGGGTTTTTTTTTCAGTGAAAACCTTTTCAAAAGTGTGACTATAATTCTGAATTGCTTTGAAATAAATAGTTTAACAAAGCGTAGAAAACTAGCTCTGAAAAAGATGCTTTAGAGAGGTGTCCTTGGAAGTTATTTCTGGGAGTAATTTCTATGGATTTAATATAGTTTATTGTTTTAGATAACTAGATTGCTTAAATCGTTCTAATGTAGCATCAAAATTGCTATGTAAACATAATCACCATACTTAAACATAAAAACTAGTATTTTGAAACTAAATGATAACACTTGCAGGAGGTCCAGGTGTTTCAGAGGTCTGTGATGAAAATTTCGGTTTTGAGTATATTCTTAAGTGTCCTTAGAAAAGGAGGTGAATCCAAAGATAACAATTTTTGCTAAGGATGCAAGATTATTCAAGGTAGTCAGGAGAGACTGAAGAATTGAAGGAGTCTTTTGCTAGTCTGAGTGACTGGGCAATAAAATGGCACATGAAATTCAGTATGAATTAATGTTAGATGAGAAAGACATGGAAAAAAACGGTTCTAGTTTCAGTTACAAAACAGTAGACTGATTTGACTGTTCAGGAGCAGTAGGTTTATAATAAGTAAGTGCTCGTTAGCAGTCAGAAAAGCAAATCAAATTCTAGGAATTATAAGGAAAGGAACAGAGAATAAACCAGAGGTCATTATATCACTGTGTAAACATATGGTTCACCCACACATTGAATATTGTGTGTCTTGATCCTCTACCTCAGAAACAATATGTTTGAACAGCAGATGGTCTAGAAAGGAATAAGAAGGGTGAGGAGAGATGTGTAACGGCTTTCACAATAGGCATAATTAAATATTAAAGCTTTTTTTATGTGAAATAGGCAATTTAAGGGAGGAAAAGTGGCCCACAAAAATAATGCCTGGCCTGTAAATGGATCAGCAGATGTTTATTTCTTCTTGTACAAGAAACTAGAAGCCATAAGTGAAGGCTTTCCTGGAATGTAGTTGCCATGTTTTGGTACTCCTTGCCAAAAGATACTGGTGTTGTAGATGCAAAAAGTTTATATGGCTTCAAGGAAAGTCTGGACAAGCCCGTGTTAAAGAGATCTATTAAAAATTATTGAATGGACAAATCAGACGAGCCTAATAAATCCCCTGAGCTAAAATAGTTGTCTGCTGAGAGAAAATTAAAAGAGAAATATCAGATATGCATACCTTTTTCTTTCTTCCCTCTGAACAATTGTTTATGGCTAGGTGGACCTTGGTTTGAACCAGTGTAGCTACTATAGGTTTAAGTGAGTTGAGAAGTTGTTTGATGTGTGTGAAAATTTTTTTATTATTTTTTTTTATTTTTTACCTCCTCCCTTCAAATAGATGAAATTGATAGCTCCTCAATGTCAGATGATGATCGAAAAGAGGTTGTCAACATCCAAACATGGATAAATAAACCTGATGTGAAGTATAACTTCCCCTGTAATGAAGTAAAAGAAAATGGACATATGTTTCCCAGGTACTGAATTAGTCCTAAGCTTAAAGAAAATGTCTTTGATACACATTTAAAAAAAAAAAAATAAAAAAGGACAACTAAGTTATTCTTGATATTGAAGTAGGAAATGAAGACGCGAAACAACCTAGAACAAAATGTTACCACTGTATTTGCATTCTTGTATTTGCGATGTTCTAGAACGGTAGTTATGTGAAGGACCTAGTATGAAGCTTTGCTTTGCAAAACAGGATAGTAAGGCATATATTCTCAGTATACATGGGCTTAGTTTTTGAGACCAGGTAGACCCAAGTACCTGTGGCTCGGTGGGTTTTTTTTTGTCTACTTGTCTCTGTGTCTTGTACTACACACCCATCTTGCCCATAAGATTCAGTAACCTTGTTAACCCTATAAGAGCAGAACATGATGCTTGCTGTGTTTTGACGTCCCCAAAGAGTACAAATCCTGTTGAATCTGTATAATGGAAGGTTATCATAGGCTTTCTCTTGCATCATGGTCTGTTCTTGTCATTTATTATTAATTTTATTTTCCCATTAGATTTATTTTATGCGGTGTATGCTTAGCAATCTGTCAGTATGATTTCTCAAACTGAGCAGGAGCTCGATTAGTGTGTTCTCACCACTAGTTGAACAGGTATTCCTTCCATGAAGAAGGCAAAAGCGGGTCTTGAACTGAGCTGGCAGATCAGCGTCTCCATGTTAGTGCTTGTACAGTGATTGGCAATCATGGAGTGCCAGCACGTCCTTTCAACTTAGGTCTGATGCTCTGCGTGTAGAGTTGCTGTTCTATAGATGGAGGGATGGGGTTGGGGTATGACTGAAGGATGAAAGAGAGAGGCTGGAGGCATTTTCGCTACTCTGTGCGTGGCTTGACACATTACTGGCGGTTGTGATCTTTCTTGCTAGCACTCATGGCTGTTGTGTTGAGGTGATGATGTTAACTGCTCACTCTGGTTTTGTATGCTGTTGAGGATGCCATGCTTGTTTACAAAAATGGCTATGATACAATACTCAAGGAAAATCTGAAGTATTTTGTAAACCTTTCTAAATGATAGATTCTAACTGTTTCTTAGATCTGGGAACTGTTTTATCTAACTCTCTCCGTGTAGCTTATCGGAAGAATTTAGCTTTCTAAATAGATGTTGCTTTGTTCATTAGCAAATTTAATCTGTATTTTTCTTTTTCTTCAAGTCATCTCCTAGTAACAGCAACTCATATGTACTGTTTGAGAGAGATTCCATCGCGAAAGGGACTGGCTTACATACAGTCTCGACAGGCACTCAACTCTGTAGTCAAAATCACATCCAAGAAGAAACACCCAGAACTGATCACCTTTAAATATGGAAATAGCAATACTTCAGGCATAGAAATTTTGGCAGTTGAAAGGTAAGCCATCTCAGTAGCAGAGATGTAAGTAGTAATGATATACAGAATGCTGTCAACTGGAAATCAGGAGCATGCTGTAATTCCCAGAATTGAGTTCAAAGCTAATAGTTTTTATTTAGGAATAGATAGTTCAGATGTGAACTAGAAAAAAGATCTGCCAGGAGAATGAGGAGAGTTTACAAGATCCAGCAGAGAGGGGCTCTATGGTCTGCAACAACAGTTGTTGGGGATGGAATGTGTTCAACTGCTTTCTTTTTATCGTATGTCTTAAATGAGAATGAACTGAACAACTATCTGCAGCCTAAAGTATGGATTTGTGAAGAGTGGGATTTAAGAGAGTGCTCTTTCTTCTGTGATACTTTTTTTGAGACATCTTCTCTTCCTGAGTATTGTGCAAGGAGTCCAGAAGCCTAACCTCAAAATTCTGAGCCCCTGAAACCTGGTTCCTGAAAGTTGGATATTACCATGCTCTGCATTTGCATGCTTAAGACTGGGGGAAGTCAGAGGGGGATGGGTGTGTTGGGGTTCTTCCCACTGATATAGCACTGTTTAAACAAACTTGCTGATATCAGTTGGACATTTTCTCATCCTCTTCCTTGGGGAGAACTGTGAACAGTGGGTGCTCTGTTTTAACAAGAAGTAGATGAGTTTCCTAGCTAACTAGGGAAGTTGTTCTACGCCTGTTGGCTGCTTGGAATGAAATTAGTTTGGAACTAGGTCAGACAAGTACAAATTAAAATGTTTCAGAGAACTTTGTTGCTTGTTGAATTAGTTCACCATCTTGTTGACTGGAACAAATCCAGAAGAGAGAGAATCATAAATAATGATCTAGAGCTATCTATAGCAATTAAAAAAAAAAAAAAACCAAACAAAACACCAAGGACTGCCATGCATCAGTCAGACAGCACTACCTTGAACTGCCTGATCTATACCATTGTCAATTTATGAACTTCTCCTTTCCAGGATGACGTGTGAAGTACTCCTCAACAGTTCTAAGTTCACAAACAGAGTATTTTATAGTATAAAGAGGAAATAAATGTTATTTTCCTAGTAATTTTTCATTTTAATGTATTTCCCTCCTCCTTCTTCCTAGTTTGTGCTAGAGGAAAAAATCAAAATAACAATTATGGAATTGATACTCAAAAATTTTATAGTGAATTAATGATGGCTTTTTCTAATGTCTTTTTTAAGGTATTTGATTCCAAATGCAGGTGATGCTACCAAAGCCATAAAACAACAGATCATGAAAGTATTGGATGCCTTGGAGAGTTAATAACTAAAGACTTTGTAGAGAACAGTTTATAAAGAAGACGTAACCAAGATCCTGTATGTGGACACAAGCTGACTGTTTCCCAACTGAATACTAACTTAAGAGAATTTTTCTGTTTGCTGATGGGAGTGCCTGAGTAGCAGGCTTAAGATAGGGTAAATTATTATCAATTTCTGAACAGGATTTTATTTTTTTTTATTATATTTTTTGTTGTTTTGAAGAAACGTTTCTTATAAAGGTCAGTTTGTTTCATTTTTAATACAGCCTTAATGTGAGTGATCATCTTTGCAAGAAAAGATGCATCTGGCTTCACATTAAGTGTATTAAAGGAATGAAGCACTGCCAGATACAAGAAGCAGTTGAAAACAGTGATTTTTAAACTACTATCTCTTGAAAGTAAAACGTCTCCATTGCCTACAGTCTATAAATTTGATTTTGCCTACTGGGTATTATCAGGAACTGATTAAAAAACTTAGGTTTATGAGCAGAGCAGATAAAAATCTTAGAAATACTGGTTCCTTCTTATTAGAAACGGTTAAGTCCAGCTTGGACTGCAGATAAATGGAAAAAAATGCAAGCAATTTGTAAAAATAACTTTTTTAAAAGTCTTATCCACTACTAGGTTAAATAATTTGAATTGGTGGTAAGGGTCTTTTTAAATACCAAAATTAACTGTGCACAATAAGCTTTTACTACAGGATTGGGACTTTTTAGTTATGCAAAACTTTACATTTCATGGGTTGAGGCTGTTTCTCTTGTACAGATGAATGTGTGCATTGAAATTGAAGTTAATACTTCATGACCGAATATGACAGTTGAAAACTTGCTCCTCAGAATAAAAATGTCTAATATAATAATTAGACCTTTAAAAAACCTTCAGTTCAGCACAGAAGTGAGTGTGTGCTGATCGAAGGTGTGTCCAGCAAGAAAACTAACACACAGAAATAAAGTGAAGAGATCCAAGTGCTGTATACCTGTGATAAATGTATTCATTACCTGTTGCTTTCATTGATTCAAGCATTTGTTTATATTCTTTTAACTAACGTCATCTAAATTAGTGTTTGAGAAATGACAGCAGTGTCGTTGTTTGTCAGCAGCTTTCCACTTGCTCTAAGAACGGTTCTCTTGTTAAAAATCTCGGTACAGGAATGGCCTTATAGCCAAGGCATCGCATCTTTGTAGACTCATGTGGAAATTACCGAGAACTGTGAAATAAAGGTAACAGGGATTATCTTTGCTACGTGAAGTCTTCTGAGTATTTGAATCAAAATCTGTCAATTGGTATATCATCAGAAGGAGAAATAAATTAAACTGACCTTTATAAAAAACAGTTATTCTAAGTTATTTTACTAGGAATCAAACTAGGGCACCTTAATTCAGGAACTAATTCCTTTTTTTTCTTTTCTTCTTACTATCCGAATAAACACCAATAGAACTTGAACTGTTGAAGATATTTGCATGAAATTGCACCTGGGCCAATGCTCATGTATTTATAGTTTTGCCCAGCAGCTGTTGTATTACGTTTTCCTCTTCCTTCTCCCTTCTGAAAATATCCTGAAGAGTCTCTGACTCTGTGCCTACTTCAGCAATGAGATTTTTTTCATGTAAAGACGTTTGTGTTACTGTTTATAAACTACAGTTGTAAATAAACTGGTACAATTTGAACATAACTCATTCTGTCAGAAAGCATTTAGTTGCATACTGTGTGAATTCTCCAAATCCTTTAACAGTTTGTCCAAAAGGTATTTTGTAAACGGCAGTGAATTTGATCTTTGGAGTGGAAGAAGCTGATTATGCATCATAGGGAGCTGCTGTCAGTGACTTCTTAATGTAAGTATTTTGGAGTTCAGACTTGGACTAATTTCATTAAATACTTTTGGGTGAGCCATATTAAGCCTTCATAGAAAGGTCAAAATGAGTTAAAAATTGGTCAAATTACAGAAAGGGTCTCTGCATAAATTCCAGACTTCTCAGCATCATATATTTCTATTACGAAAATGTTGACAAAACGATACAACACGTACATTTCGCCTAGTTATTAGCTGGGGGGGGAGTGGCAGGAATTGTGAAAAGTACACTCTGTTGTTAATCGGGTGTGTTTGGGTGTGAGGTATGAACAGTGGGTAATTTATATGCTTCTCTGAGGTCAACAAATACAGACCTTTTAGATCTACAGTAAGTAAAGCTACAATGAGTCTGTTCTTAAATCTGTTCTGTGTAGAAATGTATAATCCAAGCCATGAAGAGGCCAATTAATTGTAATTTTTAAGGCAATGTGCAAATTATCAACAGACTCCTTATCTTAAAAAGCTCAGTCCAAACTGAATAATTTCAGTGGTGTTTATGCATCTCTACGCACAATTTAAAGGCTTCTTTTGCCTCCTAGGGTAGGTATGTATCTGTAGGTAGTGTGTTTGTTACAAAACTTGTATTGCAAAGCAGAATTACTAATTATAGTACTGGAGTGGCAGTTCTTGAAAAGAAAAATCAAAGTAGTCAGTATGCTACTTCCTGTCAATTTCATCTTCAAGGAATTTTTTTTTTTAAGTATTTGCCAGAGGTTTGAAGGCTCTTCTTTTATTTTGCATGCACTGCTGTCTGTATTGTTGAATATAAGATGATAGCTGCTGCGTTGCTGGGGGTTTTATTTTTATTTATTTTGGTGATCGAATTTAGGTTTGTAGAAGGAAAGAAACACTCTTCTCAGAGTAAGCTTTCCTGCCAAATGGAAGCTCTTACCTTTTGTTTTGTAGCCAGGACCAGTGCATCTGTGCTTACTGATGGCTCTTCAGCAGCCTCAAAAATTCCTCTCGACTCCAATCTGTGTGAGAATTTGTACAGAAATATCATCTTTATCTGTCTCACCCACCAAAAATACTCTTGACCGTGGAGATGCAATTTTATTTACATTGCCTTCTCCAGATGCAAGTGAAGATGACTTGCTGTTCGTTCAGCTTAGTTCCTGTTAGGCCTTACATGTGGGTCTTGGCAGTGCTTGTAGCTATTCCTTCCAGCTGCATTTTGGGTGAAGTTTCAAACTTTGGATGCTGTTAAATAACCTTTTTCAATATAGGAGTAGTCTACTGAATGGCTGAAAAGTTTTCCCTTTTGGGAAAGGAGGGGGATGATGGGGTGTAACTTGTTGTTTTGGGTGTATTTAGTGCTTTCAGATCTTTTGGGTTTGAAACTTGAAAAATACACTGTATCTCTCTGAACCATGGGAAACAGTGGATTTTTAGCCTGTGCTTTTTGCCTGGAAGGGATGATACTGCTTCCCTGCTTATTCTCTTTCTTGTTTTGTGTTCTTCCCCAAACCTTGTGTGAACTCTGGAGACAGCCGTTCCTGGCACATGGAGCCCTGCAAGGTGTGCTGTTCAATTTTTTTTGTTTTGTTTTTTAAAAGTAGTTCATTGTCATGGTTTGGTGCTGTTTCTACTACCATGGGCACATCCACATGTAAAAGGGTGGGAGGCCAGGCTGCCAAAGAGCTGCTGCATCCTCTCCTCATCTGTGGTTGTCCTCTGTTGGTAATTCTGCCATCCTTTGGCTTTGTCACTTTGGGATGAGTTGTTCCCTTTTCTGCTCCAAGGGGCAGATAGAACAATTTTTCTGTCAAAGGAAGGTTTGTAAGGGTTGTGCATTTTATGGTGGTTATGCACCTTCCCATCCTTTATCTCTCTGCATGCATTTCCTGAAGGTGAACATGTGTAAGAGATTGATCACCCTGCGTTACCCATTTTGGTTTATCTTTGCCCCTTCTGCTGCCACGTGCTTTCAACTTGTGGAGATGCTCTCGCCTGAGAAGCACTGCCTCTGCACAACATCAATCTGCAGTCCCACAAACATGCTTTTAAGAAGCCCAAGATTGTAAAATACATGCATGAGGCAGCAATGTTTTGTGTTGAGTACAGGGGAGCACTCGGTGTTTAAAACGAGTAGTAAAATCAGCATGGCAGTTCGCGTTCTGGTTTCTGCCTTGGGAGATGCTGTTCTTGTGGAGGAGGATGGGGACGTCCCAGGTGAGCGAGTTTCCCGTAAGCTGATCCAGATCCCTTGGGACGAGCCCCTAACAAGCGATGAGGCTGGTAGGGGTCGCACAGGGCTGGGAAAACGGGCTGTTGGCACCTCGGCTCTGAGGAGCACTGCGGGGTTTAGCTGCACAGCTGGGTTTTTGCCAGGCGCTGAAGCGGCGCCCTGCCGTCCGCTGGGCAGCGCTTTGGGTTCGGGGCGGTTCCGGGTTGTGCCGCGGAACTCCCTGCGGAAGCGCTGTTCATCGCACCAAGGAGCCAGCCAGGCCCTTCAAAAGCAGCGCGGGAGGCGTGTGTAAGCCAATGCCGCCGCGGCGCCCTGCTGGAGAGGCGCTGCCCTCTCCCGCCAGGGCACTGCCGGGCGGAGCTGCAGCCGCGGCCCTGGGCCGGGACTACGTTTCCCAGCAGTCCCTGCGCGGCCTCCGGGGCCGCCCGCCCGCCCCTATAAGGGAGGAGGCCGGGCCGCGCGGGGATGCCGGCGGCGCGCGGAGCCATGGCGCGTGAGTGGCGGCGCGCGGAGGGGCCGTCGCTGCCTCTCGTGCCTCTCCTCCTCCTCCTCCTCGCGCTCCCTCTCCCGCCGAGCCCCGGGGACGCGGGGAGAAGGGCAGCCGCGGGCATGAACCTGCCTCTGGCTGAGCTCCGGCCTCCCGCCCCGCGCCTCAGCCGGCGAGAAGGGGCCGCTGCCCGCTCGCCGCGGGGCTCCCCGCGGAGCCACCGCCGCCCCCGTGGCCCCGCGGGCCGCCCGGAGCCGCTGCTGGACCCTCCATGTCCCCGACGGGCCCTGACCCTCCTGTCTGGCCGTGGGCCGGGCTGCTGCGCCGGCCGCAGCCCCCCCGAGGCCCCGTTCGCGGGCCGGGCTGGAAAGGCCTCGGCCCCGGTGCCGTCTGAGCCTCTGAAGGGTGTGAGGTAACGCGGGGGCCGGAGGGCGCTGCCGCGGGGGCTCCGGCTTTGCCGCAGGGCGGAAGCCGCTTTCCCCGCGTCCCCCAGGGCTGCCGTGACGGTCAGCGTGTCAGGAGAGCTGATCTGAGCGAACCGAACGTGCCCAGCTTCTGGCGTTTTCCAAAAAAAAAAACCCTGTGCTTCGTGGCGAGGCAAATACGAACCGTTATTTTACTCGGATGCGCTTTTACCTGGTCGTGGTTTGCGTTGCTATGGGTTTATCCCAAGAATTGCTTTTAAAAAAGCTTTCGAGGAAGACCAGATCTGGGGCCTCTACAGCATTGTCGTACGTTTCTCTGTATTTCTGTTGCTTCTACATCTCAACGTTTTTAAACAAAACTGTGGGCACGAGTACATCTATTCTGTGTGGCTGAGCTTTAATTTTGCCCTTTAACGAGCTACAAATCTGAGGCATGGGGAAAATAAGGTTAATGATTTCCTGGTGTTTTAAACATTATGGGGAGGAAGTTAATTAAAATTTTTCCTAGTAGATACTCTTTTGGGTTTTGTTTTTTTTTTAGTTTGTGTTTGTTTGTTTGTTTGTTTCAAAAGTGAATTTATGCTGAAATGTAAATCTTTAAGTGTCCAATTTCTCTGAACTAAAACACATTCCATAAATATGGGAAAGTTTTAGACAGATTCCTAGTATGGTTATCAAGGTGAGTCTGGAAGCTAACTGTAGTTACATCTGTTCTAAATCTCAGTGAAGCTTTATTTACTCAGTAAACCAAATATTAGGAGTCTCTCACGTGAAGAACAGCATAGTGAGCAGTTAATCATTCGCTTAACCTCTAGAAATTGGCAGTTTGGTTACTGAAGCGAGAACTACGGTAGGAAGAAAGATATTCTGCCTGGTTGTTCCTGACCTGATCATGTCTTCACTTGAATCAGTTCTTGCTGTTTCCCTGACCACTGAGGCTGTGTTGTTGCTTGCAGCTTTTTTTGTATCCTATAGTGATCTTTGACTCTATGACAGGGGAGTTCTCCAGAGAAGAGAGGTGCTTTGTAGCTGGGGTGCTTTTCTTTATGAAACCAGAACATTTTCCTTTTTTTTTTTTTTTTTTAAAAAAAAAAAAAAAAAGGAGACAGTTCTACCTGATCAGGATATATTTTCCTCCAGCCCAAGGTACTAGGAGATTCATGGAAGGAAGTGCAAGAGGTGTGCACAGAACTTCATTTGATCTCTTCCACTTGTGTATTTCAGGAGCCTGCAAATATAAATCCAGTTTAGCCGCAGTAGAGACAGCGTTGATAACACTTGAAACTGTCCCTCACCTAGAAACCAAATTGCAAAGAAACGATCAGGAAAGATGTTATCTTTATTGGGTTTTATAGCCATTTCCCAGGTTAGGTGTGATTTGAAGGATAAAAGCAAACTGTTCCCTTCATTGGTGCTTTTGGGATTATCCAATCCGTTAGTTTTGGAAGCGGCGTGTTAGGGCATGCGGTGCTCAGCAGGCAAGGGGCGCAGCAAAAAGAGAGCTCACAAAACATGTAGCAAACTGGGAAGGGAGAAGCAAGCCTGGGTGACTAATGGTGTTGCTTTCTGTGGTACGGTATCTTGCGTTAGAACTCGGGCTGAGTACTGCCTGTCCTGCGTGTTACTCGCGTGTGAACTCTGTGATCTTCGACCGGGGTGGAGTGACGGCCGTGTGTGGTTTCCGTCAGCAAGCCTAGGCTGGAATGGTCTCCCTGTGTTGAGAGATGGTGGCCAGAGTGCTAGACGGACCACCACATGAGTTGGAAGTGGTTTGTTCGTATGTTTATATATAAGCAAATTGATTTTGGCAAATGCTTGGCAGTGAATTCAAGTTTTTCCTGGGGGAATTCTGCTGACTAATTTTTTTCTTTTCTGCCATTAGACTTCCGCCTGGCTCTTATTCAGCTTCATGTATCTGCTGTTAAATCAGATAACCTTCAACGAGCCTGTGGACTGGTGAGGGAAGCATCAGCTAAAGGAGCAAAAGTTGTGGCTCTACCTGTGAGTAAGGATCATGGTCTACTTAGCAGCTATACCTCAAACCCCTGGAAACCTCTTTCAGGTTTTACTAATGCACTGTATATTCCTGTTTCTCTCAGGATAGCTTAGATGCTGTGTGAGGCTCCAAAATAGGAAAAACAACAAGGATTCTGTCTAGCAGCACACTTAAGAGTGGAAAACACAAGGAAAACAAAAGCAAGTTGTCTTTTTTGTGGTATAAGATTCTGTTAAAGATTTTGCTGGTTTAAATCCCAGGCAATTCCATCACTGGCATGTTCTGAATTCACAAAAGTGACACTGTGATTTGAATCTTTGCAGAAGCCTTCCATGCTAGAAATGCAGGGAAAGGTAATTTTCGGCTAAAGAATGTTGATATGAAAAGGAAAGAAAACAGGTATACAGTGACTCTCTCTTCCATAATCATTCCAGATTAGATAGTACATGAGAAACAAAACAGACTTAAAACGTTTCCAGCAGGTCGTTTGTGGCTGAATTACAATAAAAACGCATTTCTCTTGTGACTTCCTTGTATGGGCACATAAACAGCCACTTAAAATTACTGATCACTTCTGATTTACTGTTTGGATTTCAGCCACAATTACCTTGCTGAATTTTCACACAGACGAGTGTGCTGGCAATGAGGTGACCTTCCCAGTGCAGCTTTGAGCTTTTTTCCTCTCTTTCTGGGGATGCTCATGTTACCCCTGTGCCCTGCAGCATCTGACTCAGGAGTGCAAAGTTCTTCTCTGGGTGGACTTGTGGTCTGAATGTTTTACCGACAGAATGTTGTCCCTCCTGCTGTCACAGAGGAACTATCAAGCAATCTTCCCAGCTCCTCTGTGCTAACACAGCTCTTGTGTTGCAAATGTGACCTTTGACTATTCTGGCTGGGCCCCCTACATCGAGATTATCTGTTATTTGCTGGTTTCCTCAGGTGTACAAACATTGAGTTTTCCAGACCAGTTGAGTTGTTTTCCAGTTTTAGTTGAGATACTCACTTTGCCAATGACAATTCATGCTTTTAGAGTAAAACTTACCAAACAAGGATGAGGTTTTTCACAGACTTTTGGGAGGTAAATTTTGTACTGGCATTAGGACATGGGCATGAAATATTCTCTTTCTCCACTTTTTTTTTTTAAAGTCACACTACATGAAGAACAGAAGTAACTTGCACTGACTGTATCATCTGCACCTCTGCAGAGGCATATGGCAGTTTTCCTGTGATGTGTTAGCCTTGATATGTTAAACTACTTTCATTTCTGAGCCAGGAAAAAATTGTGAGAGAAAACCAATTTGCAATGTTTGTTTTTATTCCTTTATCCATAGAGTCCGTTTGAGTCTAGAAGTTGGTAGAAAGCAATTCAAATATCCATCCCTGTAACCTTACCACTTCAGAGAGTGCAGGGCTAGGTGATCTGTGCAGACAGTCTGCAGTTTTGTTCCAGTGTCAACTCCTGGACAGCCCCACGCAGTGTCTGCCTGTTCCCTTGAGCCCATGGTTCAAGTACTGCCCGTATTGATCCTGCGAGCGGCAAGATGACGATGGAGGCAGCTGGCATTGCTTTCATTTCCTTCAGGTTCAGTCCAAGTTTCAAAAGCCTGGGAAGCTCATTTGACAGACTGCAGAGACTCTCCTTCCTGCTTCTTCTGTCTACAAATTCTGCTGTGGGTTAGCTGACACCTGCTGGCCTAGTGCCTCTATATAGAATCATAGAATGGTTAGGGTTGGAAGGGACCTCAAAGATCATCTAGTTCCAACCCCCCTGCCATGGGCAGGGACACCCTCCACTACACCAGGTTGCTCAAAGCCTCATCCAACCTGGCTTTGAACACTTCCAGGGATGGGGCATCCACAGCTTCTCTGGGCAGCCTGTCCCAGTGCCTCACCACCCTCAATGTAAAAAATTTCTTCCTTATATCTAATCTAAATCTCCCCTCTTTCAGTTTAAAGCCATTGCCCCTTGTCCTATCACTACATGCCCTTGTAAAAAGTCCCTCCCTAGCTTTCCTGTATGGGGCAAAAACATCCATCCAGTTTTGGTTCAGTTCCAGTTCAGTAGAATCTACTACAGTTGTTAAGAAGTTTGCTTGAGTGGTTAAGGCATAAATGTTTATTGAACTATTCACAGCTTTTCTTTTTTTTCCCTTCTCTTTTTTTTGGGGGGAGGGGTCTTGTTCCAACTTCCAGTGAGCGAAGGTAACAGTCGAGCCAGATGCTTGTGCTGAGAATTGCTTGCGGAAGAGTAGGTGCTGGTACTGTGTGATAGCCTGTCTGTGGCCTTCAGCCGTATTCCTTTAGGGGACAAAAAGTGTTGGGGGGTGGGGTGTGTCTCACATCCTCACTGAGCTGGCAAATACAACGCAGACTAAAAGTTCTGGATATCTCAGGCATCTCAAATACCACTAGCTACCTGGTTTAGGCATCTAAACTGCTCTGTTAATCTTTTTGTCTGAAGGTTAGCCTGCTTCTGAGGGTTAGCAAAATGTTTAACTGGAGCCTAGGGCAGAAGACAACGTTCAGTTGTGAGGAAACAGTGTTTAAAGGATTATTGTAGCAAAAGAATAAGTAATTTTGAGAAATGTATGCTTTTGCAAAGGTCCTTTTAAAAATGAAGAAATCATGGGCTGTGGACAAGCATGAGCATTTCAGTTTTGAGAGGATCTGTTTAGCTTGTAAATTGTCAAATGAGCTAGGTGGAGCTTGGCTCATTGTTCTGATGAGAACATCCCTTGTGATCTTGCCAAGTGTAGACTGATCAAGGTGCTAGCCTTGTTGCTTGCAGCTTGCATGATGCTCCTAGCTCGTGTTCTGTTTGGCACACGTTCACACCCATTGTATTTTCTCTGATTGTTTGAGTCTCTCTGACCTCCTGATACTTTCTGATTTGCTTATTGAGCTCCTGTAAACTAAACTCTTGTAACTAAAGATTGTATGAGAACACTGATGAGAGGAGTTTGAAAGGTCAAGTACATCTCCTTGCAGTCGTGTTACTAGATTCTAACATTTTGGGGTTTTTTTTTCTTTCAAATTCTAGGAATGCTTTAATTCTCCATATGGAACCCAGTACTTTAAGGAGTATGCAGAGAAGATCCCTGGGGAATCGACAAAAAAGCTCTCTGAACTTGCGAAGGAGTGCAGCATATATCTCATTGGAGGTAGTTTATTCTTAGTGACCATCTCATTGAGGGGGGGGAAATGGACAGTGTCTGTTAGTGTTGTTGGATCAAAATCCCATATGATACAGTGGGGGAAATCTTTGTTCTCGTCTTTACAAAGGATCCATTCCAGAAGAGGATGGTGGAAAGCTGTATAATACATGTACAGTCTTTGGGCCGGATGGTGCCATGCTGGCAAAGCACAGGAAGGTAAGATGGCAGAATATCGCTCTTAAGAGGTTTGTCGGCAGTGTTGCACAAAGGGTTTCATCCGTGCCTAAAGATGATGATGATCTTGCATTAATAATAAGCTGTGTACTTTTAGTAAAATGGCATGTAATTTTTACTTGGAACATGTAAACACACCTTCCAAAAGTGGTCATAAATTTGTTCTGGATAAGGATGACAAAATGCAAACGGCATAACTGGCTTTTCCCAGATGCTGGGAAGAGTGGTAAAGAGTAAATTCTGATCCAACTCATCTGTGTACCTTGGCCTAGGTCTAAAACATAGTGCCACTTCAGTGGGATCAGGACTTTCCCTCGGGTTCCAAATGGATTTAGTTGTTCTGTTACCATAAATACTGTTCTTTGCGTATTTTGTGTGCTGTGTGTATGATTAGTGCAGACAACCGAAGTCCAAGTTCCACAGTTAAGCTGTGTCTGCTCTTTGTGGTAGATGCTTGTTGTTGTCTTCCACGTGGATGTTGCTTCGTGCCTTCTGGGGAACTACCTCCTACTGACAACCGTAGGGCGTAGTTTCTGTTAATCTGATTATGCGTACAGGG
Source organism: Tauraco erythrolophus (assembly GCF_009769465.1). Lineage (NCBI taxonomy): Eukaryota > Metazoa > Chordata > Aves > Musophagiformes > Musophagidae > Tauraco > Tauraco erythrolophus. The sequence goes on from NC_141465.1 coordinate 9,166,943, forward strand.
AACAACAGCTTATTTCTTTGGAGGAAAAACAAAACAGAGGATGCATGGTTACTTGGAACAAATGAGGTGGTGCGAAATACCTCTGGGGTGCAGTCTTAGTTTATTCTGTTAACCGATTCTGCACTTAGTTACATTATTAGATCGTCTCTGTAGGACAACTCTCCTTCCATTTATCACACCACACCAGTCTGCAAGCCCAGTAGCTGTTTGTAGAGTGAGTGCAGGCTCGTACTGTGTAAATGTGAGCAAATAGTAATGTAAAACCAGCTGTATTATTCGGAAGCTCAGAGAAGGAGCGGAATCTTCCATTGCAAGAGAGGGATAAAGACTGTCTGCAGAGGCCAAGAGGCATCTGCGTAGCTGAAGTCATGGGAGCTGTATGACTTGGCAGAGGTGTTTTCTGGAGAAGTTTTGCAGGAATGGGACTCAAAGAGGAAAACTTCACCTGCTTCAACATACTTTAAAATCATCCTGACAAATTCAAGATGTTTTATATGTATCCTTTCTTTTGCAAAATTACTCGTTAGATCAAGATATCTAGCTATTTGCAGGGACTCTTTACATGGAAAGGATACAGAGCCATACTACAAAATAAAAAGTTATATTTTTAGCTGTTTTTAACTACTCTCTATTACTGCATGGGGGAAGGACAGGACATTCTATTTGGTAAGCAATGTGAATGTTTGATGTGTGCATTACTTGGGTCACAGCAATTGCATGTGGTGTTTAAAATGGCCAGTCCTTTTTTTTTTTTTTTCCCCCACATAACTTTATGCATGTATATTTCTATTTCTGTAAAGAAGAAAACTGCTTTAAATCATCTTTAGGAGATCCCACAATCTTAAGCAATGTTTAGTTGAGATCCTGACAAAAGACAAGTCTAGATAACTGTAACTAAAATACACGTGCCTGATAGAAAGAGGCTCAAATACCAAGCAGAGAAATTGTAATTAATTATTATTAATCATACTGTAATTACAGGTTCATTTGTTTGACATTAATATTCCTGGGAAGATACAGTTCAAAGAGTCTGAAACACTGAGTCCAGGGAATAGTTTCTCCATGTTTGATACTCGTGAGTATAAGACAAGGCCTCTCTTTAAGGAGCTCTACCACAATAACACTCAAGTTATTCTGGAGTTCTTTGCCCCCTCTTCCTTCCCAGCAATGGATTTTTAGACTATCAGATTTATATTAGGCATTTGGCAACCATGGCAAATATAGTTTAAATTTGTCCTTTTGCAATCACATTGCCTTTCTAAAAGCTTCAGAAGTGACCCATGCACTTGGAACAGAGGGTTGAAAGGGTTGAAGCATAGGTGATGGCACTTCCCTTAGTAAACAGTTGTCCTGTTAATTTGTTAAAGAGAACTTTCTGTATGTTTTTAGAGCAGTTACACCTTTAAAATGGTTCTTAGAAAACACCGCTTGGAAAAGAATATATGTAGCAAACAGCTACACTGGCACATTGTTTCATGTGAGGATGATACAATGGTGGATACGATTAACTGTAATTCCATTCCAACATTCTTGAATCAACCACATCAGGTGAAAAAGCAAGGCACTTACTCCTCCCCTGCCCCAGAAACTAACACGTTGTATTTACTGAGCTCTCCAAAGAGTCTCATCTCCCATGGTCACTTTTTCCTCCTTGCAATGTGCGTGCTGTAAGAAAGTACATGACTCCTCTCATCATGAAGCGTGCATTCTCCCCCACAAATAGCCAAGGCTTGTAACAGATAAGGAAGCACATTTAAATGTAGCTCCTCTTGTTCCTGAGAGTCATGTGAAACAACAGCTGCGGGGTGGCTGCAGGGAGCTTTGTGATTGCTTCTGCGTGCTCGTGATGGCGATATGACTGTTGTCTCTTGTGTTTTGAGAACAGCATACTGTAAAGTGGGCCTGGGCATCTGCTATGACATCAGATTTGCTGAGATGGCTCAAATCTACGGACAGAAAGGTGAGGCCAGGTCACCTGATGGAGCATGGCTAGCCCTGAGGCCTGAACTATGCAAGGCCGTTTCAGGGTGGCATACGCTGGGCAATCTGTGTGATCAGGCACTCTTACACTCACCCAGTAACAGAAAATGCCTCTTGTGGCCAAAACTTTGTTATTCAAATGAGTGTCTGCTCTCCTTGAGTAAAGTAACAAAGAAACAAAGTAAAAGTAACAATCCTTTCCTGATGTGCATTTGCTGATGGAATGATGGAGATGAGTATGTCCCCACTCTTGGGAAAGTACCTGGAGAGCCTTGCTGGCATAAGTAATCAGCTGTGTCGTGCACGGACAGGCTCGATTTGGTTCCATTTGGGCACAGGTTGGGAAGTCCTGAAAGAAACCTCACCCTGAGTCTCAACGTAAAGGAGCACTCTAGGGTAAACCACCTTCCTCTTAATGATGGTTGAGTTCTAATTTTTCTTCTAACAAAGGGTGCCAGCTGCTGATATATCCGGGGGCTTTTAACCTAACAACAGGACCTGCTCATTGGGAACTGCTACAAAGAGGACGGTAAGAACAAAGTAGCAGCTTATCCTCCAGTTCCAGGGCGAGTTTTAGCATGTGGGACTGAGCTCTTGTGTTCCAAATGACGCTGTGCATCAGAAGTGGTGCTGCAGGGCCACTCTGCTACTGGAGCTGCACCATTCCTCAGGTGTTGCATGAGACAACAAAATGATTTTGCTGTCAAGGAGAAAAGCAGGAAATGCTTATCCTTCACCCCTGCCAGCCCCTCTGCAGTTACACCCTTTCAAGGACGTTTTGCCTGTTGCTCTGTAAGAACCTTTCACAAATGAACTTCTAGACAGAAGAGCCAGTAACCATTTGAGAACTGCTCTAATTACAGATGGAAATGGACCCCGAGATTCCTGAATGCAGTGTTATTTATTCATTTGGCCACCTTCAATCAGCTCTGCTACATACTGAATGAGCATGTAATTCATTCTACCCACTAACTCAGAAGCAGTTAGTGCTAGAGACGTGTTTTCCATGCTCTGCTTTCTCTGACTTTCATATCATTTACAATTTTGGCTAGTCCTTGGGAGGATATATAGCTTGCTTTTCAGCGTGAATTCTTTCTCTTCTGCTTAGTTAATTGGTGGTATTAAAAAAAATAATTCTACTCACTTCCCCCCCACCCATCTTTCTGTGAACACAGAGCCGTTGATAATCAAGTCTACGTAGCTGCTGTATCTCCTGCTAGAGATGAAAAAGCATCCTATGTTGCCTGGGGACACAGCACTGTAGTAAATCCATGGTGAGTTCAGAAGGAAAAAAATCAAACCCATCTTTTGTTTGTTAAAAAAAAATATTTTACTTGACATATTTCAGTCATGTATTTCTATCTACTCTTAACAATGTCGTACGTTCTTGGTAAAAAACACCTGGGACTTAAGCCTGCGTTCTCAAAATCTGTCTTAAAACTGTCTGAAAAACAAGAAAGAAACTAGAACTAGTTTAAGAGTATGTTTTGGTTTGGGTTTTTTTTTTTGGCAGGAAAGAAGCTACTTAGTCCTAGTGTTCAGCATTAGTTAAGCTGCTGACCTTTTCAACTTGTCCCTGAAGTTCAGTCCATCACATACTATGAGTTACAGTAATTCTCTGTGCAGAACTGAACTATCTTAAACAGCTTACACAAAACTATTTTGTCTCCTCGAAGAACAACACTGCTTTGACATAAGGAAGAACAAGAACAATGTCCCCAGCTAGGTAAGAGACATATTCTGACTTAAGCAGAAGTCACACAGGTGCACAGGAGGTGAAAGTGACAAAAGCTTCCGTTATTTTTCTTTCAAATAAATCCACGGATAGTTCTCTTCCAGATGATTTACAAAGAAAAGCTTTATCTATGTCTTAAGCTTCTAACTTTGTATGACGAAAGCAATGACGGAGCAGCTAGTGGGAGACAGGATAAACGATGTTCAGCAGCTCATGCAGAGTAGAAGTATAGTCCTACTAAGAGCCAGTAGGATCTGAAAGGAGAAAGCGTTAGTCTTTGCTGTGTCTACCTGTCCCCGGTGAAGTTGTTTCTTTCCCCTTAAGGTATATTGCATGCTCAAACGCACTGGTTCTCAGAGTTGCCCTTACCATGATTCGTGATCTTTGGAAACAGACTTAATTCTGTGTACGTCGCGTGTGAAACGTGCCACGTATAAAGCCTGGAAGCCATTTCTGTCATGCCAGAGTTATGAATTATGATGCTATTTTAGTTCAGCCCTGTCTTTACAGCTGTAGGCATGAAGGATAGCAACTCCCTTTTGTACAAACAGCAGCAACTGGACTGATGCCTCGAGACCTCTGTGTTCATGCTGACAAGAAATGTGCTTAATTTTGCAGGGGTGAAGTCATAGCCCAAGCTGGGGCTGAGGAAACAGTTATATACACAGATATAGGTAAGGGTCAAATGTTTAACGTCTTCCCTGCTTGCTTTCTTGAGCACAGGTCATGAGTCTAAGGAGAAACAGCTTTTGAAGTCTGTGGGCTTGCACATGCAATTACAGATGACGCAGCGTTCCCATCCCTTCTCCACCTTTGCTAGATTAAAGCAAGGACAAGCGGCACTTGCCTATGCTCTTCAAGTTTCTCTGCTTGTGAGGAAGCTGCCACCTTAGGAGAGGGCGAAGTTGAGGCTTCCTTCAGCCCTGGCTGCCCACTTGCAGTGCCCTACAGACCCGTTCGCCGCGAAAGCTGCTCTTTTCTGTGTCTTCCCTCAGAGCAAGTCAGGAGCTTTCCTTTTTGACTGCTGTTCTAATAGATTGCTCTTCCTCCCCTGCAGATCTGAAGAAACTCGCAGAAATACGTCAGCAAATTCCTATTTTAAGCCAGAAGCGTTGTGATCTCTATGACATAGAGATGAAAAAGTGAAGTTGGCACAATGGCTGCTGCTTTCATCTTCAGAAGAATGACTTGGTGGTGTAATTCTAAAATTGATTCAAATACAACTTTTATATCTCCTCTCATACTTTAGTGTCCTACAGTATTTTACAGCTAGGATAAAGATAGAGGTGAAATCAATACCATTGCTTTTTATTCATCACAATGTTTTATTTACCTTTTGGGGGCTTTTTTACAGAACATAGAAATGGGAACCTTATTCTCTCTGGCAGTCCTCTGAAGTCAGCTTTGGTGTTTTCAATTTTTCAGTGAGTTATCAGATAATCTAGAAGCATGCTGCTTCCACCTCTGTCGTCTTAGGTGTATGTGCCTTGAAGTTCCTTGAATGCCCAGCTACTAACTTGGAAGGCTTAGAATTTAACACACTAAGCAAAACAGGCCAAACTCTGCTCTGTACCACTTGAGGACAATGCAAGAAGCTGCCAGACAGAACTACTACAAGAGAAGAATCTGCATCAGGTTTTGCTTGGAATGCACGTATTAAATTCTCCTTGTTGCAGTTCCTGTTTATTTCTGGAGTGATGCGAGTTATGGTTTTGTTAAAGCAGGTCACATCACCCCCACACCTTCGCTCTATGTGCTGCCTGAACCAATGGGCTTTAACTCTGCTGCCTGGCAGCCTTTACCTGAAAAGGTCAAAAGGTTGGAAAACTTGCTGCACCGACTGTCTCTGCCCCAGCCTGCCAGAAGACAGGTACTAGAATTGCCCGATGCTTTAAGTGTGTTACTGCTGCTGAAGGCCAGCTGCCATCAGCTGCACAGGAAATACTCCCTACTTCGTTGCCCTTGCTGAAGACACTAACTAACTCATCATTAAAGATGGCTTTAAAGTATTTAAAACCAGCCCAGGATTTTGTTGGTCATTTTTCTTAGAAGGAAGACACCTTGGTACTTCTCATGTAAAAAGGTGGTAATTTGCAAATGGCTTTTTTTTTATTATTCCTTGGGATGAAAAAAAGAAGCAACTGTAACTATCCAGGCTTTACCACTAGGCTTTTAGTTTTCCAGCAGCAAAAATGATAAAGGAATAAGGCTAAAGGAGACTTGGAAAATACAAAAACGGGAGCAGGGAGAGAGAAGGTTTTGTTGCCTTCTAGCTAACCACCAGTTTCCCCCAAAAACACCTTACCTTTTTATTCATGTTCGGCCATTCTCTTCCCACAGCTGCGCTCTCATTTTTAACATTCTTTTGGATTCTCTGGAATGAGCTAGGTGTGTGTTTTAGAGAGGAAAATTAATGGTTAAATTAAGCCAAACCAAGCCAGGCCCCACCGTTCCACTCAGTGGCGTTATCTACTGCAGCAGGCATTTTTGGGTCTGTACTTTTCACAGCGTTTCAGTGTGCATACTGCACTGGAACTCTTAAGAAACAAGCCACAGAGCATAAGGTGAAATGAAAATTTATTTGTTGAAAAATAAATATAAAAAAAAAATTAACAATTTACCATTTGAATCAAGTCTCCTGCAATTAGATTAGTGCCTCCCACATACTCAAAAATCAGCATCCATGGTGGCCGTCACTGGCTCCAATTTCTAAATCACAGCAACTATTATACATCGGTTTTTCTAAACTACTCCATCCATCTTCCCCTCCCCTCTCTACACTGGTTTAACATGCAGCAGAGCAGGAACTAAACGCTACCTTTGGAGCATTAAAGTAGTGCAGGATTCTCATGGGCTGACCAAACTTTAAAAATGCAAAGTGCAGTTGGCAACAGAACCCGTGGCCTGGACCCTCTTCCCCTGGAATCCCAAACGGAGAGAACAGATGAAAATCTGTAGCGAGCTACTTCGGTGAGCTCTGCTGCAGGGGTGGTGTGAGCTCAGTCCTCCTCAGGCTGTCAGGACAACTTCTAGGCACCTTGCTTTAGGAGGATGTTTTAGGGGTCTCCAGTGCGATCCACTCAGCAGTGATACAAAAGGGACTGTGAGTTTTTCAGAGGTTGCAATGAAAAAAGTACATGATCAGTTCTCAGCTAGATAATACTTAAAGCAATCAACACTCCATCTCCGTGTTGGTAGAAAACAGGCACTTCAAGTATCCATATTATACATATGCACCAGTGTTCTGTAAGGATAGAAAACCAGTGAGTAACAGCCTCTTTCAGAGAGCTGGTTCAAGCTTTCCAACTTCAGCCTGCAAGAGTCTGAATTCTTTTTACGGCAGAAAACACAGTAATGCCTGTTGTGTCAGGCAGCGTTACTACCACTGCAGCTGGGCAGCCTAAGGCTGCATCTGAGCTGTTCTTAATAGTTCCAGAGTAAGTTCCAGTACAGCTCCTCAGTATGTGTTAGTTCCCTCTTCCATCTGCAATTGCATCCTAGTCATTCAAGTCACCACTTCTAATCTCCGTTTTGGCAAACTTTAACGTGAACAACAGGGATTTTACATGATCAGAATCAAGATGCAAGACAACTAGGTGTAGTACAGTCTCTAGGATACACCAGGTTTATCCAAGTCTTCAGTACAAACTTCCTACATTATTTCAACACGATTACTTTTTTTAAATAGCAGTAATAGTTGTTTCACTTCAGCTCTCAATCTCTACTAAGAAAGCTTTTCTCAAAGTTCAGGGGCACACCTGGCTTAAAGCAAAACTTCAGCCATTAAAAAACAAACAAACAAACAAAAACCTTTTCACTAAAGGGATCCACCTGCATACACACATTAACAGGGTGTCAGCTACTCAGATTCCCAGCTTTCCTGGTCAGATTTCCTCTCCCCTGTAATCTTCAGCTCTCAAGACCATTCCTTTGTGGGTGATGGAAGCAATCAGAGATAAGACTTGTTGATTCCATGTGTCCTTCCTCCTTTTTCCTTACAAGTTAAAGTGAGACAAGATGACAAGGACTCAGTCATCATTAGTTCTTCCTACATTCAGAGCAACCTCAAATAAGCACAGAGAGCACCACTACAGAGAACACTTTCATCAAAATCTGTTCTTATACATGTCAGAGAGAGATACTTGAAGGTAATATTTATTTTTTTCAGTTTACAGGTGATACGTCATTTACAAAAAAAAAATACAGACAATGCATCCTGTCAGTGCAGTTTCAAACTAGTTCAAGAACAGGCAGAAGTCTGTGATGATTTGGAATGCTAGTATTCGACAGCACATGCTTTTTTCCCTTAATTGATTGGGTGAGGTAAGGAACGGGGTACAGGTAGGGTGAAGAGGAGAAAATGCCAATGTAAATAAGGCCATGCGAATAAAAACTCCTCAGGAGAACAGAACGCATCAGTCTGGCATATTTTTGTTCTCAGGTAATTGATGCGGAGATTGGAAGTTCCAGAAGACATTTGACACTTGTTATGTGCAGTGCCCTTAGAAGCTGCCAGTACTTTCCAACACCCTCAATTCTACACCAACACTGTCATTTCAGATCACCTACTGAGTTAGCTAAAATAGAATGATTAAACCTTTATGTCTATGCTCCACCATTTGAATTCTCAACTGTAGTTGCTGGGAGAAAGGAAGGTCAAGTTGAAAATACAAGCTGCTGCTACATGGTGGCACAACTAGAGAACAAGACAGTTTGACCACAGCATCGTTATTTCTTTAAAAGATGAAACACATTAGACAATTCAGCACAAGCAAATCTGTGATTTCAGAATGGAAAGAAGCCCAAATTAGTGTATCATAAATTAAGCTACATCAGTTAAGTATTCGCACGAGGTTTATCCAGCCCCACCAGTCCGGGGAGAGGCAAGGTGGACTGACTGACTTCCACACCAGAGAGATAACCCAAAGCAAGAGAGCGCTCTGTGAAGTCCCCAGCTAGAGGAAGACGGTTTATACAAATATTTAATAATTTGCCGATCCGCTATTTGCAGAACAGTTGCTGCCTTTCTACAGTATTTGTAATCTTGGACAAGATGGGGTCTGAAGAACAAGGAAGCCAGTACAGATTCCAAACCCATTATTTGAAGTTTTAGCCTGTGCTTTGTTCCTTATCTCACTGAGTCCTGCAAAGGGGCTATTACGAGGAGCAGATGAGAACGCAGCAGACTCTAGAGACTGAAGAGAACTTAGACCATCTACTAGCTGTTACATTTAAAGCAAGAGTGTCAGAGATTACAAAGATTATATGCAAGCATGACCTTACCTTGGCAGCTCTACTCCCAGCAGTGCTTTCTGTTCTTGAAAGACCCTCTGAACCCTTCTGAACCATCTCCTGTGACATTCAAGTAAGGACTGCTGCACAGGAACACAGCCTTTCTTCCCGTAAAGCCTACACTGAAGCAGTGTTACCTGACCTCTTTCCCCAGCCAACCTTTTTCCTAGCTCCCCTATACAGTACGCTAAGGCTTTCTGGGGTGAGGATAAGGACTATCAAGTTAATTCCCTAATAGCTGCCACAGAACTATTTCTAAGTAAGTTATGCAGAGGGTAGGAGGGGCTTTAAGGGAAGATTGTGCATGCTTGCATATATTTACAGGGATTCTCTCCACATCTACTGACTTAAAAAAAAATCTCTATTATTAAACAGTTTGAAAATTAATTTTTTTCCTTTTTGCAAAATTAAAATCAACCCTCAAGGATTAATTGCATATAAAAAAGAAACCTATTTTACAGCATTGACTAGTATTACCTTTAAAATCAACAGAAAAAAAACCCCACATGCTGTAATGGTTTGATATAGCAAAAATCGCCCACAACATAATCACCCAAAATGAACCAGTGTGAAGTTTTTATTTGCATGGCCAAAACATCTTCCTTTTGTTCCCCTGCAACTTCATTTCCCTTAACACGCTTTAAGGTTTTTGCTGCAGAAGGAACAAGGTGCAACACTGCGTACTTCCTTGAACAACCACTCCCACAACACCTAAACATTTAGCAGATGTAGCAAACGACAACACCACGAACGGGAAAAAACTAAGTTCCACCATTCAACAAAGTCTGCAACAGCGTCTTTAGGTCTGGCTGAAGTGGGCAACTTCACTTTAGAAGGTCATTTTCTCCTCGTTCCTTTACAATGTTGGTGGCTTCAATCCATACTTCTTTGCAACTTCTGTCTGGGCATAGGCAGCATCACAGAGCGAGTAGAGGTGGGCCATCTCCATTTCAGATTTGGCCAGGTTGATAGCTTTGTTGAACATTTCAATGGCTTTATCCAGATTACCTCTGAAATAAACCACACGTAGTCCAATTAAGACTGGCAAAGCAACCTTTTAATCCCTACAGCATCTTTTTGCCTTCAGGGCTTACACTCTCCACTACTAACAGCTTGAAAGGACTTCGGGAGGAACGACCATGAGAACTTTGAATGAAGATAAGCAATCTGAGAGAAGTTGTTACCAAGCCGAAGCAACTAGGACAACAGTTAAACAGCCTTCCTCTTGAGAGCCCCCACGGGTGGCAGTGGGGGATATAACGTGCCCCACAGAACCAAGTTTACTACACAGATAATGCTGCGACAACTAAATGAACTCTCATCTCCCTTGAAAAGAGTTCATATACTTAAGAGGAAAACTAGCAAAGACAAGGGCTCACATTATTGACATAAACTGGCCAGATCATAAAGCAGAATTATGCCACAGAGAAAGGAAAGCTTTACCTAGAAGTTACATAACAGAAATCAAGACTTTGGGTAAGAGCTGGCCTTGCACAGCACTGGGGAGAAGATCTTCAGAAAGACTTAGGATCCATAAGGACATCTAAAGTACTACTGTAGTTCCAAAGGTAACTAAGAACTCTTAACACTGCAATTCAACATTACCTTTGCACTTCAATCGTTCCCATGGTTTCATATGCAAAATCACATTTGTTATCAATTTCAATGGCCTTGCTTATGAGTTCTAACCCTTTGTCTAAATCTTGCTTCCACTGGAGCTGAAGTAAACTAGAAGAGAAAGAAAATTTAGAACAAACTTCACATACTCCTCCCAAAATACTGATCATGTAAGACAGTAACTTCACAGCTTTTAAAAACATGTATGTGAAAGTCACTTTCAATAAGCCATGTTGCCAGTTTAATGACTCTAAAGAAAGGTAAATTCCTCCCAAAAAGACTTGTTACAAGTTGTTTTATAAAAGAGAAAACTTCAGTACAAAGCTGAAATTAAGGTAGGGCTAAAGTAAAAGTCAGGTATATTTCAAGTAGATACTCAATCAGGAATGAACACTAATGAAACTTTCCTGAAACTTATTCACAGTTTAGTCAAGAGAAACTGTAAAAATGCATTTAACAGCATTAAGATGTTTTCAAAGTTCTCCTGGCTGAACTTCTAAACACAAGCATTCAGTTCTTGTTGACTCATCTAAATACGCCAACTGCCTTTGACCAAAAGGACTGCAAAGTCAACACGTACCCTTTATGAACATACGTGGTGGCATTGTCTGGCTCGAGGTCGATGCATTTATCGTACATTTCATCAGCCTTGCCAAACTGCTGTTGATCGGTTAGTGCCTGCATCAAAAGAGAAACCTGTATGTCAGTACGCAATCAAAACATGCACTCTGCGCCAGGCTGATTCCAATTAAAACCATACTGACGATGAGATTGGATATGGCGCTCTCATCATATAGCAGGCCAGGCACATCAGTTACCAAAGTTTCAAACCTGAGGTTTTTTAGAAGCAAGCTGCTAGGCTTTAAGTGCACAAACTGCCGATCACAGTACCATCAGAGATGGTAACGGGAGATCCACAAGCAACATGCTACGTGTACTGCAAGTAAAAGCCCTTCTAAAAGTCTGTACCTGCAAGTCTCAACTTGTATTTGGAAAACGAACACTTCTTTCAAAAGGAAACGCATCCAAATCGCCTACATCAAAATCAGAACATCTCGTACTTCTTACTAGAACCAGGAGTATGTTCTCTCAGAGAAGAAATCACAGTCTCTGTTACAAGTGTACTCTGAACATCTGTACTAAACTCTGCTTGACCAGTACATGTCATTTGCAGCAGAATGAAAGCATTACTCTAGTTCCACACATTGGCCTCGCAAATTACCTAGAGAATCCCTGACATCCATCAAGTGAGATGCCACACACGTACAGGTATTCAAGGGGAAGTGTATGCCAGACTTCTGGTTCCTAATAACCACCCTTAACTCTCATCACTTATATTCTGCTCCACCAATCCCTCCTCTACTTCCTCTACCCTAGAACACCCATACCCATAAATTCAGGTAGCTTATTACAGACAGCATGTATCATCTCAGAACTTATTCTCAAAAATCTTCATATATTATTTGAAGAAATGTATGTAATCCAAGAGAAAAGGTGCAAGAGAATGCAGCATCTTCTTTAAGAGACAGAAAAACGTACCTGAGCATAGAGTGCATAGCCTTCGGCACACTTTGGAAATTTTTTTATGACATCTTCAAAGCCTTTCATGGCTACTTGCACAGGTAAAGGATTGTTTCCTGTATAAGCTTGGCGATACTATTCAGGAGAGAAGGGAAAAAAAAGAAAAAAAGGAAAAAAATTAAACACCGCCACACATAAAAAAAGGCTCATCAGACCTCTATCCACTTCCCCCAAGAGATGCATGCATCACAACAATTACAAATTCCAGGAAGTGACATGCCTATCATCCTGCCAAGTCTGCTTTTAGGAACCTACCATGCGTTCAAGTCTCTGGTAGAGTGGACTTAGAGAGGAGAGAGCATGAAAAAAGGAAGCTGTAAGGCCTGATAGTTGCCAATAGCCTCCCTCTATTTCAAAAGCCTAGAAATTCCAAGCCTAGAATTCCTCCTTGGTCACACCACACAAAGCTGTCCTCAGAAGATTCCTACATGCAGAGGCATGGTACTAGCTTGAAATAGTTTGTTTCCAATTTCTTGAAGTTGACCGTTTTCCACAACAATCAATTTTGTGATAAATGAGTGAAGATTTGTGCTCCTCTACCACAAAACAGAAAAGATGACCCACTGTTCGAACAACAAGCATTTCAAAATGAAAGCAGCAAACCCTCACTCCAAAGGGAGAAACCTGCATTACTTCCTTACCTTATTGTTAAAAGGTAGAGATGTTTGTTGTTGTTCTACTCTTCAATTAAATTGGAATAAAGTAGAGAAATACAGTATGTTTTCCAGAGCTCTTTAAAAAGAAAAAGCACTCAGATAAACAGCAGCATGTTACCTACCAGAGCAAAACACTTCTGTGCTTGAGCCAAGGCAGAATCGGGTCGCAATCGGATACATTCATCAAAGTCTTCCACAGCCTCTTCGATTTGGTCAAGCAAGATTTTCAGCTAGTCAGAACGAAAGAAAATCCTATTTCTGTACTTAATCTGTGCTTCAGACACTTCAGTGATAATTGAATTAGCAACAGTTACTCATAAGATCTCCAGTTCAGTTTCAGAACTGCCTAGAAACCTACACAACCCATGACTAAAAATCACTGCCATAAACCAACAAACCCACCAGTGAAACTTTGGCTTCCTACACAAAAAGGGAATGTCCATGTGTAAGAGACTGAAAGCACGTGCATTTCAGACTTGCAATTACTGCTTTAGCATTATATCCAGTCTCCAAAACTATGCCATGTTTTCTCAAATTGCTTTGCTTTGCTGTGGGCTATTTGGATGTCAAAGCATTTTGGCTTTCTCAGCTCGCATTTCAACATAATTTTTTTTTCCTGACATTCTCATTCACCCACGAGAGCAGTGCTCACTTCATCGTTCTCTTACTATACTGCGAAGCTACTGTAAAACACTCATTTTCCATCTGCAAAGAACTTTCACTCCCTTCAGTCAACACATATCATCCTTATTTCTGAGCACTAAACAGATCTAATGAATCCACGGTGAGAGGCACTTCATCCATGGAAGTCTTCCTTACAAATACAACTGCATATGGCAGTGCTTCCTTTTTTCTTTCAGCACCTTTTGTGCTGTGGAAGCAGGCCTCTCTAGGCCTAGAAGTTAGCCAAGGACGCCGCAGTGTCACAAGCCAGAGAGGGATGAGATGAACAGAGCAAGTCCAGGCGGCAGTGCCACGCTTGCGGAGTTACCAGGAACACATGGCACACCCGCTGTAAGGAAGCTGCCTTCTGTGCAACTGCTTCTCTGCCACTCCAGGCCCCTCCACAGAGCAGCTTGTCTCTGCTCTAAGTGCACATTAGCCCCAGCACTTTTAAGTCAGAGTTCACACCAGTAGAGGTCTGGACCTCTGTCGCTCTGCACTCTTTCCTTTCCAGTAAACTGCTTCTGCCTGACCTGAACCTCCAAATGAGACTGCGTGTTTATTCCGCAACAGTTCCAAATTAGCTCATGTTTTTCTGCCACAAGCAGTACAAAGTGTCTCCAATGATGTACTGATGTTTATTTTTCTTTTAGCGTATATTGAAATATTCAAGTATTGGGACAAAATCTCTTGTGTTTCTTACTTGTCCTCGATGGTGGTAAACATCTGCATTCTGAGGATCAATATCAGCAGCCATGTTAAAGTCTTGAGTGGACAGCACGGGTTGCTGCTGCTGCATATACATGCTTCCTCGTTTGATCAGAGCGTTAGCTCGGAGCTGCAAAAAAAGTTCCAAGAAGCATTAGACACTCCATCATTCCTCCAGATTTACAGCTTTGTTACAATTACAGTAAACTTTTCACTTGACTAGTTTCTACCACTGACAGATTTAATTCATTCTAAGCAGGAACATATTTCATATTGACACCAAGTGAATCAACTCCCTTGCTTAATTTCAAATCTGTCAGCCTATGCTTCCATCTCAGTGGACTTTCAACCCCCAAAAATCCTTTATAAGACAGGTTCCCCATGCTTACAAATACATCAACACTTTGAAGCAGTTCAATGTGCAAGTACAATTAATGTTTTTCTCTTCTCTAGGAACTGATTTTTCAGATTGGATAAGCCTCCCATTCACTCAACTTCCTCTGTTCTTTAGTTTGCACTACTTAGCACAGCTGTCTCGAAAATCAACAAGCCCTTGAAAAAACAACTTGTCAGGAATAAAAAGACAAAACAGTAAATAAACCAGAAGACTCCCATTAAAGTATCTGAAAACTTGGGAAAAACCTTCTTGAACTATACTGCAAGTTTATCATCTAACTTCTACGTTTTCTCAACCCAAACTACAATCCAGCTGTGACAGATTCTTACCTTCACATTCGCATCTTCCATGCTGATGACCTGATCTAGGTCTGGTTTGGCAGCATTTGCATTGCCAATAAGTAAGTAGAAAGTAGCTCGCAGAAGCAAAGCTTCTGCCATGTATTTTCCCTTTGCTTCAATTTCTTTTGTGCTTTCACTGATAATTTTGTCATAATTCTCTTCATCCATATATTGTTTTGCTCTCAAATAGCCAGAGCTGTAAATGATGTAAGAACAGTTGTATATATACATGCATTCACTGAACACTGCAATTTCAATTCAGGTTTTTCATTAAATCATGACAAATACTAACTTTTGCTACACCCAGTTACAACACCAGCATAATAAGTAAAGTTACAAATATTCCTGGATGGAGCCATCACAGACTGAAAACAACTTAGACAAAGAATAGTCGTAGTATATTGGAAATAAGGAAGAAAATTGTTTTAAAGCTCTTGCACTTAAGCTTCATCTGTCCCTTGGAATTTTTTTTTCACCGTCAGGACAGCAATAATGTCTGCCTTAAAACAAGAGGGCTGGGATGGAATTCCATGCAATTTGACTCCAGAGAGATATAACATCCTTTCAGCCTCAGCTGCTGTAAAGTCATCATTTTCATTAACACAGACCCTTTTCCTAGCTTGTCTTCTCCCTTCCAATCCAAAGACTAACTTGCTCTCTTCCTTGGAAACTTTCCTTCAGTAAAAAACATTCCTTTCTCCAGAAGCACCATTCAGCACTCTGCAGTCCTCCCACCTCTTCAGATTTACTATGATCCTGTAGTAAATATTGAGCATATCTTCCCAATCTCATTGTTCTTCCTCTCTTCGGTGGATCAAAGCCATCCAAAGTTTGGAACTGAACTATCCAGTCAGCTTTCGTAAGAGTTTCGGTTTTAATACTGATCTCATTTCATAGGCTCACTTTATTACTACAGGACTTCCCATGCCAAGTACTGTAAAAACAACAGCAAGTGACACTGAGCAGAACATCAAAATCACCGAAAACTTAATGTCAATACCAAGCAATTCCCAACTGTACTGTACACTCACTTTTCTTTTACTTCGGAAGCTTCTCCCTCCTTATCCTTATCTTCATCTGATTTCTCACCCTTAAGCAAAGGCTGGGAGATTATATCATCTGTGAAAGAACTGAAGTAGGATTTAATGAACTGCGGGGAGGGCATCAGAGGCTCACGATTCTGAAACAGAGAAATGTAACTTAAAGTCACTAGACAGTAAGGTCAGATGGTAAATATGAAAGGGATAAGTAAATGTGATTATAAAAAAATTCACTCATGAAAGAAACAATGTAAGGCTTTCCACTATCTCATTCAATAGTTTGGTATTTTGATTTTGCAGTTTGACATGTAGGGATTGTTTAAACTTCAGATCACAACGCAATACCCGTCACCAGTAGAACTAAAGTGAACATAATTCAAGAGAGGGAGAAGGAGATAATATCTTTCTGGTGTGTGGCTAGAAATGAGGACTCATAGGAGTCCTACTCATAAGTACGACTATCTACTCATAAGTAGGACTATCTACTCATAAGTAGGACTTATCCTACTCATAAGTCCTACTCATAAGACTTTGGGTACATGTACTAAAGCCGTGCACGTAAATTGCTGAAAAATGCAAGCTGGCAGTATGAGCATGAGCCTAAACTCAAGTAGATTCTGACTGGCAATTTGCCCTTTTCTCCGACTTGGCCAAGAGAAGCTGCTGTCTCGTTACAATGAAGACTAATGAGGCAATATCCTAATTCTGCGTGGAGCTTGGCCCAGACAACATGCATTTCACTTGAAGTGCCAGAATTAACACCCCTCAGGTACAAACTCCTTTCTACAGATGCAAAATATTTCTTGCTCCAAACAACCACTGCACAAAAGAATTACAATTCAATCTCTCCGGCAAGGAAAGTCTGAATGCGCTCTTCTGACTTTCTCTATTAAGTTCTATCATAATGCTGCCTTCCTGAAGCACATCTATTTTATGATGCTACCACCACCACACTAATAGCACACTTCATTTTTTGTTACCTTGACACCATGCACTTATGTGAGTTTCGATAGGAAAGAAATTCAGGATCTCAAAACCTACATGGATTTCAGTACTTCAAACACTGTCACAAAAACCAAGCAAGAATGTTTTAATAACGAGTGAGAATGTTTTAATACCTGTCCCAACTTTTCTGTAAACCTACCGCCACTTAAAACCACTGCTCCTGGCTACCCCTACCTATAGTTCCATAGTTCTCTTTTCTGCAGTTTCCAAACATTAATGCAAAGACATCTGAGTGCCCAAACAGAAAAGTGCAAGTATGAGCATCTATTTACAGAAATGGAACAGAAACAGCCCGCAACTGACTGTCACAAGTAATCTGTGGTAGTTAGGAGATGAAGGTCTACTTTTCAACACAGAATTGGGAAGTCTGACCACTAGCAAAAAGATGTGACTTCACACTGCATCATTTTTTTCTTAAGCAATGCTTTTTTTTTACAAAAAAAAAAAAAAAAAAACCACAAACCCTACCTTAAAACGGTATTATTTTTCCACTTTCTAAAACACAGGACTTCTGCTGTCAACTTAATCTTTCCTACGTGAAATTTCTGTTTCTAAAACCAAGAATAACCTGAGGGAAAGAGTCCTCGATCATCATTCTTCCCATTTTAAGCTATTCATTACATTTGGAACCCACGTTTTTACATATTCTCAATTATTGTTTACAAACCTTCCTACTGCAACACACGTACCTAACTCAACCACCTGACACGCAACCGAACATTTGGCTACTGCTGTTCCAACACATCCTGTTTCCGTTATGTTGCAAGTCCAGAAGAGCCCAATGTAGGGCAGCACAGCACTTCGGGTGTCTCCTGAACGTCATAATAAATTTGATTATTAGAGGGAAACAATTGTTCGAAACAGACCTCTACTCCTGCTGAGGTTTCAAAAACTTTGGACAGGTCCCAAAGGAAAACAACATCAGTACAATACTGGCTTCGTGCAAAATCGTTCATGTCGAGTCCTACATTTCAGCAGATGAAGACAGCAACTTGCTTACAACAACTGACAGAATGCCAACCATCAACATTTCAACAACCAGTCAAGTGAAATCAGGGTTTGTCTGCAGTACCACAAGTCCTACCTTGTATTTCTCTTTGGCCTTCTCTTTTCCAAGGAGTTTAAGAACTTTATCAGCTAATAACATACTTTGCTGGTTTTGAAAGGCTTCTAAAATGCAGACTGCAGTGACATCTAGGAAGCAACACACAAAAGTGAGAGTAAAGACAAATTCTGATAGTCATTGGAGTACACTCAAATATGCCACTATTACAATGAGCCACCATCAAACTAATAAACGTCCTCTTTAAGGGTAAAAGCCTCTGTTTCCAGTTTGCTGTATTTACCATGTTTTCCAAGATACAAATCTGTATCCAAAATTATCTCATTGCAGTACAAGGACTTCATGACAGTGAAAGAAAGAAATTACATTTATCTTCATGTTTTTATTTAGAGACAACCACACTTAGATGAACAGTGCAAACATACACCTCCAGCAGGGGCTTTCAACATCTTGAAACTTTGGGGATAGTTAAGTATGTTCCTATTATGTTCGCATTAAAAGTGTTAACACAGCATCTCTTCTGGGACTGGTCCTAATTTTCTACTTTTAAAATTCACGTTCAGTCCAATCACATCTTGCCTCTTCCTCAGTTTAAGAAATCTTCTCATATTATATCTGAAATTTTCTGGTCACCTTCATGAATTTGGAAGGGAGCAAGCTTACGAGAAATAGCTTGCTGGCCTATATGAAGTGCTAAGCCATATCATATATCACTTTCATTCACACACAGAGCCTCTGCAAATGTTAACCCACTGCTGCCTGAATTATGCTTTCCAGTGTAAAATGTGATCTTACATTATCATTACTGCTCTGGATCATCTAGTTAATGTAATCCTACCACTGATTTTTCCTATTTAAATTTCACTTAAACATCAGTAAAGATGCACAGAGTTTGGACTTGAAATTCAAACAGTGTATGGTTTGAATGCACTTGAAAAGTAAGTGTCTGACCCTGGAGTTCACGTTTAGTTTCTGTAATCCTACACTGCTATATGCCACCATTCATACGGAAACTCCACACTTCTCTGGCATAGTCAAGAAGCACATTGGAGTCCCCGGGAAAACAGGCTACACCCAGAAAGACCGTGAGAGACAGCAGCAGTAATACCATGCTACACGATCTTAGCAGACACGCTTCACCCAAAGCGGGCAGCTGTCAACTAGTGCCCGGGCTTCGGTAAGGCAGCAGCGTCTTCCCAAATACATACTGCCAGGGATCATAGGAAGAGGTTTTTGCTGGTGGTGGTGGTGGCTTTGTTTTGGGTTTGTTTGATTTCACTTTCCTCCACTACATGGACACGTCCTACTTCCTGGGATTTTACTGGCCATACATAGTTGGCAGGTAAAAGCAGGATTGTATTAGAAAGCCAGTGTAGTTCAGAAAAAGCAAGTAGTTTTCACATCTGAAAAAACTGTGAGCTAAAAACCAAACACAAATCAAGGTTGAAAATAATTGCTGCAAATATTACTGCTACTAACATTAAAAAGGAGTTACATTTAAAAGCTATCCTACTATGGCAGGGACACTTGATCTTTCTTGGGGCTTTTATCATCTGTCAGTTTGTGCAACTACATAAGGTTTAGATTTTATTATAGCACTCTGAAGTGCAGCTGTTATTCAATTAGTGATTGCAAAGGACTACACTAAACAACCTAAGTAGTCCTTTTCTAGTCATTGGTCTTACAGGGCAGAAAGGCACTCTGCCAGCACTTAAACAGATAAAAAACATTTCCACATCTTATTTCCTTTCTAATTTAGCAGACCTAATTCTTAGCTGTTACACATAATGAAAGTAATTTAACAGCTATATTTGCCAGTCAGCATACTGCCTTTATTTTCTGTCCTTCTTTGATAACGAGCACAGCTGAAAATTTCATTTGCCTTTTAACCTTACATCAGCAGGAACGATTTCACCTGATGAAATTTAAATAGCCCCTTTCAAGAAGGGTCCCTTAGTTCAAAAGTGTCCTCAGACAACACACCTGACCTGTAGTTCTCCTTAATTTCATGGCTTCTCAGTCTCATCTTCCTGATAGTTCAAAATGTATTGTTAGGAATAGTAATTGGAAGGATTTGACACAGTAGTTTCTGCCAAATACACAGTATTAACATTAAAAAAAGGTTAAATCTGTTCCAATTTTCCTAACAGTTATACATCAGAACGAAATGCTAGTGAAGCTGTTTTCCCTTTAACATCTGCCAAATACGTTTAAATGACTGTAATACGCTTGTTTCTGACCGTGTGTCTCCACCTGCAAAAAGACCTTGGTTTTTGTAGTATTACCATTTCTCTAAAACAAACAGGTAAGAAAATTTCTTTACTCTATGGAAGTAGAATGATTGTTGTCTAGGTTATCCACTCAGCATGTCAGATTAATTCTATCCTAAAATGTACAGAGTTTCCTGGGAAAAAATGCCTTGAGTGGCTACAGTAACATCAATTTCACAGCAGTTATTTCATATGTAAGCAGATGACAGCTTGAAAAACAGGAAAAGGTTTCTTCTTACAAGAGAAGAAAATGTATTTGCAGTAGCTATGAATGGTTTTAAATAAATAATTCTCTATTACTGTAGTTACAGAAGTAAAACCAAAACAATCCCAGAAGTTATTATCTCCAAAGTGCCTGAGCTAATTCTACTTTTAAGTATACACATCAAGAGACACTCACCTTCTAAACATTCCTTCTTATTGTCTAGCTTCTCATGAGCCTTTGCACGTCTGAAGAGAGCTTTTACATATTTGGGATTAAGCTCAACAGCCTTTGTGCAGTCTTGTGCCACTTCTGTCCACTTTTGCTGTGGGTAGAAAACGACACAATGAGAGGCACCTTACTCAGCTGCATTATATTAGCTGTCCACTACCAACTCCAGGGTCATGCCCACCTAACAGTAGCTGCAGTTCCCAGGGCTCTGGTTCTACCTGCTTCCTTCTATTTCTGCAAGTTTCTGAGTAAGAAACTGCCAGGCACCACTGGAAGCCACCTGCACCAGAAGAGCCACAAAACAAAAGGAATTCCTACAGAAAAATGAAACCAGACAGTTGTACAAAGCGTAAGGGAGAAGATAATGAGTTGATGTGAAGATGCTGGCAGGAGGTAACACTGGGACTGAAAGACTGGTACAAAACAAATAGAAGAGAGAAAAAAATGAAAACCAACACACACATTTAAAGAAAGTGCTAAAACACTTTTTTTTTTTAAATTTGTTATTTCAATTTACTGCACTGTGTTACTACACAGGGACGATAAATGAATACGTAGGAGCAGAGCTGGTCAAGGGTATTGAGAACTAAAAATCTTTTATCTGCAAAACTGATTATCAAACCAGGCTTTTCTAATAACTGAAAATGAGGAATCACATACATCTGGGATTCATTGTGGCATGAATTAGTGTTATAAGCAGCATTTGATTAGACAAGAATGGTTACATCTCTAACTTTCAAGACTAGATTTCTCTAGTCAGAGTCTCTCACTTGATACTTCTGGCTGTACAAAGCCAATTTTTCCACTCCTTTATACAGCTCACCAACTTGATGTCACAAGCAAATCTATTGCTACCATAATAAACAACACTGGTTGACTTCTAAAACTAGCGTCAAGTATACTCAGCTACCAAGTAAATGTTACTTCCACACATGCAAAATTTAGGTCCTGGGCTTTAGCAGGATTTCTGTAATTTTTTTTTGCTTAATTTTTGAAGTATCATCCTTCCAAAATATTTGGCCGTTCACCTAATGGTTAAAGGAAGTCTGGCAGAGAGAAGCAAAATTAAGTTATATACAAGGAAACTGTTCCAGATGGTAAGAAATTAAAACCTTCTCTTACAGGAAAGGGACATATAAGAACTACATACGATAGAGTTGAGAATAGTTAACAAAATAATTTTATTTATATGTGGAAAAGTACAAAGAGCTAGTGAAAAACAGCTGCAAGCAATGGCATCTTGTTGTGAAGCAGCAGATATCACCACTTGGGATCTTTCAGGGGACAAAAGTGACATAATACACAATTTATAATGCAATTTTTTAGGATAAACACGTTATGATCTTTAATTTCTTACCAGCTGTTCATAGGCAGCAGCTCTATTTTGATAGAAGGTAGAAAGATCAACGTTTTTCTCGGGAGGGCACAGGCTGATAGCCTCAGTGTAACACTGAATAGCTTGCTCATATTTTCCTGCTTTAAAATACTTGTTTCCTTTGTTCTTGGCTGCTTGGGCTCTATCAAGAGGGCTCTGAAAAAGAAAGCGATAGGTCAGTTCAAATAAGAAAAGCATCACCGCACACAAGCTACGCACTTAAGGGCTGATCTTCAAAGATATAGAATGGATCTGAATGGTGAACTCTAGGCCTAGACTTCTGAAAAATCTCCCTCCTTCCATTTCCTGGAAAAACACAACACTTTTTTTTTTTGCAAGTACATCAGATATGAGACAAACGTTTCAAAAGATTCACTACAACGGTACGAAACAATGCAGTGATTTCTCTTTGGAAAGCTAAACAGGTTTTAATCTTATGTGGAAGGTGACCAGAATAACCAATGAGGTAAGTTATTTCTCCAAAGACTAAACATGTGAAGACAACAAAGCCCTCAAAGCAATTCAAATAGAAAAAGTTTCCTACTGAAATACATAAAGCCTATAAGACCAGAGCTGACTCAGCAGACTATGAATTAAATATGGAAAACACTTTGTGGAAAGACCTACTGGACAAGACAAAACCCGTCGGGAAAACGAAGCTGGTTTGCCTTCCGTAGACTAGAGAAGTTAACTAACTTCAGATAACTCCTTCACACCTTCACAGAACCCTCCTCATCCAACCGCTGTTACAGAGTGCCGGACCATCACAGTCTGCCGTTCCTAGCAGAGGATGGAACACTTTGCTGACTGGCCTGTGACCCTGCTAAGTGAATCTTTACATTCTGCACTGCCTGTTGACTATCTGCGTTCCTGCAGAAACCCGTGTTGCCACCTGTAACCCCGAGATTTACAGATCAGTTATCAAATGTTGCGGTTTACAAGGAACCAGATGTAAAAAGCCTCTCTTTTAATAAAGGGGCATGACTTACATTCAAGAAACAGAGCTGCAAAAGATGCTAACATTCACCTCTGGACTTCTGCTCCTCTTTCACAGCCTAGCTTCAGGGATCAACATTTTGGGGCAGTTCAGGCTAACCTATTAAGCCGAAATGAACAGAGGTATGAGCACACATGCCATCCTACCACCTCTCTGAGGAGGGAGAGAGTACAACCTACAGGCAGTAATGCCTTAAATGATAGCTGCAGGATTCACCACATCTCACCTGTCGAATCACACGCACTGAGGAGATAACCTAAGATTTGAGGGCAATTGTAAACATTACTTTTTGTTCATCCTTCTGCCTCCTCTCCCTGCCCCATCCACTGCCAGCGTCAAGCTACACCCAAACTGCTCTTAAGACAAACCTCAAAGCATCTTTACATTTCATCAGCCTGTTTCCCTTGATGTCTGCTCATTTCATGCCAGTCTGATAATTTTTAGCATCTAAACAGTTTTTAACACTGATAACTCTAAGGGAACCCAGGAGTTGCTGTACAATCCCTCTTTTTAGGCCTGGTTTCCAATCACGCCATGAGAGAATCAGATAATGGGTGACAGCCTCAAGACCTACACAAAAATGGGCATCCAAATAGAATAGAAATATCCTACAGGCACTCTCCTGAGGAGGCACTTACCAGTGCAACCATATAAGGGAGAAAATTTCTTAAATATCCCTACTGCCAGGAAAGCTCTTCTCTCATGGGTTCATCAATCACTGGGCTTACAAGGAAATCAATCTGCATGATCTCCATTTTTCACAGAACAAGATAATCTTCAGGGCTTTTAGATTTCTCTTCTTTAACGATTTAAGTTCAAATTGATAAAAGATTATTATCTTCACCCCTTTTCATACACTGTGCAACTCTATGGATACACAAACCAGAGTTAGAGTGCAAATATTTTTACTGAGAGCCAAGTAATTGTGCATTTGATAAATTGTTTCTTTAAAACTCAGCCCAAGTTCGAAAAGGTTACATTTACTTCAAGTATGCCCTAAATTTAGCTCCCAATACAACCACCCTTCTAACTAAGGGAAGAGTTACACATAAGCAGCAGACAAACTTAGATGCATGAAAGTCAGCTTCAATTTTTCCTTCTGCACTTCTACAGCAAACAACACTAGAAATGTCTTTGCGAAATAATCTACAAAATCCAGTGCTGTTCCAGTTTGCTTGGTACCAAATAGAAAAACGCAAGATATGGGCCACGTTGTAACATTCAGATCTGTGTTCTCAGTATGGAAATTATTTAAAATGCAGACAGTAATCTACAACTAGATTACTACTACACAATCACTGCCGGTTCCTTTATCCCAGAGATCCATTACCCCGAGGCATGCCTGAGGCTGACCAGTCCGTCTGCTCCATGCTATGCACTTTAACAGCCCTGCACTGCAGGCCCTGCATCTTTAAAGACACATGCTACAGATGAGCTCTGCAATTGCTGCTCCGGTGTCAGGTGTGAGATAGGAATTGTAACTGAAAGGAAGAAATGTGTAGATCTGAGGCTGACAATGGTGCTCTGCTGGTTCTTGAGAAACACAAAGTCTTCGGACAAGTCTAAGTGCATGCAACAGGGACCAAAAACTTTATAGAGTATGGGCATGATGCCACAGGAAAATCAATTAAAATTAACTCTGTTATCAGAGTAAGCTTTAAATAACGGCAGCAGGACCTCAGATCACACAACCAACTATTCAGAAATGAACCATCAAACAGATGCTAAATCCACGGATACACTGCTTCACACATTACATGATGCAAGAAACCTGGAGATAGGGAGTCAAGACTTAGAGCACAAGATGCTATCATAATAAAGTCAGCAGTAATGCCCATGGCAATAAGAAATCAACTCTTTTGTTTGTTTATGCTGCCTAAAACTAGACTCCTAGCTCCTGGATGGTTTACCTCTGCAACATTAGTCACACTATTCTGCTACAGTCCTCAGATTGCACCGCTGAACTGAATGGCCAACATTTTAAATGCAAAGGATGATACAGCTCTGTATCGTCGATAAGCCCATTCTGATATGGCCTTACACGAAAAAATAAAGTTGCTTAGCATCTCATACCCACCGACACTGTATCCCACACAGACTGTATAGAAACTGTGCATTAAAAGTAACAAAATGTTGCATCTATGTCTTGGAGCCCAAATGCTAATAAAACACGATGCCAAGCTTTAAACCCAACTCTTTTTCTAAATAATGATCCTGATGAGATTTCTCAGCAATCATGACACACTTTTACCATAGAAAACATAGCAGAAAATAGTGGATTAATTTACAGCTTTGGTATATAACTGGTCAATTTACGGAACAAAACAAAAATACAGATTTTATTTTAATTTTGTGACTTTTTAAAGAATATTCATAACCACTTTTTTCAAAAAAGTTTAATAATTTCTGTATCAGTTACATATTCAACTTAACTAACTGCAGTATAACCTGATGAAGCCAAAAACTCCAAAAAGCTAAATCTCATTAGTCTCTTACTTTGCTTTGGCATGGTTTTTTGTGGGTTTTTGGTTTGTTTTTTTTTTTAAAGATATTGAAGAACTCATGTCACATTATATGCTGTAACACCTTTTCATAATAGCACAAATAAGAAAACAGAAATTAATTCTCAACATAAGATCAGTTTTTGAAAGAGTTTGTCAAGCATTAGATTTAACCCTGATGAAATTTTTAAGCTGCTGCTTCTCAGTCCTCCAGTCCTTCTCAATTGCTACATTACAGATGCACACAAACACAAAACTGATTACGCAAGCAAACTTCATGTACCTCATACACAAGTAATCAAAAAACCTCACACCTTCTTCTACCATTTTCTTGCAAATGTAATAATTCTAGGCATTATTTTCCAATTTGACTGCTTCTCCTCACCTGATCCACTGCCATTCTATGTGGTCCCCTGGTCACTTTTTGTCCCTAAGGTGAAGATCCACATAAAGGAAGAAAAGATCTCACAGTTTTTCGTCTTCTGGTCAAACAATCTATGGTCAAAGAATCTATGCAACAAGCAAACGAGCTCAATAAAATGAATGGAAGTTCATAATCAATTACAAGGCAGGATAAACAATTAGCTCAGAAGTCACCTGCAGTTACATAAAAACCAACATCTCGGTACTTAGGACCACTTTCAGCAACTCTTCACTAACAAGTCTTAAAAGGACACTTGTGTATTTGAGCAGCACTCAGTTTCCTAGGTAACTAAACAAGCAGATTGCTAACTGTCTGAAGACTAGACAGCACTGACAAAAACTTCTTAACTGTTACTCTCACCTCGGTAAATGTGCTTTCCTCACAAAGCGTTCGGAAACTGTATGCAAACAACAGCAACTGAACGGCAACAAAACTGCCAACTGCGAGAATAATGAAGCTCATAACCCCCAGCAATGCCAATATGGTTAAACTGGCAGTTCAGAACTTTACATATTTGAGAGAGATTGTTTTTTAAAGCAGAACAACAAATTTGCTTCCAGCCAATGACGACAGTGATTCACAACAGAAGCACACGCAGAATTTCAGCGTTTTCTTTTGGTTGAAAAGGATTTGCATGAGCCCTTGCCAGACAGATGACATGGAGGGGGACTACTGTTTCAGCCGCCTTAATTCATCAACTTGGGCCCTGGTCTAGACTTCTCATCAAGAGGAAGAAAGAAGTCTAGAAGATCAGGTACCAAAAAAAGAACTGTTGTTTTCTGAATACCTGCTGTTGTTGAATACCTATTTTTCATCTTTTGTTTTTTAAACTAACTTTCATCTCAAGTCTTATTTCCAATCTATACTGAAAGGCATTAACTGAGTATAAATGTTTTTAACATTCTCCTCAGCACTAAAACCACTATGAGAAAAAGTATGCCCACATGAGCTTAAGATGTGATTTCAGAGGGCAAGCAAGGACGTATTACAGTTAGATTTAATTAAGCTCAAGTTTACAGTACGATTTGTCAACGTTCTCCATCAGTCACCTTCCTCTTAAATGAGTTTGCCATTCACACCTACCACCAATAAGTGAGTTGCACCAGCTGACAAAAGCCTAAAAATTGTTCTACGGCTATTACACACACGTTGAAGCTTTTTCTACACCTGTGCACTACAGCTGACACGTAACATAGAAGACTCACAGTAGATCAATCATGAGATTTATTAGGGAACAGGTGCACAGTACAACAGAAACCACTTTTTACATCCTCAGAGTAAGTATCAACATAAGTGTATCTAGACAAAGAGGTTTAATTTGTTCATATACTGATCTAAAGTCACAGCAGTGAGATGGGCAACACTCAGCAACTGCTATTAAAATAGACACTGGAAAGCCGCCATACTAGTTGGCTGTTGATCCTGATACGTGGCACACAAGCCAAGGAGTCTGGCCACGTTCACCCACCACTGCACTCCAGGACCATATCCAGCTCAGAGGAAAACGTGCAAAGGCAGTGAACTGCTGTGGACCCAAACAGCTTTGTCTGCAACACACAACGCCACACAGCTGACTAAACAATCCAAGAATCTCTGTTGGATGCTTCCTCACACACTGAAAACATGGGGTTAGCACAGGAATTTGCTGAAAGAGTTAAGGGGTGAGACTTGGACTGTCACAGACTTGCAAAAGGAAGTTATTTCAACTTCAGGAGGAAAAAATACTGAAGCCACCAACACATTACCTTACTGACTAACCAGTGATCGCTCCTGTTAGAAAAGGAGAGTATAAACTCGCAAAGAAGTTATCATGGAATAAGTGAAAACATAAGAATCAACTGGGTACCAATTAATGCAACAAATGCAAAGCAGTTTACTTCTCCAACGTGTTTAAGTTCTGCAACATTCACTACAAACTAAGAGAGCATGGAAGAAGTAACTGCTGTTATTAACTAAAACACATTCCATCTAAATTATAAGAAACAATGAGAATTTCTCTAATTAACAGATGTAATTCGACTTCCTGGCCTTTGAGTCATCCATAGGTGCAGTTTTATCATCAGCACTGAACTGGTCCAAGAATACCAGTTCACTGTACTGTTGAGGAGCTGTGCTTACAGAATAAGGAATCTCAGAAGTAGTTCAGCTTTTCCCAATATAGCACCTATGCTAAGGGCTTCTGCCAGCACGTCAGTCACAGATCACACACTTGGCCAGTGTATCTATGCCAGGAGAATCCTCCAGTGCAGACACAGCCTGGGGAAAAAATGCGAGGCCTCCACAGCAGGCAAAAGAAAAGCTTGAACTGCATGCAAAATAGTAAGAAGTCTGAATAAAGAATAATGAAGACTTTAGATCTGAGATATTTTCAAAGAACAAAAAAAATTCAAGGTCATGTCTTCAGAAACAGTGAACAGAGTACCAAATGGATACAAAAGCTGATTTAATAAAATGCACAGAAAAGTCTGAGTCCTAAGTTACAATTATGAGTAAAAGAACAGTTACCCGACACACGCTCACAGCTGTTGGCAGCCTATTCACTACTGACCTATGTGTTTTCTAAAAGACTTCTCTCTTGTGTTTAAACTGACATGAACTTCTGGCTCTTATTTACTGTGCAGATTTGTACTTGAAATCTGAGTTTAAAAAAATACCTTTTACCTTTGTAAAAAAGTACATTAGAAAGGTGGACCAATACAATACAGCTAGTTAAGAAGTAAAGCATCTGCAATGACTGTATTTTCAATAATATCCATCACTAATAAAATACATGTGAATATACAAAATCTACATAACATCAACTCTATGGATCCGAGGAACACGAAGACAATCCTACACACACACATAAAGTAGTCAAGGGAACCTGCAGCCACATTAATTTTCCTGCTGCAACCATATTTTGACCAGCTGGATGATTGCCTCATGTAATCAGGAAAATCTGATACCATCTTCTGTAGTTTTCCTAAGTAACATCCCTCATTTCTTTACAGTAAGCAATGGCACTTTTCAAGTAACTCTGGACCATACCACTCAGCCATATACTTATTCTCAGGTGCATAGAGTCTTCCAGTAATTTAATTTGAGGAGCAACCTAAAAGAGCTAAACATACAATATTATAAACCAAGTGCTATATAAGTGTTTTAAATGTTTAAAGTGCTTGCTTCAAGTACAACTACAGTATGACTACAAACCACTCAATGGTACATTCTGCAACCCAGAAACACAATCAAGAAATCCAGAGTTAACATGCTAACAGCAAAGTCACTGCAGCTACAGAAAGGTCACGAGTAGCCTGCAAACCAGAGCTCACATGAAGCAAGCACACTGCCATAAACACGCCAGATGCTGTTTGCAGCCAAAAGCCAAAGCTACCACAGTAAATAAAGGCTGAATTTGTCCTCTGTACACTACTTGCTCAGCACTGTTGCCCACGAACCAACAAATCACTGCATTCAAGTAACTGCCTTCAGGTCCAGCATCGGTTTTACAGCTCACTACACTCCCAGGAATGCCTGAGTGTACCCATGATTCACTAGCTGTGGGAGCTGCCACCCTCCTCACCACTCCCATGTGCTCCTGCTGCTGCCGGCCCGTGTAGCACTAATCTTCATCACTGAAACGATCAAGGTTAAAACTGACCTTTCCCAGTCTCCCAAAGTTGTATTTTTTTCCTCTCATGATCATTTCAGACAGGAAGTTTAAACCGTGGTCAGACAGTTCAGAGCATTTCAGGTGGTATACAAGAACGGGAGAAGAAAACACAGGAATATCGTAATGGGATTTTCTTGTCAAAGCAAATCAGTTCACCAAGTCCACCACTTTAAACATGCTTGTCAATTGTAACCTCACCTCAGTAATACAACATGACCGTCATGACACACCTGTGACTGCGGATGAGCAAAAAGCCCATCTTAGAGGCATTTTTTTAACATATAGAACACTGGAACAGGCTGCCCAGAGAGGTTGTGGAGTCGTCTCCTTCTCTGGAGATGTTCAAAACCTGCCTGGACGCATTCTTCTGTGATCTGATCTAGGTGGTCCTGCTCAGGCAGGGGGATTGGACTAGATGATCCTTTAAGGTCCCTTCCAATCCCTAACATTCTGTGACTCTGTGATATACAAGAGAAACATGGATCTGATCTGGACCCTAATTTTCCATGTTGTTCTTCAATTTTTGCACAGGCTGTTTTATCTGAAAATTCTCAGAACAGTAATTTACAATAGGATAAATGTAAGCTGTGAAAGCAGATTATTTAAGCAAACTCTGTCACTTGAACTGTATTGGCTTTTGTATTTTCACGGAAAATATTTTCACTTTTCATTGTGCTTTCTTTCCGCACTGCTGTATCCAGCATCTCAGACTAATACACAGCAGGCCACACGTTTCCTTTTCGAAATACTGTTCCTGGAAGCAACTTACTCCCAGCTGTTCCACGCGTCGGAAGCAGGAGCACCTCCACCCGCCAGCCGCCTGCTGCCAGACCCGCGCTCACCGGCTAACTTGCACGCTTCATGGCAAGACACGCTCAACAACGCGCCGTTCCAAGAAGCAGCACCACCGCTGGAACAAGCACACGCGCCCTGGCCAAAGCAGCACCGCCCACCGCGGTAAGGCGAGGGAAAGCCGGGAACGGCGAAAGTCTCTGGGGCCGGGACTCTGACAACCGCTTTTCGGGCCCTGCCCCCGCAGACCGGGCACCCCCCCCGCCCCGAACACCCGCGCCCCAGCCCCGCCGCGGCTCGAGCCCCCCCAGCTCAGGCGCCGACACCCCGCGCCCGGCGGGGCCAAGCGCCGCTTCTCCCCCCTCCCCTCACGCAGCGGCGGGGGGCTCACGGCCGCGCGCGCGCGGGGCGGGAGGGGTCCGCGCCACCCGCCGGCGGCGCGCGCTCACCGTCTCCTCGTGGCCGGGCCCATCAGGCTGCCCGGCGCCGCCGCCGCCGCAGGGCCCGGGGCTCGCCCGCCCCTCGGGGGTCTTCCGCTCGCTCGCGCCCTTGCCGCCGCGGCGGGCCGCCCGCCGCCCCCACAGGTAGAGCGCGCCGGCGCCCAGCAGAATCGGCGCCCCCAGCACCAAAGCCAGCTGCCAGCGGGACAGCCCCGTGCCGGTGCCACCGCCCGCCGCCTCCACGGGCTTCGAGGCGGCCATGATGCGCTCACACCGCCGCCCGGGGGAAGGGAGGGACGGGGTCACCGGACACCCGCGGCACGCCGGGAGGGCACGGCTGGAAGCACTTCCGGACCGGCCCCGCCGCCTGCCGGCGGGATGGCGCCCCCTGCTGGCGCGGCGGTGTAGCCGCAGCAACCGCGCCCCTGCTCCCGGGGCCCCCGCGGGAGGGTGCCCCGCGGAGGCGGCGCGTTTAAGTCAGTTTTTAGCCCTAAAAAGTCTGAGCGCGGGTCCGGATTAATTTTGTACAGAAGCAGTTTCCGGACTGCCAGCCGGCAGGGCTGATGCGAAGTTTCCAGGACTTTGTACTGGAACGTTTTGAAGCAAAATTATCGTTGTTCTAAATGCCATTTTCCTTTTTTTTTTTTTTTTTTTAATTTATTAATTGAATCTGTCATTAAAATAACTTAATATGCACTGCTGGAATTGTATATATGCTGATATACATATACATTATATATATGTATCTGTGCCTACTTAGCATCCTTACCTGTAGGCAGAGGAAGCTTATATTTCTGTCTCCACTTTTTTCCCGGGAGCACTTGGCTGAGGATGAAGAGGAGTCATCTTTGTTACTTTTTTATACTCAGGTAACACTAGTCATCTCGTACCTGGAAGTTTCGTTGTAGGTGCGAGGGAAAGGGAAGGAATATGTGTCAAGACGCATATTGCACTGAATAAGAAAAGGACGGAAAATAAAAACCTCAGGAGACCAACTAAAATTTGCCCTGTTGGACTACGAGTCGATATATCTTGGAGACTGGTAGTAAACAGCTTGAACTGCATCTCCTTTAATTTATGGATTATTGCTATTTATGTTGTGTGTTCTGCCAAAGCTGTGGGACAGCCTGTCTCCCACTTCTTCCTGCCACCTACCTCAGCACAGCAGAAGCATTTCCTACCCCACGACAGGCTGCAGTTCTGGCTCACACATCAGAAAAGAAGAGGCTTGGACCATAAAACAGCAGATATGTATCAACAGGCCAATAGCTTCCTACTGGGGCAGCCTAAATTCCACCCATGTGATGCTTCCTGTGAGCCAGCACAGGTCTTCAGGTGCCTGTACAGATTGGTAGTCTCCAGGAGGTAAGTCAAATTTAGGCTGTCAGAATAGGGCCAGGGGTGTTCTTCCCCACCTGAAGAATCAGCCTACACATCCTATTTATTGCTTCAAGTGCCTTTTCACTGTACTGTTTTGCTCCTGCCAAGAAACCCGCCTGTTGCAGTTTTGGTTGTGTCTCCAAGCTCTGATTCACAACATCTGAGATATGCCGTCTGCACGCCCGTGTACTCCAGGTTCTTTTGCTAATCGCAGTCTTGTCTTCCCTGGACAAGGGATCTGGCACATGGGCATCCACAACCAATTGGTTCTTTCACCCCTATTATTCAGAATGAAGAGGCCTACATCAGAGTATTGTGCTTAAACCTCACACCCACATGAACGAAACCAGAGTTTTGTTACTACATCTGTGCTGCTAAATAGACTGAGGACACAGAGCAAGGTTTAATGCTGGACAGCTGATTCACTAGAACGCTAAATTGCCAGCAAGCTTTTGGCGTAGTTCTGGCCAAGGCCAACTAGTGTCTCCACAGCAATGCCTAGGCACCAGGAGAACCTCTAGCTGGCACCAGGAGAACCTCTAGCTGGCACCAGGAAAAGCTCTGGCTGCCACGCACACACAACAAAGACTGCTTCCAATAGAAAGTGAGACTTGGGTCTCTTCCTCCTGTTCCAACTCTATCCCAGCAGCTCTACAGCCTCAAAGCATGTAACACACCTTCCACTTTCATATTACACAAACATCAGTTTTATGGGCCACAACAGTTTTCCTGTTATATCAGATATTTTGACGTAAAAAAAAGACATAAAAAATGCGACGAAGTATTACAGCCACAGTGCATTACACACAGCCTTTAGGAGACCATCAGCACAAGCGCCATGAAGACCAGGCTGGGCACTTGGTCTCAGAGCCAGAAAACAGTCCCCAGTGCTGTTCCGTTTCGTGGTATGGACAGGGCCTATATGGCAGACACCCAGAGCTAGTGAGGAGGAATCAGACCCATTTTCACTCTGTGTGCTTTCCAGTGAGGCAGGGTCTCCCATAACCCTGATACAGCAGGTGAAATGACTCTGGTGTAAAGCAGCGGGTGCAAGTTCAAGCTGGCTGTCATAACCCAAGAATGAACAAGCAGTTTCTTCAGGGGAAGCTTTCTTCTACTCAGATAGATCATGTTTCCTGAATGGGGAAGAGCAAGACAACAATGGGGAAGGGAGAGTAGAGACAACAGAAGTCAGGAGGGAGGGCAGCATGGGAAGAGCGGGCCATTTGTCCTCCCTCCCGCAGAGCCAGTCGGGACTCTGCAAGCAGCGGTGCCAGCTTCTGACCACCGTCAATACGTCAATTCTGCTTCTCAAAATCACAAGCCTACTTTGGGTTCGTGTACACACCTCCCAGGCATGTAACTGTGGGCAGTTCTCCATCGGTATTGACAGCTGGTGCACTCAACAGCAACACACAATGAGGAGACAACAAATTTCCCTTCCCACCAGCCCCCTGTGGCAGTGTCATATTGGACATCGCTGTAATGGAAAGGTTAAAAGAAACCTTGTTGAAAAGAGATGAGAAAGGATTGACTTTATGTTTAGACAGTGCCTAGGGCTGCGGTGGGATGGGTTGTGGGGGATGGAGTGCAGAAAGAGCGGTTGAAGCCGCATCTCGTCTTGTTGGCGGAAGAGTGTGAGGCTGTTAGGTTGGTGGTGGCATTTGACCTTGCTTTTTCTTGTCTGGTTGGGAGACACCCCCCCAAGTTTGAAGGATCTGTACATGGAATATGAAGAGGATGATGATATTTCCTTTGCAAAATGGATGAGCAGTTTCTGGGGCCACAACTTGATCGATGAGAATGAGAAAGAGGGTAGAGGCCACAAGAAACGTCAGACACGACTCTTTAGCGAAAGGAGAGCCTCCCTCCCGGTAAGAGCTGTGTGCGGTTTTCTCTCTGCGTGCGATTTATGTATAAATTTAAGAGACATTCCCAGGGGCATAGCCCCAGAGATCAGTGAGGATGAGTATGGTACACCTCGCTGAGTAAGCTCAGTGCCTACTGTCAGCAGCTAGGTTGCTTTTTGAACTTAGCTGCTTGCCGGAGTCAGGCCTCCTGCACCTTTGGCATACAAGAAAACTGGAAGGTTCCAGGGCAAGCAATGATAGGACCAGAAATGAAAGGAGAATGGTACAATAACTGCCTAACTATGTCTTTCTGTGTTGTTCTGTCTGCTAGCCATGACCCGGCAGAGATCAAAACATTTCAGAAACTGGCACACAAACACTGGCTTCAATGAGTCAGTTCTCATGTCTAAAACTAAATAAGCCTGTATGTATTCACAGGATTTCAACCTAATTCTGCAACTACACCGTCTCCGGGAAGTTGTACGTGTTAATACCTGGGATTTAGCTGTTTGCAGGTGTAACTTCTAATTTAAGATAGAGGATACGGTCCCTCCTTGTTTAAAACATCTGACTCTGAAAATAAGGATGCAACATATAATGTTATACTGTGAAGTCGGATTTTAAGGGAGAAGCATGTTCTTTATTAAACCTACAAAATAGTTGGCAAAGGGGCAGGGCTCACACGCAGAGGCAGTTTTTTAAGGTAGCTCACAACTGTCTAACTGGTTATCAAAATGAAGTTAAACTGAAAGCAGCTGTTCTCAGTCTGCTCTTTACTCGAAGGCTGTTGCTTTTATTTCAGCCCTAAAAAAATGTGTAGGTGGTCCAAACCTGTCTCTTTTTTTTCCCACTACATCAGTTGGCCTACCAAAGATATTATGTTTCCTTACAAACCATGTTTCACTTATATCCTTAGATCATTATGGCAGCAACAAAGCAAATGCTATTCAACCAGGGAGAAACAGCTAATCTTTTCCAGACTGTTTTTTTCTGCCGTGCTGTATTTTCACCTTGCAAGATCTCCTCCACTAGAGCTGCTATGTTCTAAGCTGTGGGAATTTTTGTTTTCAAAAAATTTGACTAAGAAAACCAAAACTGACCAAAACCACCTCACCCCTCTGAATTCTTGGAGGGGTTGGAGACTTACCCTTCATTCATTAATTTTGAACCGATCAGCCACGTTTGTTATTTACGGTTATATTTCACCCTAGTCACAGATTGCAAGACAGACTCTGAGCTACAGCTGTGCTGATGAATTCCATCAGAATGCCTGAAAACAGAATGTTTATTAATATTTTTTTTTAATTAATTTGACTGTGTTTCGATTTTTGTCCTTCAGAGGTCTACATATATGTGGTTTCTTCAGGCTCCAATACAGACCGAAGTGTAAGAATGTCCTTTAAATCTCTGTCTATTCAGCAAGCTGCTGAACACGTTTGTGTATATTTGTGTGCGTATTTGTGACATTTCGTTTGAAGTATGTACTTAATTCAGTTTGTTCAAAACCAATTTAAATACTTAGCTAATATCTACTCACATACTTCACTGTAGCTGCATCCCTGAATCAACACCTAGAACTTGGATTTAGTTAGCTGACAGAGAAGACTGTGACTTTTGACATTATTGTTCAATCAGCTAAAGTTATCCTGTACACTTCATTATGTCAGGCTTTACATTAATGCTCCACACAAATTTGTCTTGCTCTAGCAAGAGATATAAATTGCAACTGCTTTATTTCTCAAGGACGGAAATTGACTGGAGGAATGAGATGGGAAGACTTTTTTGGAGATTTTATGATTTGGCAATAAATCTTGAGAGGAAACTTTCTTATTTGGAAATCTCTGACTAGTTGATAGTGAAGAGCACTAAAACATGTTGTCTTAAACCAAATCTGGAATCTAAACAAATGGGCACTAATAATTCCTTAGAAATGCTTTCAGAAAGGGCATCTCTTTGTTGAGAGCAACAACTTACTATTGCACCTGGATGTGTGTTTTTTACACAGTTCTTATAAATGATAACTACTGTAAGATTATTACAAATAACTACTGTAGGATTCACAACAGTTATCAGTGTTAGTTAAATACTGTCTTCATTTTATCATAACAGTGCTATTAATCAGGAGGATTAATGACTGAGATCAGACTGCATCTCTTCTGTAAGTTAATACCTCCACAGCACATCACAGTGTTCCCTTTCTTCTGTGTCAACATTGTAAACAGAGATAATACTGCTGTCCTGGTGAAAATCAAGTCAGCGGGTTCTGACTGGCACAGCTGTTGGCAAAAGCTTCTCATGCAGATACAAGAGTACTGCCAAAACAGCGCTGCCAGCACACTTTGCCTCATAGCCAGAGCTGGTATACGGTGCATCAGCAGTAGTGCAGTCCTGCCCACATGAACTGCATCTATATCAGGAGGGTTTTGGTATTACATAGCAAAACACTAGCAGTGTAGCACAAAAGGTGGTTTTGTGTAACACTGGAAATCGCTTTCAGCTCCAAATTGGTATGTTGGTCTTTGTAGTTTTTCCTGTGCTGTAGAAAGACATTCAAGCCACTGTTCTCACCTCAGACACAATGATAAACTCCTGTGGCATCCTATCATGGTAGAGCCCCCCAAAATACGAATGAGGTTTTGTAGAACAACTCCCAAACTAACAACCATTTTCATTATCTTTTTTCCCAGTATCTTGGTATACCCCACAAACATCACTGAGATGAGCTTCGCAAAATTCTTTGTCTAGTATCGTTCCCATTTTGCAGAGGGGAACACAAAATTATATTCATCCTTCACTGGGTCACTGGCAAGAAAGGCTAAAACTTGCAACCCTGCTCCCCTGAAAAGCGTCGGAGCTGTATATGTTGCTGTGGGCCAATACGGAATATGAAAACTGCCTGGGCAGAGCCAAGTCATGTGTTTTCATCTCCTTTAGTTAACTTGTTCCCCGGCAAACTTCAGACATGTTAACCGATACCCTTTATGAAGCCTCCCGCTATGACTTTTCCTTGACACATTCTAGTTATCCTCCATCATTTTGGTTCAGGACAGTTTCTTACCTCCCAGACATTTTGTTGTGGGGAAAAGCCAGGAGGCACAGAAGCACTGATAAGAGTTTTACAACCCTACAAATATGTCTATGTTCAAGTAGATATTGCTGGTCACAGCAAAAACAGCTGAGAGCAGGAGCAGAACAGCTGACTGCTGTTGAAGTTACCAACATTTAATCTAAACTAAAGTCAGACTGAACATCTACGACAATATTGTTACTACAGATCAGTTAGAGCCTAGGCCAAAACGTTTTAAAGGAATATATGCTTGGCTATACGCTTCTTGGAAGGACAGCAAGATATCAGATAGCATCTGAATGTCAGATGTGCCAAAATATCCCTAAAGTACAGGGGTCATTGTGTAAACTTCAGCAAACAATGAACGCTCGTGCTGACACACTGAAGATTAATTTTCTTACTGACAGCTGTGCAAGCCCTCAGATCAAGCCCAAAAGATGGAAGCAATTATCTTGCCTCCATCAGAAACTGAGAAAGAGAATAGGCAAATTATATTGACATCTATTTCTTGAGGTATTTTTGTTTGCATGCTTTTTGTGTGTTTTAGCTGGTCAATTAGCAAAAGATTAGCTGTTGTGTAAACAGATACGCTAAGCATGACTGACCTTTACATAAAAGCTCAAGCAGAAAAAGGGAGTACTAAAAGAAGGTAGAAACAGCCCCTAAGAGCATGCTTGGTACTTCTGGCTTTCCCAGCACGTAGCAAAGATTCCCCATTTTGATACAAGGAAGCGTTTATCATTCCTCCTTCCCATGCCTTTGCCCTTGTTTCACCTACTCCCAAGTTCTCCAGTTTAAGAACTACTCAAGGGCAGATCCTGGGAGCCAGAGACCAAGGGGAGTTTGCTAAAGAGGGACCAGATGTAGGCACGAGCCAGCTGCGGGGGCAAGGACAAGAGCAGATACTGGGGCTGTGCTCAGAGACTTTTGGCAAGGGACAACAGCGGTGGTGGGTGGACACCAGAGTGTACAGATACAGAGGCAATCTCTGTTGCCAGCAGCTGCTGAGACTTCAGGAGGGGAAGCGTAACTTAAAGCAGTCTCCAGCCGTTCTGATTTACAATGTTACCAAGCCATCAATTTGGTAACACATGTATTAAATGCATATATCAAGTCTAAGAAACGGGAAGAAAGCCACATGGATTTTATCTGAAATCATCCCTGAGCTTCATTTTATGACTCTTTCAGTTCTCCACGGAGTCAATCTTAAATAAAAGACGACTAATGTACTGTGCTAGTTATAAGCCATGAAATGTCCGTGCTTGAGCAGTTGTGTAAGGCTCTTGTCCTCTGTAGGGCTGTGTCCGTAAGACAGCAGCACGCTGACATGCCCAAGCATGCTGTCCTCCTACCTATGGTGACATGTGTCATGCAAAGGCACTGTGAGAGGGGCACAGTCACAGCAGTGTGATTGCACAGGTAGCTTTACCCTTATTCCAGAGGAAGGCTTGTTCCTTTTCTGGACCACGGCTGCCATGTCAGTATGTGAGCTGCAATCTTTTTGTTAAGGGCTTAACTATAATTCTATCTGTGGAGGGAAATTAAAAAGCAATGTCTTAGTAAAATAAAGCATTTACAAACATGGCAAAACAGGATTGATATAATACCATGCTCTGTTTCAGCTGTCCTCCTGCTTTTTCGCTCAAGCCCTCTAAGAACAAAGACCAGTGATTTTTAGTGTGAGATAATTTTTATTTCCAGGAAACAATATATGTTGATGCTGTTAAAGTGACACAGAAGACATTTAGCTTGTCCAGCTTGACATGGCATGTGTACTCCTGTCCCTCAAGCACAATGTGATTGCTTTGATGGTTTTGAAAATAACAATACAATATGACCTTACAGAAATTACAGCTGTATTGATTGATTTGAAGCCAACATAAAAACAGTATGGCAGAAATCATTACCACTACTCTCAGAGGCAGTCCATAATACTAGTTACTGAAGTAAGCTTATGTCTGGAAAAGAAATTGAACCAGTACCATATGATCTGAAAACTCTTTGGTA
Source organism: Tauraco erythrolophus (assembly GCF_009769465.1). NCBI lineage: Eukaryota > Metazoa > Chordata > Aves > Musophagiformes > Musophagidae > Tauraco > Tauraco erythrolophus. The sequence goes on from NC_141465.1 coordinate 9,206,209, forward strand.
TTAGGTACTTTTGTCAGGTGTAAGATTTGTTATTTTTAGCACCTCTCATCAAGCCTGTCTAATGTGATGTAGTCACAACCCTATGGATGGACAGCCTCACTATTCAGAGAAAGGTTGCATAGGTGCCTGTTGTGCTGGTACATTTATCACAGCATCTGGGCCAGAGTAAACGAAAATGTGTATAGGAGATGTTTAAGCTCCCTTGCAGTCCAAGGTTTGTAGATTCATGTGGCCGTTATATCAAGCTGGTTTAGCTTTCCACTGTTGTTTCTTAAAAAAACCAAAACAAACAGCCCACCAACCCCTCCAACAAACCCTACTCCGAGTGTAGGGTTTTCTCCTGGATTTTCTTATAAAGCATTTCAGGATCTGTGGGATAGACCTTCAGTTGTTAAAACAGTCACAGCTCCCTTGAAGCCAGCAGAGCTTCTCAGGGTGACTCAGGGGCTGAAGGCTTAGCATCAGGCTTATACAAAACGAATACGCGTTCAAACATGCACGCAGCAGCTGGGTGCCTGGCGTGCCCAAACCTGACACCTGCGGAGGTCTTACTTGCGGTACCTCCCATCTCTCTCTCACAATTTTCACTGCCTGCATCTTACCAGTGTTCAGCTACTCACTCTGAAAAAGCATCAACAGCTGGCAGGGTTTAGGCACACCTGACTATATGTGGTGGCCTTCTCACCCATCTCTTCTACAGGTTTGTCTATTTCTAAAACCAGCAATATGTGACTCTATAGGACACAACAGTTCTGTATCAGTTTAATTTCCTTTACAGACATTCAATTAAACACAGCTGATGCAGATCAATAGCTTTTATCTGCATGTCAGGCCTGGCAAAATTGAACTGCACTGAAACGAAACAACTATCTACTCCCTCCCCACTTTAGCCCTACAAATATATTTGTAGGAAGTCTGTTTCCTACATTTCTCTGGTAGGGATGTGTCCCTCAGTGCCCTGAAGGTGCTCCCTCATCAGTTCAGGACAAATGTGCCCAGGAAACCAGCAGAAAATTCAGACCTGGCCAAAAGACCATCTTGTCTGCATGTAGGCCATGCAGAAAATTTGGCACAACTGGGCTAGAAATTGTTGCTGTCACACTCAAATGAACTCAAACATCTGATAAGCCCTGGATCACCTGTGGGACAAGCCCCGTATCTGGCTTATCTGGCCACAAAAGGCTGGGTCTTTGCTTTTTGGGACTCCTGTCTAGAACCTGCTGGCAGACGTGAGGTCTGAGTTTTTGAGGTTATGAGGGTCCCAGTTCCTTTTAGTGTCAGTGGGCACTAAGAGGACCCAGCACACTTTACATTTGAAATGCTCATTTGGGTACCAAAACTTAGATACTCAAAAACAGGAATAAAAGTAAATTCTGCTGTTGCGTCTGGAAAGCAAGCTCTTGGCAATGCGATTCTCCTGCACATAAGAGGAAAGACACAGGAGTCTGGGCAAAGTCCTTCATTCTGCACCATTGTTCAGAGAGCACTCTGTGGCAGAAAGAATTTGCCCTGTAGGCTCTGCTTTAATATTCAATACTCAACAAAGACTTTTGTTTTTCAGGCCAGGCTTTCCTCCCTCCATACAACACGAATTCATGCTTCTGCCAAAGGCTCATCTTCAGGCCACCTCAAGGGCTCCAAGGAATTTCAAGAAGACCAAGATGTCAAATGCCACTGCCACAGGAAGGCAAGCAGAACACCTTCAGCAGACAGCTCATGCCCAGAGACAAGATCAAACTCCATCCAGGAATTTGCAGAGTCCTTTGAAAAGCAATTGCATCTCAAAAGCAAACGCTCAGCTTCTTTGGTAGGTAACAACCAACTTAAGATCACTTCAGAAGAAAAAAATCCAAGCAACAAGCTGTCTAGCACTATCTCTGGTGTAATTGTTGAATTGTTGTAGTTTTACTGGGGGAAGAGCAGAAATAAACTTGAATCAGAATTTCTCAAATTATGTAGTCCTTACAGCGGCACAAGAGTTCGAGTGGCAGTATCATTAGTATGAGAATTCCTGAAGTAGTGTTACCATCTAGACTCATTAAAAAATGTGTATCTTCAAAATGAGACACCGCACTGGCTGTGGCAATGTTTTCAGAGGTTTCTGCGGCTGTGCCAACAAAGCGTGACAATATAAAACCAGGTTTGCTTCACTTCTGCCATAAGACACAGCTCTCTTTCTCACTGCTGCTGACCTGGTTTAACCATAGACAGTGTTATCTGTAAGATAACTACCCCTCGGGACTCCATCCATCTACTTCCTTCAGTGCTGCCACACAGCTGCAGCACCAGCCACTACTATAAGTGGCTGAACATATTTTTGCTGTAAGGTCATGTACCCAGCAGGGGATTCTCCCCCCATTTCATCTCTCTCTTCTCCCCATCATTCTGTCCTGAGGCATGAGCATTTTTCTATGGTTTGTGTTGATCAAGTAGTCAATAACAATCTTTTATCTATGACACTTTAACATGTTTTTATTATTATGATACATAATACCTAGTGTATCGTACAGTGGAAGGAAGAGTAATAAACCCTAACTTGCTTTTAAGTATCAGAAGAACACAATCAAATTCAGTCACACTATTGAAAAAGCTGTAGTTGAATAACTCTTGACATTAGAACCAAATAACAACAGAAAGAAGTGTCTCTTTTTTTTTTTTCAGTTTTTTGACGCTGACAGTTTGCATGGAGAAGTAATTTTCAGTTCTTTTTGCAGGCCTTCTGTGCTGTGCAGCAACAAGAGAGAAAAAAAATCTCCTTTCAATAAGCAGCATCATTACATGATCAGTCCCACAATTACAGTCCTTGCATGCCCAGTCCTCTAAGAATATTCAGAATTACGGTGATGACAACGCTGTTATGCCATTGTTAAGATTTTAAGTGCATTCTCTAATCTTCTTTTTCCCCTTTAGGAACTACCCAGAATTTGTTTCATTTGGAACTTCACATAGCCTCATGTGCCAACCCTCTCCAGTGGTTGTCTGGTTTATCATTTATAATTTCTCAAAAGTGCCTACAGCTAGAAAGCCTGTGAGTGTGTAATAATTGTGTGATAGGTATAAGGAGCTTAATGCTCTAAACATGGCTTCAGTTCCACTTAAAAACCTGGATTATGGTACCCTTCTGTAATCTGGAGTGAGGCGTGCTGGGCTGTATTTTAAGCTACCTTTCAAGTAGACCAAATTATTGTCGTTCTCTCAGTCACCATTGAAGCTTGGGAGATGTCAAGAAGGGCTTGAGAATCTCAAAGAACTGAGCGATAGGTGTTAGAGATTTGAAAGGAGATTGGAGAATGGGCTTAAACTTGTATCTCCAAATGGAGCGTTTTTTTGCATTCAGAGCTCTGTGGATGCAATTCAATCCACCATGACCACATAGGTTAAAAGGAAAGAAAAGTGGTGGAAAGGCAATCCCATTTCATCTCCTTTCCTGCATACTGCTTTTTTCTTATAAACGTTGCTCTGAGAACACTCCATGACCTTCAGCACTTGTTTTCAGTGAGGTCTTTGCAGCTAGAACTGAACAGCCTTCAGGCACATAGAGATGGAGCATCTGTGAAAGGACAGAAACACGGAGTCTGGGCTGAAATCTCAGAGCCTCTGCCTTTTGCCCTCCTGTCTGCTCTCCCTCTCAAGTCCTCTGGGCAGGTGACACTCCTGCCATACATAAAAGTATAGTCAAAAGCATGTTGCCTCTTGCTGAGTTTCAGGGAGACTGGCTGGGGCCTTGAATTTGAGCCCATCATGTTAAAGTTGATCTTGCTGAGGTAGGTGACTGGAATATTTTATAATACATTATAAATGAAATAAAATTATGAGAGTTTGTGTCCCTGTGGGAGACACTTTTAATTCCCTGATATTTTTTTCTTTCCTTTAGCAACCTGAAGGCATGAAGGAGAGAAGAGAAAGGGAAAGATTGCATTTGAGAAAAAGCAAGTCTCACAAGAGAATGGGAGAGAAAGCACAGCCAAGGAGAGGGCAAGAAGAAGATGAAGGTTCCGAACTTGTACCTGCAAAACACAACGAACAGTTTCCATCACAAGCAAGCATTGAGAAAGGATATTTATGCCCAGGCAGCTAGAATGTATTGAGATAAGGAATTTTAACACTCCCCCTGAAGAGCAGAGGGAGCATTCTTGCTTTGTTTTGACTAGAAGAGGCCTGCTAGCTAGAATAAACCCTAACCTGTAAAATAAAAGTAAAATTCAGCTGCGTAATTGACACCATGTACTACCTTCCTGTCTTTACTTTTTCCATTAGGAACGTGACCCTTGTCTTAGGAGGAGTGTATCTGTAGCAAGATCCAAGTCAGTAATTAACCTCTGTAAGAGGGTTTCAGGCAAATTTAGCATTGCAGCAGGACAGTGGTGGATGTGTTCATTTAAGAGAAGAGCATGTATGTATTTACAGAGCCGTGCAAAGTCATCCAAAAACACACGCTCATAAACACATATACACCCCCACAACCCTGCTATGCCCCCTTCTTCAACATGTAAGTCTTCCCTGCAGAGAAGAACCCTCTTTGGGAATAATTTCCTCAAGCCTAGCTTTGAATAATACAGTTAGAGAAGAGTGAAGACTAATGAAGTCATGAATAAAAGTCCAAGTCTGCTGGGTATTCTTCCTGTGATTTTCTGTAATTAACAAAGATGTTTTTATTTTACTTTAGAGCCTTAATTTTGAATGTTCAACCTTTTAAAAGATTAGGATATCCTTAAAACTTTGTAACACTTATCTCCATTAAAGAATTGATTTTCTTTTTAAGTAGGGCTCTGGGGGATATATAAAAAAGCAATTGAACCCTTGCTGATGCTTGTAAATTGCTTCTTGCCTAGTAACATATATTATAAACTAATAAATCTGACTGAAAAATGTTGTTCCTATGCATAGTTTCTGTCCTCCCCAATCCAGATTGAATTTTCATGAAGTTCCTCTGTCAGCCAAAACTTCCATGCAGATGGCTTTTATTTAATAGCCTTAGTTTGAAGACTGCATTGCAATAGACCTGGGTAGAAAGGGACATGGCCATCTATGCCTGAGGTCCTCAGATAAAACCTCTCACATACATCCTTTCTTGTCGCAGCCTGCCCTCACATCTCTTCAGAACTGAATGCCATGGCTGCACCAACTTTGCCTGGATTTCCGAGCATCAGCCTCCTCCTCCTGTTTCCCACCCAGGTTAACTCAGCTGGCCCAGCTGTATCCCAGCAGAATTTGCAAAAAGCTTCTATTCATGAGACTAATGTGCTGGTTGTACACCACCTGATGAAAAGAAAACACCAGAAGGGGCTAAAATAGAAAACCTGTGTGTGCCTGGCTCCCACTTGCTCTTTGCCCTCTCCATCAAAGCAGAGTCAAGCCTCGCTGCCACCGAGGCAGCCTAGCTGGTCTGCCTGCAAACAGCTCCCGTGGTTGTCACTGAACCCCACCTCTCAAGTGGGAGAGTTTGTAAGTACTTACGTCCTTTCTGAACCTTCCCGTCAGCCCTGTGGTGTGACTCTGGAAACAGAAGCTTTCACATAACACCTCCAACACTGTCCTCCTTAAATGACTAAAAACTGTTTACTCGGAAGTGTTCCCTCTTGCTTCATATCATAAATGATTGGACCAGCAGCTCTTTCCAGTTTAGTCCCATATAGTCTGATACAACAGTATTACTTAAAAAGGCTGAAATTTGCATGGTGGAGTGAAATCATTATCATTAATTAATCAATTCATTAATCACAGAAATTAACAATTATTCCATAACGGATCGGGCATTTGGGAAGGAAGGCAGTCATCTGAAGAGCAATCTGATTGGAATAGCATGGCTGGTATTTCTGTTTCCACAGAAAGTGGAATTGGGATGTACAAGCAGTCAAAAAGACTCCAGAGGGTTTTCATTTTCACAGCAGGTCACTAGAGCGGTCGTGACTGACATAACGAATTAGTCACTGCCTTGATTTCCAGCCCCATTCCCAGAGCAGCTGGGCTGGCGGTGGGCGTTCTCCACGCGCACACCCGTTCCTAGGCAAACATGTTTGCTTTTTCTGCTCTTTCCAAGAACGAGATGCCTACAAGTTGCATCAGAATCCGAACTGTGGACACAAAGGAGGTCAGTTAGCAGGAAGCAAAGACAAAGGGACCAAAAAATATCTTCGCCAAAATGCAAATTAATAGATAATGTTGAAAACCTGGAACCATTTTACAACAGAGGGGAACTAGCAGGACACTTCCACTGCAGGCTGGCTATCGAAAGCGGAGGTGACTCAGAGGGCAGTGAAGGACATTTTAAACTTGCTGTGTCTCACAGGTGGGAGACCATGCTGTGGTACAATGCTTGTCTCTGTGGATCCTTCCCACTGCTTCAGGCTGACTAGAAAGTGCTCCTGTGGGAAGTAAGGGCATCGGTATGTACAAGCATTTCTAGAGCAAGATCCACTTATACCCCAGTGTTTTCTGAGAGGGCTGAGAAGAGGATGTTGAGTGTGGTTATCTCGTCTTTTAGGTGGGCATTCCCAAAGCAAAATATTTATGCTTGCGTGTAATTGCAGCATGGTTTTGAGGATGCATTAAATTTGAGGTGCTTTTTAACATACCACATGCCAGTATATAAAATGTCAGACCCCACAAAGGCAAAATGAAGCAATAGCTATATTTATGTACATGCTCACAACACTACTTCCTTGGAAAAAAAAAACGGAAATATTTAAACGCATAACTAAACCAAAGCAACAATGGTGTATAACTGAACAAGAACATAATACCCATTAAAAAAGAAACCTAATATTAAATATGAAAAAATGAAAACGTTCATCTGTACTTTTTTGTTCTTTAGCACAAAGCCTATTTGGTTAAGCACGATCCTGGCTCTGAATGCATTCAGTGTACATATGAATAGTATAAAATCATGCAGAGATATAATCAAACTTGATAACCAAAATTATTCACACAGAAATGAATCATAATCATGAGACCTTGGTTTTACGCAGCCATCTGCCAAAACCATTGAAAACAAACAGGTCTTGAAATACATCCAGAAGGATATTGCAGCCAAAATGTAGTCATTCAATGAGAGAAGTGAATATCGAAATCCAACAAACTTGATAGACAATGCCCCACCTGCAATTGCTGTACCAGAGCTTTAGGTAACAAATGCTGAAATAAACCTACTCATCATAGAAAACATTGCTTGTAGGATGTCTATTTTCATTTACTCTGTTGTTTTAGATTGGATCGACAGATGATATTCCTCCTATTAGGAAGATCCCTCTGAATCCTAGCCCAGTCTCTACTGTACTTTGGAAAAAGACAACTTCTCTCAGCTGTGTCTTGTGTCTCAGGCCAGACAGAATATAGGAGAAAGGCGTGATACAAGAAGCATTAAAGACCAGTATTCTGCCATATCTCATGTGTTCTCAACCTTCTTATATGTTTGTTGAAATGTTTTAGTTCATGAGATTTCTAAACTGAAGAGTTGCTGCACAGAGAAGATCCACCAAAACTTGTGACAGTCATACATGAATTTTCACCAGAAAGTGCATTGAGTCCTTACACAGAGCTCTCAGCCTGGTGAATCAGTCCTAATCCTGATTCTGAAGTATCAAAAAGGAGCTCTCTTTTTGCTCCAAAGCTTGAGCAGAAGGATTCATGAACACCATTTCCTGCAACTGTATGGGATGGATGCTAAGGTTTTGGTCCTTTGGAAAACAACCCTTCCTAAACCTTTATGCAATGAATAGAGTTGATATTTTGCTCTTCCTGTAAGCACAAAATAAATGTCTCACATAAGCATTTTAAATCTAGCAGGTCTACTCCCTCAGGGCTCTTATACAGAGAATTTTGGCTGCCAGAAAGAAACTAGAATGATTTTAGGTTAGCCTTCCCACAGCTAGCTCAAGTTTATGCCTGGGAGAGAGGAACGGTCAGGGCATGCCTTTGCACTGATGGTCCCAGCAGTGATAAAAGGTCCTCAGGGAGAACAGAGTAACTTTGGGCTGCACTCACCTGTGCAGGAGTGGAAATTGCAGGTTAGCCCAGAACTTGGGGTACCAAAAAATTGTCATGAACTACTTCTCCTGTGTGCCAAGTTATACCTATCCATAACTGGAGATTAGGTCTCTTCAGATGACAGATTTTCCATTCCTTTAACTCCTTTGAATGGAACAAATTTAGTCCTGCAGCAGTATAATCTAGCTTTCAACTATATGGCCAACAAACATTCATAATGTTCATCACTAGTTCAGGTTATTCATTGCAATTTGATTACCTAATCAAAAGCAATTCTGAATTGAGCTCATTTAGGATTGATAAAAAATTCCTTTCAATTGATTGAGGAAGATTGAGATCCACGTTGTTATTTGCTACGATGACTTGGGGACTGGCAGCAGCACAGAACTTCACTTCATCAACAGCTTTCACAAAGAGGTATTGTGACAAACTCTCAGGGCCTTATTTTCTGTTACAAGCGATGTAGAGAGTAGAGGAAGGCGTTAATGTATCAACTTCTCCAGACCCTGACTAAACCTTGAATGCTGATGTTTGAAAGAAGTATATGTGATTGGAGCTGCTGCAGTAATCCCACATTATCAGATGCTGCCTAGAAGGTGGGAGAATCCTCAATATCATCCTTAACGGTTTTTAGGGAAGTTTTGCATTGATGGAAAGACCAAAGGTGAAGATGATGGGCCACACTGGAGCTGCTGCAGCCAGTGTATGTCTTTCTTTATATGACTGTTTCAGCAGAAAAGGGGAACACCAGTGCTTTGAAGGAGCTGCGAGTAGCTGGGTGTTTCAATGTCTACAATTCAGAACTGGCACTGCAGAGAAGGAGCAAACAGTTTTTTTAACCTTCTGCTGATCGATGTTTAAGGGTTCAGTCAGTCGGGCTCACTCTGCTTGACAGAGATAAACCATGTGGAGTAGTTGGTGCCTTCATTGATGACCTCAGGAAAGGGGCTGAGGACCAAGTACTCCTCTCATTGGAGATGATTGTTTCTATAGGTGGTATCTGAGACGCATTCACCAATATGTGGAGTGAGAATGGAGAGAAGCAGGCATAACTGCTACACTAGCTGTACTTTCAAACACAGAACCTTATCCCAAAACTCTTTGGTCTGGTATCAAATAAGCAAAAAGATACAGTTGGATGCCATATTCTTCTGGAAAAAAAAGAATTTGTGTCTGGTCTGGATCCTGCTGAAGTTATTCTGATCATAACAGGACTTCATCTAATAACAGTATCCTTATTTCCTTAATATCATTGATTCAGTAAATATTTTGGACCAGGGATCTTAACTTTTCAAGGAAATATATCAGCTACACCTCTCAAAAGTCCTAGGAAATAACAGGAATTCTTGCATCAAAATCCTGTTTGCTAGCACTCTTTTCCATTTGTTTTTAACAGTGCATTCAAAAGTGGCTGCTAAAGAAGTCAACTTGTCAAACATGTTGTATCCAGGTGCTTGTGTGAAGTCAGTGGTAGACTCTTGCCATCCATGATGAAGAAGTCAAGAAGAGAGGGTTCTTTAGGACTATGGAGGGGAAATATTCAAGGCTAGATTCCAGTTACAGAAGAAGAAAGAAAATAAAACTTTACCCAGTGGATTAATGCATTACAAGGTTACTGCAAGCCTTGTAGCTTTTTAGAGCGTTCAGAGTCCAACTTCAAAGATAAGAACTAACTCCCAGCTCCTTCTGCCTGTATGTGTCATAGAAACATGCCAGTGTTTAGGGAAGAGGTCAAAATATTTTTACAATTCTATGGACAGTGTAAATAAAATTTACAAATTTGCTACCAAATAAATTGCTTACAAGTTATTTCACTTATTGTTATTAAATGGCCTGATAACATATACAGCCATTTTCCAGCAGAGGGAGTCTGTCGATACGGAGTGAGAACATGCCCTGTTGCCTGCTGCAAGCACGAATTTGAGATTAAAACTAATTACAGTGCCAGTAGGAAACAACAGCCAAAAAACCACAACCAAGAGCACAGAACTGTATGGTCAAATTTCTCCCTGACTTTTTCATATACGAATTTTGTTGACACGAGAGAAATCAACGCACACTGAAAAACATGGCAGAATTTAGTCTGGTATTAGGGACTGCGGTATTCACCCCACGGTCAGCTTGATCTCACTCCTGAAACCCTGAATCACTAGTTGGCAGTTCCTCACTGCAGATGTTTCCTAAAGTGTCCTCTTGATCTGCCCTCCGCTTCCATGATGCAGCTCATGCTCCCCTCCTTTACCGAGATTGGAGAGCTGCTGGTGTACCCCTGGGTGCCCCCATCCATGTGCACGCTGAATGCCCAGGCTGGAGGGAAGGGATGAGCAGCAACCCCTGCAGAAGGATGGAGGTCCCCATGGTTGCTGCTTTCCTTGGGGTCAACGGGTGACCGATGTCAGAGGCAGCTCACTCAGCTCCTCCTCAGGGAGCCGCTCCTCCTGTACACCCAGCTGAGCTGCTCTTCATCTCTGTGGCAGCCCTGGGGTTCAGCAGCTTCCACTCCACACTCAGAAACCAAGGTGAGTTGTCTGCCCACGCTTCCCTGAAACCTTCCTCAGATGAAACCTTATAGCTGGTGAGCTGCTCCTGTAGGCCAAAACGTCTCTATCATCACTAAGGGATCTGCTGCTCCCAGCGCTCAGTCTTGCTTTCCGCATTTTCGATGTTAAATACAAGAAAGCTTTTGGGAAGCTCTCCCCTAATCCTTACTATAGGAAAGATAATATATTTCTTGCCTCAGGTTTATTCTGACAGAATAATTTTGTGTGATGTCAGAAGTTTCTCACTGAGAAAAAGCAATAGCATTTTTTTCTTGTAAGCAGCACATGCTATTCTATAAACATAAATGCAGAAAGATTAATCAAAGCCTTTGCTTTTAAACATTTTTTTTTCTTAAAAAGGAACATTTTCCTTCTAGAGTATGTAAGTTACATTTAGCAGGTCTAAGCAGGTTTCTATGAATAGTTTCATGACTCTTCTTTACTTGTCAGGTGTGCAGATTGACTTTTCAAACCCAGATCTCACACTGCCTTAAACTAGTAAAAAAATCTCCATTGCTCCTGTTCTACTATATGACCCAGAAAAAAACCCAACCTACATTACAGGTACTTCTCATATACAACATAGCTAAAAACAAACTCTGTTTTAAAATACTTTTTGAAACATCTCCATTCATCAAACGCAACCTCTGGTCAACAACAGTCTGCAGTGAGGTGAGCCAGTGGCACATCTACCCACGTCTCAGCTGGTCCAGTTCAGAGTCTGGCCCATGTCAGGAGGTCTGTGCCACTTTGCTGAGCCGCGAACTGCGACGGCGAAGGGCAGGGGCACGCTGCTGTCGGGCAGCTCTGCTCTGAGGGTACGTCTGGCAGCAGGACGGAAACAAGCAGCTGGAGAGCAGCAGGAATCTTAAACTGTTTGCACAGTTAATTATCACTGTTATTTCAGAGGAAATCCGGAGACATAAAGCCACATTGAACTTCATTCTTCAGATACATACGAATACGCTAATTGCAGGGGGATTACTCATGGTTGTAAAATGAAGCACAAATGGACATGTTGGCAGGATGGGCTCCTGTTTTCTGTCAAATAAAGAAACACTTTTGCTCAGAAACGAAAAGGAGGTAAAACAACTGAATTTCTTAAAACAGTAGAAGTAAATCAGAGGAATGTCAAAACAAATCTAATGGTAGAGTTTTTTTCTTTCTTTTTTCTTTTTTTCGACTGAGGGAGGATGTTCTGGCTGGGAACTTCATCAGGAGACCCAGGATCAGAAATCACCCTCTTTCCCTTTTACACCAATTACTGGCTTGCTAGATTACTTGGTCATTTCAATTTTATTGTGCCTGTTTACCAAGGTACCAAATAACATTATATATGTACACTGTATATATGTAATTGTATTATATACTCTATATATAATGTATATACTAACACACTAAAATATATACTGTTTATGTTATATCTAAAAATATATTATACTAACATATACATATTATATATACTGACACATATTGACAATTAGACATTTGTACCTCTGCCTCTCCCAGGAGAAGCGTGCCGTACTGCAGGTTTCCCTTCACCGCTTCCCCCAGCCTGGCCACAAACTATAGTTTTTCAAGCCGTCCCTGGGTTTCTCTGCTTTCCCTCAACTTTCTTGCTCAGAAACAACCTTCTCCCTGTCACTCCCTGTCTTCCCTACCACAGCCTTTTCCTAAAAAGCTACTCAGCTCACTGCCTGTGATCCCTTTCCATCCAACATCGCCCTGTGAGTTCAAACTCACGCTCAAGTGTGCCTGTGTGTATCAGGCGTCTGTGCCAATCCGTACCAACTCACGGGCCAAAGGAAATTTTGATGCTGTGGGAAACCTGGCAGAGAGGTGGGACCAGGTGGGAGCCAGCGCTGTGGAAGCAGGTCTGCCTATCCTGGCAGTGCCAGCCGGGCTCCTCGATTAAAGCAAAGGTGAGGAAGAGCCGAGCGAGTTAACGCTGAAGACTGCTGCAGCTGTGGCTCGGCAGCTGGATTGGGAGCAAGGTCAGCAAGGCCAGGGATAAGGAGCTCAGGCTGGGGTTCCGAACCATGTCATTAGGGCATCCCTGGGGAGGAGTGTGATGGAGAGAGCCCAGAGCTGCCTTTGGGAGGGAGCTGATTTCTGAGAAGTGCTTTGGGTTGATGGCATAGCCCTGGGGTGGGGGTGCTGTACTTTCAGGTGCTTCAGGAGCGCAAGGATTCGCTAAGTGATAGCCAGGCAGGAAACAAAGGAGCCGGTTCCCAGCGAGACGGGATGTGTGGCCGTGCCTGTGAGGAGCTGGTTGGGAGGACAGTGAGCAAGGAGAAAGCATTTGTCTGCAGGGAATATTGCGCCTGGACACAGAGACGTTCGTGACGCTTGGGTGGACCCTTTCCTTATTGCTGCTCTTTCTCTTTGATGTGTGGGATAAATGTGTGTATGGGGGGAGCTTTTCTGCACCAGAGCTTCTCTGGCCCTGGTGTTTCATGGGATGAAGGCCAGTACCACAACAGCCTCATGCCCCTGCTCTATACAGCGAGCAGGAGAATGTTACCTGCCGTGCTAGCCGAGGGAAAAGGGTCGCAGGAGGACATGTCCATGCAGTGACACTGGCTTTCCAACCTCCCCGTCCCTCCATGCTCACCTCCCATGGCTGTGCTTTGGCTCTCGCCTCCCCTCTTCCCCTGAAAAAGCATTTTTCCCTCTTTCTCCTTAGGCTGGGCTACAGCTGGTGCTTTTCATATCACTGCTCAACGGGCCAATTTCCCCGTCCTTTTCTTTCTGCCTCGTGTCTCTGTCCAGAGGGTTGTTCACCCTCACTGAGGTCCTCCCCTGGCTGGCCCTCTCTCCTGACTCACCGAAGGTACGTGCTGAATGCAGCAAGTGAGTCAGAGAGAGAGAAAGAGAACAAAAATTAACAAAACAATGAGGAAGACAAAATTGCATCATAAAAAATGTTGAAAGAACACCATTAGGTTTACAAAGTTAAACTCTCAGAGGCTGGACAAATCCAGACCTAATGCTGCTTTTGGAAGCGTAGTTCAGCCCCCTCTCCCCTTCCCCCATGCAACGTGTATTATGTGACATGATTTAATCATTTGACTGCATACTATTTTTCCCATGGGACTAGCGCCTCACTGAGTGTAAAAGCAGGACAGCGTCTGGGAATGAAGCCGGTCTCTACATTTCCTGGACTAAGCATGTGACGATGAGCCCTGTTTATTGCTGTACAACCCAGACAGTGCACTGAATTCAGAGCTGCCAGCTGCTTGGTGAGGTTTTCTGGGGTAGCTTTCCTGCAGCCTCTGAATGGTTTGCAAACATGATTATCATCACAGTGTGCATTCAAAGTGAGGGAACCAGGAACTTTTTATTATGATTCGCTACACCTTTTTGCACACTCTGTTGGCCCCGACATTTGTTCAGAGCACTTTATATTCTAACTAACTGCTCCAGCAGACTTCATTTGCTGTGCTGAATGCTTGGTGCTTCTCTAAATCTATAACCCAGATGTCTCCCACCAGGTGCCCCAAAATAAGAAACCATCAGCCAAACACAGGACATACAGGTAACTCATCTAGAAATGACAAAGGAACCTGACAGGGGCAGGGACAGTTTGTAGTCCCTTGTTTTCCCACACCCTTCTGCTTTCTATTCCCACATCCCAGCTTCTGCAACAACTGATAAACTAGGACTTGGCTTGGTATTTGACCCTGAGTGAGTACACCAGACGAGCTCTCTGCCACCTGACCCTATTGAGAAGCTGCACTGTTGTAGACATTGTTCGACTAACCTGTTGCTGACCATCCTCCACTGAAAAATGCCAGGTTAGTGTGCGTCATTTTCCCCAGTGTGAATAATCTCTTACTTTCTAATTCAAAATTTGCTTCACGAGCTGAAGCATAGTAAAAAGAAACATCATTCTGCATTTCAAACTTCTGTGTGGCATCTGCAGCCTTAAAAATCATCTTTGCTCTCATTCAGCTGATAAATGACAAGGAAAGAATAAGTAAGGATTCTTAATCTGCGAAGTGGGGACAGGGATCATCATCTTTATACATGTTTGTACTGTAGAAGACCTCACCTGCACAGCTCTCAATGCCTAGGTACATATTCATTTCAAGTACTGATACTCTGAGAAGAAAAATAGTCAGGCTCTGTGAACCACTTTCTCCCAGTGCATCTGCTTTTCCCAGATTTCTCTGTTCTGAATCGTCATTATATGGAAATGGAGAAGTCTGGGGAGAAAATTCTTACCGTTAATACGCTTGGCATTTCTGGCTTTACTGCACTGGATTCCCCATGCCACATTGCTAGATTAGTTCAAAGGACTTTAATCAACTTGAAACAGAGACAATTACACATGAATGATAGATTGTTTCAGGTGTTGCACCTGCAGTCATTGCTGTTCATCTCTTAATGCAGATCGGGGTAAGATAAGATCTTTCAACTGTTTTTCTCCATGATTGTTTTTGCATGTTCTTCTAGATTAAAGACTTTTGTAAGGGAGGATACATTTTTATATGCTAGGAGTAAGCTTGAAAAATTGCTGATTAATGCACAGCAAGGATATAAACTTGAAAAAAAAATACGTTTCTTGAAAGTTTCTTACACAGGCTGCTTCCAAAAAGTACAAGGCCAGGTTGGATGAGGCTTTGAGCAACCTGGTCTAGGGGAAGGTGTCCCTGCCCATGGCAGGGGGGTTGGAACTGGACGATCTTTGAGGTCTCTTCCAACCCAAACCATTCTATGATTCTATGATTCTATGATTATATGTAAGTGCCTGATACCTCTGATGACTCTGATGAAGTAAAGAACTAGGCACAGAAGGAAATATAATAGACCTGTGGGGCTCAAAGCCATGAACGTTTGGCCTTTTAATGTTTCAATCAGGTCACTGCTGTAAAAAGTAGTTCAAGCACTAATTGCAAATCCATCTTATAGCATTCAGGCTTAGTCATGAAGAAATCTTTTTATCACTTTCTTCAAGTGCGATGCTCAATATCAGCAGTGAACAACTGAAAAAATGCATACAAGTCTCCTTTGCAAGTGTCTTAGGGACTCAGGCTCAACAGAGATTTATTTAAAGTGTGCTCCTTAATGATTTTTGTAGACGCTATTTACTTCGACTCCAGCAAGAATGGAGGGATTCCTGATTATAAAGGAATTTTTCAAGGCACAAATAGTAGGACACAGGGCATATGGAAATAATAAATTTGTTTGTCTGATGGGCAGACATACGTTATGCACCTGGGCAAGAGAATCTTGCTTTTCTGTCTTAGAAACCATAGTTTTTATCTACAGTTACTTGATAGCTTGTTCCTACTGAGTGAATAGGATTTACCATGTCAGAGAGGATATGTGGTATGATTACACGGTCATTTTTCCACACAGCAAAAGCAATGTTAATCACATCAAACCCATGTCATTCAGGTATTGAGAGGTCACCCTGAATCATTCATAGCATAGACCTAACACTCACTACAACATTAAGCACCTAAAGGCGATTGTTCTTTTGCTGATGGACACATTAAGCAGGAAGAAAAGTGAAATGGATCCAATATGTTGTTAGTTACAAACTGGTAAACTGGATCTATTAGTAATTTTAATTGTCTCTTACAATCGCATTGTAGGAAGCAGTCCTGAAGAGGCAGGAAAACACTCTATGATTTGAACAAGTCTTTTTCACTTGTTTACTTAATTTTCACATATTTAAATTTTCCTTGAGGTATTTGCCGTTGTTTGTATTAATCCTCAGAATCAATTGCCCCAGCAAGCAAGACAAGTGTTACATGCTTTCTTGTCTCCTTTGGCTACCAGAACTTGGGAAGCACATGTAGCCCTTGCAGAGATGGGTGAATACTCTGTTCCTCCAGCGAGAGGAGGGCTCGATCACCTGCCTGTGTGTCAGGCATGTATCCTAAGTTTGGAACAGGTACAGTGAATTAATTTCCTAACTTTGGAATAAGGTGAAAAGAATAAGATGAAAACGAAGGAAGGTCTGAACATGACTGAATGTAGCAGTGCTGTTGGCCTCTTGTTGGCCTTTGGTAAAACATAGCAAAGGATGCTTTGTTGTTTCTGTAGTCCCTAACAGTTTTACAGAATATTCTATTCACTCACTTCTCTGTGGTTACTTTAATGCACACTGCAATGGTCCTTGCAGAAGTGCAGAATCCTTGCAGGGTTTCCGGGATGCTAATTGGAGTTTTTGACATCGGAGACACTAATCATTACTTAGAATCTTTTTAATGTCATCTTAAGTATGGATGGAAGCAAGGAATCCCAGGAAGTGATTTTTGCTCCACTGCCAAGACAGACACATCAAACCAGTGATAAATAGATGAGGTAATTACAGTTATCAGTTTCATTGACTGATTTAGCTCAGTCTAAAGGAAAACTTTTCTGCAACAGAAGGATATCCATTAGCTAGGAATTAATGCCATTTCGTGAGATGCCTTCTGCCATCTAAAATAAATTGCAAAAGAAGTCACTCAGACCAGGAAAGGGGAGCAGCTGCCACAGAGACTGGATTTCTGAAACACTGTTTACAGAGAGGTGGTCCTTCTGGAAAATATTAACTGCCTTTTTCTATGTACTCGTTACATCACTCAACCTGGAAATGCATCTGCTTGCCAGATGTTGAGGGGTATTTGCTGGAGTACTATTTATCTGATAGTGAAAGTGTCACTTTGTGCTAAAAAGACAGACATGGCTGGAGCTGGCTGAGGAGACAACCAAGGGTGAAAAAGGGTTAAACAGAAATGCACTGTTGATCTAAGTTTTAATCTTTACATGCAATTAATTTCATCCACAAATTTCCCAAAACAAAAACCTTTCTATCCTGCAAATCAGAAATCTGAAATTAGGGTACTTGAGGGGGGTCTCGGAATGTAGTCCAAGTTACAACTTGGTGGGAAGAGTTGCACCTCGGCCTGCTGTTCCAACAGCCACAGGGGAGGTTGGCAACGCAAGAGCTTGATGCTGACAGGGGTGGAAAGGGTCAGGGAGGCTTCCGGCGTAGTTTAAACAGAGCTACAAAACCTGATTATCACAACTTCTGGGCAAATACCTCGAAGGAGGATTTTTCCATACGTAAGATTTGAGGATTTGGTTGGTGTTCTCTGCTGGCTAATGTAACGGAGGTGGTGCAGTAGAAGATTCCTTTCATTACACTGCGAATGATTCAGTAACATCACTAACACCGTTTACTACAGCATGACATTTGCAAACAAAACTGTGGCTTCACCCTTCCAGTTTTATTTTTAGACATTCTCCTTTCGGATTCAGGGCTCTGCCGTACATTCCTGCGAAATTACAGGACCTGCAGCCACGGGTGCTCATTTTCGTGGAGAAAACCACGGCGGGAGGGAAAAAAAAAAAAAGGCAAGTTTAAAAAAGACTGTTATATGCAGCGATCAAAGGAGGATTTGTTGTCAGAAAGTCTCTCTACTTTTTTCTCCTTTCTCCAGCCTGCCCGGGCTAGCGGCAGCCGCTACCTCCGGCCGTGAGCCCCGCCGCCAGCCCTGCCCGGCCCCGGCTGCTTTTCCTGGAAAGCGGGGCAGGAGCAGGGGACGGGCACCGGGAAGCGCCTCGCGTTCCCCCAGCCCCTTTCATTTGGCTCTGCCCTGGGTCCTCCCCGGCCAGGCGAGGGGAGGAAACCGCCCGCCCCCCGCGGGGCCGCCAGGGGAACATCTGGCCGCCCGCGCCGCAAACATCTGGGGCGGCCGCGGCGCATCATTCGGCGGCCGCAGCTGGAGGGTCCCGCGGCCGCGGGGCTGGCCCAGGCCGGCAGCGAAACCCCTTGGAGGGGGCGAGGGGCTGCGGGGCCGGCGGAGGAGGCTGCGAGGGAGCGGGGCGGCGGAGGTAAGGGCGGCCCGGCGCTCCCCAAGGCCGGGTGCGGGAGCGGCTGGAGGTCTCTGTCTCCCGAGCAGGGCGGGCGGCGGCGGGGGCAGGGGTGGGGGGTGTTTAATGTTCCCGGGTGGGAAGGACGACAACTACTCCATGTTTGCCTTAACTCGGTCCGTGAGGGGCACTCGTGGGGTAAAAAGCGCGGACGGGACTTTGGAGTGGCTTTTGGAAAGATTGCTGGGGGGAAAATCGGGCTGTAGCCCTTGCAGATGTCCGGGTTGTTTTACCTCAGGTACAAGAGTTTTTGCAGCAGTGGTTCTGGATCGTTAAAGAAAAGGGGATTAAGTGTTAGGGATGGGAATAAAACATCTACTATAGTTTTAAGTTTCTCGCCTGATTTTTCTCCTCTCTCTTCTTTGGGTGTCCCAAAAGGAGATGTACATCGAAACTTGAATTTCCAGGCAAAATCAAGACAATTTGAACGCAGCCATGTCTACTTACTATATGAGAGAAACCCTAAAATTAGATTATCCCAGCCTCTCTATTCTGTTTCAAAAAAAGAATAACCCTTGGAAAAACACTACAGTCCCTACATATATTCCATTTTGTTTCCATTTTTGGGTAATAAATCACATTTTTTTCTCCCAATAATGCCTAATACCTGACATGGTATCAAACAATTGTCTTTCTGATAAGTGGCTTTCTGAAATTTCAGAGCTTAAGAACTGATACATAGAAGTAGTTCAAAACAAAGTGTTTATTCTTCTTCATTGTTAGACTGGATATATGGTGATCGCTATGCATTTACATACTTAGGACTTGTGATCTCTCCAGTATATATAACTTTGTTTGCAT
Source organism: Tauraco erythrolophus (assembly GCF_009769465.1). Classification (NCBI taxonomy): domain Eukaryota; kingdom Metazoa; phylum Chordata; class Aves; order Musophagiformes; family Musophagidae; genus Tauraco; species Tauraco erythrolophus. The sequence goes on from NC_141465.1 coordinate 9,225,411, forward strand.
CACCTTATATTATTGTAGACCTCTTTAAATTATGACATACATTGTACAATAAGTCACTACAAGTACTTTATCATTTGTTAAAGGAATGTACTCAATATCCATTTTAGATGCAAATTCGTCATTGACTCTGGAATTACCTTTCCGAAGTTCTCTCAGATGTCTTTTGCTGCTTTTCAGGGTTGCTTATGTGGGCTTTTTCTGTATTTTTCTTTTCACAAATGGAGTTGGGAAAACCAAACAGATTTCTCTCAGTTGTGGAGAGTGTGGGTGGAAGTAACTGCTGAAGCAGAAAAGTCAAATGAACCTTGAGGAGTGGCTTGAATAATTATGCCTGTGTTTAGGCAAACTGCTCTCTGTTTACTTTTTTCTTGCACACCAAATCTGTCTGGAAATACTGTTTTACTCAGTAGTGCAAACAGCCAGTGCAGCAGCACAAAAACGGGCCCCTTGTTTTCCAGTCTGAAGATGTACATGAATCAAGACTTCTCAGTGTCAAACCTCTTGTCAACTGGCCCCTACTCTAGTTCTTAGATGTGACCAAATATGCTCACGCTCACTTGCAGTTGGCAGCAGTGATTATTTTGATCATCTCTTCCTAGATAAGAGGAGAACAAGTTCCTAAACCCATGGAAAAGAAATAATTAAACATTGGTTTTTGAAATATCTTAGTTTGTAGTAGAGTGCCACTCTACTGTGGCACTCCTGTCTTATGGTGCAGCATGAGCCAGATCTTGAGTTTTGGCACTGCTTTTTGCTCCAGAAGATGAAAAGGAGACTTAAGTCCCTTCTAATCAATTTACACTTAAATGAGGGCCTGCTGTAACATTTTAATGCTATCTGAGCAAAATTCCTAAAACTCTTGCTCCGTGTGACCTTGCACTTGAGACATTTGTAAGATACATGGTGAAGCATCTACAGATGCCAGTGGATTTGAAAGAGGATACAGCCACTTGCTGCAGCTGCTGGTCTGATTGAATGACAAAGCTCCTGCTCCATAGCATTACTCTTCCCCGCTCCATTAATTCCGTTGTCTGAGGGGCAGCAGGAACTGAAGCCGCTGCTGCTGTAGCCTTGCATTTTGGAGGAATCTCCATTTTCTGCTAATGTTGCATTAGCACTAGCTGATTCTCATTAAGTGAGTACGAGGTAGTCCCATAAAGAGGAACTATACCTGTTTCTCTGATGCGTTTTGATTTTTCTAGCTGGGCTAACTCAGCCAGCCATTTCTCCCAGCTCTTATCAATGTTACTGACTGTCTTGCCAACGCTCCCATTTATTCATTAGTGTTTCTCTTTCTTTTCTGATCCACACATCTTTCTGCTGTTGAGAGTGTGTTTCCCCCAAGCAATACTTGGCAGAGGCAGTGTGCTTGGTCACCCTTGTGACAAGCAGTACATCGAGTACCCTGACCTCGACAGACAAGACTTGCAGAGAAAACTTCCAGGTACAAAGGCAAGTCAGTCAAGGCAGAGCTCTACTGGCAAATCCCACCTTCTGCTCTGTTGCATGGCTTTATGGAAATTACTGACAAGAAAGCTTTTTAGAATTTTTTTTCCTTCTTATCACAACACAATGTTGCAAGCCCTAAACACTCAAATATAATTGGTGACAGCATCCAAATCCATGAGATTTAAACATTTTTATTTTAAATCATTTTGCCATCTAAGAGCCCTGAGAGCTCACACTACCTAACTGTACTCCACAGGCAGACAGGATGGCTGAAGATTAAGAATCACTTGAAAAACTTTAGAAAGCAGAGATTCAAGAAGAGGAGGCTGGATCTTAGAGGGAGGAGACAGCAAAATGTAGCACAGTGTCCCACTAGAAGCCAATATTCTGGACACACTCCCCTGGTTTCCAGTCTCCTCCCTAGGAGGGGACAGGAGAAGTTCAGATCTTACAGGTGTCACCTGCTTGTTGCCCAGGTATGAGCTGTTATGAGCATCACATTGGCTAACTGAGCTGGTTTGTAATTTTTTGGCAAGAAAACTGAGTCCTTGCCATGAATGCCAAGAGGAACTTATTAATGCTCTTGCATTTGTTGAGACGAGCTCCCTTCCCATTTTTGTTAACTTGAGACTACCCTTAAGATGAAAGCTTACTAGTATGCACAGCAGAGCATGACACTTTTGCTTACCATATTTTGTTAGTGTTTGGTTTATCTTTAGAACAAGGTGCTCTTCGTAATATTCTGGTTTCTCATTTGAAGGCCCCAGTCACCCCATTATCTGGTACTGCACGTAATGAAGAGAAATTGAAATGCCTTTTCTGCACAGTCACCAGCAGCCACAGTAAGGGAGCAATCCTTGCAACCTGTGCTGGGTTTACATGATGGGGTTTTGGTAGCAGCAAAGGGACTGCAGCTCCCACAACTTCCCTGGCTCCAAAACCAGTCGAACTGGTCTCTGGCCTGGTCGGACCCTCCACCTGCTTCGGGCCAGGGCCGAGCCATCAGTGCCTTGTGAATGCCCTATTTAAGACGGGGACAAAGGATTCCCCTGCAGGCCGTGGTGAAACAGCAGGCGGCCCCTCTGCCACCCATGAGAGGCACGGTGGAGCAGAGACCCACCTGCAGCTGGAGTAGAGATGCCTGAGCCTGAGGGAGGTGGTAGAGAATGGTCTCCGTTTGCTGCTGGAGGCTGGTGATGAAATAGAGATGCATCTGAAGCCCATGGAGAATGCCACGCCAGAGCAGGTGGCATCTCCCTAAGAAGCTGTGACTCTGTGGGGAAGATGCCGGCGCTGGAGCAATCTGATGGGTAAGGATTGCATCCTGAGGGAAGGACTCACGTTGCAGAAGTCTGTGGACTGTCCCGTGAGGAGAGGATCCACAGGTCAGAGAAAAGAGTGTAAGGAGTCCTCCTCCATTACGAAAGAAGTGGCAGAAACAACGTGTGATGAACTGACCTGTAACCCCCCATTCCCTGTCCCTCTGCGCCCCTTGGGGAGGACGCAGAGCAGGGAAAAAGGGAGAAGTGGGGGGAAGGTGTTTTTGTTTCTTGTTATCCTCTCTGAATGAGCCGTTAACGAATTGAATTGATTTGTCCCCAAGCCGAGTCTGTTCTGCCTGGGGCCATGGTCGGTGTGTGATCCCTCTCTGTTCTTATCTCGACCCTCAGCCCTTTTGTTACTTTTTTCTCCTCTCCACCTCACTGCGGGGAGGAGTGAGCCAGCGGCTGAGTGGTGGCTGAGCTGCAGCTGAGCTGAACCATGACACAACCAAAGAATTATAAATCATATTGAGTCCAGCAAGCCCTGTCTTCCATACTTGAAGACCTGTTCTTCTCCAAGAACAGGATTCCTCACTTCCTCTTTCAAACCTGGCTTCCTCACAGGTGGAAAATAGCATTTTAGACCGCTCAAACATTGAGTTTTCTCAGTAAATACCCTTTTTTTTTGGTTGTATCTTCTTGTTTTCAAGAAGTATTTCATAGAATCATAGAATGATAGAATGGCATAGGCTGGAAGGGACCTTAGAGATCATCTAACCCGACCTCCCTGTCATGGGCAGGGACACCTGTCAACTAGACCAGGCTACTCAAGGCTCTGTCCAACCTGGCCTTGAACACCTCCAGGGAGGCGGCATCCACAACTTCTCTGGGCAATCTATTCCAAAGTCTTACCACCCTCGTACTGAAGAATTTCTTCCTAAGATCTAATCTAAATCTGTTCTCCTTCAACTTAAACCCATCTCCCCTTGTCCTGTCAGTGGACACTCTTGTAAAAAGTCCCTCCCCAGCCTTCCTGTAGGTTCCCTTCAGGTATTGGAAGGCAGCTATTAGGTCCCCTCGAAGTCTTCTCTTTTCAAGGCTGAACAATCCCAGCTCCCGCAACCTGTCCTCGTAGCAGAGGTGCTCCATTTGGAAACATAAATCACAATTGCGCAACTTATAACAGTCTGTAAAGTGCTCCGTAAGTGTCAAATGCAGGATTTGTCACAGCTCAAATGGTCATTAGTATTTATTATAGATATTTGTCATAGTCCAGTGGTCCTTTCAGCTTTGCTGCCTGACTAGATCCTCCCACCGAAGCCCTGACTGTATTGTGAAGACAGTGTAAGGGGAGGTCCATGAAAGCGATGCTAACAGAAACCAAATCATATTTTATTTAATCTCCTCTCCAGAGCTGGGCTTTGAGCAATAAATCATCAGCTGATATAACAAACTACTACTCTTTTGATGTTTTCCTAGCGTGTCTATTAGGAAGCAGCGAACATGTAGGTGAACGCACATGGAATTACAAGGAGCGGCCAGGGCCAGAGAGTATACTCTACAAAATTGGTTTCCATACGTACCCAGGGAGCAATCTTCTTACTGGTGGTGTGACCTCCGCGTGCTCATGGGCCTTCAGGGATACCTAGGGTCCTCAGAGGTTGTTCACTGAGGTGACTTGGGCTCTTTTAAAGGCAATGAGAGGAACTGATCTTAAAAAGAGAGAGCATGTAGGCATTTCACTAGCTGGCACAATTCAGGTTAAAATCAGGAAGCAATAAGAGCTCTGACTGAGGTGAGCCAGTCCTTCCAGGTGGACTGGAAGGGAGATCCGCTCTCGGATGCCAGTGAAGAGCAGCCGCAGCACAGCAGTGGGATGCCGCAGCACATCCCTCCACCACGTCGTCTGTCTGTCCGGCAGTGCTCAGCCACTGCCAGGTACGATCAAAAAATTGCTGGAGCCTGCTGGGCTGGAAGGAGCCATGTGCCAGCAGGACCCCTTGGTTTGAGGGCAGCATTGTGCTGTGACCCTCTGCGGGGAAGGGAACTGCTGCTTTGCACAGGGGACAGCTGGAAGGTCACCCCACCCCACCCCACCCCACCGGAGGCAGTGGCTGCCGGCGGGCTCCTGTGGGCAGTGGTGGCTGCTGTGGCTGGAGCCAAACATACTGCTGCGGGAAGCAGCCCTCTCATACCTGCAATAGTTTGTTCACACACCTGTGCTATTTTACCCTGTATTTCAGGCAGTGCTAGGAAATACCAGGTTTTACGGCCGATGAAGACACCATACATCTTTCATAGGAAAAAATTACTCTTACATATCCCACGCTATTACAAGATCCATTTTTTTTATTTATTTTTGTATGTTTTTTGAACTCGTGGTGATCTGAATAAAAGGCTCCAAATTGGCAGTCCCGAAGACCAAAAATTTCATATCCACAGAGTAGCAGCTGCTCTGATATCAAGAGCCAATGGTAAGATTATCATGGAGTGTTTGTTGTCCCTGGATAACCCCTGGAGATAGCCTGCTCGGCTACGAGAGCAGAAACAGGGTCAGCAGATGCACAGAGAAAGGGGAAAGAGCCAGAAAACTGAGGGTCACGGGAGATGAAAAACAGCGAGGAGCAGCACTCAAAGGGCTGGGAAGGACAAGTGGGAAGGAGGAGTTGTTGACAGATGCAAGGCACTGAAAAGAATAGACTACTTCAGGTTGTGGGCCCAAAATCAGCACTACGAGAGACTGTGTCCTGGAGTTCCTCCTTTCTAAGGCCAGTAGATCCTCTTTGGGATTTTTGGTTTTCATCCTCCTCTTGTAAGCCTGAAAGATTTTATCAAGGGTTGCATTCTTCTTTTACAGGCTTTAGAGATGCCTGTTCATGACATTTCATTTCTTTCTTTTTTTTTTTTACCTGAAAATCTTTACCTCCCACAATCCTAAGCCAGAAATATCAAGGCTGTACTGTCATTTTTTAGCATTTCAAGAAGTCTTAAATCCTGCTTTGATTAGCATACACAGTCTTTATTTCCATTTTTTTCTGAAGGAGCTATAGGTGTCAGATGAGTATTTCCTTAACACCAGAGGAGTGATCTCATCCGGAAACGTGGGGCAGCAGTTGCTGAAACACTTTAAGTCATGACATGAAACCAGTACTGCATTTATTTAGTGAACAAAATAATTACAGCAGACCTTGTTTTTCAGATCGATGTGGCTCTCCATGATGTTTACAATTTCATGGCTGCAGGATAAAAGGCACTTGCCTTGTGAATACACCTTTAACTACAAGTAGGAAACTTTGGTACCGAAGTAAACTTGTCTGTGATTTTCTTTGCCTAAGATGCTTTCAACTTTGCTGGATTCCAGTTCTCGGTAGAAGCTGCATGATCACAGCTTGTGCACTGATTAGAAAGGGTCTACAAATGTCCTCCTCTTATCTGGGTGCGTTATTCTCACTGACATAATGATTGATTCTTGTGGCTGTTATGGAAAAGTAAGCATTTTGTATCAAATATTATAAACTCCACGTCGTTGCTTCCTAATCCAGTGTATGGGAGAAAATTAACACTTCAGTTTCACCATTGCAGTAAATTTACTAATGTTGAGTTTAACTTTCGTTACCGTATGGTTCTGCAGCAGAAACAAATGCATCGCAGCAGAGTGAGTTTGTGGACTCGTAACCCATGTCATTTCTGGAAAAAACCCACATTTCTGGTTGACAGTCCTCTTTAACATCCCCCAGGGCTTGATAAACACAGGAAATTGCAAGGCATGCTGCTGCGGCAGGAGAATGTGCAGGGAAGGGAAGCTGCCTGCTGCAGGGCTTGTGTCCCCGGCCAGGGCAGGTTACGCTGCCTAAGCCCCTGGCTTTTTTTAAAGGGAGAAGGGGAAAAAAGGGAAACTAACCCAGTTCTTTGAGAAGAGATTGAGAAGTCATCTGAGCAACCAGGTAGCATAGCTAGTTTCTCCATATCACTTGCAAGTCTTGCCTTAGTCCCCACATGGGCGACTGCAAGAGATCAGGAATCAAACTGATAAAGGTTATGAAACATCCCTCCCCAAAAAAAAGTCAGAAGATGCTCTTGCCAATCATCTTATTAATTATCTTACTTGCCTGCCTTTCATGCTGCTTCTGGTATAAGTGAGATGATTTTCAGGCTAAAAAGGCAGCTTTTAATGCTCACAAAAATGCACACCTTTTCTTGAATGCTCACGTGGAAACTGCCTTTGCTCATCCCCTCCATTGTCAGTGGATCCCCATATTCCCTTCTGACCCCAAGAAGCAAGATGCAGCCTGAATCAAGGGATGAAAATCTCAGGTACACAGAGCATTACTGCTACATAGGGAATTTGTGGGCAACCATGAACAACCTATATTTGGTTGGCAAAGTTTGAGTGTAAAATACTTTTGTAATACTTTGCAGCTTTCTAATTGCTCGGAAGGCCTGAATCACGCAGAGCTTTCTGTGTTTATTGCAAGGAAAAGCCTTGCTTGGTGTTCTCACATGTGAAAAACAAAAAAGGTATCTCACATTCACAGGTAGCTGTAAATTATTCTCGTTGCTTATTCCAATCAGCTGCAGAAACTTTGCCTGGTACTTATAATTTATAAACTTCTTCAACAATTGACTTTATTGCCATAATTATGCCTAATTACCTTTTTCTCCAGTTCTTCTGTGACCATGGGCCACTGGGTGAGGGTGCCAGGATGGGGGTCCTGTGAAGCTGATTGGGGCAATTAAGACCCATGGTGTCTTCGAACCCTGACAGCAGCACCTTGACACCTCCTGGTGTGCCCACCACTCTCCCAAGAGTGGGGTTTCAAGGAGTATTTGCTGTGGAAAGCCCAAATCTGGACTGGAATATGTGCCTTGTCTGGCTCCTGGGCACACTCCTCGGGGTGGCAGCCCTGCTGCTCGGCAGAGAGGGAGCTTCCCCCAGGTAGAGCCCAAAATCTGCTTTGCCAGAGTCCAAAATTTGTTGGTGCCCTGGCTGCTGCAGTCCCGTGGCTGCTGGTGGTTGTGGAAGAGTCCTGGGTGGTGAGGCTTTGGGGTGAGGACAGGAGAAGCTGAGTGAGGCTACAGGGATCCTGGGGGTTCACGGAGCAGATAATGGGCGATTCGGGCAGCAGTGGTCAGGGAGTCTGTGTATGCTTGCCAGAAAGCCAAACTCTGTCATCTGAGGTGAGGGCTGTGGCTGGGTGATGCCAGCTGTCTGCATGCCTCTTGTAGGCACCAGCACCGGCGCCTTTGCCTGGCGGGGTTAAGAGCAGGATTTGGACAGGGTTGAGGTTGTGCAAGCAGGTCACCAGCTGTGGATAGGCATGCAGCAGCTGGTGTGACTGGGTGGCTTTGGGGGGCAGTGGAGGGAGTGTGGGCAGACCCTGCGCGGCCAAACCCAGACCTCATGGCCCCCAGCTGTGGGGCAGCCTCAAGATTTTCTCTGCTTGCATCTCTGGCAGATGATGCGCTCTAAGGACGGTGGTGGGCAGCAAGGAAGGTTTGCTGCTGAGAATGTGGCTGTGGCCCTGCCAGCACCCTTGGCCCTGAAATCACTGAGGATAAAATCGGGTCTGGGATTTGCACATCTTGCAACATCAGTCCTCCAACCACTTGTTTGCTGGCTTATGGGATAATGCTCTGTAAAAAATTATTAAGTATTGTCATAACATGCTGATGCCATCTTTATCCAATAAATAGCACCTGAGATACCAAAACTGGCTGGCTCCTAAGCTGTGCAGAAGAACTGGCAGGAGCTGCTTTGTCCCAGGCTGCACAGGGGGATGCCAAAGCACAGCGCAGAAAGGCAACAGCCTGCCGTCCTCTCCTCCTCTCCTTCCACCTCCTATTGCATCCCTGCCTCGCACTGCCCAGATCCACCTCCTCACCTGATCTCGCAGGGATCTTCTGGCAGAGGAGGCTCCATTTACCCTCACCGTTTCCTCAGTGTCATGCTAAGCCCCCAAACCATGCAGCATCACCTGGTTTACTTGCAGGCAAAACCTCTCAGTCACATCAAAACTGTGGGTGGTGGCAGTTGAATTCTAGCCTCGCCAAAAATAAACTCTCAGGACCGACAGGAGAAAATTAATGAATTGGAAAGTTTAATCTGTTTAAGATGAGCTCTGTCATGATGTTTTTAAGTTTACTAAGGATTTAAATTACAATTCATACAACTTCTTTCTGAAGCTGACCTGTGTTGAGATGCAGTGTTCCAAAGGTCTGCCACAACAGCTGGCTGGCAGATCTGACGTGCCTCTTTCTAGAGAAATCCTACGAATTATCCCCAACATCTTTGGATGAACTCAAACTGAAGTTTATACTCTCTAAAGCTAATCATATATGATTGTATTGCTTATAGCAAAAAAAGAATTTTTTTTCAGGTTATGTTTTGTTTATATTGGATATGCAGCAGTAGCTGCTGTATCAGTCTTTTCCTTCTCTTCTTTTCCCTTGTTTTGAAAGGTAAAAAACAGTTTTAAACAGATTTAGTATGGAAAATCCTACAGTGATTAGAGCTCTAGATAACCCAGGTGTGAATTTACAGATTGATAATTACTTTTGAAGTTTTCTATGCTGTGCACTACAAATGACATTAACACACTGTTCTTCAATTGACCCTTACTGCAGCTGTACTCACCAGGAGGGAGGCTTTTCATAGGTTTAATCTACCTCTTAAATCCAGTATCTCACTTTGATGTGGGGAACAGGGTAAATCTTTCCGTTTGGAGTGCTCTGTATCTGTGGTGAATGATAAAATATCTAATGAATAAAGTCTTCCTATTGAACGGTATTCAGTGAGATCAGACAGATGGCGAGGAAAGGCCACTCCTCACTCCTTTTGTCTTCCTTTCATTCAAAGAAGGAGAAACTCAATGTGTTTGAAAAGACAGCAATGCCTTTCGGTTCAGCAAGTTTTAGAAGAAACAGAAGTTAAGGCTTTCGAAGCAAAATACGTATCTCAAAGTTTAAAGCAAAGTTTAGGCGACTGTCTAAATCTTCAGCTCCTATTAGCACTGCCCTTTTTTGAGGCAGACAATGTCACAGTGAGTACTGGCAGCGATGCACAAGCTGGTCAGACTCTTTGAACTGTAGATGTCCCCAAATGAGGTACCTCTTCTGTGAGACCACGGGGGCTGGGTCTAACCTGTGGGGCTGAGCCCCGCAACCACACCATGGAGAGCCCAACCGCGCTGGAGGCTGCTTGAGAGCGAGCAGTGCTTTCCCCACCTGCAGATAAAACACACAGGTGTCAACCCAGTGGGATTTTAAGGGTGGTGGAAGAGGCAGAGAAAGGCTCTCCTGACCCTTGGGCCCTCGGCTGCCACCTCTTCCTCCTGCCCTGCCCAGCCTGCCCTGGGCCAGGATCGGTGATGCTTGATTCCCACTGCGCTGGCAATGTGTGTGAGGCCACATCCAGAAATGGGCTTCCTTGGGCAACTGATGTCATGTTTCACATTTCTTGTACTTCAGTAACACTTCCCTAGAAGGTGAGGGGAATTTTATCCAGGGAAAGCTTTTAAAGCTCACCCCTCCCCTTCTGCACCCCTTACAGTGGGAGAAATCAGCTCTGGAAGAGGAGGGGACAGGTAGCAGAGGCAGGACCCTCTTCAGCATCCTTGTTTAAATCACAGACTGCCTCATAATGTAAATGAACAGTTGTCTTTTTTTCCTTCTCCTTTGTGGCTATATAGGTCACCTCTCCTCACACAGTTGGGTAATAGTCTTACAGCAGCTTCAGGACCTGTGCATGTGGAAAAGTTTCTTTTCTTAAAAAAATATAATTCATGCTTTCAGTGGAGTTTAGCCTCCAGAAATAGGAGAGGGCTCATGCTACGTGACTAGACAGCATTACGTGAACCATCTGCAAGTACTCCATGGCCCACAAGCCACAGTTTAAAACTTCTTATGCAGAGCTGACCATAGGAAATACTTACTGAAAAGAAAAATATACCAGAGCCTCCATGTTCTATTCATAAGCAGATGGCTCTAGTGTAGTGTGGCCATCAGATTTTTAAGTCAGCAACAATAAGAACAGAAAGTACAGATTGCCAATGCTTCTAAAGCAGTTGTTCTAGATTGTTGCCTGAACAAACATTTAGTATGCCTTTGGGTCATGATGCACAACAACTCAGTTTATAATAAAGAAAAATTGCGATTTAATGTCAGAACTGTCATTTTAATAAAGAAGCTATTAAAGCTAAGTTAACTCTCCTAAAAGTTGGAACGATGACCAGAATTGCTAGGTTTTATTAATGGCACTGCTTTTAAATGCTTTTAAATAACACTGACCAACTAATAACCTTATCACTTAGTGCACTTGATGTACTCGATAGTATTACCTAGTTGCGGGTGCATAATTCACCTATCAAATACTGAGAATGACTTCAAGTTTGAAAATCATAATGAGACATCTGGATTGAAATACAAAATACAATTTATTAGTGGATAGTTACCGGTCAATCTATATACAATCTTTCCTTCAGTCAGGTATGGTCTTGATTTCTGCTCGTAAAGAAACATAAAACCCGCTCTAAAAGTGAAAGAACCAAATTGTGAATATTCACGTTCTCTTTGTTGCTAGTACAATTTCAACAGCATGACATAGTGTACTACAGCTTTTTTTCTCTTAACTTGCCAACTGCCAGAGCTCTGCATTTCAGGTCAGCTGCTTTGCAGTTGGCTCACTTACTCTTGTTCTATAAAGCTATAAAAGTGGGGAGACTGGCTGGGTGTTTTGAACAGCCAGAGAAGATCAGTACTCAAATTTATTTTAAAATAAAGTATGAGTACTTAATTTGGTGACACTCTTTTGGTCAACACAAGGAGATACTGTAAAATTAAAACCCACAGAATTATCATGTTATTCCCATAATCAATCTGCATTTGTTTCACCTTCAGGTATTCCCTAGCAGAAAACCATGGGCAATTTCAAAGGGCATGCCCTCCCTGGAAGCTTTTTCCTTATTTTTGGCTTATGGTGGTCAGTGAAATATCCAATGAAGTACGCCTGTCGAAAAAACAAGAATGCTTGCTACCTTGGTTCCAGGGCAGGATTTCAGCGCCTGGAGTTTGTCGAGGGGATCATCAAAGCTGTCTTTGCCCTGATTGGTAAGTACGGTGGACTTGGGGCAGATAACAAAATGGCTGTGCCTTTTAACACTTTTTTTTTTTTTTAAATTTTGTTCTCTGATAAAACATCTCATTGTGTTTTAGTATTTTACCCTTTAAACATCATGAAAGATGTAAGAACTAGTGGGGCTACTGCTATTGATTACATATGACTGTAACATGGTTTCCATCCATAGTGCTCTTCTGGAGATGACTTCTCAGCTGGTCCATCTGGGTGTTCATATGCTGTTCACTGCTTCAGGGAGGGAGATAAGATATTTAGGCAAGGGAATCTCACATGCAGACTGGGAGCACCAGACTGTGAGGGCATTGCTTTTCTATTTTGAATTCATCCATCTCCCATGTCGGTAGTCTCCACTGAGTTATTGATAAAATACATACATGCAGATGCTTCCTCATCACTGTCATTCAAAAGTGAAAATATTCACAAAGTCCAGATCTTATTGCTGCAGGACTGTTGCAGTGGGTTGTGGGGGCTGTTTCTCCTGCTGTTGTGGACTGGCCTGGGTACAAACCCACGGGGATGGTTGAGAGAGCTGTGCAACCGACTGGAAGTGCCTAGTTCTTGTTTACATTCCAACAGGCTGTATGTTCTCAATTTACCTTTATAGAATAAGCAACTAAATGACAGAGGACCTGGGGAACTCAGCATGTGTGGCTCTTGAGTTGAAAAGAATCTTAATTTTCAGTATTTTTAGAGGTTTAGATTCTATCTAGCTGCTCTTCTTTAGATGCTCAGGGTTGCCTGGTTTCTAATCAAGGTGCACACCATGCCAAAATCGTGTTCTTGCTTTTCCTTCCCCTCTGGGAGTTGCATCAGTGAAGATACATCAGCACTGAAATGATGTTGTGTGTACAGTATACACTTCCATATGCCATAAAAAAAAATATCAAAACTTGAACAATAGTGTTCATTTTGAGGTATGAGTGGGAACATCTTTCCCACAAATCTCCCAGATAGTGTCTAGAGGTAGTCGGGCAGCTAAAACCCTCATCTAGTGTTTTTATTTTCACCCTGAAACTAAAGGCTATTATTTTAACATATGGTAATTTCAATTCCAGTCAAAAACGTGGACAAGAAAGCCTGGCAAGGACAAACAGTAAAAGCAGCAGAAGGAGTAAAACCTGCTGTTTCTGCCTAAGGAAAACTTGAAATAAAGGTGGAAAACCACTGCATTTGCTCTGCAGCATATCTACTTATACAGCAGGATGCTGGCCCACACTTTATAAACAATATAATTCACGTTTTAAAAGCATAACGTATTTTTAACCTTTCCCAAACTTCATTGATCATATCAAGTATCTAAGAGCAGCCTTCCCCTTGCTGGAGTACTGTAGCTAGTTAGCAAGACACCGAGGGGCCAAGGTAAGGGAGGTGGTGGAGCAGCAATTCAAATACTAACTCAGTATACATTCTCATGGGACCTTTAGTAACTCTGCACGGTGGAGTGATTTCCTTTTATGGCTTTATAGGAAAAATCCCCTTTGAATTAAGAGTCTGAACTCTGCCATCCTGCATATTGCAGGGAACTGAAGTGGTAAATCTTTCTTTTAGGGACTTTAGCATGTGTTATACTTGTGTTTGAACTGCTGGGAAAGGCAGCTGAAAAATTCAGTCAGAGGACTATTACAATAGCAATTGTTTTCTAAAAAAAAAGGCAGCACAGAATAGCTGTCTCCATTTTCACTGTTGGAAACTGCAAGACGCAAATAGTCCCACCAGGAGTGGAGCTGAAGCCTGGTTTCCTCTGGCTTTCTCCTCTCCGGATTATGTTGTGTTTAATATATGCTGGAGCTCACTCTGTGGTATTTCCCTCAGCAAAGCCACTTATTTCATCTCTCTTCCACACACGGCCTGTTTCCTTGAAAATTTATATAAAATTAATATCTTTGAGGTTTCTCTGCATTTTCCCTTGAATTTGGACAGCATGTTAAAAACTTTATTGGGAAAGGCTGAACTGGGCAGAAGGGAGCAAACCACAGCAATCACCCAGAGCAATCCTCTGGCAGCCAGATTAAACCCCAAATCGACTGGTGTTGCGCTGCATGAGGATATATTGTTTGTATAACGAGTTACCATCAGTCTACACCTTAAGCACCAGGACAAATAGTTACACTTCTTGTTTCCTGCACAGGAATGGTGGCTGAGCAGTTTGTTCCCGATGGACCTCATCTGAAGTTGTATAATTACGAGGAAAAGCACTGGGATCACTTGATGAACTGGCAACATGCCACCATGTACCTCTTCTATGGCATTTCAGGGTTGGTTGACATCGTGGCTCACGGGACCAACGCGTTGCCAGTGGCCATGGACAGAATGATGCTTTCCTTAGCAGTGTTCATTGAAGGTCAGTTTACCTCTCCCTGCAGAGGCGCACGTGAAACTTGCAGAAGGGTGTCAGTCTTCGGTCTGGGAATCTCAGATCAGCCTTAAAGAACGAGCCCATGTGAACTGAGTATTTAACTCCGTGAAACGCTTAAGAAAGATCGGTCTTGGCCCTTCTTAAACTGCTGAGGGTTTGTCTGCACTGCAGCCCAGAGCACAATCACACATTCTAGAGGGGGATCTGTGCGTTCCTAACTGGCTCAGACAGCAACAGAAATATTACAAAAATAGCAGCAGAAGCTCCTTTTGGGTAAGTGCTCAGTAGCTCGGGTGTGTGCTTCGAGGTATGTACTGACATGGTACACAACTTGTTAGCTAAAGCCAGTGTGAGCGCACTTACCTGCGCAGCGATCGCATGTTGGAATTGCACTGAAGACACACTCAGTTTTCTGTATTCACAGTGCATCTCCTCACATCCCTCTTGTTACACTGCAGAGACAAATGGATGAGACTTTTTGTTAACGTGTTTTAAATGAAGGGTGACAGAGCTGCAGCTTCCCATGCAATTTCCTGGTCTGAGCTCAAGAGTGGGAGTACACAGTACATAGATACCAGTCTTAAAAAACTACTCTTAGTTCAATTCAGAGGTTGAAATTGGCATAAAGAGAAATGCTAAAGGTCCACTGTTTTCCAAAAGCAGATGCAGGGACATTACAATGGAACAAAATATCTTAAACTGACCACTTAATTTATTCCAGGTTTTCTCTTTTGCTACCATCTTCATGGGAGAGCCATGCTGGATGTTCATGTTCATCAGTTATTGCTATTTGCTATTTTTGGAGCTGCTGTTTGCATATTTCTGGAAGTTTTCTTTCGTGGCAGTATTGTGCTAGAGATGCTCCGTACAAGTCTCTGCATATTACAAGGCAGCTGGTTCTGGCAGGTAGGTCACTTTTCTGCCTCAGGAATTTCTTCTTTCACGAAAATTCGTAATTTACTCCTTTGCAGATGCCTTTTAAACACCGATCTCAAAGGACTCATAGAAAACAATGCAGTCTTAGTGTCTCTTCAAAGAGATAAAAGTATCATATCTGTTTTACAGATGAAGAAGCCATTTTACTTCTAGTGTCTTTTATTTGAATCAACAAAAAAAGCTACGGTGTTTTTTTTCTGTTGAGCTCTCCCTTGTGATTGAACATCCCCTCTGATCTCTGAAACATCCTGTCCAAAATCCACCAGCCAAATGGCAGTGATTTTACAGCCCGGCAATATATGCTGTTCTTTATGATGGCGGTCCCCACTGCCAGCTGCCGGAGCAGCAAGTGAATGCCCAGTGGGATACTGGACAGGTGAGGCAAAGCACCTATTGACATTGTGTGAAGAAGAATGAAGATGAAAATTATGTTTCATGTCGGCTGCCTCTTTCTACTTTCTAAAAAGCATTTCAACAGTGGCAACCTAGGTTTAAAAGGCATTTGAGCTCTTGATTTGCATTAAGAGATTGGGTGATGAAAAGACTCCTCCTTTTCCAGTGTTCGGGAAATTGAGCAGAAGAAGTAACAGCCCAAACTTTTATATTTCAGGGATGTGGCTCCCAAAAGGACTCTTCGAAATGTAGCTGACATACCTTCACTTACTTGTGATTCTATGCAATTAACAGATATTTGATAGTGACCCTTTCTCTGCTGTCAAACAAGAAAGAGAATTTAATGAATTGCTGCGATCTTGTAACAAAGAAATAGGAGCTCTAGTGCCGATGTGTGTTTTATCTTATAGTGGAGAACTGAGGTCACTCCAGTGATTTTTCTTTCCGGCATGTCTAGACTTGCTTCCCTTTTTTATATGCTGGCCAGACAGGATTAATAAAAACGTTTGCTGTTCCTCAGGAGAACTGGACACTCAGCACCAAATCAAATATTTAAATACTTGCTCTGGCAAGAAGACAGACCTCTGAAACAGCAGTATTTTTCTATAAGTGAAGTCAAGAACCTGGTGCTGCAGGACTTGGTGTTTTATTTTCTTTGTAAAATTTTCTTCCAAAATTTAAGAAGCTTTATATAAGAGGAATTAGATGCAATCATTTATTCTTTGTTGTCTGCGTGGCCTAATTTTAGAACAAGTTATTTCTTTAGCTCTGGAGACAATGTGAGTTTTGTTTTTAAAAAAAAAAAAGAACTAAAAATACAAGAGAGTTAAGTGTGGCTTTTTCACACTTGCATCAGACTTCAGCTGTATGTGAGACTGAAAACCACATACTGGCTCCAGCATGACAGATTTGTAAAAGGTAAAGGAACTTTTGCCATCAACACACTCATTCATTGAATTCTCTGCATGGAAATGTAAAGTGCACTCCTCTCCTCCTCCTTCCTCTCCTCCTCTTCCCAGCTCCTAAATTCTCAGCTAAACTGCTGAGCAGTGACTTTGAAGAGTGTTAGGCAGTACAGAAGACCGGTGCTTGTCAAGGCAGACCCCGTGTAGCCATGGCATTACTAGTTTCCCTTCTTATGAGTTAATCTAAGTTGGATCTTTCCCATCTCTGAGTAAACAATTCAGCTATCTGTTTCACATGAACTCATAGTCCTGGGTGAGAAAGCTCAATTTTTAAGTAATTTCAAAACCTGACCTTTTCCCCAGATGACCCAGAAGAAATAGACTTACGGCTTGCCTTTATTTATTAATTTATTATTCATCTTCTGAATCCTGTAACACATTCCCAGACACTGTTGGAAAGAAGCGAGTCAGTGCAAATGGCTGGGCAGGTTTGCTGGTCAGAGATGTGCTTGCAATTCAGACCAGACATGGCTGAGCACCAGCCCCTTTCCTTACAGTACAAAACTGTGATCGCTGCAGGACTTGTTTCTGCACAAAACTGGACAATTTTTGCACAAACTGTGTAAAATGATCCATCGCATCTGAGTGTGATGGAAAAATTGGTTTTAAAAATAATTACAGAAATAATGAGCGCTATAAGAAAATGAAATGTCTGCCTTGTGAGGGGCACCATAGTACATGATACGACGTAGCATATACATCATATGAAATTTGCTAAGTATCTTTTATTTTATTACAGATTGGATTTGTGCTTTATCCTCCAAATGGCAGCCCAGAGTGGAATCAGATGGATCACACTAATATGATGTTCCTGACCATGTGCTATTGCTGGCATTATGCCTTTGCTTTTCTTATACTTGCAGTGAATTACACAATCGTAAGCTGGTAAGTTACTTAAAACACTAAAACTTTGGAGATCTGTCTATTTAGTCTACCAGGAGCTTTATTTTAGAAAAGTTGCACTAACAAATCAAAAAGTTTCCACAAAATAATTAGCTGTCTTGCAAGGTGAAATAAAAAATAGGTATTGCTAATCAATGAAGATAACATGACTCATTGCTACAGTAGAATACATTCATAAAGAACAGCTCTGACAGCATAATGCTTCTCACATAAACTGAGCTCTTTTTGGTAGTCTTCCACATTTGTAAGTGCATAAAAAGCTACAAGCAGGAGAGACCTTGTTATCCTACAACATCTTCTCTCCCAGTGCCCATCTCTACTAATTCCAAGTGGCTTAGTCAGCAGGCTTTATGACTTTGAACACTGTTGAACAGGTTTCATTGCTAGCAATTTCCTGTGATTAGACCTGATTTATTTTTCACTTGCTGGTTTCATCGCCTAATGGCTAAAGTTTGCCCTTTTCCTTGCCGCCCAGTGCTAATTCTGACAAAATTCCAACTGCAGAGTTAACTTGGTTGTAAAAATGCACCTGATTCTGCCATGTGTGATCACCTTCTGTCCGCAGGACCTTACCGAGCCTTTCTCTGCACTGTCCTAGACACGCTCCTCACCCTTTGCTTTACCCCTACCATCCCAACAGCCCTATTTAATCATGCTTTGGCCATATGTAGTTCTTGCAGTCTTGCTTTGTGCCGAGGAGGTGCCATGCCTTTTTCAATCTCAGTCAAAAAGGCATCGACACCCAAGGCTGGGTAACTGGTTTGTTGCATAAAGGATGGCAACTACAGAGAAGGTGACAGCAATCTGACATCCCTTCTGATGCTGGGAGTGGCGGCTGCTGCAACATCAGACAAGCCTCCCCAGGTTGATCACGGCATGCTGCGTGGAGTTCCCCTCCTTGGGGAGTTTGGCCAGACTCACTCTTCTCAGTTTCATGGTGCTCTTCCAAGTGAACACAGCTGTTGGACTTGTACCAGCACAACATTGAACTTTCTAGATGCTATGCTGAGGTTTACTTAAGGTCTACACTCTTAGATATGTCCATAGGAACGATCTCTTACAAGCGGTACATGCAGGTGGCATTGAAAGGCAGCACATACTAATGTCATGGTCCATGCTTGCGTTGCATAGCAGTCACTCATGCTAAAATATAGGTCTCTACGATTAAGGCCTGGGGTGAAATTCTGCTCAGATTCAGCCTGAAGTCCCTCACTCCTCCTTATGATGTCTTCCACAGTGGCCCACTTCAAGTCTTCACAAATCAATCATCCTGATTCCCTGATGAGATGCAAGAGTTAAACAGTTTTTTACCATGTAAAAATTGCTGGATGAGCCTTCAAATTACTATTGACAACTCTGTTGTTGTTGTTGTTGTTGTTTCCAGGGCAGTTCGTTCAAAGGTTAAACAGTCCCAGTCCATGGAAATGGGATTACTGAAAACATCTGAACGAGATCAAGAGTCAGAAGATGAAATTTAGTATTGGCTTGACTAGTTTACCTGCTCTAACATTAGGCTGATTGATACCTCATTTCTAGATTTGTTTGCCATCTTATTCATTCTTTACTGCAACTTGCTATGCAAATATCATCTCCTGAGTACCGTCTACATCTACACAGTTTTATCTTCACTCTCAGAGGGTAAGCTTGGTATTGACTTGCAGTATTTGCACTAGTACCTTGCTTATCACATGCTTCAAAGAAAAACAGACTAATATTAGACAGACGTGGACTGCATGAGGTGGCGTGACGAAGTTGGTGTCTTTGACTCATTAAAAACTAAGCAAAATGTTTTCCATCTGCTGCTGAAAAGACTGTTAAGTTTCCATAATTAGGATGTCCAAACAAGCATATTTGTTGCCCTGCAAGTAACTGTGCATAAATAACTGTGCAGACCTGGAAAACAGTAGAATAAGATACAAAATCAGAGTCTTGCAGCTAACACGTTCATGTCTCTGCTTGTGCCTTTATATCAAATGAAAAGAACTACTCACTGCAAACCCATTCAGCTTTTCCTTGAAGAGTGTGTAGTGTGTCCACTCTCACAGAGACACTACGAAGCTTGGTAAGAGGACCAAAGAGGTGTGTGATGATCGAAAGCCACTGCAGTTATTCACGCTCATGCTTAGATAGTCCTGCCTCTTTACTATCATGGAACTTTGAAAGGCAGTGAAGTGACCCTGCTTCTCCCCAGTGCCTGGAGCAATTTCTTTTCCAGAAAGGACGAGGGTTGTCCACTGCAAACTGCCACAAAGCCAGTTTCTTTCCCAAAGTTATCTCTTTGTCTTTGGTGCAATTTGGTGGAATTTCAGCAGGGTTCGTGGCAGACAGGCGAGTGGACCCAGCACCTGGCTCAGGAGCAGGTAATGCTGATCTGCAGGCAGGATGAGATGGATTTGCATCCTTTCCCCTGTGTCGCCCTTGTAAGCGCAGGGCAGATGGGGAGGGCAGATGTTGCCTTCATAGTAGCTCCATGCCCAGCTACCCAAAGCAGTGAGTGGCTTAAAAAAAAATAATTTTTTAAATTATGTGAATTTTCTCCACTAAAACTGAAGTCTTGATCCAGGGAAAACCAGAGTGCCCTCACCAGTGCTCAGTGTTGCTTGTGATGCGTTCCAACCTCAACAAAAGGGAAACAGTGATACGTGGCAAAAGACATCAGAAAACAGTGTTGTCTATAAGCACATTGCCCTTACAGGGCAGACTTTTGCAGCATTGCTCTGGCTCTAACACGTCTTTCGAAAAACTTGCATGGGCAGCTGGCCAGGTGGAAGCATTTGCTGCGCCACTGCATGTATGCCCTGCTTTCCAGAGGACTGAGGACTGGATGCATGCTGGTGGCCATGGGCTGCTTTACATATCTGTCAGTGGTGTGGTGACCTTTCTGAAAAACAGCCCTTCCCTTTAGAACAGCTCCTCAAAATATTATTTTCTAAATATTTTCAGAAACATGCTAGTGCAGGACAACAAATTCTGTTCAAATAGTGTCAGTGCGTCGTGTTTGGTGGTGCAGAACTGTGTTCCTTCTGTTAGAATATTTTCAGATGCTCCTAAACAGAACGCAGAGCTGGACTCTGGTAGATGAATGAGAGCTCTAGGCTCTGGTCTCTCTACTTTTGAGTATTCCCTACATTTTTTTCAATGTGAAGCAGAAAAATGAGTAGCATAAAATTATTAATTGCAGTTAGCTGATTGCTTAAAAAGATAGGCAATAAAATAGTTTACAGCTCAAAGGGATCCCAGGCCTCAGAAAAAAAAATAATGGCTTTTTCTAAAGCTATTTCACCTTCAATGCAACATACACATTCACTTCATTTTTAGGACTTTCTTTTACCTTCCCTTTTTCAAGGAGCATCTTCCTTAGCTGCACATACTGTTAATGCTGAATTTTAGATCGCCAGGCTTATCAATGCCTTTCCAAAATCAGAGGTAATTTATTCTGAAGGAGATCTTCAGAAACTACTTTGCTTCTCATGGGCAGGAACAATGGAAGTTTCTTCACTGCTTTTCTTGATAATTTATATTTAATACTGTACAAATATTAAGGTGCTGTATCTCTAAGCTGAAGGGATAATGTAACCAGTAAGAAAAGCATGATAAACTGGCTGAGCTTTGATATGTCTTCTTAGAAGACTTCAGTTGGTAATTTTTTTAATTATTTTAGATCTTTGCCATTGTGAAGTGACACATGGAACCAGGTGTCAGATTATCCAGATGAATCTACTTTGGAAAGCAAGAATAGTTGGTTCCCATACGCTTCTATGTTTACAAATGTAAAATGGGAAACTGCAGATTGCTAGCCAAAGGTCATCGCTTTTCTTAATAATTGTTTGTTCTTCAATGCCGTTCTCTGAAGTGTCTTGGAGATTTTGGCAAACTTTACTGAAGCCTGTCTCAGGACATTCTTCCAAGCTAGGTATCGGTACGGCATTTTTGTAGCTCCGTGTCTCAGCTTTACAGTGGTCTCACTGTAATCTCTGAATTGATGGATATTTACTCTGCTCTGCAAATCTAAGACTTGAGTTTCGTTACTGTGGTTCCATCAAAATCAGATTTTCTGTTAGCATAAGCCAGAAGGAAGATCCACAGCTTTGCTGAGGAGCCTGCCTGTTAACTGTAGCACGGATACATTGGCCAAATGCAGCGTGTCATTATACCCAGCTATAATCTCATGGAGCTTCGTTGAGCCCCATCCCTATTGTCTCTAAATTGTTGGGACTTTTTGTAAAGGAGAGAATTTTTTTCCTGCTAGCATGGTTGAGATATAAAGCTTCTGCAGTGCTGAGCAGTGAAGACGATGGTTATGTATCAAGGAGAACTTGGGGATTATTACAAAAATCTGTCATGATAAGCCAAGATCAGTTGATGAAGTGAGCCTCATGGGACTCAATAATCTGAGTGAGCTGAGAACTTGGAGGATGCTTAGCAAACTTTCCTTCTGAAAAACTGTTTTTTTTGAGAATCAAAAGGTGCCAGTACTCAAACACAATGGCCAGAAGAGCGGCTGCCTGCCACAGTTCCTCCTGTGACTGCCTTGGCTTGGTGGCTTTGGCTCTGTCCTTATTTTGCCCAGGCATTAGCCCAGCAGCGGCTGTAGGTCTGTGTGCTTTCTTGGGAGAAAACCTGGGCAGGACTCAGCCTGCTGAAAGGTATCACTTGTATCTCCCTCTGTCTCCCTGCTGTGAATCTTGGGTAAACAATCAGAGAACTGGATGAATAAGCCCATCAGACACATTTGCTGGTTTTGGTGTGACCACGCTTAGCACAGATGCCTTTAAAGAAGCCCAGCCTGGAGGCTAATGCAGTCTGTGACACAGAACTATGAGGCAGGCTTCTTACAAAAACTCTTCGTGTAAGAGAAGGTGGCATTGCGTTATTAAGCTTGAAGAAATGCAAGGAAAAACAGATCCTGAAGCCTTGAAGAAACAGTAGTCTCTTGGTCTAATTTTTGGTACAGTACATGCCACAAAGGAAAGAAACACCCTGTTTCAGGGTGGGTTTTTGCTACGCAGAACACCTGACCTTCTCAAGCATTGTTCAAAAGAGATGCCCAGGAACAGTAAGGTACCTATTATGATAAAAAAGGTACAACCTTTGGCATTTCACTAGCAACAGATTTTGTGTGAGTTGAGTGAGTGGAGGGAAGTCTGACAAGTTTACAAACACCACTCAGAAAAAGGTAGCTGCTCTCAAGAAAATTTAAATTATTGTTAAATATTGGTGCCTTTGAAAAACTATATAGTCGTTTATAATAGATGAGATATGCCTGTAATTTTATTTAAATAAAATTGATTTATTCATATATATGATGTCTGTGATGTTTTCAAGGGAAAAAATATAATCATTTATGGAGCAGGGTCGGGTAAGATAGACATGTTACTGTCATAGCCCACCCAAACTTTGAGCAAGTTGCACTCGAATTCAGGAAAGGTCAGTACTGCCTTGCCAAATTCCCTTGATTCCGCTATTTAATTGTCATTTACAACACAGGTGAAAACAATTCTTTTTGAGGTCTAGGCAGCAGAGCTTCACAGATCTACAAAAGTCAAATGCTATGGAAAAAGGAGGTCCCAGATTTGGATCTGGTCTCCTGTGTCATACACGACAGAGCAGCCAGCAAAGCAAGTAAACAGAACTGCATGAACAGAATCTTTCTGTTTTGGCAAGCTTAACAGTAAAAATACTTAGGATTTTATTTGACTTTGCTCCCTTTTTTCTTTAAAGAAAAAAACAAACCTTTTTTTTCTGCTGTAAGATGAAAATGTATTCTGAAAAAAAATTGAGATACTTGAAGAAAAGTTGGCAATTATAGATTTTGTCCGTTTCATATTTATCCCAGTTTCTAAAATTAAAACTAGGGACCATAGCTGACAAAAAGTAGCAAATAATTTTGGCCACTCTCAGACTGCATTTTGGAGATAAATTGATTATTTGTTAAAGATTAGAGTCCCATGACTTGCTTTCATCATTCCATGGATTTGATACCACTTTGCTACGTATTTGACAGAGAGTGGTTTTTTGTTAATGATGGAGAACTTCAGGTGAAATGCACTTACCTGTACATAAGAAAACTTCTAAATTTCTCCAAGACCAGGTAGGAGAGAGAAAGTCAGCACTTCCTAATTTCCCTTTTTATCTGTTTGCTCACAAATCTGAAAGAGTTGCATAAGACTTCTGAAAACTACCAGTCAGAAAATTTAAAAATCTAGAAGTAGCTCTAAATAAACCAATTGGGGAATCAACCAGTTTGCATTAGAAAATCAAATGTACCAATGTCACCGTATCCTGAGGTTGGGGCTATGGTCAGCTATCTCCAACCACATCACCAGTGTGACTGCTTACTCTCATGGTTGACCTCAAGGAAAAGCCAGTGACAGGCTGCATGCCCCATCCCATTTATGCAATTGTGTAAAATGCACATTTTGGCATTGGCTCTGTGTAAGATAGACCAGGTTTAGTGCGTGGCAGAAGCTTAGCTCACAATGGGAAGATATTTCCACCCATGGGGATGACTCGGGACCTCACGGTTGCATTGATGTTGGGGTGAGGCATGGAGGGAGGCACTGATGCACGGTATGGGGAGCCTGGTCTTTGGATGGCATATCCTGAGCCCAGGAGAGCTCCCTCAATGTTGTCAGTGGGCTGCAAAGGAGTCAGTAGCCCAAAGGAGAGGAGGCTGAAACCACCCCCTGGACAACCAGGGAAGAAGATGTCCTGGGGGAAAAAGAGCATCTCTGAGCTGGCAGCTTAAAGGCAAGGCTGCCCCTGCAGTTCCTGGGTCCCCGACCACACTACTGGGTGCACCCACACTAGCACTTTAGTCTGGATCAAGACAGCACTTTGGACCTCACCTGCTCATCCTAACTTAAGTGCCAAGGTTTGCATGATGGAGAGGAGTCAGAGTGTGGGAGCTGGAGTCCCTTCACGAGAAATGAAGTTCAGTGGTGCTCTTCTCACATTGCACCTGGTGTGCTCCAAGCACTAACGGGCATCTACGTGCCTGGGACAAAGCCAGAGTCTCGAAACGCCTGTAGCGTGGAACAGTTGTGCTGTAGAGGTCTGCTCCTTTGGCACTGCCGAGAGAGGCACACACATGGGTGAGGTGAGGAGTTTGTCTGACAGGAGGGAAGGAACCCTTTAAAGTTTTATCATGAAGATAAATGAGTTAAATGTGAGTTTCTCTCATTTACATTGTCTGCATCTCTGTAAAGCTTAGTAACTGTCATATTTTTTCTATAGTCTGTCAATAAATACTTTTTTTTCTTTGTATTTAAACCTAGCTTTAACCAAGAGTAAATTTGGCAGCAAGGAATTTCAGTCCTACAGGTTCATTCATCCTTAAAACTGAGCCACTAGAAAACTTTGGTTTATCTGGTACCTTAATGCCCTCCTCCTACGTGTTTTGGTTCCTCTGAACTACAGCAGTTGGGGTAGGACTTACTGGTACAGAAGTTGGTGGAAGAAAACAGAATAGCTTTTTATCCAAAACGCTCTTTAGCATGTGCAGTAGTGGAAGCAAGCCTGCAAGACTCCCAAGGACTGTGCAACAACAGCACATCTGTTAAAAGGGAGAAAGACAACTGGAAAACTGCTGGGCACTTGCCTTTAAAATCTATTCTAGGTAAAATATGTGCTTGCTCAAAATATGTGGGAGTAAAAAGCCTAATATTTGTCAAATAAGGTATATCTCGTCCTCAGATGACTTTTTTAGAATGGTAATTTCTAACACCTTACTATGTATCCTAGATCTTCTATCTAGGGATGGGGCGGGTTTGTCTCCACGGGGGAAAAGGCTGCTTGCTACAGAACTAGCTGGGATCATCAACAGGGCTTTAAACTAGATGTGAAGGGGGTGGGGGGTATTGTCAGACTTAGAGGATTAACAACTGAGGACGGCCCTCCAGTGTCTGATGAAGGGAGTGTAGGCAGGTGCCTTCGGCCTGCTGCCTCAGTGATAGTAGGGGGTGATATGTGTAGTCAGGAGCAACACACAAGTTGCCCAGAGGTAAAAGAGAATCCCAAAAATAACAGCTCAGGTAATAAAACTTCCCCCCCTAGGGGTGCAGTGGGGTTGAAAGCCCAACTTACGTGCTTCTATACGAACGCATGCAGTATGGGCAAAAAACAAGAGGAACTGGAAGCTCTTGTTATCCGGGGAAACTATGATATAGTTGCCATCACTGAAACATGGTGGGATGACTCATATAACTGGAGTGCTACCATGGATGGCTACAAACTCTTCAGGAGGGATAGGAGAGGTAGAAGGGGTGGTGGGGTTGCCCTGTATGTAAGGGAAGGTCTAAACTGTTTAGAGTTAAATGTTGGGGATGACCTAGTAGAATGTCTGTGGATGAAAATCAAAGGGGGGCCTATGAAGGCGGATATTGTAGTGGGAATCTGCTACAGGCCATCCTGTCAGGACAGTGAAACTGATGAGCTATTCTTTAAACAACTGGGGGAAGTCTCGCGCTCACTAGCCCTTGTCCTTATGGGTGACTTTAACCTACCTGATGTCTGTTGGAAGTATAACATGGCAGTCAGGAAACAGTCTAGGCGGTTTCTGCAGAGTGTGGAGGACAACTTCCTATCGCAACTGGTCAGTGAACTGACTAGAGAAGGTGCTCCCCTAGACCTGATGTTTGTGAACAGAGAAGGTCTTGTGGGAGATGTGAAGGTTGGAGGACGCCTGGGGCATAGTGACCACGAGATAATAGAATTCTCAATTCTAGGGGAAGTTAGAAGGGGGAACACTAAAACGGCCAAGCTGGACTTTGGGAGAGCTGACTTTGGGCTGTTTAGAAGTCTGATTAACAAAGTCCAATGGGAGACAGCTCTCAAGGGTAAGGGGGCGCAGGAGGGTTGGTTACTATTCAAAAAGGAAATTCTGGAGGCACAGGAGCGAGCTGTCCCTGTGTGCCGGAAGTCGAGCCGCCGGGGTAGAAAACCAGCTTGGATGACAAAGGGGATTTGGGAACATCTCAAAAGAAAAAGCGATGTCTATAAGTCTTGGAAGAATGGGCAGGCATCCAGGAATCAATACAGGGAGGAAGTTAGGACATGTAGGGAGATAATCAGGGGGGCAAAAGCCCAATTGGAACTTAGACTAGCCAGCTCTGTAAGGGACAACAAAAAGTCTTTCTATAAATATATTAATAACAAAAGGAGGGCTAAAGATCACCTCCAGCCCCTACTGGACTCAGGGGGTGCGTTAGTCACTAGGGATGAGGACAAGGCTGAGGTCCTTAATGCCTTCTTTGCCTCAGTCTTTAATAATAAGGTCAGTAGTTCCCAGGTGAGCTGGCCTTCGGTGTCTGAGAGCAGGGAGGGAGAGCAAATCGAAGCTCCTGTGATCCCAGAGGAACGGGTCAAGGAACTGCTCCTCCGGCTGGATGCCCACAAGTCTATGGGACCTGATGGTATCCACCCGAGAGTCCTGAGAGAGCTGGCGGATGTCATTGCCAAACCCCTGTCCATTATCTTTGGGCAGTCTTGGCTCACTGGGGAGGTTCCGCTGGACTGGAGGCTGGCGGATGTTACCCCCATTTACAAAAAAGGGCGGAAGGAGGATCCGGGGAACTACAGGCCTGTCAGTCTGACCTCGGTGAGGGGCAAAGTCATGGAACAGGTTATCCTGAGTGCTATTAATGAGCACATACAGGTTAACCGGGTGATCAGGCCCAGTCAGCATGGGTTTATGAAAGGCAGGTCTTGCCAATCAAACCTGATCACCTTCTATGACAGGGTGACCCGCCTAGTTGACGAGGGAAGGGCTGTGGATGTAGTTTTCCTAGACCTCAGTAAAGCCTTTGATACAGTTTCGCATAATGTTCTGGTTGAGAAACTGGTAACTGCTGGCCTGGATAGGCACACCCTCCTTTGGGTTAAAAACTGGCTGGATGGCCGGGCCCAAAGAGTGGTGGTAAATGGGGCTAAATCCGGCTGGAGGCCGGTCACCAGTGGGGTTCCCCAGGAATCAGTGCTGGGTCCAGTTCTGTTTAACATCTTTATCAACGACCTGGATGAGGGAATTGAATGTACCCTCAGTAAGTTTGCGGACGACACCAAGCTGGGAGGCTGTGTCGATCTGCTCGAGGGTAGGGAGGCCCTTCAGAGGGATTTGAACAGACTGGATCGTTGGGCTGAGGCCAATGGCATGAGCTTTAATAAGGCCAAGTGCAGAGTCCTTCACTTGGGGTATAAAAACCCCAAGCATCGCTATAGGCTCGGGGAAGAGTGGCTGGAGAGCTGCCTGGCGGAGAAGGACCTGGGGGTGCTGGTTGACTACTGGCTTGATATGAGCCAGCAGTGTGCCCAGGTGGCCAAAAAGGCCAATGGGATACTGGCGTGTATCAAGAATAGTGTGACCAGCAGGAACAGGGAAGTGATCCTGCCCCTGTACTCGGCACTGGTGAGGCCACACCTGGAATATTGTGTCCAGTTTTGGGCCCCTCGCTTTAAGAGAGATATTGAGCTCCTGGAGCGAGTCCAAAGAAGGGCGACTAAACTGGTCAAGGGGCTGGAAAATAAAACTTATGAAGAAAGGCTGAGGGAGTTGGGGCTGTTTAGCCTGGAGAAGAGGAGGCTGAGGGGAGACCTGATTACGGCCTATAAATACTTGAGAAAAGATGGTGGAGAGGTAGGGGAAGGGCTCTTTACATTAGTGATGGGTGATAGAACAAGAGGAAATGGGCATAAGCTTAGTCAGGGGAGATTCAGGTTGGATGTTAGGAAGTATTTCTTCTCTGAAAGGGTTGTCAGCCACTGGAATAGGCTGCCCAGGGAGGTGGTTGAGTCCCCATCCCTGGATGTGTTTAAGAATAGGGTGGATGATCTACTTGAGGATATGGTTTAATGGGGATTAGGGATGGTTGGACTCGATGATCTCTAAGGTCTTTTCCAACCTAGAAATCTATGAATCTATGAATCTATGTAATTGTTGCAGTTCATGGATTTCTATATCTGATACACTTCTTAGAATTAAAATACATTTAAAAAGTAGTTGAAAAACATAATTACAAATGCTACAGCATACTTTGCAATTTGATTCAGAAAGAAAGCTCTCTCGTACATAGACCACTGCCGTTCAATGACAAAACATTCTGCAGAGGATGGTATCTAAGAGTAAGCAAGGGCATGGAGCTGGAGAAGAAACAGTTATATATACATACTGTGGTTACCAGCCATTGCCTCCCTGAGGAGGAGAAAGAAGAAATGGAAAATAGACTGCAGATTTACACAACTGAAGAGCAATTAAGCAACTAGAAAACACTCCCAGCACCCTAAGACTACAGGAGGGGAAGCTGCATTCATGGTATATGGCATTCCAGTCTGCCTCCAGCATTATCTACCAGGGACAAGGTTTTCAGACACACTCCGAGATTTTTATGGCCCCTGTGTGGCAGCCCCAGAAGCAGTAATGCCAATTTCCTACTTCTGAAGGGAATGACAGCAGGAGTCAAAGTTTGCACTCCTTTGCTGGAATTTTACTGGTTTGTGACTCCAACTCAGCCAGCTGCAGTTGACATATAAAAAAATGTCAAAGATAGTGTTTACTGCTGGCATCATGCTTTATCCAGGCTTGAAAACAAAAAAGAACGGAAATAAGAAACATCTGGCTCTAATTAAGGCTAAAATTGACAGGCTGAGAGAGTTGGGGCTATTCAGCCTGGAGAAGAGAAGGCTCTGGGGTGATCTGATTGCAGCCTTCCAGTACTTAAAGGGGGCCTACAGGAAAGCTGGAGGGGGACTTTTTACAAGGGCATGTAGTGATAGGACAAGGGGCAATGGCTTTAACTGAAAGAAGGGAGATTTCGATTAAATCTAAGAAAGAAATTTTTCCCTCTGAGGGTGGTGAGGCACTGGAACAGGTTGCCCAGAGAAGTTGTGGATGTCCCATCCCTGGAGGTGTTCAAGGCCAGGTTGGATGAGGCTTTGAGCAATCTGGTGTAGTGGAGGGTTTCCCTGCCCATGGCAGGGTGGTTGGAACTAGATGATCTTTGAGGTCCCTTCCAATCCAAACCATTCTATGATTCTATAAAAAGAAATGGAGGAAAGCCGAAGAAATATATCTAGTCACTCAAGAACGGTTTTGTCTCCCACAGCTGCATCACATATACAAATTTGCAAGTAATAAGATTTTCTTTCAGTTTGATTATTCTATCATATAAACATGGTTTAATATTTTCGTAAATAAAAGTGTACTATTTATTTCTAAATACTAGAACGTATTTATTGATTTGTTTTGGTTTTGCCATCTGGTTCCTTATGCCATTTTTTTTTCTTTAAGGTATATATAAAATATTCATGTGAAGTTACAAGTTCCTCATCTCTGTTGCTTACTCTCTTACTTCCACTTCCTAGCTGACAAACTGTCTTCCATTTGCAAACCTTGGTTTGCAACCCAAGGTTCGAGAGTCACAGTATTTTATTTATCTAAACACAACATGCTGCTCGAAGACATTCACGATGATGTTGGCTATGTAAGGGAATGAAGCTGGGATGTTATTTCTATCAAAGAGAAAGGGCAGTGTCAGTAACCACAAGGAACGAATTCTTATTTCTTTCCTACATTGTCATTTAAAAATCTCTGCAAGTATGCAAAGTCCCTGCTATCATCTAGCAGCATTTCTTCCAGCAAATGATCCAAACCTGTGATTCAGAAGCTGAGTATGCTTTTAATATACTGTAAACCTCAGACTTGGTGCTATATCAGATGTAGCTTAACGTTGCTGAACTATTCTGTGACTCAGCTTCCCCATCTGCAAGACCCAGTCTGCCCAAATCACGCTTGGTTCTGCTTTGCTCTGTACAAGTCCTGCACAGGGACAGGTATCTTCCCATGCGTCTCTTAGAGCCAGTTTTAAACCCTTGGCTCTTCTAACCCCAGAAAAGCAAACATTTAACTGCTTATGGCAAGAGCCTGTAAAGTAATTAATGCATGCTATGGTACTAAGCATCCGTTGTGAGCAGGACTAGGAGGAGATGTTTCTCTCCAGCTGAGCATTGCAGCTGTTCACAATCGGACAGCGGTGAGATGGCTGAGCCACGCAGCTCTCAGGCTGCCAGAGCTCTCCTGGGTGATTCTGCAAATGCTTCCTAGCCCATGGCACAGCTGGGCAGTGGGACACAGGCTGGGGCCAGCCCTGGAGCTGGGCCACCAGCTTTCACCCACGGCTGCTCTCGCCGGGCAAAGGGTTCACCTCTGCTACCCTGCCCCACAAAGCCCCATTCCTGCCCCTCTGATGAAGAAAGCCTGCCAGGGCCCCCGCAACCCCCTTGGGGGACATTTGCAGTTTGGCATTTTATTGAGTTAAAAGGCTCACAGCCTTTGTGTCAGACAGATGGCTGTTTCCTCCCACCTTCGGACTCCCTCCCAGCCTTCGGCTGCGTGCCATGGCCCCCGCACCCTGCTCCTGTCCCTGCGCTGATCCCAGCACTGAGGATCTTTTCCCTTCTCTGTTTTCCGTGCTAATGAGAATAACACAGAGAGAGGAAAGATTTAGAACAAGAGACACACAAAGGCTACCACAGATGGGCAGGCAGATCCTCCGCCAGCCAGAGCTGTGTCCAGGGGGACAGCAAACAACCTTGTTTGTCCCAGTATCGGTCACTGCTGTGGTGGCACAGCCTATCTTTAACTAAAACCTCTGCAAGCAGATTGTTAAGACATTTGGCTGTCTGAAGAAGCACATTAACCATTTTGGAGCTCCCATTTGTAAACGTAACCTTAATTATTTCAGCATTTCCTCAGTCTTTCCTATGTCCCTAGGTGCTTTCCTCAATACAGAGTGTCTCGATCACTAAAAATCAGATGTTTGGTGTTTTCCGTATAGATTTATTTGAATATGAGCATTTTTATTAATATTTTGCAGATTGCCACCAAGGAGATTAAATGCATACCTTATCTTACCCATCTTTTTTCTTGATAAGAGGAAAAAACATCTTAATAATCTGTAAGATGTTAAAGAAACAGTAGTATCTAGCAGTATCAGTAGCAGTATCCATAGTATCTAGTAGCTAGACCATTTGGCCACATCCCCAGAGATTGGAGCCCTTTTTTTAACTGGATTTCTGTACATCTCTGGCATATCACAACAGTTTTTTGAGCCCTGTTTCTAAAACTGAGATGGAAGTGCTTCAGTAATTTAAAAAGCCAAACAAACCTCCTTTCCTCACTAATGAAGAACATCATGTAAAAGCAAGATACTGTTCACATTCAGGGGATTCACCCACTGATCACCGGTGACAAAAAAAGACAATGCTTATTCCGGTTAGTTCTTTAAATAGCTCTCTTTGCTTTGACTGTGATATTAATCTCTTCATTTTTAATTTGTCAGTGAGAGACATGCTAGCATGTAGAAGAAGATGCTGATTTTGGCAGTTCTGGCCATGTAACTTTTCTTCACATTGTACTTGTGCCTTTTACCCATTTTCTTTTTGTTCTCCATTTCTTTCTGGATGAATCAGATGCCCTGGGAGTCTGAAGACACCGATTTTATTCCTAGTTGTGCCAGTGCCTGCTGAGTGACCATATTTAATGGTGGAGGTGGATGGACGGGACGCAACAAGGCTCTGCACTGCCACTCCAAATTGGACATGGAAATGCCATTTACTCTCCTGAAAGTGCCGACCAAGTGCCTGGTCCAGACGAGTCCCAACACAGTCAGCATTTCCACCTCCAAGCAAGACCACATAACAGGACTAATCCCTCAGGTGCTAGCACGCTGCCTGGCACGGTTTTGGCCCATGCCAGCCAGCACCTCCCAGACCACGTGCAGGTCTAGTTTGAGTACCAGAGTCAGTTCCCAGGAGGCAACATATATGTACATATACATATATACATATATATATATACACGGGGTTGCCTTGCTTGGAGGGAAGAGAGGTTCACTGGCATGGCTCTGAGCCAATCCATGCACTCAAATAACAGGCTCTAGCCATTATCACTATAAACGTAGCTGAGTGTCTGAGCTGGGACATCTTCCTATAGCAAGTAGAAAAGACGACATTTAATGCCTGGATAAGTGAAATGCTTTATAGGGTGGCAAATAATAGAAATAATGGTGTGCTGCTACTCCATCAAAACTTTTTTGATGGAGCATCAAAAATTTCTAAGTGGAACAGAAAAGGTTAATGTTTTAGTGGCAGACAAGTAGTTAATGGCTTATGCGTCACAAGGTTATGAATATATAATACCATTTTACAGCAGAGCAGACAGTCTGCACCACAACCTACTCCACTGGGACAGAATATTGCTTGGAATTACCTGTTGTGTAGTGACCATGATCCTTTAGGCGCTGTGTATTTGGTAGCTTGTCCTCAGGTTTAAAACAGGTAGGAAGTATAATTCTACACTATTTTAGCTCTAATTGAACTCTTTGGGTCCTTTTTCCTTTCTTTAAGTATTTAAACATGATTGTTGAGAAATATTTTTACATCCATGCTGTACACTTCTTAGGTGGAAACATTTTTCTTCTTACACTGATGTTTAAAGAAGTATCCCAAACGTTGCATTCTGCTGTAAAACAAAACAGGACGGCGAACGAACTCTAGAGTATTTTCGTTGTAATGTGTTTACACTGTACGTGATTCCTCTGACAGAGCTTTCAGAAATGTCTTGACATTTTCTCATTTTTCCAGTAGAAATCTAATTCATTTTTCAAAAAATAAATGTCTAGCTAGGCTAGTAAATTATGTTTTAAAAAGGAACTATTTGCCTTTACATATGTTTATATGTTTGCATACACATACGCAAAACATGCTGTATAGCACCTGTTCATGTTTTCATTACAACTTGCATTAGAGAAAAAATTTGTTGAAAGAATATTGGAGATACTGGTTTACATATTCTAAACCTGAAAATCAGGTCAATGCACCCTTGTAAGACACTTCTGTGTGTAAATTTGGTGCAGAAAACTGGTTAGTATTTTCTCTCAGCAAAATACTCACTATACTGACACAGTACAAAATTATGCATATAATTTTGATCTATATTCAAAATTCTTAGAAACAATCAGATACTCCTGGCTGCTTGTCCAGCAGGGAGTCAGATATGACTGGAGATCAAGAAGCCTAGGGAAAAGTTTATACTCTTGGTGCAACTTGGGGATACCTCTGCTTATGCCTAGGATTTACACAACCGCAGGCAAACAAGCTGCTAGGAGCTGGATTTAAACTGCAGCTACTTCAGGGATGGAAAATACCTCCATGCCCCTCTGATGCATTGCTTGTTGTGCATACTGGTGGCATTTCGTCTTTGTTCAAACTTTAACCACAAATATTAGCATTAACAGTTCCCACAATGTTTGATTAAAAAAGTCTCCAACAGTTCAGGATGACATAGTATTATGCAAGAATCTTTTAGTTTAAAATATATACAGTTAAAATCAATGTGATTCTTGAGATGATTCATATCTGCAAAACTTAAAAGCCAAAGACAAATAAAAAGAAGATGTTTTCTGGGTCTTAAAATAAAACCAGAAGAATCTCATGATTTTAAGCCAATGCCACAATTACTGGAGCATGATGAGTTCTACTGCATGTGGGGTAGACAGGACTGCATTAGTCAGCTCAGGAATTCGTATTTGTGAAAGACACAGATTTCCCTCTGCAAAAAACCCCACGCTTTACAACGGTATGTGAGATCTCGAGCAGCAGGCTAAGGAAGGTTGCCAGGAAGCACTAAACAGAGCCACAGTTTCGACTAGCATGAAGAGATCCTGCGAGCATCATGTCGCTATGGAGGGGCTCTTTTGGGGAAGGCACAGGTAAGGCCAATGCTGTTTGCTGGCACCTGCTCTTTGCTGCGTAGCAGCTGTGCCTGCACCCCCAGGGCTAGACACTGGACTTTTTACCCCACGGCATCGTGCTCTTCTGTTTTACTGCTTTCAAAGGAGCATCAGTCCCGTCTTCCTTTTTACCTTTCCCTTTCCTTATGCTCCTCTTGCAGCCTGTGACCAACAGTGCTGAAGCCAGACCCTGAGACCCGAGCCTGGCTGCGGAAGCTGCCCCCAAGGCTGCCCCGGCTGCCCCCCTGCCCAGCTCCATGGCAGGCAGCCCGGGCTCCGTCAGCCCTCCCATGTTTGGGGTCCTCTGTGCCAGCTTCCCCTGATGTGTCACCTTCTGCCTGGCTGCTTTGGGCACCTGTTCACCAAGCAAGAGAGAGGCTTGGAGCTCTGCTGCAGGTACTCCGGTATTTTGGGGGTTCCCAGGCTCCCAATCCAAAGCAAGTGGCTGAGCCCCGGTATCACTCCTCTGCCACATGGCCCTGTGTGCCACACACATGTGCCTGTCAAGTGAGCCAGTGCGGTTGGGCAATGAGGCAAGAGCTGCCCAACCAGGCACCCAGCTCCCCCGGACAGAGCCAGTCTCTACAGCTGCTTAGCTTGGGCCATGCAGATCTCAATTGCTGGAGGAGTTTTCCTTTCCTTTCTGTAAGATTTCCAAGGGAGAGACAACGCATTTTGAAAAGCTGATGCCTAGTGGAGACGTTAACTTGTGACACATAGATGTTATTCCACTATCATCATAGACATCTGGCTGTAATGTAGCTGAGACAGCCTGAAACACAAATGCTGAATAGCAACGACATGAGCAAAAGCTGAGTGATGCATGCCAGGAACAGAATTACCCCTGCCACGTGGCATATCCCCTATAGTTTGCAATAAACTTCCAGTTGTATGAATTCCATTAAAGAGTAAGAAGTCAGGCAATCTTTTTTTTTTCAGTAAGAACATTAGAAATATACAATAGCATGTGTTCCTGACAGCAGTGTTTACTTTTGAATTTTCTGGCTTTACTCTATTTGTCAGCTTCTCAAAAAACAGGCACTGAAGTGCCAGATCAAATGGCAGCCCTCAACTCCAGTTTTCAGCATTATTTCAAGGCATACACTGCACCCAGTGCACAGGTGCACAATTTCCACTGTGAACCTTGTGGGAAGAGATTCACTTAGGGACTGGATGAGACAGACTGTGAGGAAGCCTTGGACTGTGGAGATCCCCATCTTGGACCCATCTTTCAGATTCTGAGGTCCATCAGCCCCTTCCCTGTTGCAATTTCTGCTGCAGAATACTCCTTAGCCATTCAAGATTTGCCAGTCTCTTTTTTTAAGAAACCTTAACATTATCAGAGCTTGCTGAACACAGCAAATACAATGGTATATTCAGCAATTTCTCTGCTATTGCTTATATGGTGGGGTTTTTTTTGTTACCTGAAGCTGCAGCAGACTGTGCAATGACTACTTTGAACACAACCCACTATTTCTGCCAAAAGACAGAGAAAGTTGAGGCTGTTCAGCCTGGAGAAGAGAAGGCTCCAAGGGTGATCTTATTGCAGCCTTCCAGTACCTAAAGGGAGCCTACAGGAAAGCTGGAGGTGGACTTTTTACAAGGGCATGTAGTGATAGGACAAGGGGCAATGGATTTAAACTGAAAGAGGGGAGATTTCAATTAGATACAAGGAAGAAATTCTTCACTCTGAGGGTGGTGAGGCACTGGAACAGGTTGCCCAGAGAAGTTGTAGATGCCCCATCCCTGGAAGTGTTCAAGGCCAGGTTGGATGAGGCTTTGGGCAACCTGGTGTAGTGGAGGATGTCCCTGCCCATGGCAGGGGGGTTGGAACTAGATGATCTTTGAGGTCCCTTCCAACCCTAACCATTCTATGATTCTATGATTCTAAGACAGAATAAAAATCAGCAGCCAACCTGGAGCGTGGACAGAGGCTGTGACTGAGACTGGGGCACGAGTTTTTATCTGCTTTATCCTATAATGATGTCTTAAATCAGAGTATCTCTCTCTGATTCTTGGATGTGTGACTATCCACATCCTTGTTATCGTTCCGGGTCCCTCAGCACTGGGTATTTGTGGCCCAGTTTTGCCTTCTTGCTTCTGTGAAATCCTGCAGAAGTAATTTGGGCTTTTCACAAATTCAACAGCTTGAGCTATAGGCAGCCTGGAGGCCCACACCGTTGCTCCTGCTCGTCCGGCAGCTGCACAAAACTGTTCCCACCTACATCACTGTGGGAACGTAAACTCACGTCTGAAAGCTTTGACCCCACATTCATGCCATTGGTTTTAGTGGCCAATAGTGACTGAATAACTGGGCGAGACTGTGGGTCACATGTATTTTAGTTGAAGCTTCAAATAAATCATGTTTGTATCTGTCCTTCATCAAGTTAGATAGACAGGTGTTTTTACATATGTATTAATGAATATATGTATCTCTCGATTCTTTATTTACACAGACACTACAGCACCCGTGGCACCTCCATGCTTCTGCCTCAACGGTGGCGTCTGTGGGGACGGCACCTGTGCGTGCCCAGAGGAGCGGGTGGGATCTCTTTGTGGGATAGCCCAGTCCAAGCGAGGCAGCACGGGCGGCTGGTGTAACTTCTGGGAACACCTCTGCTTTGGGAGGCCCCTGGTCTTCCCTCCGCTGCCAAGACTTGCTCAGCAGAGCCGGATCTGCAAGCAGTGATGTGGCTCTTCTTGCTAGATGAGGCCATATCCTTCACCCACTTCCGTAACTCTTTCAAATGAGTAATATATCTGGGGAAGACATTACAGGTTTCATCTGTCTGTGGCCTGTTTCTAGCCAATTTGGCCTTTGTTTGAATTCCTCTGTTTGAAGATCATAGTGACTTGAAAATCGGATTCAGACCTCAGCGGCCAGCATTGCCGTGTCTGGATCTGCCAGTGTTTAAGGGACAGCATCCAGCTCAGTGCCCTGCAGGACAATGCCTGTCCTCAGCTCCTGCTGCCACTGGCACTGGTTTTGGATGAGTCAAATTTCCTACACTTGGTATAGCACTGGTCTGGTTGACTCTCATTTCAGTCCCCTCTGCCACAGCACAGCATCTCTGCACTGTCGTAACCAGAGCGGGTGCTCCCAGCCGATGCTGGGAGGGTGCCGGCTCATGGAGCCACGATATGTCCAGAGCTGGTAAGATCCTCAGTTCAAGCTTTCCAAGACAACCAGCCCTACTGTGACCAGTGTGACACATGGATACATCGTCAACTGTCAGCTGTGCCTTTGTCAAATGAACTCACATGTTTGGCCAGAAGGACGTCGAAAGATCTGCAGCTCATCCAGGAAAACATTCCTGGTGAAGACTGCTAGGTAGATGGAAACTTCAGGTCTTCCATGTCATTTCCCTTATGACAGAATGGGTAGCACATCCAACAGACAATGACAGATTGGATGGGTTCATGATGGACTGAAACACTTGGGCAATATGTTCCATGAAGTTGGCTTAAATGAAATAATCATGACTGGGATTTCAGCACTGGAAAGAAATCATTATGATGACTCTGTAACTCCCTATGGTCACTCCTCTAGTATTCTGTGTTTGATTTGTTATGAATTGCCTTAAAGAATAGATTTTAATAACTGTAATTATTAAAATATATGAGGTAAGAATGTTTGGACAAGCATCGTTAACTCAAAATAATAACAAACATTATTGCATCTACAAAATCTGAATTTTGCTCTGTTTTCCTGAGGAACATTTATCCTGCCCATCTGTCTGTTGTTCCACCTTCTTGGCAACTTTAGCTTGCTGACCAGTTTCAACTAAATTCGCTCGATGGTTACAGGTCTTAAAGGTCTTGAGGACCTATGAGTTTTGCACGTATCGCTAGTTGGGTACAGAAGACCAACCCTGTAAAAACCTCACTGAGAAAAAGGCAAGGAGACTTATGCCGGCACTGAGGAGCCATATGGGCAGTCAATCCAGTCTAGCCACTAGGATGCATAGCTCTAAACCACTCATGACATTTGTCTCTGCTCCACGAGCTAACAAAATAAAGATATATATTTTATGTATTGGGAATCTAAAGATGGATGTAGGACACAGAGGTGGGGGCTGAGGCATAACGGGGGATAAAGAGTGTGGGAACACAGTGCTAAACGTGCTGTGGAAGCTGGAAGGAAGTGCAGTTGGATGTTGGAGGTATAGAGGAGGTGATCTGGTTTATTGCCAGCAGGAGAGAGCAGGGCATATAGGATAGACTACTTTTGTAAACCATTACTTTTGTTCCACTTGGCTTATATTTCATTCCTTTTGTACATTATGTTACGGTTACTTTCCTTCACAGATCATGACAAAGGGCCTGGTTTTTTTACTACTTGTGGTTTGTTTGTGGTTGGGTGCTGGTTTTGTTTTTTTTTTTTATTCTGGAGCAGTTTTTCGATTCAACCGAAGTCAGAATATTTGCAATAATTTGAGATTTGCATCAGTGGGGAAAAAAGTACCAAACAATTTTATTTTATATGGACTCTCTTTTGTAAGTCCAAAAGCTAGTAGTATAGATATGTAAATAAACCAGCCCAGAACACTTTCAGGTCAAGGCTTGAATAATTAGAAAGATAAAAAAAAAAAGCTTGAATAGGTACTCATGTATGAATGCACATGTATTCATGCATGAACGTAGCAAGTTATTCCTGGCTTTCATCTGTCAGAAGGAAGGCAGGATCACCACAAAAGCATTTGAATCCATGGGTCTAGACAAGATTCATCCAAGACTGCTGAAAGACCTGGCCGATATCTACTGTCAGGCTGCTATCTGTTGCCGATGGTGATCAAGAGAGGCCACAGAGAACTGAAAAAAGGCCAATATTATGCACACCTTTAAGAAAGGCAAGGAGGACTGAGGGAACCATAAGCCAGTCAGGCTTACCTCAGGCCCTAGAAGTATTGTGGAGCATCCTCTTGGACACTATTTCCATGCCTGTGAAAGACAAGAAGATAGTCAGGAACAGCATGAATTTACACAGGGCAAATCATGTCTGACCAACCTGACTGCCTTCTCTATGAAATAACTGGCTATGTGAGGCAACAGAAGAGCAACAGATGTAATATATCTTGATTTTAGAGATGCCTTTGACACCATTTCCCTCAGCATTCTTGTTTGGTAGGTGAAGATATACGGGTTAGGTGAATGAACCGCTAGCTGGGTTTAAAATTAACTCAACAGCCAAGCTCGAAGCATAGCAGTCAGTGACTTGATTGGAATGTTGTAAAAGTAGAGTAATCTGGTGGTTGATACTAGGGCTAGTATAATTTAATATCTTCAGCAAAGACCTGAACGACAACACAGCGTGCCCCCTCAGCAAATCTGCAGATAATACTAAACCTGGGGCAGGACGGAGGTATTGTTGACACAGTTAATGCCAGAGCTTCAACGCAGAAGATCCTTGAGAAACCTGAGGATCATGCCAACAGAAATCTCACAGTGTCCAACAAAGACAAGTGCCAATCTCTGTGCCAGGGACATCGGTGCAGACCAGGAACTTGCTGACTGAGGAGCAGCCCTGCTGGAAAGTACCTGGGAGTTACAGTGGATGCCAAGTCCAGTATGAGCCAACAGCGTGTTTTCATTGCAAACAAGGCAGAGCAGCTGTGCTATGTGGGGGGAAACATGTTGATGGACCCTATTACCTTCCCTGTCCTGGCACTGGTGAGGCACCACTGGGAAGTACGTGCTTAGTTTTGGCCCCTGCGCCCCAGGCTACAAAGACTCGGAGGAACTGGAGAGGGTCCAGCAGGATGTGGTGAGGATGGTGAGGGGCCTACGGGAGGTGGTCTACAGGGAGCATTTGAAGGAGTTGGGCTTGTTCAGTGTGGTGCAGAGGAGGCTGAGGGCAGAGCTAACAGCAGCCTCCAAGCTGAGTGGGAGCTGCACAGACCATTGAATCCCAGCTTCTCTTCTCAGTAGCACCAGAAGGTAAAGTACGGGCCAGCGGTCAAACTGCAGTTTAAGAGGCTGAGATTGAGCGTGAAGAGAAATGTTTTGGTTAGAAAGGCAGCGTGTCACTGGAGCATGTTTCCCAGTGAGGATGTGGAGGCTCTGTTGGCCTAGATGCCCTCCAGAGGTTCCTGCCACCTCACATTTTTGAGACACCTCGCCCTGCTAATCGCCTCCTGGCAAGCGAGGTTCAGGTATGGTGCTGTAAGGCAGATCTAACCTTTGCAGAGTCATGTGTCTTTATTTGTTCATAACCATTTCCATTGAAGGACAGCATCATTGCGTCATGGGAAACTGAGACCTTGTAGAAAACAAGACCCACAGAAAGTTACGTGACTTGGCAACGGTTCCCATGCCAGAACACGGAGAACACTTCAGGCCTCCTGAGCACCCCTCGGGACCCCAACCATAAGTACGCTTTGACTCAGTCCTGCTAATGGGACACAGTCAGCTGAAATGTGGCCTGAATTAGCAGAAGTTAGCAAAAACAGGATGTCACAAGTCCTAAGACCAAGCAAAACTTTACTGCCTGTGTGCTGCAGTATTTTTTTCAAGTGTTTGCAGCATTGCAGGGTACATTTATGGTAAGTTATAGCGGTATGGTATGATGTGAGAACACAATAGGCTGCCGTACAGGGTCAGGCCATGGGTCCACTGAGCTCATCATCCTGCCCTTAGACATAGCCAGTACCAGGTGCTGAGACAAGGCGCGGGGTGTGTGGTGGCCAAACTTTCTGCGCCAGAAGCTACATCTGACTCGTCACAGTTCAGAGTCACCAAAGGACCATCCCTCATTAATTGTCCACACGTGGACACTTGGAGCAAATGTGTATTTTTGCCCCCTGCTGTATTCTGTGGTGTTAGGTTATCGAATCTGATTTCTGCCCGGGTAACAACACTCTGAAGTCTTTTATAAATTTTCATAGAATCATAGAATCATAGAATCATAGAATGGTTTGGCTTGGAAGGGACCTCAAAGATCATCTAGTTCCAATCCCCCTGCCATGGGCAGGGAAACCCTCCACTACACCAGGTTGCCCAAAGCCTCATCCAACCTGGCCTTGAACACTTCCCGGGATGGGGCAGCCACAACTTCTCTGGGCAACCTGTTCCACTGCCTCACCACCCTCAGAGTGAAGAATTTCTTTCTTATATCCAATCTAAATCTACCCTCTTTCAGTTAAAGCCACTACCTGGATAAGTCCAGGTAGACGATGTCAGTTGCTCTTCCCCTATCCATCAATGCTGTAACCTCATCATAGAAAGCCACCAAATTAGTCAGGCAGGATTTGCTCTTAGTGAAGCCATGTTGGTTGTCACCAATCACCTCCTTATTTTCCATGTGCCTTAGCATAGTCACCAGGAGGATCTGCTCCATTTTCTAGGATCAAGGCAGTGAAAATAGGAGAGATGGCAAAAAGTATGGGCTTTTAGGGTTTCAGTGACTTCATAAATATCACTTGTAGCAGCACATCAGCTTGGGTTTAGACAAGATTTACTCAACTGCTTTTATTTCCTTCAGGGCAAAAGATTGAATGAGCTTCTATTATCTCAATACTATCTTACCTTTGAAAATTGGTCTTTGCACTAAAAATATTTGATCTAGATATGATTGGTTTTTTCCTTCTGTGCAGTTAATTTCTGTGAAGTCAGTGCTTGCACAGTGAACATTTCTGAAAGCATTATAAAATACTCTTGAATGGATTACAGTGGGTAAATATGGCAACTCCAAAGAAAAATGCAAACATGATACAGTGAATGGTACGTATTTCTTTCCTTTCACTTCTACTTCCCAAAACTAAATGTTAAGATTTGTAAAAGATGTCAGATTATTGGACCAGATCAGAGGTCAGTGTTTACGGACAGAACAGCACAGCTTGGACAGTAAGAGCACAGCGCTTTCCACACAGCCTTCTACCCCAAATGCAGAGAATTTAAGGTACGCATGCCGAGTCATATCTGTGCCTGGGCTGAGTCAGTTAACATCTGCTCCTGAACAGCCTTTTGACAGAAAAATAACCTATTTCTATCCTACTATTTAGCATTAGGATTCAGGACACTTTCCACCAACTGTGGTTCCATGAACTCTCTTGGCTTTCAGGGACCTTGTAGAGGAGTAAGCGTTGCATGGCTGTTCCGCGTCCCCTTTGCACTTCCTCCCATGGAATGCCCCATCCCTGGAGGTGTTCAAGGCCAGGTTGGATGAGGCTTTGGGCAACCTGGTGTAGTGGAGGATTTCCCTGCCCATGGCAGGGGTGTTGGAACTGGATGATCTTTGAGGTCCCTTCCAACCCTAACCATTCTATGATTCTATGATTCTTTCACAGCACACAAACTATGTTTTTCAGGACGTGATAAAAAGTCTGTCTGATGGCTCAGCGCTGATGCCTGTGCCTTCCTGTTAAGAGAGGTGTTTCTGCAGCTCTAGCATAACTGAACCCATCTGAATTTGGCACGAATAACGTCAGTCGCTCTGACAAGATTCTGTATAGGCGTATAAAATGCATGTCCTAAGAAGAACAACAGCTAGTTAAATAATTGATGGTCACTTGTAACACTGAAAGGCAAATATTTTACATGCAAACAGAAAGTAACACTGGATAGTTGGAGATTAGTTGGAGATATCCCTGTTCCTTGCAAGGGGGTTGGACTAGATGACCTTTGAAGGTCCCTTCCAACCCTAACCATTCCATGATTCTATGATAGAGCGTCATGCCCACAGTACAGTTTTAATTCCCAAGAAGGTCATGTGCATGTGAGTGAGTGTTTCTGTACTAAATACGTATCTTTTGCTTTTACAAAATTACAGGTAACAGTTCAATATCAATCTGGCTGTGCTGCAGAGAAGGCAGATCTCCTACTTTAGAGTCCCCCAAGATTCTGAATTGTAATGAAAATCTGGGCTCCCTAGCATCACAGGTAATCTTATATTACTATTTAAACAGTGCCTGAGATTCTGCTTCATCCCAAGAAAAATAAGGTGATAGGAAACTTAGGCAAGAAATATATATGTGTTACATTTCTTAAAACTTTTCAGTAAGCAAAATGAATGACCAAAGCCTTTTGCAGTGGCATTCTCAGCACACGCCTGCTTTGCAAATGGCCTCAATTACCAACGGTGATTATTTTATTTTGCTTGGTTTTGCCTGAACACAGCATCCCATTTCATATTTCTTAACTGGCCTACAGTTTCCTAGAATCAGAATGGTTTGGGTTGGAAGGGACCTCAAAGATTACCTAGTTCCAATCCCCGTGCCATGGGCAGAGATACCTTCCACTAGATCAGGTTACTCAAAGCCTTATCCAACCTGGCCTTGAACACCTCCAGGGATGGGACATCCACAACTTCTCTGGGCAACCTGTTCCAGTGCCTCACCACCCTCAGAGGGAATAATTTCTTCCTTATATCTAATCTAAATCTACCCTCTTCCAGTTTAAAGTCAATACCCCTTGTCCTATCACTACATGCCTTTGCAAAAGGTCCCTCTCCAGCTTTCTTGTAGGTCCCCTTTAGGTACTGGAAGGCTGCTAGAAGGTCTTCCGAGAGCCTTCTCTTCTCCAGGCTGAATAGCCCCAACTCTCTCAGCCTGTCTTCATAGGAGAGACGCTCCAGCCCTCAGATC
The DNA here is from genome assembly GCF_009769465.1 of Tauraco erythrolophus. NCBI lineage: Eukaryota > Metazoa > Chordata > Aves > Musophagiformes > Musophagidae > Tauraco > Tauraco erythrolophus. Next base: position 9,269,173 of record NC_141465.1, read on the forward strand.
ATCTTTGTGGCCCTCCTCTGGACTCACTCCAACAGCTCCATGTCCTTCTTCTGTTGGGGGCTTCAGAGCTGAATGCAGTACTCCAGGTGAGGTCTCACAAGAGCAGAGTAGAGGGGCAGAATCACCTCCCTCAACCTTGGCCAGGCTCCCAGTTCACAGCAAACACTTCTGAATGGAGGCGATGTCAACCTAGGATACCAAATTGGCGAGAACGTGGAAGGGATTTGGAGAAGGCTGGCGTGTGGGAACAAAGTGATGCTGACACTGACATGTTAGGAAGGATTAAGAACAAAGCCTTCCCATTCAGTCCTGTGGGCAGGTGAACACAGACAAAACATTTCTGTCCCTCAAGAATTCAAATTCAAACTCTCTTGTCTCTTGTATGAATGACAAATTCTTCCTGATAAAACCTTTAGCTCTTCCATAACTACAAACATGGAGAGTTGAACACGACTAGGCACATTACAGACAGCAGACAGTGACTGCTTCTCTTCTGTGCTTCTGTGCTTCACTTATCAGTAGTGCCAATTGAAAAAAAAAGAAAAAAAGAGAAAAAAGAAACCAGCTACAACCTATTTAAATAAGAGACGTTCCTTGCATCGTGCATTTTTGCTTGACTAATGTATCTCTGTCGTGGTTTTTTTTTTTTTTTTTTTTGGACTGAGGGTCGAGACAAGAACCGAGCGGGAGCACCCACCAACCATGGTCTCGGGCAAAACATGACTCAGGCTTATCTTCTTAAAAAAACCAAAACAATTTATTAACAGTTACTAAACAAGGGACATAGGGGAACGAAACCGGTTACTTGAGAGGAGAAAAAAAAAAAGAAAACAAGGCCAGATCTTAAACACAACAACCTCCCCACCCCCTATTTTCCTTTCGTTCCTGGCTCTGTCTTCCCCCCAGCGGCGCAGGGAGACAGGGAATGGGGGAGTACAGGTCAGTTCATCCATGTTGTTCACTGCCGCTCCTTTCTTAAAGGAGGAGGAGTCTTTACACCATTTTTCCCTTGCTTCGGTGGATCCCCTACTCACAAAGAAAAAGTCCCCAAACTTTTCCAAAGTAAGTCCTGCCCGCAGGATTGCAATCCTCCCCATGGATCGCACCAGTTCGGGCTTTACCAGTCTCGGCCTCTTAGGGAGCTGCTGCCACTCGCGTCGGCGTGGGTCGTCCCACGGTCTCCAGATGCCTCCACGACCTCGTCGTGCATTCCATGCCCCATTATCAACAGTACCTGGTCGCGCATCCCCTGCTCCACGACCTCTCCTGGGCTCAGGCATCTCCTTCCCGACGTGGGTTTCTCCACAGGCCATGAGTGGGCCGCTGCTCCGCCGAGTACACCCTGGCTGCAGGGGGGCCGCCTGCCATCTCACACCGATTTGCAAGGGAAGCCTCAGCTCCAGTACACCTCCTCCTGCTCCATCTTTGCTGACCCGGTCGTTGTAATTGTCTTCTCTTAGATATTAATCCTCTCTGGGGAAGCTCGGCCCGGCGGGCACCCCGGGAGTGGGGCGCTTACCGAGTCCCCCATGCGGCTCCCCCGGCGCCATCTTGAGCACATGGCGCCGGCCCCGGGCCCGAGCGGCCGCTCGGCCGGGAGCCCGGAGCGAGGGCAGCGCCCTCCTGCTCTCTCCTCGCTCCTGAGCAAAAAGCCCCTTTCCCGCCCCCTTTGTCCCAACTTAAATAGGGCAATTCGCAGAGGCGCCGCCTTGGCTCAACCTCCCCCGGGGGGGATGGGACTCAGATCTGGTGGCACAGGGAGCAAATCCCCTCCCCTGCCACCAGAACACCCCCCCCACACATCAAACTATCACAATCTCCAACCCAGTGCTTCACCTGCCTGGATCTTTTGATGGGAAACCCTGGAACTCAATATTATATTTTCCCAGTACATAGCCTTCACTAAAAAGTTCAAATATCAATTTTTTTCTAAAGTAGTATCTAATATTAGTAGTAGCACTTTCTAACGCTGATAAGATACTACATAATGTTGCAACATAAGGTTATGCTCCTGCCATCAGTAATTTGGGGTTTTGTTAGGAGCTGTGATGTCGTGGTGCCACCTAGTGAGCCTGGAGCTGGGGGGGCAAAGGGGAATGCTAAGAAATGGGAGGAGGGGGCGTTCATGCTAGTGATCCAGAGCCGAGGTTTAAGAGGATTTTATTCCTTTAAAATACAAATATTTACTTTGATTACGAGGTCATGCTAAAAGTCAGAGGTAAGAATAGGGGAAACAGGCGTTCACGATGTACTGTTTGTTCACAGTGCATACGCGAATGTTTTCAAGTCAAATACTACCATCTCCAGTAATTATAAATGCAAATTTCCTTCCTCCCTATGCAACACATTCAATTTTCTTTCCTACCATTTCAAACTTTAGAAACACTTCAAAGCTGCGTGATTGAAATAATCTTGATTTCGATAGCTTCCCAACATAAACTATTAGAGAACTATTCAGTTACTGAAGTTATTCATTGACTGGATTAAAAGGATGACTTGATACATTGTTTAGTTGGTCTCCATAGCCTACAATGGAAATTCTCCTGATGATGAGCAGATTTTCCACCTCTTTAAGTCTTTACCTATCTATACCTTCATATATCATACAGTTAACGCCTCATCTTTTTTCATGTTTAGACTCTTAAGATACTACAGACATTTACCCATTAAGTGCTAACTGACTCAAACTGGACCCAACCAGTGCTTCTAGCAATTCTTACTAGTATCTCCAGCAGCAGAACACTTTCTTCGTTTTTTTTCTACATTTATTCCAAGCTGACACTATATACAATGTACTGAAGTGAGGATAATGCTCTTAGAGCAGGTTATGAGCACTGTGTTAAGAAGCACAATTATTTCAGACGACATTTCTTAAGTTCCTCTGATGGCTTTTTGAAAAACCCTGTTCTGGTTATTTAAGGAATAGTGAAAGGCGTACAGAAGTTTATAGACTCAGAAGCTCAATGACCTCAAGACAAAGGGGAGGTCCTGCTGCTGTCTACAGCTACCTCATGGCAAGGTGTGGAGAACAATGGGGCCAGGCTCTTCTTCGAGGTGCGCAGTTTTAGGATGAGCAGCAACAGAGACAAGTGGCAACATGGGAAATTCCAATTAGATAGGAGAAAATTTTTCCCCTTGATGCTGGTCAAACACAAGCAGGTTTCTAACGAAGGTTGTGGATATTCGAAACCAGCCCCTTTACCAGCAGAAGGAACACTCTCCCTCCTCTTAACTGCACATAACACCACAACCAAATGCATTCATTTTATCATTTAGCTGAGTTATTTAAGAGGCCTTGAGTGCACACTTGTGGAATCACTGCTAGATCAGTTCTCAGAGCAGAGCCTAGATTTGTTTCTTACCAGCTGTTTAGACTTGCATATATCTGACATTCTAATAGGAGCATCATTTGATGTTTAAGTTAATAATTTAATCCTTACTGTTTAAATTGATAAAAATGTGGTATTTATGAACCCATTGGCACAACGCTTGTGTTCTCTCAAATGGCATCTGGTACTTTGTTTACTCCACTGTGTGTACTTTCAAGCAATGCTTACTAAGTCTTCTTACTTCGCCCATCCACTCTGTAGCACATGGGGTGATTTATGTCAATTGCATTTGAATATTGCCTTTTTTTCCGCTTGTCTCAGACATCTGTGGCAATAATGGCAACAGTGAGTCAGCTCTCGGATGCCAACGAAACAGAATTCAACCACAATAGCCTTGTCAATGTTACAACAAGGTAACCAGCTTTTGCCACTTTTGTCACTTTTTTTAGAGGTAGTAAACTGATTTTTCCCTTCTGTTTCACAACGAAAGGGGTACATGGGCAAGCCAAAACATTTTTAGTGTTCAACTACAATATGCAATTTCATTGATTCAGTAAATTTATACCAACGTAAACAATTTCGGGTGGATTTTCCTGCTTTGGAGAAAGGATGAGGATAGGGAATGAGGAACAGTTCCTGCTGGAGAACCAAATCAGAGAGGAAGCTCAGAAACTGAACCTTTAGCCGTTTATTAACAAATAATGGTAATTTTTATCCCACTCATTATTTCAATGCAACCTCACGAAAACAATGGAGGAATTTTCTTTGACTGGCAACATCTCACAGCCCAGCGTTGCAATCCAGTCTGCTCCACTGAAATTAAGCTCCTCTGAGATTCTGTTGTCAGCACAGAGAGGTAAGTCTGTGTGTGTTGCTGGATTTACCTGGACAAAGAGGTATGTACCATAATTCTTAACGCACCCACTGCTAATTTTTGCAGACACAGCACTGGGATGAAATACAGGAAAATATCTCCGGGCTTATTGGTGACCTCAGTACCGAACTTCAGATACTGCCTGACATTATAAATAACAGTAAGTTCTTTCTCCTACAGAAAACTGCACCTGGGAGAATTTTGACTGAATATTCACTAAAAATCTTATTTGAAAAAAAAAACACCTTAGCCAATATAAGCAATTACATATGGGTTTTTATGCATGTTGATATCATATGGTGGCACAAGAAATGCATGTCAAATGAACTGGAAAAATCTTATTTATAGATTAAAGCACATGCACATGTACATGTAATGGCCAGAACCATAGAATCATAGAATGGCATAGGCTGGAAGGGACCTCAGAGATCATCTAATCCAACCTCCCTGTCACAGGCAGGGACGCCTCTCAACTAGATCAGGCTACTCAAGGCTCTGTCCAACTTAGCCTTGAACACCTCCAGGGAGGGGGCATCCACACCTCTCTGGGCAATCTATTCCAAAGTCTTACCACCCTCGTACTGAAGAATTTCTTCCTAAAATCTAATCTAAATCTGTTTTCCTTCAATTTAAACCCATTTCCCCTTGTCCTATCAGTGGACACTCTTGTAAAAAGTCCCTCCCCAGCCTTCCTGTAGGTTCCCTTCAGGTATTGGAAGGCAGCTATTAGGTCCCCCCAAAGTCTTCTCTTTTCAAGGCTGGACAATCCCAGCTCCCGCAACCTGTCCTCGTAGCAGAGGTGCTCCAGCCCCTGGATCATCTTTGTGGCCCTCCTCCGAACACGCTTCAACAGATCTATGTCTCTCTTATGGTGGGGACACCAGAACTGGACGCAGTATTCGAGGTGGGGTCTCACAAGAGCAGAGTAAAGGGGGAGAATCACCTCTCTTGACCTGCTGACCATGCTTCTCTTGATACATCCCAGGATGCGGTTGGCCTTCTGGGCCGCATGAGCGCACTGCCAGCTCATGTTGAGCTTCTCATCTATAAACACCCCCAAATCCTTCTCTTCAGGGCTACTCTCAACCCACTCTGTGCCCAGTTTGTATTTGTGCCTAGGATTGGCCTGATCCAGGTGAAGGACCTTGCATTTTGACTTGTTGAAGCTCATGCAGTTTGCACTGGCCCATTTCTCAAGCCTATCAAAGTCCCTCTGGATGGCATCTCTTCCCTCAAGTGAGTCCATGGCACCACACAGCTTGGTGTCATCGGCAAACTTACTGAGGGTGCACTCAATGCCGTCATCCATGTCGCTGACAAAGATGTTGAACAGCACTGGACCCAGAACAGACCCCTGAGGAACACCGCTTGACACTGGTCTCCATGTAGACATTGAGCCATTGACCACAACTCTTTGAGCGCAATCATCCAGCCAGTTCTTTATCCACCAAGTGGTCCATCTGTCAAATCCATGTCTCTCCATTTTAGAGACAAGGATGTCATGTGGGACAGCGTCAAACGCCTTGCACAAGTCCAGGAGGTGTTTGGGACTTGTTGTTTTGTTTTTTTTTTAATTGAGAATGTAATTAATCTTTGACCTTACTGCTACAGACATCAAGATCAAGAGCTAATATATACATACCTTGCCTGAAATTCAAAGACGTCAACCGTTTCAACTAAAGTTACCACTACTGTCAGGTATCAGCCAGGACATACACATCCTCACACCTACAAATTGAGATAATTGTTAATGGCACGGTCACACAGAATTTTTCCAGATGTCCATTACATTACTACTGTAGCGCTCGGAGGATAAATTGGTGTCACCTAGGAGAAAAAAAAAAACAACTAAAAGCGTATAGTTCCTCTGTTTCATTTGCTGCAGAAGCTGGTGGGTGTGAGAGAGCTGAGTTTTGAACACGTGCATTTCTATCATAGAATCATAGAATGGTTAGGGTTGGAAGGGACCTCAAAGATCATCTAGTTCCAACTTCCTGCCATGGGCAGGGAAACCCTCCACTACACCAGGTTGCCCAAAGCCTCATCCAACCTGGCCTTGAACACTTCCAGGGATGGGACATCTACAACTTCTCTGGGCAACCTGTTCCTATGAAACACTAAAATTTACAAGAATTTCAGACTGGGCACCTGAAACCAGCGGACTTGTCCTCAGTCTCTCAGTATAGCGACAGTAACACTAAGACATCACAGCACAAGATTATAATGAGGGTGAAGTTTGTGGAGCACTTAGACATTATAATGCTGAACATTGTTCGTACACAAACCCACAGGGAAATTAATAATTCAGTCCTCTCACTAGGGTTAGAAAAGACTTGAAAAGATAAATCAGGTGGCCCCACACACCCAGCAGTGACAATAAAAAACCCCTCTGAATAGCTAATTAACTGGTCACTGTCCTTCCTGTTCACTTTCAGACAACAATCCTGCGGAAAAACAGTGTGATCATGTAATTAAAGTTTTTATCATAATGCCTGTATATCATAAAACTTCCCTCAAGAGAACTAGATTGGATGTGCAGCTTGTCTTAAAAAAGATTGATTTCTTCCATATTAAATTCATAATTGTGACATTTTGTAGATATAAAGTTACATTAGTCTCTCTTGATGATCAGATCAGAGAGAGATCAAATCAGTCTCTCTTGATCTTAAATAAAAAGTATAAAATCAAGAACAAAATCCAATATAGAAACCAGGATTTTTGCTTCCTCACTTAAGCAACAATTAAGACTAGGGATTTACTCACTTAGCTGAAATGTCTCTAATTTGGTAGAAGAGTGCAAAAGAAACAGAGTCCAAAAGTTGAATCTGAAGACAAAGGTCCAGCCAATCTCTTTTATCCTCTGACTTCCTACTAACTGTAAATGTCCCTGGCGTTGCTATTTCTTATTTAGTGTTATTAAAAGCCTGGCCATTTGGAATGTGTTTATATAATGGGATTTAGAATATTGTTTTCCTCATTAGCAGTATTTTTCCCCAGAAATGACATTAGGAGAAGGGTAATAATTATTTTCACATTCCACCTCAGCAAAAGCTGAAGATGACTCTCTTGAGATTCGTGGGAAGAGAAGCTCTCTTCTACTTCTTAAACGGATTCTAAAGAAATATCTAAACAAAAAATCTGCTGTGAATACTGGATGTGTGAAACAGCACAGCGTAGGCTTCTTCAAAGGCACCAGCTTCTCTGATATCTGCTATCCATATCTACTTTTCTGTTTGCCGTGTGAAGGTTCATCAGACAACGGAAGAGTTGGCTTTGTCCTATACCAAAATGACAAACTCTTCCAGTCAAGGATTTATCAGAGCTGCAGTAGTTTCTCTAAACAAATTGTCTCTGGCAACATTGATGGCGGAAGAACCAGCGGTGTCGAAATAGCCTTCATTCCCAAGGTAAGCCTCCGTAAGAAATGCCATGTTCAGTTCGAACCAGAGGCTGCCCTTGCCCTCCTACCTGTCTTCAGGACTTAGGGAAAGAGACTCAAGCAGAGGGGTATTTTTTGGCACACTGCCTTGATTTCTGGCAATAAGCAGTTGCGAGAGTTTGTGGGATGTGTAGGTGACATAAGTGAAGGGCATTTAGATAATGTGGCATAGAAAACATTTTTCAACTTTTGTATTTAACACTTGATGTTACTGACTCCGTACTGCTAAACTGGGACTTTTGCAAGCAAAACCGTATTCCATAAAAAGTTGTAAGTACACCAGAGTGGATTTGTCCTACGGTAGATTAGTCCTAAATCAAGAATTAGAAAAGCCAGGTCCCTGGCAGGCAATTTTTCTTTCCAGAAGACTATCAAAAATTTTGAAAGCAAGAAAAAGTCAGCATGACTGGCACATGGATGTGGAAGGTGTTCATTTTTCATACGATGTTTTAACTCCTGCTTCCAGTTAAAATCATTGTGTGTTTCGTTTTGATTTCCTCCTCCAAGGAACTGATTCCAGTTGCTACCACTTTCTTGCAGGAAATGCTCTATGTGAGTGCTCATTTGCCTAAATAAATGAGTTTTTAGATAGTATGAAGTCACATTTAGCATGGTGTCTCCAGAAAACTAGTTGAATTCTTCTTACAATATTTAACAAAGGTTTTAAGCTGAAATACATGCATATGATAGATCAGTAATCCTCATGGATCCATATAGTTAAGTGATCTGGGAAACACCTGTCATTTCTAAGGGCACCACTGAAACAAACTTATAATTCATTTTTTTACTCCTACTTTTATTCCTCATTTTTAGCTGAACTGCCTAGTACCGTGACTAGTTGCTTTCGCTACTTATTTGCACTTCAAGCTGCTTGTTGCTTACTAAAAAGCATTTCTAATCGCAGTACCCTGCAGAGGTACGTTGTGAAAACGGCTGCGTGCAGGTTGACAGACGACCGCAGGAGCACCGCTGTGCTGCAGGAGGGGAGGGCATGGTTCACTGCATTTATCATTGTTTGCTCCCTGTTGCAGTGTGCATTCAGTTCCAGGCAGTAATTTAATGCTACTGATATCTGAAAGCTGTTTGGCTTACACAGAATTCATTTGGCAGCTGTTTAATGCCTAGCCAGCGTGCGTCTGAACCCTAATTACCTGAATAATTCACAGAAATGGGTAATTTCATTGGCAATCTTGACTGAGAAAGGCACACAAAGTAAGTTCAAAATGCCAAATTATGCTGTCGCTGATACTGTTCATAAGGTTTACTGGAAACCCCGTAAATCCCTTAGTAGCTGTCAGCTCTAAGGATTATCTAAGGATAATTGCCAGTACACGTCGTTTGCTGGTGCATGTCCGTTTATGTTTCTGTAGCCACTTTTTCTCTTTGCAATCCCAGTCCACAGCACAACACATCCCAACTGCAGCTGCGTGCTCACGCCTGTGTCTTTCGGGACTACGCGGTCAATGACTGGAGCACAGGGAGCTGTGCAAAAGGAGACCAGTTCTTGAGATGCAGGTGTAATCATAGTACTAATTTTGCTGTCCTGAAGGTAGGATGTTGTCCTTTCTTGAACGAGAAGAGTTTGGGTTTTTTCTCCACTTGTTTAGTTGTTTTCAACTGTAAGGCCAGCTTGTGAACACAAGGGCACAGCATGTTGAGCTAGAAGACATAGTTTAGGATGTCCCCACGTACTTGTTTCTGACCTGTGGCAGAGCGGGCAAATTGGAACATGCGAGTTGGCCCCAGGCTGCTGGAAAGCCAAAGGTATTGACGAGTCCTGGCTTCCTCCAACACAAATTGTGGCTGTGCCCACCTGCCTGTGCATCCCAGCAGCAGGGAGGGGATGGCCCAATCCATTCCCCTTGCTCAGCCGTGGCAGCCTCCAGCTCTGCACCTCCATTGCTGCAGCTGGTTGTTAAATGAGTGTATGTCTAAAGCCCAAAGTGCCCCAAGATGGACCGCAGAGCAGCCTGGCATCCGGGCTGGCTGTGGCACTGCCTTGTGCTGGGTAAATAACTCAAAGTACTTCGCATTAACTGCTTCCTCTATTTATATGCCTATAAAAAGCAACCACTCTGTAAATACTAAGCCTGCTACCGTTAAGTTTTATGTATTGCTCTCTTGTACTAACAAGACTAGGAACGACTGTCTGTCTCTGACATCGTTATTCTTTCAGTATTTTTTCAGCTTTTCTAAACAAAACACTCCCTGGGTAAAATCACGTATCTGTGGTCACTGACTTCAGCAGTGCCAGGATTTCAGAGTTTCTTTTTAATCTGTCTTCATAGAACAGCATTTCCATACTTGTAGTATTTACTTGTTTCCATATTTCCCTTCATCTTATGCATGTCCTTATTGCACAAAATGACTGCATTCTAGAGAAGATTCGCATCCGTTTATGCAAAGACAACAGTATTTTCTGTTTCGTTAAATATATTTACATTTATTTGCTGCTTTATTGTCACTACACAAAAAAGATCGTTTTCGATTTGTAATTCTTTACAACATCTTACCTCAGAAGCCAAAATTCAGAATACACATCAGTATGAAAACTTGAAGCTACTTTTCCAATCTGTACCACCTTGCCTTTTTCTATGAATAATTTAAGCTGCTATTTTGCTAAATATTTGATTGACACTGTTAAGTCTCTTTTTGGAGTCCTTCACAAGCTTCTCTAGTTTTGAGGTCCAGAATAATTTTGTGTGACCTGAAAATTTTGGCAGTAGCTAGCAACAGTCATAACTTTACTAAAACATTTTTGTTTCTCTGTGCAACTAGAAACATCAATTTTAGGAAGAAATTTATCTCTTCTCATCTTATAATGGATAGAAATAATTTTCTAGGCCTCTCAGATGAAATATAAATATGCAAAGCCTTTGGAGTATAATTTTTACATTGGTGTTAGATTGTCCATGGCTGGTTTGTTCATTACCATTTTGTTTCAGATATTCACTAGGTAAGAATGAAGATGTAAAACTGCAAGTATTTCACACTAAGTTACAATATTTTGCTCTGTATATAGTTTGAGGATAATAAAGAGCAGAGCCAGTTGAGAACATCCTGCAATATTATTCATCAGCAAATGATATTTTAAAAAAAAGAAAGACCTAGTCATGTAGCATAGCTTGGGAAGTGAGTGTGGCTTACCAGTTAAAGTGAAGACACAAGATATTTCAGCCATGCCACTCTCCTAGATGAAACTTTAACTTTTTTGTCAATCTTTTAATGTTAAGGATATATATACACATGATTATTATTCAATAAATCCACCTTTAAAAACGTGAGCTTTGAAAAGATATTATATAACAGAGTATGGAAGAGCCCAGTATGGTAAAAGGCCAAGCCTTTCGTAGGAAACCCTGGGCATGGCCGCTGACAAGAAAAATCTTTCCTTCGCTTTGACAGGGCAGCTCATCAGTTATAGGATAACAGAGCAGGCAGCGTGTGCTACTGCGGATCAAGCCAAGGGCTGACCCTTTTGCCGTGGGCTCCCATCACCATCTCCAATCTCCGGGTAATATCACAGAGTGACATTCGTCTCACCTACATCATCTAATGGTGGTTTGCCATTTCTGTTGCATTTATGTCCCCCGCTGCCTTGCTGATGTCTCTGTTACTACCCTGGCCAGGCAGCCAACATCACAGACCCAGCGCTGTATTATTGCTACACTGGTCCATGCTACACGTTGAGGTGTTTAGTTCATTACTTTCGCTTAATACTAGCCTTTAAAAGTATGTAACAGTATTCCACTACCAGCATGACCTCTTTTTTTTATATTTTCCTGTAGGCTCTGTACCCTTGTATTACAATGTCTAATCAGTTATCTTTCTTCTAGCCAGTTACCAATCTGCCTGTTACGTAGGTGTCTTCGTTGAAGGCTAGCCATTTCAGCTCACTGTCTTATCGCTTAAACTTTCACCATTCATGTAGAAGTATATATGTTGTTCCTCAGGTTCTCTTGTTGCTATCCTATTTAAATGTCACTCTGCTTTCTGTTGTCTATTTGACAGTTTCCATACTCTATTGCCTTCTGTTTATAAAATGCCTTTAGAGAACACATGATTTCAAAGCATCATGATTATATAACAAAGTAGGTTATGTACACTGCTTGTGCTACAGTTTTCTTGTGAGTGACTTAATTCAAATACAATTGCAGCAGGCTTCCTTGATGGACGTGCCTGTCATTAATGGTGTCATGTGATTCCCCCTTGAACGAGGAGCAAAGTCGTGCCAACAGAGTTGTAGTTATCGTAGATGAATCCATGTTTCTCATCCTGCTTGCACTAATGTAGATTTGGAGCAATGCCATCAAGGTCAATGTGTTTAAGATTGTAGGAGCGTCTAGACTCTGCCTTTTATATGACAGAGCTTGGAAGTGGAGGTTTATTATTCTCTTATACCTTGAAGAGTGTTTAGTAATACTTGTCTTATGCTATTTCACCTCTTAACAGTGAAGGAAAGTACTCTAAAAAGAGCAGAGTGAAATAAAGAAAACATATCCCACCTGCTGTTGGAAAAGGCCCTGTCCTAAGAGGTGCTATGTATTCTGTGTTCCAGTTGAAATCAGACAAAATTGATGGAATTGGTAAGTTGTCAGAGAGTAATGACAGTGTAGAATTCTGCAAACAAGTTATAGCTTTTCTCTGCATTAAAGACTGCACGCTCCAGCTTGCTTTCAATATCAATGGCAATGTGGAAATATATTATCATTTTTCTTATTTTGCTCTACTTTTTTCTCCTAAATGTATTCCTACCAATAGGAAAACTCGAAAGTCTTCTGTAATGCGGATGGCAGTAAATCTCTGTTTCTCTATGCTCAGTTTTAACATCATTGTCTCTGGAATTGAAAACCAAAACACCAGGAATCACAGCAGTGATACCACCAGCTACTACCAGCAATACCTTCCTTATGATACTGGCAGTAACACCTCACTCACGTCTGACATGGTAGATCCTCCCGCAGACTCCTGCTGTATGGCTGTGGCTGTCCTACTGCACTACTTTTGTTGGTGACATTTATGTGGCCAGCACTCAACTCTGCACAGTTGTACTTACTGCTGCTTAGAGCAACGAAGCCCCTGCCTGGACACCTCCTCATAACCATGTCAGGAATCAGACAAGGTAAGATTTAAAGTCATATATATGGCAACTCTTACCAAAGTAAGAGTACCCGAGTAAACAGTACATTCAGGGAGAGCTGTAAAAATAGGAGATCAGTAGAGGGCAATTACAATCAATGGCTCTCTGGTTTAGTGTAATGTGATTTAATAAATAATTTCCTGGTACTGCTCACACTACTGGTATAGACAGAGCTTGTTTTCATTGTCCTGGTACAGCCCTGAAACTGATAGCTTGTTCACTGGCACAGCAACATCGGTCTGTTGTGTGCAGGAGGAATTTTCACAGTAATCAAGGCATTCAACAATTTATTTCTGTAAACCAAGTGAAAAATCTTTCAGATACAGTGATTGCATATACGGGCTCAAATTCTTCATTTAGATATCTCCAAGATTCCTCGTGATCTCAGCCAGAGCCTTGTATACATCCAAAAGCACGGAATGACTGACATTATTTGTTAGGTATTACTTATTAATAAGCAAAGAGCACACTCTTAAACCAGTACAGCAGTTAGCAGCAACATTTCAAGCTGAAAGGGAACTACTTGAGGACTGAAGAATGCAGACAAATGCCCACTAGGTAAAGGAAAAATCTCAGCTTCCTTCCAGAAACTCTTCTAATACAGTGTACCGGAGTACCTGCCTTTTCCACGTTGTGTATTCAGCTAGCGTGGTGTGTCGTTTCTGATGGCATCCACCAAGCAGTTTGAGATCCTGATTTTTTCATTGATATGTTTTGCATTTGGGTGGAGGTAGAGGCAGTTCCTCTAAAACTTTCAGAATTTGGACTGCATGTGCAAGCCAGAAAATGTTCAGCAAAAGCTGTCTGGGTCCCCGTCACTGTGCTCAGCATTAGGTTCTTCGCTTTGTCCTGTGACTAGTTACACATGTCCAAAACAGCATGTTTCTGACTTTTCAGATCTACTTTGATACTTGGCAGTCTGGAAGATCTCTATTAGGGCTGAAGGAGGAACCGGCTTTAAGAGCATGTTTATTTTTCAGACAAAAACTTGTGCCGGAGGCTCCCTCCCATGAGATGCGCTGCTTAGAGAACAGGTAGGAAGAAGACATGGAAGAGAGGAAGCGAAGCAAAGGCATCGAGGAGGCAAGCCCACACTGCCATGCTTCTCAGAGGGCAATAGTTATGCTCTGCATCAAGCTGGGATGAAATGTAATGGTGCTTGGTGCAGGATTTTCTTAAGGTATTTTCTCACTGCCGACAAAGGGTAGGATGGCACAGCTGTGATGAGGGGTCAGCTACCGCACAGGAAGGAGTTTGCTCTGTCACCATGAGCGTTGTCTCTGGAAGCTGTGTTGAAGCTCTTTAATGGCAAAAATCAGCAAGTCATGGACATGAGCTATCCTCAGAAAAACAGTGCTCAGAACCCTCTGACCTGCCTTTTATCTAGGCTATAGAAAACGCAATTAGCTTAGTGCCAAGCTGATGAAACAGAGCTCTTAAAGTCTATGGATTTTAGGAGGCAAGAAGCTATTTGTGCGGAAGGGAGGTACGCCTATGCAACCGAACAATAAACTGCTAATGTCTCTTCTATTAATTAGGAATCCTCATTGTAGTAGTTGCAGTAACATTTGGAACTACTTACAGAGAAGGAAAAGCTTTAAACTACCGACAGGCAGAATTCTAAGTTCATGTTTTATTACAGCACTTGCTATCCCACATCTTTTGTGATGGTTTATTATTAAGATAATTCTAGATTTATTGTTGGTATACTGTTTTGTACAACTAAGTACTTAAAAGAAAACAAAACTCTTTACTCAATCTAAACATTCATTATAAGGAATTGCAGTTTCTTCTCATTTAAGGATTTAGGGTACTGGATCCACATCTGCCTTGAATCCTCCTGCAAGATCCCCTGTGACTTTAAATGGAAGCTGTAGATGCTCTTAGCCTAACTGAAATTCAAGAGCTTCATTTAAGTGCCTAACTGCATTTCAGTACCTAAATCTAATCCTCTGATTTATTTAAAATCTTTCTTGCCAACGTAAGTACATCCGTATTCACCGTATGTTTCTGGTATTGGTATTGAGTGCCTGCACACCAAAGCAGGCTGCCAGGTTTACAATGTGCCTTGATGACAGTGGATGATACAGAACAAAGGCAGACTTTTTTCAGAGGCATAAACACAAACCCCCTTCCACATGGTGGCCATCTTATGATTCTCATTTAGGAAGTGTTGACTTCTAACTTGAGATTATTTGGCAATGAAAAAAAAAAAAGAGGTAAAGATTATTGCAGGATAACCCTGGCCCACTGAAGTTGCCCCTGTTTTTGTTTCAACCTTTGTCCATTAGGTCTCCTCTATTACTCTTTAGCTCTATTATAACATATACTCTAAAGATAAACTTGTGTATGGTGGCCAGAGATCTATTTGGTTAGCTCTATTGCACCTTACTATATTTCTTTATGCAGCTTGTTTGATAAAATCATATTCAGAATGAATATCAGGAAAAAACTTCTGCATCAGCTGTGGGAAAGAGTAACAGGGCAGTAACTAGAGGTTCAGCGGCTTGAGACCTTTCACAACGATCCTGGATAAAAGCCTACAGGAAAGTGCCTGCCTCTTTTTCCCCCATGACCTTGCTGGATTCTTGGCTTTATATTCGTATGGGGCATATGAAGTACTTGGAGTAATGGATCCTTCATTATTACACCTCTGAACATGTTCTATGAAACAGCTAATTGGAAAGATGTTAAAATCCCCCCATCACCAAATATTGTTTACCATCAGCCTGATCCACTGAAAAGTGAGGGCCCATACACCAGTGGGGATCACATCTGCAAGCTCTCTGTGCAAAAAATCCTGAAGTGGGTATTACTACATTGATAGATGAATTATACCTGTGATCTAAAACTGAAATCATGAATGGGGAACAGAGATCCATTTATTTAAAACCACGAGCCTTTTTTCTTTTTTAAAAACCCAAGACACTCCTGATGAATTCTTGAAAAGAGAATTTAGAAGAACTGGTATAGAAAGCTATATTTTTTAAGTTCTCCTTCCCTCTGTGTGTGTCTGATTGAAGTGCTGATAGGGCACACCAGCCACATGTAATGCTTATGGCATGCTCAGGCAGGTCTTACCTTCATCCTGTCCATCAGAGGGTAATAACACAATCCCGAGACATTCTAGCTAATCCATTACATTGTGCAAATGAGGAGACCATACTTGCAAATCCATGTTTACATGGAATAATTTTCCTACTGAAAGTACTTCTTGTACTTCAAGGTATTCATGTCATTGTTAGTGAAAATTGTTTTGTGGTTGTTTTTCAAGTCAAATAATATTGACTTTCTTTTCTGGCTTTATCAGCAAAATATTAACTCCACACTTTCATTTACTCTACAAGGACTTCAGATTCTGTACACTCTCAGATCACCAATCTTCAAGAAAAAAGTTTCTGAAGTGTTTTCTGTTTTGTAGGTGCCAGAGGTACCACTGTATCTGCATTCAAAAACTTACTACATTTCAAAATCACAGCCCACAAAACATTCACAGGAAACTTTCAGATCCACACACTCTTTTTCACAGAGCATTTCCTTGTCTACCTTCCCTAACTAGAGTTAGAAACCTGTAAATATGGGAAATATAAACCTGCATTTTTTGTAGTTTGTCTTATGTAGATTTCACAGGTATTTTCAATGATGGACATACTACTCCAACTGCAGGCAGCTTGATATAGATCATAAGCCAAGACCACCAGGAGTAAAAGCAGGACCACACACCAGCAAGACTGTGTGGTTATTAACCAGCAATACAGTGCTAGATCCTCTCGATACTACTTGTACTGCATGTCACTGAGGAAGGTCTTTGAAAGGAGCTGAGGTTATCATAGTTTTATATTACAGTACAGATGTATAGAAGTTGCTCTGTTTATGTCCTTCTCATTTTTCAGGCCTTTTGAACATGTTTACCTAGCCTACGCACTGTAGCTCTCCTCTCCCTTTGGTAAGAACAATTTCTATTTAACTAGAAATGAAAAGGTAAATCAACAAACAGCACAGTTCTCGTTGGCTCTGGGTCCAAATTCTACTTACTGCTTCTACAATATGCTGGCTTGGTCTTTACAGAAAAAAAATATGTATCTTAAAAAGGTCTTTTAAATTTCCCAGCTGAAACTTCTTTATTATAAACGATAATTAGACAAAATATACTGTTTCATATGAGAAAATGAAAAAAAAAGTTAGATGCTTGAAGAAATAGACTAGGAGATAAATCCTTTATAAATACGTAACATAGGTTCTACTCACATCACCCCCAGCATTAGCCTGTTAAAGAGTTTGGTTTCTAAACTTAGGCTACAAGTAAATATAAACACTCCCTCTTCTCCATCCACCTCTTATTAATATCATTCAGTACAGAAAGGTTGAAGGCAATGTCAAAGGGAGAGGGAGGAAGAGTTTCTGGATGTTAACTCGAGGAGAAATATGGCTATCACCCAGCTGGCTTGAATTGGTAATTACCTAATTACCTACAAAAGGCGGGCCATTTCCTCCTGGTTGTAGAAGATGCAATGACATTCTTGGAGCTGCAGCCTAGTGAACAACAGAGAAAGGGAAGAGGAGAGTACCTTGACAGAAGAAAGTGTATGGTGGCTTGAGCACTAGTGTGTGAAGTGCAAGCAGCTCTTCCCATTTGTGACTGAGCAAAGTGGTAAGGCCTGCTGTACTGGGTTCTTGTCTGACAAACAGGAATAGTTATACTGACTCTTCCCATTCTCTCCTGTGTGAGAAAAAAGCCTGAGACATTTAGATGGGTAATTTTTAAAACCCATATTTCTTTATTCTGTCCTCTGAACAGATATATTTTTATGTTTTGCCATCTCTGGTTTTAATAAAATAAGAACACCATGTCGAATTTTAAATAATCTGGTTTAAGAAATGTGTCAGATTTACCTCCCGCTTTCTTTTTTTCTAAAAATGAATACGTAGTGCGTGTTGAAAACTTCCAAGCTGTTTCAAATACAGTCATGGGCATGATCAAATGCGATGGCTGAGCTTTCAGGGTTAGCACCTCTGAGTACACTGGGCATTAAGAGACTTTCTGAATGTCTGCACAGACGTCTTCCAGTGGTCCTGAAAAGTTCTCCCTGTCTTAGAAATCTGTGCTCTCTCTATGAAGCAGAGAGTAAGTGTTCTCTAGCATTGATAAGCCTCCACGAAGAGCAAGTCACACCAGCTACAAGGCTGAAGTTCACCACCACCGCTCCAGAAAAAGCAGAGAAGGTCATTAAAGGTTTTTTTTTTTTTGACTGCAAGTTTACGTTTCTATGGGCATCTATTTTTGTATTTGTAAATCAAATGTATAATACTCACCTTTGTCAGTTCCTTCAATTTAATTGAAGAAAGTATTTTATAAGCTATAGTGTTGTTTAGGAAGGATGATATTTGATTGTGTTGTAAAACACAGCTAGGCCTTCTGAAGAAGGCTCTTAAATGAGTGATAACATTTATTAGTCTTTGATATTTTTTCCCCACAAACAAAAATATTCTCTAAAGCACCATCTGACTTAATTTTGAATATATTTCTTTTAAAAAATAATATATTGTCTTCATATTATACCAAAAACCAAGCAAAAACCCAAGAAGAATGTGAAGTATTAAATTGCAAGTGTTGACTTTTTACTAATTAAACATCCTGTTTCTAAATATTTCAGATGTTAATAAAATGCTGTTATAGTCAACACTGAGCAAATCTCACCTAACGTAAAACATTTTCAGCATAAAAACTCCCAGAAAATTATACATGCTATGGCTTTTTTTTTTTTTTTCCATCCAGGGAATCCTAATTTCAAAAATGGAACTAAGCAAAATGGTCTTTTTCAGGTTATATGCTTAATTGTTAAGGGAACAATAGTTCAGCTCTTATCTACACGTGGAATATATTGATCTTAATAATGTCGTGAACTTTGGTATTCCTTCTGATATATGGGCTTTAAGGATCATTAAGTTTCTTCTTGTTCACACTTCAGAAATGCTGCTTTGATAAAGACCTGGACTGGAGAACAACTGAATCATCAGTACAAAGGTATGAAATATGACAACGAGAGTTTATGAGTGCAATGCATGAGAAAGTCCTGTTTTCCAGATCTCTTTCCTATAGTTTTAAAAGTGAAGAGATGGGCTGCTTTTTTTTTTTTGGCATTGAAAATGCCCAGACTATGTCTAAACATTTTCTAATACTTATCAATGAAGCCTCCTGAACCACGCCCCTCCTCCTCGAAATATTGAGCATTAAAAACATGTATCATATCCAGCTTTTTTCACGCCTGTTTCAGTGTGAATGACACCTGCTTATTGCTAGTTGGACTTGTCACACTCCTTCAAGCAGAGACAAATCTCTAAGCAAAGACAAACACTACAAAATCCAACTCCTGCGACTTTTTTCTTGTCCCAGCAGAAACTGCCATTTGGAAGCCTTGCTTCTCAAGACACTAAAGAAAGAGGTGCCTCTGGAGAGAGGGACCAGGGAATAACTCCAGGGAACAACTAACTACAGGTGTGCTTTAGCTAGTTCTGCGTAGGTCCGTCTGTCATGCGTGCTGGCACGTGTATCTCCAATTAGAAATGAAGAGAGGCCGCAGAAATCTCAAACATCCTGGAGTACCAGAAGGTCCAGCTCCAGTAGCTCTGCGAGAGGCCCCCTTAGCAGTCCGTTCGTGCATCTGTAGCAGAGAAAACTCAGGAAACCAGCTTCAGATCCGTGTTTTTCCCCCTGGGGCGGACGTGACTGCCGGGAAGGACAGTCTCGCCGCGCCAAGGGCTGCGTGCGGACGAACAGGCTCTGTGTGCGGGTGGTCTCGCCTGACGGGTGCGAGTTCAGGGCCGCTTTTTCACCCCAGCACCGTCAGCGGGCGAGGCTCGGGGTGCGCGTTTCGAAACGAACCCTCTCCCGCGGCGCTGTCTGAACCGCCGTTGTTTCGGCCACGTCTTGCACGTCCCGGCTCCGGGGGCCGGGAGCGAGGCACGACTCTCACCTCGGGGGCACGCACCGGCCATGACCGCCTTCCGTGTTCTGGGACGGGCCGGTGGCAGGTTCTGCCCCAGAGCGCGGCTGTTCGGTTACCACCGCCGCCGGGCAGCAGAACGGAACGAGCTGACCCCCGCGGCGCGGGGGCGGCGGCGGCCGCTCGGGTGGGGGCGGGGGCGGCGCCGCGCCCGCCCTGGCGCCACCAACGGCCGCGGCTCGCGCTGCCGCGCCCCCGCCGGCGCGAGGGCGGGCGTGGGCGTGCGGCGGCGCACGCGCATCCTCCGCTGACGCGTCGGCGCGCGGAGGGAGGCGGGGCCCCTGGCGGAGCACGCGCGCTGCGGCTCTGGCCGGGCCCGGCGGCTGCAGTGCGCACGCGCGCGGCTCGCGCAGGCCCGGCGTCGCAGCCGTCGCTCCGGCCCCTTCTCTCCGCTGCCACGTACGGGCGGCGGCGGTGGCGGCCGTGCCCGCGCTCGGACCGGGCGGGGGCCTCCGCCGGCGGGACTGCGGAGAAGCCAGAGTAAGAGAGCGGGCCCGCTCGCCTCCCCCCCTGCCGCGCTGTTCCCGGGGGAGCCGCGCGTGAAGGCGGCGGGAGGGGCGGGTGCGGGCCGGGGGCGAGCGCTCCCCCCCTGGTGCCGGGGGCGGCGCGGCCCCTGGCGGAGAGCCTGGGAGACCCCTCGCGTGCCCCCGGCCGCGCCTCAGGGAGGCTGGCACTGGCCGCCGCGGTGAGGGCTGGCACAGGCCTCCCCTGCCTCGCTCCGCCTCGGGTGCTGTCCCCGAGCTCACTGAGCCGCTTTTCCCTTGGGAGCCGGAGGAACTGCGGGCTCCGCATTTCCCAGCAGGGAATGGCTGCGATTTGTGCTTCCCGTTGGCTCGGGCCTGCCCGTAACGGAACTGAGAAAAATGAAAAGGGGTCTTCTCCTTTCTGCGCCCCCCTTCGCCTCCCAGCTGCCTTGGGAAAGCGCTCGTGGCTCCGTTGAGTGGGGTTTGGGAAGAAGTGCTGCCCGCCCTGTAGTTTCTTGTCCCTGTTTTGGCGAGTAAAAAGTGAAACAGGAATGCCTGTGCTTCTCTCGCTTAGGCAAGGCTGTTGGCAGCGCAGAAAGGGTAGTGAAGTCCAGAATGGTTATGACATCGTGGCTTTAGAAAGGATCCTGAAGTGACTGACTTAAACTGGGCAGTCGCTGTCCACGTGTACTGCTTAGACTGGTACTTGGTGTGAATAGAAGAGCCGAGAGAGGAGGAAAAAATCTGTACCTACAAAATACATTTTGTACACCAGGAAGGATAGAAAGATGTCAGTGTGATTCTTATGAAAAATAGTCTTTCTTAGACAGGAAGGCATTAATACTTTTTGTTTATTTGATTTTTTTTTTTCCCCTCAAGAAAGTAAACACTGTGATTGGTTCTGTTAAAAAGCCCATCAGTGTGCATTCTGGATGTCTTGTGTGCAAAACTCTCTCAAGGGAATCATCCATTGAGCTGTGTCACAGTGAGGAAAGAAAAGCTCGAATGCTCTGTAATTCAACAATTAGAGCGTTTCTGTAACAGTTGCAAGCCGTTGCAGTGTTTAGAATCTGTCTCTTAAAACCTGGACACCTTCAAGCAGAATTGAGAACAGCTGGACAAAAAAAAAAAATGCGTTTAAATGATTTCCTGGTACCTTTTTGTAATTGTCGATAGGCAAACAGTGGGTTTCTGTGATGTTGGTAAAGACGACATAATAGTCCTGTAAGTATGTTACGATAGCCTGTTTCCTTGCACAGAGATGCAAATGATGCATTCAGTCTGTTGCAAGACCACAGGAGCTCAGGTGTGTCCTCCAAAATGCTGTCTTTAGTAATTACAGGTGAAGCTTCATTCTTACTGTTGTTCTGAGTAGCTTATATTGTCATGCTAAAGAAGCAAAAGCAGTGCCTGGCTCTAATGTTTAAACGACAGGAGATGGTAGCTAAATGAACTCTCCAAGTTAAACTGCTCTTAGATGCATTATCTGTATCCTTTATTTGTCCATTGCAGTAAATTTTACCTGGAGCTGTAGCAAGGTTGGGGTGGAAGTGGCACCGTCTTCATGCATTACTCATTTCATAAAATGTGAGTGAGGAATCAGAAAAGTAGTCTCATCCTGTTCACATGCATAGTATGTCACAACAGTCTTAGCCTCTCGCTGTCAGGAGCGAGTACAGCCCTTTCTCAAGGTGGACCTTTCATACCCAGGATGAGGGGAGCAGCTGCCAGCCTAGGAGAACCAAGGGGGACCTTTGTTCTCTGAGGTTTGCTTGCTCTCCACTTCCATCTTGTATGTCTCATGCCTACCCATTCCAGTTCGCTTCCAGTTGTGTTGAGAGAGGAGAGCTGGGAAGCCCCATTTCATGTGGATGAGAGGAACCTATTTTTTCTCTCTGGTTAGCAGCGAATCATCTTAAAATCAGATTGTGGATGTTTGGGATTCACCATGCGTGTGAGAGAGAGACACGAGGAGAAGCGTGCCGAGTAGTGTACGCCTGTCAGGGGGAGGGAGGAGCACAGTTTTGTTCTGCATTGGAGTGGTCTGTGTGCTAAATCTTGTTCTGTAGCTCTGGGCATTAAGTGCTTGTGTAATAAACGGGGGCTGCTCATCACACAGGCTTTCCAGCAGAAAAAGCACAATCTTGAGCTGAATTGACAGCAGATCATGTTTTTAAGTTGTTGTGTATTTCTGACTGCATTTCCTTCTTCTCTCCCAGTATGGTGGCTCTTTCTGTGGGAAACTGGCGTTACTACTCCTTTGCTCTTGATAGTCTGTCTTAATGCTGTGCTGTCTGTCCTTGAAGACATGCTACTTAGTGCTGCAGACTTCAGCCTTAAGCTAAGAAATGGACTTGTAGGTTTTCGTACTGCTAAATCAATCAGAGTTTATTTTCTTTAACATAACCTGGGATTGTAAGATGGAGGCCATACAAATAAGTATTTTTGAGACTGTTGGGGAAGATCGCTGTCCTGGAAAGGAACACATTACTGTTAGGAATTCCTACATGCAATTGCGAAATTTAGAAAAAATAAACTTACTCTATTATAAAGTTAAAGCTCTTGTTCAAGGTCTGTTTTAGTTGAACTTCAAACTCTGCAGTATTCAAAAGTGTGTATTTGATTGTTATGTTATGGATAAAACAGTGAGTTTTTTTAGTTGGGTGTATTCCTTAAGATGTTCTAAAGTGAAAAATTGCGAAGTGTATAATTCTAAGGAAGTGTGATGGTAAATAAATATTTCTTGTGTGTTTTTTTTTTTTTTCTGATGCAGCTTCCTGTTTTCTACCACTGATAGTGCATGGCGGCTTATCCTAACTCTGTCCTGAAGTGAGGTGGCAAATCTGTCCAATAATCCAGCATCAGTAAGACGGACAAGGTAATGGTAAATGTATATTTTTGGAAGGAACGTGAAAGAAAACCTGTGGATGGATGCTACTTTATTTTTTTGATGCTTTAAATTAAAACAAACAAGTTTTGCAAAAAACTTGTGCTTTTACAACAAACTTAGTGTTAATTAGACTGAGTTGATGTGCCTGCAGTCGGGACTTCTGTGTTGCAAAACATGAATAACGTGTTAGGGAGCATTAACAATATTATAAACTTCACTGTTTCATCACGGTGTCTCAGCAGCAGCCTGGCTATGTCAATTGCAGGTCCCTTTTCTCTGCAGCTAGACTGTATCCACCTACCTCCTGTTATGTCTCATTAGGAGAATGAGTTTTGTTGGGTAGTTCCTTGGCTATTTTTGGGGATGTCATTGGGCTAAACAAAGGGATTTGCATGAAATGCTTGCTTTCTATTAAGGTAATTACCCTCAAAACCAGAAATTGCACTGCAATGTAGAGATGGCATCATACTATATCTTTTCAATGCAGAAACGTTGCCATTGAGACAGTAGTTAAATATATATAGGTGCATCAAGGTAGGATGTTTAAAGACTTTAGCTGAGTGTCTTGTTTCTCTCAATGTCATTTGCAATGTAGTACTTAAAAAATAGACCCACCAAAGCAAAATTCAGTTTTCTCATAAAGTGCTGTGTTACAAAATCCTTAAAGGTAGAGGAGAAACATCTGCATATCTTTCCCAAGAATTCTTTTTGCACAAGGGCACGAAGAGCATGCTTGCCTGCATGTGGCTTTGGAAATGTCAGTTTTGATGTGTAGGGCTTCCTACTTTTAACATCTCCAGTATTTGTCCTTCAGATGTTAAGATAACTGCTCCTTTAGTTTCTCCTCATTCCAGATCTATCTTTTTGGCCCTGTCCAAAACAGTGGGAAAAAAAAAAAAGGGGGACGTTTGACTAGATAGCTAGATTTTTTTTTTTTTCTGTTTTATTCCTCTGCTCAGTAACTTCTCTAGTTTCTGTTTTTATTTTAAACATAAGGCCTTTGGGTTTTTTTAACAAGAGAGATGCCTATTACAAAGTGGTAATTTTAAACTTGTCTTATATAAAAAGTTTTAAACAACTCTGAAGCATATGCTGTGTGCTGCTTGGACACAGGATGGCTTTGTTGCACTTCTGTGAAGTTGGAGCAGTTGTCTTCCTCTCTTAAAGAGCTGCAAGTAATTGACTGTTCTGACCATGTATACTGCATAACAAATTTGTGGCTCTGAGCCTAATGAGTAGCTAATGTGTGGTCTATTGAGCAGCTTTTAAAAATCTAAAATCTGGTTAAAACTTCTCAGTCAAAATTTCAAAAAAGGAAAAATTGTATAATGTGCCTTCTGGAGAGGAACCCTCAATGTGTTCTCATCATTCATACAATAAAATCAATGTTCAGCTCTTCATTTATTTGTTCGTTTGTTTGTGAAATAATGCATGATTCAACCTGGTCCCCTTAATAAAACCACCTTACCACCTGTAATCTTTGAAGCAAGATATTTTGTTCTGGCAATCTTTTCTTGAATAGGGGAAAAAAAGCCCTTTGCTGGTTATCATAATTATGGGGTATGTAAAAATAATCTAGTAAGATGATAACGTAACCAATATAATGATATGATTGAGAGCATTTGCTGCTATTTCACTTTCCCTGAGAGCTGTGTACATGTATCTCAAAAGCCAATCCTAGGGAATATTAGTTCCTCTGTAGCTGTTTTCCATGACAGTTTACAGCTAAGGTCTTTTAAAAAAAAAGAAGTTTGAAATTTCTAAGTGTCGCACATACTTAAAAGCTGTCTGACTTGAAAAAAAATCTTTACTTTTAAATTTTGAGCCCTGGAAACCATGGTGACTGTTCATTGGAAGTGTCTGGTCTTACAGAGTTCTCCTTTGCCTGAGTTCAGTTAGTGTATTGTGCACTTTATATTTTGAGAAGTTAGTGCATCATGGAATGTGTCCAAGAGAGGTTCTCTGGAGAGCTTCCTAACAGCAGTGCTTTCCAGAGACGGAAAGCTTCAGAACTGTTATCAGGTATACCTAAATAATACTTTAGTTTTGTAAAATGTTTTTAATGTTTGTTGTTGACAGGTCTACAGACGATAAGGAATCCACCATGAACGGGCAGCTGGACTTAAGTGGGAAACTGATCATCAAAGCTCAGCTTGGGGAAGATATTAGGAGAATTCCTATTCATAACGAAGATATCACCTACGATGAATTGGTGCTAATGATGCAAAGAGTTTTTAGAGGGAAGCTTCTGAGCAATGATGAAGTCACAATAAAATATAAAGACGAAGGTAAGGTTTAATTACTGCTGGTGCTCTGATATCATTTATCTATGGACAGAAACTGTGAAATTCACCTCTTCAAAATTGTCCAAATTCATTGACAAATGCAAGCGATTGCTTGTGAAATCCTTTCAATCAGACAGTAGAAGCTGCATCTTGTGGGTATCCTCTCTTAATGTAGTATTTCCTCTAGTTTTCCTGAAACTAGAGCCTTTTCTAGTTTTCCAGCTATCTGAAAGTTCATTTTTTGCTGTTGCAGGGAGCTGATGCTCTTAGATTTCTCTGCTGTCCGCTCATATAACTTTTTTTGTGCTTTCAGTGATAGAGCAGGTTTGAAGGTGAGGAGTCAATAAACATGTATGACAATGCAAGCTCTTATAAGACTTGATTTATGTGTTTAAGATTTAATTCTTGATTACGTTTTCTTCGATCAGTAAAGATGAGAAGAAACTTGTAACCTAACTTAAAATATTTATTAAAAGCGATCTTCCCTCTGTGTGACAGTTTGAATCTGTTGGGCAATGGTTGTACATAGTTTGTTTCAAAGAAAATCTCCATCACTAGTGCTAAACAAACGCAACCTTAAGAAAGAAGGGCTTCCACAGAATGAATAAGGCCTTGTTTGAGATGCGTAGAAAGAGGTTCTGAGGGTTTTTCCTCTTTGCGTGTCACTGTGGGGCATGGATAAGTTACTTAATTTGGGAGAGGGATGGTATTCATAAAATGAAACTCAGAACGAAGTGATAAAATACGAAGTCCCTTAGTCAGGTCAAAGACTGTGTAATAATTACGGTGGTGTACAGTAAAAGAGCTACAATACTGAGGCATTCAGGTTCATTTTTCCTAATAGCACTCAGAAACTTCAGCACTGTCTGTGGTACCTAAAATGTCAAACAACTTTTTTTCCCACATCTAAGCAATGCAACTTCATTTTGAATTAGCTGGGGGCAGTTTTTTCAGGTTCATGAAGCTTTTGAGAGTCACTGCTCATCAAAATTGATGTGCAGCCATGGGCTTATATTTTGGGTCTTGATCTCTAGTGGGAGAGAGCTCAGTGAATTTGTGGTGCTTTTGTTTTTCCTCTTATCATGTAATCAATTTCCTTTTTTTTCTGGAATGGGAGAGGTGAAAGGAGATTGATGGATGCTTTTTTTTTTTTCATTAGGTTAAAACTTCTAGTCCTTTTTTTGCATTCTTACCTGTTCTTTAAGCATAGTTCTCTGTTTTTGTGTGCCTCTGTCTTTTTTTGAAGAAGATGATATATGATGCGGACTGTAATTATGGTTTCATTCTTAGGTTGTATTTCACAGTCTGGAGACCTCCTACTTTTATGTTTCTGTTTCAGAATGTACTTCTCCATTGTGACATGAAATTTCCCTGTATGTTATCCTAGATTGTGATCAGTATTAAGAATCATAGAATCATAGAATGGTTTGAGTTGGAAGGGACCTTAAGGATCATCTAGTTCCAACCCCCCTGCCATGGGCAGGGAAATCCTCCACTACACCAGGTTGCCCAAAGCCTCATCCAGCCTGGCCTTGAACACTTCCTGGGATGGGGCATCCACGACTTCTCTGGGCAACCTGTTCCAGTGCCTCGCCACCCTCAATGTAAAAAATTTCTTCCTTATATCTAATCGAAATCTCCCCTCTTTCAGTTTAAATCCATTGCCCCTTGTCCTATCACTACACGTCCTTGTAAAAAGTCCCTCTCCAGCTTTCCTGTAGGCCCCCTTTAGGTACTGGAAGGCTGCAATAAGATCACCCTTGGAGCCTTCTCTTCTCCAGGCTGAACAGCCCCAACTCTCTCAGCCTGTCTTCATAGCAGAGGTGCTCCAGCCCTCTGATGACCTTCGTGGCCCTCCTCTGGATTCGCTTCAGTAGTTCCATGTCCGTCTTGTGTTGGGTACTCCAGAGCTGAACACAGTGTTCTAGGTGGGGTCTCACGAGAGCTGAGTAAACGTTTACAGTGTTAATATCAGAGGAGGCTGCAAATGGTTAAGGAAAGAGCTAGTAGAACCAGGCTTCAGTTTGATGTCATATGAGGACTCTGATATTCTTGACTTTGTTTCAACTAAGACAAGGTTCTTGTTTAAATCTGTTTCAGTCATTAGAAACTTTGGAATATACATATATATATATATATATATATGTTTGTTCTAGCTATTTCCGTTTTGATACTTATCTCTCCAAACGTGGAGGAATGTTTGTTTTCGTCTGTTATGAAGAGATTTCTTAAGTTCAATTAAGAATTTCCCATACTTCTACAACCTCCATCGGGGTACTGTTAGAATTCCTGTGCAGAGCCTGAGCAATCAAAAGGATGCTTCATCTACCCCTCCTGGCTTTGTCTCTTATTGTTGTGACATGTGAAGCTGGTGATCTTCAGGCCTGGATATGGGATTTTCTTCTTAAAATTTCTGCACTGTATTGTGGCTTCATCGAACTGTGATGATCCTTGAATCAAGTACGTTTTGTTTTTCAAACTTGTATGCTTAATTGGAGAGGTGAGGAAACTTCAAATCCCAAGCCTTCTGTCTCTGGATTTGTGGACTAAGATAGTCAGAAGCATGTTATATTTAGGTTATGTGATGCTTTTATTAATTACCAGGGAAAAGAGATTACGGTTTGATTACTGCCTTGTGGAGTTAAGTTTTATATTCAAGATGGACTTCTTTCAAACTTTTGAGCTGAGGAGATTGTTCTACTAGATGTGAAATTATTTTCATGTCCTGCCTGAGGTTCTTGAATATGTAGTAAAACCTGGTGTCTGAAAAACAAATCCAATCCAAAACCTATGAGGAGTGCCAGCAGTGAATTTGTATGAATCAAAGAGTAGAATTGTGTTGTGGTTTAACCCAGCCAGCAACGAAATGCAAGACAGCCGCTTGTTCAGCCTCCCCCACCCCAGGAGAATGGGAAAGAGAATTAAAGGGGAAAAGGGGAGGAGACTCATGGGTTGAGATAAGAACAATTTAATAATTGAAATAAAATAAAATTAAAAGTAATAATAATAATATATGAAATGATAACAGTATATACAAACAAGTGATGCGCAGTGTAATTGCTCACCGCCCAGTGACCAACACCCATCCTGTCCCAGCAAGCGATCCAGAAACAGGTTAAGTCCTGACACTGCAATCCCGGAAGAGAAATCTGAAAAGAGAGCAAGAGAGAGAGCACTTGAGAGTCTGGGAAGATTCAAAGTTCCCAGTCAACCCTCATCTATATACTGGGCATGACACGGTATGATGTGGAATATTCCATTGGCCGATTTGGGCCTCAGTCCTGTCTAAGTTTAAATCCTAAGTTAGGAGTTGTGGCCCCTCTGTCCCAGCCATGCTCCCCCCCAGCCTGTTGTGCTCCTGCACACTGGCAAAACATGGGAAGCTGGAAAGTCCTTGAGGTCTCAGCACCAACTATAAACATCAGTGTGCTATCAATATTCTTCTCATAACAAATCCCAGACTAAATCCAAAACCCAGAGCTCTTCCAGCTCCAGATGAAAAGAAAAACTAACTCTGTCCCAGCCAAAACCAGGACAAATTGGCTGGATGGTCGCACTCAAAGAGTTGTGGTCAACGGTTCAATGTCCACGTGGAGGCCTGTGACGAGTGGTGTTCCTCAGGGGTCAGTACTGGGACCAGTGCTATTTAACATCTTTGTTGGAGACATGGACAGTGGGATCGAGTGCACCCTCAGCAAGTTTGCGGATGACATCAAGTTGTGTGGTGTTGTGGACACGCTGGAGGGAAGGGATGCCATCCAGAGAGACCTTGACAGGCTGGAGAGGTGGGCATGTGAGAACCTCATGAAGCTCAACAAGGCCAAGTGCAAGGTCCTGCACGTGGGTCGAGGCAATCTCAAGCACAAGTACAGGCTGGGCGGAGAATGGATTGAGAGCAGCCCTAAGGAAAAGGGCTTGGGAGTGCTGGTGTATGAGAAGCTCCACATGAGCCGGCAATGTGCGCTGGCAGCCCAGAAAGCAAATCGTATCCTGGGCTGTATCAAAAGGAGCGTGGCCAGCAGGTCGAGGGAGGTGATTCTGCCCCTCTACTCTGCTCTCATGAGACCCCATCTGGAATACTGTGTTCAGCTCTGGAGTCCCTAACACGAGAAGGACATGGAGCTACTGGAACGAGTCCAGAGGAGGGCCACGAAGGTGATTCGAGGGCTGGAGCACCTCTGCTATGAAGACAGGCTGAGTTGGGGCTGTTCAACGTGGAGAAGAGAAGGCTCTGGGGTGATCTTATAGCAGCTTTCCAGTACCTAAAGGGGGCCTACAGGAAAGCTGGAGAGGGACTTTTTACAAGGACGTGTAGTGATAGGACAAGGGGCAATGGATTTAAACTGAAAGAGGGGAGATTTCGATTAGATATAAGGAAGAAATTTTTTACATTGAGGGTGGCGAGGCACTGGAACAGGTTGCCCAGAGAAGTCGTGGATGCCCCATCCCTGGAAGTGTTCAAGGCCAGGTTGGATGAGGCTTTGGGCAACCTGGTGTAGTGGAGGGTTTCCCTGCCCATGGCAGGGGGGTTGGAACTAGATGATCTTTAAGGTCCCTTCCAACCTTAACCATTCTATGATTCTATGAAATTGCATCTCAAGCACACCATGTTACCGGGTTATGTCATGCTGTAGCCCCTAAGGAACCAATAATGGAGAAGTGACTTTTCCCCTCCTCCCCAAAAGTTAGGCTTGAATTTAAAACTAGAGTGCCTAATGTGAGATTGGCCTTTTTGTTCTTCTTATTATTCTTGCAGTAGAAGTTGGTATCTTTGTGTCTGAGCGAGTAATGAGTGAAGAGTATGCAGTCAGGGTGGTGTGCTAGTCAGTAATGTCTCTACCTTTGGGTTTAAAAGGGATAAATTTATTGAAGTGAAGGAAAACTACATTTTTGTTTCTGGTTGTTTTTTTTTTTTTTCCTAAATGGCATGGGGAGGAAAAAAGATAAATATAAGGCTGCTCAGTTTTGCCATCTGCACCCCAGGCTACAAAGACTCGGAGGAACTGGGAGAGGGTCCAGCACGGTGCGGTGAGGATGGTGAGGGGGCTACTGGAGGTGGCCTCCAGGGAGCATTTGAGGGAGCTGGGCTTGTTCAGTGTGGTGCAGAGGAGGCTGAGGGCAGAGCTAACAGCAGCCTCCAAGCTGAGTGGGAGCTGCACAGACCATTCAATTCCAGCTCTTCTCAGTAGCACCAGAAGGTAAAGTAAGGGCCAGCGGTCACACTGCAGTTTGAGAGGCTGAGATTGAGTTTTGGCCAGGAGGGCAGGGTGTTGCTGGAGCTGGTTACCAAGGGGGGTTTTGGAGCCTCCATTGTTGGAAACTGTCCAGTCACTACTCAGCGAATCGATGAGCGATATTGCCATTAACCAATGTTTTTTGAGATTGTGAAAGTGCAAGCAGGACATAGGATACAAAAAAAAAAATCTTTGGAGACGACAATATTTCTTTCAGGAATACCTCAAAATTGTGTGTCATCAGTTTGTTAGCATTCGTAAGATTCCTTGTTTGTTTTGTTAGAAAGCAACTTCTTGGAAGACCGATGGGTGTTGTTGGGTGGTATTAATGGTACTATATTAAGAAAAGCTTCCATTGCAGAGGTGTTACTTGTAGTCAGGGTATGACAAAATTAGAATATGTAATTGTTCACATTTTGAGCTTTTTTTCAACTTGCCATCATGTGTTTTATGACTGTTAATACTGAAGCATTTATTTATTTGAAATTCTTAACTGTAACTTTTATACAGTTGGATCTTCGTCGCCAGCGTATAAGTAATACCTCAGGATTTTTAGGCAGTAATCAGTTAATTAAAAAAATATTTCTGTGTCTGTATACAGAGCCTCCTCTTAAGTGTTTTGGGGAGGAACATTGGTAGCTTGGAGCTTTGTTCCAAGCCGTTTGTCATTTGTCTAATGCTGTTGCTTCTGAAAGTGAAGCTTCACTAGATAGTCTCATCTCAGTTCCCAGTCTTCAAGGTGTTCTGGAAGGAAGTGGTCCTGCTATCCCTTCTCTTTCCTTTTGCTAGTACATGTTTCCCTGATAATGTGTTCCCACTCTTACCTTTATACTGCCTAATTTGTGTTCATTTAATCCATTAATATACTAATACTCTGTTGAAGATGTTAAAACAGTAAAAAATTTGTCTTGTTTTATCTGTGATCTTGTTGAATAAGCAAGATATTAATGTGGTTGTCTATTGTTTTGACTAAGGTTAAAAAATTGTAAGAGACTGCACTTAACGGGAACTTGGTATCTCTTTTGGGCATTAGTAGGATTAAAAGTGTTCAGTGCTGTATGCGTAGCCCTTTGTGTCTTAAGAGTAAATGATGCCATACTGTTCTTGTGTAGTTTCTGTGTCTGATGGCAACGTGCAGGTCCATAAGGATGCGTCGGGATTCAGAGTTCCTCTGAAATCTGCCACAGAAAAATAAGTGGTTAAGAGTTGAGACTTCATGTCAAATTCCTATTTTGAGAGAAAAGCTTTGTTCTGACAACTTTGACGTCTTCGCGTCTTCATTCCTATTTGTGGGTTAAGGCTGATAGATATTTCACTGTTCACTTTTACACAGGAACTTTAGTATCATTCCTTTGTTGAAAATCAGCCTTGCACCTCAGTGTTCTGAGTATAACCCGAAAAAGAGTTCTAGTCACTTAAAATGTTCTCTTGGTAGTATGTGTGTTTTGGTTTTTTGAGAATTAAATTGGGATTGGCTAGTGCTACCTATCTTGGCTCTCCTGTCTATGAACAGTACAGTTTTGGAGCCACTGGGAACGGGCAAATAACTTTTAACTGGCAGCGTCATTCCTTCTGGTGCTGGCCGTTGTGAGCTCTTAGCTCTGATGTTTCATCCTGGATGCGAACGTAAAAGAGTGACGAGCTGTGTGGAACTTCCAAAGGGCCACTGTCAGAAGGCTCCCTTTTGGAACCAGTCGCTCTTCCGTCTTACCTTCTGTGCATTTCCCTGCACGCTGACTCTCGTGCTGAAATAATAAACGTTTTTGTGTTGTGATACGATTTTTTTTAAAAAAAAACTGGGTTTGGGGACTTCATTTTTCTTGATAAGTGTTACTAATTCTAGTAATAGTTCTTCCTACCCAAGTCATTGCAGATGCTTTTTAAATGGTCAGTATATGTCTCTGTAGCTTAGGGAAAGAAGAATATAAGCCCACTTAGTAATGACAGAAAACCCCCTCTGTTCACTATTTCTGCATCTTCAGTTTTCTCATCCTTCAGGTCATGAGATATGGTACCCTTTTTGTGATAGTGTTACTTGGTAACTTTTGCTAGTAGCTTCAGAATCAAATAGAGAATGTTATTTTTAGTAATGAAGTGACGCTTCTGCCGTAGTGTGAAGCTGGGTAGCTAACAGGCTTTGCTTTTAATGTAACTTTTTCGTGTTCTTTCAGATGGAGATCTTATAACAATTTTTGATAGCTCAGATCTTTCCTTTGCGATTCAGTGCAGTAGGATACTTAAGCTGACATTGTTTGGTAAGTATAGAAGATTGTCTCTTTTTTTAAATAATAATGTTTATTAAAATTTAGGCAGGGGGTTTCACTGAAAGGTACAAAAAAACTTTCAGTTTGTCACCTCAGAAGAATGAAATCAAAAAGTAAAAAATACTAGTTTAATACATGATAGCTATTTTCTCTCTTGATGTTTCATGTGACATCTGAATTTACGGAAACCAAAGCTATTTCTTTTTATAAACTTGCTTAAAGTATTTGGCATACATATACATATGGTCAATTGTTTTTTCTTAATGTTATTTTCCCTGTTATCTTCCACTCTTTAGCATTTGTGGGGTGTTCTTCACAGGTGCATGAGAAATTTAAGATGATAAACTTGCAGTGTTACTAGCATGCTGCTAAAAACTAACATTAATTGCTTAAAGTTGAATAGGTTTTAACATTTATGCTTTGACCTTTGTATAAAAGAGTTCTTTATTTTCAAGCTACTACTGGTAAATCAGCATATAGTTCCGAGGAGTAACAAGCAGCCTTTAACCTGAACACTGACCTTATTCATGAATTGCAGCAGTGTTGTACATGCTGCCTTAGTTCTAAAGGGAGAGTTTTCCACAACCAAGTGTGCTGTTTGTATTGTTCAGGGTATATTTGTGGAAATGAGCAAACAGTGCAGAAACTTACTGCAGAATTTACTCTGCAGTTCTGGTACTGTGGATTATGCTGAATTGAGATTATATTAAAGGAACAGTAAACTCTAGGAGTTCAGTCTGTGTTGGGAATTTTTTTTTTTTTTCAATTTTAAACTGAATGTCAAAATGTTACTACAGTCTTAAATTTATCGAATTGCTGTTTTGCAGTGAATGGACAACCAAGACCCCTAGAATCTAATCAGGTGAAATACCTGCGTCGGGAGCTGATAGAACTTCGCAATAAAGTCAATCGTTTACTGGACTGTTTAGAGCCGCCTGCTGAACCAGGGATTTCCACTAGTCTGCCTGAAAGTGGTAGGCAGCCTGGCACCGGGCTGTTGGGTTCATTTGCAGAGTCGTGCGCAGTGTAACAGAGTGGAAGATGGAGGCTCGAATACTGGTTGTGATCATTCTTAGTTGTTGCTTGATGGTTCAAAACTTAATTTTTAATGGTTCACGTATTTCAGAGGCAGAATTTTTACTCAAATTATGTGCAATAAAGCTCTAAGTTAATTGAGGAATAAAACTCCCAAGTCAGAGCTTTTGTTGTGATGTATGAAAACGCTGTAACTAACACTTGTGAGTCACGACACTGTTTTGAGAGGGCTTTGAGCTGGATTAATAGTTTGTTGTTGCTGAAGAGTTCTTGCTTCCAGCTGAGCACTCCCACTGCTTACTCTGGGCTAGCTCTGATGCTTATCTTGTCATGTTGCTAAGCAAGTTTGATTCACTAAAACAGTAAAAAGCAAATTCAGCAAAAATTATGTCCACTTTTTTTGCCAGGTTAGGAAATTGAATCCACACATTTTGAGCTCAGACCAGCATCAGAGCTGTCTCAGGGTAAGCAGCACAAGGGTGCAGATAGGGGTGGGAAAGGATCATTGGGGGAGGGCAAAATGGGCGAAAGTCTTGTTCTCCCAGTTTTGAGGCATTGCTCTCCTGGCTTAAAGCTGTTGTTCTGTAAAAACTATACCTCTGTGTGCTTAACTACAGATTTTGGGTAAGCTGGGCACAGAGAATAATGACAAAGTCATGGAGTACAGTGTTCTGAGTAAAGAGATGAACCGAGAACCCCTGCCTTTTAGGAAACGCTGCTTTTGTATTTTACACTTTGGAGTTTTATTTGTTTTGTTGTTTAAAAAATCCCAGCCCCTGTTCCTGTAATATAAGCAATTACTAATTTCAGTGGAATACCATGGATTCTGGTTATAAACCAGTTGGAAGGAGCTTAGGGCGATGATCTTAAGCAAAACTAGCCAGTCTAAACGTTTCTAAGAGAAAATGTAGCACTCTACTAGGTAAGGGGTTTCTGAGTGATTGTGTTACGTTTGTAATTGCAAAGAGATGAACTTCACCTGTCAGTGTATGAAGAATTTGGGAAGAAGGGGATAGAACAAAACCAAACCTGCAGTTGATAAAACACTGTAACAAACTGGAACCTCTCCTGTAAGTTTTCTTGATTTTTGAATTCTCTGTAGGCAAGTCATACCAGAAC
This sequence comes from Tauraco erythrolophus, assembly GCF_009769465.1. Classification (NCBI taxonomy): domain Eukaryota; kingdom Metazoa; phylum Chordata; class Aves; order Musophagiformes; family Musophagidae; genus Tauraco; species Tauraco erythrolophus. The sequence goes on from NC_141465.1 coordinate 9,304,250, forward strand.
AATTTGTTGAAGCAGGAGCCTTGTACCTTTGGATTTAAGACAAAAGTGCTGTGTGGTACTGATACTCCACAGTGTCAGCGTATCTTTAAGTGACTGTGCAATGAAATCTAAGCTTTGTGATTCATCACAGTTTCAGATACATCACTTGATTCATCACTGTTACCTTAACGTGAGCATTTCAGCAGTTAAAATGTTTAAAAAAGCCCCACAACTATGCAAGTTTGAAGTCGCTGTAGTACAATATATATGTATGAAGATGTTTCAGTTCTCAAGAATTAGTAACTGGGCATTTTGTTTTGTAGATGCTGTAGATGGTAGGGAAGAAAAGCCTGCTGCTGCTGACTCTAATGTTAAGCCATCTACTCAAGTTATAGCAGCAAGCATGTCTGCATTTGATCCACTAAAGAACCAGGATGAAATCAGCAAGAATGTCATGTCAGCGTTTGGCTTGACAGATGATCAGGTGTCAGGTAAGAATACGTTTTTCGAAAAGGAAAGTAAAACCTGTTCGTAATCGATGACTCAAATCTTGATTTGCAGCAAAGCATTTGTATTTTGGATGTATTAAGCTGTGTTCTGTATTCTTATTTCTTTGCAGAATTCTAAAACTTGGTATGTTAAGGTGTTGTAACTGTGTTTGATAACTTTTGTATACAAGATGTTGAAATGTTGCTGTTAGTTTTAACATCGTGTTTTAGCTTGGAGTAGAAAATAGCTTAAAATTTTATTTTAATTATTTAAAGCTATTGTGTAGAGTAACTTCATTGGTGTCTGCCAGTGATAGAAACACAATGTCCCTTGCTCTGCCCTAGGGTTTGATCTTGCAGTTCACATTCTTGGCTTGTGCTCCTGCTGTTTGGGTCAGTCAGAGTGTTTTGTATGACCCCGGCTTTTCTCTGTTTAATTTGAAAAGTAAATAGTGTCAACTTTTGTACTGTTAACAGAAAGGAATAACATACTTGTTGGAAATATATTGATTCTTGAAGAGCTGCATGACTGTTGGCCTACCTAGTAGTAGAATGCTAAACATAAACACCGATTATGCTAAATGGAATGCAGTCGACTTAAGGCAGGATAAATTAAGTCAGAAAAATAGAACGTAATAGGGAGTGTGATGCAGAATACAGAGAAGTGATTTTGCACAGAATCTGCATGGGCCTGGCAAGGTTTAATGTGGCACTGAAACCTGAAAATAAAACTGGCTTTAGCTAGCAGGATTTGCTGTGTACTCTCAGCTTTAGAGCAAGTAAGTTTTATACGATGTGTGAAGTAATGCTACAGATGGGCGCACTAATAGCGACTGCAGCTTGTTTCTACAGCACAGCTGCTTTGGCAAAAGCGTGGAGCCATAGCAATAGATCTGCATTTCGGGATAGCGACTGTGCAGGACCAAGGTTGTACCAGCAGATGGAGTGGTGGTGGTCAGGTCCGGGTGCTGCTCTGTGGGTCAGGCCTGCTGAGCGATCTCTTCCTCCGTGGCACATCTTGGGTGTTGTCACTGCATCGTTATTTAACAAACCAGATAAAGGTTTGAGGGTACTCCAAAACTTACAATGGGCTGCCTCTGAGCGATGAAGTGAAAGAATAGGATGTAGAGGACAACTAGTGGAAAATTGGCGCTAATTCTGAAGCAGTGGTTTTGTCTTCTGGTACAAAGCCTCAGTGTCAGTTAATGCTGTGATCATAGCATCAGTGATACTTCAGTGTTTATGCATCTCTGATTTTTCTGATAGAGTGAACTGTCTTGACTGTGCTTTGAATGTACAAAGAACTTCACAGAGGGCCATTTAAGCAGGATATAAGAAATCCCATTTCTAAAGCCATAATCCTGCAGTTATGTATATAAGGGCAAAGCCAGAAGTAAGCAGATTTGGATCATTTTTTCCCCCTTAGCAAGGGTAACGTGACAACACAATTAAGGGCTCATTGCGTGCATATTTATATTGGGTAAATATAACGTTCTTAAAATTGAAAGTGAATTTGCAGCAATTCTGATACTTGTGCTTACCTTTAAGCATGTATTTGAAGCAGTGTCTCATAGGTAGCATTCACATAACTAAGAGCTGGAAAGACCCAGGTTTAAGCTCCCTTCATTCTAACAAAATATGTTGGATTTAATCGTAGTTCACATTCATATTTCAGAACTTCTCACTAACCTGAAGAAAATCTGAATTCTCTGTTTTCATGTGTTCTTTGGGTGCTAGCTGAAATGTTTGTAGAATTATCAAAGCAGACAGTTACTTTTAGACTGAAGCCTGCCATGTCCTGCCCAGAAGTGTGAATTTAACACGTTCTTTGGAGGTTTTCTGTTCACATGCTGTATGACTGTTTGTAATACACGTTGTTGCCTAGGCCCTTGTGGGCTGCAGTAGAACACTAGTGCATTTGAACAGTTCCGTGCAGCCCTTCGTCTTTGCTCCAGATGAGGAAGAATAGGTACGTAGGTGCGTATTCGGTGCAAACGTAGCAAGTCTTCGGTACACGTGTGCAAGGCTAATGCTTGAAGCAGTGGAAAAAACATGTTGTCATGCAGAGTTTTATCCCACAGAGAAATGGGTTCCTTGGAAGGATGAAATTTGAGTGACCTAGAGACAGATGGAAAATTCCCCCCCCAGATATTTTCAAAGAAGAGTTTAGATATGCAAAGATGATTAGTTTTAGCTTGACCATGACACTGTCAGATGTAGATGTATGGAAAGCTGGAAAAAATGTTAAAATCTTGTATTAGATTTTTAAAATTCAAACTCTGTTCGTTTCATGTACTGTGTTTTTGTTTTGCTCTTCTAGGACCACCCAGTGCCCCTGCAGAAGAGCGATCAGGAACACCGGACAGCATTGCTTCCTCCTCTTCTGCAGCCCATCCCCCTGGTGTTCAGGCTCAGCAGCCGCCGTACCCTGGAGCGCAGCCACCAGCTGGTCAGGTCGAAGGTACGCTGCATGTTTTTCTGCTGTTGAAGACATGAATGATGGCGTCTGCATCTGAGTGGTCAGTAGCTAGGACTGCCAGGTAGCAGACCCCAAATCGATGCTGAAGTGCACATCATCTGTGCCGAGGCAGAACTTTTTTCCCCACGTGCCGTTCAGTATAGAAACGGCAGGTGGAGCATCAGCTTTACTGAAAAGGGCAGGGGATGTAACAGGAGGAGGACTTTCATGGGCCTGTTTTCTATGTGCAGCCATGCTCTCTTTACTGTAGGGCAGATTTATATATGCTGCGCTTCAAAGCTGTCTGAAAACCTTTGTTCATATCGTACCTGTGTGTCGTGTCAAGCTTTCGCTCAGCTCACGGTTTGTTGGCTTGTCTGCTAGGAATTGAAAATGTTGTGTGCTCATGATTTCTGTCTAGTAAACCAGAACCGTTCCTGCATTGCTGCTTTACTGCCTGTGGCTCTGTGCTGCTCAGGTCAAACCTGGTGTTCCTGCGTAGCCCTTGAGGGCCTCAGCTGGCTCTCCCTTAAAGCTCAGGCTCTTAACTCTGATGTTCAGATTCCTTTGTTTTACGCTCTTCTACACGTTGACTTCTAGAAACGAACCTATTCAGAGCTTTTCTACATCTGGGCATCATTTTTCTATTGATACGATCTAAGAGCACTGAGCCCTTCAGACCTGCCTGGTTCTGGATGAAACTGTCTGTGGAATGACTTGCTTTGGTGTCTGTACCTCCGTATGAAGGACAATGTAAAGTTGTTTCTCTGTTAGTGTAGAAACAAGTTCCAACCCTCTGCTGCTTTTTGTATGGGCATAATGCTGAGGCAGATGTGAGAGGCGTTACTGGGGGCGATGGCAGTATCCACAGTCACTTGGAACATCTTGCCTGAAAGGCACTGGCAACGTTTTGATTGAGCCGAGTGCTTGATGCCACTTCTAGTTAGGCACAATATTTAAGCAGGCACGAATGCTGCTGTTTGCAGTGGAGCTTATAAAACACTTGTTTTGCTGCTTTTGGCTTTTTTTTTTTTGCTTACTTCTGTAAGAGTCAGTCAAGTGATATAAATGAGACAGCAAGAGACCTCTTTGTAGCTTAAAGAGACAATAATTGTTTGATGTGTGTGGAAGGCACTTCGGGGAAAAAAGTGCTTTGGGTTCTTCTGTCAGCAGCTAGAAAACAATATTAAAAAAAATATACTCTCAGCTACTGAACTTGTATTTTATGAATTTAGCCTTTTTACTTTAATACAGTAAAGTATGAGGTTTTAAGTGTTGATGTTAAACTAGAACTGAAAGAAAAAAGTGAAACAGTTAAAAGCATTAGGAGCAGTAGGTTGGAATCCTGAAAGGCTGCTAAACACCAGGGAAGGGAAAAAGTACTTGTTTCAGCAAAACTCATCTTACCTAAGAAAGAAGTTGTCTAGGCTTGTGTATCAGAGTAGGTGTAATGATTTTTCTAAACTTGGGTCAAGGAAAGTATAGTGGTGTGTGTTTGTTTTGTTTTTTAAAACACTGAACTGTGCCATGCCTTTGCCTGAGTCCCTTTTTCCGTGTAAAAGTACAACAGCACTAATCATGAAGGTTTTGGTCTGCAGTTTTTATTATTGCCATTGAAATTGTTAAGTCCTGATTGTGTTTCCTTCACTCTGTGGATAAAATAGGATGGTTCAGTTCTTGGGATGAGGTCAGAAGTCATGATTGCACTTAGTTCATCAGAACTACGAGTGGCACTGCTTATGCTGTCCATTGTGTGCATATGGCAAATAGCAGTCTCTTAACTGAAGCTGGGTAATAGATGAATTTTTGTCATAAACCAAGTTGTGTTTATCCAAAGTGATCAAAGACTTTCCTGTGAAATGTGGAGTAGCTTTCCATACTTCACTGTTTGACAGCACCTCAGTCCAGTGGTAATCTGAGACCTGTGTTGTCCTGTCCTGCTCTCCCTTCCTGCACTTGTGCAGCCCAGTTGAGAACCAGCGCAGGGCCATGGCCCAGCCAGAACTGTGGATGTGTTTTGATGGTCATGTTTTCAACAGGATTGGCTCACGCAAATGATGCTGCTGGTGCCACTAGAAACTAGTTTTAAAACCAGTTTCTAAAATATCAGTTCACCTCTTAAAATACCAAAACACCCCAAGCTGTGCTTTCCCCCCACCTTCCCGGTAGTTTGAGGATATAAGTCAAATGGTGATGCCAGTCACATGTCATTCTGGTATATCAGGGATTATTTTTAATTGCATTCTTAGACAATAAATGATGTTACAATGATTATAATTGGTTATTATAACTAGTGGTGAACACTGGCACAGGTTGTCCAGAGAAGTTGTGGATGCCCCATCCCTGGAAGTGTTCAGGGCCAGGTTGGATGGGGTTTTGAGCAACTTGGTCTAGTGGAAGGTGTCCCTGCCCATGGCAGAGGGTTGGAACTAGATCATCTTTGAGGTCCCTTCCAACCCAAACCATTCTATGATGAGTTATCATTATTTGTGGACACCAGATCACCTCACCTCCATGTGCAGATACTAATGAATGACTTGCCTCCCTCGATAAAGTTTTAGGCCTCCACTGGTTTGAATTAAATCAACTGGGCTGTATCAAAAGGAGTGTGGCCAGCAGGTCGAGGGAAGTGATTCTGCCCCTCTACTCAACTCTCGTGAGACCCCATGTGGAATGCTGTGTTCAGCTCTGGAGTCCCCAACACAAGAAGGACATGGAGCTACTGGCATGAGTCCAGAGGAGGGCCACGAAGATGATCAGAGGGCTGGAGCACCTCTGCTATGAAGACAGGCTGAGAGAGTTGGGGCTGTTCAGCCTGGAGAAGAGAAGGCTCTGGGGTGATCTTATTGCAGCTTTCCGGTACCTAAAGGGGGCCTACAGGAAAGCTGGAGAGGGACTTTTTACAAGGGCGTGTAGTGATAGGACAAGGGGCAATGGATTTAAACGGAAACAGGGCAGATTTAGGTTAGATATAAGAAAGAAATTCTTTACATCGAGGGTGGTGAGGTACTGGAACAGGTTGCCCAGGGAAGTTGTGGATGCCCCATCCTTGGAGTTGTTCAAGGCCAGGTTGGATGAGGCTTTGGGCAACCTGGTGTAGTGGAGGATTTCCCTGCCCATGGCAGGCGGGGTTGGAACTAGATGATCTTTGAGGTCCCTTCCAACCCAAACCATTCTATGATTCTAACTCAAGAAGGAAGTTTTAGTATAGTGCTGTCTCTTGTGGCACGCCCGTGCTTTTGTACCCCTAAATCCAGTCACTGAACACACGCACGGAGGAACCAGTTGTGTACAGATGTGGACACTTCCGTAGTCTTTGCTAAAATAGATGTACAAGTTCATGCACGTAAGTGCTTCATGATCTTCCAGGGAAAGGAATGTTGTGTGACTATATACCTATTTGGTCTTTTTTCTGAGTCAAGCTAAAATGGCTGTTTCAGTGCACAGGAACAATGGTAAATGCTGGCAGATCCTTGACTGCAAGAAGCACTAAGTACAAAACCAGACACTGATGCTGTAGCTCACTTGTTTTCAGAGTAGAATCTAGTGAGAGGGAAAGCCGTGTGGTTAAGGACCCATAGGATCCCTGGATGTAGTCGTGGCTGTAAATTACAAATGTTTTCTTGAACGGCACTGGAACACCTCTCTGCTCCTCAATAATCCTTCAGCCCTGGTGAAAACAGCAGGCCTTCTCAGAGGCTTTGGGACAACTCCATGCTGTCTCTTTCATATCCCTTTACCTGGCGTCTCCAGCAGGTGCCAGTGTGGTCTCTCTGTTGGCCTGTAGGTAACAATGCCAAGACGAGCAGCCTCTTGATTGTTCTCCCAGAACTTCTCTGCAACAACCGAGTTTAAGAAACGAAAAGCATGCATTCTGAGTTGCTATTTTTAAATAAAATTTTGAAGGGATTGTAGCAGTATAAGCCATTTTGAACACCTTAGTGCAAATGTAAAATACTGTTGCTCTCAGCTGCAAGTACTGTGGAGAAAAAAGGAAAGAAGGAGTTCTGTTCAAGCAGCCTGTACAGGGGGCTGGGAGGGCTTGGAGCAGAGCTGAGTGGCTTCTGTCTTGTACGATTCAGAAGACAGAGCTTACAGGATATTTACAGAGTCTGCTGATCTTTGCAGAATGAATAATAATAATGCAGGAACACTTTATAACAGTAAAGTTTCCGTGTCTGCTCCAGTTCAGCTAAGCTTTAATTTTGGCAGATAATGGTCATCTTGGTTTTTTGACTATGCCTGTTGCTAAATTAGAAAACAGCACAAGCGTAAAGCCTAAACAGGACCCGTGCGTTAAATCTAAACAAGTATTCTGCCTCTTCTTGCTAAGAAATTAGAAACAGTGAATTTAGGAAAAATTAGCATTGAATTGGAATACTCAAGCTTAAGAATGTATGGTTCTGGTTTTGCGTTAGGGTGTGTGCCCCTGGGTCTGTCAAGAAAACTTGGCTTACGGCAAGTCAGATGCTGAGAGATGGATGACTTATCTGGAAAATGTAGTCAGAATAAATAACGAACCGCTCTGTGTACAGTACTTTGATGCAGAAATATGGTCTTAAAAAACTAATATAAATAGAAAATTTGAAGATGTGTGTAACTTTTGAAGTAATGTAATTTACAGTGTAAGTTCTGGAGCAGTTATTGAGACGTTTAGAGATTCCTGCTCTGTTACCCACCAGAGTAGCACTAATTAAGGTGCGTGGCTTCTGGCATCCTCTGGAAGTGTGAAATAGTAGGCCTCACATAACCAAATTAGAACTATTTATCCTGTTGGAGTTAAACATCATTTGGTCTTCAGAACAGCATAGTTCAGAAACTAAAATCTGTAGATTGATCTCAGTTGGTAATTAGGTAGAACACACTCTGATCTCAGTTGGTAATTAGGTAGAACACACTCGCACTTCACCGTGTTTGGATTTTTTGAAAAAAGTTTTTACCAGTCACGAGAGGGTTTGTTTCTGTGGTTTTAAACTGGCTAGGATGTTGTTCACTGTGTTTACAATACAGCTAGGGTACTGGGCTTCAACTAAACGAGTTTTTAATCCGTAGGTCAGATGTATCAGCAGTACCAGCAGCCTGGTTATCCTGCTCAGCAGCCGCAGGCTCAGCCTCAGCAGCAGTACGGTATGCAGTACCCAGGTAAGCAGCGCTCTCCAACGGCGGTTTAGCTGTAGGACCTCTCCTTCGGAGCCTGACCCTGTGGGCTTTGGTTCCTGAACCTGTGGAGCAGGCCGGGGTGCTGAGCAGCCCAAGTGCCTGTGGTTCTGCTGGGAACTGGCACAATTCAGAAATAAGCAGTAAGAGAACGCTGCAGTTGTCTGTACTCTTAATGCATGGTTGGACATGTGGTTTCTCAGTCCTACTTGATTGTGACCAAAAGCAGACTCTGTTATTAATCAGCGGAACACATTGTTAGAAGGGGAGGCAAAATGAATCGCCTGAAGTATGAGCAGTCTTCAGGATTAACTTCTGCAGTCAAGGGATTCTAGCAAGTGAGTGACTAAAACATCTCCATTTAGCTTCCTTAAATACCGGAGCTGTTTTAAGGTGGCCCCTCCTTCCTGCAACTAGAATGATCTCCCCGTACAAAATTTAGTGGTGTGAACACTGGTTATAGTTGTCATTTAGTATACCCCTAGCTATTATAAATACTGTTGTTTCAGAGAAACTTTCAAGTGATAGGTCTTTGGAGTTGGAGATTTTGCTGATACTTCAAGTAAAGCCGCCAGAAGACTTCTAGCAGGAGAACATTTTAGTGCACCAGTGGTTTATGTGCAGTCAAATATTTTGTGTATACTCAATTGACTTCAGGGCTTTCAGTTATTTACTTTAGAAGCAGCTGGCATCTAATAAGGCAGAGTATATGCTAGGAATCCTAATCCTGCTAAAGTACAGGGATGAACCTATAACAGCAGATTCTGTAACAAGTTGCAAGTTGCTTAATACTTTTAGAAAGTGATAAAAGCATTTATCATTCCTTGTTTTAAACAGTCTTCCTCAAACTAAACAGATGACTCCCATACCATTAAGTGGCTCAGAGTAGAGCCTGTATGGCCTTTTTTTGGTGAGTAATGCATACAGGGGGAGTGCATCAGCTTTGCTGTAGATGAGAGCACTTGCAGAGCTTATGAAGAAATTCTATGTTTATTTTGGATAAGAACCCTAGAAAACTTGGAGCTGAAGGTTGGTGCCTCAGCCCTTGTTCCTGTGCACTGTGCGAGAGCCGGTTGATTGGGGTCTCTAAAAGGTATCTTGATCTCTGCAGATTTCTCACCCCCACATTTGTAATTAGTCTAAAGTTAATTTCAGAAGAATTAACAAGCCTGTTGGAAGTAGAAGGGTCTATCTGACTTTTTTTAGGCTTAGAAACAAAGTAGGGGCAAAAAAAAAGGAGTTTCTACCTGCTTTCTAGTCATACCCTACCATCTAATCCATTATTTTACGGGAGAAGTTCCTGTGAAAGCTGTAGGGCAGTGTGAGGTCTGCATTCTAATCAACATCTTCGAGTAAGAACGAAACACCACCAAAACTGATCTTGGGCTCCTCTGTTTCTTCTAACATATTTCACAATTATCCTCATCTTTCAGAAACAGTCTTTGTGAGGACTTAGTGACAGCAGCCTTTGAAGATCTTGACTCGTAGGATTTTGTTTGTTTGTTTTGCTGTTGTTCCCATGAGTATGATCTCCTTCCAAACCCATGTTCCCCAAGAGCAGGATCCATGCCCACTCTAGTAGACCTCCTAGGCAACAGTATGGTTACTTACTCATGGTAGTAAAAATGGACCCTGCAAAGGTTTATCTCATGAGTAAATTTTGACCCTAGTTTCAAGGTGAGTTTCAGAATTTATTCTGGTGCATTCTGCAATCCTTACTCTTTCTGTTTAGGGCTGTGCACTTTCATTAATTCGTGTGTCTGGTGTTTAATGCTGACAGGATTCCAGTCACTGGAGAGGTTGCATTGCAAGTAGCTGCAGGTGTGTTTCACGATGGATAAAAGTAGCTATTTCTTCGTAAAAGGAAATTTTTTTGTATTTTAAAGTCTTCAATGAGAGAAATTCCTTTTGGAAGCTGGTTTTATACAGAAAAATCAAGTTTGGGACATGTTTAAGTGGAAGTTTTGTACCAAAGTATTCTGTTCTGCACAACTTCTTTATATTTAACCCTAAAGAACTGAAAAACATCTCTGATTTAACCAAAGGTATGCCTGACTTGTGTTAAACCCTAACACTGTTTTCCTGACAGTCGAGTTTTTATTTGGGGGAAGAAGGTTATGTTTTGCCTGGTTTGCCAGTGAAGACTTTTTCATGAGAGGCGATGGTTTAATACTGTGTGTCATTGTTTAGTTTCTTGTCAGCCACGGGAGGCTGTTTTACCCTGGCTGTGTTCCGTGCAGCTCAGGCCTGGTTTGCCTTGGTTTGCCTTTGCCACTGCGAAGGGGAAAAAAAAAAAAGGTATTTATTTCTGCGGTGCCTTCGGTTCTTTGCTCGCTCTCACCCCTTGCTCTTCGCCTTTCCAGCAGGCTACAGCCAGCCGCAGCCCGCCTCGCAGCAAGCCCAGCCGTTCCCGGCCTACAGCCAGCCGGCCGCCCCGGCACCGGCCGCCGCCGCCACCTTCCCCGGGCAGCCGCCGCAGCTGCCGGCTCAGCAGCCGCCGCAGTACCCGGGGGGCAGCTTCCCGCCGCAGCCCTACACCACGCAGCCCTCCCAGCCCGCTGCCTACAGCGGCTCCCCGGCGGCGCCCGGCACCTACCAGCCGCGGCCCGGCTTCACCCCGCCTCCCGGCAGCACCATGACCCCCCCGCCCAGTGGCGCCAACCCCTACGCCCGCAGCCGGCCGCCCTTCGGGCCCCAGGGCTACACCCAGCCGGGACCTGGCTACCGGTAAGGAGGTGCTGCCGGGCAGGGGCCGCTGGCGCCCACGGCTCCGTCCAGGCAGACTCCAGGATTTTCAGTTGAGGTTCTGAAACTGTTCTGAGGCGAAACTATAGCTGTTACTTAAATTCCGCGGGGGGGAGGGCAACGACCAAACAGATCTGTCCTGCTTTAAATCGTATCTGCTTCCTAGTTTAATTTGGGGCTGAGTGGTTTTTGGGAAACACTACCTAAATGTCTGTAAAGTGATTGACAGTCGAGCTTGCCTTGGTGGAAGGATGCGAAGGTGGTAGCTGGAAGCTTAGCCCACTGACCAGGCTTGTTTTTACTAATACCATGATGTACTAAATTAGGGTCATTCTGGAGCTAAAACTAGATATGGTGTATCATAAATTGTAATGCTCACATGGAAAACTAATAAAAAAATCCCTGACTCTAGTACATGCCTGATCTTGATTTTAGAATTTAGGTGATACTGAACAAGAAGACTGTGCTACGACAGGTATGTGTGCTGGGAGCACGGATACCGAGGTGAAGCTCAGCGGTGCTCGGGGCTGTGGGCGAGGAGATGGATGTTTTAGGTGTGTCAAGGGAGACCTGTTGTGAGGACAGATGGCTTCTGCAGAGGTGACACAGCAGTGGGTGGTTTTGCACTGGCTGCTGTTACTAATTTCCACGTAACCCTTTTACCAAGTGAATGAGAACCGACACATAAAATCTTAGAGCCTCGTACCAATTTTACTTTAACAAGGGCAGGGGGAGAATTGCTTTATTACTTGGCAATTTAAGCCAAATACCTGTTGGTTTTTTTTTAAAAAAGAGTTCTTTAAAAGGAGCAACTTTCCATGGGTTCTTTGCCACCCAGAAAAACTTGGGAGTGCAATTCTAGTGACTCGATTTCGAGCCAAGAAAAAGCAGATCAAGAGCTGTAACAAATTCAACAGACTATATAACAGCAGAGGGCAAAACATTCTCCCTGTTAATATTTTCCATCTTACGGATTCTAGGAATACATAAAACTAAGTAGGGAATTAAAAATAATAAAAGAGAACTGGAGCAGGCTGCTTGAACTCCCATAAAGACAAATTAGGAAATAAAGCGAGTGGAAATATTCCAGCCTTCAGCATCCGTAAATATTGCTGCTCCGGCACCAGCCGCGTGCCCCAGTCCAGCGCTGGAGTAACTCCGCTCTTTGACCAGTGCTCATCTCACCATTTGACGTGTGCCTGTTTCAGAACAAACTGCTTCCTGCAGTAATGGCGTTTGCCACAGAAGCTAAGATGTGTTTTCAGGTAAAACACTAAGAAAAACACTTGATTAAAAAATATTTTATTAGGAGTACAGTGTACCTGCAATGTACTTTATAAGGCATTTTCTATAAATGACTATTTCTACTATATATATATATGGGTGTTCCTGTTCATATTTTTTCAATACATTAGTAACGTAACGAATAACACCTTTTAAAAAAACTACATCTCTTTATTTAGGTCATAAATGTTCAAGCAGTACAACAAGTAGCTTTGGGAGAGGTTTTAATCAAAGTTACTGTAAAGCAGTTTTGAAGTTCAGTTATTGCTGTTTCTCCTTGTCCCCAATGAACAATGTTTTAAACCACTTTTTTCTTATTTTTTTTTTTTAAATAAAATAAACCTGGATTCTGCTGTTATAAGTAGCTTATTTTTCCCTGTTTCATTTATCTTTCCAAGTCCTCCTGCAGTGTACGTACATTTTGTGAGCCTCAGTCTCTGAGACCTGACACTGCCATGAAAAGCGGCAGCAGCGGAGGCCAGTTTCATTCTTTTGTTCCACTCACACCGGTACCTGTCGGCTGTAACTGGAGGGAACCAAACCCACCCACCCACTGCCCACCGCTGGGGCAGCGGCTCTGACTCCGTAGCGATGGGCTGAACATACTGTTTTGCTGGAGCTGAAGCCTTTGGAAACAAACATAGAAAAAACCCACGAACCTGATGGTTTAAAGCTGCACGCGCAGCGGCCCACCTCAGCGTTTTGGCAGGAGCACAGACTGCTTGTACATGTAAGGAGAAAACGCTTCAAGTGTACTGGTTGCAGGATATTAAAAATTACGGGGTCTTTTCCATAATTTAGGACGGGGGAGACGTTAAGCTCTCTCGGGACAGGTAGCTTATGGCACTTGTGTTATAAGATGACCAGTGAATATTTAAAAACTAATGCGCGTTGCGTTCCACGACCAGCTCTGCCGTAACTGTGCCTTAAACATTTCTTACAACACTGTGATAAATAACATACACACCGTATCTTTTAAAATACCATATAAACCATACCTCAGGAATAGGGAGCCAGCTTCCCTATGCATTATCCTACAACATGTCCCTTGCCTGTTTGGCTTTTTTTTTTAAAAAAAAAATCTAAAAACAAATTTGTAAAACTGGATAACTACAGTAAGCAGCCTACGCTATTACACAATTAATGCAGTATTGGCATTAGACTTGCATAAACCCTTGCACATCAGCAAACTTATTTACGTGCCAGGCATCCCATAAACATTTCCACCTTGGAGCCTGCGTCGGGCAGGCGGAGGGGGCAGTTAGTGCGGGACCTTTTCACCACGTTTGTGTCGCATCTACCACTTCCCAGGTATTGATGTTCCACACTCGTACCAGCGAACGTAGTTAATGTGAGTCTCCCCGCCTATTTTTCCAAATTTGACAGGCTCCTGCCGAACTGCCCTGAAAAATCCTGGAACAAAGAGAGTTTTGTTTGCATGAAGCCCTCAGATGAGACCTTCCTTTGATTCCCCATGACACCTGCGTACAGTTCAGTTAACAGCTGACCCGTAGTCACGGTGCTGTTAACCCATCTGCCACGAACAGGGTGGTTTGCTGCCCCAACATCGATTAGTGGCCCGAAACAACTGCCCCTCGAGGCAAGACTGGTGTTCCCACCACCCACCCATGGATGGCACTGGCAGGGAGAGGCCCGTGCCTCCTCTGGCTTCTCTTCTAAGCAGGAGGCTGTTCCTGCTTGCAAAGTTACCGTGACTGAACTGTCCCCACTGCCACAGCCGGGATGCTCCGGTGAACCCAAACAACACCTGCCAGCTGGGGCTGTGTCACACCAGCTGCCCATCCCCAGGCGAAAGATCACACCTCCTGCCTTAAATCTGTGCTGTACGACACCACAGATGCTTCCCTTTCAAACAGCTAACGTTAAGTTAAAAATCAGAGTGAGCAATTAGTGCTGAATCCAACCTGATCACCAGGAACACGTGTGGCTAAAGCGTGTGCGTCACACAGATGTACACACACATGCACACACACACACTCACACACTCTATTGTTCTGCAACTACTCCACAGCAGCAGTCACGATGCCCTCCCTGCACTTCAGGTCAAATATATGTAGTTAATTCAGGTTTGAACAGAATTCAACTTGCTGCAGGCAGGGAGGAACTGAGCAGCCATGGACAATCTGTTCTTTCCTCTGCTCAGTTCATTTACTAGAAATGTAAGCTACAGAAGAGGTGGGGCTTTTTTTTGTTTTGTTTTGATTGTTGGTTTTGTTGTGTTTTTTTTTTGTTTTGTGTTTTTTCTAAAAATGAATACAGCTCATGAATCCACTGAATTAAATCCAGTTGCTGAAAACAGATCTGTTTTAAATGTATTTTAAGCTGGAGTAGCAAGCTTTTTATGTAAAAGTTTTCTTTTTTTTAATTTATAAAATGTTTTTTTAAAAAGTGAATCTGGTACAACTGAGAGGTCTGCTGTCCTGGCAATGCCAAATTGGATTTAGACAACTTCTTACACAAACAAAATACCTTTACAAATGGGCAACACTGATTGGGAAAGAAAAAGCAAAGTCCTCTTTAAAAAAAAATAAAAGCCACATAAGCAAACATCTGTCAGATCATTCACCTACTTTGTTTTTGGAAAAACTCGTGCAAGATTTAGGCACTTCACTGTAATCTCGCATGCCTACCTTGATGCATTTCAGTACTTCTGTGAGGTGTTTTGTTAATGGAGCACTACAGACAGGAAGGTTTGGTCAATACACTGATACTGTACTGAAAACTGTTTTGATATTTTTCTCAGTAAAATATTCCACGGCACACGTGGCGTGCACGTATCACTACAGCCCGTGCTCTGACGCCTCACGGGAACGGAACACCTCATGCTGGCACTGCTGCAAACAAGCAAGGCAGGAGTTCAGCTGACAGAGATACCGTTTTCTTATGCTTGAGCCTCAGCAACATGTGAAAAATATCCAGGCAGGTCACAGCTGCGTTTGGGACATCCAGCCCCATGCCCACTTAGACCAGACTGGAATTCCAGGCACCCGGTTCAAATTAGTGCACGCAGAATTACTGCAGCATGAATTGTATTTTCCAGTAATAACTTTTTAGTTTCTCATTAGCACTAAACAAAGCTGTTTAATGCCCAACTGGTGATTTACTGCACCGTAAATCAACCTTGCTAGTTTGAACATAACACTTCATGCCTCTCTGCAAACTCAAATTTGTGGTGGGGTTCAAATACGTAATACCAACTGTGAATAATCTGTTGGAATGTTCTAAAGAGGAGAGAGGCTGTTTACTACCTAACAGAACCTGAGTCATAACCTTCTTTTAATAAGTTACTGCTCATCTTCAAAAACTTTTTGACCCTCTTCTGCCTGCACAGCTGGTAGCCCCTTTCCATTGCCCACCCCAGCAGTGGGCGCTGAATCCACTGGCAGGAAAAGAAACAAATCACCAAGGTTTGCTACGGAGACAGGCGTAACGAATTACCATCTTTGACTGGTAGATCTTCGTGCTGTCCTGTCCTTCCATCTAAGAACGAGTCTACAAATTGGCAGTGATCTTCTCCATGGCCCCTCTGGTCTCCTATGTTATAAAATTTTCCTGAAAGTAAAGAAACAGCAAAGTTGAAAAATCCATATCCAGTTTAGTGAGGGTTATTTCCAAAAAAGCACCAGAGGCAATGGGCTGTGCTCTTCGCTCCGTGGGGAAGCCAAGGTGAATGCTACGATTCTTTTCCTCTCAGGATCTGTAGCTGTAATTTGAACATGATGTGCCTTCTCCAAGGACAGAGCCCGTGGCTCCAGAAAAAAGTGCCCCATTTCTGGCCAAAATCCATGCCTGAATGTATTTTTTTCTCCTCTCTACCTTTCACGCAGTGAGTGAAATCCTGTTATTACCTAGAACCTCATCCTGACTGTATCAAAATGAGGTAAGCTTTGCTGGTGGTTTGACTGGAGGGCAGGTTTGGTTCCCTGTCTGGAAGCCCCTGGTACCTTCAAAGCTGTTTTTACAGCCCACCTCATAACGCAGCCAAGGCCTGTTTTATAAATCATCTTATTTTTACAACACGTATGTGCAAGTGATATCCTTTAACAAACAGATGACCTCGGTGCAGTAAGTGCTTATCCAGAGCACGGAGCGAGCCCGTGTACCGGTGTGCAGGATTGCTGGACAGGAGCTTGGCTGCAACTGAGTAGAAAAGCAGGTCTCCAGTGCCCCGGTGCAGCGAGTGCCGACATTCGGGGCTGTGCTTACCCTGTTAACGAGAGGACTCACAGTGAAGGAGTTTTGACAGAGAGATGTTTTTCCTTACTGATGTGATTTGCAAGACATTAGTAAAATTCAGTTCAGAAGACGGAGGAAAGTATGCTACCTTCTCTTGCCAGGCCCTGGCAGGAAAGGTTTTCAGATAAACCTACTGTATTTTTCTAAACTCCTTCCACAGCATTTGTTCTTAATACCTTCATCCTTAGGTTGTGAGGTTCAAAGGGAAGGTGAGAGCATTTAGAAATAGGTTCAGTACTCGGGCATAAGCTAAGCAGAAACTCCAGTTACTCATTAGATGTTGGGTGTCCTGTAGCCTTGAATCTGTGCCAGTCTGGCTGTTTGAGAGGTGGCGAGGTGGCTTGTAATACTGCTCCCTAACGTGCAATTAGTAAAAGAGCAGCCTACCAATAAACTCTCTCATTTTGTGACGTGATCAATACTTTGCCAAAAATGCTCACCTCTGGTTCGTGGTCTCTGTGCATGTAGTTCTTCTCTAGCTTCAGAAAATTTATTTATTACTATCTAGTTTTGGCTGCAGGCATGTTTTTCCCATAGGAGAACTGGTCAGAGGGAGTTCCTCTCAGCAATTTTTTGGTCTGAAATTAAGAACATTCAGGCTGCCCAAAACAGCATTTTTTTTTTTTTCCATGGCTGTTGAAGGTCACACTTAGAATGTATTTCTTTCCTCCCCTCAATAAATACTTTTTTTTTTTTTTTAGGTGGTCTGCTTTTCTGGAATGCCTACAGTGACTGCTCTGGAGAACTGTAAATGAGGTCAGCAGTAGATGCTGGTTTATAGAACAGTCCTGGCATGTGTAACGCAGATCAGTTTTTCTTCATGAGAAACAGAATTAACCAGATATTTTTATGGCTAACACAAGAACAGTAACTTGCAGATATGCACACACTCTTCTGGCCCACAGTGTAACCTATGCATAATTCAAACAATTGCTACGCATAAATTAGCAGCGTTCTCAGTGACTATTAAATTCTTACTGCCCAATTCTTTCCATAATAAAGGAACACACTTAAAAACATTTAGTTAACAAATGACTGGATTCATTTTTCTCTTTTGGGACAACAATTCTGGCATAAAGTAAGTCAATTTTTTTTTCCAGTGCTCCCTTATGGGTGGTCTTATGAAAATCAGACGCCATCTTTGTTTTATACATTGTGAATTCTGCAACACGAGAAGTATAAATTCTTGCTAAAAGCACGCAAAGATATGGCTGGTGGCTGCCTTATATGACAGCATTTGTACAGCACACCCAAATTTCAAGATCATTATGTGACTTAAACAGTGAAGCTTCGGGAGATATTTTCAGGGCAAGGTGGAACTCAGACCTCGGCACACATTGCCCAGCTGGCTGGTGCTGGCAGACACACTTCTGCTGGCTTTGGGGGACGGTGAGACAAGGTGTGACAGTGAAACACATCAGAACAGTTTGGCTTCACTTGAACACTCTCTCACTCACATATCGGGGCCTGTGCCATGACGGGCTCACTCAGGAAGCAGGGGAAGAGCAGCTCTCCTTCTACATAAATATTTCAGTTCTTTCAAATATTGTGACAACTAGTCAGCGCTGGTTGCAACAACTCAAGTGCAAGAACCAGGCTTAGCAAGTATAATGAATACAACGTGGCTACCACCATCTTTCTCCAGCCAAGTTAAATCACCACCCTTCCAGCAAGAACAAAAACAATCTAATGAAAATAGGAAAATGGGCTCCCGATATATTAAACTTGTCTTCTGAGATTGAAGTAGCTTTCACTGCAGTGTCAATTCACTTGATTTAGGGGTGAAGTCTAGTGCTGCTAGATTAGCACTGCTATTTCCTCGACTGGCTGGTTTTGCGATACACTGTGCCTCATTGCCAGTGTTTGTCATTTGATCCCAGCTGGTTAGTTCAGCAACAGCTGAATGAATGATACCTCTGTTCAAAACACTATTTTTTATTCACCTAATCGCCAAGCCATTGTTTACATAGGAGGTATTGTACTTACTACTAATGACAGGGCTTTCCTTTCATGTCTGCTCACAGGAGAACGGTGCCGGGCGCGAGGCCGGGCAGCTTCAAACTATATGGGCATGGGCTGCCCTACACTCCCCTGCTCTTTTCTCTCCGTGTTCCTACACAGAGAGAGCCCAGCCCTGCTCCTGCGAGGTGCTGAGCTCCGAGATGGGGCAGCTTTGCGTTATGACAGCTGATTCTTTCAGCCACCATTTCTCCTAGTTAATTCAATCCAATGTGATGAACATACTGCTCAACCTGCACTCAAAGGTGTGTATTTCCCATACACAGCTCTGTTTGCACTCTGGATGCCACACTAACATCATTGTGATAAGAGATGTCTATGCAGCTCTGATAAAAGACCTCATACAGAAGAAAGCCAGGAGCTCAGGATGGATTACAAGAAGTCAAAATATTTCTAGATATAGCTTGTGCAATCTCCATGAGACACGAGGTTCTGCTTAAGTATCAATTAACTGACAACCACTTTCCAAAGGCTGCTTCTCCCCAGCTTACGCACAGCATGTGTCACTTGATTCAGGTCTTAAATACATCACGCTCTAGTGACCTTAACATACTGAACAAAACTTGAGAAGATAAGGCCAGGAGGCTGCTGTTAGTGACAAAACATAGTATAAGAAAAAAAAAAGGGGGGAGGAGGGTGAAGACATTATAAACAGCCTATGTGAAAATAATTCACAGGAGAATGTGAAAAAAAAAAACAAACAAAAACAAAAATGTCAAAGCAGGTGAGTAAAACCTGTTGACTAGAGTTGAAACCATGTATTTATAAGCGTCACAGTAACAAAGTAACCAGATGTTTACCCAATGGGATGGGAATGAATGAGTCTAATCCTGGTTTAAAATTAGGACCTAATCCTCTAATGAAGAACTATCCCAGAGTGCCCTTTAAGTACAAATTTGGCACCTTTACAATATATGCTATTCGCTGGCAGAGACCTGATCTTTATCAATTTTCTGTATGACCCCTGGGATACTAACAGGTACTGCAAGTCAGATGATCACCGCAGAGAAGTAACTCTTGAGTCTGAAAATTCAGTATCAAGCACATCGATGATTACTGAGCACAAGAAGATTAATGTTTATGATTACTCTATGAACTAGATTAAACATACCTGATCACAATTCAGCAGAGCCCATCTTGTTAAACCTCAGGTTCTGGAACCACGATATCTTTAAGGAGTGCATAATGTGGACAACATGGACTTGAACGTCTCTCACCTGTAAGTGAATCACTGAGGTATATCTTGTATCTCAAAGAATTACACAGCTGCACACCCACGAACTTCTTATACCAAGTCCTCTTTACGTATTGTTTCCCTTTGCATTCTGAATAGGTGTCCGAATTGAATGGGATTTCAGTCCAGATAGCATCCTTTCCCACTGCAGGAGAGGAAGAAGGAGGCTGAAGTATGATGCTGCATACAAAATTATGCACAACAAATACATTCAGGTAAATAGAATTAGAAACCTTGAAGGAGCAGAACGTACCACAGCACCAGTCACCTGCATTTTGAGCATGAAAGAGATTTCTGAGAAGCACCAAAGGGTGCACATATGATTGATGCAGTAAATTGCCTCTGCTTGCTCCTGTGCTGAGAACTAGGCTTGCTACGTGGGGAGCGGCAATGTTCAGCCAGAAATAAATGGAAAATAAATGAACCTGTGTGTGGTGTCAGTCTGAAACAAATTCATTCTAGGACCTTGCTAGGGGGACAATCAACGTCTGTGTGTCGGCAAAACTCTCATTTACAAAGTGTGTGATACAGCCACTGTTCTTCAGCAGGTTCGAGCCAGGACAGTCAACTTGCAGCAAACTGTATGTGATTTAAAGAAAACAGACCTAAAAATTAAGTGTCATGAGTTATGTGGAAAGAAACAGTGTCTCAAAGTGTTTGTCAAAGTGACGTCCATTACAAATGCAAAAAGCAACCCAACTCGCTTGAGTGATCTCAGCTGTTCTTCAAAAGCTCAGTCCACCTCCCACCGAATCATAGGCTCATGGAATGATTAGGGGTTGGAAGGGACCTCAAAGACCATCTAGTTCCAACTCCCCTGCCATCTCAAAGACAGCAAGAGCCTTATAAGTGGCCTAAAGCAGACCTGGATCAAGCCTTCAGAAGCAGAAAATTTTTTCTAAAACACAATGGCAGGTAAACAGTATCCTCTGAGTTGTGCTGTTAACTCACATAAAAGTGTGAAGTAGCTTATTCATCTTACAGAGCTTTCTTTTGCTTTAATGACAAGGCTGAGAAAATATGAGGCTGTCCTTGGCTCATTTGTGTACATTGGTTTGAAACCATCCCAGCTGTCAGGGGAGCACCACATCACGTTGATTGCGTTCCGCTCAGGTGAACAAGCAGCCTGGCATGAATTCCTTACCAGGGGTGTGGGTGGAAGGAGTGAAATCATGTGTGAACGTTGTCTGAGTCTAGAACTCGTTTAACTGGTGCAGTACAGCCACCCTCCTCATAAAATTATGCTATCTCATTTCTGAAAAACCTCCTGATCAGAAGACACTATACTACAAATAAAAGGCTTACTTGAAATTGGCTCACTCACTCTTGGGTCCGCTGGGGAAAGAAAACAAACATTCAATCAGTCACTGTAAAATGAACTTACCCAATATTTCAACGGAAAAGCATTCGTAACTGATTTTCTACAGTTGACATAAGCTGTAATTTGTGAAACAGAAAGAGTTTTGGAAGCAAAGTTCACTTTTGTGTTAAATTAAATGAAAAAAATGAATTTCTTATGTGAAATTACAGTATCAATGAGCCTTTAAAGAAGTTTTCTTATGGGACAACACCAGTCAAACACAATGGCAGGTAAACAGTATCCTCTGAGTTGTGCTGTTAACTCACTTAAAAAGTGTGAAGTAGCTTATTCATCTTACAGAGCTTAAACCTGTAACCATTGAAACCCAATTCTACAGCATCTTTTTTAAAATTTCAGTCTCGAAACTTAAATAATAAAAAGGACCCCTCTGTAATACCTGCCACACAAAACTTAGTTATGAAAGCCCAAAAGCAAGAAATGGATGTTTGCAATTGAGAAAAAATAAAACTGACTGTTTAATCTGTCCAAGCTAAATAGGAGACAGAACATAAGCCTTGTCATTCATGAAAACTGCACTTGGCATAATTTTTTTTTTCAGTTTTAACAATCTAGGATTACAAAGAGTGTATTCACAGTTTTTAAACGCGTGTCACAGTCTGAACTCCTCCCTGACTAATCCCTTGCTCAGCCAAAACTCTCATCCATCAGTGACAGCACTAGATGAGGACTATTATATTATTACACCTGGCTCAGGTTAAGAAAGTTCTTTTAAAAAGGCTAAATCAATTTTGTGTTTTATATGGTCCTGAAGTACTATTAAGCAATAAACGCTTCTACACAAAAGATGGTATCTTGCTTGTATAAAGTCAACAAGTCAACCGTAGTTAGCCTCATGGGGAACTGGAATAGGGAAAGCAAAGGCACTCCCTGAGCCTCACCTCTTAGTCAGATAGGACTTAACTTGGGAATCAACCAATGGTCAAAACAGGCTTGTATACACCTCTTTCACAGGAGAGTAAACAGGATGGAAGAGGACATAATGGGACATTGACTTTTCCCAGCTGCTATTTCTCAATCCTTATGTCAGACAAAAGACATCACTGTTACACAGCAGCCTTACTGAACAGGTAGCAAAAGCGCCCTTAAACACAGCAGCCCAAAGGAAAACCTTACGTTCCCCATCCTGAAGTTGTTAATGAGTTTGATGGACAAAAAAAGGTCAGGAATATTAATCTTAAATGACTGAGCCTTCTCCTTCCCTAAGGAGAAAGCTAGTTTCTTCATAATGAACACCAGACAAATTCTCTATGCTCCTGTTTTTTCCTCCTGCAGTCCGAGTCTCTGCTGTCCTCACACAGTATAGCCCTGATCTCAGGCTGACCTTCCTGGCACTACTGTAACATGCTTAGTAGGAAAAAGCCAATCTGGAGATAGTAAAGAGCAAGACCAAATGCACAAAACGCAGCAAGAAAGCCTTTCCTATATCCCACAATCATGCGTACTACAGCCACTGTAAATGATGGTCAGACCTTTGGAATTTCTTACCTGATTCAGTACTGAACGCCACAACATTGCTACTTGGACCTTCACCAAGAGGATTTCTAGGTTTCACATGGAATTCATAACTGGGGAATTAAATAGGAGAGATGAAAATTTTGCAAACCAAGCATCCTTTCAGAATCTGGAGCAAGCGAACAGCCAACACACCCCTTGTAGTGCTACTTGCCGCCTGGAGAAGAACAAAAAGGTCTCGTTTCTTGCTTCGAAAACACTGAGATATTCTTTGTCTTAACTGTGTAAGGCCTCTCTGAACACATAATTTACCAATCCTTTCGATAATTCTTTGCACACGTACTATTAGTGTTTGGTTTGACGCACCACTGGTGCAAGTCTGTCTCCTCCCACATATGCAGTTTGAGTTCTGGCCAAGGGAGCAGTTCGGGTGAGGTCAGAATCAATCTGATAAGCAGAGATTGGGTAAAGCACGTTGCTATTTATTTGCCCATTTTTCATTCATAAGAACACAAACCTCCAACTCAGTTCCTCTCAGGCCCACTAACAGCGACAGGAAGGGCCAGTGGTGAAGCATTGAGCATGTCTTCCAGGACAGCAGCTCAGCCAAGGCAAAGATCCAATTGCTTCAATGTATGTTAATAGCAAATATATGAAGTAATGAAAAGATGTTGTGCAGCGTCTCTTTCTCATCTTTTTATAGTGATGTTGCACAACACCAGTCTGTACTGCAGTTACCTCACAATCTCTTTTCGTCACAGCTGTGTGGGGAGCCACAGTGAAATGTGAAAATGTGTGGGGAGCCACAGTGAAAAATGTGTGGGGAGCCACAGTGAAAAAAAAACAAGATTGAAGAAGAAAATCCAAGCCAGACTCCTCTGCTTCAGGCTCCCATCCCTCAATACTTGATTAACAGTGATGGACAGGCAAGACAAGGTGGTTTCTAACTCTGCAGCTCAGCTGAAACTTACACTTTCAATCGGCAGCTCTAGGTAAACGGCTATTGAAAGCTAGTTGCAAACCTAAAAATGGTACACAGAAGACACCAGACAGATGAGGCAGGAAAGAGAGTTACAAACGGGAACGCTGGACACAGCTAAGATCTTACATCGAGGGCAGAGCTAAGAATAGGCTCTGTATTTCCTTTCTCCCAGCACACACTATCCCAGCAAGCTGCTCCTCAGCTCCCCTGGCTCCAGGCTGGAAGCACCTGGGAATTTCTCATTGCTCAGCACTGGCTCAGTGCTCTCCTGTAGGACCTGCATGCCCTCCGTGCCAGAGCACCCAGGTGAGTAGCATGTACACACCCAGCCAACAGCACCTTCTTCATGCCTTCCTCATGAGCTATAAGCAATAATCTGTCCCATGTGTGCCACTTACAGAGAGATTTTTCATATGCTTTGAGTGCATACGTGGTGAACATCCCTTAACACAACGCGTTTTTTCATCAGCAAGAGAGATCCACAGGACAGGAGTCAAAAGGCCTGGAAAGTGGGCCCGAACTTAGAGACTAAACACAGCGCAAAATGAGAATCCCAGAAGTGCCAATTAAACATCCAGCTCTTGACTTGTGAAGGATCACTTACCAGCGATAACTCGGTGGCTCACGGCTATAACATAGCATTGTAATGTACTGCTGAAATTGCTTCCAAACAGCAATTTACTGAAGAAAAAACCCCTACCACTCTGCAATGCTTGGAGGTTTGTAAACTCCATTTGCAAGTCCCTACAAGAGACAGAATAATTCAATCCAAACTTTGGATTACCTCTCATTGCTTCTTGGCTCCTGCAAAACCTGAACAGCTTGCTAATTAACCTCACTGGACTAATCATCCAGTACCAAGCAACTGTTTTCCATCCACAGTACTTCTAAGACAATATTTAACTTTGAAATTGCTTACATAAGCAATTGCCTTTATTTCTTGGGTTTTCTTTTCTTTTTTAAGGGAAATACTTACACAGATTGGTATGCTGAACAGATGCATTGTGGGTAATTCATGGACATTTTTAAGTGAAACATGGGCTTTTTTGAGCTTTAAAAAGTCTATTTGGGGTAATCCTAACATTTATTCAAACATGCTGCAAGACCATTTTGAGCAACTCGTATTACCCTACTGTAGGAGGGAGACATTAAATAAATAATAAATCAAACAATAAGTTCTAGACACAAAAATCTTCTTCATGGTCTACTTCAAGTTATTTAAACAAATGCATGCTTTTAAAAATTGTATCTATCTGAGCAGTTAATATTCTCACTGGGCATGTGGTACAGTAACTTATTTGGTCAAGAAGTATTCTCACCTAGCAGGAAAGGTCGTTAGCCGAAGAACTAACTGTAGCAGAGCAGTTAGAGGTTCCTTCCGAAGAATCACTGAAGCATAAATGAAGATTTGCTAATACATTGGGTGTTTTAAAGTAATAGCTAGAAGATTCGTTTTGGACAAATTAATGCACACCTAGAGAGAAAAGACTCCAAAGAAGTTTTCCTGCTTACTTCTCAGCAGGAACATCTTATCTAGAGCTATTATTGTAACTTTGATCATTGATAGCTCAATATGGCATGTTCTGTCGCTTTATTAGGAGTTTATGGTTTGACCTTATGCATGATAATAATCTGTTTATGTCTCATTGTATGAAATCAAAAGTGAAATATGAAGAGCACTGCCTGGGATTTCTGACCTAGAGTTCACTGATTCCGTAGGATTGGCTACAAGGAAAAGACAAAAACTGAGCAGGTGAAATGCTCTTACAGAACTGGACCGGGCAGTCGCAGGGACTCGGAACGTAACGACACAGGCAAGTGTGAACTAAAGATAAAGATCTACACTCGGCATATCTGGACCTCACCTGAACATGTAAGGGTTTCACAGATTTTGCAAGCTGGATTTACATGCCTCTGTCAGGCAGAAAATCACAGAAAATCTGGAGAAGACGGCGGAGGATTTTGAAACAAATGTATGTATTTTTCTGATTTTTATACAAATATATTGTCCTCAAGAGCTGATACGCCCTACTTAAAGTTGCACCAGGCAACATTCTTCACAGGAAACAGTCCCGTTTCCAAAAAAAATTAAGTCGATGAACTTGGATCCGTCAATTCTCTAACTCTATAAAAAGACCAAAACAAGAACTTAAGAGTAAATATTTTCCAAGCAGTGTTTTTCAAATTGTGGTCTAGGGACCACTAGGATCTCTGCAAAAGATCAAACCACAGTTGGGAAAATTATGGCAAGATTGAAATAAAGAACTAAAATCTACACATAGAGATTTCAGTTCATGTAACCATATAAAAAAAAACTGGAGAAAAGGAAAGTAATAAAGAAATGTCCAAAGTTTCCCTTAGTCAATTAGGGGAGCCTTCTATTAATAATGTTAAAGAATAATTTTTTTTTGAACTAAAATATATACAATTCTACAGTTTTGTGGTAGGTGTTTTCACAGGTGCCCAAGCATCACAGACTCCTTCCCTCTGCCAAATTCAATCCTGAAACAGGAGCAATAGCTGCGATAGTACAAGAAAAACAAACATCCAGTTTTGGAGATGAAGAGAACTAGTTGACTGAAAACTGAAAGGGAGAGAAAGGAGAAGTTAGACTGAGATCACAATTTGATAGAGTTTATAGATCTAACTGTAATTTTAAAGCCATGGCTCTCTTCATAGAAAACCATTTAAAGTCTCCCTTTTTGCATGGCAGGTGAAAGATCTAAAAAATAAAAATAAAATGGTGAAAAAAGGGTACCTGCTGCTATCTTACACATTTCTATACAAACCACAAGTAAGGGGAAAAAAATGCTTAGAGGTTCAAGAAAGTATGTAGGGCGAAGTTAATAAAGGGAAATAGGAAAGCTGTATAATGATTATCCCATGTCTACTTCTTTGCTAGACTTATTCATGAGAAGCTGGAGTCTATATTCCATGTTTATATCTGTGTGCCTATGATGCCAAAAACTCTGCTACTCAATATATGCACCAATCTAACATGTGTCACACCTCTAACACCTACAAGATTGCTATCCCACAGACTTCGGAGACTAGGCCTCCCAAATCCTCCCAAACTGCATAAGACAATAAAAGTCCTTGTGCAGATTAAATGGACTGGACTTGCAGCAATTACTGCGCAGAGCGTATTTTTCCACCATAGGAAATTGCTATTCCACATGGAACTTTGGCAGGCACAGATGCTCCTGCATTTTTCAAATCATGCAAAAGGAGAAGACTGAAGATTGCAGAACTGAAAATAGGTGAAGAGAGATTTTCACCATAATAGGAAGTCTGGAGCAGCTGAGTACAGTCCTGGGACTTCAGGTCAATTGCTGGGGAGATGCTGGTGGTTAGATGACAATCACGTGGGACTGTCACAATGTATAGGGTTTCCCTGTCTCTGCAGAGTGTGCTTGGATAGCAGTAAGATCAGACACAGCAAATAAAACTAGGTTAAAGAGAAGGGAACAAGAAAAAGAAGAAAGAAAAGAATGTGCTGGGCTTGCTTGAGGAGTCTTTCTCCTAATCAAGTTGGAAGAAGGGCCAAGAGAAATAGGAGATGCTTACCCATGAACCCTGACGTCACCAGCAATTTAGTACAAAAATCTGTTACTTTTGTAATAAAGAGTACAAAAAACTCCAGCATTTTTCTGCCACTTCCTGCGTTTTAACTTTCACTGTAGTTCTCATCTCTTGACCATTGCTGGTAATAAAAGCTCAGCGCTCTGCAGTGGCAGATTTTTTTTTTCTTGTGTGTGGTTAGCACATTTTGGGTGCTAACTGCAGTAGAAAACAATACCAGATAATGGTAATAACAGCATAAGCAGGTAGGTATGAATTGCTGCACGTAGGCACACAAAAAACTTATTCAGAAGAGGTGTGAAGACTGACTTGGTATGGCCTTTAATTAAACTATGGTAACATCGTATTTTTTGTTTCATGCCTTTTGTAAGACATAAGAAAAAACTTTGAAGGAAACCGTCTACACACATCATAAAACCAGTTTGTTACATGCATATATCCTAGACGTTTCACATTTACTTTACAATGTTGGTTGGTTTGGTTTTTTGTTTTTTTTTTTTTTTTTGGGGGGGGGGGCCTTGGATTTAGTTTTTGTTTGTTCGTTTTTAACATTTCCTGTTATTTATCTTCCTCGAGACCTCATAGCTGGAAATATGCTTTGCCTTGGGATACAATCTAACCCAAAAGTCCAAAAGAGACCACTCAAAATGTATTTAAAAAGGAGAAAAGTGCATTTGAAATCACCAAACTACTTAACCAGGCAAAAGATCGGTACCTAAAGAGAAGTTTTACCAAGATGTGGAATGCAAGCATCACAGGCTTTTTGTTTCTTATTAATACTTTTTTGCTATTAATAATCTACACCAGCAGGCCACTGGTGTACGTTAACGGCTACCTGAATTTTCCCAGAGCTATTTGGCACATCTCTGACTGCAGTCTTAATATTTTCCTTTATTACCTTCCAATTACTGCCAATACAAACATGCATGAGAACTGTTTTCAACAATATTCAGACTGTTTTTTGAAAGCTTGCATAGAAATTAGTGCTGCAAAGTTTCCTGGACACTATAGGTATGAGCTATGAACTTAACTGCCCTTAAACAAACCACCAGAATGAAAGAGGAAATGTACACCTAATAAAAAAAATATCTCAAGATAGGGCAGGGATACAGAAATGAGAACGAAATATTTTGGCAGAGAAATCAGCAGAAATAGCAGAAAAAGTCAAAATTATTCTGTATCGGATGACTGGAAGACTTAAAAAAATAAATCAATTTTAAGGAGTTAGAAAACTCCAAAACTAGTTAAAAAAAAACCAAACAACAATCCTAAAATTCCTTTGGAAATGGGAAAGTAGAATTGGAAGCAAAAAAATAACAACATCTGCATTTAATATTCCAGGCTAGGAAAGGTCCATGAGAAAACTACAGGTTAGCGAAATTGATCTTTAACAAAGGAGAAGATGCAGATGAGGACCATCACTACAGGATCATAGACAGGAGACAGAACGAAGAAAACAAAAACCACAATAAGCCCATTTCTATCTCAGGCCTCTCAAGGTTTATTACCAAAACACACCTCAAGGAGGGAAATAGTGAGAACTGTGGACAATGACCTTACCTCGACTCACACATGAGACATCTTGCTTGAGTACTACAATACTTTCTTTCTAAGGGTAGTTTTTAACGTAAAACTAGGAATAGATAAGGAGCACAGACTTCTCGGAATGCCAATGAAGCCAGGAGTTCCAGTGTGAGCAGCCTTTTAAGGAAACTCAAAACCAAGAGACTTACACAACAAGTTAGATGGAATATTCCAGGTCTCACTCCTCAAATGACTGCTTAGAAGGTAGACTGTAACTGCTTTGACAAAATGATCAGTCTTCTAGTTTGGCTTTGGCTGTCTTCCAAGTGGAATAAAAGGTGCATTTCTCAAAAAAAAAAAGTGACAGTTTTCTCAATACAAAAATTGCAAAATTTCCATGTGGAGGGTGAAAAATTAAATTGCCGGATGAGTTCATGTTAGCGCATTCCTTTCTCTCATGTTTCTTTGCTAAGAATTGAACGACATTAACACACAAAACCACCTCAGGCTGCATTAAAGAAAATGGGTGAAATTGAGATTTAGAAGACCAGAAACTACCCCTAAGATACAACCATACAATAATGTAGGTCGGAAGGGACCTATGAAGGTCATCTGGCCCAGGTCCCTTATCATGACAGGGCTGACTTAAAAGCTCAGGGTCGATCGAGTACAGTAGTTATAGAGACACTCACTGCTTGAACCACAGAGTGAAAACTGAGTAGCTCAGCACATGGTTCAGACAAACTAGAAGAAAGAAAGATGAATGGAATACGGCTGTTTCATTCATTCAACAAGTGAAGGACTAGTTGAAGGAAACAGATGGCAAAAACTGCAGAAAATCTGATGTGTGTTTAAGTGTGGTACTGAAAAGAGAGCTGAGTGAAATGTGACCTGGATCTACTCTTAAATTCTTGGAAATAATTTAAAGGGTGCTAACTACAGTACAAAGTCGTAATCAACACCTGTGTATATGTGATTATTAGATCGCAGAAACACATCTACAATAGAAATGTTTAAGCAGAAGACATTCATAAAACGAGAGAAAGTTTTCCTCTTCAGGCACCAGTTATATCCAACTATCTGTATAAGAAGGATATATATAGTTATCTAGCTCACATAGCATAACCACGCTACATGCTTTGAGAGATTTCAGGTAGAAGTTACAATCAAAAGCAAAATATCTGATGAAATTAAACAGAATTCTCGACTGGACCCAGATAACAGCTCAGTGGCAGGAACAGTAGCAGTTTCAAGAACTCTGACCAACTAAATAATGGATATCAAGATTTGAACTTTCCAGGTTACTTAAACTATTAGAATTTTCCTAAGATGTGACAGTGAAATACTGCAAGCACCACATTTGGCAATTCTCCAGGTGAAAAACAGGCCAATGTACTCGTCCTGTAAGGAAAAATCCTTTAAATGAATGTGATGTTGTCAACTGCCAGGCATGCTTTACTGTGAGAGAACGGCATGGATACAATGTGCCTTTCGTTGGGCAAAAAACATAGGGATTTCAGTGCTCCAACAACATCACATTGTACAGGTGTCTTTAGAACCCTTTTTTTTTTTAAAAAAAAATCAAGCAGTTGTGTTGGAAAGCAGCTGACTGTGCACCCCACATTTCTTTAAAGGGTGTATGTCCTCACAGACAGATTTTCAAATCACTGTATTACTTTCGTCTCAGAGTCTCGACATCTTAGAATCATAGAATGGTTAAAGATCATCTAGTTCCAAACCCCCTGCCATGGGCAGGGAAATCCTCCACTACATCAGGTTGCCCAAAGCCTCATCCAACCTGGCCTTGAACACTTCCAGGGATGGGGCATCTACAACTTCTCTGGGCAACCTGTTCCAGTGCCTCACCACCCTCAATGTAAAAAATTTCTTCCTTATATCTAATCGAAATCTCCCCTCTTTCAGTTTAAATCCATCGCCCCTTGTCCTATCACTACATGCCCTTGTAAAAAGTCCCTCTCCAGCTTTCCTGTAGGCCCCCTTTGATCTTGCAATCAAGTCACCAAGAACACACAAAGCTGGCATATATATTATAGACAAACAAGAGACACAACAAGCTGCCATAACGTAATTGTGTAAAAGTAACCCTCACTAGTTGTTTTATGCCTATGAAAGCAAATTTTCATTTCCATATTAGCATGGTATGAGTCTGTTAAAACAAAATACTTGATAACTGTACTGAAAGTCAGAACAACTTTTCTTTTTCAGCCAGTGCATTTTTTTTCTGGATTTAGCCACTTTTCAGACAGCTAACTGGGCCCACAGAATACTTACATGATAATCCCCTGATTCAGAGAAATTTGTATCCCATTTAACTTCTATGTTTATACTTCCTGACAGTTGTAGTCACACATGCAATTTTTCATGAAAAGTGTGTAAGTCTCTCATTGCTGCCTTCCTAACACCATTCAAATTTCTTAAACATTCAAAGTCTAGCCATTAGATCCTAATCTTTAAAAGCTGCCTTGTCAAAAGGCCAGCTCAAAAGGAAGACGAGTGTCTGGCTTACTGCAGAGCTTCCCAGAGGTGCAGCAGCATGACCTATTTGAAAGGAGAATGTAAAAGAGAAAAGCAAACAGAATGATCTGGCAGGCTTGGATGCATCCAGTTTTTTCCTGCTGCTTATTCTGCCTCCTTCACACTGAAGAGCTGTCTTGCTTCCCTCCTGCTGGATGTGGGCAATTAACCCTACCTCTGGGCCAAGCACTAACATATCCTACCTGATTTACCTTAATGGGATGGATGATAGACCTTGGGCAATGTGACCACAGACCATCTTTGTCGTGCATTGCTCCTAAAGAGCATACATCTGGAGAATTACGAGCTTGAGCTGTCTTGCTGCTATAGGATCTTTCTGGTTTGAATTTACCCACAGAGACTGAGATACTACATTCATAAACATTTTTATTCTCTTTGGAAAGTCTTTGTTTAGGTCTGTCTTCAGCTCTGGAAGCACCAAACCTTCAGAGCAGCACAGGGAATTCACACAGCCTCACTGATGGCCTCAGGAAAGCTGGAAAAAATAGACTCTCAAATTCAGCTTGTCAGCTTCTCCAAAGCATTTCAAGGCCAAGAGGTTCTTCCCCAGTTAATCCACATTCTGCTACTGAGCATGTCTCTTTCCATATACTTGCTGGCAGTTTTGTAAACGTTGATCATTTGCAAAAGAGATTTCTTTTTCTCTTCCAAGTTTCTTTTCCAGCTCCACCTCTTCTACAGCTCTTTCCTTAAGGCTAATTATGGAAAAGTCTGCTTCCCAGTCTTAATGTATTACTTGACGAATTTGCAGGCATTTCAGGTATGCTATTAATTAATTTACTGAGCTGTATTTCATTGTCTCTCTTCCTCCTATTGTCAGTGAGTTTGGTCTGCAGGTCCCTTTTCTTTATCTAGTGAGCAATCAGCTCCTGACAGGCAGGAGACTTTTATTATGGACATATGCTATTCCTTGCAACACTGATACTGTCTACATGATGCCAGCTGTCTTAATCACTTTCTTATTTTCCCTGAATTTAGTGTGTCAACAAGCCTGAATTCAAATGGTAATAGTAACAATTTCTTGTGGTTCTGCCAAAGCTCTCAAGGTGTCCTCAAAATTAGGGAACACACATTTTGAAATGGGAGTTTAATCAAACAGAGCCACTCTGAGAAGGACTTTACATCCTTTAAATCCTGTGAGACTCGATGGACATGCACCACCACAATTTATATCAAAGGCTTTCCATTTCGGGCAATGGCCTCCTGAATCCAGAATCACTGTCTTTCCCTTTAGAGGCTGGGGGGTGGATAATAGCCACCATCTCCTCAGGGAAAAGTTATCCCTTTATGTCTTAAGTCAGCCTCCATCAGTCAGTACTGATCTCATATCTAGCTTCTGGTAGCAAAATCCATGCTCCAAAAGACAGCTTTTCTCTGTGGTCTTTGGTCTGCTCTGACTCACCCAAAACCCAAAAGTCCTCTCATAGGATTGACAGAATTATTACTAATTAAACTAAAAACCATCTCATCTTTTTCTGCATAGCTCCTGCCTTCGTATGACCTTTCCAATGGTTCTAGCTGGGTCTGCCTGCCTCCATCTTTCTTCCTTTCTGAAAAAAGCGCAGTCTAAAAATGTTTTTCTCTTTTGGCCATCTGGACACTGCTCTCAGCATAAAGGACTTTTCTTTGCTTCCATGGCTTTTCTGCACTTAATCAAATCCATCCCATTTCTGTCACTATATGTGACATGAAGAGTTTGAGAATCTCGTTAATGACATACAGTTCTTTTCAAGGATGCAACCGTATTATTTCAAACTGTATTATTGTGTTAAATGAAAACACAAGCCAGCATAGCTTTGCTGCCTTTCATAGTTGCTACTCCAGAAATATATTGTTTTCCTGTATCTTCTAAGCCTTCTCAACTGATCGAGGAAGAGATTGAGGCAACTGATGCATGGTCTCCAGTTGTATTGCTAACATATCCTAATTGCTTCCTAACAAGACAGAACATAGCTGCTGTTCACCCTTTCACAAGCCACATGCCTTTAAGAAATAAAAGAGATATTCTTGATGCAATACACCTCAATTCTAGCCCATCTTGTAAGTTTTGGAGTCTCTCAAAGACGGTTTTTTTTGAGTATCACAATTTTCCCTAGCCTTTCTTTCATAATTCTCTTTCCATCCCCTCCACTTTCTGCAACAGTTCCTCATTCCTCCTTCTGGGAGTTGCCGGTCACAAGTACATGAGCTAAGAATAGCACCCCAGATTAAGCCACACGCTGTCTAAAAACAAAGGTTCAAGATAGGGTCTATGCAGAATTTTGTGCTGTTTTACCAATTTAAAGATAATAACAGAAAAGGGCAGCTTATCTGAAACAGAAAAATCCAGTTACCAAAGCCAAATGGCTGGTCTTACAGGAAAAAAAGTGTCATTCTTTAACCTCCTGATGCAATCAATAAGCAACACAAAGAAAGGAGAAGTGGTTTTCTTGCCAGCTCCGAATTTTACCACGAAAAAGAATAATTTTTGATGAGATATTTTTTTTTTAAAGAATGATAATGCTTATTTGGACTAGTTGCATGAGATGTATGCCATCAACTGGAACTGACTGATCCATTTTTAACTTGTCAGTTGTTTTGAGACACTGAAAGAAAACTTCATATACAGGACAAATGTATCTTTCCTCTCCACAGTGCAATGCAATAGTCAAGCTCCGTACAGTGGCCCAACTTGTGTTCCAGTATTTGAATGAACATCCATCTAAATAAGCAAGCAGCCTACATCATTTGTGCCAAGCATCCTTAAATTCCAGGAAGAGACAACTCTACATGTAAATCTTGATCTCACATACCAGGTTAATGCTTCATATGTTCACCTTATTTCTTTATCTGCTAAATTAAAGAGATTTTTTGATAAAACGCAGTACATTTTCTTGCATTTGATTGTTAACCTTTCTGATAGAACAAGTCACTTCTGCAGTTTGTCCAGACCATAAATATTCTTGGAAATTTCCTAAAGATTCCTCAGATGTGTTAATTTAAAAGAAAGCAACACCAAAGCATACCCTTTTTGTATCAGAAGAGGAGTAAAACCAATTTGGTCTTCTATACATCTGTATTTTTATTTGAAGTGGCAGACAGCTGACAGTCTAAATTAGTTGGATTAACTTAGAAAATTACTTTATTTAATTACCTTGTGTCAGGTTTTAGGTTTTCCACAGTAGAATGGGTTTGATTTGTAGTGATAATCGATTTCTCCTTTTCACCATCACTGGCTCCATTTTCAGTTGACACAACCTCATACTCTGAAAAATTACAGTAAAGAGTAATTCGCTTAAATAACAGCTCTTACTCGAGATTCTTCATCGCTCCCTCTCTTCTCATCTGATTTCCACTTCTACTGTCTAATAGGCTGTAAGGACATCTTGTGTGAACCAGTCTGGGCATTAGTATGCTGAAACAGTTAGGAAAGAGAGATTCAATTCCAGATCGCTGAGTGCCCAGCCCCTCATTCTTCCTTCCTCATAATTCCATTATAGGACACTCAACATCTCACCTCTGCCCAAAGGTACACTAGTGACAAAATTCCAAACACAAGTAAATATAAGCATTCTGCAGTTTGAATGAAAAAGTATCAAAGATGAAAGCACAGTTTCTAAATGCTTAAACCTTGGTTAACTTAAAATATGACCTATATTTTTGAGATTTCCAGAGGAAACTGCCAGCAAACTTGGATAGGGCACTTCGGAATCTGCAAGTTTAGAAGGAAATAATTTTGCATAAATTTATTTCTGTATTTATATGATTTATAGAGTCTCACTACTTTCCTTTCATCTTACTGGGATGTATCATCAAGCACAAGCAATGCTCTGAACAGGGAATTAACAACAGATGTTTGGGAAGATGATACTCCTTTGGTCATAGCCCTGTCCAAGATATAGTCTCTCTCTCTAGCAGGCAACTTCTGTCCTGATTCACAACAACCTTTTCTAATAAACAGACTCAGTATATTGCTAATTTTCCTCTCTTTGCAAAGAAATTCACAGTCTCCCTAGATCCTTCCTTTTCCCGTCGTAAAACCTGTTTATAACACCAAGTGCAGCTTTGCTAATTGTAAGCTAGCAAAGGAAAATGTTTTCAAAGAACATTTGCAATGAGCATTTAGATCTACAGTGCATGAATAAAGCAGGTATTATACTGTGAGGACAAAGACAGAAACCACCTAGTCGACAGCTATAAAAACTCTAGAAAATTATGTTCTTTCCTGTTGTTTTCTAATGATACTATTAATTTTTGAGTTCTTAACTAAATGCTAGCAAGCTGTAGGGCTTTTTTTTGTTTTGCTATATTTTTTAGTTCACAATACAAGGAGACCTATTTGTTGTGAACACAGAAAGATAAAACACCTGCAGTGGGATTTAGCGCTAAAAAGGAAAAAAACTCTCTAAATTGTCGCTGGACTCTCAGATCCTCACTTCTAGTAAATGTAGGAGATGACACACCTGATATGATCACACTTGATCAATTGACCTGATTTTGACCTCGACAGTGTAACTATGGATTCCTTTGCACTATTTTATGTAAAAAGTATCCATTGAAACTGCTGGGTAAATTATGTAAGACAATGCAATTAAGTGGAACTGCAGAGCAGCCCTAAAAATTACGTTCTAGAATTCCACGCTTCTAAACCATAGCAATTCAATCTGAGCAATTATATACATATATGCACACGTGAGTTTCAGATTTACTGCAATAGTTTCAAAAAGAACTTCTACATAGAATCTTTTTATCTTTACCTTGTAATACACTCAGTTATTTAGGGCATATACAGAGGAAGGTAAAACTTTAAAATAGGTTTAAAAGTACATCAGAAAGACAGCATGAAGGAAGGAATTACTGTCAATACTGAAGATTTTGAAATTTCCATGTTCAGAAGTCCTCCCCTACAACAGTCACCCATGAATAGCGAAAGACCAACCACTGCCTTTTAGAATCAAACTCATGGACCTGTAGGAATGATGAGAGGGTGGGAAGGAGCAGGGGGAAAAAAAAAAGTAAGTAGAGGGCTTTTATCTGAGACCATTTGTTCAAGTGGAACCCCAATGCAATGATCAAAGATATAAATATTGATAGTTAGCAGATATTTGAGTAAAACATATCTGTGTTTTCTCTCTATGCATTTCCTTTTTGGAAACAAAGACCTTTTCCTATACAGCCACCATGGACTGAGTGAGCCACAGACAAAAAAAACCCCAACACACAAAAGCCCTTATTTGCCCTAATTTAGCCTCATCAGAGAAATTATGTTTATTAGGAAGCATGTGAGAGAAGGTGGATATCCACTGCCTTAGGTACATCTAAAGAGACAATGAGTCTTTAAATAAACTTTACAGGAATTCAATCTTTCTGCCTTCTGCCAGCTCCAAGTCAATATGTGATTTGAATTTTTTAATTCATTCAAGCTGGAAAAGAAAACACAGCTCATGTGAACAGGCATGCAAACATGTGCACACACACACACACACACATATATATGCACGGAGCATTACTGAGTGCATCCCGTACCTGGTTGTTACTCAGTGCACGAGTCTCAGTGCACAAGGCAGCAAACTGCCCTACGTTTCTGAGGTAACACAGTAAGAGTAGCAGAGCACCAGCAAAGGGGTCTTCGTTCCTGACATTTGCAGTCTTTATGAAAACAAGGAGGTGAGCTTGATCACTGTTTTGGTTATTATTTGTCAGATCTTTCCATTGCTGAAGCACAATTTTGTTTTTAGGAATACCCAGTACGATTAAACCCCTTGTGCATAGCTAAAAGTCAAACAAAATAACTGTTTCAAAAAAATGGCTCAACAAATTACATTTTCTGTTTCCACAGTTCTATCTGAGACAGTGCATTTAAAAAAAAAAATGTGATGCCTAAATCAGATGGTTGAAAAAACATGTACAAACTATAAAAATAAAAAGAGATGACAGAAAACTTGATTTAAGTCTGCCTAAACAAGTAATGTCATACTGATGCCAATATGAAATAATCACTGTTTCCAGAAAATGAGATTCAATGCCTTCTCTTGAATTCAGAAAGTGTCCTTGGATGATTCATTAACTGAATAATTTTTTGAAGTTAAGGCAAAGGAGACAAGCTCAATGAGAGTATTTGTCAGCCACAGAGTTCAAACATTTTGCATTACACATTGAAGTTAAAAAGAATGAAGATGGTCTTTATGGAAAAGCTGTTACATCTAGATAGGAAGATAGCTAGGTTGAAAACTAGAGTTTCTCTGTGAGGTAAAAGGAGTACTAGTCACATATTTTGCAGAAGGTCTTAATCTTCTCTGGAGTGGGGAAGGGTATGCCAGGTGTCTCAGTTGTCACAGAATAGTCTTCTCTATAGAAGAGAAGAAACTTCACAGAAAGTTAACTTTTACAAATGCTGATTACAACTGAACAGAGAAGGAATTTCCGCTTTAAGAAGAAGCAGGGAGTATTGCTTGCTCTATATTTCACAACACACATTGAAAAAGAAAGGAAACAGTCTCAGAAGGCAATTAGGCCTTGTTCTCATCATTAGATGACGTACATGGACAGTTTTACCAGCTATAGTGGAAACGTTTTTCTGTTTTTGCAAGAAAAATGGTTGTGCTGCAGTGGGTTCATTAGCATACTCAAAACCAGCAATTCTACTTCCAAGAAAACATGCGGACTAAATGATGTTATCTGATCTAATCAAGCTAAGGACTGGTCTGTGGAGGAGGCCTCCAAATGACAAGAGTGACAAAAAGGCTTTTCCCTGAACAAAAGGAAGCATTACAGAACTGCCTGGGGTGGGGAGTATTTGCAGAGAGCCTATCCTCAGCCTAATTCTAAGGTTAGCAATAAGCTCACACTTCCCTTTCTTCCAGCATGAAGCACATCGTGGAAAGCAAGCCAGGTAATCATTCTTCTCTCTTGTTGGTACTTTTCATTAGCCTACAGTCTCTTTTTATTCCCCTTTTAATCCAGCAGAAGGGCTAACTTTATTCCTTTTTCCCAGAAGAAAAAAGTGTGGGCTAATTTTTAGTTTGAGTGTCCCTTTGGTTTTGCATTTATTGTTTTTCAAAACGGAGAGAGCAAGAAAGAACAGAGGCTAAACCTAGTAATTATTTGTAGAAAATCAAGGAAGGACTAATTTGGGGAAGAGAGTGGCCTTGCTTGTGACAGTCACCTAATTATACCCCTGCACTGAAATCTCTCATGACATGCATATACAATAACATCTGAAACATCCCACTTACATGCTAAAGCGACTGGCTACTGCTCGAGTCTTAGTCCTTATTAGCCTTATCTGTTCTACTCGTAATGCAACACAGCCGCATCTGTTTGGTCATGGCTGTGATAAGCCAGTGATTTTGCAAATCAAAGTTTTATGTCCATCACAAAAACAAAAGCCATATTCCTGACAGTACAGAAGAACCGTAATTTTCAGTTGTTAATTAATGTAAACGTCCAATTTTGGTAAGCTTGTGTTGATATACAGAAGACAACAGAAAAATTATGAATGGTCATCTGCATGCTCACCTGTCTATGTATTAATTCCTTCATGACTCACAAGGATTTATTCTCAATACAAAAAACTTCCTTTGGAAATAAAAAAAAACAGATTCTTTTGACATAGAGAACTTGGTGAGCCTATGGTGGGTACAGCAGGTGTTATGCTGGCAGAGTTCTACTGACTTACTAGATGGACGTAAGGTTTCATTGTGTCCAGCCCACTGATCAACAACATCCTCAAGTCAAGAAAGATGTCTACATGATCTGTATGCATCTATATAATAAAGACTACTATCACATTGCTGGAACTTACTGACTAGATCTTACCAATCCTGTACAAAGAGAAGCCAGAAATTAAGAGAATATACAGAGTCATACCTCTCTTAAGTATCTTTTTGTGTCATCACTGACACCAATGATATAGTTGCAAAAATCTTGTTCTAATCTAGTAGCATCATCTTATCCACACTGGAGTTGACAATAGCACAAAATAAATGCACTAGAGTGTAAGACTCCCTTGGGATTAAAGTATTTTTTAAATGGCATAAAACTATTGTGAAAGTAAAAATAAACTGGAAATACTCTACTGATATAATGGAGGAAAGAAATCAAACCAACCAGTAACAGTGTCATTGTCTGGCTTTTCCCAGTCCAATATGACGAAAGTTGGACAGCCCTCAACAGTCACCACTGTGAGGTTGGTTGGAGGATTTTGTGGAGGACGAGTTGGTTCTTCCTTGCTGCTAGCTTCTTCTTGAGGAAAATGCTCAAGGGAGCTTGTGATAGAGCAAGGTACATCATCATCTTTCTTCATGTACTTGACATGGGGGGCTAAGACCAATAGGAAAGAGTCGTTATTCAAGACAGCGTTTTTACAAAATGTCAATGCCATT
Source organism: Tauraco erythrolophus (assembly GCF_009769465.1). Classification (NCBI taxonomy): domain Eukaryota; kingdom Metazoa; phylum Chordata; class Aves; order Musophagiformes; family Musophagidae; genus Tauraco; species Tauraco erythrolophus. The sequence continues at coordinate 9,343,711 of NC_141465.1, forward strand.
TCACCTAGCACACAACTTCTATCTCAGGGCACTAAGTGAAAATCTGCACAAGTCAAACATAAATGTTTAAGAAAAAACCCCATATATTCAATATTAAGCTGCTTGTTGGGTTTTTTATTGTTGTTAAACCTGGAATCTGCACTGCCTTCACCCCCTTCCCATTGGCACCACTGACAAAATATCAGTCTGAAGGTATTAGTGGGTGATACGGACTATTTGAAATCATTAACTTGTGTCATAAAATAGGACAATTACCTTTAGTCCTTTTACACTCAAATGATGCTACAATTCCATTTGTATCTTTGAGTGCTATGCTAATACAAAGATGTATTGCCTATCGCCACTTTGTTTCATGAGAAAGAGTAACAAGTTTGGTCCAGAGTCATTCCAGCATTAAACTTGCAGTTCCTCAAACAAACGTAAAAATCTTACACATTTTCAGTGGTACAGGACCAAACCTTCTCTTTTGAGCTTTGCCTCAAAGCTTCTGAGGCAAATGTCTGGTACTCTGCATCAAAATTAGGAAGGTTACTGAAGACAAACATATTAGTTCTAAAATTAAAACTTCTATTGGATGTAAACAATAAGCTCTTGCAAGAAAGGCAGAATCTTCAGAAACATAACGTCTCTTACCAGACCATGAAAAAAACCTGAAAAATCTTCTGGTACAAAAGCACTTCTTCCTGTCATCTCACCTTTCTAAACTGTCCAGATTACTGCAACAGCAATAACTTGACTACTTTATCATCTAGTCTAGTATATGTTACCATATTACTAGACCATCTGAACGTGCACAGCCTGGAATGAGAGGTGAGGCATGTATGATGGGTGGATATCCCTTATGGTAAGGTGCACTGGTACTGAGGCGATACCTCTCCATGTGTGCTTGCAAGCCCACAGGAAGATTTTAATTTGGTTTGGTGGAATGTGAACAGCATGCACTTGTGGCTCTTCCTGTATGCCAGCAGTAGTACAACATGTTTTTGGGAAAGACTGTAAACTAGGAGGTGGTAGCACAGAAGAAAGTAGAAGTGAAACTTAGTCAAGAGTATGCTGATGGTCTGCACTGAAGCCCTTTCATCTGACACTAAAGTGACGCAGAATCAAATGAAGTTTTGGCCTTCAAATAACCAAACAAGATAATTTTGATGCAAGATAGGTCAGTCTTCATATATTACCCCATAGCTATTAAGATCCTACCTTGGTACCTTGGTTTGCCTGAAGAATCTGTTTCTGATGTAGGACTTGAGCTGAAGACAGTTGCATCAACTGTGGGAAACACAGTTATAATTTAATTTGCAACAAATATGAAGTTTCAGTGTTAGAACCACAGCATTTCACAGTTCATTTGGCATTTTAATACATGGTAAAGCTCTTCCATGATAGACCTTTGCTGCCAAATTTGTCTTTTCCTTTTAAGGACTCCATTTTGGCTGTGATGCTAAGTAAACCCCATACTTACCTGCTAGTATAAAGACAGCCATAACCAAAATGACAGACTTCATGACCGCTGCTGGATTCAGTTCACGCAATATATGCAAAAAGCTCTTTAGACCTTTTAAAAAGATCTTTTTGCAATGTACCGGCTGTTTAGCTTGGAGCTTGTTTCATGTTCATAGAATATAGACCACTATTACACTGGCACATGAACTTCTTTAAAAATAGCAACAAGGAAATCACAAATTCTGTCTCCAGCGTGTACAACTTCCACAAAATTTGAAGGAAATTGAAGGCAAATACACTGGTAAACAGAAACATGCTAAAGCAGTCAGGGTTCATGACACCAGTGTTGTGTTAAATAGCCACGATACTGAGCAGAATCTTCTCTCAAATGGAATGACTACAATTGACCTCAACAGATGAAAAGCAACATATTCACAACAAGCGTTTTGTAATAAATCTAGCATCCAGTTTGCATTACTGAGCACTAAGGGTCACAGTGAGTTAATGATCATTATAAGGAGACAGTATTTCAGTATTTCTATAAATCCAGGAAAATTAGAAACAGCACCATTTATGACAATATACCTAGAGCTGCATATTTTGGCTCGAAAAGTTCTAAGCTTCTCCTTCCCAAACCCATTCCTGCAGCGCACTTTGAGGAGATTTAGGTCCGAACTTTTAGTTAATTCCCAATTTTATAAAGGGAAAATTACCAACTAGCTGCTATGTTTACCCTATACTTTTTTTTTCTATTTAAATGGTGGCGGTTTGGTCAGATAGCTAGGAGGATATCAGAACCATGTTGAGAACTATTAGTCACTGTCAAATAATAGTGTGAATTTATGTCCTGTGCAAAAAGAAATGTTAAGGGAAAAGAGTGCCTTATCTAGTCCCTTCACAGATTTAAAGTAGCCACTGAATGGTACTGAAAGCTCACTAAGTATGTATTGATTTCTGGGAAGATGGAAGGCCGTCATGTTTTCATTTACCATGGTATGTATCAGAAGGCAGCCAGATGAACTCAGTCAAGTTAGAAAAGTTGCAAAGCAGCATAAAGGAAATCAGAATCACCCCACACAGAATACTACTTACATTAAATATACAATGCATCAATATAGTTTAGGGAAAGGAAACAAAAGAAAAAAGGAAATCATTATGTTCATAAAAAAAACCCCAACCAAACAAAAACCCAGAACTGTCTATAACATGCTTACCATAATACTCTGGAGTTGCAAAAGCTGTTGGCGTCTTATATGACATTCCCGTCCTCACAGGTGGTGTTGGTCCAGCAGGTTTAGCTATAGTGACAGAAGGAGGGACTTGTGGCAACAAGGCATTCACTATTTAAAAGAGTGAAACAGCTCTCTGATTTTCTAACAAAACTGATATTTGTGACAAGTACTGTCATTTAAGCTACGATATTCCCTCATAACTTGTACAACAGCTTCCAGTTGGATGTAGGAAAGTTCTGAGTTGTCCTTATTGCCAACATAACCTACTCCTGAAACCTTGTAAGAAAATTCTTTGCTACTTGGAGACTGTCTTGGAGAACTTCAGTCAGCTTAGAATGCGACCTGGTTTACTGCACAGAACCATCCTGCACAGATTGGTAAAAGGATGTGAAATGACCGGCATTGGCATTTCTCTTCCTCAAATAAAAAAGCACATTTCTTCACGAGTTGAATAGCCAAAGTCAGTAACCAAAATCTGGATTCTTTCCTCAAACATAGGTAAGGTCCTTTCATTTCTACTCCTAATGCAGCATATGTATTAGCAAGGCTGGAGCTGGCACATGCAGAATGATAAACACTGAGTCCTTAACTATGGTCTGCATTAAGAGTTTAACCACAGGACAGCACTGGAGATTCCACTAAATGAAATTAAGATGCACTTCAAATGAAGGTAAGAAAAATGCCATGAAGTCCAACACTATATGACCAAAGGGAAAAAGCTTTCTTTCTGAAGTGATCTATTCTGTAGTAGTCAACATAAGTTTGGAGAGAAAATGTTTGATAGAGGCAATGCTGTCTCCCATAATTAAATAGCTATTTTAAAAAATATTTTAGATTATGTGACATTGCTTTTACTCCTCAGCCGTCATCACCTAATAAAGAAAACAAGCTTCTAAGAGGCAAACAATTCATGGCAAAGGATGTCTTGATTCTTTTCATAATAGCTGTAAAAGACAAGACCTATATTCACAAAACATGCAGATACTCCCAGATAACCACTGCATGACTGAAATCTCAAACCCCAAAAGTCAAGAACTACATAACGTAGTTATGACACACAAGAACATGGTAACTGAAGGCAGAACTTAGGGAACCCAGTTTAAAATGACAAAAATCCCTACCTTCCATTAATTTCCTTGATGAAATGAAAATTTATTAAGATACTTGTAATGAAGATTCTCTCCCTGCTTTCCACTAACTTCCTTAATAAAATGGAAATTTTTTAAGATTCTTACTAGACAGGAACTGGAAATCTCTTATTTATTTTTCTTCCATTCAGGAGACTTTCAATGTCTACATAGAAACCTTCCCATAATACTAATCCACTGGATGACTAAGAAAGATGCAAGTAAGGAATTAATCACAGAGTTAATGTGAAAGAGAAACAGGACAGAATTATGAAAGGGAAAATCTAGGAAGAAAATTGAAGCAAATTTTTCCTGTTAGTACTGTGTAATAGTCTCTCCAGGGAACCAGAAGAAATTCAATTATGATGTTTAAAACTGAGCTGGATAAAACACTAGGAAACACATAAGAAGGAAAATCTGCTACTCGCCCCACAAGGAAGAACCAGATCATCTAACCAATTTATTCCATCTTGAATGCCTAGGAAGGTATGGTAACTGCTGACTACTACATAATCTGGCCTCTAGTGTACGGAAAAAGGGTGAAATTTTAAAACTGGTAAATTAATTAGACACTTAATGGAGAAAATCAGCATAGACTCCATTAAAAGCAAAATAAAATTTATCAGGTCAACATTTTTTTATGCTACAGCTTAAGGCTGACAATGTTTTATGTTCTGTTGTAGTTATTACTAAGGAAACATCAGGGATCAACAGCAAGTACAGACACAACATTTTGATCTTGGCTCTCCTGTTGAGCAAACATACAGTTTGTTTCATTCAGCTTGGAGATTCTTGCTTCTAATCTTCCGCACAAAATACTAAAGAATTACTTAGGTCTTTAGTGCCTTAATAGCACACAAAGCCCCAAACGAAACGAACCAAAAAAAGCCAACAGAAAATACAGCAGAGCCAACACCTTTATATTTCCAGTGAACTACAGGGAGTAATATGAAGAGGGAAGCATTTCTCATGATGCCATGCATGACGAGATGATAGTTTCTGAATACCTGGAATAACATTAGCCTAAGGATTCTTACGTAGGATCCACTGACAAAAAATACGTAAGGATAGTGAATATCACCTTCAGAATAAAATTAAAATACGAAATGTGAAAGTTTCTATGTGCTCTTATACTGATACTGTGGAGTAGGAATACTATAGCACAGGAACGAAGCTAAACTCTTTGCACATGAAATAGCTCAGCTCACTCTACCACCCAGTGCAGTTAGTTTTCTGGGTGCCTATCAGCTCGTTATTTGCAGTGTTGACAGATGTGCCGTCTATACGTGACAGAATTTCTGTACGAATAACCAGCTGGGAGTATGCATCGAAGCACATTATTCAGTATCTCCCATCTGACATGCACGTTAAGCAACTGCAAACGTTACTAGTAGACATGAAATGTTCTTCAGGCTGATCTTAAAGGATATGTTGAATTATGGTATTTTGCTCTCAGCTCCCTTACTGGGGATGATTTCGACATAATTAGGTCAGGAAAACAAAAGAAAACCAGAGTTTATGTATGAGGACAAAAGACACAATGCCTGTATGTTCCAGAAGACTAGTTTCTATAGATAACACAGATTAAAGAATCTATACTGTAAAATTCTCCTATACCCTACTAGTCAGTTCAGTATTATCTCACACATCACAAAGTATTGATGCTGAAAAGGTCGAGATACCTGGACTACCCGGTTTGCCAGTCACGGTGTTTGGAGGCAGGGGTTTTCTTCGCATTTGTGTAGGCTTGACAGGAGGTATAGGAGGATGACGAGGGCCAGGTGATGTAGTTACTGAAGGACATTACAAGAAAGCGTTATTAATTATTTAACCTCAAACTCCGTAAAATCAGAAACCCATTGCAAGTTATATTCTGACTTCTCAAACAATGTTTCATGTCTGATTCAGTATCAAAAGTGGGGAGATGAGGTTAGGAACTGAAACAAGTTGTATTTTCAGCCTTACATTCTTTGGGAAGTGAGTTTTAAACCAAGCTTATATCGAAAAAATGTAGCTCCTTTGGGATTTTGTACAAGTGTTTCAGTGATTCACTTTCTGTGTAGTTACTCATTTCTGTCAATGGCAATTTTTTGGCAGCCAACAGGATACTTCTTCCACAATAAACACCACCTCAGTGTACTTGGAAACATCTTCAGTACCCTGCTCACAAAACTTCTGATCTTTTGTACTTTCTAACTGATAAAACTGGTCGCTCTCAGCTTGAAGCAGAAGATGTAGCAAAAGGGAAATTATCATTAGCAACACTTTATCACATGCTGTTCAGAAGTGAAAAATGAAAAAAGTCACAGTGACATGGCTGGAGACAGTTCTTGCCTTAGTAACTCCTGAAGCACCCAGCTAGTTTGTTTCAAAATGCATTTCCAGTCAGTATCTATTAAATTTATCTGGTAAGGTCCTTTGACAGTGAGGTCTGAAAGGAGAGCCTAAGTCTCTTAATTCATACTTCAAAAATGTTTTACTGTAGTTTCCAGGCAATTATAAAGGATTTTATTTATGCAAAGGAAAGGTAAAGATTTTTCTTCCACTATTCACCTTTGCACTTCTTAGCAAACTTTTTCTCAAGAAAAAAATCAAGAGATATGTGCAACACATTTCTGTAACAAAAGACTTTTTGTACCTAACAGGGGAAAATCCTCAAGAGTACTATAATTCTTATAACGCTGCCAATGTCAACAAGTATGCAAGTTGCCTGATACTGAGTTATTGGCTGCACAGTGTACCTTGGACCCTACATATCAGACCTTAGTTCACCCTATAAAAAGAACAACTGTGGGTGAGAAGGGAGCAGGTCCAAAGACTCGTTTGGGAGAGCCTTTTCAGAAATACAATATAGAAACAGGGACATCTCCATCTTTCTCTGTTCCCTTTTCCTTTTGGACTTTTGTAGTCACTTATAAAACACATGTTTTTAAAATTCCTCAGATCAAGACAAGAAATAATGCTCTATCTAATTCAGGAAGATGCAATGGTTCTGAAAATAGCATTTGTAGGTCTCATATTCATTCTTAATTCCCAGATGGAGATGAAAAATATATGCCTAAAGACCTGAAAAAGGATAATAAATTTTGTATATATAAGTCATCATAACCTAGATACTACTACCTGGCAGTATCCACGATCTATTTTCCCTCTGCCTATATTTAGGGAATGGGATTGTTGGAGATATTTACAGAGTAAAAATGTGCAAGTACTGACTTGTCAGTGGTTTCTATTGTATCCTGAAAAACACAACTGTAAGTTACATGCAAGCCAAAACATCACATTCAGTGGACTGTGTCACAGCTGAATCTGCTCTACCGCACTCTGGAAACAAGAATCCCTACCCTTCCCTTCTGCTATTTCCACAGTGATTTGGGCAATGGTCTATGATGCTACCAGATCTAATTAACAACGTGTGGAGACCAAGCTTGTAAAATAGGACACACAACAGAATTCAGGGGTTTTGTGACAGCGTAGATTCTTACAAGGACAGTGGCACAGTGAACTATTAGAATTTATTTAATCTCAGCGGTCCTTTGAGGACAGGGAATGTATTTCCTTGACTGTCACTCTTCATGAAAAAGGGGTGTGTGCAGCCTCTTAGGGTAGTCTCTTAACACATCTAGCTTAATTCTCATGTGCTGTAACCTATTTTTTTCATTCCTTGTAAATAGTCTAAATGTGAACTTTTTCAGTTAAAACATACTAAATTTTCAGAAAAATTAAATATATTCAAAAGGGAAAGCGAAATACTGGCTAACTTATAGAAACATTTGATTCATCTGCCTCACCTATTTGCATGGTAAGATGACAGAACTGATCCTCCTATGGAAGTTATGTCAAGGCATACGGATGACAGAAAGGTGATTAGAGACAGCCAGCATGGCTTCACAAGGGTAAATCATGCTTGACTAATCCGTTGGCCTTCTAGGATGGAGTGACTGTGTTGGTGGACAAGGGAAGAGCAACTGATGCCATCTATGTTGGTGTCTGCAAGGCCTTTGACATGATCCCACACAACATCTTTGTCGCTAAATTGGAGAGATAGGGGTTTGATGGATGGACTATTTGATGGATAAGAAACTGGCTAGACAGTTCCACCCAAAGAGTTGCAGTCAACAGCTCTATGTCCAAATGTAGATCAGTAAAACGGTGTCCCTCAGCAGTCCATATTGAGACCAGTACTGTTCAATATCTTCATTAATGACATAGACAGTGGGATTAAGTGCACCCTCAGCAAATTTGCAGATGACACCAAGCTGAGTGGTGCAGTTGATATGCTTGAAGTAAGGGAGGCCATCAAGACAGACCCTGACAGGCTGGAGAAGTGGGCCAATGCAAACCCCATAAAGATTAAGAAGGCCAAATGCGAGGTCTTGTATCTGGGCTGGGGCAATCATCAGTCTCAGTACAGGCTGGGTGATAAATGGATTCAGAACAACCCTGCAAAGAAGGACTTGGGTATATTGCTAGATTAAAAATTAGATATGAGCCAGCAATGTGTCCCAGAAAGCCAATTGTATCGTGGGCTGCATCAAAAAAAGTGTGGCCAGCAGGTCGAGGGAGACAATTCTCCTCCTCTACTCTCATGAGACTGCATGCTCTTCTGGGGTCCTCAGTACAAGAAAGACATGGACCTCTTAGAGTGGGCCCAGAGAAAGGTCACAAAAATGATCAGAGGTCTGCAACATCTCTCCTATGAAGGCTGAGAGAGTTGGCGTTGTTTAGCCTGGAGAAGCAAAGGCTCCGGGAAGACCTTATTGTGGCCTTTCAATACTTGAACTGGCCTTATAAGAAAAATGGAGAGAGACTTTTTACTAGGGCCTGTAGTGACAGGACAAGGGGTAACAGTTTTAAACTAAAAAGGGGTAGATTTAGAGTAGATATAAGGATTAAGTTCTTTATTGTTAGGGTGGTGAGACACTGGAACAGGTTGCCCAGAGAAGTTGTGGGTGCCCCATCCCTGGAAGTGTTCAAGGTCAAGTTGGATGGGGCTTTGAGCAATCTGATCTAGTGCAAGGTGCCCCTGTCCACGGCAGGGGGTAGAGGTGGATGGTGGAACTAGACGATCCCTTCCAACTCAAAACTATTTTAGGATCCTATAAATCTGTATTTTGACATACATGGTAAGGCCTCGTGAAGAGAGCTGAGATCACAGAAGGATGCAAAAAAATTACAAAACAGTAGCAGCTAATTTCAAAACCATATCCAATGGTCTCTTACGAATAGAGTTCAATGTATGGTATTGGCTTACTTCAAAGCTCTAAAAGCTTAACTTAAACATCTAATGTCGTAACATGAGTAAAAGCAGGTGTAGATGTTTCTTCAAATCTATGTGCATAAAAAACCTTCCAGTCTCTGTAAATCACAGGATGGATTTACTTAAATACACACCACTGCCTGACATTCAGTAACAAAAGAAAGCAGAGCACCACCATACAGTCTGCATCTAGCTACTGCTAATGGTATATCACACGCTGGACTTAACCTTTGCAAAGTACAATCTTCAAATCAAATAAAATTCAAAAAGATGAAACATCAGAACTCAGCTGTCACGATAGACTCTTGTCTTTGTGCAGGTAGATTAGGTGCAAAGGAAATTCAGCAGGGATTAGGAGTAAACAGCAGTTCATAAATTAGTAGGAGGCCTGTCTGTGTTTTTATGTCTAATAACACATTTTCAAAGGAAAATCTAACTAACAAGAGCAGCTGCAGCTGAAAAGTAAATCAAAGGCCAAAACTAATAAATATTTTATTTTTGATCAGTTTTGCCAGCAAAAAAGCATAGTTAAAACAAGCTCTATTCTTGGTCATGCTAATAAAACAAAAAACCATGTACACATGTGGCATACAAACATCAGTTTTCAGTTGAAAAAGAAAATTTCTAAGAAGTTGACTAGAAAAAAGTGAAACACAAAAAGCCTATTTTTGAAGGCCTATTTGAGTAAGCCATTTTCCCTAAAAATATTTTGATTGTCTTGAAAATGTGATTGCAAGACTTGCAAGAAAAGCAAAATGGACAAGCCTGGTACAGCGCATGTGAAAAAACTGTAACCTTATTTACTCCACCTTATTATTTCGCATCAAGCTGAACGTTCTAATTTTCCTAACAACCCTAACATTCAACAAAACTTTTTTGTAAGTGGGAGGACAATCTGGTTATGCATTCTCCCTGTTGTCCTTTGCCATGTACAAACTATTAGTATGAAAGAATCAGTGCTTACAGTATTGTGGCTGTTTGATCGTAAGGATACAACAATGATGGTGGTAATTCTTAATATATGGCATATGTTAGTGACTAAGTAGTGACCATGAAATATTATTATTTCTACCTCTTTTAGTAGCATCCTAAAACCAAGACAATGTGCATTGATGAGAATGACTATGAATTATTTTGTCTTCTTCAGTACAGGTGTTTTTTTTAGTGTAGGAAAGGCAGTGGTTTTATTTTTCACAAGTGTTAAAAATTGCTATATTGTCTTCTTTTATTAACCTTACCAGAAAACGATTTTTCCCAGGTATGACTATATTCCAAAGGTTTTTCCACATCCATGTCAATTTGTCTGGCAATATCCTCAGGTGTATATACTTCATCTATGAAACAAAAGAAAATGAAACAAGTGTCTACAGTGCAGTACCAAGTCATGGAATATTTCTATATTGTATATGTTTAAATTGCACCTAACATTAAGTGCAAAACTGGCATATATGGCCCATTTTTACTGATAACTGAGTAATATGTGTTATCTTCCTTTTCAAGTAAGTAGAAAGTGGTCTTGGTCTAGAAGATTCTGTAATTTAATTTTAAACATTCCTTGAAAAAAGTATATTAGGAAAGAGAGAATGAGTAAGATTAAGAGATAACAGATGAGTTAAATCAAGATTATACGTGGAAAGATGAGTATAGAGAACATTTCAGTATTTCAGTATACAGAATAAAATGCCCATTGATTCTTGCAAAGTTCTCCTTCTTCCCAAAAATAAGATCTTTGGTTATTCTCCACATCGAATGGCTAGATCAACTCTGAACTGTATTTGGAGTACTGGAGGCAAACTGTACATAAAATTCAGTTTGTACATAGAAAAAAGTCCTACTTAAAAGTTATATAAACTTTTATTTTAATAAATCTGAGGTAAATGACTTTAAAAAGATCAACACAACCACTCCTGGTAGAGAGCAACTGTTTCACATGTTTACAGGAGAGCAGACTGTTAGATTAATATTTCCCTACACAAAATCAGTATATTTACTATATAAAAACTCTATATACGGTAGAGTGAGAAAATGCATTGTAATTTCATTGTGTTTGGGAAGAAAGAAATAAATCACTCTTTTTCATAAGAAAAAAACCTAAAAGCTAAAGTATTAAAAAAATCCCATAACCTGCCTCCCCTTCAAAATTTAATTAATTATCAAATTCCAAGCCTATTCCAATATGATTTAAACATTTCAACCAAAGACTTCACAGATTTATAAACTGGTGCTCAGCTTGTTTTGAGATTAAACTAGTGTCTCAACAGCACAAAGCCAATAATTTCTCAATTATTTTACTATTTGGCCATTCTTAATAGGCATACCTTGTGAATCCATAGTTGTGGCACTACACTCAAAGTGAGATTAAATAGAAACTCTACACTCTCCAAAAGTGTGACGGAGTCTCAGTACTCCTTACAGGGGAAAACAATAATATGGAAGCATTTAATGACTTACTTAAATTAAAATAATCAGTCTTGTAGTAAGCTGGGAAACAGGATGCAGGTCATGTGGTCCCTGCAATCAAAATTTCTAAACACATCATGTGGTTTCATATAACTGCAATTTGTCTTCAGGTAACTAAAGTGGTTAATTAGATTTTAATTAATTAGTAGATTAGATACAAAGCACCAGAGAGCTAATCAATGTTTCACGTGAATGGTGTTCAAGGAAGAAGATGCATGAGAACACCAGCACCAGCTTTAAAAAGAAAAATAATCTTGTACACCACAGTTCACAGTCAGAGTATGTTTAGTTTCTGAGCTTCATCTCACAATAAACACATCAACAAAATAGAGTAGTACATTGACTAAATCACACTGAATCACTCAAGTATCCATAACAAGTCTAATTTTGTCTTGCTTCTTACAGCACCTACAGAAAAGCCTACTTCTGTCCTACTCCTTACAATCTAATTCAGAATCACAATCTTTTCTGAGCTGTATCAGCTAGGAATGAACAAAATACTATATACATTCTAGATGGAAGAAGTAATTTTTCTTCCAGAAACTCACACTGCTGCTCTGACATCAGTAATGTAGTAAAGGAAAATAAGTCGAAGTTTCAGGGAAAAAGTTGATCAAATCACAACACTTCCCTGTTGACAAAGTCTCCTTTTTGAATGTTTCAATGCATTTTAAAGTTACATAAGAGTTTGTGTTTTCACACAAGATACCTGCACTATCAGACAGCTTGCTGTATTTATCATAGCATTTGCCTTATGCTAGCTGGGGTAACTTGCTTATTATAAACATTTCAACTTACCACATGCATCCAAACTTTAACAGAGCTGAGAATAGATGTATTGCTTGCATGTGTGTTTGTGTCTCTTTTTACTTCTATCTTTTTTCCTGGAAACATTCATGGGGTCTGGAACACCTTAAAACTAACCACTGCATCTTTAATAGCCGGAATATCGTGAGAAGGGTAGATCATTTTAAGTGAAGACCTGGAAAGCGCCCTTGATAAAACAAACTGAAATACCTTAATACTTGAGTTTCTCTAGAACAAAAAGAGTTTCAAAACCAAAAAGAGAATAGAACACAAAGTTAATGGTTGTTATGATGAAAACAAACTATCTCTCTTTTACAAGGGAAATGGAAATGTTGCTCATAATTTGTTTGCTGATGGTTGTCTTGAAGCTTAATAAATTAGGAGCAGGTTTTAAATGGTTAGGATTAAATAAAAAACACCACCTGAGTAAGATAAGTTACACGCACTAAGACAAATACAAAAATCCATCTCAATAAAATGAAACTCTAGAGAAAATGGCTAAAACGTGGTAGAAAACTAAAAGGAATGTTAGTCATGAGGAGACAATCCCTGTCTCTTTCCCACAGCCAAGTTTACCACCTGGCACTACAGCTAGCCAGGAAACTGAAAAGCCTGCCAGGAAACCAGTCACAATCCCATGTGCTGCTGCTGGATAAAACAAATTCTACTGCTTATCATCAGGGCCCTGCAGCTGCTGAGCATGGTCTGCATGGGGTAAAGCATCTTTGCACTGATGCTAATGAGCACTATCAGGAGGAACAACTGGAATACATTCAACAGCCCAGCAAAGAATTAAAAGATCCAAACTGGTCTTCAAACAAGAGTATCCATGGCTCTTCAGTAAATGTGCTATTCTTCAGAGAAAGAAAAAAATGATATAATGGCTAAAGGCAAGCCCGAAAACATACTGCTCCTTACAGCCAATTAAGGATTCTAGTCAGCTTAGATCAGAAGTTAAATATTCTGATAAGCTACCCACAGAAAATAACATATCATTTTCTTAATGGAAGAATTAAACCTCCTCATCCCCTCCAAATCATCCAGATATTTTAAAATGTTCTCATTTCTCTAAGATATCACCTACTGAAGAAGAAACTTTTTTTGTCTTTGCTCAGCTGGTAAGATTGAGGGTTCCAGGTTAGTAGAGTTCTCTTTTCTAAGCCTCTTCCACCAACTTAGGAATTCTGTTTGCAATATGTAATTGCAGGTTACTTGGGAGAGATACAGAAGATTTCTTTAATTGATTACTTGAACGATCTTGTTGTGCAAAATGATTTTTTGAGCACAGCCTTGTAGGCTCAGACAATGTATTTGCCACAATACTGTGATATATCAGCTCTCTAGGAAGACCTGGGATTTCACTTTAAAAAGTGAAATTTAAATTTAAAGTGAATTTTTCACTTCAAAAAGTGAAAAAGGTCAAGGGAGGTGATTCTGCCCCTCTACTCTGTTCTCGTGTACCCACTTGGAATACTGCATTCAGCTCTCGGGCACCCAACACAAGAAGGACATGGAGCTGTTAGAGCAGGTCCAGACAAGGGCCACGAAAATCATCTGAGGGCTGGAGCACCTCTCCAACTGAGAGAGTTGGAGTTGTTCAGCCTGGAGAAGAGAAGGCTCCAGGATGATCTTATAGCAGCCTTCCAGTACTTAAAGAGGGCCTACAGGAAAGCTGGAGAGGGACTTTTTACAAGGGCGTGTAGTGATAAGACAAGGGGCAGTGGCTTTGAACTGAAAGAGGGGAGATTTAGATCGGATATAAGAAAGAAATTTTTTACAATGAGGGTGGTGAAACACTAGAACAGGTTACCTAGAGGAGTTGTGGATGCCCCATCCCTGGAAGTATTCAAGGCCAGGTTGAATGAGGCTTTGAGCAACCTGGTGTAGTGGAAGGTGTCCCTGCCTGTGGCAGGTGTGGTTGGAACTATATGATCTTCGAGATCCCTTCCAACCCAAATCAATCTATGATTCTATGATTCACTTATTGATCATCAAGGAACGTACAGACTGAAAAGGTGCTAAAAGATGTAGTCCTCTCTCAACATGTGATGAACGTACAGAAATCATTGGTGATTCCTCTACACTTTTCAGAAGAAAGGTGCAGACTTGCAGAAAGATACCAATGAGTTGCTGTGTAAGCAAGGTTGGATGCACAAAGAAATGGACAATAGATAATAACTGCCAGCTCTTCCATAGTGCATTGCACACCAGGTTTAGCTTAAAGGGTTCACTTGGCAGGACACAAAATCTAGGTAACAGACATCTTCAGGACATTTCTTTAACTTAGAGAAGAATACTTACATAACTGAGCAAAGGAAAATATTACTAGAAGAAGTTATTTTCCAGAAGAATGCTAGAAGAAGGTACTTGCTTGCCTGTGAGTACACATAGCATCCACAGGAAGGTAGTAGTCTTGTGACAGTTTTTTACATTATCTGTCACAACAAAGCTCTAGTTCCTCCTGGCAACTGGCACTACTATAAAGACATGGAAATAATGACAACTAGTGGGCACTCCAACAGGAGCGTTTGAAATAAGGTTGCTTAAAACAATATTTTAGCAGTCACCTAAAACAGCATTAAGGACAATAAATTACATTTAACAATTTATATGTCTACTATTATGCTTATACTGCTGTTTTTCATAGCATGTCGTCTTTCTTTTTTCTTATTTTTAATTTAAAAATACCTCTGCCAAGGTTACTACTATATGGGAGAATGGAAAAGCTTAACATACTGTCTAACATAATCGTGTGTTCATGCATAATTTCATAAGGTGTTTTCAAATTCACCTACTCCTGGAGACCTGTGTACATTCTGCCTATTTTGGTAATCAGACATTAGAAAGCTCACTTATAAGCAGACTGTCAACGCAAATGAAGAACAAAACTTTCTGATCCATAACTACTGTCATTCAATACTGTAACTGTCTCTGATGTCCTGGAACCCAATGGACTCATTTCATTTACCAGAAGGACTGTAAGAGGTCAAAAAGCACATACTTCCAAAGAGGGCATCCAGTCTGTACGTAGTACTGAATAGTATGTCATGTTCTAAACAGGCTATTTTTAGTTCAATTTCTATACACAGCCATCTCTTCTGAGTTTTTTTCATTTCTAAAAACATGGTGGGCTTCTCAAAATTATGTACAGGAATGGGTAGCTCAAATCATACTAAGGTCAACGACAGGTATTAAATTGCCAAAGATACTTTGGGAACCCTAGTACAGAGAAACATCACACAGACAAAAAAAAAAGAATGTGTAGCGTAGACGGTATATTACTTAGGTTATCCTAACCTAGCTAGCACAGAGGAATAGTATGGGACAGTAGCACTGTTAGTAGTGGGGGAACAGCCAAAAGTTTGCTTTGAATACGTGTATTATTTATAATACTTATTCATCATTGATGAAGGATCCCAAAATTCTGTATTTAATTAACCAATTACTGTATTAAAAAACCTAAGTGTTTGCATTGACATAACAAATTAATGCTTTAGTAAATAAACAAAAAAAGATTCATTATGAATTAGGACTGATAGCACTGTTCAAGAACAATTGAAAAAGGATAAATTGGTTTTCCCCCAACCAAACTGGTATTTTGAATAAATCTTTGTGGTTAGGGATGTATGTTATCTCTGTGACTGTGTAAGGATGTGTAAACTGAAGTGACAGTTCTCACCCTCCTCTATCATGCATCAATCTGAAACTTTTTTGGTGCTGAAGTATTCAACCCTGAATACTGCATAGTCCCAATACGGCACAGTCTGAATACGAGTAGGTCCGACGCGAACAGACCACGTGCACAGCTAGTAGCTAGCAAGCTACCTGCTTGCTTTAAGGCTTGCTTACCAACCCTTCTGACTTGGACTTAAACAACTGGGTAACTCTTTTCAACAAAGTGTTTTCCAGTAATTATTCTGGACTCACAATCGAGAAGACATCAGTAAACAGTAGCCAGATAATAATTTATCTGCAAGTTTATACTGACCATCAGTATCATTTCATAATGACACTCGGGAATTATACAGCATGACCAGTAGCAGCAATTACACACAGTACTCTGAGGAATTAACTTCTATAATCAAACACAACGCAGCGTTTTGCAGGGCTTAAGATGATTTGAGGAAGTGATATTCCTGTCTTTTACTGATAAGTTAAAAAATAAAAACAAACAAAAAATGCAGCTCTACCTGTTGTTGGCACAATCCACTGTGGCAGTTCAGGTGGTTTTGTTCTAGCTGGCGCTAGCGTGGTTTTAATAAGAGCTGTGAGACAGTTTAAAAAGGAAGATGAAAAAGAAGAAGAAAAAAAGTTCCATGAGAAGATAATCCAACAGTGTTTTATGTATGTCAAAAATTCCATATTAGAGAAGAAAAAGTAACACTTGCTGTGATGATACACACAGTTTGGGTTTTCTTTTTTTCTGATTTTGAAAGACTTTACTCTAGGCTGATTAAAAAGAAAGAAAAATACCCTTTTTTCTCCCAGCAACACTTATAATTCCACTGAGAATAGCTGAAATTAATTAATGAATTAATCTCCTCTCCATCTCAAACTGAATAAACAATTATTACCAGGTCTGGTCTGTGATTTATCAGATGGCTTTGGTCTTGCAGAAGTGAGACGTGTTTTATGAGGCGCTAAAAGAAAGAGAGTTCAGTTAAAATGCTATGTGTAAAAGGAACACCAACAGTGCAGCGTAATTTGCCAGAAAATGCACCAATGCAATACAGCAAAATGGACATGAGAATTCTGAAAGTTCCAATCCAAAACAAATGCTGAAAATGCTAGTTTCTTAAGTGGTCAGATGACTCCATCATGCAGTCTGACCAGTGACATTCATGTTTAGGTTTAGGAAAAGATATAAAATATTTATAGCCCGTTACCCATCTGTATATGGATACAGAGTTAGCTCTGCAAGGTATCCATGGCCTTAAGACATTTAATTAGGTTCTGTAAAAAACAAACAAACAAAACCCCTCAAAATAAAACACCAAACTGAACCCCTCCAAATGAAATATTCAGATAAAAACATGAAACGTTAAAATATTGCTGAGAAAACAACTGGAAGCATTCAGTGCAGACACTGTGTAGGGATGTTGAAGCATAGTGTCATCATCAAGGTTAAAATCGGAAGACTTCAATCTTTTCTTACTGTCACCCTTCACTTGCCAAATAATTTTGATATTTCAGTTGTTACAGAATCTGTGTGAATCACACTGAAAGCATAAGCAGTAGTCATTGTGATCTCGTGCCAAGTTATGCCCCTCTATATCTCAAATTTTTAAAGAAATAGATCCAGCTATTTGATATTCGAATCAAATAACCATTCTATTCACTACAGTTCATCCAGCCTCTCTGAAGCGTCAGAGAAAATACTTATGTAAGAAAGAACATATTACTTATTTTCGACATTTATATCTGGGAAAAGTTTTACAGATTTAGAGTGATTATTTTGTAAGGAAAAAGGTGGAAGTCAGTTACATTTATGTTTGCTACACTATACATCTGAGAATCCAATACAAAGCACTAGTACTGTTTAAAAAGCTTCATATCATCTTTGAGGCAATACTGACCAAACCTCAATTTTCAGAGCAATGAACAAAAGCTATTTGATATGGGGAAAAATAATTTTTTGTGTTATATATTTGAAATAGTTTTAAAAGTAATAATGAACAGACCATTAAATCTTAAACCGTACCAATCTTACTTAAGAACTACAGAGTATCAATACAAAAACTGAAGAAAATCCTAAAAATTACCTGTGTTAAACCGTGGAATTTCAGTTGCTAAAGCAGTTTTGGGCTTGGGTGAAATCTGGTAGGTTTCATTGGGAACTGAAAGTGGAGATATTATTGCTTATCAAATGCAAATTATTTCCTTTTAAATACAAGACACCACAGGTGGAGGGTAAATTTAAACTGTCTTTGTGCAGATCATAAACAAAAAGAGTCAGTGCTAGAAACCTGGCTTAAAAATCATGCCTTTATACAGATAAAAGACTTTTCAAGACTGGGAAGAGATATATCATTAGGAAGTCAGACAAAAGAAGAAAAGATGATCAGGTAATGCCTTTTTATATGACTCTTCAAGTCTTGTACATGAAGTACATATTTCTAGAAAGAATTGCAGGAAAGAAAAAATGGCTGGAAAATTAAAACCAGCAACATTTTGTATGTGCATTGGAATGTGGTTAACAAACGAACATGACATAAAGATATATTAAGGTATTTCTGTTGATTAAAGTGTAAGTTTAGACATATAGCAAAAGCAGAGAAAGTAAAGTTCTATGAAAAATAAACTGACATAATAGTTTCATTACCCAAAGTCATTTTGGACCCATCAACGACATGAACTGTTATAAGGTTAATCGATCCCAGGTGTGTTGCCCTTGGAGCTACGAGAAATAAAACATATTTCTGTGAGAAGTGAAATTAAAGAAGTTGGATTTCATTAAGGATTTGCGTCCTTTGTTTCCTAAAAATCTATTTACACATCTGCTAAGACAATTTTAACAGACATGAGACAAACGTGTTCGGATTAGTCTGGATGTATCTTCAGGCTGACAGCCAGACAGTGCAACTATTCTCCTGGGCCCCCACAAATTTCAGAACAAATGGCCTAAAGGTGGAGTTCTGACAGTCTTTGGTCTTTCTCACACCGGGTATTTTAATGTGCACTTCCCTCAAATATTTCTAAAAGCTTCTAGTACCGTATTTATGTTTCAGACATTCTTTCTTCCCTTACTCAAATTTGATTGACTTTAGTGAAAGACATCTAAGTTATTGGGTGAAAAGGAGAGACTGGCAGGCAGAGGCACACACTGCATATCTCTTTGTCTTCCAAAAATGTTAAAATATGGAAGCTGGAAAGTAACCTACTCACTAGCATAAAGGGCAGTGGCTAAATAGTGCCATTTGTTTTTAATATTTTGCAGATACATAATTACAATGACTTAAAATTTAAAAGGAGAAGAATAAACCCATAAATTCTGTTTTCTAAAATTGTTCGCCTAAAACTGACTTTGTAGTGGTACCAAAACATGGCACTTTTTAACTATGACATGATTGGAAATAGCTCTTATTCAACTGAGACTTAGAATCTAACTTGGTTACTTACAAGAGAGCCTTTCAAAATAAGGCATGTAGAAAATGATTGTTTTTTCATGAATTTTTCAGTTTGATTTTCATATATATGTACAGCTTCATATATATACATGTTTCTTACATATATGTACAGTTCTTGAACAAATAGGATCTCTGTTCAATTTTTTTTGCTATATAAAAAGGAAGGACTAAGGTCTAAGAGGAAAAAAAAGGGCGGATGATAAAACTATTTATTAACCCATTTGCCTAAAACCAAAATATTTTCAGTTTGGAGGTTAGATCAGAGAGTAAGAAAGATTAGGAGCAGCTCTTTCTTATAATCACATCGTCACTCCTCCCCAACAAATCTTTTTTTTTCCCTGGAACCTTCCTGCACAGCAGTTTTTATGGAAATAAAAAGGATAAAGTCGAGTTCTCATCATCCTTCATTTTAGCTATGCATCTCAATCTATTGTAGTTACTGCAAAAATCGCTGATAGGAAGAAGGTACCTATACTCTTAGCATCTAACTATCTTGGACTGAGACTCTGTAACCCAAATTTCAAAAGTACTTGTGAAGTTGCAGCAAATGTATTTAGGGTAATAAAATCTCCCAAAAGAGAAGAACTTAGTGAAGCTGGCTACAGCAGGATATTTTTATTAAAATTAATCTAATTGCTCACATTTTAATGGCTACTAACCACCAGTTCAACAAATAAACGTTAAACAACTCAACCATTTCAACTTCTGCTCTCTGTGGAAACTGATGCAATTCTTGGGCATTCTCTTTGATATAGTTTATTAACATACTCTGAGCTGAACAATGAAACTAATTTTTGTCCACATATCATGCATGTGACATGACTACAGTACTGAATGACAGTAGAAAGCGTAACTAAGGCAGTGCCACAATAACACTTTTAAAGTTACAAACTTCAAATTACCAGGTTTAGTCTGTGGTACTTCTGGCCCGACAGATGTTTTGGGTTTGGAAGGAATGAGCAGTGTTTCTTTTGGAGCTGAAAGAAAAGGAAAAAGATTATTATTGTATTCTTCAGGAGTCATGATCCAATGCCATATTTAGCCCACAGAAAATGCATGCCTCAAATGCCTGAAAAAAAGACAATAACAATTCCATGGCTTTCTGGAACCTGAAACAAAACAACTATCCAAAACACAGGAAAGTCCTAGCACTGTGCTGTAGGATAAATTGAGTTAGTGGCTAAAATTCTTGTTCTATAAGAAAAAACGGACCACTGAATTTGGTTGGAGCTCTGACAAATACAGGCTTCTCACCAGACATGAGCTGTAGGCTGCTTCAGCTTTACTTCTAGAACTGAGACTCTTCTGCATTAAGAAACATGCATGTGTGTAAGCAGAATGAAGGATAGTGGAATGATGTGACATAAAATACCACATCAGAGCATGTTCTCTAGAAATTTCTCCATTGAAAAATTAAAAATACCTGCATCTTAACTTTAAGGAAACTTATTTACCCATTGTTGCCCTTGAATGCTCAGTGGTAGTAGAAGATTTTGTAATAATTGGTTGTGGAGTTGTCTGATGTATTGCTGTCAAGGAGAAAATGTGAAGAATCTTAGAATATTAAACTGTAAGAGAAACAAAATAGCATTTGCACTGTTTCTAAAACTTTCAAAATGCCCCAAAATATAGAGTAGCAGAATATCTTAATATCTTAGGTAGCAGAACTTAAAAAAATCAAGTGTTGACAGATATCATTATCTTTCTATTAACTTATCCTATACTTTCCTTCTGTAACAAGAACGGGAAGAGACATAGCCCACTAACTATTTTTAAGACTACTTTCATTTTAGAATAGCACACAATGTGAGTTGCTAACAGTACAAGCACATTGCAAAGAAGCTCTGCTGTGTTTTATGGATTAAAAAAAACCAAGAAGTGCTCACAAAGAAGCATCTCTGATTACCAGGAAGTAATCAGAGAGAACACAGTCTTTCTGGCCACTGAAATTTGTCAACATCCACACTACTACGTTTTATTCATTATTTCCTATATGTAATAGATAGGAGGAAGAACATTTTTTATGCTGTACTACAATTCCTACTATTTTTTTCAGTGTGGTTCTAGCATATTTTGGATTGACCGACTTAAGTGCAATGAAGTTCTTCCAGCATAAAACCAGCTATGAATAATTCTGTTAAAAAGCACAAAACGCAAGGCTAAGGGAAAGAATGATAAAACACAAACACACAAAACTAAAAGAATGAGTCTGTTACCAGGTTTGGTGTGTGGCACTCTTGGTTTTTCGGATGTTTTTGGTTTGATATGAATGAACTGTTTTTCATTTGGAGCTGAAATAAAAACAAACAGTACCGGGAACAATAATTGAAAAAACACACTGCTTTCATAGTACACAAGGAACGTAAGTACAATCTGATCTGTAATAAGGCAAATTATGTATGGGTAAAGCTGAAAATCAATCAGTTGGAATTCCTGCAAAGAAAGGAAAAGAAATTGAACAGCCACTGACACAAACAGACTTCCCCAAAATTATATACAAATTTGTAGCTCTGGATGAAGCAGTGAAGAACACAGTCACAAACAGCATACAGTAAAGTAATGGAACAAAAATAGACAGTAGTAGCCTACATCTTCCACATCTGCCATATATGAGTATTTGAGGACAGGATCTATTTGTTTTTCAGTGGACCCTTCGTATCAGACATGACTTATAAATTGGCTTCTTTGTTCTTGTTTGGGAACTATTCAATCTTGTTATTTTCATATTGCTCAGTTAAAAATTCTTGCCATGTAGGAATCATTTACTGGAAAAGGTTACCTTAGCACTTGCTAGTCTGTAATCCACAGCAATGTGAGAGCTTCTTACAAAATATCTGCTTTAGCCTGTGCATTCTTCAACCCCCTTGCTCTGAAGAACCATTTTCTGCATATGAATACTGCATCAGGTAGCCCCATATGTGTATGACAGGGCATATAAACTCGTAAAGCTATATAAAGAGCTATCAAATGAATACTAACTTCAGTTTCAATGCATACAAGGAATACGTATGAAATCAGAAACATGATGAAAAGCATTTTTCATTTCCTATTCCTCAAAAAGAAAAAACATAGTTTGAAGATTATTAAATGTCTATTAATACTTCATTGACAATACCATTTCCTTCTCAGAAAATCATGGTCAAGGTCTGTCTCTGAAACTGCAGACAGAGAACCAATTAATTAACAAAGATTGCTCAAGCAATACTCCTGCTGCCCAATACTGCTTGGACTCATTGACCCTTATTTGGTCCACATCTGACATTTAAGTTAAGAAGAAAGAATTCTGAGCTAATGTTTCATATATTTAAGCAAGTTTTGCCAACATGGATCACTAGAATTTAGCAGAGAAAACGGCTTTTAGAACTAGTATTTGATGTGGAGAGTCACATAGCTGGTCTGTTTTGGTATACATTGTGCTACTGTTGATATCATTTTCTTACGATTTTATTCTGCAAAATTATACCATAAGGAGTGGAGCAGAAGAGTATTTTAGGATGACAGCATCCATACCTCAGATGCAGCAATTACAGGAATCACGACCTGCTTTTTAAATAAATTTCTCTTTTACCAGAAAATAGATAACATCTGAAGGAATTACATCATCCTGACTGGAAAGGCTAGAAGACAAGGAAAAGAACCTTCAAAAGTAAATTAGCTCATGCATTATTACCCTCACCAAGACCAAAGGACAAGCAAATATCTAGAAGCAGAGCAAAACTTCGTCATTAGTTTTTAATATCATTTAATGAGCTCTAAGAAGACCTTCTCTAGCAAGAATGGAAAATAGAACAATTATTAATAAAATACACATGATTACCCAATGTTGCCTTTGTTCTTTCAGGAGTATGAGGAATCATAGTAGTATCTGGTTCATGGAAGGTTGGAATGATTTCTGTTGGAAAAAATGCCAATAAATGCTCAGAATAATGAAGAGACTCTCCCTTTCCCTCCCGCCTCCTTAAAAAAAACCCAAACATTCAGCACTATACTATATACACCAGGAAAGGGATATTTTAAAACAGCCATAGGCATTTACCCTCGGAGATTTATGGTTACAAAGAGCTCAATTTTTCGTTTGTTTTTAACATCTAGATACTTAAAAAACAATGATAACAACCCTTCAGTGACATCACTGATTATCTTATACAGGTCAGTCAGATTTATGATGGGGAGTCTGCTATTCAAAACACAACTGAAGGGAACCCTCAGTCTAATCTGGATGAGAAAGTGTAAATAAAGGAAAAGCACTGCAACAGCTTCAAGCATTTCTCTCATAACAGCTTCAAAAGCATGGCACAGACAACTGAAGCGTGTTGCTCAGATACAAGCTGTGAATAACTTTTTATCATTGATTTAAACACATAGGTCACTACTATTTCTTCTTGTTATATATAAAAAAAAAAGTCTTGAACTGTTTTCACCAGTGGTATGACTTAATTGGAACATTGCGGAGGTTTCTTAAGCTAGAATGATACCCAGGTTAACAGCAAATGTACCGCTGACAACAACCCCCACTGCCCACCCTGAAAGCAGTTGCTCAATTATCAACTGCAGCTCAACAAAGGACTGGATAATTTACCAGGCTTACTGTGTGGAGCATCTGGGATGGGAGCTGCTTTAGGCTTAAAAGGAGTATGTTGTGGTTCTTTAGGTGCTGAAAGAAAAGACCTGTTTTAAGGGTTATACTCTTCAGAAATTAGACAGGTTTATTGCACAGGCACTGCACGCCTCGTGCTTGCAAAGGAAAACAAGATCCTTCCATGAGAGACTGAAAATTTAAGTGTTGGATACAGACAGAGATTTAAAGAGAAAAGAAAATCATGAATGAAAACATGGGTGGAAAATTGATCTAGTAAGTAAAAATCTGAGTCAAGCAACAAAACCTGAAAGAACAGAGACAACTATAGTGGATACATTTCCATCTGTATTTCAGAGTCATGATCGCAATACTCATGGCATGCTTGTCTCCTATGACTGTCAAAGGAATTACAATGTGAGTGAGAGTGAAAGAAATTTTCTGTGAAGACAACAAAACAGTTAGGAATCTTTCAATACCTGGAACAGAGTAGAATTAAGTTCAATAAGTAGAAAAGGAAACAAATCAAAACCACAAAAACGGATGACATGAAAACCAGACTAATGATACACAATCTTACAATCTTTGGTCCAAGGAGCAGTAGGGAAAAAATAATAATGACCAGTCCAAGGTAACGTCTTTACCTGTTCCTGTCTTCGGTTGTTCGACTGTAAATGTAGTAGGTGCCAAAACTTCATGAAAACAAGAATGTACAGAGAATTAGCAGTAAGTACAAGCAAAAGGGTAAAAATACTCCCTTTCACCTGAATGATTTCTTATCAAATTGGAACACATATTTAAATTTGTTCTTTTTTTAAAAAACAAAATTATTTATTGGTGGAATTAGTGAATATACACCTACTGAAAAGGAAGGTTCAGCTGACACTTTCAGAACCATCAGGAACTACAGAGGTTTGGCAGTTCACTAATATGTAAATCTCCATTAAGTGTATTTTTAAGTGTCAAATTCCATTACCAGGGCACACAAACATATGAGTGGTTTGAGTTACATATTATTTAGAGTCATACACGAAGGTCCTCAAATATATTTTTCTCTAAGCATCTTTTGATAGGCACAGAAAAGATGGGGGGGGGTGTGCAGTGCAGACAGCCACCTGTGCTTTTTCCCTTTCTCCGCTGCAGGTCCCTCATGGCACAAGTTTCTTTGCCCCTTCTTAAATACATTATTCACAGGGGTGCTGAATGGCTGGGCCCTGGCCAGAGGTGAGTCCTACTTGGAGCCAGGGAAGCTTCTCACAGTTTCTCACAGGAGCCAGCCCTGTAGCCCCTACCCCACTACCAAAACCCCATCACACAAACCCAACACAGATGTTAATCAACACTTGATTATTTGAGAAAATACAACCCAAAAGAAATCCTAAACATTTAAGCACAACGAAACAACAATGTATTTACCGGGTTTTGTGGGTGGTATCTCTGGACTTGGTGAAGCTCTGGGCTTGGAAGAGACTCGCCGACTTTCTTTTGGACCTGTGAAGATGAGTAAAATTTTGAACATGTTGTTGAGGATGATGATTCAAAACAAGCCTTTTGATTTTCCTGACAGGAGATACTTCCTAAAAAAGTTCTTTGCAGAAAATGTATTTCTTTGATTTGAAAATAATCAAGAGATCTCCTGTCAACATAATCAACATTATTTGAGTGCAGAGACTAAAGACAAAGTGGATGTTACTGTGCAGTGTTGGATTAACTCTCCACTTCTCTCAGCTCTATCAAACAGAGCTTTCTACAGAGTAAACTGCTGTAGTTCTAACACTTCACCTAGTTGCACTTCTCAAGTGTTTCATATTCCAAAAATCTGCTGCTCATTTGAATCAATCTTGCATTAAAAAAAAATCTCCAGCAGAGCAGCCAAAGCAGAAGAAAAGTGGAAATTTACCACTAATTTTCAAATGGACAGAATTAAGTTCAAAGTTTTGGGAACAGGAAAATAATGTGATTTTACCCTTTTAATGAGTAACCAGAAAATACAAATATCTCTGTCACATTCTACAGAAATTAAGATGCAAATTTTCCTATGTGGAAGGGCTCAAGATGAGTGTTAACCCCACATCCCTACCATTATACAAGCTTTTGACACGTATAAATATCTAGCTGATTATCTTGCTCTATGACAGCTATATGGTAAAATTTGATTATGACAGTAAAACAGAACCTATTCAATAAGCATATGTGTACTCATCAATTTGAGTCTGTATCAATTGCCCCTGCCCATGGCAGCAGAGTTGGAACTAGATGATCTTTAAGGCCCCTTCCAACCCAAACCATTCTATGATTTTATAATTTTGACAATTTTCAAACTGATAAAACTTTCATGTCCTAAAGGGCAAAACACTGATTAACTTACTTGCTCTAGTTGGAGGAACATGTGGACTGGGTGACGTTTTAGGTTTGGAAGGCCAGTAACGTGTATCTTTAGGAGCTGAAAGAAAGAAACTGCGTTACACCATACTAAAATTTTCTGAGGTATCAGTGTCCACTACTACCCACAACAGTCAACAAAAACAGAGCAAAGATTTGAACCAAAGATATTCTATGGAAATGATGCAAAAGGCAAGTTTTTTTTTTAACAAAATCAGTCAACAGAGAAAAGCAATAATCTTCTGTGAGATATCTTCAACTAAGCATGCGACAGAATTACTAGTTCTATTTAAGAAGAGGACTTAAAAAAAAAAAAAAAAAGGAAAAAAAAAGTAGCTTCAAATACAAACACACCACTGCTCTGCAATGAACGTTGTACTGGAATGATTCGCAGTACCAGATTCAAATAAAAAAATGCCTTAGTCAAATGGGTCTGCCTCAAGGAATCATATGATCACTGAAGTGACACTGTTCTCATAGTAGAATTGAGGTTTGAGTGAAACACAATTATTTTTCAGACCTCTATGAAGGACATAATTTCATTTAGTAAAACTGGAGGGGAAGGGAAGCAGAGAAAGAAAACTTGCAGCATGCAGCTCTGCTCACCCAAACTGTATGACTAACTAGAACAGTGCCACCTCTACAGTATGACTGAGAACATCTAAGTTAGGATCCTGTTCTGATCTGTCCTCTGTCTTGTATCAGGAAATACGGAAGGAAATTGCCCTATGTTATGTGCACAATAACTTGAAAGGCACAAGGATCCACCTCAATTGTTTCATAGAAAATATGAAAAGAGAGAGAGAATCTCGACCATTAAATTATTAAGGCGCACACAAATAAAAGTGACAATTTTTTTCCAGGCCTACTCTTAATGATTTGTGTTGAAGAGGAAAGACGACATGATTATTCAAGTAAGAAAGTGTCATTACCTACAGTTGACTTGGGTTTCTCAGTTCTAAATGTCATTGGTTCCAGAACTGCATTAGCGTGATAAGAAAACAAGTATTACCAAGAACAATCAAAACATTACAATCGCTTCTTCCACACTGATCATACCATCACTGCTACAGCCAACGACAGACAGTCACTCCTCCCTGAAACTCAACACGTCAGAGTATTATGCCTCCAATTCAAGGCAATAGCTCTAATACAGCAGAGAGCCCAAACATAAATCTAAAGTTTTTATAATAAACTACAAAGAAATTCTGGGTGGTTTTTCACCTTCAACTTTGTACACTTTCCTGAACTATTTCAAGATTTTTATTCAAACAATAGGCACAGACTTACTAGGGGAAAAAGAAATCTTAGTTGTCATCTTTCTGCCCTTTTCTCCAGCAGCACCAATTAATACTGCATATACCTTGGATACCTGTACTGGGTCTGGCTGGGATGGAGTTTATTTTCTTCATAGCAGCCCCCGTGGTACTCTGCCAGATTTGTGACCAAGGCAGTGTTGATAACACACCAATGTTTTAGCTATTGCTGAATAGTGCTTGTTACAACATTAAGAACTTACTTGTTTTTCACTCTGCCCCCAAGTAAATAGGTTGGGTTGGGCAAGATGCTAGAAGGGGACACAGCTTGGACAGCTGAACCAAACTGACCGAAGGGATACTCCACCTCATATACAATGTCACACTTAGCAACAAAACTTTCCAAAGGACCCATTGCTCCTAGACTGACATTGGTCTGCTAGTGGGATGCGGTGTGTGGTTGCCTTTGTACTGCTTGTTTTATTCCCCTCTTTTGATCTTTCACTTACTAAACTGTCTTTATCTGGAACTATGATTTTCTTTCTCTCTGTTGCTCTTCTGATTCTCTCCCCCAACTCACTGTGGGGTGGAATGAGCAAGTGGCTGGTGGGTGCTTAGTTCCTGGCCGGGATCGACTCAGCACAGTACCTCATGCAACTGCTAGAGTGAATTGTAGAACTTTCTTTCTCCATCCTTAATTAGGCCAGGGTTGTATATTGCTCTATACTAAGCTGTGTAAACAGCATTGTAGAAAGTACTACACATTCTTAAATCTCCGAACAACATAAAGGTGTGCAAAAGTGAACTAAAAAGTATAAATGAATGATTGTGCCTGGGAAAGAAAAAACAAGTACACAATTTGAGAAATACAGAATAAACCTCTTCCTCTTTACAATGATACCCCTCCTTTTCACCTTCACTTCCCCAAAACCCAAGCAAATTCACACAGAAAAGACCTATTTTCACTGACAACTGCATAGAAAAATGCCCACTGTTGCAGTCACCTAAAATGTAAGGGAGAACTGAAGAGATTTTAAACCTATCAGGTCGCTTATAAATTCTACGTGTCACAACATGTGATACTGGGTTTTATCCCTCAAGGAATGCTCCAACATATATACCCAAGGGATACATATAAATCTGAAGCTTCACTGATCACAGTAGAATTCATAAGACACACATATTAGTATGATAAGACAAAGAAACAGTGTACTTACCAGGTTTCGTTTGTGGCACCTCTGAGCTTGGTGATGTTCTAGGTTTAGAAGGAACATGCTGTGTTTCTTTTGGAACTGAAATTAAAAAAGGAAATTCAACTATTAAGGTAAATGAAGGTAAAAGGTAAGTCAACTATTCAAGAACTGAGACCAACAGAAGGCAAAATATTAAAATAGAACACGTTTGTATGAGTAATGGAGAAGTATGAATGTCCAGTACATAAAGAAATAGTGCTGATGGAGAATCTCTGTAGTTGGATAACTTAATGCAAGGCCAGTATGCATGGATCGGTATAAAAGATGAAGCAGCACACGACAGAAACCGAGTATAGAGACATGTAGTCAAAAGGTAGATTGTGGTGCTTTCATCCACTTTACAGAACACGTTTGTGTGAGAAAAATCAAACAAGATGATTATGAATTGTTAGTACAAAACTACAAAAAAAAGTTTATAGAAGGACTAAATTTAATATTAAAAATTTGTGACAGTGGAGTACAATGAAGATGTACTTGTGATGCTTGGTGCATACTGAGAAAAAAGTTAAATGTGATGGTCATTGTAGGTAAAACTGTTACCTATTGTTGGTTTTAGTTGATCAGTTCTAAGTGTTATAGATTCCAGAACTGTATCAGAAACAAAACATGAAAACTGAATAACTCCACTTACAATTAGTATTACTTGTCTAGTGATTGTATTTCGAATTACATACTATGTATGCAGCCTCATATGAAAACTGTTATATTAAATGAATTCTCTGAGAAAGCAGTGTAAGCTGAAACATAATGTGAGCGTAGTTCTCCCATGGGATTCAATGAGACATCAAACATACATCACTCTCAAGATGTACCACTCCCTTAATCAGAAAATGGCTTTTTAGGGACACAAATATCTTCCCTTTGTGGTATATTTCAAATGAAGTTTATATATACAATTGGAATTAGAGACCACTTGCTTGTTTTCTGGATGCTATGTTATTAAAGAGCATTGCATGAACATATACTTCAGCTCTAAACTGGTATGGATCTAAAATAAAACTGGATGTGTAATTGATACTATTTTCTTGCATTTCCCACATTAGAAACAAAGGCATACAAGAAACGGTATTCCTCTCTGTCAATTCTTCTGTACATGTGAAAAAAAAAATTCTTTGGATCTTTTAAGACAATCACAAGATAAGTGGATGACACTGTAAAAAAGTTCTGTATATTTTAGATTCTTGAAGAAACAGTAATTTTTTTTTTTAAACACAGAACAGTACAAACCTGTAACATTTGTGTGACAAAAGCATATTTTGAGAAGGCTGGACTATCACAATAATGAAAAATGGCCACAGAGGTAAAAACTGAGTTTATGAGAAGTTGCATTTTAAGTTGTAGTTTGGAAATAATTATTAACAATCAGCTGCTATAGTTAATAAATCAGAGAATAAGGATTTTGACTGTTTCCTACATGAGGAAATGATACCTAACAGATAACATCAGCTTTCAAAATTATTGCTCCATGTCTACAATTTAAAGATCTACAATAAAGTGATTATCATGAAATTTTTCACGTTTACCAAAATATAACACATGTTGATATTTGATACCCTTGTAATTTCCTGTTGATATTACCAACTGGATAGTAGAAGACAGAGAGATCTTTTTCTGCCTACCACTGAATTCAGTTCAGTGACATATCATAAAAATCCAGTATTTTGGAATAGAGCATAAATGATCATTAATGTTAATAAATATCAATATTTAGAAACAAATAGTAACTACGGAAGGAGTAATTTACTCATTCATGCAGAAAATAATAATGTTATGAAATTAAGAAGTTATAGCTTCAAATTGAAATGTATTTACTCTAAAAATGCAAAGTAATGTGGGAAAGAATTGTACCACCTGAGTAGCCATAATACATACTTTAATTGCTAGGTATTTGCTTGAGTTACCACTGTAATATGAGTTCAACAACAATATTCTCATCCTGCTGCCATGAAGTAGCAGAGATTTATTCTTTTGCATGATGAAAAACAGCAAATGTTACTACTTCTGAAAACTGCAAATAAATCACTGAACACACAGCAGAACAGAACCCCATTATGTTTTAACTGGCTCAGATAACTAAACAGCTGCTCAGAAATACGTTTCAATTCAATATAAACTATATTCAAAACAATCACACAAAGCAGTTTACCATCTTTAGCTTGTGGGATATGAGGTTTGGGTGAAGTTTTAGGTTTAGAAGGGATACGCTGAGTCTCCTTTGGAGCTGGAAGACAAAACATGGGTAATAAGTTGGTTAAATTGCACAGCAATTACTATCTCGTACCAACTTGAACACTCAAACAGAAGCCTTTCACCTGTAACAGAGAAAAAAAGTCTCTTTAGGAAATAGGAAAGAAAGCCAGGTAATACTCTTCATATGTTTACAAAAATCTAAGCAAGAAAGTGGAATTTTAGTAATTTTTGAAGCTCAGGTGTTTTCTTTTTTTTTCAAATAAAAAGCTGAGACAAGCACAGACAAGCATAATTACGTGAAAGGTGATTCAGAGCTGCCAGCACCATTTTTTCTGAAAAAAGAGACATTCCAACTGTGAAGAGAGCAACACATTCAACTGTCATGAACACCAAGCAAGAGAATTACCTAGAATAAAAATAAAATTTAATGAAACAATCCTAAGGCATGAAGTGATTAACTTCAGTGATGCTTTCTCTGGTGAAAAAAGCAAACATGACAGCTTGCCAAGGAAATATCATTACCTATCGTTGACCTTGGTGGTTCAATTCTAAGTGTAATAGGTTCCAAGACTGCAACAGAAACAGTGTGAAAAGGTAATTATGGAATGTACTCCAAAAAAACATAATTACTTTACTGGTAAGTATAAAAGCAGGTGCTAATACCACACCACAGTAATGCGGATCTTCAAATTAACTTTTACTTAAAATCATGGACAACTAAACTTCCAAATAATACAAGTTCAGTAAGAAAAATTTAATTGTACAAACCTGATGGCAAGAGAAGCAAAAATACATTACTAGAAATCAGTAAATCCTAGAATAAGCAAGGGAAGTCTGGGAGGCTCCCAACAGAAGGACACAGACCTGTTGGAATAGGCTCAGAGAAGGGCCACAAAGATAATCAGAGGGCTGGAGCACCTCTCCTATGAAGACAGGCTAAGGAGTTGGGGTATTTCAGCCTAGAGAAGAGAAGGCTCTGGGGAGACTGTCTAGCAGCCTTCCAGTACATAAAGGGGGCCTACAGGAAAGCTGGAGAGGGACTTTTTACAAGTGCATGTAGTGATAGGACAAGGGGCAATGGATTTAAACTGAAAGAGGGTAGATTCAGATTAGATACTATGAAGAAAGTTTTTATAATGAGGGTGGTGAGGCACTGGAACAGGTTGCCCAGAGAAGCTGTGGTGTCCCATCCCTGGAAGTGTTCAAGGCCAGGTTGGATGCGGCTTTGAGCAACCTGATGTAGGGGGAAGATGTCCCTGTCCATGGCAGGGGGGTTGGAACCAGATGATCTTTGAGGTCCCTTCCAACCCAAACCATTCTATGATTCTAGTAAAGTGATTGCCTAGAGAGGCTGTGGAGTCTCAATCCCTGGAGATATTAAAAAACTGTCTGGAGGTGGTCCTGGGCAACTGGCTCTACGTGGCCCTCCTTCAGCAGCTGCATTGGATTAGATGAACTCCAAAGGTCCCTTCCAATCTCAACCATACTGTCATTCTGTGAAAGGACACAGCAATTACCCAGCATTGTCACAGGCTATTCTGCATGCAAAAAAGACTCCAGGTTTGGAAGGAGAAGCTTTACTGGGAACTGAAAAGTTGAAAAAAAAAATCTGTCAGAGAGAAATTATGAAGTTTTCCTATGTTCTCCGGGAATTGGATCTCTAAAGTAACTTTCACTGAGTAAGTCAGTCTCTCCTCAAGACAATTCCCTTTGAAGCCACGTCATTGAAAATGATAATGCATGAAGTGGCTCACATGAAGTGACAGCACCACTCTTTTTAAAAATAAAAATAAAAATAATCCATCCCAGCCTGTGCAATCTGTTCTTGCTCCCAACCACAGGGCTCTGGTACTAGTTAGGGTCAAAAGGTGAAGAATGAGAATACACAAAAACAACTATGGAAAAATCATTCACTAGTAAGAATAGTGAATCCTAGTAGGAATAGGAATACTAATACTCCTCTGTCATGACAAAGACCAGCAGAAAATTCTTACCTATTTAACAACTGGAGACTACTTTTCTACACCTGGCAGCACTGAGTACTGCGTAACATATCTGTGCCTTAGCACTACACTTTGCTCTAAACCCAAGCAGGGAAATCCAATAAGAGGCATACTGACGTACAAGTTAGGTACTTTGCACATTTTTCCAGAACGAACCTAGGGCCATATATCATCGCACTCTGTTTTTCTGATGAATCTTAAATCACTCAGATCTGTTTTTTCTTTTTAATTTCTTTGTTTTTTCAAACATAAAATTCAACAATGCCATCCTCTTCCCAATACTAAAGAGATTCTGAAAGTCTCTGGTAATGATTTCTTCTCAGATCATTTAAAAAAAAAGTTCATTAATAGATATATAGTTTGTTTCATGTAGACTTCTCTAGATAAAAGGTTGAGCTGGATTTCTCAGAATGATGAGAGGAGAATAAGATTGGGAAGATATAAAATGCCTTCGTTTTCCTCTGACCTTTCTGAAAGCAGAGCATCTAAATAAAACTCCCAGAGGACTTTGACATAAAAGTTACTCTTGATATTATTGAACAATTTATCATATTACTGGGTTGTAAGCACTGAGCAACCTGAGACTTTGAAGGACAGCAAACAGTAAGACAGACATGCACCACGTTATCAAGCAGAGTTTTCATAGGCTGAGAAGGCATGGTTCTCTCATGTGACTGTACTTTAGAAGATGCAAGTTTAGAAGTCCTTTCCAGGACTCTCATAGTCCTGGTAAGGGAGAGAAGACTATAAAAGAACAACTACACATATGCACCGATCTATCTAACATTACGCTATCTTAACTTCACTACTGTATTGAGATACGGAAATTTGCAAATAGTAGGCAGTTGAGATCCTCTTCTACAACAGAGCAAAGTTCTGCCTATTTGTTGTTAAAAGAGTTCTGCAGTTCTCTTCCAAAAGTCTTGTATGACACAAGGGAAAATGCACAGATGCATATGAAGAACTAGCATTTCATACTAGAGGCACAAGAGAGCATAAATTTATAATGCATCTACAGAGACTCAACAGGGGTTCATTATAAAGAGCTATTCTTGCGCTTTTCTGGAAATGAAATGTTGCAGTGCAGCTGGATGCATGGTAGAAAAATTCATTATAGTTTCCTTTCCTGAAAAATGGAGAACCTAGTATGTTTAGATAGAGAGATTAATGCTAACAATAATACAAGTGCGCACAATGATTGGGCATGATAACATTGGCAAAAGACCTTTTTTTTCATGCAGGCAACAGATTCAATTACCCACATATCAAGAAAAAGAATGAAGCTGTAGACTTTCACTAGAATGTACAGTTGGCTGGTTGGAAAAAATTGAGAATTGTTTCTGTTTTGTTGTCTTGTTTTTTTTGTTGTTGTTGCTTTGTGGTTTTTTTTTCAAATAAAGTTTTTTTGCTCCTCTGAAAAAAGATAAGTACGTTATTAGAAACAGTACAAAAGTCTTATTAAGAATGAGAGCCAAAATTAATTTTCAGGAATTCTGTACAACTCAAAGTGGGCCATTAGTAAGTCAGTGATCAAGTATGAATTAGGTACATATTCCTCATTATTTTGGTTCATTGCTAAGGAAAGGTGACTGTCATGGCACAAATTTCTAATTTAAGATGAACTCCCAAGTGATGCTGGAATACAGAAGAGACCCTGCTCTTTGAGCATTTTGCCACCTACCTAAAAGCCAGGTTATCCCCATGCACTGCATATTTTATGCCTCAAATGATAATTTCTGAATAAGAATATCACCGTTTGTCCAATCAGAACAAATGCCAAATTCACAAATACCTACTTGCGAGGAGATCATTACAAGCTTAATTATGATTAAAAAGTGTTTCTTAGGATTTCATCTGACTGATCAGTGAAGCCACTAACAAAGAAAGGACAAACAAGAGGCATGCATACAAATACAGAATGATGCCGCCTTCTTTCTAGTTACATGGGAACTTGTTATATAGCCATTCATTGTGGAAATTTCAATATACAGTGTTCACCTTGGTAGTCCAAGGGTGTAAAACAATTTTACACAGGTTTCCAAATGAGTTGTTTTTTTCCTATGTCGTTTCAAAAAAAAATATCATGCAAGATTCGGATCTATATTCAGACATAGGCATCTATAGGAGACAAATGTAACTGTCCTAGTAATAGAATACTGGATTTCCCACACTAAAAATGTTGTAGGAGCTGTAATGACCATGGAAAACGAATTATGCACACTATTTTGAGACAGTTCCAGGTCATAAATACCATTTAGTTAACAAGCTTCACAAGGAATTATTTGGTCTGAAAAGAGTAATATTTTTATGAACAAAAACATCATTCACAGATAATCTGGAAAGAATTTAATAATATTGCCCGATCTCTTCCAAGATTAAGTAATATATTCTTACAATATGCAATTAAGCAATTTTAAGCTTTCTAACTTCATTACAAACCATGTAACAGTAGTAGTATTTTTGTAACTGTATTCATTATTCTGCAGTTCCAGAAATGCCAGGTATCTTTTATTCTCTGACATATGTCATAGAACAAATTTAACCCCAGTGTGACAGTGCAATTTCATTTCCCATCACAAAATATACCTTTACTAAATTCCAGAGCAGAATTTCACTCTTATTTCCACAGTTTCAGGTTATGTCTACATATGCATTAATGATCACTGTATCAATACAAATCCTATCCACCCGAGAGTCCTGAGAGAGCTGGCGGATGTCATTGCCAAACCCCTGTCCATTATCTTTGGGCAGTCGTGGCTCATTGGGGAAGTTCCGCTGGACTGGAGGCTGGCGGATGTTACCCCCATTTACAAAAAAGGGCGGAAGGAGGATCCGGGGAACTACAGGCCTGTCAGTCTGACCTCGGTGACGGGCAAAGTCATGGAACAGGTTATCTTGAGTGCTATTAATGAGCACATACAGGTTAACCGGGTGATCAGGCCCAGTCAGCATGGGTTTATGAAAGGCAGGTCTTGCCAATCAAACCTGATCACCTTCTATGACAGGGTGACCCGCCTGGTTGACGAGGGAAGGGCTGTGGATGTAGTTTTCCTGGACCTCAGTAAAGCCTTTGATACAGTTTCTCATAGTGTTCTGGTTGCGAAACTGGTAACTGCTGGCCTGGATAGGCACACCCTCCTTTGGGTTAAAAACTGGCTGGATGGCCGGGCCCAAAGAGTGGTGGTAAATGGGGCTAAATCCGGCTGGAGGCCGGTCACCAGTGGGGTTCCCCAGGGCTCAGTGCTGGGTCCAGTTCTGTTTAACATCTTTATCAATGACCTGGATGAGGGGATTGAATGTACCCTCAGTAAATTTGCGGACGACACCAAGCTGGGAGGCTGTGTCGATCTGCTCGAGGGAAGGGAGGCCCTTCAGAGGGATTTGAACAGACTGGATCGTTGGGCTGAGGCCAATGGCATGAGCTTTAATAAGGCCAAGTGCAGAGTCCTTCACTTGGGGTGTAAAAACCCCAAGCATCGCTATAGGCTCGGGGAAGAGTGGCTGGAGAGCTGCCTGGCGGAGAAGGACCTGGGGGTGTTGGTTGACTACCAGCTTGATATGAGCCAGCAGTGTGCCCAGGTGGCCAAAAAGGCCAATGGGATACTGGCGTGTATCAAGAATAGTGTGACCAGCAGGAATAGGGAAGTGATCCTGCCCCTGTACTCGGCACTGGTGAGGCCGCACCTGGAATATTGTGTCCAGTTTTGGGCCCCTCACTTTAAGAGAGATATTGAGCTCCTGGAGCGAGTCCAAAGAAGGGCGACTAAACTGGTCAAGGGGCTGGAAAATAAAACTTATGAGGAGCGGCTGAGGGAGTTGGGGCTGTTTAGCCTGGAGAAGAGGAGGCTGAGGGGAGACCTGATTACGGCCTATAAATACTTGAGAAAAGATGGTGGGGAGTTAGGGGAAGGGCTCTTTACATTAGTGATGGGTGATAGAACAAGAGGAAATGGGTATAAGCTTAGTCAGGGCAGATTCAGGTTGGATGTTAGGAAGTATTTCTTCTCTGAAAGGGTTGTCAGCCACTGGAATAAGCTGCCCAGGGAGGTGGTTGAGTCCCCATCTCTGGATGTGTTTAAGAATAGGGTGGATGAGCTACTTGAGGATATGGTTTAATGGGGATTAGGGATGGTTGGACTCGATGATCTCTAAGGTCTTTTCCAACCTAGAAATCTATGAATCTATGAATCTATGGTTCTAGGTAAGATGCTATAA
The DNA here is from genome assembly GCF_009769465.1 of Tauraco erythrolophus. NCBI lineage: Eukaryota > Metazoa > Chordata > Aves > Musophagiformes > Musophagidae > Tauraco > Tauraco erythrolophus. Next base: position 9,381,042 of record NC_141465.1, read on the forward strand.
CCATCAGCAAATCAGGAGAATTTGCATTCTCTGTACCTTGTGCTGAACTAAGTTGGAAAACTCATTATTTTGAAATTAAAAGCAGGAAAACTATTTGTTTCAATGCCAGGCCATGTAACTTGGTGATTTGGGATATAAAAGTTATCAAAGTTTTCTTGCTTTGCTTCAAAGATTTTTGGTTCCATATAAAAATAATACTCCTCAAAGTATTAATACTCTCATCTTTCTGAGGATTAAGTGCTGAGCTTTACATAGAATTAATTTTTACTAAAGTATATTACTTCAGTGATATGTTGTAACAAATGTTTGCTATGGAAGTTAGTTACCAGGTTTAGTTCGTGGCTTTTTGGTTCTGGCCGATGGTCTAGGTTTAGATGCAGAAGGTGTGAGTTTTGCTTCTTTAGGAGCTGAAAGAAATATACTAGATTATAAGATTATCCTTTCCACTGTATCACATAAAAATCACATTATTCAAACCTGAAATGATGCAGCAAATTGCTACTGGGAACAAAAGGAAATGGCAAAATCAGATTTTCTAAGACGCCTTCTCAAAAATCTTCCTAAGACTTCAGTGAAGTCCAGCAAAATCCCTGCTTGCTCTTCACTGTAGAAGTCAGTAAGCAAATTTACAATATGTTACTGTAGCTTACAATCACATCAAAATCTTTGTCTCATTAAGTTAGCAAACATTTTTGCAAGAGACTTAAGAGGTAAAAAAAACAATGCTCTTTATCCTTTTTAACTCTAGGTCAATATTAAGTCATCAAAAGAAACATGTACATAAAATATGTAAAAAAGTCCTCAATTTTCAACATTGTAAAGAAATTATTGGTAGGGAGCTGGAGAAACATGGAAAAAAAGGGGATTTGCTTCATAAGCGTAGTCATTGAATTCTGTTACTAAAAAGTAGTGTCATCTAGATGGTAAAAATTAAGAGCAACCACTCCTAGAAACCTTTTTTCCACCTGAACATGCATGGGCTGAAACTGTAATTAGCTAAATATGACTGTTAATCTGACATCAGATAAAGATTAAGGTGAGTTTCAGGTAGTATAGTCAGTAATTTTGTTCATTTCTATAAAGCAGTGCTAGGAGACTGCTTTCCAAGAAAAAGTTTCATAGCAGTAGACACAGTGGAAAAAGCATATGGCATTTATAGAAAGAGTAGAATAAGACATACGAAGTGACTGAGAAGTGTTTTTAAGCCAAAATGACATTTAGAAGGATTCATAAAAGAACAGCTGAATTAACTTGTCCATCTAGCGCCACAGGAATCCTTCACTGAGACATCCACAATGCTAACCTTGCACTTGGCCTTTCAATAGTATTTCAAATGTGTTTCTGATGATTTTCTGAGAGTAAAATGTGTTGGTGTAGAAAAACTCCCAACAAAATGGAAGACAATCTGATCCCCAAAATTTTCCTGTACTATAGAACTTATAAAACCATATGAAAAAAACTTCTTTCTTTTTCTCTTAAGTTTAGAAAAATGTATTTCTCAGTGCTTATTTCCGAACTTTTTTCCTCTCTCAGAGAAATGGATTAAATATAGTAAAAGCTATGAGATAAAGTAACAGAGTAAAAACTGTGTAGCACGGACTGCAAAGAGTGACCAACAGCTACAGAAACATGTATTACCTAGTGTTGCTTTTGGTTGTTCAACAGTCTGAGAAATTTTAGGCTCCAAAAGTGGTGGTTTAGGGGCTAGAAAAGAAAAATTCAAGTGTAATCGAACATATCAGTAGATGTATCAGCAGCAAGCCAAAAGCGTTATCATTCCAATAGTTCAGGGGGTTTGTTTGTTTGTTTTAAAATAGACTGACAAGATAAGCATGCAACTAAGTCCTACTCTTATGCATAACACCCTACACTCCTTGTAGCTTTTTTCCCTATGAATTTACACACTGGATGCTCATGGCTATGTGCGAGAGTCTGCTTCTGAGGCTCATTCCCCATATTTATTTGATTATTTGACATTTTTTGATTCAATCAACAAATTCATTTCTTTTATATTATGGAAGAATAGTGAGAAAGGACCAATGAGAGCTTTGACTGAAGAGAAGACTGCAGTCCGTAATAAATACCAGAGAATCTATAACAAAGAGGAAACTTGTAAGTGCCAAAATCTTGCTGAAAATCTTAAATCAGACCCTGCAGTCGACTGTAAGACACATATAAGACATTAAAGGCAACTCCTGCTTTTTACTGACCTGTCTGTTTATAAGATAGAACAGAAACATTTTAGGACTCTAGCAATGCACACTGAAATATTTATTGGTCCAGTACCTGAATCACTAAGGGAAGCAAATTCATCTCCCTTAGTCCCAAATCAGAAAAAAATGAGTAGAGAGACCTATTTTTTGATCAAAAAGCAGAAAAGGAAAAAGACATGACACAATGACAATGTTCTCATGGTCAAAGAAAGCATCTCGTGTATATGAAAGCTTCCCCTTCTAATTTGAGAAAGCATTCATATTCCCATTAAAATGGCAATCCTTTCCATTGAGTTCCCTGCAGGAGGGCTTATGGATCACATGAGTAGTACTTTCCTTTCAATCAACAAACTGTTGTGACTAGCAAAGATTCCATCTTTGCCACATTATCTCTGCGTGAATGTGGGAGATGGGGACTGGCAAAAGAGATTATAGAAATAATAATCATATCTATTGTTTATATAAGTGATACAAAAAAAACCCCAAAACTGTGCCACCCAGAATAAGTTTTTTTCCCTTCCAGTCCTTTAAAAAGGTTATAAAACTAGAGAACTTTATATCACTGGACCCAAACGTGTAAATCCAATGAGCTTAACTCTCATTCCTTATGTTAGGCAACATTAAATGATCGATTTTACAACGATGAATTAGTGAAGATGCTCATGCGTTGCATAGCTCCTGTCCTTTTTAGGAAATTTTGCTTAGATATTTTTAATGAACATATCTCTCTGCATACCAACTTATAAAAATGGCGTGCACAATTACCAGGTTTCACATGCTGTACTTCTGAGGTAGCAGACGGTTTCAGTTTAGAAGGAATAAGTGGTCTTTCTTTTGGAGCTGAAAGAAAGAGCTCAATTTGCAATCATGAATTGTTTAACAAGGGTTTCCCACAACAAACAGCACGTTACAAGTTTATGTTCAAGAAAAGACAACTTAGTATGTATATCAATGCCATCTGATGAAGTCAGAATTTAAAGTGTGGAATGGAGATGATATTGAAATACTGTACATTGATCAGAAATTGATTCTATGTCTCTCAGATAATTAAAATTTCCACTATGAAAGCTCTACATATCAAAGAGAGCACACGTGTGTGCATGAGAGTGAAAGAGACAGAACAGTCTAATAAAAGGATGATGGTGTTTTACATGCAAGAGGCAAGTTTTACTTCTCTGAGGACAGTAAAACCATCCTGAATGATGTTCTCATACAGAGATACATGAAGAAAAATCAGTCTAATGACAATGGAAGAACAAGATTCTATAACCAGGAAAAAGAATGATTATGCATGTGAAATGATATGCTAGAAGAAATTCATTCGTATGGGATGAAGTGCTCAAAACAAACACAGAGTTTTTCACCGGGTGAAAACAACAGCGTTACCTAATGTTACTCTTGGCCACTGAAAAGGACGAGAAGTTTTAGATGTGAAAGATTCCAGAATGGATTCCCTTGTTGCTGTTGGAAGAAATGGTGACAGTCATAAGAGAGCAAAGAGCTAATGGAAGAAACTCTTCCTTCATAAACTAAAACAAATTTGTTTTCACAAGAACAACAAATACTTGACTAATGCTTGGACACTTAGTTTAGTATACGTTAGAGAGAAATTGAGTCTTTTGAACTGCACAGAGCTTTTGTGATGTGCAGAAATTCTGGATGTTCATTTCCTCCTGCCTTCATTGCAACTGGTCTGGATCTCAACCACCTCCAAATAAGATTTTAAGTCGAGCATTTGAACATTTTGAGTTTTGATCCATTATTTAAGGGACATAGTACAGTGTAAAATTTTGGAATTTAATGAAGAGGACATGTTGAACAATCAGTCAGTCAGACATTAAAACCATATAAAATATGGAGTAGAAAGATAACAACTGATCCAACTATGGCTTCAGTTCAAAAGCATCGAGTGTCTGTAACTTTTAATTAATTTCATGCTGTAAGGATACACTCTCTTTAATATTTTTAACAAGGCTACAGCAGTATAATGCAGCCTACAGCATGCATGACAGTATTTTCATTAGCACTACTGGACAATAAATACTGTTCTCTCAATTATCCATGTCGCATAGTTTTCAAAATACTGAAGGAGAATCATGTGACTATGAGCTGCATTGTAAGTGTGAGAAAGCACCAATTTCAACCATTGACATAAATCTAAATGCAAAATTTAGGTGTTGGGGTCTAACTCAAATGTGCACTGAAAGTGAAGATTACCAGTGTACTCATTCCAGTGAGTTTTAGACCATAGTTTGAGCTACTGAACTAAGAACTAGGTAGGAATTATTGTACCTGGTTCAGCATCTGTTATTTCAGGCTTACTAGGTGTCACAGGGCTTGAAAGAATAGGCTGAATACCACTGAAAGCTATAAAAAAAACAGGTCGAAGTATCTATGATTATTAATTCTACACATAGCTTTTTTGGTTTTATAAGAACAAACAAAAAATGTTATATGTTATAACATACCTAATTTGCATTGCAGAGGTCCACCCACAATAAGCATGCCTTACCTTGATAATTGACCAGTGCTGGTTTAGAGTGGGAGCTGAAGCAAGCGGTTAAAATGACAACTAGAACTAAATTTTCAGCAAGCCAAAGCTAATATTACATTAGATGGCATGGTCCATGTAGTTTCAAGCAACCCAGAAAATATACAGATAAAAGACCTTTTAATACCATGATAAAAAGCATAAAGCACTCCAAAAAGGCAGAAAAAAAATATAACCTACAAACTAAAAAGCACTGCAAATACATTTCTGTGAAAAAGACTGTCTTAATTCTCCTCAGTGCTTTTTCTTCTGTCAAGATTATTTTAGTGAATGTTGAAGTCATATATTCTGTGTACATATATACACATAAAACCCAAGGGTAAAATAAAGTAAAAAACCAATCACTGAACAGTAATACATAGTAAGAAAGGAGCTTACTATGCTGACATAAACAATATAGAGTATAGAAATGTGAAAGAAAAAACCAAGTAATTTTAAGATTCTTAGTAAGCTTTAGGCATTATTATTATTATAATTATTATCTGAAGATTACTTCCCTTAAGTACATCTCAAAATAGCCCTAGCAGCTTTTTGAGAGACAAATGTAAAATCAGAAACACTTATCAGGTGACTTTCTCAGCAGTAAGCACAAGCTGTCATGTAAAAAAGGATTCTTTGTCTGTCTACACTGATGATCATGACTCAAGTGGAAGACAAGTATGGCAGATGACTAAAATATCTGGAATGAACTGGATTTCCAAAATTGCTATCAAAACACCCAAAGTGGTTTAACTGAAAAGCTAATGCATTGCTATTACCCATAGTTGTTGTTAGCACACGAGGTGTTCTGGAAAGCGGAGGCATAGATTTTTCCAGGTCAGCTGAACTTGTAACTGCAGAAAAACGTAAATAACCCTGAGAGAGAGATTCGTACTGGGGCAGAAAAAGTAAGATTGCTTTACATTGCTTTGCAAGATGCCAATGCCACTATAAAACAGTTTCACAAGATTTCTAACTCAAAAATAAATGACTAAAACCTCAAAGTTTCGAAAAAGTCACATGTGCCTCCCAGACACACCCTGACAGAAACTGCAGTCCCCCTAAAAGCAGCCTTATCAACAGGAGTCAATTCATACATGCACACGTAACAGCAAAAAACTTGTGCTGTTGACTTCACCTGCACCTGTAGAAAGAGATCTACAAACGTAAAATATATGCTAATATGAATTTCTGCAACCAGGCATTTCTATTGTCAAAGCTTTGCTTGTTTCGGTTGAACAGATGACAAAACTTTGAGTTATAGGTTTAAACATACTACACATAATGTCATTTGTCATTTAAATTAAATTGTGATATTTTATATAATTGACATAACATAAACTAGCACAACTTTTGTGACATATTGAAGAGCCAGAAGATGAGGCAGAAAAAATTCATAACAATACTGTTGAAATATTGACTGTCAGGTTTAGGATAATTTTCCTTCTCATCTCTCATGCATTAATATCTTTGCTATGAATGCAAATTTAATCTTGGATAGCTATGAACCCATTAAAAAAAGTTCCATGGTGAAATAATAACATAACTTGAAAAAAATGCTTAGTAATGGAGAAATTGCAAAATACTGTGCATGGTATGACTAAAAAAATATCCCCCAGAGTAAAATGTCCCAATCAAGAATATATCTTCATAAGTGATAATGACTCCATCTAGCCAGTGGTCCTTTTACCCAACAGATTAAAACCACCCAAACCAATATTGACTCCTACGTTTTTTATTTGATCCTATGACACAGAATATCATCATGTAGTCATAGAGTCTAACTACCAAATACTGCAGACAAAATTCCACTTCAGACAACACCAAGCAATTAGAGCAAACAGCCTGTAACTAAGATCCTTGATGAAAAAACAAATCCTAAGCTACGGAAGTATCACAAACACAATTTACCAGTCTCTATTTTTGATATTTCTGCAGATGCAGATGTTTGGGATGGGAAAGTAGTACGATGAGAGTCCAGTGAAGCTGGAAAACAAAACAAAACAAAACGATTCTTTTTGGCATCATCTGAACCTTCAGACTGAACAGGTTTCAACTCATTGCTAAGGCACTTGAGACTTCAGACAGGAAAACAATCTCAAGTGCACATGTAATGGATTTTCTAATTTGCGAAGATGCACTGGTGATGCAAATGATGAAGAAATTGTTGCAAGAAATATAAAGAAATATTCAAAGACATCAGAAAATATGATGGAAAATAAGAAAATATAACATAAATATTAACTAAAAAAAGGAGGGGAAAGGCAAAGAAAGACTTGCCTATGCCTTGAAAGACATGATGTGACATGCAAAAACTCAGTTTAAAAACACTGTTTAAAAATAGAGATAACAAAGGAGAAATGTGCAATTTCAGATACACAGAAAGCATTTTCTTGCAAAACAGAAGGCAGAAGGGTCCTGAAAGGATCAATATAGGCAAGAATTGTAGCATAATTGAAATGAAGTACATAACGCTCTGATGAGAAAAACCCAAGATTTCTACAGTGTCACAAAAACACACTTCAGGAACAGTTTTCACCACTTAGACTGATATATCAAGAAAAACGGCCAGCACATCTGGGAGCCTACAATTCAACTGCATCTCAAAGGGAAGGATACTTTAATAATGTTCATTACACTTTTAACTTGCACTTGACTTCAGGTCTGCAGCCTGACCAGCCTGCTCACGTAAAGTTTTTATTATCTCATGGACAAAAAAATACTGCCAGGCCACAGGACTGGTGCTGTACACTTGCCAGTGTGAAAGAAACTATTGCCACAAGCATCTCCACTCATTGTTGCCAAGGGCCACATCCAATGCCTTGAGTAAATACGGCTTTTCACATATGGTCCTTTCATCTCTACACTTATGCTTCACCCCAACACAGGCCCAGTGGAAACAACAGGTTGCCTAAAAGCACAACAGCATCTCTTGGGATAATTCCCATCTTGCGTTGTTACTGGATTTGCAAGAAATACTGTTACCAAATTAGGTCGGCACCAAAGCCTGACGTGTTTTGAACCTTGAAGAAACATGTCGTGATTCACTGAAAGCTGAAAAGAGGCATCGTTCTTAAAACCCTAATGTGACCTCAAAAGCAGCAGCAAGCAGAGCATTCCCAATTCCAGGTGATGGCAATGTCAAGGTGTGGGCGGATGACAACTGGCTGCCTTGAAACTCAGTGGTGAAGCAACCAACAGCTGCATGCTTGGACCAGGAAACCCTGGTGGGCAGCAGAACTGCAGTGCCATCCTCTTGTGCCAGCCCAGGCAGAACGTGCCTCTTAAGAACACTGTCGCATTTGAACGCGTCAGGGAAAGAAGACTCGCTACCAAAACACAAAGAAGCAGGGGAACGGCGGCTGAAGGCAAGGTGCCACAATACGTTCTATGCAACTGTCACTCAGTCCCCACAGAAAAGTCTCGTCAGCAATGGAAAAAGCACAGGGAAAAACAACAGAGTTGCAGAACAAGTGTGCTGAGTGCTTTGGGAAGCCAAGCTGCACTGATATGGCTTCATACTCTTCATGGAAGATGACAAGGATGCCAGGTGGTTTGGAGTGAAATGCGTGATGGGGAGAGAGAGAGAAAGGGGAAGACGGAAAAAGAAGGGTTTTTGCTAGTTACCCATCACGGTTTGCTGGGTTGTCAGGGAGAAAGGAGTGGTGGACTTCCGCCTTGGTCTTCGAGTAGCTAAGATCAAACACAAAAACCACCTTCAGGTCCTCAGACAGGCTGCTGTCACATGGGTGGTATCAAGACAGAGTTATAAACAAGGAGACGTGGCTCTGCTTGGGGCAGGCTACCATGTCACAGCATCATGCCCTGTAGTAGCATGATGCTGTCTTTCAACTGGCACAGGTAGCCCAAGGTAACGGACTAAATCTAGAAGTGGAACCCCATAAAAGGCAGCAGAAAGCTGACAAATGGAATAATTCCTAATAAGGAGCCATAAGGGACCAACCGCATCACGGATCTACTTTTCAGGACCATCAAAACATCTGAACAGGCTCATCGCTTCAGATGAAAGCATTGCCAAAGTAATCAATGTAGGAAGGGAATTGCTGGCTATTTACCCATCACAATCTTTGTGGTCTCCAGTGAAGCAGATGAGGTGGATTTCAGGTCCGGTCTTTGGGTTGCTATGGTCAGATATGGAAATGATCTTGAGATATCTACACAGTCTTGCCATGGGAGTACAAGCAGCATCAGTTCACGACACCCTGAAGGTCTATATTTAGGGCAACACACGCCTTTTCCTGGCAGTATCTTGTGACTCAGTGACCAAATCAGCAGGCAACCATCTTGCCGTGGTTGCAACTAACACAATACTCTTGGAAACTCAGTAGTTAAACGGTTCTCCATCAGCAGGAAAAATAGCTAAATGTCTTCTTCACCAAAGTGCTCCCACATTTCCTTGAAAGATGCCCAAAACCCAGTAATTGCAGAGGGAACAAGGGAACATGGGAGCCAAGAGACTCATCTTTGTGTTCAGAGTTCAAGATGACAGGTGGTGGGTACCTCTCAAACGCAAGCAACTACAAACACTAAATAATTCCTTATTCCAGCATGAAGGAATAAATTGCACATTATCCTACCAATGTTCAGTCATAACCCTACTCCCCTTAAAAGTTCAGTAATCGTTGCAAAGATGTATTTTCTTACTGTAACTGTCACTGTTCTTATTATTTTTACAAAGAAGTGACTATATAAGGTCTCACCATTCCCCATGATTTCTGAAAATTAGCATTATTCCTTTAGGTTAGTCTCTAAGCCAATGAGTAACATGCCTATTCATCAAGCTTGAAGTTTGGTGCTTAAGGTAGTGAAACGTAAGAGGAAAAAGCAATCTGTGACACAGCTATGGGACATCAATAGTAAGACTGAGAGGAAGTAAAAAAGTTTCTGTCATATTGGTATATTTCATTCTAGAAAGAATTTTCAAAATAAAAACTGCATTTAGAGACACACCGGCATCGCATGACGTTCTTTTTGCCAGCTGTCCCTGCAAAAAGTGATTTTTCAAGTGATCGAAAAAAGCATAGGTTCAAACATCAGAATCACATCATTAGTATGGCGAATGTTTTTGCCAGCCAAAGTTTAACAAACCCAGGTAGTGCTTAAAGCTGATGAAAATCATGTGAAGTGATGGCAGGGGAAAGAAAAAAACAAAAATATCGTATTTACCCTCCACTGTTCCTTGGCTTGCAAGGTAAGGAGAAGTAGATTTCAGCTTTGGTCTCTGGGTAACTAAGATTAAACCAGAAAACTGCGTTCAGATATTAAAGATGAACAATATTTTTCAAAGCAGTGTCAGTGCAGAGTTTGAAATGAATGAAGCTCATGTAACATTCAGCTTTTTTACATAAATATTTGCATTCATTACAGTAGTATTCCATTTTTAAATGACAGTGGTCTAGCTGAGTTAGTGTAGAATACAAAGAGTTAACCTTTTAGTGAACTAAGCCTAGAGAGCAGAAAATTATGAAGAGAGGTTAAGAAGCTTCACTATTAAGTATCCTCTTGTTATCATTTATATAAATGACTGACCACCTCACTGACACACTTGGCATTGCCACAACAGGAAAAGAAAAATCAAAAGGTTTTGACTGAATTTAAAATAACACTTTTCATATTTAAGTATTGCCAAAAATTATGATGGAATCACTGTTACCCATCACAGTCTTCGTGGTTTCCAGAGAAGGAAAAGATGTGGGCTCCAGGATGGGTCTTGGGAGAGCTAAGATCAGAGATGGAAACCATCTTGAGATGTTACGTAGAACTGTTGAACTTGTTGAAGAGCTATTAAACACAGCAATTAAGACGGCAAATATAAAACAGAGTATCTACGTGTTAGTGTACAGGGGAATACTACAGAACATTTGGAAATATCTATACGGGTCTGCAGTAGAAGACAAGGTTCAGAGTATACCAAAAGAAGAAAAGGGGAGTTCCTGTGTTCAGTGTCAAATTTGTCCTATAGAGAGAGGAAAATATTAAAGAAACTAGCTTGGTTCTTTAGGATACATGCAGAACGCCAAACCTTTTATTTCCCCAAATAAACTTATATTTCTTTCTTTTTTTTTTTTTCTAGACAAAGCCTTGGGCTATTAAAAAAACCCCTGAACTTGGGTTTGCAATGCCCACTATCTTTCGTCTCGCTAATAAGAATTTTGTCGCTAGAACATAGCTTAAGAACCCTCCTTCATAAGAAACATACTTGAATATTCTACAGTATTTACAACATAAACAACTTTTAAACTGTTTTAAAACCACAAGTGAACATGAACAGTCAACAGAAAATAAATCTACAAAGAGAATTCCCTAAACACACCACAAACACACCAACATTGTAACTGACCAGGAAGATGTCTTAAATACCAATAACCACAAAAATTCACTATATTAATAGTAAAGTAAATAGAAAATCAAAAGAAGTATAACTTCAAGTGATACAGTAGTTATCTGTATCAGGATACTCTGCATATAACGGAGAAGTTAAAGTTTGATTACTAGCCTCACAGTATTTCACAGGCACAGAAGTGCCCAGGACAGTGTACTGTAAAATTCTATTACATTAAGTAATATATAGTCTGTTAATGGCAATTATGGGTAATAGTACTGATTAATATTGCAAAAGTGAGCTAAGAATTAAAAAAAAAAACCTCATCATCCAGCATTTTAAATATCATATACATTGCCTTAAATGAAAGTAGCACTCAATGCAGAATTTTTATCTTGCAGTTATTCTTACCCTCAAAGTAAATAAAATTAAACCAACATTTCACCAAAACCACAGCAGGAACCCTTGTGATAATTTCTCACTGTCAAGAGCACTCAGTTTGTGAGAAATGTCATTATCACATTGGATTAATGGTATTACTGGGACTCTAGATGCTTTAGACATTAATTGTGAAACTATCTTTGTCTCATTAAGAGCTGAAAAGAAAATCTGGATTTAAAATGCTGAGGAATCTCACTGTTGCTGGGATAGCACACACAAGTTGTGTTATTCCAGACGATGTAGTCGCAAACAAAAGCAAGACACTGAATGCTTAAAATCCTCTCTGTATGATGTGAATAAAGACAAAGATATGCAGCCTAATGTGGTGGCAAAAGAATCCAACATCTGATGCTAGACAGAACTCCCAAGAACCTTTTTCTTTTACAGTTTCTGGAGTTCAAATTACACCAACAGAAAAATGAAATCGTTACAACCGATATAAAAGACCGGTCCTTTAGCACTTTGTACTAAAACTGCTTTCTAGCTGCTTATCAAGAAGTAATTGACACAAAACAGGCTTGCCATTTAGACTCAGAAGCAAACATATCTTCAGGTGTTCACAGCAGAAAAAAGGAAGCAAGTGGCAATGCGATGAAAAATAAAATAGAATCCCACATTGCTTACCCATCACTGTTTGTCTAGTTTCCAAAAAGGATTAGATGTAGACTTGAGGACTAGTCCCTATGTAACTAAATCAAATATGAAAGTCATCTTGGAGGCTTTGAGCAACCTGGTGTAGTGGAGGGTGTCCCTGCCCATGGCAGGGGGGTTGGAACTAGATGATCTTTGAGGTCCCTTCCAGCTCTAACCATTCTATGATTCTATAAATAGGTAGTCTCTGCACAAATGATAACAGTGTGGTTTTAAAGGAAAAAAGTATGTCTGGATTGAAAGTATTGTTCATTATCTGAATAACCACATTAATTTCCTTCAGGAAATGAGGAAGAGTTCAAACAGGCTTGAAGAATCTTGGCAAGTAAACGTTTGCTAAAAACTACTAATAAACAAGTGACCAACTAAGCAATAGGTTTTTAAAATTGATCATTAAGACTACAAAGAGACCCACTCCAGGGGAAATTACATGTAAGCAAGTATTTCACTGCAGTCCTCATTGTGCGGCTGGACTTCCCCGCCTTCCTGAAAGATCTCTCTATTCACTCTCTTCTCTCTCCCTTCCTTCTCTCCCTAACACATACATGCAAAACTAAAAACCAGAATTCCTAAGGTTATTCCAAGGCAGTCCTTTAAATACAAACAACTGTACATGCTAATGGTTCTTATCTCATACCAAGTTTACGCCTAGAATATGTTAATTAAACTTTATTATCATATTTAATTACATTATAAACTCTTGTTGAAATCTGGGACTTATCTTTGCATGGAAATGTTTACACTGAATTCCAGACTAGATCAGACATGATTTTCTCCATTTCCCAAACATTCTAAGTGTTGGGAAATTCAGTCTTCTGATTTGAAAAGAGTGCAGTATAACTTACCTTATAGGTAAAGGGTGGAGAATAAAGAGTTAACTTGGATGTGCTATTATATCAATATGTAGAAAATAATTACTGAAACTTTCTGTTAAGGCATTTGATCTTAAACTACTGCTCAGTATGTAAGATACTTTAATGATAAACACTGATTAATGCCTCTGAAGAATAAATGCAAAAAACTTATATTGATTTCTTGATTTTAAGAGTGTTTAGCTGGAATCTGCAAGCTTTGCCATTAACCAGCAATTACAGGCAGCTGGACAGCTACTAAAAGTTTCCTGTCAAATACTCATTTAGTCCACTTTTTTACTGCAAGGGAGTTCTGGCAACAACTTGAAACAGACTTCGGATGGAAATGTCATTATTGAAAGCAAATGAAATATTTCTTCATGCAGGAACAGTAAAACAAGTGGAACCTTGAGCATTGATAAAACTGCATTTGTTCAGTGTCATTTTGTAAGGCACTGGTAAGTTTTAGTTTATTTTCTGAACACAGGAGGTAGAAGAAGTCTTAAGAATAAATGTTGGCAAGGAACAGGAAAATTCTATACTATCATCCACTATTTTGAAGCTTACATATTCCTTGCTATTGATCCTGTTATTTCTACGGGACTTAACACTTTCAACCATTAGAAGCCAATTTGTTAAATTCAGGATTTAAACAAAAGTTGTATTAACTTTCACTCCTACTCATCTACAGCATTGTAACTTAAAAAGAGAACAGTACTGTATGTAGTAAGACATGACAAAGACTATTATCATCAAGCACAGCAATACATACTTGTAGACTAAAATTAGAAGACAGTATTTACTGTTTTAGAGCATCATACAAAATTTCCTAAGTTAGTCTGGTATTTGAGAGAGCAAATTAATTACCACAGTTCTGTAGTTATTCTGATTTATGTTAAACTTAACTAAAAATATACCAAAAGCATGATGAAATCTCTGAGAATTTCTATTCAAAACTATGTTTTCAAGTATTACCAGGTACAGCTGATGGTATTTCTTGGACACCAGATGTTTCAGATCTTGAAGAAATATGCTGCTTTTCATCAAAAGCTGAAAGAAAATCTGAGGTTAAAATGAGAAGTATTTAAACAGCAGCAGTTGGGCAGCTCAAGACAAAACTGATGTGAGATCAAGCAAGATGGCAGTGGCTTTAAAGATCAGCTGTGAAATGAGGTGCTAAATAAATACTGAAGCTGGTATGAAATAAAGTAGGGTCCATTCTGGTATCCCATGTTAGGCATGAGTCTTCTGATCAGTCTTTTTTTGTTTTGTTTTGGTTTTTTTTTTAATATCTGTTCTTTGAAAGAAAATTGCAATTACCAGGAAAAAAAAAAAAAATAGCATACGCTAGCACATCTCTTTTTGTGACTGTTATTTAGTCAGTGTGGTAAATTATTTTTCAGCTTTGATTACACAGAAATGGCCAAGTTAAGATGAAAAAAATGAAAAGAAAAGAAAAAAAATCAACACTGCAGCATCAAGTAGTCTTTAAAGCAATGTGTTTGAATGAATCTTAGTGCTGTCCACAGCCAATGGAAGTGATGGCAAGGGATGGAAAAGCTAATGGAATTACATGCTATTTACCCATCATGCTCCCTCTGGTTTCCATGGAAGGATGAGATGTGAGTTTCACGCCTGGTCTCTGGGTGGCTAAGATCAAATATGAAAATGATCTTGAAACAATGAGTGAGATCAGTGTTCTGATAAGGTGATCTTTGGCCCTTGTTAGCAGGTCTGAAAGGTCTACATTTATTTTACATTTCTTGTATACGCACTTCTAACTGATATTCACGGCAGCCTACTCTGTTCTTTGTCTTCTAGGTTTTTTTTTTTTTTTTGGATACACAGCACCTAATTTTGAGGTGCTTTCTACAAGGCCAGTTATCTGCATCTGATTTTAAAACTCATCCAATAATAACAGCTGACAGCAAAGCCCTTCTCCCTTACACTTCAGTTTGGATGTTCCAGATACGTCTTTTAAATAAGAAGCTGCAAATGCCTAACAGTATTTTGATACAATACGCCTTCATATTAGAAATTAGGCATGAAGTGATGAATCAAGGCTTAATTCGACCTAAAAACATCACTTCATGCACACAAGTTGGAAAAAGTTTACAAGTGGCATGAAAAAAGCTTGTAGATGACCTCTTTAGGCAAAGACACAGAATAAATTAACAGTTCAGGTTACAAGAAGCATTGTTTTTTCTGCACACAAAAGCTCTCTACTAAACCTCATAGTTAGAAACATTATAATTTAGTTTATAAACACCTGATGCAATGTGGGATACACATTAAATACAGCTAGCCTTCATTTTTAAAGTCATGTGGAAATGGTTCACTGCATAATAAAAGTATGTGGTATTGATCTAAAGCAGTATCACAGAATCAGTGAAATATATCATAATTGAGGTTGTAAGGGGCTGCCAGTATGCTAGATGCTGACAAAAAATTCCATCAAACGAACATTCACAATGCAAACAACTTCAAACAACATGAAGCTGTATAAAATTCTCAGCTTTAGAAAGAAACCATTCCATTCACAGAGAGACAGGGAACTTGTCAGAATCGTGAATATTAACCTAACCATACTACACACGTTCTGTAAAACATGAACTGTTGAGAGGCTTTAGAATTTATCCAAAACCTGAAATAAGAGGCTGAAGAGTAAGTCTGCAAAACCAGAAATCAGCAAAAGAAAATACATTGGTGCTTGTCTGAGAAATAATCGTATTAGACATTAAGAAAACATCATAATAATTTACCCAGTTACATGTTACTTGCATCAAAAATAACAGGTTGCAAAGGTATTTGAAGAGTTATTGTAAAAAACCAAAAATGAACAAATACCATGTTCTGCTTGAACCTGTCAAATCACCCTTTATCACAATAAATATTTCTGTAGTCATATTTTGAAGGAAAATATTTTAGGGAAGCTACACTGCACAAATAGAGTATTATGACTGACAAAAGTACTGTTATTTATTTATTTATTTACAATAACTATCTACTGGTGGCTGCTAGTAGTTATACGATTTCAGGGAATCTGTTGATACAGCAATTCTGCAAAATCAGGACAGCTGAATTGACGAAGAGCTAAATATTGATGTAAATCAGTAGTTATAGTATGAGTTCATATATACATATATTCATATATATATACATATATATATTCTATAACTACTTCATGTTCAACCAAACTAAAACCAAACATTTAAAATCACAGTCATCTCTGTCCTTAAAGCTTCCAGAAAAATTATAATCTGTGTGCATTATGAAATTACAAAAAAAAAAAGATATAACTATATTATTCCGCTATTGTGTGTCATGATAATCCTAAATGCCTCCTATTTCAATGTTGTTATCCCAAATGCAGCAATACATTGCTTCCTGTAATATTAACCCCAAGGTAAAGAAATGTAAATTAACAACACAACCAAAAGTTTAAGGACATTTCTTGCGAGAATTCCTAGCATCAATACAATTATATTTTCAAGAAATGTCATTACCAGATTTTGCTGATGGCATTTCTGGAATAGCAAACGTTGTGGATCTTGAAGAAATAGGCTCTGTTTCATCAGAAGCTGAAAAGAGAATCTGAGTTTTAAAAGTTGCACTGGCATCGAGGCCACTAAAATGCCACAGTACCTAGCTGGTAGAAGTTGTTCTGTAAAAGGAAACAATGATACAAATAAAAATCAAGACAGTAAATAGCCTGAGAATCAGCTGTAGGAGGACTGACAAAAGAACAAACAAGCTGATGTCTCCTGTGGTGAGAGACAACATGAGTCTGACCAGAGTGGTATTCGCATCTCTACTACATTTCCAAGACACAGAATTTATATCCTTTTGAAGAGCTTAGGTAGAGAAAATTTCAAATAAGAACTAAGCCTACATAAAACTGCTTACAGTAATATATGAGTATGTTTCTCGGTTATTCAGAATGCTTTCTATTTACAAATAAAAAGAAAGAGTTGACATCAAAGTATTGCACAAACCTGAGACACCCTTTTTTTTTTTAAAGATAATGACTTTTGGTCTTAACGATGGTCCAAGGCAATGATGAGAAAGTGGAAACTATAATGAAAGTACGTACTATTTACCTATTGCTACACATCTGGTTACCAGGTAAGAAAGAGATATTGATCAAAGCCAATCTCTGGGAAGCTAACAAAACAACTAACAAAACAGAAGAAGTCTTGAGATACTGAGGCAGACAGTCTTAACACAGGTGGTATCAAACCACTTTTCTGAACATAGTAAACAAATTCATATTTTGCCCAGGGATTGGATTTTCCCCGCAACTGCCACAAAATTACTTTGATATAAACAGGATTATTGAGAAAGACCATCCTTCGGTGAAAAATGGCTTAAAAACATCTTTATGTTTTTATGACAATATTTTAATGAAAACACAAATGCAAAAAACCCCACATTCTATCAGATAACTAAGACCACAATGTCCATCAGAAAAACTATGCAGCTGGCATGAAAGAAACATGGTCTATTTCCACGGGCAGTGGTATATAAAAATTGAGGAGTAGGTGCTCTTGATGTTAAGAACACTCATGACTGATTCAAGTCGAAGGACAAGTAATAAGAAATCCAAGTAGCTGATTCATTACATCAAGAGAGAATACTGTGGTAGCTCTGAGAGAACACGCCGCAGAGAGCAGTCAAGTCACACTTGACTAGCTGCTAAAAGTTTTCCATCTAATGAAGATAGTTTGATTTGACTGAAATGACCTTGGATAAAATAGAGTTCTCAACTTTAAAAGGAAACAAAAATACTGCATTCATGCAGAGGCAGGATAACTATCAGTACCACCCATGGAGTATTAACACAGCTGCATCATGTTTGTGTTCAGTGTGAATTCTGCAACAGACAAAAGCTAAGATTTTTCTAAATTCATCTGTGATGAGAAACTAAAAGAATGCTGACCAGTGTTCTTTTAACAAAGTTTAACAAATACCACTAGGGAAAACATGAATAGTTTATGTGTGTTGCAATAAACTAATCTCCAAAAAAACATTAATGATCGTTTACCCAATTCCACTTCACCGTTGTCAGACGTAACAGGTTTGAAAGGTGCTTGAATAGTTACTGAAATAGAGAAACACGTCAGTTTCGTGTGTTAGGATTTTAGATCACGTCGCCTCTCACAAATACATTGCTAACTAATTCGCTTTTTCTGTAGCTCTTTTTACTGAGTTGCACTTAACCAATACAGCAACAAATGTAAGAAGTTGTCCGTTTAGTAAGTTTTAGAATTATTAAAATGAAAAATCATCAGCACTGAGCTGGAATGTGTAACTGACCAAAAAATACACAGCTGTTTTGCACTCAAGACTTCAGGGTCAGATACACCACTGCTTTGTACCTTGGGCAGCTACTCATCCCTGCACAACAGTGGACAACCAACCAAACTGATTTCAGGGCAATTCGGCCACCTGTTCTACTAATTCTACACCAACAGAATAAGAGTACAAAAGTGGAAATGAGTGGAAAATCCAGGCCTGAATGAATTTTACGTTATTTGAGATTCATATTCTACTTTCTGACCAGAGAACCATAACCTTACTATTCTTGAAATATTTTACAGTTTATTCCACCCAGCACTTTTGAACCTGTGCACCTAAAATTAAGGACCAAATTCTTCCTGAGACTCCTAATATTTTGTCTGTACATTTAGTAAATGTGGAACATCCACAATGCTATGTTGCCATGCAATTTGTGTGTATTCAACAATTCTATAAATAAAGATATTTCAATCAGGGCATAACACATGTATCTTTGACACACAAGCATTGTACAGCACTTACGTAAGCGCATTCAAAAAGACTAATGCTCATTCCTTTACAATACTGAACACCACTTGTAAACATATCAAGAGGAGATGAAGAAGGTGCTTCAACTAATTTCTCACTCAGAAGCCAGCTTTGTATATGCTTGCTTTGTTGTCTTAGCACAGCATACTGCAGAATTAAGACGATCGATTTTGAAGCTGGGCCCCAGAAAGAGAATGATGTTTGATATAATGATATAATAAAATATCACTTGCTTCAATCATACTAATACGAACAGAAACACAGATGAGAACCTCAAAGCAACCCTCTACTTTTATTTATGACCAAATTTGGGGAAAAATCTCATACTTAAATACAAATGCATACATTCTGCCTAAAAATCTATGTTCTCCATAAACACACAGGGAGAAATAATAAATAAATTTAGTTAAAAATAACTAAAAATATTTTTTAATACCAAAACACTGTACTGCAGCAGTCTTCTGAATATCAAGAGACTACTTCAAAAACTTTTAACAGGAAACAAATGTTCAACCAACAAATCTCTTTCAAAAGTGCCTACTAGCTAAAGACAAAACATTCCCTCTCCAAAGGACAATTGTTATACTGACAACACAAAATTCACCAAAGCTCGACAACTTCCTCTCATGCAAAATTCTTCCCCACTCTCCCCCAACAACCCTTCAGTAATATGATACTATCCTGGCATAGGCAAATCATAACAGGATCACTTATTTGAGGCAAGAACTGCTGGACACTGGCAATTATTACAAATAACATGACGCCTTAATGAACAAATGAAAGACATTTGTCAGATAACATTAAAAAGCCAGGACAAATAACAAACACTGGAATAGCACTACTTTAATATCAAGAAAGATCAAGGATTGGAAATAAAACAAATGCCATTTACCAGTCTCTCGCTCTGACATTTTTGCAGATGTAGATGTTTGGGGAGTAGAAGTAACATGAAGAAAGTCATGTGAGGCTGGAAAAAAAAATTGTGGCTTATTATTTAAAAAAATATATCAACCATCACATCACGGCAGCATCTGCAGCCATGGACTTGACGGTTTAGTGTCCAAATAATAAGGAATCAAAGAAACATAAAAATATATTCTGCAAAACAAGCAGAATTTAAAAAGAAAGAGGTTAATATGCAAAGATGTGTAAAATCACACAAACAGGATGAAAAAAATTAAAATGCAATGTCACGAGAAGAATGGAACAAAATTCCCATGAGATTAGAAGGAATGTAAGACTGAAGAAGTGCAAAAACACTGGGCAAAGAGAGGCAAAGAGCAAGTAAATTTATGAGATGATGATATTGAAACAAATCCAATTTTAAAAATTGGCAAAAATAAAAGAACATAAAAAGTGCTCCCAACCACATCACCAGAGAGGGAAAAAGAAAGAAATACCCTTAGTTCAGCCAAATTTATATGTTTTCTTATAATTACAAGTATCTGATTTCTCCACTGTAAAAACAAAACAGCTCAGAAAAGTCCTTTAAGTAATGCAAGGCAAGAAATGTAAGTTTCATGCAAAAGCCCCTGAAATGTGGGATATATCTTGGATGATATGAAAGCAAGACTGCTAAAGACAAAAGTGCAACAATAACATTGCAAAACACTTAATATTGTTCATTACACTTTTAACTTGCACTTGACTTCAGGTCTGCAGCCTCACCAGCCTGCTCACGTAAAGTTTTTGTTACCTCATGGGCAAAAAATACTGCCAGGCCACAGGACTGGTGCTGTAAACCTGCCAGTGTAAAAGAAGCTATTGCCACAAGCATCTCCACTCATTGTTGCCAAGGGCCACATCCAATGCCTTGAGTAAATACGGCTTTTCACATATGGTCCTTTCATCTCTACACTTATGCTTCACCCCAACACAGGCCCAGTGGAAACAACAGGTCGCCTAAAAGCACAACAACATCTCTTGGGATAATTCCCATCTTGCGTTGTTACTGGATCTGCAAGAAATACTGTTACCAAATTAGGTCGGCACCAAAGCCTGACGTGTTTTGAACCTTGAAGAAACATGTCGTGATTCACTGAAAGCTGAAAAGAGGCATCGTTCTTAAAACCCTAATGTGACCTCAAAAGCAGCAGCAGAGCAGAGCGTTCCCAATTCCAGGTGATGGCAATGTCAAGGTGTGGATGGAAGACAACTGGCTGCCTTGAAACTCGGTGGTGAAGCAACCAACAGCTGCACGCTTGGACCAGGAAACCCTGGTGGGCAGCAGAACTGCAGTGCCATCCTCTTGTGCCAGCCCAGGCAGAACGTGCCTCTTAAGAACACTGTCGCATTTGAACGCGTCAGAGAAAGAAGACTCACTACCAAAACACAAAGAAGCAGGGGAACGGCGGCTGAAGGCAAGGTGCCACAATACGTTCTCTATGCAACTGTCACTCAGTCCCCACAGAAAAGTCTTGTCAGCAATGGAAAAAGCACAGGGAAAAACAACAGAGTCGCAGAACAAGTGTGCTGAGTGCTCTGGCAAGCCAAGCTGCACTGACATGGCTTCATACTCTCCATGGAAGATGACAAGGATGCCAGGTGGTTTGCAGTGAAATGCGTGATGGGGAGAGAGAGAGAAAGGGGAAGACGGAAAAAGAAGGGTTTTTGCTAGTTACCCATCACGGTTTGCTGGGTTGTCAGGGAGAAAGGAGTGGTGGACTTCCGCCTTGGTCTTCGAGTAGCTAAGATCAAACACAAAAACCACCTTCAGGTCCTCAGACAGGCTGCTGTCGCATGGGTGGTATCAAGACAGAGTTATAAACAAGGAGACGTGGCTCTGCTTGGGGCAGGCTACCATGTCACAGCATCATGCCCTGTAGTAGCATGATGCTGTCTTTCAACTGGCACAGGTAGCCCAAGGTAACGGACTAAATCTAGAAGTGGAACCCCATAAAAGGCAGCAGAAAGCTGACAAATGGAATAATTCCTAATAAGGAGCCATAAGGGACCAACCGCATCACGGATCTACTTTTCAGGACCATCAAAACATCTGAACAGGCTCATCACTTCAGATGAAAGCATTGCCAAAGTAATCAATGCAGGAAGGGAATTGCTGGCTATTTACCCTTCACAATCTTTGTGGTCTCCAGTGAAGCAGACGAGGTGGATTCCAGGTCCAGTCCTTGGGTTGCTATGGTCAGATATGGAAATGATCTTGAGATATCTACACAGTCTTGCCATGAGAGTACAAGCAGCATCAGTTCACGACACCCTGAAGGTCTATATTTAGGGCAACACACGCCTTTTCCTGGCAGTATCTTGTGACTCAGTGATCAAGTCAGCAGGCAACCATCTTGCTGTGGTCGCAACTAAAATAATACTCTTGGAATCTCAGTAGCTAAATGGTTCTCTATCAGCAGGGAAACAGCTAAATGTCTTCTTCACCAAACCACTCCTTATGCCTTGTTGAAAGATGTCAACAGTCATTGCAGAGGTAACATGGGAGTCAAGAGAACCACCTTTGGATTCAAAATTTCCTCTCATTTTTCCCTGCAACCTCCCAAAGCCTTCACTCTATGGGTCAGAAATCTTAGCCCCTGGCAGTAACAAAGCGTGGTGTCTCTGTAGAGAATTGCCTGTAAACAAGTGACCAAAGGCAATTTTTCTGCAGAGTTCTAGCACATCTTTCAACCACTTACGTTTGTACAATCCATCATCCCATCGTATGCTGAAGAACAAGTAACTTCACTAAGTGACTTCCTCACACTCTCTTATCCTGATTTTGCACAGAGAAAATGCACAACCTAACACATAAACTGATGTAAAATCTAGACTATGTGTACTCATTTGCACTGCACATCTCTGCTACACCATGGGCTTTACTCCAGATGTAAAGGAGACAAGACTGTTGGTGACAGTTTTCAAATATGAACAAAGATGAAGCAGCTGCTGGTAATAAGGAAATGGTTCCTAGTGATTTCTCTGGGATTTTTTGATATTCCCAACCTTTGGAAATCGAAATCCTTCGTATAGGTCCCTTCTATGTGAATCTTTTCCAGTAATATGCAATGACTCAGTAACCAAATCAGTAACTGGCATTTTCCCATGGTTAAAAACTCATGGGATATTCTTAAGAACAGCAGTTAAAGCTTTTTCCACCTATGGAGAAGTTTTTGTATCCAATGTACAAAAAGACCAAATTTGACATTGTTAGCACTTATTCAACCATTCCAAATAACTGGCCTCCATATATATACCATCTTTCACAAAAAAAAAAATGGACAACTACCCCACAAGACAATCTAGCTAATCATTTACAAACATAAGAAAAAATAATCTTATCGTTCCAACAGTTCATCCCAAATTTCTCAAGCGTTGCAGCAGATGCAGCTGGTCTTTCTCTCTCCAGACACTTTTATACTGAGCAGGTCAGAATAAACCCTCCATTTCGCAAAGCACAGCTGTGTCTTTTGAGAGACTGCCTAGACGTCAGGAGAACTACAATGAAGACAGATTTCATTACCAGCTGAGATTGGTGGCATTTCTGGCATGCCAGATGTTGTGGATCTTGAAGGAAGATGCTTCCTTTCACCTAAATCTGAAAATATAATCTTGTGTTAGAAAGCTTAATTGCCCCAGAGCTACTATGGATAGCACAGGACTCAGCAGACAGACGGTGCATTGTTAAAGTGGAAGCACAGGGAAATTTGCTTGCAAATCAGTTAGGCGTTACCGTGTCTCATGAACTGTTAGATTGGTGTGAAAGTCACTGTGGAAACCATATGATCTAATTCCTCATACTAATGAGAATTCTTATTACTACTTAAGAATCTCAGCACATTAAGAATCACAGGTAGTAAGAAAACACCTTCTGATCCAGAAAAGTCAGCGTGCCAGACAACGTAAAGCTGGTCAAAAAGTCTTTTCACAGAAACATTACACAGAAATACATGTTAAGTGCTTAATTCTCTCTCACAGTTAAGTTCTCTCAGCATAGGGAAAAAAAACCAAACCAAACAACTGGGAAAGGTAGGTCCACAGCTGGGAACCTCAATAATGAGAAAAATCAAACCCAATCAACTAAAGGGAACTCACTTCTATGCCCCCCGATCCTCTGCAAAGATGACTGACAACTGCAGACAAGAATGTAGTTGATGGCAGCAGTAAGTGGTATGAATTACTGGGACAGTGACAACGAAAGCAATGCAAAGCTTCCAAAAATAGCAGCAAGAATAAAAATGAAAATAAATTCTTTACAACTAAATAAAGTCATCAATTTTACCCAGTGCCGTTTCTAACAACTGAGGTTCTGTAGTAATTATGCGCATGGATATTTCCAACTCAGTAGTATCTGTAGCTGCAGACAAAAAGACGTAAATATACCTGAGAAATAGCTTCATGTAGATAAAGGAAGGAGGAAGATTTGAGGAAGAGAAATTTTACCTTCTACTGCTCTGCAGTCGTTGTGTTTTTTTTTTTTATTTACAAAACTAACCTTCTCTAAGTATTTTTTTCTCTGTCTTAAATGCCCTCACTCACTAGTCAGCTGAAGATGTGAAGATGTTATTCCAATTTTCCCATGTGTGCAAATGTTCACAAAGAGTTTGAAAACAATCTATATATAGTTTTACGTGCACTTGCCTTAAATAGCACCTGAAAGAGCAGCTCTACAACTTATGCCACATCTTTCCACAAAGTTAAGAATTCTTCAGAAAATTTAGGAAAAACTGTGATTTCAGGAGATTTAGGTCTCTTCATTAGGTCACTTAGCTTTATGCAGTTTCTCAATTTTGATCAACTTTTTTCAGTCAGATTTAGGCCCAAGTTTCCTATATAACAGAGTTAAAAATCATTGCCTGGGAGTAGGATGCTTTAAAGAACAGTGCAGCAAAACTGAGCTCTTGAAAACTGTACTGGGATGCCAAGAACCAGTAGATTACACAGCAGAGAACTTAATAAACTACATCTGCATTGTTCAAAGTAAAGTTTCTGGCAATTAACTGCTTTCCTTTCCCTTCACCTCTTAACGCACATACTTGTTAATGTTCAAGAAACACTTAAAAACACTTAAGCGTTCTCACATATCAAAGGCTACTGTAAAAACACCAACCTATCTCCAAAGCTGTAACTCAAAGTACAGCTTAGTTAGAAAGGTCTGGCCTGAGATGTGTTTAATTTCTTATTTTAAGAAAACACATAGGAAAAATCACAGGACATTGAAAAACAGACAGAAAGAAAGAGACAAAATAATCTTATCACTAGAGAGTATCGTATATTACTTGACTGTTACTGCCTTAATCCTTGCAAAATTTAAATGTTTTCTTGACACACCCATGTGATTGATACTGCACTACTCAGCTCTGTAAGGCAGCTGCGGTCTTGCTTTAAACCTATGCTGTGCCTGAATCTAGGAATTAGGATGCTGTTATAGGATTTGAAAAACTAACACATAGGGTAACACCCAATGCAAGTAGTATGGAATAACTGTCTGCAATCAGCAACAAGGAAGCAGCAGTAAACTTTTCAGCACCAAACAAGCAAACAAACAAAAGGGTATGCTTGTGAAATAATATTACTACAATTTACCAGTGTGTGGTACTTTTGAAGCTGTAAAAGTTTGGGGAGTAGAAGTTACATGAAGGAAGTCAGGTGAAGAAGCTGGAAAATAAAAACAAAAATCATCCTATATTGTTTTGAACTGACAAGAACTGCCATGCAACAGCATCATGTTCTTTTATGAGCTGAAGAAAGTTCTAGGTAATATTTAATATGTTATGTTCCGCAGAGAGGTAGGCTCTGAAATGTACAATAACCAATTATGTATGACTTAAAAACAATTTCCCAAAACATGCATTAATGCACAGACACATAATGCAACTAATAACCAAATCGTTAGTAGAATTGCACAAAAAGAAGTCAAACTATAGATTTAAAAAGGAGAAATACATGGCTGCTCAAAAAAAGGAGAACAAGCTATGAACAAAAATTAGCAAACTAGGACTGCATGAAATTTTTGTCTAGAATTCCACAGATCAAGAAGGAGGATATCCTGGTGCTGAAACTGGAGAAAGAAAAAGGACGACAAAGTGGGAACTGTACCAGATGAAACATAAACTGTCTTTTGTCAGACATGTGAACAGCTGACAGTTACAATCAATCTCCCCTTTAGTAAGAGATTTCCTTCAACAATGTACCCATCAGGCATTACACTGTTGGCATGCTAATGAAATGAAATCTTTCCAACTGGCCCTCATCTTACTATTTTTTTTTCTTCTTTTGGATAACTGTCAGTGGCCCCAGGTAAATAACTAGCTCTTACAAACGCATCTATAAAATAAGAGAAACACGTAAGAGAATTTTTCTAAGGACCAACTAGCCAGTGTCTTAATCTTCAATGACATGTTTTTATAGTGCCAGTTCTGAAATCTGGGCACTTAAAAGTATGTCAATGTTTATTCAGAAAGGCTAAAAGAGCAGTTACATTTTCAAAAGGTGTTAGAATTTCTGCAGTTCCCATTCATTTCTCAGGACTCTGAGAACTTCAGCAAATCAGGACATTCCACTTACGAAACTCAGGCATGGACGGGCCTATTGAAATTTAGTATTTACTGTAAATCCAATTTAATTTTAAAGCTAAGAATTACATGCTGTAGCTAAATATGGAAAAACCTCCAAACTGCTCGTTCAGTATTTCATCTAAAATGTCATAAAGAAACTTGCTATTTGATACAGCACTTTCCTACCTGTAGTTATTCTTCATTTATGTCAAATTCAACAAACTATTTAATAAGAGGCACTATGTCTCCTTTGAAAATTCCTAACTGTCAAGAGGATTAAACTTATGAGAAATCATTACCAGATCTGGTTGGTTGCACTTCTGTGGTACCAGATGTTTTGGATCCTGAAGAAACAGGCCGTGTTTCCTCAAAAGCTGAAAAAAGAACCTGAGCTTAAAATGCTGAGAGACCTGTGACTTAATGGATTAGCAACAAACAGCTTAGTGAAGGCTGTGCAATTCCAGATGATGCCAATGCAAAGCTAAACAAGATGGCAGATGGCCTGAAAGTGAGTTATGAGACAACTGTGTCATGACAACAGGAGATGGTGGCGTGCAATACAGTTTTCTGGCCTTGAAATTTCACTTCCACATGCCCGAAAGAATTCTTATCAGCAAGGAATGTTATGTTATTAAATTTTCTGGGATAAGAGCTGAGGCTATATAGAAAGAAATAAGCTGAGATATAACAACACTGTCTTTAAACAGTTTTTAAGTCAGTAACAAATGCATTTTTTCAGATGCTTACACAGACACAAGAATAGTGAATAAGCAGCTCTCTGTGAGTGTTGGTAGCCAAGATTCTAAAGCAGATCTTAAAATTACCATTTGCAGATCTATGTGATGCTAAGATAATGGAAAAAAATCATGGAAATAATCTGCTGATTACCCATCTCCATCTCTGCAGTTTCTGCAGAAGGTAAAGATATGGATTTCAAGGCCGGACTCTGGGTAGCTAAGAGCAAACATGAAAAAATGTTTATGATACTGAGACAGACACTATCCTTGCAAGTGGTACAAAAATCTAATTTTAACTAGCAAGTTTTTATTTGGTTTGAAGGACTCTTTTTTTCTATTAATTTTTAGCCCATTCAAACTTTGGCATTCATTATCTAATCAGGCTGAATCTATATTACTTAAGAGGTTTCTTCACAGCAAAGCAGCTACAACCCAAACACAATGCATTTGATCTTCACTGCACCTGCAGGTTTGTATGAAGTGGTTAATATCATATTGTGTACAACTGTTTTAAAAGGAGGTGTAATGAGAAAAGATCAAAAAAGAGCAGTATGATGAAGTCAGTGAAATAAACATGGAAGTTAGTCAACAGCACCTCTTATCTGTCATGCTGTAACAAAGATTATTACAGAGACCTTATGGTTACTTCACTTTGAAGTACGGATAACCTGAAATGTGTTTTGATGGAAACAGAGAATCAGGACAGAATTGAGCATCGTTACCTAAAGGCCATCAAGAACCATTTCCATAATGTGTAGGTTTTGCACTGCTGTCCTGTTCCAAAAAAACAGATCCTATTCCACTTTCTGTACAGGCCAGTAAGTACCATTCTCTCCACTAAACTTATTTGCACCAGTCACTTATGCCCGTTTAAGTTATAATATATTTGAAAGAGAAAATTTCCAACTGTATTTTTAATTGGTCCTTATCAAGATGAGGTTTCTCGAAAAGCAGTTATACCAGAATTTTAAAATTAAACTTCTCTGAATGCTTAAGATTGAGAAACACATTCAAAGAACTAGGTGTAGGATTCATTTTTAATGTAGGCAATATGAATATAAGCCAAAAAGTGAACAGATTTTTTTTTTTTATATATTGGATCTGCTTTCCCATTTACTTTCAATCCAGATTATGACACTAAAAATATGATTCCAAGTTACTATCCTGATGTAGCTGGACTCAGCAGTTGGGCCAGACGATCATTGTAGGTCCCTTTCAACTGGAACTATGCTAGTTTATAGAGAAGAAAATAAAACCAACAAAAGCCATATGATTCACAACTTTTGGCAAAAGCTTCCATTGATCCATTTACATACAGTAAGAACTGTGAGAGATCTCCCAAAGGCATCAGAACATTGAAGGCATGTTAACAAAGCTGTCTTTCAGAAAGGTTTGAATCCAAAATATACCGACCACACAGAAAGTTTATAAAACAAAGGAGATATCTCCCTCTGGTACAATGGAGATAGAAAAATAAAGAAAAAAATGTCTTCAGGGGAACTGGGGCAGAACACAGGTCACATACACTTAAACTTCAGAAATTAAATTTTGCTTTCTTTGCTGGTTTTATGACAGCAGGTGATCGAGGCATGCAGAGGCAAAGTGCAGAGAAATCTCTTCTGTGCAACCCTCCCCTGCCCTGCTCTCACACAGTATCTTTGACTTCAGCATTGACTTCATGGGGAGCACAGATGCTCCAGCTGACCTGGTGGCTGGGCCCAGCCTCACATAATTCAATCCACTTTTGTTAAGTGTAACTATTTGGCAGGAATGGAGGACATGAGAACAAAATCAGAATAAATACTTGAATGAAACATGTATTTTGTTTCAATTGTCATTATTTTCCTTTACCACTGAGGTAAACATAGGTTTAGTTTATTATTCCTCAGCAGAAAGCAAAAATAGTTCGCATACCTAATAATTTTCAGATTTCTAGCTACACTTACAGCAAATAGGTTCTTAAATCACCAGTTGTCTGTCTCTCTCCCCAGTGCTGCCTCTGAGTGGATTTAATCACTTCTTTCGCTACAGTGAAAACAAATATGTACCCCATTCCCTCAAACATATCTAGAAAAGAGCTGTCAAAAATTGTAGCAAATTAAGAACAAATTATGAAGATAATTTTCATGGTCTTGAGAATTTGGTTCAAATACGCATTTCAAGAGTAAGGGCTGTTCCTGAAAATTATTTTAAAATTTGGCAGACTGCAATGAGAAAAAGTATGGTATATAAATAAACCAGCACTATTATATGATAACTTCTTGACTAACGTTTAGAGAAATATAAATCCGTACTGATTCAAGGTAACTCCAGCTAGCTAGTATAATAGCTGCTTATAAAGACAGCAGCAACAAGCAGCTGTTTCGGTCGAATGAGGTATTTATGGCTAACAGAATGACACAGTGTAGAGAAATACAGGCCTGTTATGAAATCAGAGTTCTTGAGAAGGGAGACACAGGATATGGTGTAGAGGAGTACAGGCATGGGATGAAAAGAGATGGGGACCAGGCTTGGCACTGGAGACCCCCATGCCATAAACAGCTCAGTGACGGGTCAGTTATAAAGTTGCACATCTGGAGTCGGACAAAGGGGCAACGGCAAGAACACAGAAATAGTATCTAACATATACAAATGGCACCGCATGTGGTAAATTCAGATGTAAGGTGTCTCTCAGCAGAAGAAGGAAAGAAAGAAGAGAGGAGGAAAAAATGATCAACACGAACATCATATTGCTCCCAGCATCTAACTTGCTGAAACATCCCAAATTATCACAAACACAAGCACGAAATCACCAAGCTTAGGACCTGGAGGTGTAGCGGAAGGGCGAGCAAAACACCAGGAAAACGGGTAGAAACTAATAAGTTTGTATGTTACTATTTTAATTATGTTACTGCTATTATTGAGGGTTTTTCAGTATGTAAGTACTCTACCTGCATTAATATTGTTTTACTTTTAAGAGTTAAATCTAGACTAATGATGATTCTTGAACTAGATAGACTGTTAAGATTTCCATTATACTAACAATAAATTCTTGGCTTTATACACATATATGTAAATACATATGTCTATACATATATACATACATATACTTATTTTGAGAATGTGAGCAGTGCCATACTTTCTCAAATATCAGGCCTTTTCAAAGTGTCCTGAAGTTCATCACCAAACAACTAATAAATACAGAAATAATCAAACACAAATATTTAACTACAACAACATCTACAAATTATGGCACTATTTTAACCAAATAGACAAGAATTTGGCAAACTACATGAAAATCCACAGAACTGGTGTTGGCTGGAACAGTACTCCAATTGTCAAATATAGTCATTCTCAGAAGCTTATGGGGCACTTGCAAGAAAATTACAAAACTAAGAGTACAGATGTTAGCTAAGTATAAATTCCCATTATCATTCTATAGATAAAAGTTAGTCCATATATCCTCATGAGTTTGTTTGTTTGTCAAAATGAAGCACTAATCTGGAGTATCCTGTCATGACAATAAAGGAGAACCAGACTTAGAAAGAATAAATCTGCAAATTTTGTGAAGAAAAAGCTAATGGCTACCATGTTTTACATACCGAAAGATATTATTGCAGCTGAAGTATTAAAACCTACCAGCCATAGAAACAACAAAAGAATTAAAAAATTTTCCACTGAAGTTTACTCAAATTTACAAAGAAAGTAATTACCAAGTTTTGTCAATGGACTTTTTGGAGCATCAGAGATTCTGGATCCAGAAGGAAGCGGTTGTATTTCATTAGAAGCTAAGATAAAAGAAATAATTGAGGCTTTATTTGATTAATAATATTACAAGGTACAGTATGGATCTATATTTTGGCTTATAAACCATTCCTGAAACAAATGAAATTTAATAAAAAAGTAGTTCCAACCTAGGAAAAAAAAAACCCAACACATAACTTTGTAATTTACAAGGTGTGTGGAATATGAATGAAATCACCTTTTCCCTAATTGTAATACAAAGATCACAGGAATTTGATAATGAACATCCATCAGTGACTATGACCACTTGGTTTGAAACTAAGAAGTGACTCATCTTGATTAAATTTCATATTTTAATCTTTAAAAGTATGGCAAAAAACAAGCAAGGTTGATCAGGCTTAAAAAAAAAAGATTAAAAATTAGAGTGAGAATTAGATTGAATGATGGTTTAGCTTCAGTAGATTCTGGAGATCCGGTTGCAACTGTAAATGAAAAAAGACAAAAGGGAGTATGACATTAACATGAATCAAAAGGATTATGTAAAAATAGGTTTAGTAAGAAGCACTATCAGTTCTCTTCATGGGAAGATCTGTATTTCAGTCTTGCAAACGCTGATGATCTTTTCCTTTATTGTACATCATCCTGTATGTATGCCACTTGTGCTTTAGAAAAATCTAATCAGAGTTCAAAAAAAAAAACAAACAACACAAAACCCACAACTTCAAGTTTAGATTTGTGTTCATAATTTTGCATGGTTTGAGGATTAAAATACAGGCCACAAAATCAACATTGGAGAATTCAGAATTCTGAAGAAGTAAGTAGATGCTGCTCCAGATCACAAAACTAACAATACTACTACTTAGATCAGAAATCTCATTCTGAGACATCTCTGTGAGAAAAATCAGTAGAGCTCCTTTTCCTCCAGGACAAATACGACTATATCAGGTCACATGCAACATAAAATTTTCCTTTTGTATCCCTGTTGATGCTACCTAAATGAACCTGTCATCAGAAGAATATCGAGTTAATTGTTACAACTCTATCACTGAGGTTATTTTACTGATGGAAATTTTACGCGATGTCAATCATACAGTTCAGATAGACAGAAAGCATTATTTCAGAAACATAAAATTGAATCATCCGGTCAAATCTGCTAGCAGTAATCATATGTGTAACAGCTACAGTTCAGCCAGAGCTAGATGCATCCTGTTTTATATTTCATGTGTCAGTCACTGGAAACACAAAGGGAACCAGAATTTTTTAATTAGGACTTCCTTTGGAGTCAATACAAAGGGGATGCAGCAAGTAGTAGAAAAGTTCTGCTGGAGGTGAAAAAAGCATTTAAAGTACAAAGAAGGTAAAAAGCAGCAAAATCAGTTACCCAGTATGTTCTGAGTTTGCACCAGTTCGGGTTTAGGTGTCGATTTAAATCCCTCAGGTCCATGTTTTTTCTCAGCCTGAACTAGAAGAAAGAAGCTTTATTTAATTTAGAATCCCTCTGAGTTTTTCTTTATCTACTGCCCAAAGCTCACTGCTTTTCTTGTCACCATTTTATGCCACTTGATTAAATATTTTCTGCAGCAGCACAACTCCATCACAATTAGTATTTATTTTTGTTTTCAGATGTGAAGTCTATATGATGTTTTGCATTTATTTTGTTGTAGTTTTACAAAAGCAAAGGAAAATATAAATCACAAAGAACAAAGCCAAGATCAGAAGCTCACACTGTTCATTATGATATACAATATAAACAAGATCCACTACATCACAAAATTTATTTACAAATATTTTCCCTGATACTCTGATATTTTTTGAACTTCTAGTAGAAAAATTATCATGAAAAGAACAAAGATTCACTTATAGTACCTTAGCTCTTTCATTTTTCTAGTAATAATATAAAGGCATTTGACTTTCATTTGTTCTTCTAATTCTACATCTTCAAAGTAAAGTATAGGCAGTTTATTAAACAGCCACTAAACTGAACTGCTGACCATATTTTTATAAACTAGTACATAATGATGCTCTTCCAGCTGTTTCACATACCATTTAATTCCTATGGTACGTAAGTCAAGATCACTTCTTTCCATCTTGCTGGAGGTCCCATAGCATTTAATCAGTCATACAGTACACACAACTGCTAATCCCAGATTATAAAATGACAAAGCTTATTGATATGGAATACAGGATGGTGAAGTCTCAGGCTTGAACATGGTAAGAACATTAGTTCCTTCCACCAAGAAAACTGCATGGTATTTAGCACATGTTGGTGTTTAGAGGAGATCTTTAATATTGGTGACCAGCATCAATATAGCACTAAGTTTTAGTATTTGTTCAGTTTAATAAAAGATCACTTTCTTTTTAAGATACAATAGAAGAGAGTTACTTCTGTTTTTTCAGCACACTCTCCATGCTTTTTCCACAATCTGCTGAGCACACTTCAAGCAAGAACTGATTGTGTAGGTTTATAAGCTGCTGCTTACTTTACTGTCACAGCACGGAACAGCAAGAATGTATTTACTCAACATTTCTTAATTTTCCTTTAACTTCTCTCAACCTTCTCATTCATGTTCCTCTCTTCCTCCACAACTGGAATGAAGATATCCTGATGGAAGCAATAATCTCATTCCTTCTTGTGTCTCACAGAAGCACAATGCGAATCCTTCAGTGGCCAGAAGGTGGACAGGAGGAACAGAATTTGGGAAACATGGCAATAAAGGAGTCACTCCTACTAAACTAGTTCAGATTTACAGGTAGTACCTTGCATTTCAAGCCTATTCTCTATTTCACAAATCTACTTTGATAAATCTCTGGTACAATCCCCTTACATAAATAACTTGCTCCTTTTTTTTTTTTTTTTTAAACTAGTTCTTCCATGTCCTAGATATGTTGATATGATATAGATGTGCTGATATTTCTTTTGGTTAGCTCCAATTTCCCTGTGAACTTAATAAAAAGGCTCACATTTACTTCAGCTAAGCAAAAAAATGTAGTGGCAGTTTGAAGTATTTGAGGTATATTAGACAGAATTTTAAAAACTGAAGGGAAAAAAAAAGCATTATGAATTTGTGGTGTTGTGTTAAGAATAAATTAGTCCTAACTGGAAAATATTGTAACAAGCCTGGCAAAAACAAATCATGAAAGAGCTTACTAACCAGTCTTTCCATGGAGGTGCATGCCAAGGGAGGGGAGGCCTGAAATTAAGAAAATGATGGGATGCCTGGCTGACAAATACACCAAAAAAAGTTAC
This sequence comes from Tauraco erythrolophus, assembly GCF_009769465.1. Taxonomy (NCBI): domain Eukaryota; kingdom Metazoa; phylum Chordata; class Aves; order Musophagiformes; family Musophagidae; genus Tauraco; species Tauraco erythrolophus. The sequence continues at coordinate 9,415,106 of NC_141465.1, forward strand.
TGAACCATGTTATATGACAAAACACACCCTTTGACAAGGACCCAGTGGAATACAAGAGCAGCTCAGCTCATGAAGCCTTTCACACAGTCCACTTGCTGAAATACTGCAAGCTTCTTTCTTCCCTTCTTGCATGACTGATGACACAACAGCAGCCACAGCACCCAGCTCCTTTTAAATCAGCAGTCTGTTGCCGCTTCTGGCACCAGTTCTTAAACCTTTCACAGCAAATAATTACTACGCCTTACTCAAAGAACCCAGTAGGATTTTCAAACAGGAAAGCCTGAATGAGATATAATGAAGTAGATCCTACTGCTAAACTCAATTAATTGTGCCTATATATTACCCTGTCTCTCAAAGGCAACCCTTGCAAAAGGCCGGTGCTCAGATCTCTTGCTTAAGTTACCTGTGAAAGTCTGGCTCAATGCTGAAGTATTCAAGCTATTTTTGCATATGCAGTGGCTTAGACAGAAATTACACTAAAGAACTTCTAAAGGATTCACTTTCATTTCCCTGTTTCCTGCCACTCTATTTTTTTTTCTGTTTAACTGAAATACTGTGACCACAATTAATACATTCTTTAACGTAAATAGTGTGACATACTCACACTTTAACGTAAGACACTGGTGCTGTGATGAACGAAGAATGACTGAAAGGAACAGTCACAACAGAAAGAGACACGGAAGCAAAACCACAGAGGAAGCATGAAGTGGAAGATGAAAATAATTCTAAATATTTCAGTAAATAACTAATGATGTGACAGCATTAAGAATATGTTCGGTTGTAACAAATGGTTATATATCATTGGTCATTAAAAAGACCGTACGTGCCAATTATTATCCTGTATAATGAAACAGACCATCCCACTTCATAAACATGTAATTCTGTGCTACGGCTAGAGATGACAACGTTTGTGGTTAGAATCACTGCATGCTAGGTACATAAATATAATTACAAAACATAAAGGAAAGGAAATGGAATGGACTAATTTTCTCTTCCCCAGGTGATATACCGATCCTGGTGTCAGATTTCCCACTGTTTACTTGATTAACCAGTAAATTCCACCACAAGGAATGACATATTTTGATTAGACGAATGTAAGCCTCAGGACTATGATTCTGCGGGACAGCCAATAACATAAACTTACACATTCAGTTCTCACTTTTGCAAAATAGCAAAGTTCTATAAAATATATTTGTAGGTTGCTTTTTCTGCAGTTACTTAGACAAGGTAAAATAATTTACTAAAATAACTGTAGAATTTAGGTCCATCAGAGACCTCAAACTGTAAAACAAACAAAAAAAAATGGGAAAAAAAGTATTCTTTGCAGTTTTTTAAAACATACTCACACATTTCCAATTAAAAGCAAGCTGTTTATTACACATATGCTAAATGTAAAGTTCAGAGCCCACTTTGATAATAAACTTCTGCAGAGAAGCGTCTTTATTTTCCCCTTAGTATTCAGGATAAACAGAAAAGTGTTATCCATATGAAGGTTTTGTAGAAAGGAATTGATGGTTAAAGCTAGAATTTGGCAAATACACTTACTATCGAGTGGAAAACAAAATTCTGCAAACATTTTCAGAGAAAAAAAAGATGGATTGTTTAATCTAAAAGATGGTTGCAAATCATTACACAATTTTGCTGCATTACTTCATCGTACATCTTCTCTTTTATTACCTACATATTCTTTGAGAGTTTTTTTTTTTGTTTGCTTGTTTGTTTGAATTAAAGACTGAGTTGATCTGATGATATAAGGTATGACATCTGTGATATTCCTAAGGAATAAAATAAACGCAGTCATATTTAAGGGCAGTATCCATGTGAATCATGTGATGTCAAAGGAATAATGTGCTACACCATTTCAGCCAGCCAGGAAATACTTTATAGATGGAATAGAGTAATGCCAGCAAGATCCCTTAAAATGACTAAACTAAACCAAAGCAAACCGTCGCTGCATTGTTTCCTCAGATTCTTTTTTCATTTTAACGTCTTGCCACCATTCAAGCCTCCTTTCTCCCTTTCAGCAAAGAAGTTGGTGGAAGCCAAGTATTGTCTCTAATGACAGCAGAATCAAGACTTCCGTTCTCAGTTACAGGATAAAAGTCAGACTATAGAATTGAAGATATGAGTATGCCTACTTAAATAATTTCGAAATGTGAGTCAACAAAGTGGGTGCAAAGTCCCTCTTCATCATTGGACTCTGAACAATTTAGTTCTCTCCAATCTTTGTGCCCTCAGATTGCAAATGTTAAAATATAGGGCTGTACTTGTACACAACTTGATAAAGTAGTCTATGTTAGACTAACCTGTTTCCTAAGAAAATGGAGGCAGTAAACCTTGCAAGTTTTAAACTTTCTCCATGTTTTTGAACACATTATGAAATTAGCATCTGAGTATGCCCTTTTAAATACGGGCTGTTTTTTCAGCCATAAGTAGATGCTAAAAAATTTCAGTCTTCCAAAGATACAAGCAAACATATATTTCACAGATGTATAACCTTGAAAATGAATCTTGGATCAAATTTTATATTCCTTTCCCATGTATGTGAATGGCTCCCATTTACTTTAATAGGACCGGTAAGACCACAGAGAGAGTGTGGTCAAGATTAATCTGTTGAAAACTGAACTTAAATGGAACATCATGCTGTCATTCTCTGCACCACTGAAAAAAAGCTTGTTCCTGTGACTGTTCCATCTTAATCTTATGCATGCATTTTGCACAATCATGCTCTTATCCCTAATTTTCTTCTTCATATACTTCATGGCAGTCAGAAGGTCAAGGTGCATGAAAACTCTTGTTCTGCCGTTTTTCACTATTTCAATGTATCCCCACAAAGATATGGTTCTAATTCTAAGTGTTCTCATAAACCTAACAATTGTAGCATCTGAAACTTTCCTCCAAAATTAGATTCAGATTTTTATCCATGTCTACCACTCATGGCTACTAACTCAGCTACATTATCCTCCTGTTGATTCCAACTACTGCCTTTAAATGCAGATTAAGCAACACAAAGATGGATTTAATTTTAGTTTATATATTTGCAAAAGATATTCCACACTATTTCTAAAAATAGAATTTTAATTACCTGGGAGAGACTGCGGGGAGATTTCTTGAACTTCCGGTGTTTTGGATTCAGCAGGCCATACTCGAGTTTCATTCTTAGCTAAAGGGACAAAGACGTCATGATTGTGAAGCTGTATCTGCTTTGTTCTACTACAGATTTATTCCTGTCCCACTTCAGTTTGCCAAAGTAGATCAACATGGGTAAATGTGGAAAGCTGAATACCTTTAAGAATCAATGAACTTTCACTGCACAATCAGTACAAGCACCTGTTGAGCTATTTTAAATGCATGAATTGTTGGTATTATTTTGTTCATTAAAAGATTCCTTAAAAATAAAATTACAGCAAGGAATTTAATGTCTTACGAATCATTACTTTCACAGCGCAAAATAGTTTTCAGTGGTTTTCATTCATCTAGCATTTGAGCATTAACATCAAAAATGCTTTTCAAAATTCAAAGATGTAATATATTTCGAACTGTTATACAAGAATAGTCTAATGTATTTTCAAATAAAATGGAATTGTCACACTAGTCATGTCCTTATTTTCCTTTACATGACTTCTAACAATTGCAGTGGTATGACAATAGTCTTCTATCCCTAAACTTCACAGCATTGACAGATATAAAGATATTCCAGTGGTGGATATAGAGAAAATTAATTAATTTTGAATTGAATAATACATCTGTGTTTTTCTTTCCACTGAATACTAAGGCGATAAATTTTGTGTGTTTTTTTTCTGGACTATGACTCTTTTTAAAAAAACTAGTTAGATTTTAACTATGTAAAGAGACAAAATACTTTGAGAATTCAATAAATATGATATTTTGTGATGCATTATTTTGACTTTTCTAAATAATACAGAATTAGAATAGTCGCACTATGCCAGCAAATCATAATTAGTCACAACTTCACACTCAGCATAAGCCTTATTGTATTTTATTGTAGACATACACAACATCAGCTCAGGATATCTGTATAAATTTGGACAATACGTCTTTTTGTCAATTATTTTATACATTTAAATTCTTTCTCAGAGTATTTTTGCTTTCCAAGCAATGAGTTTTCCCTGGTTTACACTCCTTCGAAATCCAGTAGTCCCTTGTGTGTACACCTGTGTACTTCATGTTCTCTGGTAAGGAACACATAGTAAACAGAATAGAACAAAACATCACTTGTCTGGTCTGTTTATTTTCACAAAGGTGTTTGTGTAATCTACCATAAAGAGTGGTTCCAAACTGGCATCACACCAGCTATCTATTTTAGACATATCGAAGCACTTAAATTTAGAAGTCCAAGTTCTATGCTCAGCCAGCTAACGATGTTGGACATCTCTAGGACAACTGAAACTACCTTTGTCTTTTTCTCCACTTTTTGCTCATAGTCACATTCTGCAATTTTTACTGCTTGCATTACTGACGCTTATGACTATCTGTAAACAAAACATGTTTTTTTGCAGAAAGGCACGATTTTACTGGTAGAAAATCATAGAATCACAGAATCATAGAATGGCATAGACTGGAAGGGACCTCAGAGATCATCTAATCCAACCTTCCTGTCATGGGCAGCGACGCCTCTCAACTAGACCAGGCTACTCAAGGCTCTGTCCAACCTGGCCTTGAACACCTCCAGGGAGGAGGCATCCACAACTTCTCTGGGCAATCTATTCCAAAGTCTTACCACCCTCGTACTGAAGAATTTCTTCCTAAGATTTAATCTAAATCTGTTCTCCTTCAATTTAAACCCATTTCCCCTTGTACTGTCAGCGGGCACTCTTGTGAAAAGTCCCTCCCCAGCCTTCCTGTAGGTTCCCTTCAGGTATTGGAAGGCAGCTATTAGGTCCCCCAGAAGTCTTCTCTTTACAAGGCTGAACAATCCCAGCTCCTGCAACCTGTCCTTGTAGCAGAGGTGCTCCAGCCCCTGGATCATCTTTGTGGCCCTCCTCTGAACACGCTCCAACAAATCTGCCTCTCTCTTATGGTGGGGACACCAGAACTGGACGCAGTATTCGAGGTGGGGTCTCACAAGAGCAGAGTAAAGGGGAAGAATCACTTCTCTTGACCTGCTGACCACGCTTCTCTTGATACATCCCAGGATGAGGTTGGCCTTCTGGGCCGCATGAGCGCACTGCCGGCTCATGTTGAGCTTCTCATCTATAAACACCCCCAAATCCTTCTCTTCAGGGCTAGTCTCAACCCTCTCTGTGCCCAGTTTGTATTTGTGCCTAAGATTGGCTCAACCCAGGTGAAGGACCTTTCATTTTGACTTGTTGAAGCTCATGCAGTTTGCACTGGCCCATTTCTCAAGCCTATCAAGGTCCCTCTGGATGGCCTCTCTTCCCTCAAGTGAGTCCACAGCACCACACAACTTGGTGTCATTGGCAAACTTACTGAGGGTGCACTCAATGCCGTCATCCATGTCGCTGACAAAGATGTTGAACAGCACTGGACCCAGAACAGACCCCTGAGGGACACCGCTTGACACTGGTCTCCATGTAGACATTGAGCCATTGACCACAACTCTTTGAGTGCGACCATCCTGCCAGTTCTTTATCCACCGAGTGGTCCATCTGTCAAATCCGTGTCTCTCCATTTTAGAGACAAGGATGTCATGTGGGACAGAGTCAAACGCCTTGCACAAGTCCAGGAAAATGACATCCATTGCTTTACCCATGTCAACCAGCGCTGTAGCTTCGTCATCGAAGGCCACTAAATTAGTCAGGCACGACTTGCCCCTAGTGAAGCCATGTTGGCTGTCACCAACCACTTGGTTATTTTTTATGTGCCTTAGTACAGCTACCAGGAGAACCTGTTCCATGATTTTACCTGGCACAGAGGTAAGGCTGACTGGTCTGTAGTTTCCTGGGTTGTCCGTGGTCCCTTTTTTAAAGATGGGGGTTATGTTGGCCCTTTTCCAATCTGTAGGAACCTCACCAGACTGCCAGGACCTCTCAAATATGATGGCTAGTGGCCTAGCAACTTCAGCTGCCAGTTCCTTCAGGACCCGTGGATGTATCTCATCAGGTCCCATGGACTTGTGCACCTTCAGGTTCTCTAGGTGTTCCCGGACCCGATCTACTCCTACCCTGAGTGGTTCTTCACTCTCCCAGCCCCAGACAACATCCTCTGTGATTTGGGTGGTGTGGTTCGAGTGGTTGCCAGTGAAGACTGAGGCAAAAAAGTTGTTGAATATTTCAGCCTTCTCCATGTCCTCAGTAACCAGGTCACCCGTATCCTTCTGGAGAGGTCCCACATTCTCTCTCATTTTCCTTTTTTCTCTCACATACCTATGAAATCCTTTTCTGTTATTTCTAATATCGCTGGCCAGATTTGTCTCTGTTAGGGCCTTAGCTTTTCTAACCTGGTCTCTGAGTACACAAGCAACTTCTCTGTAATCATCCTCCTGCAGGTGATAGAGGAGCCAACAAGGAGGGGTGCCATGCTCGACCTTGTGCTCACCAACAGGGAGGGACTGGTGGGCAATGTGAAACTTAAGGATAGCCTTGGCTGCAGTGACCACGACACGGTGGAGTTCAAGATCCACGGGGCAGCAAGGAAACTATACAGCAAGCTCTATGCCCTAGACTTCAAGAAGGCGGACTTCGGCCTCTTCAAGGACCTGATGGGCAAAGTGCTGTGGGAGGTGGCCCTGGAGGGACAGGGGGCCCAGGAAAGTTGGTCCACATTCAAGGAGCACCTCCTTCAAGCTCAGCAGAGGTGCATCCCGATGAAGAACAAGTCGGGCAAAAAGACCAGGAAGCCCGCGTGGATGAGCAAGGAGCTCCTGGACCAACTGAAAATGAAGAGGTTAGCCTATAGAGGGTGGAAGCGGAGACAGATAGCCTGGGAGGAATATAGAGAAGTTGTACGAGTGACCAGGGATCAGGTGAGGAAGGCTAAAGCCCTGAAGGAATTAAATTTGGCAAGGGATATAAAAAGCAATAAGAAAAGCTTCTATAGGTATGTAGGGGACAAAAGGAAGTCCAAGGAGAACATAGGCCCCCTCCGAAAGGATACTGGTGCTCTGGTTACCCGGGACATAGAGAAGGCTGAGTTACTCAATGACTTTTTTGCCTCAGTTTTCACTGATAAAGCCTCTTGTCTTACCACCCAAGCTGTGGAAAGAACTAGCAGGGACTGTGAGGATGAACCACCGCCCGCTGTACTTGAAGAGCAGGTTCGAGAACATCTGAGGAACTTGAAGGTGCACAAGTCCATGGGACCTGATGAGATCCATCCGCAGGTCCTGAAGGAACTGGCGGATGAAGTTGCCAAGCCACTGGCTATTGTATTCGAGAAGTCGTGGCGGTCTGGCGAGGTCCCCGATGACTGGAAGAGAGGGAACATAACCCCCATATTTAAAAAGGGGAACAAGGAGGACCCGGGCAATTACAGGTCGGTCAGCCTCACCTCTGTGCCTGGCAAGGTCATGGAGCAGATTCTCCTGGGAACCATGCTAAGGCACATGGAGAGCAAGGAGGTGGTGGGTGACAGCCAACATGGCTTCACCAAAGGCAGATCGTGCCTGACCAACTTGGTGGCCTTTTATGATGGGGTGACAGCATCGGTGGACAAGGGTCGACCAATGGATGTCATCTACCTGGACTTGTGCAAAGCTTTTGACACTGTCCCGCATGACATTCTTCTCTCTAAACTAGAGAGGCATGGGTTTGATGGATGGACCACTCGGTGGATAAGGAATTGGCTCAATGGCCGCACTCAGAGAGTAGTGGTCAACGGCTCAATGTCCAAGTGGAGACCAGTCACGAGTGGTGTCCCTCAGGGGTCCGTGTTGGGCCCGGCCCTCTTCAACATCTTTGTCAGTGACGTGGACAGTGGCATGGAGTGCACCCTCAGCAAGTTCGCCGATGACACCAAGCTGTGTGGTGCTGTCGACACGCTGGAAGGGAGGGATGCCACCCAGAGGGATCTCGACAGGCTGGAGAGGTGGGCCCGTGTCAACCTCATGAAGTTCAACCAGGCCAAATGCAAGGTCCTACATCTGGGTCGTGGCAATCCCAGGCACAAATACAGACTGGGTGGTGAATGGATCGAGAGCAGCCCTGAGGAGAAGGACTTGGGAGTACTGGTGGATGAGAAGCTCAATATGAGCCGGCAATGTGCTCTTGCGGCCCAGAAGGCCAACCGCATCCTGGGCTGCATCAAGAGGAGCGTGGCCAGCAGGTCGAGAGAGGTGATTCTCCCCCTCTACTCTGCCCTCGTGAGACCTCACCTGGAGTACTGTGTCCAGTTCTGGAGCCCCCAACATAAGAAGGACATGGACCAGTTGGAGAGGGTCCAGAGGAGGGCCACGAAGATGATAAGAGGGCTGGAGCACCTTTCCTATGAGGACAGGCTGAAAGAGTTGGGGCTGTTCAGCCTGGAGAAGAGGAGGCTCCGGGGTGACCTTATAGCGGTCTTCCAGTACCTCAAGGGGGCCTACAGGAAAGATGGGGAGAGGCTGTTCAGGAGGGCCTGTTGTGATAGGACAAGGGGTAATGGTTTTAAAATAGAGGGAGGTAGATTCAGGTTGGATATTAGGAAAAAATTTTTTACCATGCGAGTTGTAGAACACTGGAACAGGTTGCCCAGAGGGATGGTGGATGCTCCGTCCCTGGAGACGTTCAAGGCCAGGTTGGATGAGGCCCTGAGCAACCTGATCTAGTTGGAGATATCCCTGTTCCTTGCAGGGTGGTTGGACTAGATGACCTTTGAAGGTCCCTTCCAGCCCTAACCATTCTATGATTCTATGATCCCAGGTTACCAGTCCCTGCTTCCATGCCTTGTGTATTCCCCTTTTGTATTTGATTTTAGCCAGGAGTTCTTTGTTTATCCATATAGGTCTCCTGGTGGTTTTGCCTGATTTCTTCCTTTTAGGGATGCAATGCCTTTGAACTTGGAGGAAATGAAAACAAATGAAACAAATGAAAACAAATATAAAAGTTCTAGATACTATAGTCCAAAACTAATATTGGAGACCTTAAGCTAGTAATGATGAACAAGATTACAAGCTAGTAGTGATGAACATCTTGTTTTGCATGCTTGTTGTTCAAAGAAAATATTAATAATACTAATCAAGTTAACAGTGTGATTAACTTTATCACATTGACTGAAAACCAGTAATGCTCTGTAATGTAAATATTGCAATTAAGTTTTTCCACTTAGCTTAATTTTTCAGTAGCCACAGATGATGCTAACAATATTTGTCTGTCAAATGCTGTTAAATACTTCCAGATACTAATTTTTAAGGAACTCAGCCTCAGTCCAAACATATTCTTACTCCAACTCTGTAGCTCTACCCTTAAACGTACATAATATCTTAACAGAAACAAGCACTGCTGTTTTCTCTCTGCAAAGCAAGCCAGTCTGAGAATGTGCCATGGCCATCAGAGTAAATTAAACAAAGCAGAAATAAGAAAGGAAAAAAAAAAAAAGCAGAAATAAGAAAGGAAAAATATTTGACCCACTTGTTTAGAGTTCAAATTAAGTATTAAGACTAGATAAGCCAAAAGTCATCACCTCCAGAACTCTACTCAAGGGATCTGTGAAAGATGCACTGGGGGCACTATTAAGCTTTTTAAATATAGCTGAATCTCCCATGATTATGCTATTCACAGATGATATACTGGTTTACAGATCCTAAACAGAAGCGTCAATTAACCTTTTCCTGCAGCTTTCAGGCATATTCACAAAGATATACGTGAAACCTGTACTGAAATGTTCTAATTTCTGGCTATCATTTTTTCATGGATTTAATTACAGACAATAAATAAGAATCTCTTCATGAAACAATTTCTCACATACACTCAAACTAGAACCCATATAATCAAAATTCACTTAAAATCTGGTCTTTCAAATGGACATACAAACTTCCATTTTTAAAGCCATGTATTGAAAGATATAACCTTTGAAAAAAATAAGTTACATTCATACCTTGTAAAACAAAGTAAAACCCCTATACATGACTGGTTTACTTTCTTTCCTCTATGGATCAAAGCTACTGTATATTCTTTTAAATGGCTGTGAAATACGTTAAAAAACTGTTCAGATGTTTTAAAATAAGTGAATTTCTATGAATCCTTATAAGTCCAAGCTAATCAGTAAACAGACAGAGACAACTAGACAAAAAGAAGGTAAGAGGAAAAAAAGGGACTTTTCTGCTTCCGTACATGATCTCACACTGCCACGCTTCTGGCACTGCCCATGAACAATACAAGCTTAGTTTATTTCTGCTTACCCAGTTTCTTCCTGGATGCTTGAGGTGTGTCATCTATTGTCAGGAGAGGAGGAAGTTTCTGCTGCGTTTCATTGAGACCTGGAACAATAAGGTGCACTACACAGAAAGATGTGTATCATTAATTCCAAAAGAGAAAAAAAAGACAGTCTGCCCTCTGAAATATGTGAGCAACTACTACTGAACCATTGGGAGTTTAGTCTGAGTATCTGGGAAATTAGTTACTCCGGTTTGGTGCTATTTCCCCTTTACAGCACTCACTGTGTTACCACCATTTCACAACTAATCTGAATTGAAAACAATTCAACACTGGAGCATACAACCCTGGACTGCTCCATGGTATCACTTATGCTGGGACATTCTGTCTGGTGGGTCAAGAAGACAACACCAAACGTGATTAGTAAGCACCTGTTTGATTCACATCAAAACATTTAAACTCATACAAAGAAAACTTAAGCCAAAGTCATAGTACAAAGTATCTCCATACATATAAAGGACTAAACACCTTCCTGAATTCAGGAACAAATTGGTCACAAGGTGCATGATGCAGTAAGCCTTTCCTTTCTGTTTCAGGCAGATCAGTATTTCACCATACTAAGCACTATGTGATAGACTTTTCTTATTTTTATGTTCTAAGTCAGTATTGTATATTCTTATAGGCCAAATGACAGAAAGCATGAAACTGAAGGGCTTGAGGGAAACAGTTATACCCCAAGTTCTAACAGCAAGCTCTGATTGCTAGGAAGGTTACAATATACACCACTGTAGGCTAATTTATCAGCACAGGTTTGTGTCTGTAGATAGCACGTTATCGTACTACCTTCAAAAACCAAAAAGAACAACCCTTGATCTCACTAAGATCTTTACCACAGAACTTAACTTGAAGCATGAAAGAACTTCTTGGCTTAAACAGTGACAGTATCTTCTTTGAAATACTAGGACAATAAAATGATTCTATTTCCCTTAGGCTACATCATCCTTGAATCACCTGTACAACCATAAAATACAACAAATACTGTCCAAACCAAGCTATAAAATACTCTTCGGTATGCAAGGAAAGAACTATCAAGATGAAGAAAATTAAAAGCATTTACACAGTTCTAATTTTGAGCCAAAGATAAGGAAGAATAATAAAAATATCTTCCAGTCACCTAATATTGCTCCCGGCAGAGAAGAACTATCTGAAGTTTTTGACTGCGTCCGATTTTGAATAACTGTGGAGACAACATGGGAGTATTAGAAAATCATAAAAAAAAAAAAAACAAAACAAGAAACAAAACCACACTTGAGACAAGCCTCAGCATTCTGAAAACCTTCCCTCAACTTAATACTTGGAGATGAGGACACCATCCTAATCTTTTCTCTACTTGCATTCAGTTTAAGAGACTGTAAACTGTGTTTCCGCTACATCATCTCTTAACTGTGCATCTCTTCTTTCCCCCAGCATCAGTTTTATGTCCTTGGTGAAAAATGACATTCTATATTTATGCTAATATAGGGCCAGGTCCAGGCCATCTCATCACCCTGCCATTCACAATTCTTAAAAAAAGATGCATGTGAAGTAAATACCAGTACAGTCATATTTTAATAATAATTACCGTAATTTGCTTTCATACCACTCTGCAGTGTTTACCTGTCCCTGAACTGTGAACTATCTCCAGTGACAAATTTTGTGACTGAAAATTATTCGTAATACAATTTCTGTTAGCAAGTTTTAGTCTGCAGCTCATTTTCTATCAGCTATCTTTAAGCAGTTAATTTTCAAAGATTACACTACTATACTACGTCTCGCTACTAGAGAGAAACAGGCATTTCTAAAGGGCAATATGTTTAAATCTGCTGTAGATCTTTCTCTCCACTGACCAGGGAAAGGAGATGAAGGGAGTCTAAGTCAATGACTTAGCTGAAGATAACCACAAAAAAGTTTGTTAGTGTGAATCTTATCCATGCTGCTGCCCTTCATGCCTGACTATCCAGCTATGCACAGCAGGGAGATCAACATACCTGGACAACCCAGTTGAAAGAGAACAGACACTAGCATAAATCAGAACTGGTTGGTATCCATTCAATGACTCAACAAAGTCATTGTTTATAATGCCATGTAATAACTCATTTTATTAACACAGATAGGTTACAGCTTAATAGTATTTGTAAATAAAGGAGATGACAGTTTGTAAGGTTCCACCTATTCTAAAAGGAAACTTTCATGACATTCACATCAGAGCCAGAAATTTTTTTCATTTTAATTTTAAGTTACTCTTGCAGAGCATAAGAATCAATTAAAAAAACCCACACATATTTACCTTGTTTGATTATTGTGACAGGAACCAACTTCTTATTATCACGCAGTGTAATCTGAGAGAAGAGGAAAAAAAGAAAAAAGTCTTGGGATAATTGCCATAATAGCAATTGAACTTTCTTAGTAACAAAAATAGTGGGCTGTAATCCAATACTGTGCCTGCCCCAAGTTAACACTGGATATGGCTCTGGCCCTAATCACTGAAGATTACACTATTGCTTCAATTCCCATGGGTTAGTATAGTAATATTGCGTTTTGATCTTCTTTTTGTCTGCTCCAGATGTTTTGCTTCATAACAACACAGTATTTGACAGCTTAGGAATCTCCAATCCTTTCTTCTTTTAAGAATCTCTTGAGCACTCACTGGGGAGTAGTCCACAATGTAAGAAACACTGAAATTTAACTACAAAACATCTGAAACATATGCGACTACAAATTTGGTCACAGGATATAACTATATGCTCAGGAATAGTATATTTAGAACACAGATTATTTCAGAACCAGGTGTACATTTGTAAACTAATCAGCACTCTTGGGTGCATAGCCTGCTTAAAGCAGTTTAACTCAAAGTCATTTTATTTGGTGAAATTGTTTGTAAAGTATAACTGGCCAGCCACTCATGTTCTTCTCACGTTTTTGTGCTAAGTACTTGGTCTTCTCCGCTGTTCACTTGCCTTTGATCCAGATTACTTTCTGCCTAAATGTGCATCTTTGCCAGCATTTTGATACCACAAAAATAAGGAACACATGAACAGACCCCACATTTGCTGAAAGGAAGAAAACAGCTGATCCCAAAGATTATAAATCAGTATTCACTACCACACATGGGTAGTAGGAACAACTTCTGGAAGCTTAATAATACACTCAGGTGATGAGAGGAGAAAGACTGTAATGCCACAACATATAAAAATGCTAAATACATTAAAAGTGGATTTTTTTTTTAGTTATATCTGAGTTACAAGAAAGAAAATAACTCAATTACCTCTCTGTGTTAAATGCACACCACTAAAGTCAGAATCAGTTAATGTTCACTTCGCACTTCATGACATCTGGTCTACTTGATGTGAAAGAATACTTGCATGAAAATTCAGCATTTGATGACAAAGTTTCAATTATTTACCTAAGGATAGCTATTTTTGCTCTATTCTAAACATTTTAAAAAAGCCTTTAAAAGTAATGGTTGGGTATATATCAAACACACACCGAAGTCTAAGGTGGAAGAAGGCAAATCTCAACAAGTAAGATGGCTCCTTCTTCAGGGAAATGGATGGAGGCTGCTTATTCTATGAAAGTCATTACTTTCTGCTACCTAATAACACTTTGGCATTGGTATGGACATAGTTTGAAATTAAGTGGAGGTTTCAATCATTGTCGTTAATGAAGGATACAAAATAATCTTCCTTTTTTTATTGCTTACTATTTTTCCTTTATTTTTAACGAGGTTTACTTTTCTATTTTGCCTTCTAGTGAAAAAAATCGTGTTGCAGATGATCACCTTTCAAAGCAACTCTGTATTCATGTGACTAACAAGAGGGATAAAATGCATTTATCAGAAGAAGGTGTTCATTTTTCTGTATTTCTCATCAGGAGCCCTACAAGCAAATAAACAGTTCTCAAGTTGTAGAGAGCACTTGTGTAACTCCTGTGCGGAACCTCTAATCATCGTTATTATCAATCCTTTTACTAGTGAAAGGTTCTTATATTGACAAGAGCATCCTTTCTTTGTTGAGTAATAATGGATGACTGTAATGACAGCAATATGAAAATGCTAAACACATTAAAATACATTCAAAATTTAGTTTTTCACTCAAGAACAAGTCATTGACGTGAAATCTGTGTTCCGCAGTTGCTGTAATTACACTGCTCACCTGCAAGAATCTGCGAGTGCTGCACTTGAAATCCACCAGGGTGCTGTCAATCCTCTCTTTCTCAGTCTCAAAAAAGTGACTACTTTAGATATTTCTATGTCTAGTAAAATTTACTACTTGGACAAACCATTTCAGAAACATCAGCATATCATCTGCAGGAATGGTAGTATCAGCTGGATTTTCCAGACAGAGAACATAAAGCATATAGGTATTAGGAAGATTAGTTATTAAAATGACTGTTGCATCTCCACAAATGAAGATGGCAAATCAGGTATTCCTTAATCTCAGAGGAAAATTAGAGATGTAAGTTATACCACAAGTCGGGCATCTTAACTTCTGACCATGTACCTATGGCATATTGCATAAAAGACTGCAGTTTTCCAACATCCTGTCAAACGGCAGACAGCAACAACATTTGAAGAGACACTTGTCCTTTCTGCCTCTTATATTCCATTACTCCAAAAAGCCACAAATAACTGGCACACACGTAAGAGTCTCCTTGAAGAAGCATTATGGTCAACCTGGGTTGGATAAACTTTGGAAGAGCAGACATGTTTTCTTCTAGAGTTTAATGACAGAAGGTAAGAGTCCTGCTTTTTGGCTGGAAAAATTGAGGAGGACCCCACCTTTCAGACTGACATGAAGTTACAGGAACCTAATAAGACAGAAAAGGAAATAAATTTCTACTACGTTCTCTCCACCCTATCACCGTTCATTGTTTATGAAGGGAAGAAGAATGACAATCCCTAGAGCTCTTTTTCTTGCCCTCTCTCATTAGTTGTAGCTCACACGGCCTCAGCAGCTTAAAGAATGAACCTGCCAAAAGAAACACAAGCTGATATTTGACCAATGTTGAAAGGGCAGAATGACTAGATGGATCAGTAATAATGTTTTAATAAACAGCCTTTAAAAATATCTCCTTACAGAGAAGAGTTAGGACCATGCTGATACGAGCCAGTTTTGTCTTTGGAGCAAAATAAGGAACAAACAATGCTTGGCGTAAATAACACTCATTCTGGCTTTGCACTGATGATGTGATTGCACCACTGAAACATACCCCACCTAATCCTGTGGAAACCAAAGTCATAATGCAAACTAAAGCGCTGGCCACCATCTGCTTCCCAGTCTTAGTTGTACGGCTTTTTGCACCACTAAAGTGAGAATGATAAGAGAATTTTTAGAACAATCTACATAACATTTTCATGATATTTCTATGGAGGGTGATGAAGCAGTACTGCTCTGGAGCTAAGCCCTGTGAAGCTGACTAAAAAGACAAGATGTTGGCTCCAGCTCTCCTTTCATGCTTAAGCTGTGCAAATATTTGGAAAACTGTTTTAGCTCACTTTCTCAGGACTTCTCTTGCATAAATAGAATCTCTGCTCCCACAGAAGCAGCATAACAGAATCAGGGTCCTGGCACACAGGGTTTGTTAACAGGAAAAAAGGAACTCAGCTTGCACTCCATGTGCTAGAGTGAATTACCTGGTCCTGTGCTGTCACATTGACTTTAAAGATGCTTACAGGACCAATGGGAAGAATAGTAAAGTTGATTTCATCAACAACATAACAAGATAAGCACCTTCCTGTGTGTCTATTCAACTGGCTTCATATTACTCACAGATAAGACTATTTTTTCTTGAATGTAAGACACGAATGTTTCCAATAACCTAAGCATATAATGCTCTAACTCTGTATGTAATGCTATAATTAAAGTATTACTGTCCTAAGCAAATACCTAATTATTCCTGCAAGAATGTAATGGACTGTGGTCCATTACAACAGGGATTTCTACAACTTTTCTTGGGAAGTGATCCCATAGTCTACCTCAGGGGCAGCACCTTAAAAGCAAAGCAAAACAAAACAAAAAAAACCCACAACCCACCAACCAAGAATATTAGCTGCTGAAACTTGCATTTTGATGAAAAATTAAGGAAAAGAAGTATGAAGAAACCAATTTAATCTCATAGTAGAGGAGGTAATGCTCAAAGTTATGAATAAAATATCTATTTTTCACTGTATTAAAACTAGTCTACTAACACATTCAATCTACAGAACCTTCATTTCTGCTTCAGCTCCTGTAAACAAAAAGTATCTCTGTATGTGAATCCATGAACATGTGAAACCCACCCATGCTTGCCTGATAGCTGTTACACCAAATGCCAGATGAGGAAAAAAAATGAGGAAATGAATAAATATTGATATTTATTTATTTACAAAAAATCTTTGAATGTTTTGATGAAACAGTTAAAAATTCTATCTTGCCACCTGCAAGGATTTAATGAACTCCCTAACAGTCTTGAGAAGCAAATTAAATTGCCCTTTCCAGCTTCCTCTGGTTCTGCAGACACTTGCCTCACCTATCAGAACTACCACTGAATTTGACGAGATGACTAATGATTTTAGAAGATATAAACAAGATTCCTTTATAAAGTAATAGCATTACCTTTTTGTGATACAAAATGAACTGATGGCCACCAATATCACAGGTTAACAAACCTGACTACTACAAAGGGATAAGCAAATGTAAATGTTTAGAATCCACACATGGAAACTATCAGCTTCATCTTTGTTAAACTGGAATCAGTATATGTAATTATCTTGGCTACAGTTCTCAATCATTTCATCAATTCACACATACAAACATTTCTCCATATAGTTATGTAGTCTCAGATTTAACAGATTTTTTTTTTCTATTGGCCATTTGGGGCCATAATTACTTTCTCACTTTAACAGAGAATCAAAAATTTGACCATACAAAATAAAATATATAAAAATGATATGAAAAATAAGACTGTTTTGCATACCTGTGTTTGGGAATTAGGTACCAACTTGTACATATTCTGGAGTTGTCCGTTTACTTTTTTATCTGATTTGAGAGAAAGAAGTAAATACACGGAATTACTTTTTATTTTGTCCAAAGCAAAGCAAATCCAGGTTTATTCACCTTTTTCAATAGCTGAGAAAGTTAGGAAACTTAATTACAAGGTATAAAAACACACCCCGTAACAGTTTTGTTTGGTGCTGTTTCTCCAGATTAATTAATTCTTCTGCAAAGCTTCCACTTCACATTTGACAGAGAGGAAATGAGATGTATTCTTGTTGTTCTACAATAGGCTAAGAGAGCTGAAGCGGTCTTTGGGACTTACTACAGAGAAGTCAGAGACCCCTAAGAGGATTCTTTAATAAAACTAATGTAACCACAACATGAATATGCAAGGAAGAAACTTGGAAGAGGAATTTCTGCATCCCATCTGTCTGGCTAAAAGCATCATGTTTTAATGTCCCCAATAGTTAGTCTTGCTTTTAAGTGCACTCTTCTAAAAGAAATTCACATTTAGCACTGGCAATACAAGAGCAGGCATTTCACTTCTCTTTGGGTCTGACATGGTTTCCTTTATCTCAACATATGAACAAATAATGCAGAGATCCAACCTCTGAAATTTTTCTCTTAGGTTTATCCTCTCAGCTTCTTAGTATTAGAAGCTTCTTATGATGCAGCTGTTAAGTACAGAGGAGAAACAGTCCCTCTCGGCACCTCTCATATTCCAGTATGATGCTTCAAACTTTGTCTACATCTTCCTCCTCTACACTTCTCTTCTTCCCTTACATCGACAGGCATGTAAACAAGAATCAAGCTAAATGTTATTATTATTTCCTCACAATTCCATCCCAAACAGATAAGCAATAGAAAAAAATTCAACTGTAAATAAATATCAATTGAGAGCCATTTAAGTTGACATGCTATCCTGAAAAAAAAATCTTTCAAAAAGTGCTGGATAATTCTCAGGAACAGGACATACTATTGGCCGAAAGACAAGGGAAAACTGACAAAAGGTTTGCACTGACTTCATGAGAAAATCAAGTTAAGATGGCCAGAAATAATCTACTTTCATCTCTTTTGATAAACTTTGGTTAAATAGATGTTGAACATTTGTTAAGTAAGTTAAAACGGTAAGTTAAATCAGACAAAAAGTGGCCACTTGTGCTGATTGGTAAACCTCTACGCAGACAGATGGTTACAAATAATAATAATTTATAAGTTAGAATCATTTTTCACTCTGTTTACTACCCACAGTTTCTGTATCTACCTACTATGCACTGACAATATGAAAGGCTTGAATCTGAAAGGTGCTGTCAGCTCTCCAGTTACAAGATACTTTAGGAGTAGACCAGAATGTAGACACAGAGGATAACAGCAAGCTCCCCGGATTTAGCTGCTGCAGAAGTACCCACTGAATACACAAGCCTGCATTGTAGGAAAAAGAAACCTCATCTAAACTGAATAGAAACTCTTATAATAAAGTATCTTTGAACTCAACTCAATTTGTCTCCATAACTTACAAGAATGATTCTTCTGGCCAATTAAAAATGTACATAGTCTGTCAGTCACAGCATTTAGAAACACATTACATACAAACAGCAAATTTGGCGATGCCAGTGGACATTTCAATCAGTCTTAAACACAGTATTAAACTATAAATACTATGCACTCTTTGTTCCCTTCTATTTTAAGTGCTCAAATATATTCCAGCACTTGCTCTACAGTTGGCTTTAAAAAGTTTAAAATGTAGGAAAATCAGTCATTTAGTAAACCTTGTTTAGAGCTGTGAAACACAGTTTCTTTTTGTGAGGCAGGTATGGGAAAAGACTACCACTAACCTCCACGAGCTCATTTTATAACAATGGCATTATTCTGGACTGCTAAAATGACTCCGCGGGCACTGGGCAGGTACTTCAAAGTTACAGATTTCTAATTTATGATGAAGGCCAGCAAAGGTCTTTATTAGGGAGTATAAGGGTGTTACAAGTCACCCTACTGCTCCCCTCCCTTACATTCAATTATATCAAGCTGTGTAACTCGCCTACATCTTGAAACTGAGGTCCAAATAAAATTTCATCTGGAAATCTCATATGATTAAGACTCTCTTATAAGAATTCCCATTCTTCACATTCGTGTCAAGCTAGAAAAACTGAGCATAGGAGTTTGCAGCATCGTCTGACCAACATCATGCTCAGAAATTCGTTTACGTAAATGCTCAAGGAAAATAAATGAAATTGGGTAATGTCTGTTAAGTTCTCTCTTCCTCTCTTTAAAAGGAGGAAGACTCTGCTGCTTCCTATTTCCTCCACTGATAGCAGTGAGTCTTTGAGCAGTGGATGTTTTTTCAAAGGTTAATTAGACGTCACTTTGCCTGCACTGCCTTGGAGAAAAGGCTTAAAATATCACTGAGACAACAACCAGAAATGCCATACACTGCCTCCATGAAAACCCAAACAAATGCATACATGAAAGCGCGTGCTTTGAAACACAATTTACATAATTCCTTGACTGAAAATCAGCTTCAAATTCAACTTTTCAACAGTTATAAAGGGCCCATTGTGATGCATGCTGGATAGGAAAGGATCTGTTTAGCTTTTAACCAGCTTGAACATAAAAGCAGATATAAAAGAAGATTCAAACAAGGATAATACTTTCCATAAACTCAAATTAGTAACAATTTTATTATTCAAGACCCAATGAAAAAGCTTGGAATCCAGTCAGAAGTATAAACATATGTACTCAACACTTTATGTGTATCTAAACTAAAGACTGTTAGTATTCTACCAACCTGCAGCAGGATCCTCTACTATTTGCAATGAGAAGAGAAGACCTTTCAGAAGAGTAGGTGGCTGTTTTTCAAACACAAACCACTTCCAGTTTCACCAATTCATAGAAGAATTTGTTAGGGGCATAAGGGATAGCATTTAAACAATGGAAACCTGATCTGCAGCTTACTCTAACTAGTACCACAATAAAGGAGAAAATACTGCCAAACTGAGTAGCTGTTTGATTATTGCCAAATACTTACTAGACAGAACTGTCTTATGATTGAAAGTCTTGCTCCAAATACTGTCCTCTACGTTGTCTTTAACTCCAAACTCATAAAGTGTGTTTGGCTTCAGGTTGTCCACCACTGTCTCCGTAACTGGGCAAAGCTGAAAAACCCATTTCTTGTCTTTATCCTTTTCTCTATAGCGAACTGTATAGAATCTGCTCAAGAGAAAAAAAAAAAAAAAAAAATTATCCATGAAGAAACTCAATGCAATCATTTTAATTACGAATTACTAAAATGACTTCTACCTACCATTGTTCTTGTTCTTTCTGGCCCCTTATGGTTATCAAATATCAGAAAAGACAGCATATCTTCCCTGCAAATGTAGTGCTAGTTCAGTCATCTCCTAGATTCGTATATGCTCCCCACCATACAGGCCCTGACATTCTGAGTATTATATAAAAAGCAAAAGAACACTCTCCTTCTTCATGAACAGCCATGTGTGTGTGGTTCTTGACCACAAACCACTCACTTTGCAAGCAGTTTCTGTGATTCTGACATGTGCCAGAACTAGTCAATTGAATCATGAGTCTATTAGTCAGGAAGCCGCGACCGATTCTCAAAACCTCTGTATCTGTCCAGGAGAAGGTGTTCCCCTCAAAATTAGTCCAAAAATGTTCTCAAGGGAAAACCAGTAATAGTTGACATTTGTATAACACATTCCTCATTCAGTGATCCCATTATGTATTGCCTACACTTCAAACAAGAAAGTAAACTAAGACATTACTTCCAGCAGTTTAAATCAGTAACGTGATGAATTCTAACAGATTATGAAATTAAAAAACATTTCTACAGAAATTGCCCAATTCAATCAAGCAGCACCACCCTAAAAAAGTATGACTGCAATGTTAACCAGCACAAAGTAACACAGTGCAAATGGTGAGAGTTATGGCATAAGAACTCCACTGCTTGCTACAGTCTGATTTTCAATATACATACTGTATCACTGCCAGAATGGGGTGGGGTTTTCTGTTTTTGTAAAAACAAATCTCAGAGAGATTTGGCAACTTTTTCATCCAAGTATTGCTGAAAATTGTTACACGTAACATAAATAAAGCATATCCATTGTTCATATCCATCTTACATTTACATCAGCTGAAAAGGAATTAATTCCATCCATTGTATTTTTCCACACTTCAGTAAAGCAAATTAAGGTCATAAAAGAAACACAACTCTAAACCCCAAAGTTTTAGAGTAAAGGTATGTGCCCAAGAATCATTCAAAAGCAAAAAGATAAAGAAACTTGTGTTGTGAGATTTAATTCAGGTATTATATAGGAAAATACGTGGAGAGAAAGGAAGAGACCTTAAGAAAACAACCAAAAGTAGTTCTTTAATCAAATGAAAAAGTATCAAGTTGTAAGATCCAGATTAAAATGACTTAATAGACCAAATATAATACTGTCAATGCATAAAGTTGCTTTTGCCAAAGGTACAGAAGGGCACTTCCAGAGTAGAGTACATGTGAAAAATAATTCCTAAGTACAGGGAAATTCCTACTTTATTATTTAAACACAACCTAAGACAAGGCAAGTGTCAATCATGGAAAATATTTTCACGCACAAAGATTCACTTTGTTTACACATTTTATCTCGTAACTCTCAAATTTGTTTTCTTGGCACCAAAAACATAGGCTGTCTTGTTTTAGTTGCTACAATTCACCTTATTCAAGTATTCCGTCAGGTTATGAAATTAAGATTTATGTTGGCTCCAATAACTCTCTTCATTAGCTGTACTACTTTGCATTCAAACAAGCCATAGACTAACCCAAACCTTGGAAAGGAAAAAAAACACGCTAAGTAGTGAATATCCTCTATTCTTATCGATTGCTGGAGCGCCAAGTAATAATCTGCATCCTTACTTCTGTGCTCTACTCAAATTTCAAGTGTCAAGCAATGTAAGATCGAACTATCACTTGGCCTGACAATGTTTTTAACAATAAATTCTTTGCAACACTGAAATGAGTAAAATTTCTCCTCCTTTATCCTCTTAATGCTTTCAGACATCGTCAAAGACAAGAAAAACTTACTTGAAATCTCTGTCACTACCTTGCAAAGGACATGACAGTAATAAACAAATCCCATCTGCAACATAAATGCATCTTGCTGGACCCTTGCAGGCTCTTGGCAAGGGATTTCGAACAGGTACAGATCGAGCTATCATCAAAATATGCATCACAAGCAGCAGTTACCTTCCCAGCCTGCCTGAAACAGGAAATTTCATTTGTTTCCATCTTCATCCTTACCTTTTTCTACCAGTTTTAGTTGAATGGGTTAGAAATAAAGTGATTGTATGTGATAGAAAGAAAACAATATACTGATTCATTTCAGTTATTTGACAGTCTAAATGAACAGCTGCATCATAAATGAGGAGGAAGAACATCCATCAAAAACTTGTTCATAATTAATAGGCTTTTAAGTGGCTGCTCTCACTTGCTTCTACCATAGAAAATGTTCTATTTTTGAATGTCTCTGCACCTGAAAATTTCTTCTCTGTAACATGAGTTAAAATACTGAGAACACTTGCATGTCAGAAAACATCTTTCACCAAAATTCAAGATTACTAAAAAAATCTGACAAGACGACTTTCACAGTTGTGCCAAAGTGTGCTATTAGAAATAGAAACATATAGCATAGAAGTGACATGCTCTCAACTCCAAGATTTCCAAGCCTGTAAAAACTGCACCAAGGGTGTAATTATTTCAGCGGAAACTTGCCACAACAAGTACTAAAAACACTGACTGTGATGACAGAATTTCCTCAATCATTTCAACAAAAAGCAACCAAAACGAAGTTCCATTTAACAATTTCTTAGTCACAACCGTTTGAGTATTGAAAATATCCAAATTGTAAACAACATGCACTTCTGGGGAAATGCAATGATTTGTTTATAGAGTATGAATTCAGAAATGCCAAGTTTTGTCATTAAAGAACAACAATTCATTGTTAAACAAGACCAACAAGCTGCCAAATACAGTGCAATTTCAGTGCCTGTCTGAGAACATTCTACTGACTACATTTTGTTGTCATTTTAATTTGTCCCTTTTTCAAACCTCCCTCTCAGAAAAAAACCCAACATCAAACAATCAACACATATAATTGAAGACACGAGAACGCAGTAAAATCCAGTCACCACTCACGTATATCCATCCCCTCGTGGCAGTGACACACACGCGCAACATTTGCGCAGCTGGCCTGCTGCGCGTGTCGGAAGCTGCAAAACTGCTGCTCCCGGATCGCAAACGTTTAGAGAAATCTCTCCATAGAGTCCTCCAAAAAATTACAGAAAGCAGGCTGAAACAGAGTACAGTGACGCTCGCATAGAAGGGAAAGGTACACCACACTGTTCCTCAGATACAACACTCCCCATTATCTCTGTGAGGTAATAATATGAAAATCTGACTGCATACTGCAGGGCCCTAATAGCTAATATGAAAGTAATACACTGTTCAAGTAAAATGCAGCTGGAAAAGTCCCAGGAATGCTACTCACAGCTGTGAATGCTAGTTTGACGTTTCAGCAAGGAGGTGGCACACCCAGTTACACTGGGCGAGAATTTATTTTAATCTCAATTCTCAGCATGTACAAAGACCTGGCAATATTTAACTGCTTTTAATTTCAATTCTTTATTTGTTTTGATGAGGGATATGAAAAAGGTACATTTTATCAGAACAATGTTTATTGAATAGCACTTGTATTCCTGTTTACACAAATACTAATAAAAAGATTTCAGGGTTCACTTCTTCTCCAGCTGGCACTCCATAAAACATTAGAGCTCTTTTGTTAAGCTCTATAAAAATTATTCTCTCTCCCTAACAGGCCAATTTTCACTCATTAGAAGACACCTCCAAGCAAACCACCATGTAGAGAAATTTTACCTCCTCCCTTTTTACTAGACAACTGAAGGATAGTAAACGCCAACAATTTAAAGAGAAGGTGTCCTGAGCAGGTGAGGGGCACTGTTCCACTCAGAGCTCACTGCAGTAATAAAGCCAACTCAAAAAAGTAAACACGGTAAAGAAATAAAGAGCCCACGTTTGCCAAGACAGCCTCTCTCCACATGCATTTGTGCAACACCACGATATGTTTAGTGTTTGCACTCTTGAAACTCTCTCTACGTGCAGGAACTGCAAGTATTCTTTTACAATACTCTGATTTCTCTTGCCTCCACCTATGATGCACACAAAATGTGAACTAAAGGCAGAAATAAAAGCAGCAAAACCCACGCCATCATTTACAGGAAGCCACAAGAGCACGGCATTACTCCACAGGCCAACCACTGTAGCGATTACTGCATTTGCACCGTCTGTAACAGACTATCAGCCCAATACAAAAGGATGTTTCTATCCTCTCTACATGCAGTTTACATCGGTCTTTTTAACTCCACAATCCCAGGCAGTGAAACTTTTCCTTTCTCAGCTTAGAGCTAGGGTTTTTTATTACACAAGAATTCAAAATATGATGATCATTTTAAAGTAGTAGCCCACAGGGTTTTTGGTTTTGAAATTTAGGAAATCTCACTCTTTGCTAAGAGAAGCAAAATTCTAGCATGGATAGGCAAAACATTCAGTTTTCATATATCAGTATGAATGACACTGTCTTGCCAAGAATTCAGTGCTATTTTTCCAATTGTTAACCAAATCTCTTTTCAGCCAGATTCCCAGAAAATGCTTGCACAGTCAAATAATTGATACTGGAAATCTTATAAGGCAGATGGTTTTATGAGATTTCCAGACTAGGTCAGTTTGTATAAATATCATGGGTTTACTTGGAACCACATCCAAACCAAAACTCCAAACAATTTAATCATGACTATTTTAGTCACACATAACACTAAACAAACAATTAAGCCTTGGAGATATAAGAACATTCCTTCTCCATGATTTTGTGTTGCCATAGATAAAGGATTATAAACTTATCGCACTTTTGTGCATAAGAATGTAATCAGACATTTTAAAAAAGACTATTAGCATACACATATATTTATTTGTTTGTTTAGACTTCATTAGAAGCACAGCATCTATTTACTGTTAGAAAGTAATAAAAGAAATAGTTTGAACTACCATTTTTCAGATACTGAGCGTTTCACAAATTGGCACATGAAGTTGATTATATTGTTTCCTTTTTATTTCCCAGTTTATTTTAAAGTAACAAACACTGATATATATATATATATATATATATAAAAAGACGGAAAGAGTTACATCGCTGATGGCTACCAGTTAAGTTTGCAAAACACTTTATAGTTCAGTTTTCACTTTTACGTGATCACTAAACATTCACTTTTTTCAATTAAAATGACTGAAATCAATTGAACAGTTAGAGGTTCTGAAGAATGAGGGACTGATCATCAACAAATCTTTCCATGTTTAAATAAGCTTTCATCATATGCTCCCACAACAGTAACTCAAAATCATCTGAAACTCAAAAACTTTATTTGCTGCAGTATGTTTTCCTTAAGGAATTCCACTAAGTTTAAAATACATTTTCTGTGACATTGGCAACATGAAGTATGATTAAGTTGGCAGCTACTTAGTGACACAAATTTGTAGATAGGTACAAAAGGAGATGTATGTGCATATCTTTATGAATTTAGGGTTTTAAAACCCCCACTTCTACGTGCTGTACAACATAAAGAGTAAGTATGGATTCTTCACTGGTTCTCCCTCTCTATTTTGCATACTTGTTTTTTTAAACGACCAGATACAAAATAAGTAAAACACAAAATCTGTGCTACTTACAAATATGATATTAGGGCATATAAATCGCAGGCAAACAAATATAAACAGTATAAATATGTATTTGCCAAAGTTCTTGATTTAGATATATTTCATGAAAAAAACATAACTTCAGGTTTTAAATTTCTATTTTACTTGTATTTGGAAGCATGTTTGTTTTTCTACACAACTCACTCAATACAGTAAAAGATAGTATTCTATCTACAAACCCTGTTTTTGTCTTGCATGGAAAAAATGTTTTCTGTTTCTTTCTCTGACTCCTCCTCCTAAAGAACTGAAGGTCAAACTCTTGCATTTTTTGACCCCCTGCTCTGTTTTGGGATCTCTGGAGTTCCAACCAAAGGAAAGGCCAAAAAAATTTACATGCAATAGTCTACACTCTCTTTTTCAGACCTAAAAAGACAGTAAACATAGCCTCAGTTTGTTTATTATGACAGATTTGTCCACTAATGGTTGCTTAAATACTGAAAGGCAGAGAGGAAACAAGTCTCTATACTCTCTTAGAAATAAAAAAGAAGTAACTGAACATGGCTGTGCAGAAGGTTATCATGAATTTGCCATCCTCCCTCATCAACTACCTCATACTGGTGTCAGAAGATGCTGAGAAAGCTAACTCCACATTGTTGGTGGAACCTTTCTGGTGTTATGTAGTTTTCATTGGTTACATAAAACTAATTGCTTGAGGTTTTTTTGTTTGGGTCTTTTTGTTTTGCTTTGTTTTACATTCTAGTGCTAAGGCTCTGACCAGAGATGATAGCCACTTCAAGGACTCTTTAAAATTTGACCTTGCAAAGAACTTTCATCCACACAAATGGCAGTGATTATCTTTGCTTTCACAAGGAATTAGGGTCTGGGGTTATCCTGCAGAAAATATGTAGCACTTCTTAAGCATTGGCTTATGCTCTTAATCTCCAGAGAGTTAGGCAATCAAAGTATGGTTTGTTGAAAAATGGCACGAGAACTTTTTCTTCTTTGGAGTTTCTTAAAAGCACTTCATAGGTACAGAAGAATCATAGAATGGGTAGGGTTGGAAGGGACCTCAAAGATCATCTGGTTCCAACCTCCTTGCCATGGGCAGGGAAACCCTCCACTACACCAGGTTGCCCAAAGCCTCATCCAGTCCGGCCTTGAACACTATGAACACTATGTGCCCTCAATAAGCAAGCAATAATTTCACTGAAGCAATAAAAGATACCAATGCTCTTTAAGAACATGGCCCCTCTTATTCAAAACTCATTTGCTCACAAAACCAGATCTTCTAAGGAATAACCCACTGAGGTCAGACTCACACTAGAGAAAATCTTGGCCAACAGATCCATGCTGTTCCATATGGTTTGCATCTTCTGAGTCAGTAACATATTCAACTAACTTACATTATGCAACATTTGCACGAAAGCCTAGCATCCATCCAGAGATGGTAAAATCTGAGGCTGGGAACAGTGACTTCGTTTCAGGTCATACAGAGTTACAAATCTAAAACGTGGTGGGATACTAACCAACAGAACTAAGTTCAGAGGTCATAATCGCCACATACTGCCAATGTCAAAGATTACAGGTTAGTCACTATACAACCATCCTGAGGATGACTAACAGTACATTTCAACATGTCGCAGTAAGAAGAACATGCCCGATGAAAAAGGATCAAGTGAAATAGACCGCCCCTACAATAGATACAAACGTTGATGAACTCATTAATCTGATTTTAGGTCTTGTACTTTTAAGATGACGATAACTTGCTGAGGATGGGCTACTTCCTAATTTTTTCTTATCATACGTTACCAAGTATCATCCAAATTATCATAATAAATTAATAATTTTTCTTCTATACACCAATTAGAAATATATTTTTATCCAATCTCTGCTTGAAATTATAGAAATACACACCATGGTCATGCGGAGAACTGTTCTCATCATTTATACAAACCATAAGCATTTTGGTCCAGTAAAGGTAAACAAAATAAGAGCATCACTTAAGTCTTTTTTTTTTTCTTCATTAACTTTATTGCTATGCTTGATTGCAAAATAGCAGTCTGTTTATAGGTATGTATTTGATACATTTGATATGACCATTTGTAACTTGATTGAAGTGTTTTTAAACTATCTACTCATGACTGTCAGTGTCCTCTTACGGGGGCAAAGGGGAAATACATAGGTGGTACTTTAGTACAGCCTGACAGCATTTCACTAAAATGTAGGGCACATTAAAAGTAAACACCTGAGAGGAATCAGCTAATTGGACTAAACAACACCTAACTAAAGAACCAGAAATTTGAGAGATGCATACTATTACTTGACACAAAGACATGGTAAAAGCAAATCTCTCACACTACAGTAGCAAACATACAGAATATATTCTAAACACAGCAAGACACCAGTAGTACTGCACTAAGTGGAAAACATCACATTCTACATTAAAGAGTTTGGGCAAACTTTGAGTCAATGAATGTCCAACAAGAATATTCAGTTACTGAGGAGAAAACCCAAAGCTGATGATAGCATTGTGGTGGGTACATATGGTTTTAATCTCCACATGGATTAATAAAAGATATAGGCTTCTTCTAAAGTGTTCTTCATTCTCACGGCACACTGGGTGCTGTAACTTTGGTGCTGACATAGCTCATAGAGAAGATAAGTTTCATGGTAAATATGGTGCTAAAATCATTATGTAGGCAGAAGACTTTACAGGCTTCTCCATGATCAGCTCATTTCTTCAGTTTCTAACCGTAGGAAATTATTTGCTTCTTTCTCATTGAGAGACAAAAATTTAAGTCTAAACCAACCATTATTTCTACTGGAAAGAATCCAATTAAATTACTTGGACATTTCCTAATATTCCGTAACAATTTCTTAATAAACATTCATGCGTTTTTTCAATAGTGTTTGAAATTCTGGTTAGTGATGAAGATCCAATTTATTCATAAGAAATATTTGAAGCCTGAAGACTTAGTCCAAAACTTTCGCGAGGTAAGAAAAAGGTCATATTGGCTACATGGGATGAATTTTTTAACATAATCCGTGTTTGACATCCAGTTTAACGGTATCAATGGGAGCTTTATTATCAACACTGAAGTATGCGGATTCAAGTGTAAATTAGACAGCTACAGATTAGACAAAAAATTAGACAGATAAGGAAAAAAAGTGTTCTCAATAATGCTAAGATGCATTAAAAAAAAAAAAAAGATTATAGTTGCAAACCAGATGTAGATGCATCCCAAACACTGGTGCATGGTTTCTTCTTAGTTTTACAAAACATTGCTGAGTTGAATGGAGCTTCACAGGATGTAAACAAAGACAAAAAAAAAAATCTGTTGTAAAAGGAAGAATAGAAAGAGAACACCAAAATGACAGAGCAGGAAGACATTTGCAGTAACAATTTGAATAATCACAGCAGATGAATTTTACTCATCTGCCAAGAATTGCCTAAAATGTAAGGGTATGCTTAACTGAGAAGCTACCCAGCACTATGACTTCTCTTGAAACTGCTACTTGGTGAGTCTTCCTGAGCTCCCCACCTACAGTACCACTCATTAAACAGTTACAGCAAATCAAAAAAGTAATAGGAGAAGAGATCTTATTTTACTTATATCAGAAAATTAATGAAAGCTGTACTTTATCAATATCAGGAAAGTAATGCAGTGATAAGACCAAATACAGGAAACGAAAATCAAACAGCATTAAAACAAGGCATCATTCCACTACCACAGCAAAAGACTCATTTTACTTCTATTTGGCCAACTTTAAGCCAAAATATTTCCTATGATTTAAAAAGTTTCTTTCCATTCACTCAGTTACAAATGAAGGTAGAGTGAAGGCCACTGGTTTAAGAAGAACAAAGGATCTAGCATGAAATAGCAAGATTTGTACTTCAACATGCAGATGTTGGACTAAATTTGCACACAAAACAAGTGAAGACTTGCAACACGCTAATTTAAGTATATGAGAAAACTTACTTCACATGCAGAACTATTGCTCCCAACTTTTTAATTTCCACTGTCAAACTTATAGCAGCTACACCAGATAACGACACCGGATTAAATCACGATCATTGTGAAAAACGGTTTCCTGTTACGTTACCTGTCGCTAGCACAGTTACTTGTTGCTGTCCAGTCATGTTGAGGGTTGACTAGGATGCCCCAAGACAGGAACACAGAGGTTGGGGTGAGAGTGCCAACTACCAGCTGCAGAGGCTTCTGAGTCTTGGACCGACCTACATAAGAAACACACAATTTCAATTCCAAGTCAGTTTCTCTCTCCCGCGTTATTACAGGAAAGTTTTTGCAGTTGGATAATAAAGTAAATGAAGACCTACTTCTCTTCTAAATTTGAAGGGAAAGTTACAACAGTTTTCTCTTTTTCACGGTCACCATACTAATGTATGATTTAAAAAAGGGGGCAGAGACAGTGTCTGTGATCTGTTTGTTGGCTTCATGTTGAGGCACGTGAAACATCTCCAAGGAAGGAAAACTTCACCTCTTAAGGCAACTGAGCATGAACAGAGGAAAGAAGTGCAGGACAAAGTTGGCATAAAGAAAGGGAGGATGCAGCTAGCAGGCAACAGGAGTACAGATTAGAATACTGCTTTAGAAATTAGGTATTGGATACACAAACCTCAGAAAGACCACTTTTTAGGTCCCCTCTGGACTTGCACAGCATGTATTTCAACCTAGGAAGAAACTGGAAGACTTTACTTCCAGACTTACAGATAAAGGGTAAATCTAAAGGAATTCTTGCTATTATTTGGTAGGTAGGAGGGAGATTTGTTTACTAAACTGTGTTTCAATTTTGTCTTTAGAATTTTTTTTCTATTTCTCTTTTTTCAGCCTACGTTCCA
Source organism: Tauraco erythrolophus (assembly GCF_009769465.1). Lineage (NCBI taxonomy): Eukaryota > Metazoa > Chordata > Aves > Musophagiformes > Musophagidae > Tauraco > Tauraco erythrolophus. The sequence goes on from NC_141465.1 coordinate 9,446,006, forward strand.
GTTAAACCTAGTTTTTGAAAATTAACAGTGGGTGGTTTTGGCATGCTTAGTATGAGAATAAGCTATACGCAGATGAACCTCAAAGCTCCGTCTGATTTGGACTGCATCACAGAAGCTGTTACACAGAGTTTGAAACACTAGGAAATCTCTCTTTGCATGTGACAGGAACAGTAACTTCTTTGCAGGATTCTTAATAACACAGCAAATATGTCCATCAATAAATCATACTTTCTATAGCAATCTTTAAGAGTAATATAATATCTAAAAAAATATCTGTTGTTTTTAACTGTAGGCAAATCTGAGTCTGTGTCTGTATCTGGGGGCATTTTCCTCTTTTAACCACCTACCACATGCAAAATGTTCAGCTTTTGCATGATACTTAGCTTTACTCTGGATAAAGTAGCACAACTCTCATGTGGAGAAATAACTTTCTTTATTCAAAGTTCAAAAGCCAATAGCTGGAAATGAAGAAATCATAGAATCATAGAAATATTTAGGTTGGAAAAGACCTTGAAGATCACGAAGCCCGACCGTTAACATAACACTGACAAGTCCACCACTAAACCAAGTCCCTAAGCACCACATCTACACATCTTTTAAATACCTCCGGGGGTGGCGATTCAACCGCTTCCCTGGGCAGTGTGTTCCAATGCTTGACAACCCTTTCAGCGAAGAAATTTTTTTCTAATATCCAATATAGCCTCCCCTGGCACAACTTGAGGCTGTTTCCTCTTGTCCTATCACTTGTTACCTGGGTAAAGAGACCAACACTCACCTCACTACAACCTCCTTTCAGGTTGTTGTAGAGAGCAATGAGGTCTCCCCTCAGCCTCCTTTTCTCCAGGCTAAACAACCCCAGTTCCCTCAGCTGCTCCTCATAAGACTCATGCTCCAGACCCTTCACCAGCTTTGCTGTCCTTCTCTGGACACGCTCCAGCACCTCAGCGTCTTCCTTGTAGTGAAGGAAGTGGCTGCCTTGGCCACCTGGGCACACTGCTGGCTCATATTCAGCTGCCTATCAACCAACACCCCCCGGTCCTTTTCGGCCAGGCAGCTTTCCAGCCACTCTTCCCCAAACCTGTAGCATTGCACAGCATTGTTGTGACCCAAGGGCAGGACCCGACACAGCCTTGTTGAACCTCATGCAATTGGCCTCAGCCCATTGATCCAGCCTGTCCAGATCCCTCTGCAGAGCCTTCCTACCCTCAAGCAGATCAACACTCCAGCCCAACTTGGTGTTGTCTGCAGACTTACTGAGGGTGCGCTTGATTCCCTCATCCAGATCATTGATCAAGACATTAAACAGAACTGGCCCCAATACTTCTCCACAGAAGGAGATCAAGTTGGTCAAGCAGGACCTGCCTTTCCTAAACCCATGCTGAGTGGGCCTGATCACCTGGTTGTCCTGTATGTGCCATGTGATGGCACTCAAGATGATCTGCTCCATAACCTTCCCTGGCACCGAGGTGAGACTGACAGGCCTGTAGTTCCCCAAATCCTCCTTCCAGCCCTTCCTGTAGATGGGCATCACATTTGCTAACTTCCACTCAACTGGGACCTCTCTGGTTAGCCAGGACTGCTGATAAATTATGGAAAGTAGCTTGGTGTGAACCTCTGCCAGCTCCCTCAGTACCCCTGAGTGGATCCCATCTGGCCCCATAGACTTGTGGATGTCTAAGTGGTGCAGCAGGTCACTAATCATTTCTCCTTGGATTATGAAGGTCGTAAACTCTCCTTTTTTTCCTGAGTTCCAGCCAATGCTCTCTATTCAGCCATTCTGCTTGTTGTCCCTGTCTTCCAGCTCAGGGGCCTGGGTACCTGGAGAACAACTGGTCTTACTATTAAAGACTGAGGCAAAGAAGGCATTAAGTACCTCAGCCTTTTCCTCATCTGTCATGGTTTAGGCCAGCTGGCATCTAAACTCCACACAGCTGCTCGCTCACCCTCAGGGGATGGGGAAGAGAATTAAAGAGGAAAAGCACAAACAAGCGATGAACAGTGTCATTGCTCACCACCCAGTGACCAAGACCCGTCTCGTCCCAGACTAATGATCCTGAAACAGATAAGTCATGACACCACAATCCTGGACGAGTGAGAGGCCCGAAAAAAAGAGAGAGAGAGAGCGCTCTGAGAGTCCAAGAGTGAGAGTCCCGGAAAAGCAAAGGCCCTTCTTTCTGGCTGACCCTTATTTTTATACTGAGCGTGATGCTGCATGGTATGGAATATCCTTCATTGGCCAGTTTGGCCCTCAGTCCTAAGTCTAAGTTCAAATCACAAGGGGAGCCATGAACCCTCTGCTTCTGCACTCTGGCAAGAACACGGCAGCTGAAAAATCTTTGAGGCCTCAGTGCCAGCTACAAACATCAGTGCGCTGTCAGCGTTCTTCTCATAACGAGTCCCAGACTAAAACCAAAACACGGAGCTCTTCTGACTGCTAAAAGGAACAACTAACTCTGTCCCAGCTAAAACCAGGACATCATCCTTTGTCACTATATTTTCCCCCACATTCAATAAAGGATGGAGATTCTAATTCTGTTGCTAATGTATTTATAAAACCATATTATATTGTCTTTTATGGCAGTAGTCAGATTAAGTTCTAGTTGGGCTTTGGCCCTTCTGATTTCCTCCCTGCATAACCTCATGACATCTTCTAGTCCTCCTGAGTTGCCTGCCCCTTCTTCTGAAGGTCATAAGCTCTCCTTTTTTTCCTGAGTTACATTACGGCCAATGCTCTCTGTTCAGCCAGGCCAGTCTTCTTCCCTGATGGCTTGTCTTTCAGCACATGGGCATGGCCTGCTCCTGTGCCTTTAAGAGTTCCTTATTGAAGACTGTCCAGCCCTCCTGGACTCCTTTGCCCTTCAGGACTGCCTCCCAAGGAACTCGGTCAACAAGCTTCTGAACAGGCTGAAAGTCCAAGGTAGCAGTTTTGCTGACTTCCCTCCTTACTTCTCCAACAGTCAAAAACTCCATCATTTCATGATCGCTATGCCCGAGACGACCTCCAACAGTCACATCACCCAAAATCCTTCTCTGTTTGCAAACAACAGGTCCAGTAGGGTGCCTTCCCTAGTTGGCTCGGTCACCAGCTGTGTCAGGAAGTTATCTTCCACACACTCCAGGAACCCCCTAGACTGTTTCCTTTCTGCTGTATTGTATTTCCAGACGACACTTGGTGAGTTGAAGTCCCCACGAGAACAAGAGCTAGTGATTGTGAGACTTCTCCCAGATGATTATACAATATTTCATCTGCCTCTTTATCCAGGTTGGGTGGTCTATAACAGACTCCCACCATGATATCTGCCTTATTGTTCTTTCCCCTGATTCTTACCCATAAACACTTAACCATATCATCACCAAGAGTAAGCTCTAGACAATCAAAACACTCCCTAACATACAGAGCTATCCTACCGCCTCTCTTTCCTTGCCTATTCCATCTGAAGAATTTATAGCCATCCACTGCAGCACTTCCGTTGTGCAAGTCATCCCCTCATGTTTCTGTGACGGGAACTATATCATAGTTTTCCTGCTGCACAATGACTTCCAGCTCCCCCTGTTTGTTGCCCATGCCGTGTGCATGGTGTAGACGCACTTCAAACGGGCTATTGATCCCATCACCTTTCTGAAGGCAGAAATCCTAATTCCTATGTGACCAGTCTCATGCGCTTCCATGGTTTCTAACACATCAAAAACCCTTGTGTCTTTGCTGCTGCATGGATCTCCATCCCCTACTTCTACTGAAACAGCAGACCGAAGGACCTCACTAGCACACCATCCCTCAAACACCGGCGTGCTGTCTCCAGGTTTATCTCTAGTGAGTCTGGTTTTATCCCTTTCGCCCTTCAAATCTAGTTTAAAGCTCTTTTAATGAGCCCTGCTAACTCCCATGCAAAGATCCTTTTCCTCCTTTGAGACAGGTGTGCCCCACCAGTCGCCATCTGATGATCTAGAGCAATTATTTTGAACCTGTAATTTGTGGATTGCTACTAACCCAAGGAGAACCTTTGGTGTTTGAAAGATGATTAATTAAAGGAAATTAATAAATTCTTTCCATCACATTATATACTTCAAAAATCTAAAGGATCTGTACCTCCTCAGAACATACGGGTGACCACAAATTCCCCAGAGGTTTATAAGCCACTGATCTAAGGGTTATATTTTTCACCGTTGTGAAACAGATCTAACTTTCTTTTCATACCTTTAGAACTCTAATATCTCTTCACTTAACAAGCCTCAATGAAAATCTCATTTTTACTTTCAACCAATGCATGCGAGTACATTTAGAAACATTAACCAGGTGGGTTTTTACTTTATATTGATGACGAATATGCTACCACAAAAACCCCACAAACAAACAAAACCACTTTCTACCCTGAAGAGGAAATATGACATGCTTTGAAATACCGTGGAACATCGGATACTTCCACAAGGGCAAATGTCCCAATAATTTTCTTGCTTTCTGGACCAGTTCCTATACTCTTTCTCCATTTTTTTTTAAAAATTAAAACACACAGCTTGGTCATTCACCAAACTATCCAGCAAATCTGCTGTCTATAGCAAAATCCCTTTCTTGATCACTTTTTGAGGAAAGATGGAAAAATGGAAAAATATGTGAGTTGTGAGTTTTAAGGAAAAGAAAAAAGAAGCTCTCATATGCTTTGAAATCATACTGTATTTTGGGAGGACCTACATAAGATTTTGATTATGACTCACATTATGTCATTATTTGCCAGTTAGAGACTGCAATGATTTATACACTGTAAAACCAAGAATAACCTTGGTGATCATCTATATTGATCTACATATGAATTTGAACTACAGTGTATCTTCTAGAAATGAAACCAGTTCTTCATTTGTAAATCTAAAATTGCAGCAACTCAGACTCTACCACAATTCTTGGTAATGTGTGCAGTTGAACTGTTCTCACTACTAAAAAGACTTGCCATATATCTACCTAGCAGTAAACCATCAGCTATTCTTACACCTTTGTCTGCTGGACTGAAAAGTCAATTACCTCAATTTTGTTCCACAGATCCATTTCTGTAGACTGCAGATACAAAAATTAATAATGTCCAAAGAGTGCATTTGGGCTTTTTTTTGTTTGTTTCCAGTTTTTTGTGTTTTTTATATATATACACGTATATATAGCATCTGAAATGTAAATCACTTTTCAAAAATCTTTCCAGACATATTCTTTTACATCTGGCCAAGCGCAAGAAGAAATTAATCCCAAGCAGTTACCAGGAGTCAGAAAAAAATTCACATAATCATTTCAAGCTATAAACATATACATATATACTATCAGTTCATTCTTTGCCACAGCCCAGTGATCCTGAGAGTCATCTCCATATTAAGTAAGGAATTAAAAACTAACAATATTAATAACATGATTAAGGTCATTTAGAAAGTCTTTGGAACAGACAAGAATCAAATTCAGATTTCTGCTTTGCTGTGTGCAGTTTAAGCTAGAAGCATCCTTCTTTCCTGAACTCCTTGCACCAGCAAACTTAGTCGTACCGATTTACAGATAGATATCTACACATGCACACACAAGTTATCATTTCCAATGAGAAACAAAGAGCATTAACACGTCGATGGATGAAGGAATCCTTAGTAGCAGTAATAGTTTGGGACGAGTAACTTCAACACACCAGATCACTGTATTGCAAAACTTCTAATGTTTGCATGTATTTGTGACCTCTTTAAACATCAGAAATCAGTGTTATAAATTTCAGTTCTCGTTTGCAAAAACTTTTCACAAGAATGATCTTTAGGTACTTCATGTTTTCAACATCACATGTGTGACTACTGACTAGGAAATGGTGTCCTACATTTTACCTTCCTGAGTATGGAATTTGCACATCCCAGTCAGACACCTACAGTTACAGACCTCTTTTCAGCGAAAGCCAGTAGAAGATGCTGTCTGCCTTTTACTTTAAGAAGAGATGCAGTAATGGTAAAATACCTGAACAAGACTTCTTGTTATTTGAAACACGTGCTGGTCTTACTGAAACCAAATACCGCGGCTCTGCATCTGTAAATGAAGAAAACAGCAATTATTACAGACGTCCTTTTTGCTTGAGAAAGGGATTAACCTACACTTCATAAGAAAAAGTCCAATGTTCAGTGAATGCTTGACACATTACCCAATCTTTGTGATCTTTCAACATGTTTGCTTTAAGGTTTATTCACCAATCATTCAGAAATATTCTTGCCATTAGGAAAAATAATAGGCCTATGTACGAAAGATTTGGCAATTCTTTTTGACTGAGGCACAGCAAATGGGTGATCATGGCAGGACATACATGTTACATTTGAATGAAAACATTACTTAGAAAGAGAAGGGGAATGAAAACCAAGATGAAGAGGAAGAGGTGATGGCAAAAAGAAAAAATAAAACAGGTAAAGTAGTAAGAAGGAAAAGCGACAAGTACAAGCGAAGAGTAGAACCAGAGGTATCTACTCTCCTGACAGGAGTTGGAGGAACTTTTCCTACAACATTTTCTGTATTCTGTTTCAGGCTATACACCTTCGTTTTCCTGATGTAAACAGTCTCTCATTAAAGAGTTGACCTATTGTAAAAAATAATAAACAAAATGCTTTGATCATTTAGGAGTGCATACCCCGATAGATTAATACTAAATCATTCCAGATTCGCCTGAATTACCTGCTTGCAGGAAACACGCAGCATCAGACATGCTTAAGACAGTCTCCACATCAGTTGCTGGCTTGTTTTATAATTAGATTTACATACTTTGTCCAGAGACTTATTATGAGATGTAACTATTAAGTGCTTTGACAGTTTTGAAAACTCTTTATGAAAGTAGTTATTACTAACATTTAAGAGCAAGGGACTAATATTTGTGTAAAATCCACAAAGGACTGTGACTTTGACTGGAATCTCTGGGTACTGTTATATTAAAAATAATGTTGCATGCAACAGGAGAGCAACAGTTTAAGTGATTTTCTCATTCAATAAATTCATCTCAGAGACAAACTGTATTTTCCAGACTTTCTGACATTTACATTTCTTTTAATTTTAACCTCCATGCATTTTTTCCCAGGAAAAAATGAACCTTTGCAAAATATTTTTAAATATTTACAGGAAAGAATCTCTCTCCATCTTAACTCCAGATCAAATTCTTTTGTACCACTTCCCATAAAAGGTTCAACTGTTTCACTTCAAAACACTAACAGAAGAAATCATGTTACATATTTAAAAAGAAAATAAATAAAAGCCCTTCCAAAGACAATAATTTTTGTCCTTCAATTCAATCTTACCAGACTGGCCTAAGTTTCTTTTAAAATACGCAAGAACTGCCGTCATTCTAAAGGATGCAGAGTCCTCGCTAGCTGGGTGTCAGTTGTGAACTAGCTTGGAAAACTTCTGGAAATACTACTATTCACAGGAAATAATGAAATTAAGTAAACCAAGTTTTACACAAACTCTAACACATTTGAGAGACATCTGATGCAGTTTGGATGACACAAGCACACATGGTAAGAGGCCACAAGTTCAGACATATTCATGTTTCTGGCAGTGAAAGGCAGATAACTTCACCCTGCAGCTTAAAATAATAAATGCTTTGATTAAAGCAATGTTGAGATGGTGATTTTAGTTTGAGGAACTCATCTTCAGAAAGAAGATTTTCCCTTACTCTTGACATCGGATGTCAGAGATTTCTGCCCTTCTTAATTGTTTAAAACCAAGCTCTATTCTCACCAAACTGCAACACTAGAAAAGAAGTCATAGGAGCTTCCAAAGAGATATCTACGGGCAGAATTTGGCTCACCATACACTGATCAAAACTACTTTAGCTAGGGTTTATTTTAAAAAAGGATTACTCTATGCAAAATTTTTAGTCTAGTTCAGATACATTCCTCTAAACCTGTATTTACAGATGAGAGACCGCATTTCCTGCGACAAGATACATTGAAGTCTATCAATTAAACAGAATCAATGAGAAATCATTCCATTTCCTCTTACTTCCAGATTTCTGTACAGAGGGAGGAAGAAAAAACAGTACCAAATAAATCAAAAGCTTGCTCTTCTACTTAAAAGGCTATGCAAGCGTGAGGAAAACCAGTCTAACTTAACTTCACTGATTCTATGCATCTAAGTCACTGGAAACCCACACTATGAGTATACTTTAATTATTGTTTTTAAATGGGTTTCCACTGGACCCAATATAAACCTAACTAAGATGATTATTGAAAACAGCTGCTCAAAGCAATGTGGAAAAAAAGAATTAGTTAAAAAGAAAGGGCAACCCCACAGCACAGTATCTCTCCATTTACAAATAATGTTTTTTAACATTTAGGGTGGCACATTGTTCTTCTGGGATCTGTGCAATCATTTGGACATTTTTTTTTGTATTGAGAACTAAAACCAGAAATTAGTTGCTCTTTAAAATAATTTGTTTTCCCTGTACTTTAATCCCAGCTTTCTGCTGAGCATTCATGGCCACTTGTGAGACCATTATAACTCTCACGAAGTATTAAGCAACCTTAACTTCAACAAAATTAGTTTCAAGTATCACCCTGAAAGCTCACGAACTACAAGTTCAGTCTTCAAACTGCAAAAATTTATGTTTTCATCAACAAAATGTCCAAAGATTGTGAAAGTAAGTTATTCAAATGGTTTGAAACAGCTAGTTTTGCCCTGCTCCATCACTGGAAAAATTCATTCTGGCTGAAGTCTGAAATGACATTTGTAGCAGTAGAGAAATAGATTATTGGTTAAACAAAATGTGTTAATAAACAAAGACTGTAAAAGTCTCTCTGCACATCTCAAAGCTACAAAGTCTGATATTTAGCAGGAATCATCAGTTTTAACAGGTGTTTTTCTTCTGTAACCAAGTGCTCTCAGCAGAAATATTTTGTGTTGGGTGCTGTTCATTAAGCTTTGTTGTGAATCTAGCAAACGTTGCCTTAATAAAGAATACAACACATCCCCATTTCCCAGAAAACTCGTGGCTCTTCCAACTGCAATACAATCTATAAAAGGAAGTATTTAGGAAAACAGACTAAGACTGCATGTTGAGGGAGCTCTGCTATAGAACAGACAGGTTTAAAAAGTAACCACTTGTCTGGTTTAGAACCACTGAATTTAAGACAATACTATGATCATTATAGCTAAAATCAGAATTTGAAATTATCAGAGGAGTACCTTCAATACCTGGGACACAGCACTAAAATTCTGTTCTGAACTTAACTAAAAATATACCTTAATTCAGAAATACGATTTGCCATTCCTGAGCAGAACCACCCAGGCTACTATATAGGTGTTAAGAGAGTACAGCGACTGTAGTAAAACTTAAATTCATCTGTTTGATCCACAGTATGAAAGCACTATGCACGGATTGAAGAACGTAGGCCTTGGAATGCTTCTATTCTGGACAGACATACATTCTATATCCAAGGAAACGGAAACCAAGAAAGGCAGACAGCTTGCTTAATGTCATACAACGAGCCCTGATTCAAGTTTAGAAATGGGAGCTCTTAGTCTTCCACTGCAGTTTAACATTTCTCTTATTAAGCTCAGAAGGCCACTGAGTTTTCACACTGATTCAGTCCTCTTGCTGAGAAATATACGTTATCAGTCATCATCACAGGAAGGAAATCATCTGATGCTACTGCTGCTCAATTCATTTTCAGGGACTTAAAACATTACCTCACTCACGTATTAAACTTGATCAAGTTGCAAGAACTATTTATGATCATCTATGTTCCTTTATGATGCCTATATATGCATAATTCCCTCTACAGATTCATGTTTATAAGAAGTAGGAATCTAGGGGAGAGGTGAGTAACATAGGAGGAGAAAAAGAAAATGCTGTGAAATACCGAAACCTAAAAACCCCCATAAATTAGCTTATGCTACTTCATCTTAACGCTTAAGGAATAAATTAAATTGCTAGAATAAGAGGCAGGCAGCAGAAAGGTAACTGTCAGGCCCATAAAAATATGAGGTTCTGACTGTATCATTATGATTCACAGAACATATAAACTATTTACACTGAAATATATTTGAAAAGAGAAGTGCATTTCTAAAATAAAACAATGACATCAAGTAAAAGCAAATCAAATCACAGAGTACAGACAATCATGTCTACAGCTGAATATTTCTGATTTTGTATGAACTGTGTTTGGTAAGAAAACGATAGTTACATAATTAAGGTTAGTGTTTAAATATCTGGAGACAGATCCATGAATCCAGTATCTAACCCCAGAAATCATTTCAACATACATGAGTATATAACAGAGATAAATATGATATAGATTCAAGATACAGATCTGTCTGTCTCTCACCCTGTAAAGAATCCAGAATCTCATAAATGAAGGATCCCTACTGAACAAGTAAAACTTTAGCAAGTTCAGTTTGAAATACATTTGTAAATTTGATATGGAAATCTTAGCATTTCCTTGCTGCTTAACACATTCTTGAAGGGCTGCTACTGTAAGACTCACAAAATAAATCCCCTTGTTTGAACCTGTTACTGCCTAGCCCCCCTTACTAACGCTGGAAGGACAAATGTCATGGCTAAGAGCTCCCTTCAGCTGGCCCGTAACTATTTCTTTATAAACACCTTGAAGCTGCAGATCAGAAATAAAGTCTAAATAGTGACCACCTTAAATTCTCTAGCCACAAAATACTACAGGAAAATGCCCAGCTGTACCAGAAAAGTGCTAGTCAACAAATCCATGCCTAATTCTTAGTGTTAGAATTCCCCAGACATGGGTTGCTTTGACAATTTAGTCGAGAGGTGTCAATATGACATCAGAATTTCAAGATTAAATATCCGCAGCTGAATAAAGCAGTGACATTTTGGACCAAAGCACAACACTCCAGCAGGCATGAACACCCAATCAAATGATTTTTGAGGCAGGAGGAAAGACCAGTCACACATCTGAAACATTAGTAATTGTAAATCAATAGTATGTATATCTATAGCATTTGATACATACAGTAGACACACACATAAGCGTTCAGTACATACTCATACACCCTCTCCTGCCACTTGTCAAAAATATTAGACAGAAGCATTCAGTCGTCTTGTTTTAGCTTTCAAACATCAAAGCTACTACAACTCAATGAAACATCACCAATTAAAGGAAACAGTTTTCTGAACTCCATCAATTACTCGGTACGTTTTCATTTGGATAGCCTGAAAGACACACGCAGTATTCATACACACAGGTATGTCTACAACTAACCACAGAGAAACATTTTAAAGACTGCAAAGTTGCACAGAAGTAAACCAGCACTTTGGTGTCATTATAAAAGAAAAAAAAACAAAACCACAAAACCACCACAGCCATTTGAGTAAGATTCTGTAATATTAATGACATAAAATTATTAAAAGAAAAAACCCTTTTATTATCCACTTTAACAGCCTCAGGAGACAACGAGAATATAACAAAAATAATGCCACTGACATACCAAACTAACACAGGAGAACACTTAATTCCATATACCACGAGCTAGGTTATCAAATCCACGGCAGCAGGCAACTAACGTGCACCGCAAAATGCTAGCAAACTCTGCTATGTTCAAGCACACTATTTTAATTCAGTTAATTTACGGAATTATTTTAATTCAGAGTTCAGCCAATACAGAAACGTGGGTGAAAGCAAAACTATGTAAGAATGATCTGACTAATGAACTTAGAATAAATTTTTAAATAAAGTGTTACAATGCATCATTAGAATTGATAGACTGGCAGATTCAGAAATCAAAACAAAGTATTTTTTAGCTTCAGGCCACAACTCCCTAGTCTGAATTTAAGGATTGCTAAAGACTTACTACAGGATGTTGTTAAGGGCAAAGGGCAAACGTGGAGAAAGGGAAAGACCAAAAGAATGGTGGTGTAACAAGCATGGGAAGAGATAGAAAAGGAGGACAGAGGGGCTGGTGTGAATGAACCTGCTGCCAGTCAGTACGCTTGCCTAGCCAAAGGTGCAGCTGCTGACCTCCTCCAGGCCCTCCAGTTCACCAGGCTCAGCTAACATTAGCAATAAGAACCTGTTTTTTCGCTAAGTTATTAGGTTCTGAACTAATGTTTAATGTTCATATTATTTGGCATCTTGAAAACCATGGGGTTAATACGTCTGCACATTTCTGGGAATTGATCAGCTATAAGAAACTGCACTACAAGATATTTTAGCTAAGCGCTGCTCTAGCACGCCCCCCTGAATTACATCTTTCAAAATGCTTTCAGGTGGTACTAGAATTCTTCCTTACATATATGCAAACTTCACCCGTCACTTATTATGGTGGTTATGAAGCAGGATTGCCAATATATGCAAAATTATATATGCAAACTTCACCCATCACTTATTATGGTTGTTTTGAAGCAGGATTGCCAATGTTTTCCTTTTACACTGTACAATCTGGTTCAGGTAAAGGAAAGGTCAAAGCATGGCCCAACTCTGAGCTAGTTTTAGAAACTAAAATAAAATGTATTTTGCTCACTCTGTTAGCTAATTGCCATTTATTCTTACAATATCTTCCTGTCTCCACCCAATTTTTTGGGATCCTCCAACAGTATCAACAAATTCAAGGAGGCTGACTTGCAATCTTCCTAACCAAGTTAGAGAAAACTAGCACAAGTTTCTCAAGAAAATACGCTTTCTTTGTGAGTCATGCAGACTGAACAGATTTAGATAAATGTTAAAGCCAAGCTCGGGATTTTTGGATGCATCTATCCACCTTATTTATTAGTCTAGCTGGATTTACATTCTGATATCTTCCTTTGACACAGTCTGAATAGCGTTCAGGATCAATAACAACATTGCTCACTGTCACGTAAGCTCATAAAGTGCACTCAGCACAAAACACATCTTGTATCCTGATAAAGAGGCATACTTCTTTGAATCAAACTTTGATGCTGCCTCATCATTGTCATTTACCCTTCACTGTAATTCAAATTCATCTATCTAGCAATGCATGAAGCTGCTCAAGAGTTTGCTGCCAGCATGAGCTCATTACAAGTTCAGGAAATCCAACAGAACCCTCTTCTCCTTGTACATGCCCTCTGCAGGCAGTTCTCAATTAACAGATAATGTTACGTAATTGCTGGCTCGGTTATTATTTTATTTGCAAAAGAAAGGAAAACCAAATATTTTAAGATAAGAATCACTGCAGTGAGGTGCTGAATATTTGAATGGATGAAATGTAGGCAGATGTCACGCCTTCTACAAAGCCATATAACTCATGGAAATCCTAGGAACGATCACGTCCTTACTCGTTCCTTTTAAAATATGTGCACATATACATGTGTAATTTCACAAATTAATACATCTCCTGGCTTCAAGTTTATTGTTAACAGGGTAACAAGAGGTGCGAGACCCCACAGAAAACCTGACAATAAGTTTCATCTTAATCAATAGTGACAGAGGTGGAAATACGGAAGTCATGGGCATTTTATATTTTATATATATTGTGTATCTGTGTCATCTATTACAAAAATAAGTTAGTCATTGCTGTATTTCTCATACTCCAGTTCCAATTAGTGACAATTATTCCAAACAGAATATCAATTATGCTGCTCCATTAACAAAACCAGGCATGCAAAGCTAAATCAAGGAAACGTGTGCCAGGCACTTCATTCTTCTTTGTAAGTCTATACTGTTTATTAGAAAGGACGTAGGACATTTTAAAGGACTGATGCATTTTAGGGAGTGAATCACAACTTACTTATATGCAAAGTCTGTCTGTTATCTTACATTAGTCTAACTACTAAATTAATGAAATTTTTTTTTTCTTTGAGTAGGGTTGACAGTTGATTGCACATCTATACCAATTTCACTTACAAATCTTCATGGAATAGACAATTTTTACACTACTAGGACAAGCAAAGTTCCTCAATCCGTTTGGAAAACATACCTCCTAGTAACTAACAAATGCCCCTAAATCTCCATTTCTAATCTTTACATTTCAGCTACCAAACCAATTGAAGGTTGTGATCAAAGTCCCTAAATTGACTGGGAAAGGTATTCTCTTTCCATGAAACACACTAAAACTGTCCGGAGAGGGAAGAAGCATTAAAATGTATTAGTCTTAGTCTAAATAGGCCACAATGTCTTTTCGTATTTAGGAATTACTCCCTCCACATCCTGTCCAGCAAAAGCCACAACAAACCCCTGTTCAAAGCAGCCTGTAAAGTCCACCTGCTTTCTGTAAAATTTGGATAAGCCAAAGCATGAGAGGACCAAGGAGGAGTTCTCAGGGTGAATGTGAATATTTTTGTACAAACTTAGTTGCTCTGATTGTGGAAAAATATGTGGAACCCATTGAAGACCTTTTGCAAAGTGTACAGTGGCACCTAAATCACTAGAATATCTAGAGCACAGAATAGACAATTTTTAACGTGAAACTTTAAAATTATATTGGTTTAATATGAAGATAGCATACTAGGCCAACTTCATCACATATGAGATGTACTAGTAGTACAAAGATAATGTAAGATTTTTCAGTAACAGGGTCTAGAGGTTTTGTATCTTTGAAAAGTATCTTGAGAGTATTTTTATTGTCCCTCTACAATATCTTATTTTTTCTAATGTCCACATACAGTGTGTGCTGAGCTGAGTTTTCTAGCTGCCAGAATAAAACCTAATCATTGCTCCTAAAACTAAGAACCATCCTGCAATTCCTCCAGTTTGTGCCAGCGGTTGGTCTCTGAAGCTGTAGAGGGTGCTACCAATCACCACTGTCTTCTCTTCACCTCTGCCACACAAGTCACTCTAAGCTAGAGCCAAAAGCACAAATTATGTTTCTTGTTTTAGCTTGTGCTCTGTACACACTTGAAAAGTACAATCAAAGCTGCAGTTTAATGTGGTGCTTAATATTAATGGAATGGGAAAAATTATGTACTCTCTACTTCCAATAAACCAGTCCACAAAGCATAACCTAATCCTAAATCTCTTAACTAAAAACAATAGCTCCAATAAATGCACTGTTAATTAAATAAATGCTTGTGACTTGAAGTACACATTGCTGTTAAATTCTTTTATTTGTATGCTTTCAAAGATGAACTATTGTGTTAGATATAAGGAAGAAAGTTTTCACTCAGAGGGTGGTGAGGCACTGGAACAGGTTGCCCAGAGAAGTTGTAGATGCCCCATCCCTGGAAGTGTTCAAGGCCAGGTTGGATGAGGCTTTGAGCAATCTGATCTAGTGGCAGCTGTCCCTGCCCATGGCAAAAGGGTTGGAACTAGATGATCTTTAAGGTCCCTTCCAACCCAAACCATTCTATCATTCTGTGCAGAATTGGAATAAGCCCCTGCCAGAAAAGGCATCATTTTGATATGAACATTTCTAGCAAAGGGAATCAACCACACAGTTCTCAAAACTGTTTCACTGGTTCTTGTACTATTTGTTAAAAACATGCATGTCTCCTTTATATTCTACTTCATAACTGTAACTTTAGGCAAATCATCCTATTTGATCTGTGATGCAGTCAATATAGTACAATCTCTTAGTGCAATGAAAATCCTCAAAACAAATATCAGTAGCAAACTTTTCCAAACAAGAACTATTTGTTCTCCTTGAAGGACCTCCTAATTCCACTTGCACGTGAAATTCTTCAAGGCAACCTTAAACAAACACAAAGAAACCCTGAGCAACAGCCCAATAAATTAAAAATTAAGAAACCCAAAGTTTCGTATTCTCCTCCCTCTCTTCCCACAATTCATTACAACAGTAGCATGCAAGTAAATATGCCTTACCGAATTCTGTTATGTAGGTTTTTCCTTCCGAAGGTAAAGGAATGTACTGATTAGAAAAGAAGCTGCTTCCATAACCCAGGACGAAACCTTCTAGTTTGGTGTTTTGACTTGGTCGAAGATACCTCATGCAAACCGTGTCCTCTGTCGCATTGATCTGAACTTTCAGATTCTGCCTTTTCACTGGAGAAAATGCAAAGAAAGAGAAGATCGCAATGTATTATCTTGCAATCATATATTCTGTGATGGAATATGACAATATAATACAGGGCTGTTTGATTTGCTGGTCGCAAGCAGCTGAGCAATCGCTTAAAGGTGGAGTCTCCTGGAATCTAAGTGCACTTAAGGCAAACTAACAGTCATGCAAAATCGTGGTTTCCAACATGTCTGGTTTTCCATTACTTTAGTATTATCAGTAGCTGTAACGTCTTCTACAATTGCAGTAGTAGAAAAATGCATGAAGTAACTTGAAAAAACGCAAGTATTTTTTCCTTTAAATGTGAGACTTATAGTAGTATTAGCCATCTATAGGACTCATAGGTGAAAAACTTACAAGTTTGATTTTTTTTTTGCTTGTTAGTAAAAAAAAAAGAAGTTTTAACATTAAGTACATCACACTACAAAATTAGAGGATAAATAGTAACTCGATCCACATTAAAACGCTACAACTACTTTTTTTTTTTTTGCTATGTTGGGCTGGAGATGTAATTTTCTAGTTGGAATTACACCAGGACACCTAACTAACATATGTACTTTACTCAAATTTACCAAGAAACTTTTTTTAAACAGTCATTTTTATGCTTTGCAGCGGAGCAGCACGTAAAGCAAGAAACATCTTGTATGTACATCTACAAAAATTCAACTTAGAACAACACAGAATGACTTCATAACAGAATAATCAATTTTTTAGGCTACAAGAAGGTGTTTCGTCTTCTCTTGGTGAGGTGAGGGAGAACTGGCTTTTCCTTCCTTGGTACTTCAATTTTAATATTCCCTTGTCACTGTTAGGCTTATCAGATTTTCAGAACCTCTGAATGTCAATGCTTAAAAAAAAAAGTAATAACTTTTTCCCAAACTTACAACACTAGCACTAGAATAGTACATTCTAGGTTATTATTGCTCTTCTCATCCTCAAAATATAAATTTTCATTCCCAACAGATTTTCAGGCATCTCTCCAATCATGAGGGTTGAAATTAACTTTTCAGGAAAAAACGGAAATTTGCACAAAAATATTTTACCTCAGGAGCTAAATCCTGAAGAAAAACAATGAGAGGCACGACCTGTCTTTAAATAATAAGGTAGAGCGATACTGAACTTCCTTTCCTTTCTTTCTTTCTCTCCCTCACTCTAACTCCCTCCCTTTCTTCCGTTTCCTTCCTTCCTTTCTTTCTCTCAGTAATTGCAGACTGATATTCAGTTTCTTCAGACAAGTACATATTGATTCTCTGATATCATCCCAGCCTACTATCCTTTTTTTTTTTTTTTTTTTTTTGGGGGGGGGGGACACGGAATCCTAATTATGCTGAGAGGCCATAATCCCCAATTTGTGAAGATAATTTAGTAGTAATGTCAAGTGGCTGCAGTTGTCTGCACACTGAACCTAAAGCCCTAAGCCAAACACTTTATGCCTCTTCCCTTTATAGAAAGAAGCATACAAGTAAAACTGATGGAAAACATGTACCTCCGATGAGACTTTTCCTTTATCTAAAGACTGATCAAGTAAAAGCACTCAGCCAGGAAACCATCACAATTTCCAAAGGCAACTCTGCCAGGTTCCGGAAGACTGCAAGACTTCTAGAACACTGAACACTGACATTTTCAGCAGTACAATACCATCACAAGAGAAGGGGTAGTGGTTGCTTCCTTATCTGGGAGACATCCTAACTTATTTTCAGTGTATGAAACTACTGTGGGTGTCCAACTTTGAATATCAACAAGGCTCCAAATAGCAGAAACCAGGAAGAAAATCCAACAGACTTCAAACTCTAATATCCTTCCTAAAGATGGTTAGTAAAAAGTGTTACACGCCAATTAACTTCAGGATTAACTCTGATTGACAGTGAACTAGATTTGTTAAAATTATGTAGTCTGCAAAACTCTAACCTAACTTTGGAGAGCTCAGCACAAATAAAAGGTCTCCTGGTCTCCACTGAACATTCATGACTAAGAAGAAAGTAAGACAGTATTTGATTCAAATATGATAATGTGATTTCTGCATTAAAATTCTTAATCAGACTCAAAACCGGATTTTAAAAAATGTTACCAAAGAACTATTTTCATTTTAAATATACAATAATGTCACCTTTTTTTTTTTCTCTCGGTTTTTCTTTACATTAATTTGAAGATCTAATTTTAATTCAAGATTGAATTCAGCTGGGTTTGATTCCAATTAGAAAAACTCTATGTTTTATTCATAAGTAGCTGATTATAGTGACAAGAGGTCTTGATTTTATTTAAGCTTAAAAACTCTCAGTGAAGTTTCTAAAAACAGAAAGTCTAAAGGGGATCCCAAGGCAGCACTAGCATTGAGGTAGGACCCTTTAGACCTTTTTTTTATAGCTAGCATATTGAAACCACCAAGAGAGCTTTTAAACTCGAAGCCAGTTCTGCCAGAACATAAATAGCAATAATGTATTTTTTAAAATAGACAATAAGGCAGAACAGAAGAAAAGAAAAGGAGATTAACTTAAAATTTAAAAAAATAAATTTTTGTCCTCCCTGCTCTATCTTCACAGTGCAGATCCTTTTCCCCTAGTTCACTTTTAAGAACAGAATCCTTTCAGTGATAGTCTGGATTGCAACAAATACCACAGGGTTCCTGCAGTGTTTAGGAAAAAAATCATACAATCATAGAATCATGTGAGGGGCCCAAAACTGACCACACTATTCGAGGTGCAGCCTCATCAACTTACACATGAGTGTAAGTTTTCTTGTTTTCTTGCTCTTTCTCCCTACTGATGTATTTCAGTGTACAGTTACTTTACAGATTAAAAAAAAAAAGAAGAAAAAGCAATGGATCCCTTTGTTAGTTTGTTATTATCCCTCTTATTACCACATCTTACTGATCTTTATCTTATTTCAACATCTCCTAATTACTTTCTGTCTAAAGATCACTCAGCTCAAAATGAGTTGAGTGGCAGTAGTCACGTTCTCTCAAGTGAGGTGTGCTCAACAAAATCATGGCCTGGTCTCATGTTGTCCAAGGTAGGAGACCGCTACATTGGATCATGTACTCTCTTCTACTGCTAGTGCTACGTTAGCAACAAAGGTTCCCAACTGAATTTGCTGGGAACCGTAGCTGTTGAGAACGAGCACTGCTATTCCAGAGAGTGAAAGGCTACACCAGAGACAAAACCAAAGAACCATGAGGGCAGAAGGAAGCCAATAAGCACAGAAGGTGCCCTCTGTCATGGCAGATCTATCAATGCATGGTAGATCACTCTTGATATGGACTCTTTGTAGGGCATGACATCTCTCCCCAAACCAGGTCAGTGTGCTACTTAGTCACCAGTCCAGCTCTTCCATCTGCCAACACATTAGCACTCCAACATCTTTCCAGAAGCCCTTGCACTCTTCCAACACCCCACGTTTGTGCCCACCTACACACAGAACACTTCTTAGCATCACACTATAAAAATACAAACACAAAGAACTGTGAAGCAACCCTGTTTTTTTTAATAGCTGAGTACACTATAAAGAAATAGTTCTGAAAGAACTAAAAAAGAAAAAAAAAGTTAAAATGTTCCAGACTCAAGACGGTCACATGAGCTCAAAGGAGACGTGGACCCTTATGAACAAGCATTTCCTAAATCTAAAAGGAAAAGGTACTTTGTGCAGGCAACTATAAGCCCAGCTCTGCTACACTGGTTGGAATTAAAAACAAACAAAAAAGCCTTCTGTGAAAATGTAACGAAATGCAATTCATGTTAAAGCCTATGAGGAAAGCCCATGTGGTCATGCGGAATCCTTGGAGTGCAGGAGAGGTATGCAGGGAGGGCACAGCAGCACAGAGGAGCCTCTGCAGCCAGCTGGGGAGAGCTCAGTGCACAGACATGGCCAGTCTAGTCAAGACAGGGCCAGCCTGAAGCGGTATAGATACAAAGGACTTCGTATCAATTAGGTTGGTAAATGGAGACTGCTCTCAGGTGCATATCAGCAAAATAGATTTTACTTGTGTTGATCTCACAGTATTTTGAACAACTGACAGGGAAAGCAGGCATTTCCATTCTGAGTAATATCTCTATCTTGGCCACCACTCAGGTAAGCATCCATTAAACATGATCGAATGGACAAGGGAAGTCACAGGAACTTGCTAGCTATGATACTGTGATAAGAATGTATATGATTTTGAGAAAATAACTTTGCCATATTATTTTAGAATACCTTTTTCCCCCATCTCCTTGATGAAAGAGTCAAATGATAAACTAGACCCTCTCTAATTCTGACACAAAGAGATTCTGAAACACCTTACAAACAGAAGAGAACACTTGCAGGCACAGAGCAAGGCAAGGTTGAATTCTCCTAACTCGTATTCACCTGTATCAGCTTTTGGCATGTGTTATTGAAACCCTGGTCTTAAATATTTGCATTTGTAGAGTAATTCTTTTACATTGAGTACACCTCAAGATTCTGGAACCCATAGCTACCTCTGAAAAACAGTCTTTCCCTCCTGGCTTGCCAACAGAAATTCCACACTGATCTGCAAGTCTTCTCTTCAACAAGAGTCAGCTGATGGCCAGAACCAGCAGGACAAACCATGCACAGCATATGTGAACTAAAAGCACTACGTTAAGTGCATCAGACGACTTGTGGTGTTAGAATCACTCTGGGGAAACTACTCTTCTCCTATAAGGGGAAAGACAGCTTAATGAATCAGACGCATCATAAGGAAACCAGCCATCCAAAAACTCTTCAGAAAGAAGAAAATAGGTACAAATGGTCTGAAGAATCCAGCTGCGAACACCATAGTTTGGCTAGTTGCATAAAATAAGTGGTCATGCATAGGCAACAGGAGCCAAGAGCAAGTAAGCATTGAAACTTTCAGAGAAATTTAACACTAAATTACCTAACTGAAATTCACATCTTTAAAATGTGAAAGCAGCTATGGAAAATAATATACAAAATATTCAGCTGGATGTGTGCTGTTCAAGCTTCAGATCCACCATGGATTATGTGAAATATTTTCTTTTTCTTATCACTTTAATTAATCATAGAGTAACAGAGGAAGAGAGGGGAGAATTCATAAGCTCTGCTACCATCTCTTATTTGTACCAGCCTGTTCTAACTGATGGTTCATGTCTAGCTACAAGACAAACAGAGAAGTCCAATTTTCAATTTCTGCTTTCACAGCAGAAGTTCAGTCAAAGCCCTTTGGTTCAGGTCTAACATCCCCTAAGAAATCACCATTGCAGAGCAGTCTGAAAAGGCAAAACAGTAACTACTAAGAATATGTATATATAATTCCTTTCCTATTTAATATCTGGAGAGAAGTAAGGAGATAAAGAGAAATGGTTCACTGGGCTGGCTGCATTAAAGCAGTATTTGTTCAGCAATTCAGTGTAGGGGACAACAGCATTTCCAACCTATAGAAGCAAATAAAACCACCTGAGAGTTCACTTCCCAAAAGAACAGCCAAAAGAATTTTGTTTCACTAACGGAGAATTAAAGCCTTTGAAATTCTGGTCCCATGCCCCACTATATAATCATCAATATTGTTGGTAACTATAGATGTGGAGCTAGTTTAAATTGCCAGTTGGTTTGATTTTCCTCTGTTTCAAGGAACATGAGAGAACTTGAGTAATGAGGTGACCGAAATTTGAATTAATTAGTTCTTTTCTGTTTCTACCCAAACCCAAAAATATATATTGTCCCTCTCAAATAAAGTATCTTCAGCTGAAGAGCACTCTATTTCTCTCTCCAACTCAAGAAGATACGTCAACAGCTGGCTGATAATTTATTATCTAGTAACTAACACATTCAGAAGTAACCCTGAGGTGCTGATATAGCAACAAACTTCAAGAATGAAGCACAAATGAAATAAAGTATTCACTTTTTGTTTTGAAATGAATGAATATTGGCAACTTACGTTTTGAGATACCTGTTTGCCTGTTTAACTGAAGGCTCAGCAAAAGCGATACTGGGACAAGACGCTACTTTCACTTATTCTATGATTCTACTGGTGTACTTTAAGTGTGAACAGTCTCTCGTGATCAAATACAGTCCTATTTTTTGTTTTATCCATAGAGTGAAAAGCCTTGAACCCTGTCCTACAAAAGCAGAGGGTGAATACAGCTGTACCGTATTACAGTAAATTTGGCTTTGTCATCAGAATTCCTTTTGCCTTACATTGAAACTGTTTGGTTTTCACCATTTCAAAGATTTTAGAGGGCATGAAGGCAAGACCTAGCACTGCCTCCCGGAGCAATAGCCAAATGAAGCGTGCCTTAAGAAAACATATTAGCACCATCTATTTGTGAGCACCACCTCACTTAGAACATTCAAATCGTTCACAGCAGTGCTTTCATTTTCCAAATCTGGTGCCATAGCACCACCAGCCAAGTTTTCAATGATAATCTAACACTGTGCAACTTTTAGTTTTGCTATTTTATATTTTTGTATTTACTTTGGCTCCCAAATATGAAGAAATATTAGTTGTTTGGCTCAAAACCAAATATATCTTAACATGGGAAACATTTAAAAATAGTTCTGTTTCTATGCAGCAGAATAAACAAGACACACTACTAAGACAGCCACAACCACAGAATCATGGAATAATTTAGGGTGAAAGAGACTTCTGCAGACCATTTAGTCCAACCCTCTGCTCAAAGCAAACCTAATCAGATCAGGTTGCTCAGTGCCATGTCCAGTTGAGTCTTGAACACCTCTACGGACATAGATTCCATAACATCTCTGAGTAACCTGTTCCAGAATTTATCATCCTTGTGGTTTAAAACAAAAAAGTCCTAATATCAAACTGGAATTTCCCATGTTCCAACTTATGCCATATTGCTGTGCACTTCTGCAGAAAATCTGTCTTGTTTGTATCCTCTGACCAGATAGCTGCGGACAGTGTTAAATCCTCTTTCTCATCACAGATTTCAGAAGACATCAATGCTCCTGGCTACAAAATCCACATTAAGAAACAATGAAAATAGGTGCCATATAGACTGTACCCTTAAAAAGGGCGACAAAGAATACCGTATTAAGGGAGGGTAAGCTAAAAGCATTGCACATAGCTTTGTCATTTGCAATTGAAGTTCTCCAATTAAGTACTTTTTCCTAAATATTAGTATGCCTACACTCTGTACACAAGTCTAACACTACTTCAGAAAAATAGGCTGCCACCATGCAGCAGTTAACTTTTCAAAACACATGCATGCACACGTATCTACAAAAGTAGCCTAACTCATAAGCTTCCAACTTATGCTCATAGGATCTCTCTGCTCAGGTAGCTTCCAAAAGAGACGAACAAAAGCAATGCTATTCTTACCTATGGACCAACATGGAACAACATTTATTACACTGAGATCCACTTGCACGTTTTTAAGGATGAGCAAATCAGAAAAGTTTCAGCAGTATAATTCCTGTTCCAGTTCTAATGCTCTCCTTAACCTGAGTTTCTCTGTCCCCAGGCCATCGATTCTGTTCATTTCTAAGTCAGTCTGTTGGTTCAAGGAAGCAACTGAGAAGCAGAAGCAATGAGTTTATTTTGAAATGCTACTTTTTCACTTACAATGACATTAACACAGAAATGGTAGGTTTTTCTTATTTTGACTATGACATTTGATAGATAGGATGAATAAAGCTTGTATTTTAAGCCTTATTATCAAGGCTTATGAATTTATCAATAACCAGAAACTAGTAATTGATTCCACCTTATTAAGTTTTGAAGTTAGCACCTTTTTTCGACTCCCACTGTACCTGACAGAGTAGATGTGATGGCACGGTAAGTATGACCTGTCTGACTTGCAGTAATTTAAGAGGAAGAAAAGACATCACCGAAGGATTAAGTCTCTCTAGGAAATAAACTAGAACAAGCTAGTAGTAGTAAGCTAACTTAAAGACAAAGATATTTAAAAAAAAATAATCTTATTTTCATGTAACCCTCCATACTGTATTTTCCTGCTTCACTTGATGACAAAAGAAATATTTTCAGCCAATAGAATCACAACACAAACACTTGCCCCACTTAGTTGTTTTCAGAAATCGCGTTTCATGACCTCAAGTTGTCAAGTGGACAATCTGCCATCAGTTGTCTTACGATACAAGAACTACCTGTTGAAATTCCAACTTCATTACTTGCCCAACTCAGAATAAAGACGCTTTCGAGAGATTTTTTTAAATAAATTCCTTCTTGCTTCTAAAATACTTTTGCTTGAAAGAAGGCAACTTTTATTAGGCGTACTGACATTCTTAACAGACTGCATACTGCAAATAAAACAGCATAAATTGTAATTCCACTCCATATTTCTTTTATTTCATGGGGTGATTTTGGAAATTTAATTTATAATAGAAATTGACCAAAAAAGGAGTACACATATCTGAAATATCTCATAGGAAAAACTGAATACTAGTATTCAGCTGAAGACAGTAACTCAGCTAAGACCTCCGTCGGAAGAGATGTACTATGAGGGACCATGGCCAGCCCCATCCCTTCCAGTGCCTTTCTCAGAGCAATCTTTCAGGATTACTGAGACTTCTTCCTTCAGTTGCAACGTATATTTAGTTTTACTAATGCTCACCCGAAATATGCTCGCTGTTTTCAACGGATGTAAACTAAAGAGATGTTTCTCAGAAAAACTTGTTGAAGTATTTGTATTACGAAACTATACAGTTTGTAAAACTTCCTTTGCTAATTCCTCTCCAGTGATCACTACAGTTCAGAACTGAGTTAATAAGCTGTAGCTCACTATTACTTTAAGACCAGTAATGACAATGCAGAGGTAAAGATGTAGTCATTAGCAATTCCAGCTTCTACATATCTACATAAAGCAAGGTACAACAAGGAATTTACTGCTCACATGCTGCCATCTGTCTCAGCTGTCTTCAGGTCATTCAAGTACTTCTTTGAAGTTCCATTTCCATTCTTTTCTCTATCTCCCTCACAAAGCTCCTTACACATGTTGGTTTAAAATTATTTTTTATTGGACTAAGTACGGTAACTATCCTTATTTTTAGGGTTCAAAGCTGAAAAGAGCCTAGATTTAAACTCCTGATCCCACTTCAGTAGTCCAGCTCCCATTGTCAGGTTTCATTCTGCAGTCCATTTCCTGTTACTTGTTAAAATGGCAAACAAAACTGAAAACAAGGAAGAAAACTGTTGTTAGAGAATAACTAAGTCTGTAGCTCTGATGGAAAAGGGAATAGGAGTCAAACTTCTGAAAACTTCTTTGGACAGAGTTCAAACAACCTGTCTCTGGCTCCTCTCACAAGATATTGTTTAATTTTTCTTTTAAATCTTAGAAAATTGCACTCCTTTCTTTGCCCAGTCAGGAAATTTAGCAGTGTTTAAAAGTCAAATACGTGTGCTAAAAATTTAATTTAAATACAATTCAACATTGAACAATTCAACATTTTTCAAGGTTAGGGACAGACCAAAACCTATCGATTATTTTCTATGCATAAAGCCCCCTGAAACTCCTTCAAGTTGAACCATTTTTGATAGACACTACTTTTCAAATCAATAGCACAAAAATCACAAAACTTAAAAGGACATGATTTGTCCATGGAAAAACTCCTCAATAGAATGACCTCAGACCCTTATTTCAATTTAGATTATGGAATGGTTATTTGCACTAGGATAAAGCTTGATTTGGATCTGATGTAATTACGATCTCCAGCATGTTGTGCCCCTGGCTTTACACTCAGAGCTAGTTGGTTGTTGTTGTTTTGTCCAGACTGGCCTGGCATGTCTTCTTCTGGGCTGATGCAACTCCACCTGGACAGAGCTGATGAGACAGTGACTGCATCTTTCTCAGAAGAGACGGTCTTTCCAATCCTGGCTCCTTCTCCTGTACAAGGAAACAGGTCCAAGGCAACTCCACCCAGGCTGGGCTATGAAGAAAACTATCTTGGCCAAAGAACCTGACAGATTCTTCATATTCAGTAAAGGCATGAAGACGACTATGCGGAGTGAGAGAAGCTTCTCAAGTTTTTTAAGTCTAACTTCCTTTTAAGCCTTCAAAGAACACCAGCTAATGCAAACACCAAAAGGAAAATGTAGTCTTTGGGTATGGTCGTGTATACAGCAGTCACATTTTAATGCTGATAGCGGAATAAAAACATGGACTTTTTTTAATAACAGCTCCTCAAGTGGGAAAACTCAACAAGATACTCAGAACTTAAGCAGGTAAGGAGTTCAGATGCTGTTGGTCTGGCTTTGCCCACACATTATAAATAGACTGAAGTGATCCGTATTCAAGACTGTGGACACCTTAATGAACCAAGTCTCTTGAGAACACGTTCATTGGCAGGCAGTGCTTAGCATTACCACTGCCATTATCTACTCAACAGTGGGCAATGTTTAGCATCATCACTCCCTTAATTCACTTTTCATCTACAAATATAAATACATTTTTGTAGAACTAAAAATCAAAGGCATAACGAAAAACAGTATCTGGAACTACAAGCGCATTTGCTTCTGAGAGTGAAGACATACAATCTATGATGTTATCATTCATTACCAAATGCACAGATACTTGGCTCCATGGACTGATGTGTACCCAGATTGCCGTAAGGTTCTCACATCGTAGCAGTCATTTTGAAGTCTGTTCCTTACATGTGATCGCTATGTATTACATCAGAATACATAATTTCGTCTTTTTCAGTACATACTTTTTGGATTGATTTGCTGCATGACTATTCATCTGGGGATCTTTTGAAATACTTTGGGAGAATAGGAGTCAGATTTAAAAGAAGAATATGAAATAAGTAACAGTAAGAAAGTATCATTTATACTGTCTTAGAATAAGGCAGCTTTGAATTAATGTTAAAAAAAAAACCCTCAAGCAGTCTTAAATCAGTATTTCTATGTTTCTGTGTATCTGTAAAATGAAATAGGTAGTCATATACTAAAATTCTCCTCTGCGATAAGTATTTTCTTACTTGCCATACTCTGAGCAGTTGAAAGAGTAAATGTCTAGCTCAGTATTCTGTAACAGTTGCTTAGAAGATGTTTTCATAGCTAATTTTGTTTTACCTCCTTCTCTGATTCAGCACACAGTTATTTTTTAAGGACAAAACTGCTTAAAGATAGTACTTACTAACACAGTAAATTTGACATCAGCATGTATTTCCAACTCTTAAGCTGTAAACTAGTCTATGAGTCTCAGAATCACCAACATATCTAGGTATGTTTCAAGATATGCACTAGTCCTCACTTCTAAAAAGATCTCTTGTAGCTAATAAGCCAGTGCACATGAATCTTTTCTTTTGCACAGAGCACTATCAATTAGACTAATTTGATAAAATCCAGGAAATTAGGAAAGTCAATGACTAGAGGTATGAAGTATGCTATCCAGGAAAAAAGCCCTAATAGGAGTCATCCAGCTTAGATGAAAAGTACATGGATAGATATGAAGACAGTATCCAAATATATTAAAACAAAGAAACAAACAAACAAACAAAACTCTGAGCGAATGCAGTATGAAAATATTTGGCTCCATATCTGTGAAGAGCAGAAGTGACATAAACTGTAGCAAGGAAGATAGCTGGAAAATTGATGAAGGCAAGGAAGCTCTGGAACAAACTGCCTCAGGAATATGCACAGAGGGTCAAATGATTTCAGGAAGTCCCTTTCAGCCCTGTGTTCTTTGTAAAAATGAGTATTTTTCCACTGGATGGCTACCAGTTTTTCTCCTGAATCTCTAAGTATGCACCATAAAGCCTCAAGAAGGGTTGCCTTCTCTAATGCAATGCTTGAATTCTAATATCCTATTTCATATCTCCAACATGGAGATACTGAACATCCAATAAAGCATGATCTCTTCAGTATATAGATAAGCATAAACTGCCAGGGAGAGGCAGATTAATTTGTCTTGTGAGAACAGAAAAATATCTCACTGCAATTGTTTGAGTAAGGGCAAGAAAGAGCATCCAGGAAACTGCAAGCTGTTCAGCCTCACCTTAGTCACCAGGAACAGAGGGTTGTGCCCATGCACATGGCAATCAAAAAAAAAAGGTGATTCGGAACAGCCAGCACAAATTTACCAAGGCCAGACTGTGTCTGATCAACCTTGCCGCCTTCAATAATGCTATTACTGGCTTCGCGTACAAGGGGAAAGTGGTGAACATCATTTACTTCAACTTTGACACAATTTCCACAGGTATCCTTCCAGCCAACTGGATAAATGCAGACTAGATGGGTAGATTGCAAGGCAGATGGAAAACTGGGCACAAAGAATAGCAGTTAGTGATTAAAATTCCAAAGTCCACATCGATAGTCTTTCTGGTTCTTGAGCAATATCCACAGTAATTTCTAAATCCATTCCAGAGAAGGGGAATGTCTTGTGATTTGTGTACACCTGGGAAAGAACTTGGGTTGAGCAAATAAAAGAAGATGAGTTGCACATAATGATCTGCTTTCAAATTGAAGGGAGACAAACTACATTGAGACACCCATTCAGAAATAGGTACCCATCAAGCTACCTTCCTAAATCATCTTTACAGAAAGACAGACACTGCTGAACACCTGTCACGCCAGTGAGCTTGAATGGTTGTTCCTCTGTCAAGGTTTAATATTTAAGTAAACACTCTCATGCCTATCTCATGAGAACGACAGTCCAGTCTGCGGTTTAGTTCACAGGCTCTCCAAAGACCAAATAAAAGGTAGCTAAAATAATATAACCTTGAATAGAAACAAGTATTTTATTAGAAGGTAATGTAATAACCTATTTCTAGCAGAAATACCTAGAAACAGAAAAGTACCATCTGTCCATTACATTGAGATTGCATGTGTAGGGACCATGCCCAAGACAGCACAAGACATTCAACAACTCTTAAATATGTGCAAGCTTGTAAGAATGTACTTAGTACCTTACTACTATCTAATAGGATTTAATTTCTATTCATAAATCCCCTATTATGCTGTGTATAGTTGAAATAGGCCTCTTTAAAATAATACGCATCAAAAGATGAAAATGGAATGGGATCATTCCTTCTCTGAAGTCATGATGGCTTTTCACTTCCAACATTGCAATCGTCATATGATCACGCAAAGTATCTGCGCTCTCTGCTCAAAATCTTCTTCTAACATCCAAGACATACAGGACTTCAAATAGTGCAAGGATTAACAGCTTTGGATGTGCACTTGGCAACGGTGCTTGCAACATTCTGTGGTTTAACTCTGGAATATGTTCCTCCCTTTTCAGAGGCAGGCAGCTGATAAAGCAATTAAATATCTGAAGCATACGTAAGAATTCTTAGGTATTGCTGTACAGCACACGCTAAACTCCTTTAAGAATAAACAAACCTCATATGTTAACAAAACCGATAATCAAATATGAATTGCTGTTACGCTTTGAGAACTGCAATTTGGTCTTGTCAATGCCTTCAAATCTACCAGCGAAGCTTTTAACTGGTTATTCCCTTTCAGTTCAGAAAGCTATGGGAACAAACCAAAAAAAAAATTAAAAAAATTGTTCAGTGTTTCCAACAGAGCAGTCAAAATAAAGTGGTTTCACTTATGTTCTTGGTCTCCAAACCGAACATTCTCACACATGTCTATGACACTAGCTGGATACAGCCGAGTCCTGTAAGGGTTGTTTCCAACTGCATATAGTTTTTCCAGCTGGAAAACGTATCTCATCTCGCACCATTATAGAATCATAGAATCATACAAAGGTTAGGGTTGGAAGGGACCTTAAAGACCATCTAGTTCCAACCCCCCTGCCATTAGATGAGATAGATCTCAAGACTGATGATCTGGCTTCTCAATAAAAAAAAATAAGTAACAGATTAAAAAAAAAATCACAGGTGATCTTTTTTATGTTCTTCTATATTGTCCCACATTCTGAGTTTTCAGAGATCAAAGGATAATTTCTACAAGTTCAAGCAAATGTCTGAAGAAAGTAGCAAGAGACTTCCAGTCTTTAATTAAAGAGTGTGAAAATAGAAACCTCCAATAAGATAAACACTTGATGATTTTAGGAAATAATATTGAATTCAAAAATTTGGCAGAAATCCTTTTTTTCAGCACTATGAACACCTTGTGAAGCAGAGGCATTGTTAACTTGTCTGAAGAAAACTAAAATATGAAGTAAATTGTTCTACATCAATGGATTAGAGAAAAAAAGGGAAAACAAATACTTATTTTTGCTACTAACAAAGTGTTTATCTGTTCTCCCACTTATTTCTTTTTCTACACAGAATATGGCAGACAATACAGAGTTTACGTTCTCCAACTGTATTTCCAAATTCTATATCCATTACATCACCTGCTCCATTTTCACCACATTGCCATTTATCTACAGAGATGAAAGAAAGCAGTGGGGAATAATCTCGATTTCTAACCCATCATTCTATGTTTATATTTACCTTTTTATTAATTTTAATTCTCCTCCGGTGTTTTATTGAAAGGAAAAGAAAAATGCCAATGAAGAAAACATTATCAGCCACACAAAAGGAAGGCTTATGCTAATTTTGGGGCAGGATAGGGGCATGTACACCTATGCACAGACCCATCAGCAAGGCAACCTGTGTACGACTGACTTTGCATTTTCACTTGTAGTACATTCAGGCATGTATCCAACTGTTCTGGGAGAATTTATGGCATGTAGAAAGTTAGGTCCCTCTCATCACTGATCTCGTAACCCAGTGTGCAGCAGATTACATTAATTCCTAAGGAATGTTCTCTGACTTATGAGTATATAAGTACATAAATATTGCTTCACGACTTCACAGCATTTTAAAATAAGACGGTCTTTCCTGTGCCAGTTAAAACACCTGACAA
This sequence comes from Tauraco erythrolophus, assembly GCF_009769465.1. Classification (NCBI taxonomy): domain Eukaryota; kingdom Metazoa; phylum Chordata; class Aves; order Musophagiformes; family Musophagidae; genus Tauraco; species Tauraco erythrolophus. The sequence goes on from NC_141465.1 coordinate 9,476,677, forward strand.
ATGTTTTAACACTACAAAAGCAAATTAATGGAAAAAAAAAATCTGGAAAAGCCAGGTCATGATAAAAAACACTCACAATGCCTGATTTCTGCACTGAAAAAGGGCATACTTAAGAGTATCAGTTTCCTTTGTGTGGTCAAGTAGATTACTGCTGTAATCTTTACATTATTATTACAGATAATTTTTCTGCAGCTTTAATACTATGAACTACCTAACATTCCCTTCAAATGAATATACTAATAGCATATGATGTCCATCCCTAATTCCGGTAAGTATTTCCGAGTGGAAAAGGAACACGCTAAACATCTGTTACATTACTGAGAAACTTTGCTTTCTAAGAATTCATTATCACACATTAACAACACATGAATGCTTTTTTGACCCTGTTACTAAAACTGGGAGAGTACAGGGGGATTGATAAGAGCCTGGAAGATTAAAACAAACCATTTTTTATGCAATGCCTTTACCAAAAATGAACTAGATGCCACAACGACTTTGTGCGTGAGCATGCCTCTGTGTGCTGGGGAATCTGTGAAATTATCCTCATTACTTGCTTACTTGCATGCAAGTTTAGTCTAATTATAAATCTTGCATTAGAGGAAAAAATCACAAAATCTGTCCAAAATTTAAAACAAGTTCTTTAGCTCAAAAAGTTTTCATAATTAATGCTTCAGTCCTTTAAAAAAAGTCTTAGTTATGATGTTTATGCACAGACTTGACAAAGAGACAACACAATTTAACTACTACACCACCACAAACTGAGTCACAGCAGATTTATCACCTACTAAGGAGCACTGAATAATAGACACGAGCAGGGAGACGCTTTTATTAGAACTGCCAGATTTTGCCTTCCTCATAATTAAATCAAAGAGCAGGAAGAAATGCTGAAGAGAAGGAGTATTAATGGTTGTAATTTTGTCACAGCATAGCTAAAAGCTGGTTCTCATCAGTAGGGGAGCAAATAACGGACTACTACTGCAGAGCAATTTCATAGTTGTGTTCACAACAGTAAAGAGCTGTTAATAAGCTTTATGACAAGGGAATGAGACTTATTGATTCCAGCTGAACGTGCAACCCTCTTGCCTTTACCTGAGACAGCTCTTCATCAAACTAAGGGGATTCATTTTCTCAAACCTGACCACAGCCAGTTCCCTAACCGTGTAACAAGCTATGCTTCAGCATACACTGTGCTATAAATAAAAACTGTGCCCTGCCATTTCATCCAACCACTTCAGTCTGTGTGAGCCAGAGATAATGGAACTCTGCCAAAATTTCTGGGTCAGACAATACAGTTTGTATTATTTGTATCCCAAAGCTCAACTTCTTACCAACTTTCAGGTTATCGCACCCATTCTTTTATTTTCAGCATATGTTTGTGCATGTTGTACAGACACACTGAGATGTAAAAAGAAAAGAAAAGAAAAGTGATAAGTGGTAAGGTCTGAAGTCTTGCATTTTTCTCACTGTGCATTCTTCTTGTTCATGTATAGGCTTGAACTGTGGTAATGAGAGAATCAAAACTGCCAGAAAATATTTTTACTTCAAAGTCAGAAAACAACCTTCTGGGACATTTAAAGTTTACATATTTGTATTTTTGAACCAACCACAATTTTATCTGTTCTAAAATTATTCCAGACTTTTACATCATAGAAAGAAAAATTGAAGTGAATAATTAATATGAAGCAGAGGCAAGCAGCTGACAAAAGGAGAAAAGATTTTTCCCTATGCGAGTTAAAAAAAAAAATGTTATCCCACATACACTGCCAGTCCTCTAAAACTGGCCAGGTCCCAAAGTATTAATTATGTAAACTGATATCAAGCACTCTGGCCATTTATAGATTCATAAACTAATGCCACAACTGCTGGTGACAGGAAAGAATATTGCAATCTTACTGCTTTATTGAATTGTGCTTTTCCTGAGCAGATTTCAAGAGTAACACAAAAACTCAGAACTATACAAAAATGCAGAAATAACCCTACAAAAGAAATTCCCTTACACTTTGAGAATCCATTTTGCCGTTGACTCTCCGGCTTGAACGCTGGCACTGAAATACAATCCCTTAAGTATGGACAGTAACACTAGTGTTAGCACACTGCACACACACAAAAAGTAAACAAAAATCAAATCACACACAGTGGTTTAGGTATTTTATTATGTTGGGGTTTACTGAAGTGGATTTATTCACACGGAGCCCTGCTGCCTTGACACATTTGCTCAAGAAAACAGGATTTGCGTAAAAAACATGGCTACAATTAGCCTAAGAAAAAAATCATGGATTCACTTGCTTCATTTATTTTTCTTCCAGAAAACAAGCTAAATATTAAATCATTGCAGAGTGATGGATCTCAGCAACAGCTCTAAAGTATTTTACAAAACAGAGGTTAGATTTTGTCTACCAGCCTCTAAACAAGTGCAGCAAATGCTGCCCTCCAGACTGGAGGAAGACTAGCTTTCTTCTAATAAAACAGCATTCCCTACCTCCCTGCCTTTTGATGTAGTATCTCTAGTAGCTAGTGCCTTCAACTCCTTGCCAGCATTTGACTCAGCAGCTCTGAAGTGGTGAAGACTCTCGGTTGACATTCTTAATGTGACCGTCCTTACGTAACCTCACCTGGATATCTGAATGTTCTGATGACACCACTCTGGTTAAGCAATGAGTGCAAAAACATTTCGTTCTGGTGACCATAATTACAATCACAACTTCATCAACAGTAGAAATTCACTTGGTGGTTCAAAACTTGACTTGTTTTTTCTTCACCTTGACCTGACACACACTAGTTTGCTCTAGTGTGGAGGCTTAGGGTTTATTCAGCCAGAGTATAATGGCTATGACTGGTATGTTTTGAGGGACAGCTGTGCTGGGAAAGTTGGCCCGGGCCTTGTCCACATGAAGGTTTGATTCATGATGCTACAAGTAGTCATTTCCATGAGCACTATCCTCCCAGCAAAATAAGACAAATATATATTTCATAATGTAAACTTGTACTACATACACATTGGCCAGTATCGTAGAAAACTCAATTTCTAACTAAGAGCATTTGAATTAAGGCCTGTCAGATAAGCTTGGGTAGCATCCGGCTTGCTTCCAGCTGCCCTCTTCCACTTGGGAGCAAACTACAGACTGGACTATTTTGCTAACAGCGCTTATTTTAGGCCACTGCCTTTCCAAAATACTAATACCTGCCTCTCTTCACACCAAGATTCAATGTGACATTGCTGCACAATCCACACCGCTGGATAAGTCTCTAACCACCTCTTACAAAAGGCAGTAGTCAAGAACACTCCACAGCAACAAATTTATCCTCACCAACAATTTCAAGTCTGCACTTGAATTTCCCCAAGGAAAAGAAATCCACTAGGAGCTGTATGAACAGTTCTGACACGGCAGGTCACTGCTAGCCATTTCCCCCCCTGGTGCAGACAGAGCTTTCTGTTTGCACATGTGATGTGTAGTACACACCTGGCAAGTTCAAACACTCCAAAAGAGCCTTAGACCCATTGATCACTCACAGTACCACTAAGCCAATAGATATACAGACTACACTATGCATATACAGTAGGTCTGGCCAAAAAGCAGCAGCAGGATTTAGCCTATAGCTCCCCCTTCAAGCGAGTTATGTAGCTTGTCCTGCTGGAACAGCTAGATACAAAAGATTATATGGAGGAGGACTGAAAAATAATAATCAGAGATACTTGGGAACATTAAAATTAAGAGGTGGAAAGTTATACAGATTACCCAGCAGTGAGATCATTTCAGAGGCGTTCATATGCTATGGAATTTAATTCTGGCAGAATCCACCGATATGTATCATCACACTGTCGCACCACTGCCTGTGCCAGTATAAAAATGGAATTCTGCTATTACAGATTATCTTTGAACTCAGAAGCCTGACGCTCAATTCCAAGTTTTGATACGTTTTCGTGCGATTCTAGGACACAACTGTCTGCATGATAAGATAACTTTGATTAAATGAGCCGCTATAATGGCAACATTCTTACAAGTTGTTCTCATTTTCATCAAAGAACGAGCCAAATTTGCCATGACATATCTTTTGACTGAAAACCCTAGTCGCTCAACTATACCAGATAAAGGATTCCTTTGAAATTTCTCATAGCACTTTATTACATGTTCTCATTAAACATAAGAGAAGTATTTCACACAAATCAAATTAATTTTGCACTTCTCTTTCCAGACAGTAAAAAAAAAATAAAATTCAATAGTCTTGTTTAAACTAGCCCTCCTTCATTAGAGTATGTTTTTTAAAGGTTAATGCATTGTATATTTTGAAAAACAGTTCCCAGAAAGATGTTTTGTAAACCATGGAGAAACTAACACATAAACCACATGTCATTTCACTCCTGTTGTGATATTTTGACATGTGAGCTTCATTATATGTTAAAAAAAACCCACAATTTTCAGGAGACTTTTCCCGTCTCACAATTTCTGCCCTGCTATCCCACTACCAAAGGAGTGCTGTCGCTGGGGGCGGGGGGCAGCACAAAAGTATAAAGATTAAGGTTTGGCTGTTGCAGTGTAGTGACCATGACACACTGAAATAACTCAACATTGTTTTAACTGCTTGGCAACAGATGCCGAGTTTAACCTCTGGGTAGGAAGAAGTATTACCTAACATAGCATAGCCAGCAAATTTAGCCATGAATAAAATTAGCCCATTCCTTTCACAAATGTCAATGGTATATTTGGAAGTATACTGTAAACACAGCATTCACTCTCAAAGGGGTGCCCATTATAACTACCATAAATACAAATCGTAGCTACTAGTTATCTACAATATTTTCTAACACTCCTGTATACTTACCAAACAAGAAAACCAACTCAAAATTAGACTAAAACTATTACTTTTCCCACTCAGGCTCACAGTTGACAACCGTAGAAACAAGAAAGTTTTGGATCTGGTTTTCCCTACATGAGTCTGTAAATCAGGCTCTTTCACGTGGTCCCATAAGGAATGTCAAGTCTGTGCTCTTTTTCCCTAAGAAGCAGCAACCAGGAGAAAGGTGAATTAAGGTTTCCTGAGCCCTTCCTGGAAAGCAGAACTGGACAGGCCTGAATCCTGGAAAGTAGAACAAGGATAGGCCTGAATTCCAATCTACCTGATGACTAATTCAAATAGTAGGAAAACCACAGAGGTCAGAAACATGGGACGAAAAGTCAAAAACAAAACAGAAGAGAATTCAGTTTTATAAATTTACAGTTTTATGAAGTTTTTAAGAAGAAGGGATCAACTCCAAATTCTTTTCAGCCCTAACAAAGAAAAACAGAACATGAAGATACACAAAAGCTATAGTGAAGAAGTGCACTTCTATGCACATCTGTGTTGTAACTGGGAAGTCAACTGGCAAAATCAAAAACACGAAACACTGTTTTATCAAACACTAAGAACTTGTTCCACAACTGTTGCCTTCAACAACATTTGTACCAGGTCCAGCTGGAAAGATGCCAAGGAAACACGGTTTACAAGGCAGTAAAGTCTTGTAGATTATGTCCTGTGACTTTATTCTTGGTTCTGTGGCTTTGCTTTTTCATTTCCCTCTCAGATCCAGGATGCTCTGCTCACCAACTCCTTCTCTAAAGACAAGACTTTTTGTCTATACTCAATTTCCATCTAGAGAGACGATGGGGCATTCTTCAAGGATGGAACGTTTGTGTTACGCAGAACCATTAAAATTAGAGAAAATATGACAAGTTATAACTCTGACATCTATGCATTGCAACTGTTTCCATCCATCATTAATATTTCAAGCACAACAGTGTTGATCTGAAGAATTATATGTTGGATGGCACTGGCATAGCGGCATAAGGAAAGAGACAAAAATAAGTGAAAATGTCCAAGTCACTCTTCTCTCTGATGAAGAAGAAAGCTTTAGAAGCTGGACATAGCTGAAAGGACAGTGCCTCAAACACTTGATAAAAGATCATCCCTAATCGTACCATCACCTGCCCTGCTGTTCTGTGACCCCTCAGATAGTCCCACAGGCACTGACCACAGAATTTTCTTAGCAGCTGATCCCTCAAACTCGTGAACCACAAACAGAATTGTAAATAAGGCATAGCCTCCACAGTAAAACACAATATCCACCAACCTTCCCTTCCCAATCACATTGCCTTTATTTATGTCTGAAAAATCTTAATGTAGAAAGAGTCTGAATTATGACACATCTTGTAACTGCCTCATCCCTTGGCATTTGCCAGTAAATGGGACAAGGAACTACAGCAGAAAGGGTGTTTACCTGCACTTAGGGCACTACACTAGGACCGGACATAAGTAGAGGCCTATGTTTCTATACAAGCAAAACTATCAGAATGGAGGATACACAGAAGCAACATAAAGTTTCTACTGGAAGTTTTAGCTGGTATTTCCCTGGTTTTGACTCCTTGAGTCATGTTGGTAGCATTTCCAAATTATTCCTCCAACAGTGCCTTAATTTTTGAAGTCAAAATAAACAAGGAAAGAATTTGTTAGCAAAGAACACTGCTTTGAGAACAGCAATACCATTTTCTTTGTCATTCTAGTCACACACACACTTGTGGAGGTGAAAATAAAAAAAATTATGGGAAAAGGGAGTCATGTGAGTTCCAGCCTCCTGAAGAGCACATTTGCACACAATCTCTGAAATAGCTCTGAAAGTCACTGACATCCAAAGGGTGCACTGGCTCTGTTCCTTTGCAGCTGCAGGAGGCGAGATGTTCTTTCCACCTTGTATAACCAAATGGAAATCCCAGGCCATGAGACCAGGGATCAGTGTGTTTCACCTCCTAGAAAGAAGCCTTGACCACCAGAATTCCAAAGTGGTAGTAGGAATGGCAAGATTTACACTGAGAACCTGTTCACAGGAGTACCTGCACCACCAGAAAGCAAGTTTGACTCCATCGCTCTCCCTCAAGTTCTGAAATTGTTTTCACTGTTCCCACAAAGCAGGAGTGACTTTGGAGCCCCAGTTACACAGCTTGTGACTTGAGCACAGGAGTTCACTGAAATTTATGCTTGCTTAGCAGGGCAGAGTAACCCTCTTAACAATACTACCACTACATATCCTGATTTCAAAAATACTTTAAGATGCAAATATACTCTTTGCTTATGAAAAAATTCCATACTCCCTATCAAACAAGAAAGTGTTGTAGAAAAAGATAATCCCTTGAATATTTCCAGATAACAGCTAGATACTAATATGCTTGTTTTTCCAACGCAGTCCAACGTAAATAATAACCTGAGAGGCTGCTGCAAACAAAAGAATTAGACTGATGTTTCAACACTGCAATGGAAGAGTCTTTAAAAAGCTATTTCACTGAAAAGAGATGAGTTTTCCACCTGCAGCTTTATGCATTTGGCAAAGAGAACTTCACTTCTGCATTGTTATTTTAGGACAGGAAAAATTGCATCCCAAAGTTAATCTCCCACTGACTGCAGTGGATCGGTAGCTTTGTCTGAATTTCACAGTTAAATTTACAGCCACCATTCTATGGCAGTGAGCAGAAAGTCCAGTGAAACCATTTAAAAAGACAAGCACTAGAAAAGTTCCTACCCTCAAAATAGGCTATACATGCAAGGTTCCTCTCTGTTCAACATGATCCTTCCCTACAAAAACTGCTACAACAGTTTACTTCTAGATCGTTTTAATGAAACTAAGGTCTTACAGTCTGCTTGACTCGAACGACAACTGCATATCTATTCTGTTACTCACAGACTACACGTTGCCCCACTATTAGCAGCATGCAGAAATCTCCATATTGGCTCCAGGAGACAAGCTTAAAAGAAAATCACTTCCAAAACAACATCATCAGGGAGGGTGAAAAGAAAGAAAGAAAAAAATCTTTTTAAAAAGTCTCTTAGGGAGGGCTGAGGCATGAAAAATCACCTCTTCTCTGCAAAACACTTTTAGGTTCTCCATCTATAAACCAGAATCTCCTAGGAAGCCCCTGAACTGCTGATTTCTTAATAAACATTTTCATAAGGAACTAAATCATAGCTTCCTTTCTAAACATTTCTGATTGCAGGAGACTGCAGATGTAAAATGCATTACAAAGCACAGTGGACTCAGGCAAGCTCTTCTACAAACTAGAGCAATACGTGCAGTACAGAAACAGTTGTGAAAGTGCTGTTTTAATGCCAAGGTACTAGAAAGTGTTTTATGATCTAGATACAGAAATATTCTTTTCATTTTATGCTATGACTGTTCTTCTTGCAGTAATAAAATACTAGTAAAATGCCAATGTTACATCGGTCACATTAGCAAGGAAGAGAAGAGATCCCTGCCAGCTTTGCAAATCTACTGTACTTCCAGACTCCAGGAGAAAGGAACAATTAAACAAATATTCACACAGGTTTGGGGTATTTTTTTCTTCTTGTGGAAATTTTAATAAATCATATTTCTCTCCCTCAAAATGCATGCAACCTGACCTACAAGTCAATTCCTGTTCAATTTTAAGGATGGATACAAAGGAAAAGCATAAAAGTTCTTTCAAGATAGAACTGAAATCTTCTATCAACAACACAGGGTGCTTCTAAGTCACATTTTCTTTAAGATCTTAAACCACAAGTCTGCACAATGCTATCTAAATAATTACAAAATCATTAAATAAAGTTACTTCGTTTCACAGTACTTCTCACTAGAGTCACGAGATCCCACGAAAACATTTGAGTTTGTTTTATTCAAGAGCTTTAAAGTTACCCTCTTGTACCTGGACCTTGACCTGTTGACTGATCTTCATTCATCTTTTCCATCATCTTTAATCATTCTTAACATGTTGAAAGCGAATTTCCATGGCAAAACACAAGCATTAAAAAAAATAAAAAGCCCCACAACAGAAAAACAAACAAAAACCCAGAAAGTTGTCATAGCTACTTGCCTCTTGGCAATTTCTGAGCATTTCCCAGGTTTAGTGCAATATATCCACAGAAAAGTAGAAAGACCACTCTCGACATCATGGTCACAAACCCAACCTCGCACTGGGAATGGTTCTGACAGGTATCACACAAAAGTACTGTAGCTGCATTTAAGTGAACTGTTCTCTCTGTGACAAGAGGCAGCAACACTTTGACACGAGCTTAGTTTACACAGTGGGAGGAGACAGGATGACATCACTCACTCCCACTGGAAAAGGAGAATTAGCATTTAAAAAAAAATATTATCAGGCTCCCCTTGCAATAATCTTCCGGGGTTTGTTACAAGGTCTTTGCACCTCTCAGGATAAGAGGCTACCGTTTGATCAGTTAAATTTCATGCAAAATAAATCAGGCATATCAAAATCTCTATTAACTGAAAACTGATCTGAGAGACTTTTTCACTGTTTCATCCAAGAAAGCTGGATTTAAAACACAAAAATAACATTCGCAGTACTAAGAAAACTGTTTGACATATTGAACTCAGTATTTTTGCAATCTTAAGATTTTGCTTAAGATTAATTCAGGCTAGATGTGGCTTTCATCCAGGCAAAATAAATACTAGCTTCATTTGACATGACACTGTAAACAGGTATGATAAGTATTTATTCAGCAAAAGATCTATGTTTGAAAAACCTAAAGACCATTTTTTCACTTTTATCTGATTTTGGCAATTTAAAAATACTATATATTTTCCCATTTCATACATGTCCAGTCAATCAAAGGGCACAATGCACACTGAAAGCAAAAAGGCAATGTGTCTCCTTCCAGAGTCTTGATCCTCTCACCAGTTACATAACTGCAAATTAAAAAAAAATAAAATCCATTATTCCATTAAAAGCTATTTCACTCAATCTTTACAATGAGCCAACTAAGCACAGAATTTGGTCCTACTAACAGCTGAGAAGGTGGGAAAGAAAGGGTGAAGCAGAAGAAAAAGATTACAGCTGAATAAGGAAGACTTTAGTCTCAGTATCTGAAAAACATCCCAAAAGAGATTAAATCTTTTCAACTAAGTAGTGATATCTCTCTCTCCCCCTAAAAAAAACACCCCAAAACCAAAGAAAAAAAACCAACACAACAACAACAAAACCAACCCCAAACTCAAACCAGTCTCCGAAAAGAAAAAACAACAACAAACAAACGGACAACTAAACCCAAACATCTCCATTGCTTGCAATATGTAAAGCCCTTCGGTCCGCTTGGTCTGTTCCCACTCCCCACCTGCCCGGACCTGACACCGTTCTACTTTCCTACGCTGTTCTATAAGCGGAGGAAAATCACAGCACCAGTTCCGGGGCTGCGTAGATACAAAGCAGTTTAAAATGAAAGTGTAGTATATTAAAGCACAGAGGTGCACTTCTTAAAAAAATAGATTAGTGCTGTATTTAAAGGACCCTACGTACTCCACACCTCAGGAAGAACTTCAAAACAGAAGCTAATGGTAACGGTCCTACAGACAAAACCAAGGCACTTGAAGCTCTTCCAATCAATATGGGCAACACACGGCTGTAACAACAACAGTTTGGCAATGGAAATGTTTTCCAGCCTGATCATACCTTTTTAATTCTGACATAAGGAAATCTTTTTCTGATTCACTAATCAAATCTGGGAATAGCAAGCTGGAAGTCAATATTACAGACAGACCCCCAAAAATCCCCTAACACTATTATCTCAAGGATCTTTCAGATCAAATTCAAATCATGAATATGAACACTATGAACAGATAAATGCAACAGGTACAATATGGATGAGATGAAAAGATGTTTAGAAGGCCATAGTATTGGACGGGAGTGTCCCAAAACACGGACCACACCTGACAGCGAAAGAGTTTCAAACGACAGAAAGCTGGATACACAGAGCAAGTGTGACATTCTTTTTTTTTCAGTTGAGGTACTATTTTCAAAAATGCTCCAGAAAGTACATTCTGTTTTTTCCTCTTCAAAATTGAAAATAAGAAATCAATCATTCGATAGAGTAGTCTCTCAGGAGAAGTAATGGGAAAAAGTACTTCTTGGTCACATACAGCTGTCTTTTTATTACTGTAAAGTGGACTGTATTGGTTTGTCTTAAGGCAAATTCACTCTCCTTTTAAATATCACACAACGCCTTTCAACAAAATGTACAAAGGTCAACTTCTATTCTGAAAAATCTCAGTGAAACATATTAGTTATTTGGCTATCTAACCAAATGGGGTTTAGCCCCTCTCTGAGATAAATATACTCCCATTCCTGCTTTCATAACCACTTGCTTCTCTATTGCCAGTTACACCTTTCCTCTTCCTCCTGTGCATTATCCAAACAGTTCTTCTTTGTTTGGTACCCCACAGAGATGTTTAACCTTCTCCTTGAAACCCTGGCAGACCATCCAGGTCCCTTTCCCTCTGATCATCCTGCAGAAAACAGCTCTGCTCAGCCCAGAGTTCAAAGATCCATGTCACCATGCATTTCCTTGTCTTATCAAGCATATGCTTCATCAGGGGCAACTGTGGTTCGATAAGCAGATGTTGAGTGTAAATTTCTGTCAAATACACACCGAGAGTCCAAAGATCAGTAATACAACATTCTCTTGGATTTTTCCAATAGGTTCCCCCCGCATATGCATCATCTATGTGATCAGTGATTTTGTCCAGTTATTTTCTTACAGGACTGACCTTTTCTAGGAAACCTCCGTTATATGAAAAATGAAAAAACACACCAGCTTTTGCTTTCCTCTTTCCTAAATCCTTCTGCCCTTCGCTGGATGCTGACTACTGCAGTGGAAAACCAAACATGGGAACAGAAAGGAGTTCCTGGGACTTGGAGCGCTATCCTGCACTACTGAATGCTTCCGTAATGCTGCTCAGGTATCAAATTTCTCCTCTTGTTTGAGGGCTGCTTCACAATCTCCATTTAAACGGAGACAGCATCTGGTTTCAGTTCACAGAAATGAAAAATTGTATATCACACTTCACAGCAGAAATTATCTAACTCAGAAGTTCCCCAAGTTTCCCTCATCCACACAAACCCAGAATTATATCACCCATTCTTTGACCCCTCAGAAGGAAAAGATTAAAGAAGATTCAATTAGTGACAGGTTTTTTTTTTTATTATTATACCTTTAACATAAAAGCAAATAAAACAAGGGCAGTTACGAAAGTCTTGAACAGATCAAATTTGTTCAGGAAAAGTCAAAACCTCTGATCACCTAATGACTCCTCTTCTTCAGCACCAAATTAATGCTTAAGTAACAAAGTCAAGTACTCAAAAGTTTACTTGCTTACCTCAACTTCAACTGCGTCTCTCTGGGGTAGATCTCAAAAACAGAGATTCCAACAAGATGGTATCACAGCTAGTCTGGGAGCAGAACAGAGCTTTTCTAGTTCTATTTTAATAGTTCCCAGACCAGCAAGTACAGTGAAGACAAGAGTATGGGAAGGAGAAGAAAAAAGTGGAGGGAAGGAGGGGGGGAAAGTAGGACACAGGATTTTACATTTTGTTTCCAAATACGAATATGTTTTTGTTGAAATTTGGGCTCAGTTCCAATTCACCTATCATTCCTGATTATTTTGACAAGCAAAAGCCAAGGTGACTCAACTCCTTACTGTTCTAATTTAAAGCAGGAAGAGTGTGTAAAGCATAACCTTAAAAAACAAAATTCTATCTCCGCTCTGAAGAGCACAATAATGCCATACTGAGCTCTCCGAGAGGAAGGACTTGCAGTACCCTTGGTCTGCCTTTTTTCACAGCATTGCTGGTTGGTACCGTACCTTTCACCAGTGCTGCCAATTATTTGAGAAGTGCCTGTGTCATAAAACATGCTATATAAATGTTAATTATAATTACTATTCTCTTGTGTGTGACTCAATTATTGGACTTTTTTTCTTGTGAATGTCACGAGATCTCCTCTAAAGCCCTTCAGGAAAAGCAAGATGCCAAAGAACATTCTTTCAGATGCGTTGCTTAAAAAAGAAAAAAAAAAAGAAAAAAATTAACTATATTTTCCGAGAGTCTGCAATTACTTCTTCTTTCCCACTCGCCCACTCTTACTTTGATAAGCAAATATTTGAACTCTCATACTATCAAAAATAAAGGGTCGTTTGCTAATCTATTAGTCAAAAGGTAACATGTATCTCATTTGATAGCAAAAAACGACAGACAATGTCAGTGCATTCTAGTATCCTCATCCCAGACTGAGTTCCAGATCTCCAAATGAATGGGATCAGAGACAAAGCAAAAGGAAGAAAATCAGTCAAAAGGGATGGACAGAACAGCTGGTTCTTGTGACATTTTGTTATATGGTTCACCAAACTTTTTCGGCATTTGACACTTGTAATTTCAGTGACTCATCTTTACTAACAGGCTGTGCATTTCATCCAAGTTCTGCATGACATGGAGTGAGGTAACAAAATCATACATTTAGCTTCTCTGTGAATTTATTAACTAATCTTATTGTTCTTTTTGTAACTCAAATAACCTAGTACGCTCACTTCTGCATTTTCAACATTATCAAGACCTACCATATGGAGAACCAGTCTGATTCCACGTTTTCAAGTCTGCCACTCCTCCCCTATCTCAATATTTTGAATTATTTATTTGGGGATTATATTGCCTTTTAAATTTCTTAACAGTTAGGCCGTGATAGACTCCAAGGAAGGAGCCTTCACATTCTCGCTAGGCTCCTGCTCTACTGCTTGTCCATCCTCATGGGGAAAACATTATTCCCTTATAATAGGTCTAAACGTCTCTTGTTTCAATGGACTTGCTCCAGTTTATGAATGTCTGTCCTGTATTTGGAAGTGGGGTGAAAGACTAGCAGTGGACACTATCCAGATATGTGGTCCAACAAGTGGTGAGTAGTAGGGCACAATTACTTCTGTCAATCTACTGGCCATGCTCGTGTTCATACAGCCCAGGACACTGTTGATCTGCCTTGCTGCCAGGGCCCAGTGCTGACTCCTGTTCAGCCTTCTGTCCACTAAGACCCCCAAGTCCTTTACAACAGAACTGCTCCCCAGCCAGTCAGTCTCCAGCTTGTATCATTGCAGCAGTTATTCCCAGCCAGATACAGGACTTTGCAGTTGTTGTTGCTGAATTTCACAAGGTTCCTGTCAGTTCATTCCTCCAGTCTGCCTAGGTCCTTCTGAAGTGCAGCCCTGCCCTCAAGAATATCAAGTGGTCATCCCAGTTTTATGTCACCTGAAAATTTGGCAAGAGTCCACTCTGTCATTTCCTCCAGTTTACTGACAAAGGACAGGTCCTAAGACAAGCATCTGTGGTACTCCACTTGTTACCATCATCTAGGTAATGTATGATCCATTAACTACCGCCCTCTGAGCCCAAGCATCCAATCACTTACCCAATTTGTTGATCACACTCTGTATGAACCATTTAAATAGATGTATGCTCCATAAAATATACTATTAGTGCTAAAATATATATTTAAAAACACTATCAAGAAACTAGCTTCTTTGAGCAAGTGCTCAATACATGTAATATTTCTTTGAAGGGTTCCTCATCTGAAGGCTTCCCTTTCATTGTTACATCTTAACAGAAACAGATCTGCCTAACCTTATAGAGCTCCTACAACAAAAATCTAGCCTGTCTTTGAAGCACAACATAATTACTTAGTACTGAAGACACCGCTGTCTGTGAAGACAGCTACCTTCATCTCTTCTACCATCGACACGTTTGTGCCACTTGACATAATTAACACAAATACAGCCTCTCTATTACTGGATTATTCTGCAACATTCTGTTCAAACATGTTCTGTTTACACTTCTCCTGCCATCATATCTCTAAATACTTGCCACTGTCTGCTTAAACAGAATCTGATTAACATGAAATGCAGGCAGAAACAAAGAGCAAAACGTGGAAAGGCATGTGAGTAATTAGCCTCCAATACATTAATTGCATGAATCAAAAATATCTTAGTATATATTGATTTTTGTGGGATTAGAATCAATTTAAAATAGGCAAATTATTCTGGATTATAGGTGAATTACTCTAAACATGCTTAAAACGTAAGCAAAGACTTTAAGCACCAGTTCTATCTTAAATGGATTGCCTGGGAAGACAGGGCTTCATAATCCATACTGTACTAAGCCTCAGTCTTTCAGTTCCATTACAATTTTGCACTGCAGAAGTCAGCCTCTCCTGGTCTCTTTCATTCTCTCTCTCCACAGTATGTTCTGAATTGTGGAGATAATGTAAGATCACAGTCTGGATTAGCGAACTCAGATGTGAAGTCTGGAGTCTATTACTACGCACTAGGACAGGATACAAAATGTCTGGTTTTACATTCAGAACATGAATGTTGATGCCAATGGCAATGTTATTGCGAAGAAGAGATGTCTGTCTAGCACACATCAGCAGGAGCACCCACCTCTGAAGATAAAAAATAACGAAGCGCTAACGACTGACTGCTCGGACGTGTGCCAAGTTGTACTACAGTGGGTTTGTACAGGAATGACCTCATGCCATATCACATATCTCTGATACAGATTTAGTTTATTTCAGATTATTGCCACAGGACAGACTACTGTGCTATAAAGAATGATACCCCTTCCTCACTGCTCAGCCACATCCTACCCAGTACTTCTGACATCCTCCTCTAAATCACCTCAAAGAGATATGACATGCTTCCCTATTTCCCATCCCATCCACAAATTTTCTGTACCCTAGGTCTGTAACTCTGGATTGTTCCTTTGGTGCTCTTAAAATTTTCCGCTTCCCACACCAACTCCCATCCCAGGGACTCCAACTCGGCGATGCCACTTTTCGACACCAGGGTGCACCCTCGAGCCTCCCGAACGTCCTGAGCCCCAACCAACCTCTCCAACACCGAGGAATGCATTATACAGAAAGTCTTGGAGAGAGCGAGGGAGCAGGTGTGTGAAGTAGCTGGGGCTGGGATACAGCACTTTATTTCAACGTCAACAAACACGACTGTGCTTCAAAACTTAGGGATGACTCATAACTAGCTGCCAAGTTTCCAGCCAGCAAACGTCCACCGAGCATGGAGCAGAGCTGCAGGAGTTAGCTGCCAAGGAGGCTGGTGAGCACGCTGAAGCACCAGGAGGAGAATAAGATTTCGAGAGCGGTACGGTCGTATTCGTAGGGTGCTGCCCTACACAAAATAATCCATGCCTCTCAGAAAGGCTAACTGGCTTGGACATGGTGCTACTAACCAAACTGCTCCTCCATGAGGTGCGCTACAGCCGGTGTACCCACAGACTGCGAGCAGCTACTACCAAAACCTGAAAGTTCTGTTGTTTGTTTTGGGTTTTTTTTTTCCTATCTCTTTGTTTCATTATGTCCCCTGAGCATAAACTCCAAGGACAGACTGGAGATAGAGATTAAACTGCTCTTTGGATGAATATGTTACTCCTTGTATCAAGGCAATGCAAAAAAGCATACAAGGGGGCTATTGCCTGTATTCTTTGACTTAAAATAGAAAAATTTATCCTCTCCATGGCTGTCAGCTTAATCCATCACAGCAAAAAAAAAGAAAACATCAGAGTATAATTCCAAGTTTGAGTCTGCCTCACTACAGTTGGGGCACTGAATCAAATGCAACTCAGTATTGAATCTGGCCCGCTCCAGGGACAGCAGGTGCACCGTTAAGCAGAGCCTATTTCCCTCTTCCCTCCCTTTCCCTACATCAATCATTCAAACATTCCGACAGAAAGCCAGGGGAAGCCCTGGAAATAACTAGAGCAAATAATAAAAGCAAATCACTGTTAACTTATGAAGAGCAGTGAAGCTGTCTCAAAGTTAGATGGAGGAAGACAAACAGATTCTTAGTTTTATTAAAGGATACTTATTTTCTTGGCATAAGAAAATTATTTCTTTGGCCAGGATGCAGAGGTTTGATGAATGTATGCAAAGACAGGAGGGAAATAATTCATGTTTGTTCCTCTCTCCTCATGAGTCATTTTGGCCTAAAACACATCTTCCAGAAACTTTTTGGCTGAATTTGGCTACATTAGTTCACAATCAACATCGGCAGGCTTATCTAGCTCAGAATACTCTGAATAACTTTCAAGTGTCGTTGCTTGTCACTACTGTGCACAGAATTTTAAGACATAAAAACCACTATAAACTGTACGCTTCATTTTAAGCTGAAAATTCGAGCTAATGATCAAAATCCTACATTATTCTAAAGTACACAGCAAAATTATTAAAAATTATTTTTAATGTACTTATTCATGTCTTTAGTTGTCGTAATTATCCTCTGTACCCAGGGACAGACAAAAAGAAGGTATATTATATGAAGATTAAAATAACAGTGTACGTGCAACTTATTTGAAGTAAGCTAAATCCAGGGTTAAATAAAAAACTCAAAGTGCAGATGTTCTGTCTTTAAAACAAAACTATTTGCATGTCAATCTTAGAGCAAGAATTTTGCAACTGTGATGTGAGTCTAATCAAAACAACCCTAAAACATTATAGTCTACAAAATTACAAAGCATATTATCTGCAGAGGAAAGGAGTTCTGTTTCACTTAAAAAATGAACAGCAGCTGCACATTTCCAGCAGGTAGCTCTCAAATGTCTTCTGGAAGGTTTCTTTACATGTCAAGAACTGTGCTTAGCTTTCACAAACAGTGCAGCCCAAAAGAAATAGCTTTGTACAGCCAAATAATGCAACAGGCCCAACACCTTTGCTTTATGTGTTCCAAGAGAAGGGGATACCAGTCTTAACCTGGTCCCATGGACCAAATGGCCAACAGCGGCTACAGGGGGTTATGTGCACACGTGGACATGAATATAGTCCAGTTTGTGCTATCCAAGACATCCCGAAGAAATCAGCAAAAGATAAGTAGGGACAATCAGAAGACTCTCTTTCAAGGCATTCTCCTGATCTCAAATAAGGTGTGAATGCATATACATAAAAAAGAAACCAGTGTATTACCTCATGTGGAAAATAAATATTTCTCTGGAAAACACAATCTTTTCTGTAATTCTTAAATTTAAAATACTATTAACAGCTAAGAAAATTCAGCAGCCCCCCCTCCCCTAAATGAAAAGGTACTGCGCTAGACTGCACAAAGCAAGATGGATATAATATCACACGCTCAAGAAGAAACCCAATTTGCTCACTGTGTAACACTATTTCATCCTTTATTATGCAATGCCCTCACCAGAAAAATGCTATTATTGTCAGATGTGATGTGAAAAGCCATATGTTAGGAAGAATGGTACCTAATTCATCTCATAGTGTCAGTGAAGTCACCACAATAAAACTTCACACTTTTTGGTCAACTTTGAATACCAATGCACTGAATTTACCCCAGTTTTCCTTTAGAAATCCTTAGTGATGGGATACCTAGAGTTTGGGAACTGTCTCATGATGTGGAGTACACAGAAACTGAATTCTGAACTGTTTGCCTGTTTAAAAGCTTGTAAGCTGTTTCGTGAAGTAAGATATTTTGAACATCTTGAACCTGCTTGTGCCTCAGCATCTTCAAAAACTATCACAGAACATAGATACAGTATCCAAAGTGCAAGTTTTCAAGAGCTCAGAGAGTCTGTAAAAGCTGAGAACTGCCACACAGACATCGACACAATCTGGAGTACAGCCAGGTGTAACAGTACATTTTGGAAGTCTCTTCTTGTTTGATTTTTTTTTTTGAGAGAGTTGATACTACTATTTATCAAGTAATATCAGCATTTGTGTTTCTGTTACGCCAAACACAAGTAAACACACAGAAACATGCACCCAAACTCAGAGCTCATTTCAAAACCTCTCCCCTCAAAATCACTGTTTCTGTACTTTCAGGTGAGAAAGATCGATAGGTCAGAGTAAAATCATTTTGGAGCACTCCTGAAATAAGAACAAATTGCCAGATGACCCCCAACTATGAATTCCTGTTTAGTCACAAGACAAATGCATTACTAGTTCAATAACAGTATTCTGCCAATTTGCATCAATCATAAAATACAAGGATATTCTCCAAGAGAAAAGACTTCCTCTTCCAAACCATTAACCCTTGGTACCACTGCAGACAAGGTTAACGAGAACTCTGAGCATCATGTACATTCACTATCTTGACATCTGTTTGCAGTTGCTATCAGTTCACCACAGAGATATTTGTAAAGCACCTTGAGCTGCTCTCAAATTAAAAAAAAAATATACAAAATGCTGTAAAAGCAAGTTTTCTGGATGAGAGGACAACAACATTGTATTGGCTCAGGTCGCCACCAGGGAACTCACTTGTGGGAGCTGTGCCAGGGTGGAGGAACTCCTCCGCCTGGTGACAGAGCTCAGAGAGGAGGTAAACAGGTTGAGGGCCATCAGAGAGTGCGAGAGGGAGATTGACCAATGGACCAGTACCCTGTGCTCCCTCCCGCAGACCCAACAGGCTACCACAGCTTCTCAGACTGAGGAGCCCCCACCCTCTCCCCACCTGGCCGGGAAGAGGAATCCAGATGGGAATGAGCAATGGCAGCAGGTCCCTGCCCGGCGCAGCAAGCCTGCCCCCTCTGCTCCCGCAACTACCTCCCAGGTTCCGTTACACAACAGATATGAAGCTCTGCAAGTGGAACCAACCCCCAGGGAGGATGATGATACACACACGCTAGTATCCTTCCCTAGGACCACACATATCATCAAGACAGCCTCAGTTAAGAAGAAAAGGCGGGTGATTGTTTTAGGAGACTCCCTTTTGAGGAGTGTGGAGGGCCAGATTTGTAGACCTGACCCTTTACATAGGGAGGTCTGCTCCCTTCCTGGGGCAACAATAAGGGATGTGATAAAAAAACTCCCGTCTATAGTCAGGCCCACCGATTCCTACCCTCTTCTTATTTTCCAAGTTGGTATGGATGACATTAGGAAAAGAAACATCCGGACTATTAAGAAGGATCTCAGGGTTTTGGGAAGAATGTTGAAGGGATCGGGGGCCCAAGTAATATTCTCTTCTATCATACCGACTCTGGGACATGACACGGGATGGAAAACAAAGATCGAGGATTTAAATAATTGGCTACAAAAGTGGTGTGAGGAAAACAACCTAGGCTTCTTTAACCACGGGTTGACCTTAATGCCAGATCTTCTATCTAGGGATGGGGCGGGTTTGTCTCCACGGGGGAAAAGGCTGCTCGCTACAGAACTAGCTGGGATCATCAACAGGGCTTTAAACTAGATGTGAAGGGGGTGGGGGGTTATTGTCAGACTTAGAGGATTAACAGCCGAGGACAGCCCTCCATTGTCTGATGAAAGGAGTGTAGGCAGGTGCCGTAGGCCTGCTGCCTCAGTGATAGTAGGGGGTGATATGTGTAGTCAGGAGCAACACACAAGTTTCCTTGAGGTAAAAGAGAATCCCAAAAATAACAGCTCAGGTAATAAAACTTCCCCCCCTAGGGGTGCAGTGGGGTCGAAAGCCCAACTTACGTGCTTCTATACGAACGCACGCAGTATGGGCAAAAAACAAGAGGAACTGGAAGCTCTTGTTATCCGGGGAAACTATGACATAGTTGCCATCACTGAAACATGGTGGGATGACTCGTATAACTGGAGTGCTACCATGGATGGCTACAAGCTCTTCAGGAGGGATAGGAGAGGTAGAAGGGGTGGTGGGGTTGCCCTGTATGTAAGGGAAGGGCTAAACTGCTTAGAGTTAAATGTTGGGGATGACTTGGTAGAACGTCTGTGGGTGAAAATCAAAGGGGGGCCTATGAAGGCGGATATTGTAGTGGGAATCTGCTACAGGCCACCCTATCAGGACAGTGAAACTGATGAGCTATTCTTTAAACAACTGGGGGAAGTCTCACACTCACTAGCCCTTGTCCTTATGGGTGACTTTAACCTACCTGATGTCTGTTGGAAGTATAACATGGCAGTCAGGAAACAGTCTAGGCAGTTCCTGCAGAGTGTGGAGGACAACTTCCTATCACAACTGGTCAGTGAACCGACTAGAGAAGGTGCTCCCCTAGACCTGTTGTTTGTGAACAGAGAAGGTCTTGTGGGAGATGTGAAGGTTGGAGGACGCCTGGGGCATAATGACCACGAGATAATAGAATTCTCAATTCTAGGGGAAGTTAGGAGGGGGAACACTAAAACGGCCAAGCTGGACTTTGGGAGAGCTGACTTTGGGCTGTTTAGAAGTCTGGTTAATAAAGTCCAATGGGAGACAGCTCTCAAGGGTAAGGGGGCGCAGGAGGGATGGTTACTATTCAAAAAGGAAATTCTGGAGGCACAGGAGCGAGCTGTCCCTGTGTGCTGGAAGTCAAGCCGCCGGGGTAGAAAACCAGCTTGGATGACAAAGGAGATTTGGGAACATCTCAAAAGAAAAAGGGAAGTCTATAAGTCTTGGAAGAATGGGCAGGCATCCAGGAATCAATACAGGGAGGAAGTTAGGACATGTAGGGAGATAATCAGGGGGGCAAAAGCCCAATTGGAACTTAGACTAGCCAGCTCCGTAAGGGACAACAAAAAGTCTTTCTATAAATATATTAATAACAAAAGGAGGGCTAAAGATCACCTCCAGCCCCTACTGGACTCAGGGGGTACGTTAGTCACTAGGGATGAGGACAAGGCTGAGGTCCTTAATGCCTTCTTTGCCTCAGTCTTTAATAATAAGGTCAGTAGTTCCCAGGTGAGCTGGCCTTCGGTGTCTGGGTGTGGGGAGGGAGAGCAAATTGAAGCTCCTGTGATCCAAGAGGAACGGGTCAAGGATCTGCTCCTTTGGCTGGATGCCCACAAGTCTATGGGGCCTGATGGTATTCACCCGAGAGTCCTGAGAGAGCTGGCGGATGTCATTGCCAAACCCCTGTCCATTATCTTTGGACAGTCTTGGCTCACTGGGGAAGTTCCGCTGGACTGGAGGCTGGTGGATGTTACCCCCATTTACAAAAAAGGGCAGAAGGAGGATCCGGGAAACTACAGGCCTGTCAGCTTGACCTCAGTGACGGGCAAAGTCATGGAACAGGTTATCTTGAGTGCTATTAATGAGCACATACAGGTTAACCAGGTGATCAGGCCCAGTCAACATGGGTTTATGAAAGGCAGGTCTTGCCAATCAAACCTGATCACCTTCTATGATGGGGTGACCCGCCTGGTTGACAAGGGAAGGGCTGTGGATGTAGTTTTCCTTGACCTCAGTAAAGCCTTTGATACAGTCTCTCATAGTGTCCTGGTGGAGAAACTGATGACTGCTGGCCTGGATAGGCACACCCTCCTTTGGGTTAAAAGCTGGCTGGATGGCTGGGCCCAAAGAGTGGTGGTAAATGGGGCTAAATCCGGCTGGAGGCCGGTCACCAGTGGGGTTCCCCAGGGCTCAGTGCTGGGTCCGGTTCTGTTTAACATCTTTATCAATGACCTGGATGAAGGAATTGAATGTACCCTCAGTAAATTTGCGGACGACACCAAGCTGGGAGGCTGTGTCGATCTGCTCGAGGGTAGGGAGGCCCTTCAGAGGGATTTGAACAGACTGGATCGTTGGGCTGAGGCCAATGGCATGAGCTTTAATAAGGCCAAGTGCAGAGTCCTTCACTTGGGGTATAAAAACCCCAAGCATCGCTATAGGCTCGGGGAAGAGTGGCTGGAGAGCTGCCTGGCGGAGAAGGACCTGGGGGTGTTGGTTGACTACCGGCTTGATATGAGCCAGCAGTGTGCCCAGGTGGCCAAAAAGGCCAATGGGATACTGGCGTGTATCAAGAATAGTGTGACCAGCAGGAACAGGGAAGTGATCCTGCCCCTGTACTCGGCACTGGTGAGGCCGCACCTGGAATATTGTGTCCAGTTTTGGGCCCCTCGCTTTAAGAGAGATATCAAGCTCCTGGAGCAAGTCCAGAGAAGGGCGACTAAACTGGTCAAGGGGCTGGAAAATAAAACTTATGGGGAGCGGCTGAGGGAGTTGGGGCTATTTAGCCTGGAGAAGAGGAGGCTGAGGGCAGACCTGATTACAGCCTACAAATACTTGAGAAGGGATGGTGGGGAGGTGGGGGAAGGGCTCTTTACATTAGTGTTGGGTGATAGAACAAGTGGAAATGGGTATAAGCTTAGTCAGGGGAGATTCAGGTTGGATGTTAGGAAGTATTTCTTCTCTGAAAGGGTTGTCAGCCACTGGAATAGGCTGCCCAGGGAGGTGGTTGAGTCCCCATCCCTGGATGTGTTTAAGAATAGGGTGGATGAACTGCTTAGGGATATGGTTTAATGGGGATTAGGGACGGTTGGACTCGATGATCTCTAAGGTCTTTTCCAACCTATGAATCTATGAATCTATGAACATGAAAGCATACAATCTTCATTGCCAAGGTACCAGAAGCCACATAATAACTGCATATATGATTATTCCCTAACAAGAAAATGAGAAATAGATGCCCAATTACATTTGTTCCAAATTAAAAATTTAATATTCATAAATTTGCATCAATTAATATTAAAAAAAAAATACAAGCTGAGGTTTGCTTCTTTGTATTTAAATAAGCTCTGTATCTGCTACACCAATGAAAGAGCACAAAAAGTATTCAACAATGAGAAATACTAATTGGAGACATATGGACAAAACATTAACACATGTCTACTCACCACTGCACTGATTTTCAATTTTTATTTAATAAGTAAAAGAGAGAACATGAAGCAAATTTTGGGGTTTGATTCATTCAAGCACTATCTTTTCTTTCCTTTTCACATTACCAAGAGCTTGCTATACTCTCTCTGATAAACTGGAAAAAAATTTCCCATTTGATTTTAAAGCTACTTATTGGCGTACTGTGAGAAAACGAATCTCTGAATCTTAGCTACAAAGCTGCTTATTCCACTTGCAGTTCAGGAGCAGTGATGGTCCTCAAACAGATCTAAACCTCCTTTCACTCTTAGTAATATACCTATGAAATTGGAAACATATTCTGGTATCTCATAACCCATTCTTATCTTTATAAGCAGACATTAAACATGTTTTTGCAAAGAGGAGCTTTAAAAAAAAAAAAGGAACAGAGGACATTTCCTACTTTGAATCATAGAATCGTCTGGTTGGAAGACACCTTCAAGATCATCAAGTCCAACCATTCACACTGCACTGTCAGGGTCCCTAAACCATGTTGCTCAACACCAAATCTACACGGTTTTTAAACACCTCCAGGGATGGGGACTCCACCACCTCCCTGGGCAGCCTGTTCCAATACTTCACAACCCTCTCTGTAAAGAAATTTTTCCTGATATCTAACCTAAATTTCCCCTGGCGTAACTTGAGGCCATTCCTTCTCGTCCTGTCATTCATAACGTGGGAGAAGAGACTGACCCCCATCTCCCTACAACTTCCTTTCAGGTAATTGTAGAGAGTGATAAGGTCCCCCCTGAGCCTCCTCTTCTCCAGACTAAACAGTCCCAGCTCCCTCAGCCGCTCCTCATAGGACAAGTTCTCTAAACCCTTCACTAGTTTTGTTGCCCTTGTCTGAACCCGCTCCAGCACCTCAACGTCCTTCTGGGGCCCAAAACTGGACACAGTACTCCAGATGTGGCCTCACCAGTGCTGAGTACAGGGGGACAATCACTTCCCTGCTCCTGCTGGCCACACTGTTTCTGATACATGCCAGGACTCCATTGGCTTTCTTGGCTGCTTGGGCACACTGCTGGCTCATGTTCAATCAGCTGTCGACCAGCACCCCCAGGTCCTTCTCTGCTGTGCAGCTTTCCAGCCACACTTCTCCAAGCCTGTAACAGTGCAGGGGGTTGTTGTAGCCCAAGTGCAGGACCCGGCACTTGGTCTTGTTGAATTTCATACAGTTGGCCTCGGCCCATCGATCCAGTCTGCCCAGGTCCCTCTGTAGAGCCTCCCGACCCTCAGGCGGATCAACACTACCTCCCAATTTAGTGTCATCTGCAAACTTGCTGAGGGTGCACTTGATCCCCTCATCCAGATCAAAGATGTTAAAGAGAACAGGCCCCAACACTGAGCCCTGCAGAACACCACTGGTGACCAGCCGCCAGCTAGATTTAACTCCATTCACCACCACTCTCTGGGCCCGGCCGTCTGACATGAGTCTGACATAAGATGAGCCATCAAAATTTATAAGGAAAAGAACGCACCTTAGTGAGAAAACCCTTAAGACTGTAAAGGCAGAAAAGAATTACAATACTTTTTCTTAGCTTAATTTTATGAAAAAGAGAAAAGGCAACTGTGCAAAATAATTGGTATTCACAGAACTCATGGTTTGTCCATGCAGAATGGATCCCATTCTCATTACGTACTAAAATCACTTATCAATAAAGCAGTGTACGTGCTTCCACATGGATGCGAGTTTCCCCAGCCAACTCAGGAAAGTACTCAAAACTTCAAATTCCTAGTGGGATGTGTCTGGCCTTTGGATAGTATCAGAAGAACAGCTAACCAGCTTGCATTCCCCTGCATAATTTATAACAACTCTGATAATACCAGGAGATTTGGTTTGGAAAATGTGGAACATAAAAGGGCATCAAAAGCTCTCAGATGTCAGCAAACAGAACTCCAGGAATGGTATATACATGTTACAGACTAACGTTATGCACATCAGTTCTGCTATTGTACTAAATCATTTGGTAGACGGAAATAAAGCTTGTAACAAGCCTCTCCTGTAACAGCAAACTATTCTGTCATCCGTCACCTCCCCCCAAAATTTGCCTTCAATTGATAAAATGAGGTGAAGTAGTTAAGGGGAAAACCTTGCAGCACCAGTGGTACCATTAAACAACGTGTGAGCAGTGCAAACACGGAGTTAACCTACTGAGTCAACTAATTCCTAACTCAATCACTCAATTCAAGATGTTGGCTCACCCCCAGTGAGCCAGTGACAAGGGAACATGTGCAGCAAGCGTACAGTGGTCCCAAAAGAAGGGAAAAACAGCAGAAAGGGAGAAAGACAACTTCTTGATATTATCAGCGTATGCAGAAACCAAAATTAGCTCAGTCTTGGGTCAGAGGCTTCTCTCTTCCCCCTTCTCCTTGTCTTCCATACAAGAACTGAAAAAAGTCAAACATGACATGGACTTTAGTTCGCAGAAATTCCTCAGGCATTGGCTATGCACTTTCCACAGATGTTAGCTGTTTTCAAATGGAAATTACAGTGTCAGGCATTATTTTCTCAGAAAAACAGTTTTAAACTCTTTTGATCAGAAGAGATTTAGCTCAGTTTCAAATGAGTCAGGGTGAACAATTTCTACATGGCCCTATGGGAACAGCATTTGGATGAGAAAAGAGAAAAGCTCTTCAAGCAACACGACAATAGAAAAACTGGAGGTATCTTCTGTAGTATGAAAGTAGGGGAAGGGAATGGTGGGAAGAAATGCATGAGGACTACAGGGATTTTCCAAAAGAGCATGTGAGAAAGCAGCCAAGAAACTGTCAAAGTATACAATATCACTTATTTCCCAAACAGCATTTAGTCTCTAAGGCACAAAAAGGGTTTTTCTAGTTTTCAAAACAACTAACTAAGCTGCCAACTGTTACTCAATGCATCATCAAGCTAAGGGCAGCATGGGGGAAGAGAGAGACAGGAAAGAGACGGTTTTAATCTTCTACAACACTGACCAAGATGGTGAAGTTAAATGTGAAGACTTCAGGAATAGGCCAGGGTTCTCTCCTGCAGGGCAGTGCACAGCTGGATGAATATTAAAATCAGTACACAAAAATGCGCGGGAAACACGTGCCTTGAGATCTTGGCAGCACCATCTTTCAAAGTAAAGATAATAAATGGCGGGGAGAGCCAGGGAATGTTTGTCCTTTAACTTTCTAGTAATTGGACAAGATAAATACAATACCTGGCTGAATGATGTCATCTACCGCTCACACCAGCACACTTACATACTGCCTTAAAAACAACTGATGGTGGAGGAAGTTCCTCAACAAACACATTTAATGGAGATGGATGGTTTACTATTAACCCTTAGGATGTCTGGTTTGGGTCAAATTACTGTTTGCTATAAATTCATTTCTAAATTAATCTGAAGAGAAATCTAACTGAAAAACATCTCCTAGATAATCTTAAACATTATAAATGCTTATACCATGTACTCTCTGAAAATATTTAAAATCATCAAACTAAACATTTTGGGGTATTGACCTTGTAGGTTGCTGAAGGTTAAAATGATCCAAACAAATTGCAATAAAGATTTTTGTGGTTTAAAACATTACGTTTAACTGCCTCTGCCTTCGTTCAACGAACAGCTATCAAAATACATGCAATTCTGGCTTTGAAACAACTGAGGCTTTTGCAAAAGAACTCTTCTCCTTCAACCATACTCAGCTTCATTCCTGTCTCTCAAAAACAGAGAGTAAAAACACAATGCAAGAATGTTCATTACTTAAGACACTCAAGGTCAGATGATAAAAATTCATAGCAGTTCAGCCAGTTTTCAATCCACCTCACTATCCACTTATTTAACATATAATTTGTCAGGTTGTCTGTGAGGATTTCATGGGAGACAGCGTCAAATTCCTTACTGAAGTTGAGGTAAACATCAACTCCCTCATCTATCAAGCTGATCACCTCATCACAGAAAGATAACAGGTTGCCCAGAGAGGTGGTGGATGCTCCATCCCTGGAGACGTTCAAGGCCAGGTTGGACGAGGCCCTGAGCAACCTGATCTAGTTGGAGATATCCCTGTTCCTTGCAGGGGGGTTGGACTAGATGACCTTTGAAGGTCCCTTCCAGCCCTAACCATTCTATGATTCTATGATTTCTCCTTCGTAAATCCATGTTGACTACTCCTAATAACCTTCCTGCCCTTCATTTGGTTCCCAAGATTAGTTCCTCCATCACCTTCTTGTGGACTGAGAGGAGGCTGACTGGCTTCCTGTTCCCCAGATCCTCCTTCTTGTCCTTCTGGAAGACAGCAGTGAAACTCACTTTCTTCTGATGAATCAGGAACCTCTCCTGATCACCAGGACCTTTCAGAGATATTCAGGAGTGGTCTTGCAATTTCATCAGCCAGCTTCCTCAGCATTCATGGGTTCATCTTGTCAGGCTCCATGGACTTAGGTACATTTAGTTTAAGTGTTCCCTAATCCAATTCACTTCCATTGAGGTCAAGTCTCCCTTGTTCTTTCTCTTCTTTGTATTTAGGCATGATTTTATTACCAGTTCTATTGTATGCCTGGTAAAGATGTTATCGGCATTGCCACTGTCCTCTTTACATGTAAATATATAAACATATGAAAGGTCATGGGCATTCAGCAACCTCTTCTAACTTCTTTTGTTCTCTTATCAAAGATCTTACTTAAGAGATAATTTAAACCTAATTTTGAGAAGCATTTGATAGGATTCATGTTATTAAAATGCTATTATAAGTAGTTATATAGAAAAGCTCCAGATATAGAGAAAGACACTATTGTAATAAAGAATATTATAACAATGTTTTGGTCAAATCCTTATTACCTTACTCTTAGACTTAAAAGTTCCCAGTAGACGCATATTAAGACAGTAACAGAACATTAATTGACCTGTGTATTTTTGCTTAGCCCTAACAATTCTACTACAAAGAGAATAGATGTTTGTAATTCAAAAAATTAGTAGAAGTCTCATAAAAATCTGTTTAGGAGGAACACCAGATTATAGTCATCAGGATCAAGAAAGAGGGAATAGGATTCACACCAGAGATCAATATAGTCTGTCTTTATTAACTGAGATGTTACTTCTAACATTTCTCTGAGTTACATCCTTCCTTTTTGGCATTCAAGGGAGGCTTCAGCCACTGTAATTAAATCTCAGGATGATTTGGGATTCCAGTGGGAGGCAGGAAGAGTTTGCCTCAAGTGCCGTCTAACCACACATTCAGTTTCAGGGAGACAGGACCAATCACAGGCTGATGGCTACCTGTCAGGAGAATTCATTAGCTTGTGCTCTCTTATGCTTAGCCTCTTCCAAGGGTCAAAGCTAATGAAGTAGTCAAGCAATAACCACAGTCCCCCAACAGATGGACAAAGTTTACAGGTGACCAATTGTGGATCAAATAGCTTGAACAAGCACAATATAGAGGAAAGTGGAAGCAGTGGATTTCTCCTTGGTGTCCAGATAAACCTACAGCTATACTCTGCTCTTTATTGTAAGGGAAAAAAAAAAAAAAAAAAAAGAAAGAAGAAAAAAGAACACCAGTTGGGATTCAAACAGTACCTGAACAGGATCCTGTCACTCAAAAAGCTTTCATTAAAGGCAATTTTTCAAAATTTAAACTATGATACAATTACTGCAGTGTTGGAGTCCAGACAAGGAAGGTTACACACAAGCTGTACCGTTGCCTTTTTCTGGCCATTACCAAAAATTGAAAATGGCTTGCAATACACAGGAGATAAGACTACATGATGTAATAGTCTCTTGTTGTCTTAGAGACCATATGACTATCCGTAACAACTGTGATACTTTTTATAAATTTTCTGCACGCCACTCCTGAAATCCAGTATACACTGTGACTAGGCCAGATGATTGCCAGAAACACTTGTATGAGACCATACGGACACACAACTGTTATGCAGGCTCCTTACAGAAATCAGAATGGAAGGAGAATTTTAAAAACAAAAAATAAAAAGCTGTAACCATCTTGAGGAAATCTGACAGCAAAGAAGGCAAGACAGTGATATCAGAATATTTGTCAGGAAACAGGCAATTTATTTATACACACCCAGTATTACGTCAGTTGTTGCACTGCAAGTCACTATTAACGATTTTTGAGAACAGTGGTTTTGTCATTGACTGAGATGATTCCAAGCTTTATAAAGTCTTCCCAATTTTAAAGCTGGAACTCAGTAGCTCTGAAACCCATACATAAGGAAAACATCAATATTAAGTTATGAGAGTTAATAAAACTAATGTGGAACCTTAGGAAGTTCACAGAGCCACTCAATAATCCACAGTTTTATAAGGCCAACATTTTAAACAGCAACGCCTGCTTTTGTAGTCAAAAACGGTACTGCAGAGAAAGTCTAGCAGCTGCTCTAAGAAAAGAAAAAAAAGTATGAACAGCAAACACCTCAGCAAATTCAGACTGGGACTTGAAGGACTTCGAAGCATTCTGGTTGTCCTGAAACCAGAAAGAAGCCTTCTATTTCCATGTTGAACTATTCCAGAAATAATAAGTCTAGCACAGTCTAGTGACATGTTACCAAAACAAGGAACACTTACAACCAAAATGCAAAACATCGGTTTCAAGATCTCTGATGATTTGATTTTTATCATCAGCAAAAATAATGAGTTCTAAAGGATGTAGAGATTCCACTTTGTCTCTTTTGGAGACTATAGGCCTGATAATTTTCAACATCAAATCCCTGGAAAAAAATCTGTTTCAAAGACCTACTTAGTAAATATTGATATATGTACTCTAATTCCACTACCAATGCCATTTCAGAATTCCTTTCATTCTCAGAGAGAGTTAACCATACCATATGCATTAACACTGAAAATTTTAATTTGAAATAAATGTCCCAAGCCAAAAAAGCAAGTAGGAGAAAATGTTCTTATGCAAGTACTTTAAAGTTTGAGGGGTTTAACTATGTTCTACTCAGCTAAACATGTGTGTGTGATCATCTACGGTAGTTCAATTATACTGGTGAACGACATCCCTTATAATGCCTCCACCACAGTATGACAACATAGACACACAGCAAGGTGATTTGAGGTATCTTACATAGCTTATACAATGCAAGACTGCCAAAATGAACAGGATACAGAGTTTTAACATCTGGCTGAAATTATGATGTCAGGAACAAGTTTTCAGATTCAGTCCAGAAACCTGATGAACCATGTTTCACATTCATTCCAGAAACCAAGAATGCTTCTGGAATGCAAAGATCCTGTATAAGAGAGAGGTTTAATCTGAACCTTAGGAGAACTGGGCTGGTGGCACATAAAAACCAAAAAAGTCACAAACAAGACTTTAAATCAAAGAACACGAGGAAAGCATCCAGTGCCAAAGACAGCATGGTTCAGAGCGTCATACTATTACAAAGATACAGAAGATCCATTATCTTCAAGAAAATGGAAAACAGGAAATAGAAAACAATTAGCATCTTCTCTTTAACTAAAAGTCATGTAAGCACAGAATCAAGGCAAAACACTGGCACAGATACCTGTACACAAATGGTCTCAATCTAAGAAAAAAAAATATAAGAGCAATCAGATTTTAGTTACTTCTGTTTACATTGGACAAATGTCCTACTTGTATTTAACACAGAAACTACATTTTTAGACAGTATCAATGACTGTTTCATGGAACAACAGTTAGGGAAGCCACAAGAGAAGATGATGTGACTCTTGCACTTGGGTTGCATGCACGTTCTGATTTTAAAACAATAACATACCTTATTCAACACCTATGGCATTGACACAGGCTGAGAGAAGCATACGCAAAGAAATTACTTACGCACGCTACGCTATACTGAAAACCACAGGGTCTGTATGTACTGCCTAGCAAAAGAAAGCTGCATTCACAAACTATACAGTAAATAAAAGTATTAGAAACAAGGCAACACATTGTTACAAAACATTGAGATCATGTCCAAATGGGAAAGAAAAACTCAACCAAACAAAAAACAAACACCATAAAAAAGCTCTGAAAACAAAAAACCCTACAGATTTAGCTGTAAAGAAAGAACACAGTGGGACAGGCCAAAAAAGAGTTTGAAGAGCAGCTAACAAATGGAGGCAGAACTTGTAATAAACCTTTCTTCAAGGACATCAGGAATAGGAAACCTGACAGAAGAGTATGTAGGATCAACTGATGATCAATATAAAAGGAACACTTACAGAAGATGCACCCATTTGCCGCAAAGCTAAATGACTTATTTGAATTAGTTCCCACGGAGGACTCCCAAACAGCAGCCCTTCTCTTAGGGGTTCATTAAAGAATATGACAAATAAACCATAAGAAATCAGCCAAATGAAACTATATTCACCCAAGAGTTCTAAAATGACTCAAGGATGAAAAGGCTGAACTACTAATTGCGGTATATAGCCAAAACTGCATTAGTACCTGAACTGAGGGACCACAGGCCTGTAAGCCTGGTTCTCATGAAAAATCATGAGTGACTGTAATAAAGCACAGACAATGCACTACTATGATCTCTCCAGAAGGCTTTGAAGAAGCTGACTTGTGGGTAATGGTGATGTGGTTGATGCGTGCTTTTAATTCCAGACATCTTTTACTAATTCCTTCATTAAGGCTGCTAAGGAACTTGAAACTATGGCACAAGATAGGAGGTCCTTGAATGGATTTTTAAGAGACGAGAGTCAAAGAGCAGCATTTGAAATGCCCCTTTCTGAACAGCCATATCTTTCCCATATGAGTCAAAACCAACAAAGGCTGAATGACAGAAAAACTGGGTAATGGTCAAGGGGTCATGATGTCAGAGGCAGTGGTCGAATTCAGAAGACAGTGCAGCAATTTTTCCCATGAGAATTAATGTAATGGATGACAGATACACATGGGACAGAAGAAATGTACACATTTTAAATAAACAAGGACACTATATATAGCACGGAGGCTAGAGAAGGAGCAGCAACGTAAGAATACTCAACTGAAAGAGATGCTGGCTTTTAAGAAGAGATCACACTCTGAAAGATCTCAGGTACTTCATTCATGAGATTGAATGACTAACTTTAATCTTTTGTAAGCATTCTTGCTGCTTCTTGCCAGATGGTTACACTGAAGAATGACAACAGCAATTGACTTCTACTGTCTTTTTTCCAAAATAGCACCATAGCTTTTAATGCAGTGAGTGTTTGGTCTGTGGAACTGCCTGCCAGGGAATGCCATGGACACGAGCAGTTAATATGGGCTCAAAGAGTGGACAAGGTACAGAGAAAAGAGAAAATTATTGAAGAAAGAGCTTCACAAAACCACATCTAGTTCTGGAAGCCTATTTAATTGAAAAACAATGCAAGTCTGAAGTGTTATATATGCTTGTCCTAGTCACAACTGGGGACAAGAGACTGGTCAGAACCACCAGTCCAATCTAGTACAGTTTACATTCTTCACTATCTAATCAAAATCTACTCTCTTTCAGTTTAAAGCCATTACCCCTTGCCCTGTATTCTTCCTAGGCTACCTGTCCTTGCTTTCACTCTCTGTAGGCTTCTTTTTTGGCTTTGAGTTTGTCCAGGAGCTCCTTGTTCATCCATGCAGCCCTCTTGGTGCTTTTGCCCACCTTCCTCTTTGTTGGGATACATTGCTCCTGAGCTTGGAGGAGGTGATCCTCAAATATTAATCATCTTTCATGGGCCCCTCTTCCCTCCAGGGCTTTATCCCATCCATGGTACTCTACCAAGCAGATCCCTAAAGAGGCCAAACTCTGCTCTCCTGAAATCTAGGGTAGTGAGCTTGCTGTGTGCCCTCCTCATTCCCCTAAGAATCTTGAACTCTACCATTTCATGGTCACTGCAGCCAAGGCTGCCCTTGAGCTTTGGGTTCCCTCCCAGCTCCTCCTTATTGGTGAGAACAAGGTCAAGCATAGCACCTCTCCTCATCTGTCGCTCTGTCACTTGGAGAAAGAAGTTATCATCCATGTATTCCAGGAACCTCCTGGATTGCTTCTGCCCTGCTTTCTTGTCCCTCCAACAGATATCAGGGTGGTTGAAGTCCTCCATGAGGACCAGCGCTTGTGAACATGAGGCTGCTCCTATCTGTCTATAGAGAACCTCATTCACTTGGTCTTCCTAGTCGGGTGGCCTGTAGCAGACCTCCACTATAATGTCACCTGTCCCTGCCCTCCCTCTAATCCTGATCCAGAAGCTCTCAGTCGGTTCCTCATCCATCCCCAGGCAGAGCTCCACACACTCCAGCTGGTCATTGACATAGAGGGTGACACCTCCTCCTTGACTCCCCTGCCTGTTTTCCTAAAGAGCCTGTATCCTTCCATCCCAACACTCCAGTTATAGGAGCCATCCCACCACATCTCTGTGATGCTAATAAGATCACAGCCCTGCAGGCATGCACACATCTAAGTGTTCAAGGCCAGGTTGGATGAGGCTTTGGGCAATCTGGTGCAGTGGATGGTTTCCCTGCCCATGGCAGAGGGGTTGGAACTAGATGATCTTTGAGGTCCCTTCCAACTCTAACCATTCTATGATTCTATGATCTCTAACTCCTCTTGTTTATTCCTCAAGCTACCTGTGTTTGCATAGAGGCATTTAAGTCGGGCCTCCGATGAAGCTGACTTACTGGCTGGAATTCCTTTCTGCTGCTCTCGAGGTGCCCTCAGTTTGTCTCAGGCAAGCCCAATATTATCCCAATATTATTTCAAGTCTAGTTTAAAGCCCTGTCAGTGAGCCTCACTAGCTGATGTGCAAAGACCTTCATCCTCCTCTGAGAAAGGTGAATCCTGTCTGACACCAGCAAGCCTGGTGCCGTGTAGGTCATCCCATTACTGAGAAACCCAGAACTGTGGTGATGACACCAGCCATGGAGCCATGTATTAATAAAATGGATTTAACATTTTTACATTTTACTAGATTTTACATTAGGAAACGTCACCAGTCTCATAACAACACTCTCACTTCCCATATCTCTGATGGGCAGAATGCCAAAAAGAAGAAAATAAACTAGATGGCTCTTGCCATTTTAAGCTTTCCCCACACACTGCTAAACAATCAATCAAAAAACTCCACTTCAAATCTTTACAGAATTTCTCTTAAAACTGCAGAGAAATACTGTGGTTTAACTGCCCATTCCAGCTTCATCACTTTATTCTCCCCTCAAATACTTCAAATATACATCTTTCCAATGAGATATTCATTTTCTAACCAGCTTTAAATCATAGAATCGTTAGGGCTGGAAGGGACCTTCAAAGGTCATCTAGTCCAACCCCCCTGCAAGGAACAGGAATATCTCCAACTAGATCAGGTTGCTCAGGGCCTCATCCAACCTGGCCTTGAACGTCTCCAGGGATGGAGCATCCACCACCTCTCTGGGCAACCTGTTCCAGTGTTCTACAACTCTCATGGTAAAAAATTTTTTCCTAATATCCAACCTGAATCTACCTCCCTCTATTTTAAAACCATTACCCCTTGTCCTATCACAACAGGCCCTCCTGAACAGCCTCTCCCCATCTTTCTTGTAGGCCCCCTTGAGGTACTGGAAGACTGCTATAAGGTCACCCCGGAGCCTCCTCTTCTCCAGGCTGAACAGCCCCAACTCTTTCAGCCTGTCCTCATAGGAAAGGTGCTCCAGCCCTCTTATCATCTTCGTGGCCCTCCTCTGGACCTTCTCCAACTGGTCCATGTCCTTCTTATGTTGGGGACTCCAGGTGAGGTCTCACGAGGGCAGAGTAGAGGGGGACAATCACCTCCCTTGACCTGCTGGCCACACTCCTCTTGATGCAGCCCAGGACACGGTTGGCCTTCTGGGCCGCAAGAGCACATTGCCGACTCATATTGAGCTTCTCGTCCACCAGTACTCCCAAGTCCTTCTCCTCAGGGCTGCTCTCGATCCATTCTCCGCCCAGTCTGTATTTGTGCCTGGGATTGCCACGACCCAGAGGTAGGACCTTGCACTTGGCCTGGTTAAACTTCATGAGGTTGGTACGGGCCCACCTCTCCAGCCTGTCGAGGTCCCTCTGGATGGCATCCCTCCCTTCCAGCGTGTCGACGGCACCACACAGCTTGGTGTCATCGGCGGACTTGCTGAGGGTGCACTCCATGCCACTGTCCACGTCACCGACAAATATGTTGAAGAGGGCCGGGCCCAACACGGACCCCTGAGGGACGCCACTCGTGACCGGTCTCCACTTGGACATCGAGCCGTTGACCACTACTCTCTGAGTGCGGCCATTGAGCCAATTCCTTATCCACCGAGTGGTCCATCCATCAAACCCATGCCTCTCTAGTTTAGAGAGAAGAATGTCGTGCGGGACAGTGTCAAAAGCTTTGCACAAGTGCAGGTAGATGACATCCGTTTGTCGACCCTTGTCCACCGATGCTGTCACCCCATCGTAAAAGGCCACCAAGTTGGTCAGGCACGATCTGCCTTTGGTGAAGCCATGTTGGCTGTCACCCACCACCTCCTTGCTCTCCATGTGCCTTAGCATGGTTCCCAGGAGAATCTGCTCCATGACCTTGCCAGGCACAGAGGTGAGGCTGACCGGCCTGTAATTGCCCGGGTCCTCCTTGTTTCCCTTTTTAAAAATGGGGGTTATGTTCCCTCTCTTCCAGTCATCCATGTATATAGACAGAAAGGAAGCTGTGCCTTCCTAGGTTGGAATTACAGAAAGATTCTTTCCTCTGCTCACAGAAGACAAGAATAGCAGTCAGTCCTCCCCAGATAAAAATAGGCTCAATAAAAGAAAGCATCGCTGCCAACAAAAACTTATTGTTATGCAGTCAGAAAGTAAAGTTATTCTGTCCAAGCTCATGAACATTTATTTCAATGTCATGTTATATAAATTCTATTTAAAAAAGAAATTTTAATTTTTCCTGAATTTCCAGTGAATGCTGTATTGCCACAAGAGAGCTATTTTGTCGGCCTGCCAGTAAATACCATTGCCTTAGTCATGATGATAGATTATTAAGCCACAACAATTTTTTTTTTTGGATGTTCGTTTCATTACATTTGCTTTTTTCTTATCTTAGGCTAAAGTCATTTGGCATTGCAACAGTAAAAAATCAGGGAAATTTAGCTTACTGGAAATTATTCTAGCAATTCTATTTTTTATTAGCATACTTAGGGCTAAACATCAGGCTTATCTGCTTGCACAGTCCTTTAACCTCACGTTAAAGGCTCACTCACGTATAGTGTCATATAATGCGAGCTTTAGAATCATCATCAAGTGGCAAGAAGAGAGTTGTCAGAAGCAAGGAAACTTATTTTAGAGCTTTTTACATTGGGCTTTGATAGACTTACTTATTTTTTCCAAGCAGATACCTCTGAAACCCCTTCCACTTCTGCAAGTAAACCAAATGAGACGAAAACCAGGGGAAAAACACTGGATAATGTTCATCTTAATGAATCCTAAAAAAAGCAACAAAAGTAATTGTGTAGTTGGAAAGCCTGGCCACTCTGATTTCCTTAAAAAAGCAGGCACTTCACTGACACACTTGTAAGTTCAAACACCAAAACGATCTTCGTTACACAGACTAAAATAGTGCTGAAGCTTGACAGGAAAGCAGAGGATGAGAAAACAAAACTCACTTTGTTTTGCTGACATCACTGCTTGCTTATCTGACTGGTCTGTCATCAAAATCTTGTTTAGTCTAACATCGAACTCATCTTCTTGCCAGTGAATAAGACCTCGTACTCAAGCAGTTGACCCAGAAGCAATCTAAAAATAGTATCCACTATCAGACGTTAAACTCAGAGAGATAAGGTACGTTGAAGTGGAGAAGAAATTAACATTTCAAAAATTCACACCTGAATAACATCCAAATAGCTTCACATGTATTAAAGAAAATTTTGTTCTTGATCAAGCCTACAAAAAGCTGCACTCCTTAAAGAAAATGCTGAAGACACACTAGTTATTGACAAGGCCCAACATGTCCACTGCATTTTGTGGACTGCAATTCTGATGTGCTACAGGACCTTCAGCCATGTAAAGATTTGCCCAGAGAAAAATGACAGACTGGAAAAGTATGGAAGATGAAGATAATGACCTTAAATAAAAGTGATCACCGAGGCTAGTGTTTCTGTCTTGGAAGCTTGGGCTCCTTTTGGCTAAGCACAGGTATGAAAGAGTTTTGCTTCTTTGAAAATTTACTTTCAGGACTGCTAACTGCAATCATTTTTGAAAGATGTACCTACAAAATCAGTAAGATACAGAGGCAAAGTCTTCAGATAATATGAAAAATATGTTTGTTTATTTTGTGTTTAATTACCTTGAATGACAAATTTGGGAAACTTGTGTTTTGATAGAATAATTTTAAAGTGAGTAAACTTATCTGATCTCTAAGTAAAGCAGATTCACAGAAGACATTTTGTTTCCTTTTGTCCACCCAGTTTAGGGATCTGTTGGTTTGTCTTTTATGATGATTGTTAAATTACAAAAACCAGCAATTCCACAGCTTTCATATACCTCAAGTAATACGTATGACAGAAACGAAACAGCTTAGAGTAAATTCGCAATTATTACCATCTATTTACATCCTTTTTGTATGGGGGAAAATGTATTTTGCATTGCAAAACTTGCTAGTGTGGCTCATCTAAACAGAGAGGGCATGATCTGAGAAAAATTTCGTTTAAAGTCCACAGCAGCGGAACTATATGTATCAGGAATTCAACACACCACAACTTTTGTTCTGCCCTTGGCAGACATAGTAGCAGTTCTGTAAATCAGTTCCGTTTCCATGCTGCAACGTTTGTATCCTAGAGGGTTCACCTAGTTCTTTGAGGGGAGCTACATATCCAAATGGACCTACCTAGAGAAACTTTTCACAAACAAGGCTATCTGTAGGAAGACTCTGAATAACTAAAATGAAGTGGGAAGCCCTTTGGTTTTACTCTGTCAAAGTCAAAATGTGCAGGCAGAAATTAAACCATGAGGGAATCATGTTTGCCAAAAAATCTGGCCAACGCTTTAATACGCATATTTTACATGTTTATTCTGAAAATTAGTCTGGAAAGATACTATGTGCAAGAATGATGATGCGTGTTTAAAAATCCCAAATACATATAATTTGTCCAAGCGTAAACATACATATAAAAATATAAGTACACCAATAACCGCTTTCCTAGGGAAAACTGATTTCCCTCCAACTCTAGGCTAGCATCAATAGGGCTTCCTTCCTTTTAGCTTGTTTCAATTTCCAATAGCTTTATCTGCAGT
This sequence comes from Tauraco erythrolophus, assembly GCF_009769465.1. Lineage (NCBI taxonomy): Eukaryota > Metazoa > Chordata > Aves > Musophagiformes > Musophagidae > Tauraco > Tauraco erythrolophus. Next base: position 9,515,280 of record NC_141465.1, read on the forward strand.
AACCATGTGTAATAAACCACATATATAACAACAATTCTATGCTAAGGATAATGTTTGAATTCTTTTGTTTATTTAATTGGACTGATTAATGCTAATTGTACCCATTCACACATGGCTATTCTCTCTTTAAACACAGGTCGGAGGATCCCAGTTTGTTTTCCTCATCACTGCTGCAGCTGCTGGCACGGCCCGCCAATCAGTGGAGTGTGTCCAAACATTTTTCACACCAGTGCTGTTAGCAGGGAGCTACAAATCTCCATTACCATTTCCTGACAGTACCCACAGCTTCAGTCCTGAACTAAGAAGGGTCAATTGCTAGAATAATCCCACAATTCAGAGATTAAAACACTGACAACATAATTCCATTGCTATACAACTTCCACATGGAGCAGGAAAGAACCCTTTGGCAGAGACCAAGTACTTGCCAGAGCAAAAGTTTCATCATTTACTTCTCCCCTTTCAACTCTACGCAGAGTTACCAAGTCCGCTACACTTGGACAAGTGCCTGGGGGTTTTCTCAGCCTGAGGCAAGCAGAGGGTGCTTCAAAGCTCACCTAGATCCACTTGCAACACCACAATGATAGTTTATTTTCTACATAAAACACAATAGTCTTTTTCTTCAGTTGATTCTTTGAGGTTTTTATAAGTACTGAACCTTTTTCTCCACCTTCCTCCACAAGCACGACTAGAGAAAACACAAAAATCGGGGTTTTTTGCTGTGGCAGAGACTCAAATGCACAATATGTGGCATAGCTGTACTTAGAAAAAGTCCTAATGCAACGTAGCTTTTACTGGCAAAAGAATACTAGTTAATGTCACATTTTGCTGAATTAAGCTGAGCAGTTTTGCAATTATTTTTGCTTTTTCCATTGTCACAGGGTTTCAGCACTCCAACAATTTTCCTAATCCAACTGTCCTTTAAATAAATACGCTTCTCAGCAACAGAAAACAAGTCTGAAGTCAGGCCCAGACCCAGGGTAAAATTTACGTCATTTAAAGTCACTTCTTTAAAGAGATGGCAGGACAGAATACGCCTATATCTCCATTTCTGCTTTCAAGCTTTGTTTTAGAATCATTTTATTTTGGGGGCATACAATAATGATTTCCTCTCATAAAGTAAGTATTTCCAAATTAGAAACCTTTACTTTTCAATCCTGAAACCTTTTCATTTCACTCCTGAATATTTTAAGCAGATGAGTGTTGACAAATTCCAAAAGAAACAAGATGCTCCCCCCAATTTCTCACTTTATATGTTTCAAGTAAAAACACAAGTGCAAAGCTGTTGACAGGTTTTTGCCCTTAGGTACAATGGCAGTGAGTGCTGAAAGCATTCAGAATGCAAACAAACAGCTTGGGTTTTTTGTCTGACTTGGCACTGTCTAGGACTTGGAAAGATACATTACAAGAAAAAACAGAACAAAAAAAACCGCAAGGAGTTTAATTTAAGATTGTGTCTTTCTAGAGAGGAGAGCAAAGGAGGTGAGGATGATCAGGACTTGTGTTGCTCTTCAGTCTCTGATGTAGGGAGGACTCTAAGCCACTACAGTCTCCCACTTAGAACTTGCGAGTAATCATTACGTTTATACACTGGTTTATAAGCTGGTAACATGTTTAAGCGGTTTACAACAAGAAAAAGCAATTGACAGCTGTGCAAGTGGTTAATTTTTGGTAGACAAAGCCTCTTAACTGTTCTATCAACTACAGTGAAATCTTCTAGCCACAGCACAGGAAAATAGAATTGGCACAGTCTTGAGGGAATGAAAACCCTTAAACACTATTACATGTCAATTCTGAACATTCATATGGATTAATTAATCTATTAGGATACTAGGAGTATATAGGCCAAATAAGAACTAGTCATCCTTCAGCATCTAGTACATGCAGGCTATTGCAAGAACAAACTGCAATTCTAGCAACCAAAGCATCAAACTGAACTTGTAATAACTGGTAACAGGCTTGGGAATTCAAAGCTCTGCTATTCATGCAGCAATTGAAACTGTCTTGAGGTGAGCCACCTCAAAGTTACCAAGCCACACAAAGGCACCAAACTTCTGCCTCATCAGTGGCAGAAATTGCTAGTGACTGAAAGTGCAGCAGAAGGTCTATCAACCACAATGCAGAACTGACATTCTTAAACACGCTGTCCTGACCAAGAGTGCTTTTGAACACTCTCTTCCTGTCCTTCTGTTGTGAAAAACGGGGTGGCAGTAATGGAGAAATTACAAATGCCAAACAATATCTTTATTCAAGCCATGACACCATTTTCTTACTATCATCCAGTGGCAACATGAAATAGTAAATTTTTGATCAATCCGCAAACAGGCACTGAGAAGGTTATTTCATAAGGAAGTCGGAAGCGCAGCCCGTATGGTATCTGACCAGGAGGACAAGGAGAGCGCATGTTACCTAGCACAACACTGAACTGGACACACAGTAATCAAACTCTTGGTACTAACTTCTTGGGCTTCATTGCATCTCCAAACCAAAACACAGTGCACCTGCCCTTCTAAAAATGAATCTGAACATATTTTGGAAAATGCCATTCACAGTTTCTCCTTAAATAACATCACACAACCTAGCTGAGAACAATATCCCAACCATCTCTCCCGGCCAGCCCTGCGCTAACTCTGCAGTCGTCACTCTTCAGCCAGCACCATTTTGGTTTACAGTCAGAATAATGTGCAATTTAATCAAGAAGTTTTACTACAAATGGAAAAATCAGAAATTCCCAGAGGCACGTGCAATGCGTCTCTCACAGACCACACCCTTACTGACACAGTACACTGCGTTCAAAGGCTCACAACTTCCTCAAACACCATTTCCCCTTAGAGCATGCCAAAATACTAATCCCAAAAAAGCCAACGCCCACACCAACTTTTAAACTGCCTTTTCAAAAAAGAGTACATTTACTATTAAGTAAGTTTTCTGACATGCCTGTTTCTAATGACTGAAAAAATACTGAATTAAACCAGAATGCAAAAAGCATGACAAACAGGAATTACACTAACTGGATCACAAATTTAAATACATAAGGTAAAGCTGAACACTGTTGATATCAAACGGAAATATTTAATACCTTAACACCTACTTTTACCTATTTAGAGATGTTACCTGTAAAAGACTGCCCATCTTTGTTCCAAGTTAGACATGGAGATACATGTCTCTTCAAAGCGGTCTGAGGGAAACCAGAAGCACTCTTCTGCTAAAAAAGGCAACAAATGGGAACAATGTGGGTTGTTTTGTTTTTTTTTTAACAGAGGAAGAAAGTCATTAATTTACCACGTGCATCTATCTGTCCTTCAGCTTGTGCTGCACTAAATACACATATGCAAGTTTGGGAAAAAGGGACAAACAGTAATCCAAAAAAGTGTGCTGATGACCTAGTTACACAAATCAACAAAAAAGAGGGTTGAATGAGTAAAAACCATTAGGAAAGAAACAGCAAACAAAACAAAGAGTATCATTGTGCTGCTGTATAAAGCCAGAGTATAACTGATAACAACTGTGCACAGTTCCCATCCCTACCCCACACCCAAACTCAATAAAAAGGAGATGGCAAAACTGAAAAGGTAAAGAAAAAGCAACAGTGGGCCAAGTTAAGAAGCAGATTCTACATGAACAATAATAAATAAATCCATTTTTAAAAACAACAAAACACACAACTTTTCAGCAAGAGGAACGGCCACTGAAGGTTCCTACACTAAAGATATATTAATCACTACTGGAATAGAAAAGGTGAACGGGAAGCAATTGTTTCCTGTTTCCCCAAACACGAGGCCAGAAAATATTGAACTAAACTAACAATGGCAGAAATAGAACAGACCAATTGTTTCTTTTTCCTCCTAAAATATGTCTTCTAAAAAAACGTATGGGACTCAAAGACATAAGATGTCTGTAGCAGTTTCTCTCTGTCACTCCTTCCTTCTCATGCTTTTCCTCTGCTCCAGCATGAGTTCCCCTGGGTCTGTGGCTCTTTGGGGAAAAAACAAATCAACTCTGCTCCAGCATGTGGCACTCCACAGGCTGCAGTTCCTTCAGGAACATCCTCCTGCTCCTTCCTGAGCCCTCCACGGACTGCAGGGAATATCTCCTCCACAATGGAGCACACCCGCCTCCACCTCGTCCTCCGGCTTCGGGCTTCCCTCTGTTGGTTTCTTTTGTCGGTTTGTTCTTTTTCCCCTTTTTCCTTACCTGCCTGGCATGTTCTGTCCTTCTCTAAAGGTGTTTTCACAGAAGCACCCCACTGGTGGCTGCGAGGCTCAGCTGTGCCCTGTGGTGGGTCTGTCAGAGCTGGCACGGGGCAGTCCCTGTCCCTCCGCACAGGAGCTGCAGCCTTCCCGCCTGTGCTTGGGCACCTGCGCCAGGTATAGGACACGTGCTGGAATGCACGTGTGTGCCTGGCAGAAAGATTCATTCATTCTTCCACTTGGAAGAGACATATATCTGCATGTCGAACTTGGAAAAAAGATGGGCCGTCTTTTACAGGTAACATTTCTAAATAGGTGAAAGTAGGTGTTGAGGTATTAACTATTTCCATTTGATATCAAGGGTGTTCAACTTTACCTTATGTATTTAAATTTTTCATGAAATGAGAACTTGGATTATGGAGTTTCCTAAAGTTCATGGCCTCAAATGATGGCTTTCTTACATAACTTCTCCAGAGAATTCACGCTACAGTCCTTCCATACATCTCTTTCTTCTATTCAAATCTTTATTTTCAGGAAGCTTACAGAAACTTAGTATTGCTGAAACAGAAAAAAAAAGCATTGATGGACAACATGTCAGCAAAATATATGCTCAGCTTCATTTCCTTAGAAATTGGACCAAAAATGGTACATTGGTACTCAGACAGCTCTGGTATCTTGAGTGTTTCAAAACAGTTTCTCTTCACCTGCTGTTCCTCCAATGCTCCATCTGTTTTGAATTCAAATGCACTGTGGATGGTGATAGTCTTAAATGAACTAAAGAAATTTTCATTATATGTTCACATATTAAATCAAAATTTGAGGGGGGTGGGAAGACAAGAGCAGATAGGAGTAAGTCTATTTTTACACGTAGCCATTCTATGTTTACACTTTTAATGGCTCCTAAAAAAATGCCTGCAGAAAGAAGACTCAGAAAAAAATACAGCCAACATATAGAAAGAAAATATGATTGTGAGACACAAAGCTGTGAGTTAGAGGGTATGAACAGAAAGAGAGGGTTTGTTTTCATACCCTGTAAAACTATATAAGGTGGGTTTTTACTTTTGTCTTTTGGGGATGAGAAGTGGAATCTAATCTAAAGCAAGCTGGAAAGAAAGTCTGAGTGTATCATTTACCTAAACTAGAAAACAACAAAAGTGACCATTTCAAGCAACAATGATAGTGATCATTTCAGTATACTTTTCATTAGAAAACATAAAAACATTAATAATTGTGTAATATACACACTCATAGTTTTGAATTATTACTTTTTGAAGTTAATAAATTCATCTATGTCATCCTTTCCTAGAGGCAATTTCAGTTTTAAGAAGTGCACATTCTTAATAGGAAAGGAAATTTTCAAAAATTCTTGAGAAAGTCTGGATAAAAGATCAGAGCATTACATATCAAACAACAGATAGCAGAAAGCAGCTTTAATAAAAGCAGTGCTTTCTGTGGGAGATTCACAGCAAAGCAGTGATGACAGAGCCTACTGTCACCTACATATGAAGGTCTTTAGAGAAGGGGAACACAAACATAGCAAATTCTTTGATCCCAAAACGAAAAAGCAAACTGTTACGTAACCAGGATAACAACTTGTATCAATAACAAACGAGCACGCTATACCCAGTTGTTACTTATGATACAACATGCTTGTTAGGAACGGCAGAGAATTTTTAGAGACATCACAACTTCTTGTTTACATGCAAAGGAAAAACTTACTTGACACTAGCGACAAGAACACTTGCCAAAAGTGGATCACAAATGGAAGTAATTTTGAATTAGACTGAGATTATGACCTCAACAAAAATATCTCTCTTTATCGTTGTACTTTAACTCATTCATGAATCATGAAGTTAGCATTTGAAGGCTGCTCATCTGTGCAGCAATCAGATGCTTAAATAAGAGCAGAATAAAAACTGAAAGATGGCTACCCCTATCTTACACAGTGCCTCCTGTCTAAAATTTTACATTAAAACCCTCTCAGTTGCATAAAGAGAATTTGATTCTAGGGAAGGATACATCATCAACCACTAGAGTTAATAACTAACAGGTTTCACATGCATAACTTCAGACTGACCAAACTACTGAGGACAAGTCAATTCTGTTTGCAAATTACTGCTAAAAATTGTTTACTTTTTATACCTTACATTTTATAGACAATGTATTTCATGATAGCTAATCATTCTTGAAAGACTCACAGTTGCACTGTTTCCTCCAAAACTGTTAACTGCATTTCTTCCACCCCACACACAAGTTTCCTATACAGTTGGAAAAAATAAAAAAAAAGTTATACAAATCATGTAAATGTCATCCTCAAATTTTGAATTCTCTTCCATCTTATGAACTTTCTCTCTTATTGAGCATCATAAATGGCAAGATTACTGATACCTCTAATTTCCTAACTGATAAATGTATTCAGTTGCAACATTTGTATTTTTACACATGCTCTAGGCCAACTTAGTACAGCAGAAGACTATGGCAGTGGTATTTGGTATTAATTACTGTGGAACCCTGGCCTTATTAAGTATCTGGAAGAACATACACAACAAGAAACACTGTCGATCTTACGAGTGCGTTTCTTCTCGGAAAGATCATAATAATCATTCTGCCTAATCTGGAAAACAATTTCAATTGAGTTAATCTCTCCTGAGACAAAAGTGAAAATCGAAAAAGGTAACAGAACAAGATCTTAAAAGCAAGGCAGAAGAGCGATGGGCAACAGCAGATTAGTTTTGACTATGGAAACAGCAATGATTCCAAAGCAGAATGAGCATCCCTTAACTAGAGGAGTGGGAAAGGACAGAGCACCCTTTCCACCTGACATGTCTTGACAAAAAAATGACTCCACATGCAGTCCTGCATGTACATGTACAGGAGCAACAGTAAGACAACCAAAGCAGCAAATGCTAAAGTGGAAAATGCTGCAGTTGAACAGCCAAGTGTCCTTCCAAAAACATCAGCTGCAAACCCACGCCAGTCAGTAAAAGCATGCAGATAAACCTTGAACAATAGATGCTAATGAACCAGAAAGAAGGGTCTGAGAACAGCTAGTTATTTGCCTGCCTTTGCCACCTGTCAACCTCCAAAATCTCCCCAAAATACATGTATACAATCAGTGCTAATTAATGTACTTTAACCATTCAAAATGCTTTTCTCCATTCTGCTTCCCATTAAGAGAGTAAAAGACAGATTCCATTCCAGGGGACATTCTCCAACAGAATACTTAACAGAGACGGTCACTCCATGAGAGTGGAGAGAGACTTCCTGCAACAATTTCATTTCTTCAATGCTCAACAGCAACCAAGCACATCCTCTGCTCCATTCTAATAGGCATTACTCCCACTCGTGTATCTGTTTTAGCAGCAGCATAGCTACACCAGAGCTTACTTAGATGACAATTTCAGATCACTAGCAAAGTTCTCCACCCTATGCTCAAGAAGTTCTAGCCATAAATTTCTAAGAAACAACATATTACACCATGACAAAGGGAAGCAGATACTCCTAAATAGCAATGATCTACTCACAGTTAAAGCACCAAAGTTGTTTTGCCTCAAAATTAGTAATCTATGCATTTGAGTGTATGGGTTAATCAATGACCAGCCTTTATTTGTACAAATATATTTGAGTTCAAAACTTCAACATCATAAATTTCTCTACCCTACAAATCGCAGCCTGATGAGGAAAACGGTTATGCATCAAAATGGTTCCAGTTTTGGAGAACAGCTAAACTAAATACAGGGATTTATGGATTCCTCTTAAATGGTTACAATTGCATGGGAATTGAGGAAGAAATGGGGCTCGTGGACAGAGAACAGGGTTAAGCAAACCACAGAGAAGCTCCTAGTCACCTTCTCGTTTCAGAAGATGGTAAAGCTCTTCTGGTTGCACACAGTAAGTTTCCCAAATGACAAGAAGTCAAACATGTAAAGGGCAATTACAAACATATTGTAGATTACATATAAACAAGGAAAACCAGAAACAGTGGTTTCCATCTTTCATAGAAAACCCAGGTTAAAAAAGTTTCATACTTTACCACTTTCTGAGCGAGCTTTCAGGTTGGAATTCAGTTGTGACAAATAGCATTCTATTTAAGACATTACAACAGAATTTGAAAATCAAAACTGAAGTAACTCTTCCTCCTTTCAGACTAATGATTAAGATCAAGTTCGCTTTATAAGGAGAACATTTACAATATGCAATACTAAACTAATGAAATTTCATGCTAGTGATCTCTATTAATTTTTTTACCTCCATGAAATGTATGATTGCTTGGATCCTGGTAAACAATCCAGATTACTACACAAAATGATCTGAAAGAACTATGGATTAGAAAGCCATTTTTAGAAAAATACAGATGGGACAGTCAAGGAAAGAAAAAAACCTCCCTCCTCTAAAAAAAAACCCCAAAAATGCAAACATATTACAGGACCTAGAGGCCACTCACAAACTAGACAGGAGGCAGATCTCACAACAATCCAGTAAAAATAGAGAGAACAGGAAATGACAACAGTGTAGGATTGTAAACAGATTTCACATGGAAAATTATCTCTGCTCATTTGTATTTAACAGGGTTCTTTAAAAAACAGGAAAAAGAAAAACCTATTTCCCTGCTCATCTGCACTATCCAGAAAAATAATATTGTCAAAATTATTTTAGGAACTAATCGTTAAAACCAATTTTACACCTGACAAAAACCTGCCATTTGGGTAGGATTTTTACATTTTGTTCAGAGCCCTCAGACACAAAAGTCAAGTTGCATGGCAGGATCCTTACAATATATGCTTGTAAGCATCCTTAGAGATGAACTGAATACATTACTTTGTGGATGAATTTTGTACCTAGGAGTGATATTTTTATACACTCAATCTTCCAAGCAAATAATCCTTATAATAACCTAAAGGCAATATTGCTTCTAAAGTAAAAGGTCATTGATACCCACAACAAAATGTAACCTGTGGCTCCTGATTCTTTCATAGCATCTGGATACCAGATGCTAAGCTCAGAGATGAATACAGACAGGAAACCAGTGCAAGTCATTTCACACTGTGAGACAGATCTGTTTCAATAAAACATCCATTACTGAGGAGTCTGGAGACTTTTTCAATCTGACACCAGGCGCAAAGACCCAAAAAGACAAGTTCTTGGAGGACGCCAAAGTTGTAAAATAGAGTAAGCTATGTCAGGCAGAGTGAAACTAGCTGTGGTTTGCATCTGCAACGTTTTAAAAGGAAATTAATTATTCAAGACCTACACGATAAAAATCAGAAAAAAATATAGTAGTCTAATTGCAAATAATATCTACTAGTGCTACAAATAACCATTGCATTTTTCCTCCCCAGATGTACCAGTATAAATTCAATCTCAGCAGATGAATCAAGACCAGCTTTTATTTCCGAACACCTAAGCCCCAAATAGATTTGTTGTTAACAAATTATGTTATAAATGTAACATATGGCCTTACTACAGTGGACAGCACTGTCCAAAAAAGGAAAAGTTAGAACTGACACGTGGAATAACAGAAAAACAGAAGAAAGAGGAAGTCTCACATCAAATAAATAAAAAAACCCAGATGCTCAACAAAAACAGATACTGATAAAATGAGAATCACAGAGTTTCGGACTGATAAGCAATCCAAATGTGAAACAACATCACCCCAAAATAATTATCATCTATTTTTTGAATCAAACAAAAAGAACACATCCACCCACTCTCCTTTGAAATTAAGATAAAACTTAGTCAAACAGCAAATCAACTCAGCAGAAATTCTCTGGGAAAAATTTAATCATACCTTTCTTTTGCATCAGAGTCTGTTGTGCATTAATATAATCACTGGTAAAACTAGACACCAACAACAACCAGCTTAACCTAGCCTGGAATTACAAACATATTCTCATTATGCGAGGGTTTGGGATGATGCAATTAGTAAGAAGGAATAAGGCTGCTCAGAAAACCTGTCTATACAGGTTCTTAAAAGGAAAAAAAAAGAAGATCCAGGGAACCACAGGCCAGTCAGTCTCACCTCTGTGCCCGGCAAGATCATGGAGCAGATCCTCCTGGCGACTATGCTAAGGCACATGGAAAATAAGGAGGTGATTGGTGACAGCCAACATGGCTTCACTAGGGGCAAATCCTGCCTGACTAATTTGGTGGCCTGCTATGATGAGGTTACAGCATTGATGGATAGGGGAAGAGCAACTGACATCGTCTACCTGGACTTGTGCAAGGCATTTGATACTGTCCCACACAACATCCTTGTCTCTAAACTGGAAAGAGACAGTTTTGACGGATGGACCACTCGGTGGATAAGGAATTGGCTGGATGGTCGCACTCAAAGAGTTGTGGTCAACGGTTCAATGTCCACGTGGAGGCCAGTGACGAGTGGTGTTCCTCAGGGGTCAGTACTGGAGCCAGTGCTATTTAACATCTTTTTTGGAGACATGGACAGTGGGATCGAGTGCACCCTCAGCAAGTTTACAGATGACACCAAGTTGTGTGGTGTTGCAGACACGCTGGAGGGAAGGGATGCCATCCAGAGGGACCTTGACAGGCTGGAGAGATGGGCATGTGAGAACCTCATGAAGTTCAACAAGGCCAAGTGCAAGATCCTGCACATGGGTCGGGGCAATCCCAAGCACAGGCTGGGTGGAGAATGAATTGAGAGCAGCCCTGAGGAAAAGGGCTTGGGAGTGCTGGTGGATGAGAAGCTCAACATGAGCCGGCAATGTGCACTGGCAGCCGAGGAAAGCCAACTGTGTCCTGGGCTGCATCAAAAGGAGCATGGCCAGCAGGTCGAGGAGATGATTCTGCCCCTCTACTCTGCTCTCATGAGACCCCACCTGGAATACTGTGTTCAGCTCTGGAGTCCCCAACACAAGAAGGACATGGAGCTGCTGGAGCGGGTCCAGAGGAGGGCCACGAAGATGATCCGAGGGCTGGAACACCTCTGCTATGAAGACAGGCTGAGAGAGTTGGAGCTGTTCAGCCTGGAGAAGAGAAGGCTCCAGGGTGATCTTATAGCAGCCTTCCAGTACTTAAAGGGGCCTACAGGAAAGCTGGAGAGGGACTTTTTACAAGGGCATGTAGGCATAGGACGAGGGCAATGGCTTTAAACTGGAAAAGGGCAGATTTAGATTAGATATAAGGAAAGAAATTTTCACTCAGAGGGTGGTGAGGCACTGGAACAGGTTGCCCCAGAGAAGTTGTGGATGCCCCATCCCTGGAAGTGTTCAAGGCCAGGTGGATGAGGCTTTGGGCAACCTGGTGTAGTGGAGGGTTTCCCTGCCCATGGCAGGGGGTTGAAACTAGATGATCTTTGAGGTCCCTTCCAACCTAACCATTCTATGATTCACAAGAAAAACAGGGCTTTAACTCTCAAAGTTCTGCTATCCCTAACATTCGTTAATTCGCTGATCCAAGCGTTTCCACAGACAACACTCCTTCTTTCTACCTTCCTGGTAACATAAGCCTTTGGAGGTTAAAAAAAGAAAATTTTCAGTTTGGTTTTATCTGAAGAGATGCTTTTAGGAATTCAAAAGTATGAATTGATAGATGTAGTCTTCTATACCTTTTTAATGAGAGATTGCAGCCAATGAAAAATAAGACAGCAACCTAAATATATTACTTTTCATAATATTTTGCAAAATTTTTATCTTTATAGGCCACATTTTTTACCAGACATTATAAGCGTATATCAAAATGACTTGCTGGTTTAGTCTAAAGACTAGAATGCATTTGTCTGCAGACTACAATCTGTAACAGCTTGCTGGCATCCTCCTCAAACATGGCGTGGCGCAAGGGAAGAAACACATAGTCTTCTCAACTCCTGACTGAGACTCCTCTGTTGAGCAGCACTGTAACTACATAAGCTATCCTGATCAGTGCAAAAATAAACAAAATAACTATCGAAGAGGAGGAAAACGAGATGGTCCCTGTCATTGCAATCTGCCAATGTGGATAACTCAGTTTGCTACTAAACTTAAATTTATTTATTACACAACTGATTATTTCACTTCCTATGCAGGAATACACACTCTAGCTAAATATTTTTTCTACATGTAATTAGCTGAATCTGTAGACAAATTCAATATACTTTATACTCAAGATTTCACTTATTGCATCATGGAGGTGAAATATTTTGCTTGACTCATATGACTCTGCAGGAAAATAAGCAGAAGTAAAGCGTTTAAATGTTACTTTTTTGCATAGCAGTCCAGACATAGCTTTTTAAAAAAACAAACAAACAAACGAAACAACACAAAACCCACAAACTCACTGTGCCAAAACAGGGCTTCTAGACTTTCAAAAGCCATCTTTTTGCACAAATTCCCACAAAAGAATCACAATTTCTACAACTGTCCCAATTCAGGATTAAAATAATTCTCAGAATACAGAAAATGTGAGGTTGATCCACTTGATGGCAGATATAAAACAATAAAACAATACACTTAATAGCAAAACTGCAGATAGATCAAGCACAACCATGTTTGACTTCTTGGCCACACACTTCATTTAAAAGGCATGTTGAATTTACATATGCAGGACTGTCAGTTAACTGGTGGAATCCATCAGAGTACATGGTTTAGCCTCTTTTTCCATTAATGTGTTCTGCTGAATATGACATTGTGGGAAGATACATGTGCATGGAGGATGAGAAGAAGATATGAGAAGATACAGCAGAGAAGCTGATACCGAAAGAACAATTCAGGTTAGCACAAGCTGTTCCACAATGTTCTCACCACAGGACTACCTGTTTTACATGCGAGCCAAGTTCAATGCCAAACCTGTTCAGCTCTTGGTTACTTAGCCAAAGTTGCCAGCAAAGACGTTGGCACCATCAGTAGTAGCTATTGTGCAGTTTGGAAAACTGCCCACTGGAAGCAAAACTGATGCAAGAGACATTACAAGACTATAACCGTCAGAAGGCAGTTTTAGACATAAATCGGTATTTGCACAGGGTTATATGCACGTTAAGTGACATTACAAGGCTGGAGGGGATTTCAACACTCCAAGGCGCAGTAAAGCAACGTAATAGTTTATGGAAGTTCACCAGGTATACACCAGTAACTGAGGAGACTGAGTCCAATTTTTAATTTACAGCCATTAATTGTGCATGTGTTTCTTTAATTCTCCAACTAATGAACTCTCCATATCTATTAATCACGTCCCATTTGTCTCATTAAATAGATGTAGTTAACAATGTACAAATTAACTGTTGATAAAGTTGTTTTACGTTGTCTCAAAAACGGTCCACAAGCACTTGTGCGTAAACACAATACATAATCCGACTTTTATATGCTAAAGGGTAAAAAACAAGAGTTACTGCCAGGTTAGCCGGTAGAAAACTGCTAGTGTCTCAAGGTTAAAGTCATCGAGGTCTTAAAGACTCAAGAATTTTTGATCATTGCTGGTACCATATTAGATTGTATCAGAGAAGTTAACCAGGACAGACCTATCTGGGGAGTAAACTAGCTACTACAAAGCCAGCTTAGAAAGGAACAAGTCATGAGAGAAACAGAGGGAAAGGGAATCTTGCCATTAGGTGGTGAGCCAACAAGTCGCAGCAGTCAGACATTCCACTCAGGCTGATCTCTCATCTTCTTAAGGCCGCAACTTATTCCTTCAGGACATTTTTCCTATCAGTTCAGCATGTCAAGAGAACAAAGTTTAGAGCAGTAAGAAATGGGCCATCAAGCCGTGGAACCTTGAGTTCTTCCCAAAGAAACAAGAGCTCTATGTTATTTTAGAGTTGCTTTTATAATCAAATGATTATGCGGCTTTAAAACAAAACTCAAAGACATATCTTAAAATTAAGACAGTAAAAACAAACATAAAAGGAATAACTTTGTCATTGGTGGAAGTGGCTATGGTGACAAGGGCAGTGTCCAAATATAGAAAAAGATACTCTATATACATAAATCCCTCTGATAACAATTATTTCTCCTATCCATAATATCACAGTATTTCCAATCACTGTACATCACCATACCATAATTTCACTAAAAATAGAGTTATTACCTAAAACTGAGCATAAAGGTTTTGAAGCTATTTGAAAGCAAGTTGGAAATAGAAAAAGATGTCACCTCTTACTCCATTTGGAGCAGCACATTAAAAACTCCAATCTACAAAGCATGGCAAATGTTATTATTCCCATGTGGGGTTCTTCAGTGTCAACATCCATCATTTTCTTTGCCACACTATGGTCCCAATTCTACTATTTATATATTACAGCCAAAAATATTACCAGACAGCCACGGTTCAATGGTTAGGGATTCCTGAGGTGGAGTAAAGCATTCCAAAATTCACCCACAAAGGCACAAACTAAAATAACATGCAGACTCAAGTAACTTTTCTGTAAGTTCAACTTCACCATTTAAATCCAGCCAAAGGCACTACCTCTTAACAGAAAAAGACAAAAACTATTTCTGCTTCTACCATCTTTTCTCCTATATTCTTTTTATACTTCTAAACCCTGGACAGAAGACAAGAACAAAGTGAACATTATTTACTTGCAGTTTTGTCAGCGTCTTGCTCAGATGACAGTAATATACTGCTTCACAGACTGTTTTGTTTGGTTAAAAGGGAATCCAAATGCGGGCATGGCTTACACTTGGAGAAAATTTAACCACTGATTATTCAATAAGGAAAGAACGGAGAAAACCAAGTCCTTTCTCACTGCAGTTCGTATTTTGCCCCGAACATCATACAGCATCTTTAGATAAGAGGTATCGATGCCGCTAAGTTTTTGATGTCCAGATGCCTTCTTACAAGAGACAGCAGGTGGTAAATTCAGCTCGAATGTATTGTACTCCTGAGGGTGCCAAGGTGCAGAATATTCTCAGAAGTAAGACAAAGCTCAGCAAAAGCATTAGGAATAGTGACTTGGCTCTTTTACTGTCTTCCCTATCAACAACTGGGACACGCCAAAGACATTAGATTAATCGTCTGTACTATATTTGTACAAAAATGACTTCCCAGAGAACAGATGTTCTCTGTACTTGGCGCAGACTTTCTTGCCTGAATTGGCCATGTTATGTGTCAACAGATAAGCTGAAAGAGTTGTTAGAACAGCATAGAAGTGAGCAGAAAATTTAGGTGTTCCTCATGTCTCCTGTTACTAATCCTTATGACTTTTTTTTCTAGCACATTGTATTTAAAAAAAAAAATAAACAAAAATAAGGCAAAAACCCCAAGTCAACTGGGCAAGATTTGTTTTCTCAGCAGCTCACAAAGTTAGTTTTATCCTCTCTAGAAAAGGTTACAAAATCAAAACTAAATAGTCACTAGAACAACAGAAACTGATACTCCCATCATCATGCAACAGCATGTCTTCACCCCAGAAATTCATCATGTCATAGGTATGGCACTATGTTGCTTTTCTGTTTAAGTGCTTCTTGCAGGCATTATTTATTTAAAGATTCTGGAAGCATGCTGCAGGCACTGAAAATCAATTCAACGTGGTCAGAGGGATCTTGCTGTGGTCTGCCACTGTACCACACTCTTCAAGAGTATGTTACATCATAAGCGTAGCAACAGCTGCATTTGCACAGTTGTTTCTGTGTTACTTCAGTTAATGAAGCAACTTGACAGAAAAAGTAAAATCATGATCAAGTTTTCAAAGATTTCCATTAGTTGAATCACTGCTGCTGGCTCTGCCTCAAAGAAGAGTGCCAAATGTAGAAAGTGTCCTAGATAGCACTGAAATTACTGTAATGCTGCCCTTACAAAAACCGCAAGCCACGCTAGATCAATTCTTCAATTTTAGAGCCATTGTAAAACTCTTATAAGCCACCTCCAGCTCTTTAAATGAAACCATTATGGTTCCTTGAGTATTTAAAGATGGCATTCTGGCAGTTCTGCGATCGTTTTCAGGCCCTTGTAATTGCCTTCACTGACCTTATCATGTTGCTGCTAATAAACAAAAGCGATCGTCTTTCAAATTTCATCCAAGAACGCATACCGCAAATCATCCTGAAACATCTCTGATTAGTTTTCAGCGAGTGTACTCTGCAATGACATCTCACAGTCTCCGGTTTCCTCCTGATGAATAGCTGAACAGCCAACCACACCGGTAACATAACCCTATGCCATGCCAATCTCAAATATCACTGTGTTCTGCCCGCGTATATGGGCTAATGGGTGAGCTCTTTCTCTTGGCTTCTTGCTAGCATTTTTAATTGCTTTCTTGATGATCAGGGCAGCTAGAGAAACTACTGTAAAGAAAGGCAAGAATGGGTTGAGAAGTGGTTAAATATATAACTTTATACCCATTGCATAGCAACAAGGCAAAAAAGATGTTATAAAATTCTGGAAGTTGTGGCAAAGGCACTATAAAATACCACACTGCATGGTCATTGTATGCTGGAAACATACCAGCAAGTGCTTAAAAAGGTATTGCATTGGAGGCCACACCTGCTTCTCCTGCGTATCACTGAACAACATAACCATGCTCGGTTTCACAACTGCATGGCAGCATTTCTGAGGTCAGTTAAGAGCAAAAATCTTCTAATGGTTTAAAAAGTATCCCAAAAGCCTCTAAACTCAGACCTTCTTTGCTTCAATCTGGGCATTTTTTGGACAATTTTTGAGAAGTTTCTTAAAGTGAATTTTCAAGATACAGCATGATAGATGAGATGATAAATTTAGAAAGGTTTCCCCACGAAATTTGACTAGAACTTTTTTTTTCCCCTCTATATCTTAGACATACTTGTGACACTGTTCAAGAAATAACTATGCTCAAACTATAATCCAGGAGGGGAAGGGAAAAAAAAAGAAAAGAAAAAAAAGGAGGACTACAAAAACCTCAAACCAGACGAAGAGCATCACTTGAACAGATTTATATCGTACCAGTTTAAACACATCAGATTTAGAACAACACTAAACAAACAAATAAATAAAATCCCTTCCATTAAATTGTCAGCTGAGAGTAAATGATTCCCCTTTACATTTACTACTTCTTACCAATTACTGAGCAGAAAACAACTTGAGGAGTATATAGACACACACGGCAAAACTTTATGCAGTTATTGGTCTTAACAGTTGTGCTGGGTTTATGGGAGGGGCTGTGGAAATGGCCCTTGTAAGCTGTGAAAAGCTTCCCTGGCTTCAAAATTGGTCAGATCGGCCTCTGGCCAGGTGAGATCCTCCCCATCCCCTCAGGCCAGGGCTGAGCCATCAGCACCTCTCTGAATGCCCTATTTAAGATGGGGACAAAAGAGCCCGAACCAGGGCTGGACCTGCACTGAAGAGAGGGGAGGCAGGCGGCTGGCCACACTTGGCCACCGCTACCCAACTGGAGATGGCTGCAGCAGTGCGGCTCAGAGAGCTACAAAGCGCCTCACTCCCAGGGCACCCGCTGGGAGGAGTTCATCTTGCCAGGACTGCTGACGTTCGTCAAGAGGGCTGAGACCTGAGAGAAACTGCCACGCAGACACCAAGGACAGTGAAGATGGAATGGGAGGAGGTGTGCTGGGGCTGAGATTTCCCCTGCAGCCCGTGGTGAGATGGCAGGTGGCCCCACTGCCACTCATGGAGATTAACAGCGGAGCAGAGATCCACCTGCACCTCTTGGAGAACCCCACACTGGAGCAGAGATGCCTGTGCCTGAAGGAGGCCATAGAGAATGGTCTCTGTGAGCTGCCGGAGGCTGACAACGAGGAGGAGAGGCATCTGAAGCCCATGGAGAACGCCACGCCAGAGCAGGTGGCAGCTCCTTAAGAAGCCGTGACTCTGTGGGGAAGATGCTGGCGCTGGAGCAATCTGATGGGTAAGGATTGCATCCTGCAGGAAGGACTCATGTGGGAGAACTCTGTGGACTGTCCCATGAGGAGAGGATGGGCAGGGGTAAAAAGTGTAAGGAGTCCTCCTTTAACAAAGGCGTGGCAGAAAAAACGTGTGATGAACTGACCTGCAACTCCCCTATTCCCTGTCCCCCTGTGCCTCTGGGAGAAAAGGTAGAGCTGGGAAGAAGGGAGGGTATTTTTGAGATCTGGCTTTGTTTCTTGTTAGTCTCTCTGAATGAGCCTTTAACGAATTAAATTGTCTTGTCCCCAAACTGAGTCTGTTTTGCCCGGAGCCATGGTTGGCGGGTGATCCCTCCCTGTTCTTGTCTCGACCCTCAGGTCTTTTGTTATATTTTTCTCCTCTCCACCTCACCGAGCAGAGGAGTGAGTGACCTCGTGGTGGCTGAGCTGCTGGCTAGGCTAAACCAGGACAATAGTATAGGAAAGCAGAAGGGCCATCTGCTATCATTAAATAGCAGACATTCCTAAGTCTGATTTGTACACAAATGGCTATGAAACTTTTTAGCTCTGCCAAAAATTGTTTCATTTTTTAAACCCTGAGACCAAGTGCTCCAAACTATGTCCTATTAAGAAGGGAAAAAACAAACTGTTGATATTCTAAACATTCTCACTACTCCGTTTATTTTTTAAGACATAAATAAACAGAAATTCAAAAATTCACAATCAATCAAAGCTGTACCCATGCATTCCACAGCCTACTTTAATCAACATATCTTCCAGCTTTCCTGATAACTCTTTCATTCTTAGAACTGTTTAAACCGATGAACTACCATACTGATAACAGTATTAGATTCAGTCAGCTGAACGAATCTAATCTTTGGTCAGATTCACCAAACGAATAAAGTGCAACACTCTGAGCAGAGAGCACACAGCATATAAGACAAGATTTTCTTTGTTTATACATACGCATGCACATATATGTATATAATTTTACCTAGCAGTTGAGATTCAACCAATAGTTCCAATATTCAACACTGATTCAGACTGCTGTTTGTCTTCTTGAATGTGCTTATGTGAAAGTCAGAGTTTATAGTAAATTATCTTATTGTTTGTTTTTCTTTCCAATATCCAAATGGAATAGTTATTTAAATAACAAAGAGATATCGGACAAATATGTTTCCTTATAAGAACCATAAGGAAATTTAGATCAGACATCTCACAAATGAGAAGATAGCCTGTCCAGCTAGTTTCTAACTAGTTTGCTAGGCTCCCTTTTCATGAGGATGAAAACGGATAGACAAACACAAATGATTCATCTCATCTTTTGTCTATGTCTGTAAGAACAGGATGAATGTAAATAATTAGTTCTTATAACACAACCCCTCACTGGTAATGATTACTTGCTTTCCAAAACACTGAATACTTCTGTGACTAGCTTAGGACTATCCAGAATTTGTGTGGAATTGCAGTCCTTTATGTTACAGCAGGAATAAATAGGAACTCTGATGTATTAATGCCATCAGCATCCTCAGTTATCTCTGTCAAAGTTAGTTTAGCACCACTGCACTTGCAAATCCTACCATGAGCAATGACTGTTCAAAACAACTACAGTATTACAGTAATTCTCAGTGAACATAACAGCCTTCTGGAGATTGCTCCCCAGATGGTACAACTTGAAAGCAATTCTTAACTTGCTTGTCCCAGAAAAAGAAAGGACCAAACAGGTAAATAAAACAGTCTTTTGCCCCATCCTCAAGAGACCCTCCATCTAGCTCATATACCTTTAGATGACTTAGTTTACTAAGAGAAAAGGGCTCAGAGTGTTTTAATGTTAATAACATTAACCTCACTAAAACTGTACTAACTGTAAATTCTTGTTCTGATTTTCAGTCTGAAGAGTAACACAGTAGAGAAGATTCAAGTTCCATCATCACAGCTCAGCTGAAACACAGGAAGGGATAAGCAAAAACACCCAAAGGGAGAGGCCAGGTAAGTCATCCCTGCTGAACTCTCTTTTCCCACTCTTGGGGGAAGACAGTGGAAAAAAAGGTCAAGTACAAACTACCTCCCGACAAGCCTATTAAAAATTTTTTTTGAAAAACAAGCAAAAAGGTTAGGTGGGAAGCTGGTCAAAACACTGCAAATCCTATTCTAGTGCCACAAGAAACTGAATAAATCAGTTACTCCACAACTCTGACGGTAATCCTACCAAAGAGAAGCATGGTGTTATTTGCCCCTGAAAACTGTAACTGCAAATAAGCCTGTCTGTGTTTTTCTGAGATCAACTCTTTAGAAACTTCATCCTGAATCCAAAACAGTGCAACTAGATCTTGTTCTGCTATATCTTCTACCAGGTTCAAGTATATAAACAGTGAAACTTTGCACGATGCCCTCTTCTTGAAATTTCAGAATGATTTTACAGTTTTCTGTATTTTAACAGTTCCTGAGCCTAACTAAATTTTCAGATGCTAATATAAATCAAATTGTCTGAGGCTCAAGCACTGCCAATCATACCAGACAGATCCTGTTATTTCCATTCATACAGCTTGAAACTTAAATTGGATGACAGTCACGATATTGCAGCTGACCATATTCTTTGTCATGAAGCAAACTTCATAACTGAAATCACAAAGCCTAAGTTTGTCAGAACTTGTTTGTATTTACTTGTTTGCAAGAACACAGTTCTTGCAAGGAAACACTTGCATGAGTAAATACAAACCTGAGTTCACGGGAGCCATTTTTCCAATACGATTCTGTCTGAGCACTTGTAGAACTTCACAAGAACTGTGAATATGAAACAGACTAAGAGTTGAAGTATCATTCATTTAAAATATTTTTATGAAAGTATAGTGTTAGATATTACGAATGAGGGAAAGATGAAAGCCAGTACAGGAAAGCTTTACCAACCATTACCAGCCATCCCAAAAGCAATGGAAAGGGCACTTTATTCATTATTCTACCCATTTCACATAGCAGACTTGCACTGTTTCGTTTGTGGGTTTTTCCTCCAGTTTTCCTCCACACTAATGATCATAATATCAAAGTTTCTACTACGGTTTTAATCTATGAAAGAAGAACCTTTGCAAACCTAAAATCTGTGAGTTCTAGCCCAAGAGAGTCAATTCCAGTTACAGAAGGTATGTACTCAACTATGTAGGCCTACATCACTGACAACAATCAGTTCAGCTCTTCAGGACGTAGCTACTGAATCTCTCAGCACCACAGTTAACGTAATAACTGTAATTTGTGTCTTTCTCTGTGAGCATTCATGCTGCCTCTTTCTGATGCTACATTTTCATCATCTGTCCAAATGAATCAAGGTCAATCAAGCCAATTAAGGATGGAAAAATAGGCTAATGGTTACAAATTCAGTCTCACAGATGAAACATCTAAGCAGCGATTCATTCTGAAAAGCCAGCACGTTCTCCAGTTAACAACCCAGACTCCTGCCTCTTGGTCCCCAGACTACACATTCAGTGACTGTGTATTTAAAAGCATGTATAACTTTATGTAGGCACTCTCATCTATTACATTTAACTTTTATAGGAAATGTTGTTTCACTGTCCACTGAACTGCTAACTATTGCACTTTCCAAGAACACTTGAAAGTATACAAGTGTAAATTTATCTAAAGTAACTTGCATTTTATTTTCTCCTCTTAAACAGAGGTTAACCTACAACACAGGCAGTGGAAAGTATTAATAACAATATTTTAAAATAAAAAGTGAGTCTTATTTTTGAAGGCATATAGTCAAGCATTTCCCAATAGAGGGCAATTTACTGAGTTATAAGCAAGAAGTAAATGCTGTTAGTTGGAGAAGAACTAAGTGCAAAGCAGTTACGTCAGCGATGCGCACAAAAAAAAAAAGGCTGCAAACTACCACTAGAGTGGATGTAGGATAGGAAAAAAAGACTAATAAACAACAACAGCTACAAAATTAAATGTGAAAAGCATCAACCAAGAAGCTACCTCCTTTCATAGAATACCAATCAAACCTGACTATCAACACACAATGACAAGCCTCCAGTGTCTCTTGCCAACTGGAAAACAAGGCCAGCACTATCCCACATTCTAGCTACAAAAAAAAAAAGAAGAAATGGTGCAGCACCATTTGAATTGTTGCCCAATTTAAAAATTAATTCGCCTGACAATTTATGAAAATTATTTCATTTCGCAAAGTTTCCTGGAGCAGCAAGCGAGTGTTCAGAGATACCCTGTAAAGGTTAGAGATGCTAAATGCTGTGTAACTGTATCATTTTACAAATAATAAGATTTCTTTCTACCATATATATCACCAGGCTTATTACATTGTCACTGACAAGCACTTCATAGTAATTTGCTATGACCCGAGGAGGTCAGAAGAACACATCAGGCTTGATGAGTTTTGTTTGGCTTCAAACCCAGCACGCACATGCACAAAGCACTCAATTCAACAAGATGCCCATTAGGTCAGGAGACTTGTACTATAAACAGAGATTTAATTTAGTTTTAATCACCTTAGAGCCTTTAATGTTCCTCAATACTGAGAACAAGTGCCTA
Source organism: Tauraco erythrolophus (assembly GCF_009769465.1). NCBI lineage: Eukaryota > Metazoa > Chordata > Aves > Musophagiformes > Musophagidae > Tauraco > Tauraco erythrolophus. The sequence continues at coordinate 9,537,745 of NC_141465.1, forward strand.
TAGGAATAGCTCCCGCATTTTCCCCACTGGGAAAATATATACTTAATATATCTCAGGGACTTCATCATTCTTCATATAGAAAAATCTGCTGAAAAATCAGCTGCAGAAATTACCAGAATCATTCTATTCTGTACGCTTAGAAGCAGCCCTTCAACAGCTGATGACCTTAAGGTAATCCTTATTTATGAAGCCCCAGTATTGTACTGCCTCCACCTGCAAAGGAATCTTGCTATTACAGTACAGTATCCATTTCAGCTTAACTTTTCAAAATAGATTCAAGCCTTTGGCAACGACAGCTCATGCAATATTCCTGTTAAAGAAATTACGACAATGCTAAAATGTCACTGATCTTGGATCTAAACCTGTTTTTTCAGAGCTCAGGTTTAATCCTGTCTAGTGGCATTCGAAATATCAATAGTCTCGTTTCAAACCACAGTATATAAATTCAAGAAATTTTCCCTTTTGCAGGATCATTGCTCCTTATGATTTAGGATGTACATTAAAGCTATTCCAGTCATATTTCCTATTTTTGGCTTCCATATTTCACCCTCTTGTATTATAACCTGTGCTGTAGGGATTTTCTAAACTTTTTTTTCCTTAGTGAAGCTACGCAAGAAACAGATTGCTCATGTAAAGATGGGATAAGATATTAGTATGTAATGAATGTCACAGTTGCCTGAAACAAAGTGAGAGAAAGAAAATAAAGGTTTAAAATGGCTTTTTATTAAAACTGAGTTTTCATGTAATTAATATATTCTCAGAACATAAAACCAGGCAATAGCCTGTATGTACTGAATATCTGAGCATCACTGTGTATACTGAGTATGTATATTTCAAGCACATAATTATATCCTTACTTTTAATCCAAAAATTTTCTATTTGTACTTGCCACCTGAAAACTAATTGTGGCCAGGTACCTTTCAGTTCCCAGAAGATTGTAAAGGACACATGGAACTCTATATTCAGCAGCCTATAGCTCCTCATTATACTTCTAGGTTTATTGCTTACAAGTTATCCCAGTCTTGAATTGGTGCTGGCATATCTATGTAAATTATAAAGTACAGTAGGACAAATTATATAATTTCTTTCCTTCTTTCTTACTTACAAACATTAGCAGCTCCTTCTACTCCACAGCCCTATCCCTGCCTTACAAGGAAGGTATTATTCACATCAGATTCTAGAATTGGGAAGAGAAGGGGACAAAAAGGGAAAGGAAAAAAAAAGATATTATTAAAGTATAAGACTTTCCTTAGAGCTTGGGAGTAATGGCACTAGACCTAAGTTCATTAGATTGAGTTAAAAGATAAGAATTGGATCTTTCACTCCTTTAGCAAACCAGATATTCTGGAAGCAAGGCAATTCCTCTCCTAGGAGACATCCTTGCTCTCTTCCTTGCTCTAACACAGAAACCACCTAGAAGAGCTCTCACTATTTTCACGGAAAGACAGGACATACCACTTCTTCCTGTGTAAAACAGAAAGCCCCACCCTCTTCTCCAGAGTCTATTGTTCTCCCCCTACCCTCCCAGCCAAAAGTTCCTTTCAAGGACAGTGAAAATAATGAGATCTTCGTTTGAGTTTGTAAGTGGTGTAGAATTAGAGACTCCATATATTAGGAAAGTGAAACAATTTCTCAAGCTTCTCTTAATAAATATTAAACTAGCTATAATATCCGTCTGTTGCACTCTCTCTCACTCTTATCAACCATGTGGTCTTGTGTGATCAGGTACTACACAGCTATGGAACGCCATTAACGTGTTAAAAGTATTAGAAGGCAGATACTGGGCAGAGGCCTGGGACAGCAGACTGTCCCTGACTTCAATTCTGGTCTCTGGAATGAACAATGCTTAAATACAAAATGTGAAAAGTTATTCAGAGGAGGCTTCCAGAAGGCCCGTTTTCTGTACTTGCACAAGCTCTGGTCCATATACATAATTCCTGGAATATTACTTAACTGCCTCAGCAACATTTTATAGTATTTCTGTAGCTACCAGACAACCTACGGCATCATGCCACTCGATACGATCCTGAGCAAACTGCCTTCCAAGTTGCCTGTGTTTTGAGAGAGAGGCTGAATCAGATGGCTTCACTACGGCCACTTCTAGCGTAAATTATTGTATCATTCAGCAGCCATATGCACAAGAGTCAAGGGGCAGCAGTGCCACAATTTCACAGAGTACAAATACTCGTAGTAAGTGGTATTAACACAAAATCAGCGGTTCAAGTAAAGCCATGTCCAAACTATCATTTGTCACTTGCATGTCTCTGGCAGAAGAGTGTATTTCTCATAGATTACATAGCTGGTTTAGGTCATATTTTGCCAATAAACAGGAAAACAAAGCTTTGGAAGTTTATTCATTATCTTTCAGCCTGTTTTCACAACTGCTAACTATAACGAAGTATTTGGACTGTCTTCTTTCTGGAACAGGAGAGTGCACTTAAGTGTACTACACCTTTTTTTTCTCATAGACAGATTAAATGCAATCTGAGACAAAAGTGAAATTATCACTATTTACTGGCAGCTAAATGGAATTTATCAAATTGTTTGGTGACCTCTCAGATTTTTATCTACAATTAGCAATGCTAATAGTATTTGATCTCTATGACCCAAAGCTAAGAACTATCACTATACAACATTTGACCCAGCACTTCTACCAATCCAATGCAGAAATGGCAGACAGAATTAATTGCACTTTAAAAGGTTTTAAACAGTGATAATTTGTTAAAACCCAGCTGTTTCATCAATGTGTTTAATGGCTCAACTGCCCAGAGTACCAAAGAAAAATATATTTATGGCATTTGTTGTAAAGATTGTTATGAAATATTTTAAGGCAGAAGCTGAAGGGTTTAGTCTATTTACAAAGATTACCATGCTATAAACAAATTAACATTTGTATCCAGCATGACTTCTTCAGTAGTTGATAGTCTAAGTCTGTGTTTAAGCAATTTAATATAAAAATGCATTTTTAGGGTGGTTCTTTTTTTAGGAAGTATGATTCCTCATATCCAGTTGCACACTTTGTATTCATTATGGTTGCGCTAACACTGGCCAGAAAACAACACATGTAACAATAGCGAAAGTAAAGAGATATCTAGATATAATTGCATGTGTCCAGGTTTGCTTATTAATTAACTTTTGAGTATTTTATTTAAACAGGGTTGGTTTATAGAATTACAGTATGTGCTACACAACTGTCAGCACTGTTGTCAACTTTATTAGGTACACAAGCTGTTATGCAGTGAGCTCACCTCTGACTCAAGAACTCCATGTTTCCGACATAAACAAATCACTTCCCAAGAATGTCACAAAAAGGATAAACAGAAACAGAGAGAAAAAAAATCCAAGACTTTTCTAATAAAAAAAGTGCTATGTGCACCTCTGTATATAAGTATATGATTCTAAGGGAAAATAATGTGTATCATGTTCATTCAGAACTCTATTGTTGGAGTCAACAGCACATTGGGAAACCCAGCATCCCTCAGGATGCTGACTCAAGTGTAGAGACATGACTGGAGGAACAGATGAGTAGAATACATAGCAATGCCTAAACCAATAAACAGCAGCTGGCTTACAGTAAAGTAAAACTTTCATACACCTAACACTAAATTGCAGCAGGTCAGGCATGGCACTTACCCCAGTTAGTCATCCCTTCTACGTAAAGAGCATTTTCCAGAAAATGAGCAGGGCAGTGACCCCTTCAGCTGTTCGTGCTGCAGTGGAATAGAACCACAGGAAACTAACGAAAACACATGATCCTAGATGACGTCTGTCTATGATTCAACAACAACAACAAAAAACCCCCAACACCCTAATTTGCAAGATGCTATTCCTAGATATAGAATCAAAAACCCATGTAAACATGAGAAAAACATGAGAGATGTATTTGAAGTAAATGAGAAGTGAAATTCATCCCTATAAACAAAACTGATGGGATGTTCAACTTCAGAAACGGTAACTCAAATATCTAGTAAAGAAGGAGACACAAAACAGCTTAGGGATATTATATACTACAGACAACCCATTATCAAGATAAGACGAATAAACTGTTGGCATACTCCACTGTGTTCTGAAATTATTATCTCTCCACAAAATCCACAAGTTCTCTGCTAAGCATTAGGAACTTTTTCAATCCCAAGAATACAAAAAAGCTACAAAATTCCATGCCATTATAGAACACATGTCCTCAACATTTTCCCTCCCTAAGCTTAGTCTCTACTGTAGAGAGGTTTTAGATAACATTCAAAACCATATTTTATTCACATTAACAAGTGGCTCAAGAACTGTTTCTCGCCCGTTTTTCAGGACTAGTTCTGGTCAGTGGACAGTGAGTTGTAACCAATAAATTAACTTTCACCTCTGAGCTGGAGAAGCTCTTTTCAGCCACAGTGCAGCCCAGACACCTGTATTTTAACTTATGCCACAACTCTACTTATATTCCAACTTTTGGATTATATGTGAAAACTACATTCATGTATTCACAAACCAGGATTATTTTTCCTACTTCTTTACCTCCAGACTCTAACACAACTACTACAAGACTGGATGATTCTACCATAAGCAGTGGTCCGTTTCACCATGGCATTAGTTTCATCTCATCTAGAAATTACAACGTTAGGAAATGGACAAAATACTTATGTCTTTTACATTTTAACTTTAAAATTTTTAACTGAAAATGTCCACAGATCTTGAGGGTGTGAGTGCTTAACCTGATATAGACCCAAATGTATGCTCCCATGACTCTTTCCCCGCTTTTCCTTGGTCCATAAGCACACTGGGAACACTGGTACGCCAGTGACCCTTATTTTAAATAGTATTTCTAGCATAAAATGAGCAACACCAATGTGCTTTGTTTTATGAGGGCAATACGCACGAAGACTGGCTGTTCTCACAGCACCTGAGCCAAACCCCTGTGAAACATTATTCCACTCTGTATCGGAGGCTCAGGTCTTGTCCCCCTGCTATTTCCAGTGAACTTAACTGTGAATACACACGCAAAACACCCACACAGTAGCCTTCAGCTGCCTTGCTTCCTCTCAGGGTAGTTAAACAAAGACGTTTGTGGGTCACTCCAGCTCACATTTTTTTGTTTAGTCATTAAAAAAATAAACAAATATATATAACAGCAACAGCTTGCCTTTCTTTTCCATTAAACAAGTCTCTATCTTAAAAACAAGTTCACTTAAAACTCACAGCTTTCTCACACCTCAGATATCGGTACGTCTGACACGACGCCAGGGGGAAAGCAGGGCCGGGGCAGCGCGGCGGCAGGGGCGGCCATTTCAGGGGAGGGGAGTGGCGCCCACAGCAGGCGCCGCCGAGGGGGGAGCGGCTGCGCTCCGCAGGGCGGCTGGCTTTCCAAAAACACGACGCTGACAGGATTATTCAGGGCTTCGAAACATGTTTTCCTTGCTCTGCCATCGTTTTCTCTGAGCTGTTCTCCCGTAAGCAACCGCCCGCCCCTCCGCACCCACCACCATGTTGCACACCTGCAGGGAGGACCACATTCTCCTCTGCCCTTCGCCACCGCCTGCACCCACTCCTCATCCCGTTTTCTGCTATCCAGGCCTGTGCTGTTGTGATTCTCCCTGGCAAACATCTTTTCAGCTTGAACAGGCTCAGGGTGGGATTCAAAAGTCCAAGAACCAAGGTGAGCTTTTTAGCAGCTTGTGTAACTACCCTAACAACCCTTGCATCAGCCTGCTCATAGCTGGCTGCTCTCAGGAGTTACAGATTGACAGCCGGCATTTGTTTCCAGATGTGTGCAACTGTGTGAAGTTGCAGCTATCATCGTTGGTATTACTCAGGCACCGTGAGGAGAGGGAAGTACCTGCTCACCAGGTGGGAGGAAGCAGGTCTTCTCATAGCGTTGCAAGATGGCTGTGCCAGAGCATGCTGGGAGGGAGGTGTCCATGGCCCACTAGTGGCTGCAGAGGGAATGATGGTGCTGGTTTTTAGTCCTTAGGTGAGTAATCTTACTTTTCTGATTGTGTGAATACCATGTTTTCCCGTTTTCAGGATTATCAGAGTGTTTCCTAGTCTCTGTTTCTTCAGTAGAAGAAGAGGGGAGTGGACTCCCCCATCCCCCAAGCATGTAGTTTGGGGAATGGGTGAGGGGTTTTGTTTTTTCTATGTTCTGTATTTTATACAGTATAGCCACAGGTACCATTTTTTGTTGATGCAGTAATTCTAATAGAAAAGCATTTTCAAGAATTGTGTCAGTATATGCTTACTGCACTTAGGAAATACTTGGGAAATTCTGAACCCTCTTGTTTTGTTCCATATATCTAAGTATTATTTATAGTCAACTTTCTGAACTTCCCTTAATTGAAATGCTTTTTTACATTCTGCTTTCAATGGTATCAAAGCCAAACTGCTCTTAACCCTGGTAATTGCTGCTCTCTGCATTCTTTTTAGGAACAAAGTTAATTTGCGCTATGTTCCTTGTGGATGGAAAACAGGCTGAGTTTGAGATCTGAGCTTGTTGCTTAGTAGCTGCCTGGGCTGGAAAAAAGCCTGGGGGATTTGGGAAACCCAACCACATTGTATAAGAGGTGAAGGGAGAAGGAAAATCGAAAAGAAAGAATAAAAACAGAGGTAGGGATAGAGGGAGGCTTATCATACTATCAGAGTATGGTTTCAGGAAGGAGAAATTAAAACGAGTCTAGGAGTGGTGACTAAGTATTGGGATGAGAAAGCCAAGTAAGAAACTGGAAGATGAGCCCTATGTGCCACCTGATGCAGGAGTTGCTTTCTCATCACCTACTTAAGAGGCCTCTTTTCTTTTTCGGGTGTCTCAGGCTGTATTTTAAATTTGAATGCATATATGTGCTTTGTGGTTGAAATGTAAAGGCATATTCCCATTGTACATATAAAAAACTATAGATTTTTTAAACTGTATTGTTCTTTCCAGCTGAACGCTGGGGATTCTAATGCCTGCCTGTAACATATTTATCCATTTTATAAACCCCAGGTTCATGGAAACTTTTACAAGAGTCTTTGAAAATAAGCTGTTACTGTATGATACAAATCGCAAATCTTAATTGGAAAGCAAGTCCTTTGCTTGAATGCCCTAATAGGTGGTGTTTTAAAAGTTGAATATATTGCTGTACACCGCATTTAGAGATTGTTAACTTAAGTCTTATGCAGGTTACTGGCATGCCTGAGCTACTTTTTTTTTTTTTTTTACATTACTTTACATTTTTCTTTACTCTAGACTCTACCTGGTTTTAAGAGAAATAGGGGGTTTATGAATCAGCAGTATATTTATTACAAAATCTAGTGAGTAAAGAGCATGTTGTTCTTTATCTAAATATTAATAGTCTTTAATTCCTAGCAAAATTATTTAGAATATTTTAAGTATTCTAAAAAGAGAGATATCTTTAAAAGATACGTTTTCTGCAAAATATTTCAAATAATATACCTAAATTTTATATTAAAATGAGTTTTATTCTAGCAGCTTCTGTGGAGGGTTAATGATCTCTTCAACTAAATTTATGATAAGTCAACATATATAAACCCATTTCCTAGCAGATTCCTGGAATGAAAATTAAGATCATATGGAAGTAATCAAGATTTTATTTGGAGTACTGTAGAGGTGAGGTGAAAGACTTGTGGTGTTCTACAGAAATTCTTCCTAGTGCATTTAAAAGCTCCACTGGCAGTGTCTAAAGATGGTTTGATCTAATTACCACTGAGAGGCTGTAAACTACAGGAAATTCTATTCCACATCCCCTGTGAATGGTCTCTGCCAAAAGAACTCCAGGCACAAATCAATAATTCTTTTCTAGGACCAGTTTGGTATTTCCATGCCCCAAGATTACTGTATCAGTATTTTGCTCAGAATTATTACCTTACCCAGTAAAAGTCATGAATTTCCGTGGCTTTATGTGCTATCCTATTATACTGTAACAAAGAGCTTCTGACCCACAAAAAAGGAATGTGCGTGAAAGTTGCCATGCTGGATTAGCACTATGGTCAGGAAAAAGTCCAACCAGAATTCTTGAAAACCAGCCACACTTTCCAAGAGTTAAAGTAGATAGTGAATAGCACATTGCACTTTGAAAATCGAATCGCGTTTTTCTGTTTGCTTTTAATATTGCTGTCTTACCTGAGCTGTAGATCACTTATATTCTTGAATGCATCTTTCTTTTATGTCTCTGTTTCTGCTATATATATTCCCAACTGGCAGACCAATGAATGCATGGAGTCTGCTCCAACATAAGAGCAGACAAACCTTCCCTCTTGCATGTGTTGAGTTAAATTCTGATATGCAGCTCTTTGAAGCCCTAAACTCTTACGATGAAAACTTTAATAACCTTTCTGCCTATAGCATAACAATTATAATTAACCTCATGGTGCTTAATATACATAATTTTTTTGTCCACTGGGAAGAACCAAAATGGTCATCATGGGCAATCTTCAGAATAGAAGGAAATACTCCATAAATGTGCTTTGCCTGCCAAGTGTTAGAATTTTCACAAAGAAGTCAGATTACTACAATAACGTGATATCACTGCCTTTTTAAATGGGGTTTAGTATATAATATTAAAAAAAACCAAGCTTTTTGAGGCTTGAAACTGTTTCTAGATTGCCCAAATGTAATTACTAGACTGGAAGAAGCAAGCAACATACAAATTTGAAAATTGCAGATAATTTATTGTGAATTAAATACTTTTTAGAGCAGAACAGATAATGAAATTTACATTTGGCTTTGTCATGAGTGAGCTGTAGTTGTTTTGTTTGAATGATTATTTTAGAGTTTTTCAGCTATGGAATCAAAACTATAACAACAACCAACATGGGGAGCTTACAGATGTCTACAAATGCTGATTCGTTGTGCATGGGTTCAAATAATCAATTTTGTATGTCTCTGAACATCCTCCTGTGCAAACTAAAAGGAATTCCCAAATGGGTGCATGTTGCTCACCAGCCTGGCTGCGGCATCAAGGACGCTGTTGCATCTACCGCAGCCAGGAGGAAATGGCCTGCCTCTTGTAGGCAGGATCTGTACCTTGAGTTAATTAGTTCATTAGTTCATTATCTTCAACTCAGTCCAGCTGGCTAATAATGATTGGATGCCATAATTCCCCCTTTTTGTTTTACAATTTTGTTTTTAAAGGTTTTTTCAAGAAGGCTTTAAGGTGAGCAGAGACCCAGTCCATTCATCTAACTCCAGCATGCTTCCCTCCCGCAAATACCACGTCAGGGCCTGCAGCTTTACCTTCTTCACCGAAGGACTCTCGCTTGGGCTCCCAGCTCCGGCTCTGGCTCCGGCTTCTCAGGGTCTCACAGATGTATCACGTTGGGGTCACCAGTTGTTACTCACTAGCCTGGGCTACAGCACCAAGGACACTGTTGCATCTTCCACAGCCAGGAGGAAATGGCCTGCCTCTTGTAGGCAGGGTCTGTACCTTGAGTTAATTAGTTCATTATCTTCACTCAGTCCAGCTGGCTAATAATGATTGGATGCCATAGGTGCAAGCAATTAAAATACCCTGTGAGGAAAAATAGGCTAGGTGGCTTAACCACTCCAGCAATGAAGCAAATGCCCTTATCTGGAGTTGTGTGAAAACTTCAGGCTGAGCAGTTTCAAAGAGATATTCACATAGAGGAGTACTAGACAAATGGCTTACACAGCTTGAATATGTCTCCCTGCTATATGTCTGAGAGCTATTCAGATGCTTGAGTGTGAACGCTTGCTCTTTACTTGTCAAACTTGACAGTAAAACTCCAGAGCAAGGGGAGATTCCACTCCAGTCTCACTTTGCTGTGACTTTCAACATGTCGCTAACCTGCTGTTCTGCAGTTCTTTCCCCTGTCATATGAGGAAACTATCACTGTTGTAAAAGTGCTCTGGCATCTCTATATCCACCTGCTGGCTGGATACTTTTTTCTTCTATTTTTTTATATGGCTTTCTTTTTTATATTCTCATTTGCATCCTGGTTTTCAACCAGTTTGTTACATGGGTTAGTTTGTGTTACAGTTCTGTCAGGGCATAAACCTTAGCCCATCTAATTCAATGCAGGTTTATGAGGCCTGTTTATTGACACGAATGCTTGTATTTTCACCATTGTTTCACTGTGATTTTACTGCTGAATGGTATTCTACTGAAAATGATTTGGTAAGACAATGAGGTAATTGTATAATCCATTACCTTTCTGTGTCATGACACCAGCAAGAATTCCCTTAAAAATGTCTCAAAGTACATCTACAGTCCTCTTAACATATTCATGTCTTACTATAATCCTGAAGTATTTTGAGAAAGCCAAAACCGCAAGGATGCATTTATAAACTTCATTTATGTTCTGAAGTGTCCCATTAGATTCTTCTCTTGACCTAGAAGATGTACTGAGCATTTATTTCATGGAAACAAACATTGTTGATTACTCATCATTCAAAGTTATGTTCTGATTCTAAATACACCAAACATGACCTGAGAAACCACATTAACTTCTTAGAGATTAGGCTTTATATTTTTTTCGCAACCTGTTTCTTAGTTGTTAGGAATCCACACGCCCAGCTACTACCCCCAGAGTATGTTTAGCAGAGAATGATAAGGAGAATGATTAAATGCTATTTTGATCTGAACAGTCTTCTGACCCCACAATCACAGATGAACATCGAGTCATAGAATCATAGAATTGTCTGGTTGGAAGAGACCTTCAAGATCATCGAGTCCAACCACTCACCCTGCATTGTCAGGGTCTTGAGCCATGTTGCTCAACACCAAATCCACACAGTTTTTGAACACCTCCAGGGATGGGGACTCCACCACCTCCCTGGGCAGCCTGTTCCAATACTTCACAACCTACTCTGTAAAGGAATTTTTCCTGATATCTAACCTAAATTTCCCCTGGCGTAACTTGAGGCCATTCCCTCTCATCCTGTCAATATTAAGTTGAATAAGACAAAAAAAGGCAATGTGGGAAGAAGATTCCTCTGTCGTTCAGTTTGCTGTGTCCATTTAGATCTTCATGTGAAGGAAACTAAAACAGTGGTTTAGGAGATTTATGGAAAGCTGTGTAACTTCAAAGGCAATTTAAAAAAAAAAGAAAATTAGTCACTTTCAGAGAGTCAATAATGTTTACCCAAAAGCGTTAGGAAGTACGGTCCTTGTTTGATGAACTGTTAACCACCTGTCGAGATAACTGAGGGCATTTCTTTGAGAAGGGTGAACTGTCACTCGGTGAGAGTGAGAGGGTCTCAGCTGCAAAGTAAGCAGTAGCACAGAGAGATTTCCTGTGGTTTCCAAAGTAATACTCACAGGTTCATAGCAAGTATGACTAAAGAAATCTGAAAAATTATGTGTTCTGTCTTCTTCCCACAATGTAGTGACTTGACAGCAAACTCAATATACGTATTCAGGTACATGCTAACCCTTTATGCTGCATGGAAATCTATAAGGCAAAAATTGGGAATTGATATTCTGTCTTCTCCACGAATAAGGTCTTATATTAATAGTTTATAGCCAATTGGTGTGAGATAAGAAAGAAAGAAAAGAATAGAAGGGAAGAAATCTGCAAAAAATTCATTTTTGTTATTGAAATGAGTGAGTGATATTGGCCCTTAAAGCCTGGGGTAAATATCCTAAAGAAAAACAATACAGTGTCATTTTGTTTGGTGTCAAACATTTTAGCAACATATTCCTGTACTATATTATGAGAATGCCTGAAAAATCAGTCCAAATATGATAAAATACACAAGCTTATTCAGTCTCATTGAAGACAGCTGGTTTTAAAGACAGATAAGGACAATTGTATTATGGTTAGTAATTTTCTTGGGAAACTTACATTGTGCTAATAAGTTTATAAAAATAAAAAGAAATAAAAATACTTAGGTCTGGGGCTTTTGGGTATATTTACTTATGTTTATATTCTGGGCTTAATGTGTTCTCTACAGCAGGTAGCTTCTAAATAAGTTGGTGGTATGGCATGAGTGTGATAAAGCAGAATCCAACTCCATGCACCAGACGCTGCAGTTGTTCTGTGTACCTAGTGTACATGATGTCCGCTGCCTTAGAAGAACTACTGAATGGAGTGATGCAGTACTTCCAGTGCAAAGCTTGGAAACAAGGGCACCAAAAAGAGATGCCTTGAAGGGAGAGGTGCATTTTGCAGTCCTTTCCCTTTTACTCTCCCAGCATCGACAATTGTTGTATTAGGGATGTTGGAAGATAAATTCCTGCTTGATTCCTTTGTATCTGTTTATGAACCTGTTTTCCATTCATCTGTGTAATCTTTCTTGAATCTTTTGATGCTGTCCCCAGCCCTCTGTGGCAGTAAGTTCCAGAAGCTGGCTACCTGCTGCCTAAAAAGTACTCTTCCACCTCCGCCTCCCATCTTACACCAGTCTTATTTCATAAAGTGCCTTCTACTAATGTATAGTGGGATTTGTTGAACAACAATTTTTCATTCACTCTTTCTGCTGTCTTAGTGGCATCTGCAAACCTCTATCATATTTCCCTCTGCCTAATCCTCTCCCAGCTGGGGTGTTCCAGCCTCTTAAAGTAGCTGTTCCGTTCTCTTGATTATTTTAGTTACCATTCTCTAATTTCTCAACGTCCTTCTTGAAATATGGCAATTGAAAGTACACTGAATATTCAAGATGTGGCCATGTTATGATCATATAAAGAGGCAAAATGGCACACCATTAATTTTCCTAAGATATTATAGAAGTCGTAGGCAAAAAGGAAATCACATAAGGAAATACAGCTTCCTGGACAGTTGCGGCATTGTATGTCTTTTGTCAGCTTAAGCTCTTACTCCGTCAGCTTGAGGTCCAAGGGTCAGGATGCAGGTCTTGATATTTCAGGAATCGTAAGATGTAGATCGTGCATATAAAGACTTACCTTGCTATGAAGGAACTAAGTGTACAGTTGGTGTAATGATTGTTTCTGCTGCTCATCCTTAGCATGTATCTCATTATTTTTGGATTTGTATCCTTACCTAAAATGAGGAAGAAGTGATTATTTTAAGTTTACTTACCAATACTTATTCTTGGCAGAGTACTTTGTTACATATACCTAGACCTCTTGAAGTTTTGTAAATCCTTTTATTTTCCAAATTAATGCTCTAACACAGTAATAGTGATGTCTAGCACCAGTTTAGTCTGTGTGGTTTAGAATTTAGACAAATTGCTCAATATTAAATCAGTTCGGAATTACTGAATTCAGATCGTTCCTGGAGGTAAGTTTTACTTCTTTATAAACTTTCTGCATTGGCACCAAGACACCATTTAAATTTCAAATATAATTAGGCAATAAATTATTTTCAATTCTTCCTGATTTCATTACTTTTCAGCCTCCTAATAAAGTTCCAAGCCAAACTCACCCAAAGTGGTAGAATCCTTAGTTTACAATCGAGTTCAAAGTTTATCTAGGATTATGTCAGTTCTCTTGAGCTGAAGCTACATGCTATCTCAGCTAAACATAAATATAAATTACACCAAGCTAAGTATTTATCTTGGGTATCTTTTAGTCTTCACATACTTGATATTTACATATACTGGTTATGAGAGAGAATAACAAACTTGTAACCAGTTTGGTTTTTTTTTCCCTCATCATCAGTGTTGCTAATATATTGGGTGTGCTTTTACTTTATGCACTTCCTTTAATAAGAGAGCTGATGAAATATAACTGTCTTAATTCCTTGCCAAGTTTGGAATAGGCTAGTCAGACATGCCTATGAGTTTTAGCAAAGATGGGAAATGCTATTGGGTATGACCCACTTTCACTTCTCCTAGGGTCCTCTTATTACTTCTATTTAAAAACAGGAAAACAGTAAATCGATCCGTGTATAGGGCTTGCAGTTTGATATGCCATGAAACTTGGGTTTTCTAAAACTGCTTAATAGTTGAATAACTTTATCTCATTTTTTTTGACAGCCATGTAAATATGCAAGTAAAACATTACAACCACAAAGAAACTGCAGTCAGATGGAAACTAATGAAACTATATTGACCTAAGAAAATGTTAATACACTTATTATATACACACATGCTTTGAATTCTTATACAGTGTTGTAAGTTAGCTCACAACAAGTTTCTCTCACATTTTAGTTGCCATGCAATTGTTTCTTAAATAGCTTTTCCACATGGTGACTGTGTATCGTTTGAGAGAAGAAATCAGAAAAGAATTTATACCACTCTCTCCACAGGTTCTATTATAAAATAGCTATCTCCAGTTGGGAATAAGGAGAAAGTAGAAGCTTTCCAAAAACTGAAATATGCAGTGTGCAAAGCCAATTTTCAGTTTTAAGTAACTGAGTGTGTTGCCTAAGATTCCAAGCTCGTATGTGTCAAAGCACATTCAGATTGTTGTAGCAGTTGGAAATACAGAGAAGATAGTAACTGTAAATAAACTGATCATACTTGCAACCCAAATACTGTTATGAAATAAATCTTTTCAAAAGCCCTCTGGTAGATGCTTTTCTAAGTATGAATGTAACGATCAGGGATTTGAGGAAGCAGGTACGGGGACTTGCTTTTTAAGGCCATCTGACAATATCAAGAATAAGGTAGTACTTGGCTTTAAAACTGTGGTCAGACAGTGATGGAACTACAGAGATCGTATATACATTTAAAGCCTTCTCAAAATTCTTAGATCTCTGAAATATAAGCTCAAATTGCATATGAAAACAAAAGTACTCATGTACCTCATATAAGCTCATCTTTGTTTGCTTTAATATACAAACCCAAGATTTTCAGAGATGTCAGCCACCTCGAGAGCTTTCACAGGATGTCTCTGCATCATGCTACTGTGACGTGGGCTCTGAGTCTGCATCAGAGGAAAGAACAACTTTTAGAAATAAATGGAAGTAGTGATGAGAACAGTGATGAGATACAAATGAGGATGCAGAAAACAAGAAATCACTGAACTTAGAACAAAATGGGTTGAGGAGCCGACTCATGACAGGAGAAAGAGCAAGAAAAATGAATAGGAAAAGAAGCAATAATGTGTATACTTAAACAATATCGTTTGACCTCAAGAATGCTTGGGCAAAATACAAAGGCAGGCTGTAAAAGAAAAACAGCACCTTTCTTTAAAAAAAAAAAAAAATCAGATTGTGTTCCAGATATTTGGACTGTCAAACTACTTTGCACAACCAGAATTCTATATACTTATTGCATAGCTGAACAGCAAAACAGGCAAATTAAAGACATGTGCCCTATTTGTTAGAGCAACACCAGACAGCTTCAGTAACTTGATGAGGCCCCCACTCTTACTGCTTAAAAGCACAGTGCTTATAAACAACTCAGTCAATTCCAGTATATGAGCTAATGTACTTTTTAAAAATAAAAAGTGCATGAAAGCAGTACTAGTGTTTATATTAAATGTAGTAATACTTCTCAATATCCATTTAACACGTGTGGGTTTTTTCCAGCATTCTTCAAAGATGGTTTCAATCTGTCCACAAACCTTTTTTTTTTTTTTCTCTTGTTTCTTGTATGCTTGACAATAGCATACTTGAAATTATCTCTTCTATCTATGGGACATCAACTATTGCCATCTATTTCATACAGTTACGAACAGAGAACGTGCTCTGCTGAGTGGGAAAGAGAATGGAAAGGGAAGAACCAAGAAGGAAAATGTTGCTCTACGAGTGGGGAACCATGGTTAGTAGAGGTCATATTGGAATACTATCTAATGTAGTTTTTATGCTAATAATGAGAGCTAGAGAATTACTGCAATACATGTTATTAACCAATAAATCTTGCAGGTTCAGTTACAATAACTGTAGCCAGGGTCTAGCCAGCTATGTGAGTGTTGCACAGGGGCTGTAGATACCAGAGGCAGCGTGCTCCCCGGCTGATAGAACACTTGTGGAGGTTGCAAGCACGACAGTGGCAATGATGCACTATTCAGCAGCTGAATCAATTTACAAGACTCCCTTTGAGGAGACAAATCCAGAGAACTGTTTGAAGAATTTATTCTTGTGCGTATCTACTTATGTAGCTTTATAGTGAGGGAGGAAGAGACACAATGGGGAATGTCTCTCTGCTTCTGAATCCCTTTGACTTTTGCCTCATGTGCTCCCATAGCACGTCCTGTCCTGATACATTCTACTTTCGCCTGCTTCAGCCCATAAGTGAAACTTTGAGTCGCTTCCCCATTCTGGCCCAGGTACAAGAGAGCTCTTGTTGGTATTAACAGTACTGTGCAGTAAACTCACAATGGAGCTTGGCAAGCACTGTTAGTGGGAACCTGGTTATCTATCTGTCTGTCTTGTCATGGTCTGACAGGTAGTCGTGTCCTGTGAAAAGCTTAGAAATGTTATTCTGGAGATTTCAGTTCCATGACTGGCTCTGGGATTTAAAAGCATCTGTATATAAGATTGACATGATTATATTTTTTAAAAAAATACAGTTATAACTGACTGGCTTTCCGAATACAGGTGTCTCAGTTCAGGATTAGGGAAAGTAATTATTTAGTCTGTATGACTGGCAACCAGTAAAGAAATGCTGAATTAATACAGATTCAAGAAAAGGTCTGTTCAACTGTCTAATCCACTGTAATTAAAATGTACCATTGCGGGTGTTGTTTGCAGTAACTTTTTTTAGCGATGGCTCTCTGTCTCCCGTTTTTCTCTACTGGTGTGTTTATACATAGTACTGCCCTCTACAATCCTGACAAGCATCAGTCAGGATTGCTCACGTTTTATGGGCAGCTCTCCCATAGCAGGCTGTAAATCCTAGGGCTAATAACTAATAAATACTTTGAGTGTGCTTACGGAAGTATTTTTGATTCCGATATCCACAGTGAGATGCAAAATGCAACTGACAGTGCTAGTGTTTGTTTATGGGAAGATCATTTAGAGAAGATTAATCTGATTCCCTCTACTCAACCCTTAAATGAATAAATTGGAAGCCTTGTTGGATATACAGGCCAAAGATGTTGCAAATACTTGAAGGGAAACATTTTGAGCAATATTTTTATGTCTTCTGACCCTAGTAGGCACTCTTTAAATAAATATTTAGCAAAACTATAATGGCTAAACATTTATTGTTAATAAAAATTTATTTAAATACTGTCTATTTCTCTATAGTGATACTTCACTAGTTTATAAGGAAACTAAAAGCAGAACTTGCAATTAGTTGACCTTGCAGGAATCTGTTCCAAAATGGTTTAACAATCAACAGTTTATGTAAAATTGAGCTTAGTTACAGCAGAAGAATAGAGGAAGGAAGAGAAGACTTGGCCATGTACGTATCTGGAAAGCTGTCTTGCACTAAACCTTATTGTTTTGGACCAAGTCAGTAAATGAGCATCCCATCTGGTTTAGTTTTAAAGAAAAGCAAGCCCTGTCTCTTCTGAGCAGCTGTACTCTCGTACTCAGTGGCAGGCGCAAAAGGAAGGGAAGCAAACAAATGCAGTACTGGCACGACTTCGGAAGAAGTAATGGAGATTCTAACATCTGCGGGATTTATTGAACCCGTTGAGAATTTGTATACTGTGCTTGTGTTGTCCTTTCACCGTTGCTGTCCTCTACGACAGCCCCTTGTGTTCATTTGCCCTGGCAAGGTGTTCACAGAAAGATGGCTGCCTATGATCAAACCAGAAGAAGTGGTAGAAAGTACTTTCATTAGAAGACAGTATGATGACGGTAAATTTGGAATACTAAGTATTTACCTTAGAACTGCTTGAAATTTTCCCCGCTGTCTGAGAAAGCCATCATAATAAGGAAATTTGAAGTCCTTGTTTTAAGCCAGTGAAACTTTTGTGCCCATACCGAATGTATTATCAAGTGTACATGTAGTTACAAAGACCAGTAGCTAATACTTCTGTTTTAACTATAATGTTTAAGAAGGTTGATTTTTTTCTTTTTTTTTTTTTTATGATGAGAGTATCATCATTGTATGATTAAGGATCTGACAGACTGTCAGAAGTGGGTTAAAATCAGAGAACTAAAAGATGGATGGCTCTGAAGTGCTTGCTCTGACAATCACTGCCAGATGTGAATAGTTTATCTTCCTGTGTTAGGCTGGAAACTGCGGCAATTCAGGAGCAGATCTATGCGCCTCCATTAGCCTGTGGGGCTGATGCCCAGAGCTCGTGGTAGCTTCAGACATTTGATTTTTCTCCTTTTGCTGTGAGTCTGTTTGGAGTTTCAAGCTGTGGACAGATATCCTAATCCATTTGCTTCTATGTTGGCTGAAGAGTTTGATTTGTCCATAATGAGTTAAAGAGACATCTGTCAAGCCATTCATCCAGCAGGTTTGAGAGGATAGTGAAATGGAGTGGGAGTCTAATAATGAGGAGCTGGGGACAGTAATTTAGTTCTTGCTGCATCTCAGCCAACAAACATGTGCCTACAGCATATGTGAGATGTAGAAGGGTTAGCGCTGCCTTCTGATATTTGGTCAAATATTATTTGAATACTTACTTAGTAATTCAGTAGATGTATTTTATTTTACATTAATAGCTAAGAGTAAAGGACGATTCAGTCACTCATTATGACAACTAAGTATTCTCTCCAACAGCACTTGGGCTATTCAGTAACTGATCTCAGCCAATATGCCTTGAAATTTTTGCAAAAGTGACATAAATCTATCTTGCTTTGCTATCACTCATTAGATTAGTGATAATTCTTGTGTAGCTTTCGAACTGTAAGTGCACAGTGTATATACTGCAGGTGAAGTCATGAGCTGTTCTTGATGCAACACTAACGTTCAGTTGCAGTACATGCAATTCCTAACTGCATGTTTGAAATACAGTGGAAAATACAAAACCTATTTGTGATGCATCATGACCGACTGTCAGAGGACAATTTAGTCCTTATTAAAATGCTTAGCATAATGATGAATAATTCTGCCTTCATGACGTGTTTTCCTCATATACTTCAGATTTCTCTCCTAGCTGTGGATTTGTTTTGCGGATAAAAGGTAAAATCGGCTACCTATTTTTCCCTTAAATCTATTTTATCTTCTAAGATTTGATTCTGTTGTTTCGTTGACAGGGATATCCAGGAATGCAAAAACTGAATATAAAATCCCAAGGGCACAACATTATATATATAAACTTTTGGATCTGTAATTGTGGGCAAGGGTATGAAATTTTGGGTTTGGTATGAGCGATTATTAGTCTATCTACAGGAAGGCTTTAGGTATTGCTAATATTTTACCCTTAGTACAGGTTAACTCTAGCAGTAGGATTGTCACTGACAGATTACTAATATGTTGTTTCTGGCTTAATACCTTGTCCATGCCAGAAAGGCAAGGGCTAAGACTAATTCAGATTCTGATTTTGTTAAATGAAGCCTAACTATGTATCACCATGCCTGGCAGGTGGATTTATACATTTTGTAAAGTTACTGTCGGATCTGCAGTCTTACTCATCTTGAGAGATGTTTTGAAGCAGGCTAATAGGTTGCCAAACCCAGACTTTAGGCCTAAGCAGGAGGTGAGGTCTGAAAACTAAAAATGTCATTGTTTACTACTGTGGGGAAGCTGTTTGGTCCAGCTTCTCAAATAACAGTAACTCCTTCAGTGTCTCACAGTGACTATTATCTTCAGTCTATTGTAATCTTTTATGGCTTCAGTCAGACCTTCAATATGTGGGGCTTTTATTGGGATGATCAGAGGCTGCCTGATTTATCTGATTGGTGCTTGGGTCAATTATTTAAAACAGAATTTCTAGATTAGGTTAGAGAATAGATGCACATAAACTGATAAGATATTAGTTTATCTCTTAATAAGGTTTGCTTAACAACTTTCTGGCAGTTCATAGTAGTACGTAAGCTCGAAAAGTTTATGAAAAGTCTTCCTTCAGTATCCATGTCTTTCCAGAAAGATTGTAGGATTTGAGCATAGGTATGTTGCAATTTTTTACATGAACAATGCAGGGCTGACCCTGAATGTAAAACTTATTTCTGGCTACACAGAGCAAAGACCAAACCATTCAAAATGTATAAACTGGGTCAGCTTAATTCATAGGGGTTTTTGTTTGTCTCTTTCTTACTTATTAAAAGCAATTTCATGGAAATAGCTTTACTGACAGAAAAGGCCATTCTTGTGAAAGTGTGGGCTGCTTGGAATTTGATCTGGAAAGCCAGCTGACACGCTTAAAAGCGAGTTTCTGTTTCAGCATTTATATTAGCAGCTATGAGACACTTATCTCTTGCAGCAGAAAAAAATATTGTCAAGTGTAGGCTCAAAAACATGGTTTCAATAAATTGTTTCTACTAATCAAGCTAACAGCCACATAGGAAATTAATTTGAAAATTCCTTTGAGGCATACTTATGTATATGAGTAATGCTGTGACTTAGTTCTCTCCAGGCTCACTTTTAGAACTATTTCAAGCCTGAAGTCAGGTAAACACTGACAGTCTGTTACATCTAGACTTGGAATTGCACAGAAGACTGAGAGTACAATTCTGGATCTGTTGAATCCATTCTGGATGCATTTTCTCCTCTCTAACTATTGCTCTAGGCTGACTGTTGAGACCTGTTGGCTGTTAAGGCATCTTACCCAAGTCACCATGCTGGAAAATCTAGATTCTGGCAAAGTGAAACAAAACGTCGATGTTGGAGTTGTGTTATTTGAAGCCTTTGCAAAGGCCATCTGTTTACTTTCTCTAGTGAAAATATAACTATGGAAAAGCTGTTAGCAAAATAAATGTCCTCAAGAGGATGCTTAAGCATCTGAAATATCTTGAGTTGGCCAGGAATGGACCACAGCCAGTGGACCCCTTGGTCCCAGTTCCATGAAGGGGTTACAGATAGATAAATACGTGGCTGTGCACAGGAATGGTGCTGAATAGGCAAAAAAAACCATGCTGGAATCTACTGATACTACGGGAATTGTGAGAGGAGTTCAGCACAGCTTTATCCAAAATCAGAAGCCACAGTCATTTGCTTCCTTAGCTCATGGAAGAAAATTGGGTCAACTTGATATCTGGCTGTTCAAAAGGGATTACATAATCCCTATTGCTAATGTTTTATAAGAAAACTTGGTATTGACTGCTTGAACTGGCGCATACCTCTAAAACTCAGTTTATAACTTTCTGCACCCATTCTTAAGAATAATTCTATGGAAAGGACATAGTGGGGTCTTAAGTGACTTTGGAGCTCAATACCACCAGATACTCAGTCATTATTATCCATAGGAGTCTATGATATGTCCTTTCAAACCAGGAATCACATCTTCAGGTATTACAGAGGTGTTTGGGAACATTGTAGTTCCACATGAGACTAAGCTTTTGACAAGCTCTTACAAGGTTATTTGAGGGACAGCAAGTAGTGCTTTTTAAGAAATAGTGTTTGGTGCCTTCTGGATGATCAAAGTGCTCTAGAATTAGTCACGAGACCTGCTGCACTTTTACTTAACAGGTAATAGTTAGGAGTGTAACAGGATCTCACTTTTATGTATTAAACTGATTTGTTTTGCGGATAAAAGGTAAAATCAGCTACCTATTTTTGAGGTGCATTTCAAAGCCAGTGAGCTGTAAAATCACAGCCAGGTAAACGACAATTAGCATTCATATTGGACACGCAAAGACTCGATATGCATAAAGATGTGCGTGTTAAAAAGTTTGGCTGCTTGGTCTGGGTCACAGGTTTACTGACAAAGATGTTCCTCTCAGTAATGTCTTACTGAAGATTGTGGGCACGTGCTGCCAGTTTTATTGTTAGAGAAGTTCCAGTTGCAGATTTCTTTTTGTGACTTTTAAGAAACGAGTAAAAAAGATCATCGCTTGACTTTCAAGGTCCTCTGCTGTAATTTTTAGGGCTGAGAGTTTGAAATAATATATATCCACTTGTAAACTGATCTAGTAAAAAAGCCATTAGGCAGGGAAGAGTAATGCATTTCAGGACATTGTTCCAACTGTCTCAGCAAAACCCCCTCAATGTTTTACTTGGTGAGGAAGAAGCAAGAAATAGCAGATGGGTTGCAGATGGGTTGCCAAACACTCCCAGATGATGCCAGCTCTGACTAATATCAGTCCTTCTTATCTTCCTAAAACACCCAATTGTCCTCACAAACAATTAATTGTTTCATGTGTAACTGTAGCCATTTATTTATGTATTCCTAAGCTTTGGAGGTCATGAAAGAAGTAAGTGGAAACTTTGAGAAGTAGAAATAGGGTTGTACAAAGGGACTGTGTTTCAGTATGGAGATCGCTTCTTTTCCCAGATGCTGTGCAGTAAGCTGTGGAGCTTTGTATCTGTAACTAATGATGAGCCAAATACAGCCCTGTTAGACTAAGTCTGATGGTAGCATGGTGAAAGACAGGAATTCTGTCAGTTGTCTGAGTGGGTAAGTTGAAAAGCAGCTCTAGAAGGTGCTCTCAGCATCCTCCCAGGTGGGTCCACTTGTTACCCATCTGGTGGCAAACTGTTAAAAAGGCAGCGTGCGCTTAAGGATTGATAGTAAGCCAGTGGCAACTGCTGGTGGGCTTTCAAACTGCTCAGCAGACAGCCTTTATCTATTTCTCTAGAAAGTCTGTGGCTGTTACATGAAGGCATTATCTTCCTGGCATTATCAGGGCTATGAAGAGACTCGAAGATGAAATACTAATTATGGCCTGGGGTTTGTTTTCTTTCTGACCCAGATGGATCTTAAATAAAAACAAAGCTTTTGCCTCAATGTCATTGGCAGTACAGGAGGAAGGCAAGTGTGCAACTCTTCAGTAGATTGAAAGACTGGAATCTTCTTTAGTCCTTTACCCCTGTGGTTTAGTGCTTTAGGGGTTTATTATTTAGTAGGTGCTCTAGAAACATGTAAGATAAAGATGAGATTCTGAAGGCTTCTTGAAAACCTTTGCTTGCATGAGTAGACTCAAGACTATAGTCTTAGTGGCAGTTTCTCTGCAGTGTGAGGTTAGTTGCAATGGGCCGATAACAACTTGGAGTTCCCTTTCATGTGCCACTTGATTTTCCTTTCTAGTCTCGTGGGTGTTCACTTGTTGCCTCAAAGAAAGTGCGAAATAAAGTAAACCGATATGGATATACTTTTCAGTATGCCTGTGATGCTTGCTACTAAATCTGCACTGAGTTCATAGAACCAGCGGTAGTATAGAGCAATACTATATAAATAATTTTTCCCGAGCACCACTTGGCTGTTATTAATTCATTCGTTCTATTGAATGGAGATACGCTGTGAGCTACATGTGTTGTATCTTCCCTGCTCTTCCTCATCTGTCTTGAATAATTAGGTACTGTCCTAGACAAATTACAGTTAACCTCTCTGTATAAATATAGCACACAGTATGTTGTGACATGTAATATGAAGCATTAAACAGTATATAGAAGGCCACGAAGTCTGTGAAATACATTTTACACAATATACTGTGAATTTGAAGAGAAAATTAGTTTAAATATTTAATCATGTTAAGTCTTATACCTATTCAGAGATATCGTCATTTTGCCCAATTTAAGGGTTCCTTTTTAGGGCTGAGTAGTTTATTTCAGTATCCCCTCCTAACAAGGGGTTTATTTACCTCCTTAAAGAGTATCCGAGCTTCCTTAGAAAAAAACATTGCTGCCTTTTGGTAAAACTTAACTATGGATTGAGTTTTTTTTGTCTGAAGTTTAGGATTAGCTTGCTGAACAGCTTGTGCTACATAATGTTTTAGTCTCATAAACGTCAATTTAGAATAATGATACTAAACACAACTTTTTTATGTATTAAAGGCCTATTCCAACTCTTTTGGAATTCATCTGGTTTTTGTTCATGACTTACACGTTTCCAGTTTTCACATTACTTTCTTGTCCTGCACTGTTGTATAAGGGTAAACAAATTTCTTGTATTTCATGCATATTTGTTCCTGTTATCATCTGTTTTTTGTAGGTGTCTCTTACTACTTCTTTTGGTTTAAGTATCTGGTTTTAAACAGTAATGTTGAGATGTTGAATGAAGAATTAGGTTAATATTGCAGTCAGATTGGAGCACATCTTCTGTTTTTACTAAAGAAAAAATTGTCTTAAATTTCTATTACTGCTGAGTGAAAAAAATGCTAAACCTCCTTTGATGGAAAATTGGGTTTCTCAGATGAGAAAATGTTGGACAGGGTGATTATAATTTTGTTTTGTCAAACTGAAAAGTTGTCAGGAAAAAAAAATCTTGTTTTGAAAGGATCTGATCCAATGGTATCAGTCTTTTAACAATAAGCTGTGTAGTGTAAAATGGCCATCTGCTTTGTGAAATTTTTATTCAAGATATCTCATGCCCATGTTGCCTTCTGGATTCTCAGCCAACTTCTGAGTTCGTTTTCAGGCAGACGTTTTGGGGCGGTTTGCTTTTTTTTGTCAAAGAAATTGGTGAACAGAATGACAGGGTTATTTGTGGTTATAGTATCAAATTCCTCATGACTTCATGTCTGATCTCTGCTGCCTGTTTACATAGTGTTTTATACCCCAAAGGCTACTATGGAATCTCTTCTGTTGTTGGAACCAGTATTCATCCCCGGTTTTGGCACTTAGATATATCCTTTTTGTTCGTTTCCTCCCTCTTTAATCTTCCTGGATGTTACCTGCACCTCTTTTGTTTGAAACCTGTCTATGTTCTGAGCTTCTGCTGTTGGCCACTCTGTCCTTCTCTTCTTTTGGCTCTTGCAAAATATTTTCTTTCTTTCCTCACTATTTTAGCAATAGTTAGTTCTTTACATTTTCCTTTCTTGCATTCCCTCCAAAACAACTTGATTTCTGTTGAGGTCTGCCCATACCTGGTTATCAAAAGTTTGCCCTCTAGAGAATACGCAGAGTTGATGAATATTTTTTCAAGACAGCAAACATCTTTTTAGTTAAACAGTGGCTTGTATTTTATATGCAGGAAGTCTCCTTGGATAGAAAACTGAATATGGAGTATCCTTCTATCAGCTAACTATTTCTGAGCGTCATGGCTGGCTGTGTCAGCTGGCCTGCAGTAATTTGTCTTCTGCCATTCTATATACCCAGTGCCACTGGTTGTGACTGCTTGTTCCAGGCTGTTGTCTTCCCTTAGTGTTGATGAAACAACTCTCAGAGGTTCCCATGATGTTTCCCAAGTCAAAATTCAAAAGCAAGTGTTTCACTCTTCTCCTTGTTCTATCTTTTGCATTTAATACTGTCAGCACAGTGTTCCTGAAGTCTTGTGTTCATTCTCTTGGCTTATATGACTGTGCTGTTTGAATTTCTACATCTCTAATCACTCTTCCATCAGAGGATTGTCTTACCTCTGACTAGTCTCACTTTCCAATACAAATTTAGCTTCCCCTTCTGATGACAAGTCATAGGTTTACCTTTAGACCAGAGATCTGTGGCCTCATCAATACTGAAATCTTACCCCATTATTTCATTAATTTTTCATGAATGGGCTGCAGAAACATGTGTAAAACCTGAGGTTTTTCATCCACCGCCCCTCTGATTACTTTAGAGGATCTGTGCTGTCATTCTGCCTGTCATAAACTTTCACAAACAGGGTATTTTTCTTTAGTGAAAGCCTTTCCTCGGGATCTTGTATCTAGGTGACATCTAAGAATTACCTTTTTTTTTTTGTCCTCACAGCTGGCTATTAGCTATCTAGAACCATAGTGTCTGATCTGCAGAAATTTTTCATATGTCTTTTTATATACCCAGACTCACTGGTTGTGATGTCTCTTTTCTTTGTGAAAGGGTAGCAATTACTTAGTTACTTTGGATTGAAAGCCAAAACTGTTGTCTAATTGACATTTAAACACTGGGTTCTTTCTGTTACGATACGGCTTTCCTAATTCAGCTACACAGATCTATTCTCTAGGCTCTCCTTACTTTGTCTTATTATTAGAACATCCATTTTGCAGACTCTGAGACACAGGAGTCTTTTTTCGCTTGCATTAATGCAAAATGTACCTTTAAAAACAATTCCTGAGGCCACTGTTTGATCCCATCACCCTTTTATTAGCGTCCTTCCACTTGCTCCCATTCTATAGTTATACCCAGATTGCTTGTTGTTTTCATAACCCTTTCTAGCTGGTTCTTGGGTTTAATTTAATTTTTGAAGTTTCCATTTCCTCCTATTGGAGGAAAATACAGTGATACAAACATGGTTACACTCCTGTTGTAGAAAGTACACCTAATAACGATGCTAGTGAACTTCTAGAAGTAGACTAGGCTTAGGACAGAAAGGATTTGGGGAGACGGAGGGAAACACAGGGAAGCAATTAGGCAGCACTAGTCAGCATGATCTCAGCATATCAGCTGTCTGACCTGAGATGCCAGGCACCTTGTAAGTCGTCTTGTTGTTGGTTGTGGACTGGGTGCTTTCGCTTCATCATACAGACTTTTAAGTGGGCTCTTGGTTAAGTTTTGGACCTTTGTGATACACAAGTGTGAGTTTAGTTGTTGCATAGGTGATTGATACACTTCCAACAAAAAAATGTCCTAGCCATAACTTTCATTTTCAAAATATTGAGAATTGGTTTAAGGATTCCAGTAAGCTTTCATGCAAAGTGTGAGCTCGGTCCTGAGTTACTTTTTTATACATCTGAGCTGGGTTGGCCACGACTCTTGCTGGAACAGCAATACTAACAGATGTTATCCCTTGTGTAATTTCCAAAGACAGCCACGCTGGTTGACACTTAAAGATAATAAAAACAAAACCAGTCATGTTAATATATCAGCCTTCTTAAAATGGAGTGTAACACAGCTATGGAGAGAGAGAGGGGTTTTCTTTAAGTACGCTCGTAGAAACTAATGGGAAGTTATCACAGCAGTAAATTACTTTGGGTTCAATAATCACGTTTGCTGTCAGATTTATGGAATGACATAATAGAAAGTTGTTGTCAGTCGTCATTTCTGTTTATCAGGCATAAATAAATAAAATATATTCTTATTCTATATAGCAGCTGCCTTTCACTGGTACAGCTGTGAATGTACTTCTGAAGGTAGATTTTTCTTTTTCTGACAATGATGATCTATCGGGACTCAGAGTAACCAGGGATTTGTGTCTGTATTTTTGGGTCTTTTGCTGTTTTTTACTGTTAGGTCCAGATTTTACTGAAATATTGCCCAGATTTGATTGCTGAAATGTGAGGTTTCTATTGTCTTCTGCTTATTTTCTGATGCTAGCCATTTTCAGCCAAGATTCCAGATTAAATAGCCCATTTCTGTATTTATTAGACTGCATTTGGTGTGGTATGTCAATCAGAAAGTAGTTTGGCTTCCAAAAAACTATTCTAGCTTAGAAAAGAAACTGATCCTATTCAGAGCAGACAGGACTTTTTTTTTTTTTTTTTTTAAAAACACCAACCAAGATTTATATATGTTTTTTAGATTTGGTTGGTTGCGCACTTGTTAAGCCATAGTATATCTCTTTCAAAGCCACCACCGCAAGAACTTTAATGTGAACTAAATTCAAGTTTTATCGTTTACATTTAATTTCCTATCTACAACGAAGAGAATGATTTAAATACTGAGATCAGAAATGGCTGTCTTCTCCTGCTTGCCATTGTGTGACAAATGATCTGCTGCTCATTGCACGAAAAGCACCGTCATCAGCGAGAATCACATTTGAACAGAATAAACCTTGCAGAAAGCTTATGATTCTGAAATACTGCAGTAACTGGACTTGAGATTTCTCTGCAGTTGCTTTCTTAACATCTGTAGGAGAGGGGAAAGAGAGCAGTACATCCAAGTGGCATGCCTAAGAAAGGAATGTAAATTCTCCTTTCTGTTTATTTGTCTTTAAAACATGTCTGCTAAAGTTCTTAGCATTCAGATACCACTGTGAAAGGTGCGTTATAAATACTATAATACCTTTTCACAGTTTTAGTCAAACTAGAATGTGTCCTCACTTACCCTTTCCAAATGCTATTATTATATAGAAGCATAAAAGACCAAATAAACAACAAACTTGGAAAGTCATTGACTTCATCAATTTTTAATGAAAAGATTGAGTTTTGTGTTTAGCAAGGCCCATTCACCTGAGCAAATGACATAGACAAAATCAAATTCAGAGGAAGAGCCTCGCTGCTTCTACAAAATAAGTGGAGAATTTCCAGTTCATACTTATACTGATGCCCTCTGTATCTTGCCAGGCTAAATGTGTTGCACTGGAAAAGGTTTATAATGGTTAATACAGGAACACTTTATCCACAGCAGTTGGACTTGGATTGATGTTGGCATAGTATACTCAAGCACGTGTTGAATAAACTTAGCTGTGCCATTTTAACAAGCCAGTGTCTTTAGATTAGCAAGAAATAGTTGCTACTTTACCTTGTCTGCATTGCTTTGCTATTGTTGTTTTTTCCAGTTTTGGAATGGAGAGAATACTGTTTGTCCATAAACCTTACAAAATTCTGAAAGCTGGCAAGTATTGTAATGCACAACCGCTGTCAGGGTCAACATACAACAGCTAGATGTGAGATGAAGAGAAATACTGTATTACTCAAAAAGCCCGACTCCTCCGTCTTCCAACTCTGATACAGGCAACAAACTCAAACTCTGAGACAACTTGTGTTACATTTGGGAGTGTAAGGTAGCCTTCTGGCCACTTACCTCAACAGCAGTTCATATGAAAGTGAATGATTCGTTGAGGAGTTCTGTTCTGCATAGTGGGTTATTTCTTTTTGCAGAAAAGATGGCTAGTTCTTGGCATTGAATGTTTTTTCTGTTTGATGTGGCCCTTGTCGACATACACAAGTTTGTTCCTCTTTTGTATTATAATTTTAAATGGGATAGACCTCCCTCACACCAGCACTGGTACAGTTAGACAGCAATGTTGGATGTCCTACAGCTTATCTTTGCAGAAGAAGAAATACAAGCAATGTCGGAATGAGTCTCTTGTCCTGTGATGATGGGCAGCTTCAGCTAGGAAAGAGGAACAGTCCCTGCAGAAACTTCAGCAGTACTTTCAGTAAGGATGGCAACCTTGACTGGCACCTGGTGTGTTTCTAAAGAGCCCACACAGACTCTTCAGAGTGAGGAGGGAATAAGCAGGAGGACTTTCAGGACTGTAGCCTGAACCGGGCATGGGAATAACTTTGTTGGAGAGAGGAGTGCAAATTTAGTAAACTATCCTCATAGGCCAAACATGGGAGGTGAACTCTGGCTAGTAATTCAGTTAGAGCACTTCTCTGTGAGAGTAGTTGTGTCTGGGAAAAAATGCGTTGGTAACTGCATTTTGTCATGGAGGGAGAGAAGTGTATCTCTCCTATAAGTTCCTCCGCCACTACAGAAAAAAACACTTCTGAACTGCAGCTTTGTTGTAAACTCCTTGTTGCTCACTTGGCTTTCTGCTTTATCCCTGACTAGTCTGAAAAAAGAACTAGTCTTGTAAAATATGGAAAATACCATCAGCCTACTGTCCAGGAAAGCCGCTCATTTGGTGTTGAGTTGTTTTTTGGGGGTTGTGGGGGGTGGGAGGAGAAAATTGGAGGTTTTCAAGGTTCTTAAGACCCGAAACAGACTTCCTGTGTACAACTGAGAAGTTGAAGACCCAGAGACTAAACTGGTTGTATGTTCAAAGTGAGATACTATTACGAATTATTGTAAGGTGCAAGTTGACTCTGCACAGCTTCAGTGCAGTAACCATTTGAGTTAAAACTGCATAACTGTGGAAAGTACGAGAGGTTGGTGATACAGATTAATGAAATAAAATGTTAAACACAATCCACAGCAGTTTGTCTTTCTCCTTACTCTGAGCCGGTGAGCAGCTAATGGAATGGAAGTGTGTTTATATCTGAAGCTGAGCTGTACGCATGCTCATGGAGTTGATATTTTCCAGCGAGTACAGAACGTCAATCAAATTCCAGCAACCTGCCAGCACACTAGGCAAGTACATGGCTTTAGTTAGCTATCAAATATCATTGCTCACAATTTAAGCATCTAAGCCTCTAAATTCTGGTCAACCACAGGTGCCACAGGCAATTAGTTGCAGTTTATATAGAGGTCATGTCTCATTCTGATAGCAATTTTATAAAAATTCAACAGGAGTCTGTCCTAATGTTGTGCAATGTAATAGTAGAATAAAATGTACTCTAACCCGTATTCCCTTCACTCCACCAGCATGAATGCAGTTCAGCTGATCTATACTGGCCATCTTGAAACCCTTACCTATATTCTTTTTATTTTTGCTGTGTAATTATGTTCTGTTCATTGTGTGTTCTGGGACAATGTAGTCTCTTTCGTACCAGAACTGTAAGGTAAGGGGTCATTAGCATGGTATTGAGCGGGTGGACATGAGCTTGCTCTGCCTGTGCCTTGCCAGATGGATGCTGGCCACCTCTGAGCAGAAGCCATGCGATGCAGAGATGAACCTCAGGTAGCACGCTCTTCTGAGAAGCAGGTGAAAGTGTCTTGGACCATACAGGCACATTAGGGTGATGCCGGCTTACAACATGGACCTGCAAATGCATGACGTGCTGTGCATAAAATTCAAGGTCTGAACTGAAGTAACTCCTTTTTCTAGTGCTGAGACAAGGCTAGCATGCAAGGCAAATTTCTGCTCTGCCTCGTTCAGTTTCAATAGATGTTAATCTTAGAGCATCCTCCCCCTTGCCTATTATAAATTCTTTCCCAGTTAAGTGACGCTGTTGCTGATTTGAACTGATGTGATTAGGGTTCTCATCCAAGGTTTAACATACAGAATGAATTTAGCCCTTGGAAGACATGCCCTGTAAGTGACCAGGTTTCCAAAAAAGAGGTAGCGCAAAGAACTATTAGAAAATCTAACTCCACTGCATTGTGTTGAGTTGTGTCCAGCCATCCTCAGGCAGATGTTTCTTCAAGTGAAGCGACAAAAGCCTCTTTTTGGTGGGATCAGAAGTGCCTGATGTTTTTCTGAAGTGTGTGTGGTTTTGAGTCATCCTTTGTTTTTTCCAGCATGTGTTAGTTATTACTTCATCTTCACCTGCTTGCAAGAAAAGTTCTTAAAACCTGACTAAAAAATATCATCTTAAATATGAAGCTTAAGCTGGATCAGGTTAACTAACACAACTAAGATGTGTTAGTTAGTTTCATTTATTTGGTGTCAGTGTTTCTCTTCCCTCTCTGTGACAGCTTGGATGACGTCTTCTAAAGATACCACTGAGAGGGAATGTAGAAGGTATTTATAAAACCGAATGACATCAACATGAATTCCATTTCATGTTAAACCTTTATTTCTTGAGTGAGAATAGCAGAGTTATTTAGGACTGAGCATGGGTTGCTTTATAAACAGAAGTTCTAGTTTAACTGGAAGAGTTTAGGAATGTGTGATGTTCACTGGAGGGAGCAGTTGTCCTCTCCTTTTCAAGGAGCAGTGATGTGAGGGCTGAGATTTTGCTGCTGTTTGTCCAATACTGCAGCTTGGGTGTGAGGAATTGGAAATTGAGGGGTCTGCAAAGAGTGTTTCCTACCTTTCAAGGGGAATGAACGTGGTGTTCTTTTCTCAGCTATCTGACAGCTACTAATGAGCTTTATTCTTATGAAGTACTATGTACAGAGGACAGTCCCTTGCGAAGTGTCATTTGAGGTGATGTTAAGTTTGTATTTACTTGACAGCACTGCTCTAAATTCTGCTGTCGCAGGTGAAGATACTGAATCACTTTGCCAAATGAAGTTTCACCAGCAACTGAGGGTTTTTTATAATTCTACTTTTGTAATATGGGAAATATTTATGTAGCCCATGCACTCGCCTGTGCGCACTGAGCCACAGTGCTTTGTGTGTCTTTTGTGCAGGTAGAACAAATTAAATAGAATTCTGACCCAGACACAGAGAAACAATGGTGATTTGATTAAATAGTGGTGATGGAAATGTCATGAGGCTTGGAAGAATGAAAATATTGCCAAAAAAAAAAAAAAGGAATACAGACTTTCCAGAGTTGGGCAGCACACAGGAGTGTATACGATCGGTGGCTGTTGAAAGCGGATAGGTCATGAGTTTGCATGTCTTCATGTACGCAGTTGCAAAGACAAGTAGCAGACTTTGTGTCTGTTGACTTTTTACCGAGTTCGGATAACCTCTGGAGCTCTGTGCCGTGAAACGCTTGGTGCCAGGGGGTTTCCTAGTGACAGACTTTGCTCTGGAGCAGATGGCATTGCCAATTAACAGTGGGATCGGGAGTTCAATGGGTCGATGCTTTGGCTCCTACAAAAGCATGATTTCATAGGAAATTATTAAATATATACTAGTTTTATGTAATTATCTGCAAATGTTTATTAAAATGTGCTTTAATCTCTAGTTAATGTGTCAGTATGGCTACTGTTACCTTATTTATGCAACGCAGGAGATGCAGTACTTCTCCATGGGAAGCGATTCTTCAGCCCGGCGGCCCAGAACGTGGAGGTCCCTAGCGAGCGTCGCGGGCCCTCCCTGTCCTGTGCTGCGGGACCAGGACCGCCAAGCGGGCGGGGCGCGGAGGGGAGCTGTGCCCGGGGCGCGGAGGGCAGCGGCCCCGACCCACCGGGAGCCCCGCGGGCGCTGCCGGCGGGGGCCGCACCCGGCCCGGCCCGGCCCGGCCCACCGCGCCTGAGGCTCTGCCGCCCTCTGGCGGCCGGAGCGCGGCGCCACAGGGCGCTCCCGGCCCCGCAGCGGGTCCGGCCGCTCGGTCCGTCCGGGCCTGCGCCCCCAGGGCGGGGTGCCCCGCGGGCAGCCTGCTCCATGGCTTGGCTGTGGGCGGCGGCGGCTGCGGGGCTCCTGCCGCCTGCCCGCGCTGCGGCTGCTCCTGCCGGGCGGTGTCGCAGCCGGCGGGCTGAGGCTACCAGGATACCGCAGCTTTTGGCTCGGGGTGGGCCGTTTCCAGGCACGCCTGTGCCTGTGTCTCTGATTCTGAGGACACCACGCTGTTGCCCCAGCTTCGTGAGCATAACGTTTCTGTTTCAAAGAGAACTGAAGCAGCATTAATGATGTATGTAGTCCCACACGCCGTCTGGATTGGACATTAAGAAAAGGTTCCTCACTTGAGAGGGTGGTGGGTTACTGGAACAGGCTCCCCTCGGAAGCGGTCAAGGCACCAAGCCTGTCAGAGTTCAAAGAGTGTCTGGACGACGCTTTTAGTCATATGGTTTAGTTTTAGGTAGTCCTGTGAGGAGGATGGAGTTGGACTCGATGATCCTGATGGTTCCCTTCCAACTTGGGATATACTATGATTCTATTCCTAGTTCCTAGTTTCTCCCCTCTTATCGCAGATTCGGAAGAGCACAATCACAAATGTAGCAGAGGTAACTTAGAGAAGGTCCCCGTGCTGAATGTGACTGGTGTAACCACAAGTGAATAGAGAGGTCCAAATAAACTGGAAGGTAGATGTTTTCTGCATGGCTGCCAGGTGTGTATTTGTTCTAAAACCCAAGCTTTTACCTGATAGCCTTCTGCGTGTGTGACACTGCTCTGTATAGAACATGAGGAGAAGGCAAGCAGTAATTGAAACAGAAATTGTGACAGAAGCAAAACAGTAGCCAGTGATACAATAACAGGGCAACAATACACACATATGTTAATATCAGAGTCCCCAAATGCTTGTCACTCCAGCCTTTCTTATTTTTATTCTTAAATTAGGAGAGGAAAACCAAGTTTAAAAGACTGTGTTTTAAGATGAAGGGTACAAAGAGTAATGTAGGAGTTTCCTGCCTGAGGAATGTCACGTCGAGGTGAAGGATTCTTCTGAGTAGTCACAGTTCATTTAGGACTTTGTAGGTCAAAACTGCTAAGTGCGTTGCACTGGTACTGCATCTGTCTGACAATAGTGTGGTAAAGCAATGCTGTCCTTCTTTTGACTTATGTGGGAGTTATAGTGGTTTGTGCTCCTGTGCTGTTTATGCGTTGGCTGAATGCACAGCTGACTTTCATACAGCGATGTGAAGGGTGTTTCTTGTTTCTGTGTTTGCAAGTTGTCAAACATATTGTCCTTAACTGGCCTGCAGTTAAAGTGAGCCTTACTCACTGAAAAAACTCAGTGAAATCAAAGCAGGGATTTCCTGAAGTTCTATTTGTTGGGTTTGGGTTTGGGGTTTTTTTGTACCAGAAGAAATGAAACTTGATCTCTGCAGCATCTGTACCAACACACAGACAATATTTTCATGAATACAGGCAAAGTGAGGGTGTGAAGGGTAATTCAGCTAATTTTAAAGGACGAAAACAGGGGATGGCAAAGACAGACACTGACTTTTATGGGGAGAACATGTTTGTGGTAACATGTTTTATGGGCTGTCAAAAATGCTACATCTGGTTGCGCTTAGTGCACTTCAAAAAGTTGTAGGGAGAGCAAGATACTGCTTGCTGAATTGTGTGCTTTTTTTTTTTTTTAACTGCTATGGCAAGATTAAGCTCAATGAGTATGAAGGAAAGGCTCTTCATCTTATTGTGGGAGTTGTTAGAGCTTTGAGTCTGCAGAAGACAAAAGCTAGGTCAATAAAGCCTGGAAAAGAGTTTAAAGCAAAGGCTTTTAACCTACTTAGTGGTCTTGGAAGCAGAGAGAAGGTAGTGAGAACAGTGCTGATTTTGAGAATGACAACAGCATCCCTACACTGTAGGGAGGTGGGTGAGGTGAAGGATGGAACTGCAGGGAGCAAGAAGAGATGAGAGTCTTTAAGAGAGGTGGCAAGAGCAGCGCTTCATCCCTTTCTTGCCATATACTCCATGACATAGGTATTTCTGAAGTCTTAGTCCCTGTGTGCATCTGGATACTGTCTGAAGAAATTTCCCAGTACTCTAGCATCTTCAGGTGGCAAGAGCCAGTACTGGTTTGTCTTATCTTCATGTGAAGTTTTAACTCACCAGAACAGATTGTTTGCTTTTGCCCTGAAAGCCTGTGCTTTTGATCTCTAATCCTGGGATTGGATTAAGACCTGAAGCATGAGGCTTCTGTTCTTTCCGGTGCTTTGTTGCCGCAGGCTTTTAGTTGTGGGTACGACAGATAACTTGGCGAGTTGGGCCAGCAGTTTTGAGTGCTGAGGCACTTCATTTGCGTGGCACTCCAGTAGGCATGAGTGTGTCGCACCATGGGGGGCACAGTGTACCCACCGGGGTGGAGACTGTACCCATTTTGGAGCTGGATGCGCTGTCACTGTGTCAGCATGCTGTTAGTAAGCCCCAGGTGGTACAGCTTGCTGGTGTGCAGCTCTGTGCTGTCTCTGCGTTTGGGTGGGAGCTGCAGTCTGGCAATGGTACAACCCCAGTTGGTCCAGAAGGGCCAGCCCAGGTGTTTCTGCATTGGGCTTTGTTGTGCAGTGCAGGCATAGTGACAAAAATGGCATTATGGCATTGTTCATCATGCTATGATTTCTTGTTCTTTTAACTGGGGTGTAAAAAGATTTCTTGGTGGGTTTTTTTATGTTATGGGGTTTTGTTGGGTTTTTTTGGGCAGGGGGTGGGGGGATTGTTATTTTTTTATTATTGGTGTGTGCGTGTATCAGTTACAAGAGCAATTTGGCTGCCAGAGTCTTCAAGAAAAACAGCAGATACCTAACCAGAATAAGGTTGTGGAGCAGTGATTGCACTGCTATGTAATGATGTAGGAACTAAATGCTACTTCTGTGGTGATATTGGCCTTCCACGACCAGCAGACACGTAGAACTTCTTGGAAAGTAAACTAAGTCTTCCATTTATCATGGGAAGTAGATCTATGGGTTAGCAAGGCATTATCTCCAGTACTACTTGCTTCAAACACATCCTTTTCAAATAATAGCAAGTTTACCAATGGATTTTTTTTTTTTTCTGTCATATGTTGTATAATCAAAGGCTCATACATTGCCGGGATACCCCTCAGACCTCCTAGGCAATTCTGTAGTGGAAGTTACTGAACTTCAGTTTCATGCCTGAAGTCTGTAGCACAATCACAAAGTCACCCAGGTGGACACAGGAGGTGTTACTTGTAATAGACTTTTTTATCCAGCTGCTACATGATGGTCACTCAGACTGAGAGGAAGAAAGTTGGTGGCCAGTCTGGACTAGAAGCTTGGCTTTGCTTGAATAGGATAAAACTCTCTGAATTGTTATGACTTGTGTGGCCATCAGACACTCCCTTTCCCCTCTCCCCTCAGCTGCCTCTCAAAGTGTACTGATGAGTGCAGCTTTGACAGCTGACTTTCAAGAACACTCCCTAAAAAAATAGGAACTGGAAAGGACACCCTAAAAAAAAAAAAAAAATAGGTACAAAAAGAAAAAGAAGAATCAGCAATAGGACATGCTCTTTTTACTCATGCTGCTGAAAGCTGAGAGAATGTTACAATCAACAGCTCACATATTCTATCTTCTTGGGCTAGGAGACAGTTACGACTCTAGTTCCCATGCCAGGACTGGTGTTGCAATAAATCCTTGCAATTTATGTTTGTGCAGGTTTACTCACATCACTTATTCAAGTCCAGCGTGCCAGCTCTCATCTCTCACTGCAACATATGCTCACCCTCTGCTATAATTAGCTCAGCAGCTACAGGTTTTTTTGACCCTACATGTTCATTTGATCCTTGTCAGTACACATGCAATAATTTAGTTTGACAACATGCAGCCCCACAACTGGGATGAGTAGTCCTTGCTGCACTTAAAAGGAAAAGCAGCATATGGGTGAGCAGGAGGCTCCTAGCTAACAGAAAGTATATACTACAATAATCCTAAAATGACCTTTCTGACAGATTAGAGTATCATTTGGAGAAATGTGAAGCTCCCATTTTTGCTGAGATAGAGCAGCTCTTCCTTTTTTAATATATATGTTTGATCTTTACAGACTTTGCTCTTCTAGGTAGCAAAATGTGATTCCTGGAAGAAAATTATTAAGGCACTCCTTTTTCGGTATCCCAATTAAAAAATTCGTATGCAGAGCAAGAATTAATCACCATATTTAAAAGAATGTAAGTTTGAACCTTGCCTGTCTGCTCTGGGATCTAAGGATATGTCCTCTACAAGATCCGAGACATTTATCATCCCATCAAATGTCATGGGGAGTAGGCAGAATAGGGAGAATTTACGTTTAATGTTGGTATCAAACTGGTCACTACCATTTTGTTTGCAAAAGGGTGCTATTGTTAGTTTTTAAAAAACAGACAAGCAAACAAAACTTCCTGCGTGGTGGCAAATGGGTTGTACAAAGTAATTTAGCTCTTCTCTTTTCGAAAATTGTAAACAGCTTTGTTTGCCTTCCAGCAGCGTTCAAAGGCTCAGTCAGCCATGCGCAGTTTCCGGTCAGAATTCTTCTGTGGTGGAGTTTCAGTAGACAGTGACAGCTTTCCTTAAACTAATTGTAGTTACATCTTTGAGATGTCTTTCTCTCCTCAAAGACTTCAGCAGAGGTCTGAGAGAGACATGTTTCCCTCTATAATTCACGTTCCCCTGAGACACCATAAATGCATGGTAGTTTTCTGGAGATGTGTTGAATTAATTGCTCACCCAGTCTTGTTGAGAACCAGGACATGTCTTCAAGACAATCTGCTAGTAACGGTGTGGGTGACAGTAAAAGTTAGGAACTTTCTTCTTTCCACTCTTCCCCTCAGTGTGGATCATCATGTGACATAAATGAATTAAATGAACACTGCATCTCAGCATTTCTCTGGGAAACTGGCTTTCGCTCTCGTATCTAATAAAGCATTCGTTTCAATTTTTCTTGAAAGTTATCATTGAAGTGGAGTCTTCCATAGTAATTTAGAGGTAACAGTCTAGTCTGTCGTCTGTCCTTAAGAAAGTAGATATTGGCTATTTTCCTGAATTTTTTCCTTCCCTGATGCATCCAAACTTGTGCTATTTGCTAACTAAAATACTATCCTGGTTCTTTGAAGTGCAGGTACCCTGTCTGAGGCACTTCTAGGGCACAATGATAACACTCAAAAATATAAGACTTTTTATTATGATTCTTACAGAAGTAGAATTTTCTACTTAGAGAAGTAGAAAAGTGAATTACTTGGAGAAGCATGAGTGAAAGAATATTGCAATTCCTCAGTTAGGTATCAGCCCAGAAATTCCAGCAGAGACAACTATGTGCTGTAGGTTATCCGCTTAAATACATTTAACTGTGAAGAAGAAGTGGTGTTGGAAAGGCTGGTGAGTGTTTCTCTGTGGTCCAAAATGTGGAGTTTGGGTAGTGAAGCATAACCTTTGTGAGTTATGCTCTGTATAAATGCATCAAAATTTCTCGAAGACTATGCTTTAAAATTGTTACAATTTGATAGTTGTAAAGTCATGTTCTTCTGAGCTACCATAAATTTTTGTTCAGCCTGAAGTAATAGAATAGGTTCAAACCTCATGTCAGCAGAGTTGCTCTCACTTAACTTCTTCGCTCAAGGCTACCCAGTTCAGAAGACTGATGAAGTATGTGTTGACCAGAAAGGAAGAGTCCCTTTCACTTCAGTTACTTTATTGACTCAATAAAACCAAAATACTCTTAATACTGTTAGGGTACCATGAAATATTTTACTATCATACAGACTGATCCATATTTGTCCTGTTACCTTCCTAATAGCCAACAATGGTCATTCCTGTATGCCAAACTGAGGGACTGCCATGCATTCCATCAAACAGTGTTTACATAGAAGTCTTTTAGCCTTCTGAACTATGTTTGAATTTGACTCTGTTATCTTCCCCTTCTGTCCCAAAAAGTGAAAGGGGAGAGAGAAACACGAAAGGTGAAAAGAACATAGCATGAGGCTTTCTACACAGAACTCATAGAGAAGGCTGAAGTTAACAAGCCTCCTTCAAAATAAGGAAGCTGTAGTATAGCAACTCCAAAGAAAAAAACAGGTAAAAAAAAAAAAAACACACACCAAAAAAACCCCAACAAACAAACAACAAAAAAACCCAAAGCAAATACTCGCTTTTAATTTAATTTTTTTTTCAGTGCACTATTGAAAGAAGTCTCATGTGCTTTCCAGGCAACCATCAGGTGTTGCTGGAAAGGCGTCAGCTGATTAACTAACATTCAAATCAGTTGCATTCCAGCATGTGCTGCTAAGTCTCATAGTTGCTTAGTCAGATGGCAGTCTATTTTTATCCAAGGTTTGTCGCCAAATGAGATAAAGGGGCTCATCTGACTGACAGGAAAGCTTAAATTTTTCCAGGCCTGTCAGGAAAGCGTTGTCGTAATAAGGGGAAACCTTGCAATATGCCATTTCCCAAACACAGGGCTGACAGGAGGTAAGACTCTTAAATGAATGGATCAGCTCTCTTTGCTCAGAAGCTGTGCAGGAATGATAAACCATCTGCTCTCCTGATTGTCTTTAAAGGATAAAGGAGAATTGAAGTTTGGCCAGGTTTTCTCCTTTATTCTTTCTAATGAGCTCTTTTGCTGGTAGTTCAGCATGCAGTTTTTAAGACAATTACTGGTTATGCCACCTGACAGCTTACTGGACACTGACATTGTGGTTAATGAGGCACAAGGTGAGCAGTATAAACAGAGAACTTTCTAGATGTAACTTGGAGGAGAGGTAATACATGTCTAGTAGCTGACAGGATCTTTCATAAATCTTTATTTGTCCTCTGCAATTAGGATTTTTAAGGTGTTTCTCTGCATTGTATTGTTTATTTTTGGCTAGATTTGTTGGGTTTTGCTGGATTTTAGTTTTGCTCTTTTACTGCAATTCATTTGTACAACTTTTGTGTGAACCTTCCTCAAGTGTTTCATTGTTCTCTTTAGCACACAGATGAGGCATTAACATTATCCCTGTCTAATTAGTAGAGGAGCAAAATTAATAGATTGGGAAACAGGTGTACAGATCAGAATTGTTTGCCCTGTCGTGAATCTGAGTGAGCTGAGTACTTGTGTTGATTCTAGAGAGGAACCAGGTGGTCCAGACTTCCAGATATTTGGTAACTCAGTAACTTGCCTGAGACAACATAGAAAGGCTGTGACAGAGGTAGGACTGTGGTGCAGAGCAGAGAAAATTTTGCATGATTCGGAAAACTAAATGTACAAGGCCAGAGGTAATTTCGGAATATGAGATGGTGTGTTTGTGTGTCTGTGTGCGTATACTTATATTTAACTGGGAATGAGGTATAGTTCTCTGTATTATTACAAAGAAGTTAAATTTCCTTTTCTTATATTCTCAGTGGTTTTCTTAGTTTTTGGTAAATTTGAATTGATGGTTAAGTTAGCAGCACTAATGGGGTAGTGCTGTTGGGTAGGTTTCCTACTGGGGAAGCATGTCTGTTGTGGAGTTGGGATGGGGAATCACAATTAAAAAATGGCTCAAAGAGCTGATTGGAAGAGAGAGACAAAAGATGCTGTGGTCAGTCACAAGTGACTCTACAGAAGAAGAATCTGAGATTGGTTTTGGCCATGTTGTATTTAAAACTATTACAGAATGTCTGAAAATCCTATGAAGACAGGCTGAGAGAGTTGGGGCTCTTCAGCCTGGAGAAGAGAAGGCTCCGGGGTTTATTGCAGCCTTCCAGTACTTAAAGGGGGCCTACAGGAAAGCTGGAGAGGGACTTTTTACAAGGACAGGGGGTGTGGCTTGTCCTACTAGTGACAGGACAAGGGGCAATGGCTTTAAACTGAAAGAGGGCAGATTTCAATTAGATCTCAGGAAGAAATTTTTCACTCTGAGGGTGGTGAGGCACTGGAACAGGTTGCCTAGAGAAGCTGTGGATGCCCCATCCCTGGAAGTGTTCAAGGCCAGATTGGATGAGGCTTTGAGCAACCTGATCTAGGGGAAGGAGACCCTGCCCATGGCAGGGGGGTTGGAACTAGATGATCTTTGAGGTCCCTTCCAACCCAAACCATTCTATGATTCTAAAAAACACATGCGAAATTCAGGTCAGGATACAGGACTTGTGAATAGTTTGTGTAATTCATATTTGAGCCATGTGAGTCAATACAATTTTTGAAGACCTAACAGAAGTAGGAATCTGAGCCACTGGGCAAACTTCCAGCATAGCGTGTGTATATGTGCGTGCATTCATTTTCAGTAGCTTTGTCCCGTTTGGTCCTTGTTTTCATCTTTGTTTCAGAGAACATGACAGTGCAAACTTGCTGGCTGGAATAGCTCTGTGTGTGTAGGAAGTTATGCTTTTGTACACACATTACACAGATACCCTGATTTTTATGCCTAGTAAACCCAAGTTCATGTAAGTGTTTCTGTACCCTGAGTCTCACTATGTTATGGTAGTCATGTGCAGAATGTACGACAGAATTGCCAAAAGCAGATGGGGACAGATGGTGAAGGCTGAAGCAGTATGTTAGTTTTGTTTTGTCAGCTGCATCGGGGGTGCAAGTGAGGACAAGGATGAAATACACATGCTCATGACAAAAGGTATTGCTGTCAGGTGCCTTCAAACTCTTGAAGACACCACATCGTTTTTCTCTCTGAAGTTAAATTCAGGTGTTCCTTTTCAGAAAGCTGGCAAGGAGAGTATCTGGGTTTGAGGACTCCAAATGGAAGCGAGTCCAGGATCTGAGCCACCCCTCCAGAACTACTGTGTGATTAAACACAGGCATACTGCTTCTCATTTGTTGTTCAGTTTTTCTAAGTTGATCATCAGGTCACTGGATCTTGTTAAATGCCTTTGTTTGCAAGATGAAGATGCCTCCAGTTTCAGACAGCTTCCCTCGTTACAGGTGAATAGCAAGCTGGCCACCTTTTAGTCCTTCTTTTCAATTATTAGCTCATGCTGTTGAACTTAGGGCGTAACAATGTGGTCAAGGAAAGACAACTGGATATAAGGGGACACCAAGTAGTGTTTAAAGTTGAGACACCTGAGATAGGACATGAGAAAATCACATCAGGTGCCATTCAGTGTGCAAGACTCATTCAAGTCCCATTTTCTGAAGGCAGAAAATGAAAGATTATACTCATGCTGTAGGAAATGCAGCTAAGGGGAGAGAGAAGTTGAGAAAATTAAAGGAGAGAGCAAAGAATCAGAAACTAAAAGAGAAATTGAGGCAGGGAAAATGACAAACAAGAAATAGAGAATATACTATCAGCATATACACCTTTTTTCTCTGAGAGTTTTCTGGTGTGCCTAATAGCACCACAGTCTGCAGTTGATTCATTGGTAGTTATGTCATTAAAAAAAAAATGTATTTGAGATTTTATTTATTGTTTTCTCCCATTCCCACCTGGAGACTGAGCTAAAAGGGTTAGCTGGCCATGTAAAGTCTATGCCCACTTGTATCCATGTTTTTGAGTCATTAATGAATGAAAAAATTTTGCAGTCCTTCAGACTTTGTCTTCAGTTAGTAAGAAAGAGGATGTCCCAGCCCCAAACTGTATGTGAACATGTGTGCGTGAAAGTATTTTTCTCCCTTGCACTTTCCCTTCTTTCTACAGAAAAGGAGAACGCTGGATTTGAGAATCTGTTTTCCTCAGATATTCTGATCATTTTGAGGTATTGGTAGGAATCCCCCTTAGAGGGCTGGAAGGGAATATTGTGAAATACTGAAGAAGCAAATGGGTAAATAATAGTGTTCATCCAGGAAGTTAACTGTGTGGTCTGCCAGTCAGGTACCAAGCACCCACTGTGACTTATGCCCCATTATGAAACTGCAACTTAAACATGTAGGTCACTGCCAAAACATGGTGATGGTCCCACCATCCCTTGTCCTCAGAAAGCATTTCTTGCCCCCTTGCCAGCATTGGCACCAGTGAAGCCAGATGGGCATCCGATTGCTGTGATATAGCTAAAATGCTTGTGGGGGGAATGGCTTTTTGCTGGCTTGGGCTCCCCGCCTCAGCTGAGCACACAGCCATGTAACCTCTAGCCGTGACACACTGGCAGCAGAAGTGCCCACATGGGCACAGGGAGCAAGTGCTCTTAGGGAGGTGTAGCAGCCTCTGCAATCGCACCTGTGTTACCCAGAGTTGCCAGGGTGGCCCTACTGAATGCTTGAGTCATCTGTAGGCTCCCCCCGAGCTTGGCCAAGGGCTCTTTTGTTGCATGGGCAGTTCCACAGGCTGAGAGTCTTCCTCTGAAAGTGAAGGTCCAAGAAGCTGGCATCTGGACCTCCCTGATTACAAAGTTAGAAGCAGTTTTTCTTGTACATTGCTGCAAAGATAGATCAAGTGATCAGCACCTAGGTCTGCAGTCTGGGTTTGAGCTTGCCCAGAAGAATGTTACTGCATCCAAGGTTATGATGATGTGTGCTCCTACATGGATGACAAGGCCTTTAAGAGTTTATTGCAGGGGACTTTGCATGTGCAGATGAACCAATGATGAGTTCCCAGTGAATTGTAAGGGCATTTCTCTGCCTTTTGGGGAGCATGGTCCCAGAGGAGCTGGAAGTTGTGGGAAGGCACTGGTAGCTTAACCTGTGCTCTTTTTGTGAAATGGACAGCTTACCAGACCTCTTGGGAGCTTTGCTCTGGTTTGAGCTGGTTTTGAGGGGATGACACAGAGTCCCCGGTACTTTCTGTAGCTCCTGGTTTACCTGTTGGTAGAGCAGTGCAAGCTCGTGGGGATGTTTTGTGGTCCCTTTCAAAGCACTTTGTTCCTTATCTGTCTTTCAGGAGTCCATCTAGTTTCAGCCAGCTTGCGATGGCATTAAAGCCTGCATCAAAGGGCTGGGTTTATTTGGGTTTTTTGTTGGTTTTTTTTCTGTCCTTCTGGAAAGGCACACTAGAGTAGCGCACCAACTGCCAAGGAGAAGCTATTCATTTTGATGAGAAGAAACTTGTCAGGACCGACAAGGAAGGTGTCTGAAAGCAAAGCTCAAATTAAGCAGTCTTGCCTTCTGTCTGTGCCACAAATACATAGAAGAATCTGAAGGACAAAGGCTGTGGATTAAAATCTTAAATGGATAAGTGCCAAGCAAATCCTGAAATGGGTTAAGCCTTTCTAGCAGGCAGTGGCTGACCCGACAGCATCTGGGCCCGTGCACTTTCTGGTCCTTTTGAAGTTCTCAAGTAACTGTTTGTGTTGCAGTTCGTTTCAGGGAGAGCACCCCTTGAAACCCTGTGTGTTAATGCTCCCAGGACTTCCACTGTGGCTCAGCAGCTGTGTAATCGATAGCATCCAAGAGCTGGAAGTGACTGGAGAAGTTGTTACAGAGACGCAGGTGCACGCTGTGTTCAAACCAGGGCCTGGAGCTTGGTCATTTTGAAGAAATGCAGACTGTTCTTTGTTGTACAGGGCCACTTTTGGCCCTGAATATTTAGCAACTTAGTAGTCACTGATGCTTTATTTTAGTATGTGTGTATTTGGCAGAGTAGGGATAAAAGCTCAAAGATACCTGGAAAAGTCTATCTGATGAATGAAGATTTTCCCTGGGGAGCCCTGCCAGACAGTGCATCCAGACACTGGTGGTCGGACTGGGGAGCTAGCGTTAACTTGTGTGTGAAGAGACAAAAGATGATTTGTAGAATGATGTTTCTGGCAGATCTTTGGTTTAACAAATCTCTTGGTTATTTCTGGCTTTGTCTGTCTTGATGTGTGTTGATCATGCTGATAAAACTGTCAAAGGAAGAATAATAGAAAGTCTGTGGTCTGCATTACCCTGCCTTTGATCTGTAGTTTTCAAAGTGTACCTGGGGCAGTGAAATAAGAATACTTACTGTTGTTTTTTTTGATTAAAAGGCTACAAACCAATAGGTGAGATTTCTCTGATGTGATTTGTGCTCTGGTCATTATGTGATGTGAAAGTAGCTGCATTCAGCCTTAGCCAAAAAAACTGTTTGCTCCAGGATAAAAATAGAGCTTTAAAGAAGGCAAACAAGTTATCTTCTGACTATTCCAGTCTCAAGTTATTCAGAGGAGTT